>NC_047116.1:49036139-51436139 GCF_902500255.1 Thalassophryne amazonica
GTTTTTCCATGTCCATAAGCACCATAATGTTGGCGAGTGCTTCGTCAGGAAAGTGTATTTGCAGTCCTTGATGGGTACACACTATCTGGGTTTGTAGCTTACATAAAATGTCTCTTCCCAGCAAATTCACAGGTGTATTTTGTGAGTATAACAGGGGTGCTTCAATTGTTTTTCCTGCAATCGTTACAGGAAGTGGGCGTGTAAAAGGTATTATTGAGTTTTCCCAGAGAAGCCGATGGTCTTAATTACAGACCCAGAGAGGGGGAGATGAGCGCCCATTTTCCCTATGCAAGAGTATGTTGCCCCTGTATCCACCATGAAAGGGAAATCTCTGTTTTGTATATTAACAGTGATGGTTGGCTCTTCCTTAGGTATCATCGAAATAGCCAATGCCACCGTTTCCCCCTCTGTCTTCTCTAGGCCTCCCTATTGCCAATAGGCAGAGGGTCCAACCCAAGGTCGGGCCGGACAATTTCTCATTCGATGTCCAGGTTGTCCACAGCTCCAACACTCATTAGAGGGTTGATCCCCTATTGGGGGTGTTGGTCCCATAGGCGGTCCCGCTTGACTGTTCCTGGGAGCTGAGTTTTGGAATCTGCTTCCAAATGAAGGTTGGCGAGATCCTCTTCGCCACCCTCCTCTTTGACCTTGAAAGTTCCGTGACTCTCCTCTCCACCCATGACTGTAGGTGGGTCCATTTCCGGGTGTGCCAGTGCTATGGTAGTGATAGTGATGCTCCACTGGTGCCGAGACTTCTCCTGCAGCAGTGCTCCCTGCTGCTCCTTGGGGGCTCTGTGTGGCTGTTACCACAGGTGCCTGTATGGTGGCAGCAGTGTTTGTCGTAGGGGCTAGGCTTGCCGACTCAGAAGGAACAGGGGTCATCATTGGTGCCTGGGTCTTTGTTTTTTCTTTCTTGACTTTGGTTAGCTTCCCAACTGCATCTGCACCAATTTTTTCGTCAGGGATTTTGCTGCATCTTCTTCTTTTTGTTTTTCTTTCTTGTAGATTTCAAGATGGTGACAAATATGCTCAGAGTATAAAGCCCAATTCATTTTCGATAGTCCCACGACTCCATCTAGGGCTTTCTGAACCTCATCTGGTAGAGCCTTTTTTACAGTTATTTTAAACAGGATTTCAGTTGCTGGAGAATGGTTCCATGCATTTCCTGTTTCCTCCACCCATCTCTTCTGGAATCGGTGCAGGAACTTCTTTGGGCACTCTTCAGGTGTCCACTCCTCATCATCCAATTTAGAGGGATTCAAGACCTCAGGGTACTTTCTTCTCAGTCCTTCCCACATGGAGTTTCTATAGCGATTAAAGGGGACTTCATCATGTTGATTAGTGCCCATCATTTGTGTTAGTCCAACCTTTCCTGCCAATTCTTCAGTGTCATGTTTTCCCATGACATGCATTAGCAAGGCTTTTATGTCACCTAAAGACAAGGTTACCCCTGCAGTGCCCTCTTCTAAGGCAGTTATCCATCTCCCAGCTCCTTGGGTGATGTCTGGCAGCCTGTTGGCCAGCCCCACCATGTCTGTCCAGCTCCATGGGGTATACACATGATGACCATTTCTAACCACCAATGGGCATATGAGGTCTTCGTCCTCCTCTTCTTCTGTGGGGGCTCCATACTGTCTTCCAGATCGAGTGGGACTGACTGGTTCCAGGCAGTCCATCCAGTCGGTTATATTCTGTTCTAAAGCCGCTATGTCTTTGGCTACACATTGTTGTCTTTGCCTGAGTCGGGCCTCTTTTGCACTCTCAATGATGATCTCACCAGAAATTTTTCGGGTGGGTGGCTCTATAATGTGATTCCCTTGATTGGGCGTCGATTGTTGTAATATTCTTCTTTCCTCGGCGTCCCTATGTCTTTGTATTCTTTCCTTCGCTAGCCGAAGTTGCTCACCTAGTTCTTCATTATCTCTTCTGGCCAGATCCAGTGTGTCACAGAAGCTCTTGTGCCACTCTTCGGAGCCTCTATAGCCTGTGAAGGTCCAGTCGGCTGACTTATGGTGGGAGGGGACGGTTTTCAGTGGACCTCGATGTGCAGGCGGAGCCTTCAGGTCTCTCTCTTTATCCTCGTCTGCCTCCGTGTCACTGTTATTTGTGGCCCCCCCTGCTGGTCGTGGTGAGCGACCACTTACTTTCGGACTTGGAGACCTTGTATGATCCATTTGACAGACTGAGGACCTGTCTCCTTGTGGCTCTCGAGCTTTTAGTGTCAGTGTGAATTTGCCCTCCACATCCATGCCTTGGTCCTCTTCACGAGTTCCTAATACAAATTGTCCAGCTGTCTTTCCCATATCATGACGTTTATATGGGGGTGGCTCTGATTCCCAGCTCGGTGCACTGGCTTTAGTCTCTTTGGATCTTTCCTCTGTCATTTTTTCTCTTTTCTGCTGTAGCCTCTGTGCTTCCTGCTTGAACAAGGCCAAAACTTCTTTTTCTTCAGTGCGTTTTTTGTTGTTATTTACGTTCTTCTGCTGATCTTTAATTTCTTTTTTCTGTATTTCTACCGCAACTGCTTCACACATCACCGGATCAAATGATCCCTCCAAAGGCCATTGCCTGCCCCCATGTGACCTTTTGTGCCACTTTCTCATACATTGGTTGGCCTTAGTGTGTTTTCCTGGATATTTTCTTAGTACTAAGTCTAGCGGGGTACTTTCCCGACCTTGACCTTGAGAGTTACCCATGTAACCCTGACAAACGCTATGTGAGGTGTTTCTATGGTGTTCTGGTAGTCCCTCAGGGGCTGTCCTGATCCAGACCAATAACTTGCTGGCTGTAACACCTGTTTTGTATTTTAAACCCTTAAAAGGATTGAATTTCCAACTGTTATGCCCGTCTTCTTTTTCTTTAACTAAATACGAAAATTTACCTGTTTCCCACCGAACCTTCCTTGGGACCACAGTCAGAGTCAACCTAGGAAACAGTTCTTCACCTGGATCGGCTGGCAGTGTTATTAAATGATTTAATGGTATGCTAAGTTCTTTATTAGGATCAGCACAAAGCAGCTCCAGCCACGGGGTTAAACCCTGATGCCACAGACGTCTTATCAGCAGCTCCCAATTAATTAGAGGGAATTGTTCTTTCTTTTGCTTCAGATTGATTACCTTAGTAATCTGCCATAATTTCTGATTGATCTCTTGTTCGTCCTGCCAATGTTCTGCTCCTACCCTGTCAAAATAGGTCCTTTCCAGCCAAAAATGTGTCCTGATTCCCTGGGTTTCGATGTCTCCGTCAGTCAAGTAATGTTCTGGGAGTATTATTTCATCATCACTTAAGTCTCCCATCAAAGACTGTCCCAAGCATTGATCAGTCTGTCAGCTTTTTCACTATAATCTAAGCTTTAACTCTTTTGATTTATAACCAACTTTATTTATTTAATCCTCTTACAACCCTAACACTTCCTAATGTCTTTGCTCCCGACTTTCTATTTTCCTTCTAATTTTTTAACTTTCTGCTTCTCGTCTTTTTTTGCTATGTTTGTTTATTAGTTTTCTCTCTTTGAAATAATATCTACCTTTTCTGTATTTACATAGCACTCTTCTCCTGTCTTTTTCTTCACTGTCTCTGTTTCACACTTTCCTCTCTGCCTGTCATGCACCTCCCAAGTCCTCCTGTTGGGTCTAAATACCTCCCCCTCGTACTCTTTCACATTAATCTTGTATGTCAGCCAGCTTGCAAGCCCTCACAGCTTTGCTTGCACCTCCCCGCTTACTCTCCACTCTCCCACACACAATTTTCAACAGCTTTATACACAAAAATTATTAAAAACAACTTTCTATATATCTCTATCTAGACTTCTGCCACTTTTCACTCCGCGGCTTTAAACAACCTTTTTATTCACTTAACACCAATGTGTTCTGTTTAAGCATGTATCTCTTCTTCACGTTAGACAGCTTCTCCGGCGCTGTCAGCAACTTCATATATTACTTTTTTACAAGCCCTCTTTGAGCGCACAATATTTCATTTACTTCTACGCCTTACCGCGCCTCGCGTGCGTATCCTGTGCTTAATATATTATTTTTCACCAGCTCCTTTCTGAGCATACAATATTTCATTTACTTCTACGCCTTACCGCGCCTCGCGTGCATATCCTGTGCTTACTATATTATTTTAACAAGCTCCTTTCTGAGCATACAATATTTCATTTATTTCTACGCCTTACCGCGCCTCGCGTGCGTATCCTGTGCCTTTCTGCACTTTCTTCTACCTTTTTTTTTTTTCACTTACTGAGCTCCTCGTGAGCTTAATGTGCCTTTGCACTGAAAATACTCTCTTTTTCTTTTCTTATAAAAAACTCATATTACTGTGTACTTAATTACTTATTCTTCTCCCACGCCCCACAAGCGTGTATCTGGTGCCTTACTGCACTATTTTCTGCTTCATTAATTCTCATGTATTCTGCACTAACTCTTCATTCATTTTATTTTTTTTTTATAGTTTTTCTCTTTTCTTAAAAAATGACGTCCTTTATTGAGCTCTTTTACTTACTGTCAGCTGTGCTACTTTGCACTTTCTCTTTAAATCTCTTTATCACGTACGGTATTTCTACTGCGCCCCCTCAGGCGCTTATCTTGTGCTTCCTCTGCACGTATTCTCGGTTAAACTCTTTTTCTCACTTATTTCACTTCAGTCTCTGTTAAACTCTTTAAATAACCTTGTATTACCTTGTATCTATTTGTCAGTATACTCCCCTAAATTAACCCCTACAGCGCATGCTATCAGCCGGCACGTTAGTAACGAATTTCAACACCAATTATTCTCCAAGCATTCCCCAAAAAACATCCAGGTTAGTTCTCCACGCACTCTTTTTCCGCACCAGAGTTCATGAACATTCCTGACCTTTCGCTCACACAGACATTCTTTTTCCCGGGAACACACACCCCTTCTGAGCATTTTATCTACAAGGCCTGATAATTTTCAATCTTATCTTTTTTTTTAGTCTCTTATCAATTTTCTTAGTCCAGGTTCTTTTGGGTAAGAGGCAATTAAAAATATCACCTGTCAACTTGGGCGGAAATCCCGACTCACTCCTCCAGATCGTGCAGAAATTATAAAAGGTTTCTGCTTACCTTTTAGTCGTGATCACTGTTATTTACGGTCTGGAGGGATGAGCTGGACTGCCCCAGGCTGCCGGAATGCCCCTGGACCCTCCTGAAGCTGGCTCACCAAGTTCTGTCGCTGCTCGTCTTTAGTCTTCTCGGGATGTCTTCTTTTAGATAACACAAACTAATTGCAAGTGATATGCTAGAAAAAGGACACAACACTTTAGAATAATTCAGCCTTAAGCAAGATAAAATGCACAGAGTTTTTAAGTTTATTTAAGCCTTCGACACAAAGCTTAGACAAACTGAGTCCTCTAGAGAGACTGAATATGACAACCGCGCTCGTCTATTTATTGGAGACCCGTGGGCATCGCTCCTCCTTCAACTTTTTTATTTATTTCATTCCTAAGACATGGTTTTCTATTGGAAGCGTCCTCTAGTGAACCCTAAGCAGGTGTTAGGCCATTATTTCAATGTGACAAACGCCCCCATTAAAACATGAAGGATTTACAACTGATTTTTTTAAAAGACCTTCAGCCACAGGTGCAGCTGGCCTGAGGCCCCCCCCGCACGTGGCCTCAGCCACACGTGCAGCTGGCCTGAGGCCCCTGCACGTGGCCTGCGGGAAAGCACCTAAGAGGCCTTGGAAAGCCCCTGACAGACTGAATGACTAATAGAGCCCTTTTTTTTGGGTTGAACACCTGCTAGTTCAACCAGAGGACATACAGTTCGGATCAGGACACTTGATAGTTCATCACAGTTCAAATATGGACCTAAAAATTCTTCTACAGGACTTTTGTGGAGGTCAGGGCTGTCAGGGGACTAACTACCTGACTGTAGCCCTTGATGAACCTCCGGTAGAAATTTGCAAAACCGAGGAACTGTTGTAGTTTCCTACGGTTCGTTGGTTGGGGCCAATCTCTCACCGCCGCAACCTTGGCCAGATCAGGGGCGACGGAGTTGGAGGAGATAATGAACCCCAGGAAAGACAAAGAAGTGCGGTGAAACTCACACTTCTCGCCCTTCACAAACAGCCGGTTCTCCAACAACCGCTGTAGGACCTGACGTACATGCTTGACATGGATCTCAGGATCCGGAGAAAAGATGAGTATATCGTCTAGATATACGAAGACAAACCGATGCAGGAAGTCCCGCAAGACGTCATTAACCAATGCTTGGAATGTCGCGGGTGCATTGGTGAGGCCGAACGGCATGACCAGGTACTCAAAGTGACCTAACGGGGTGTTAAATGCTGTCTTCCACTCGTCTCCCTCCCGGATCCGAACCAGGTGATGAGCATTCCTAAGATCCAATTTCATGAAAATTTGGGCTCCATGCAGGGGCGTGAACACTGAATCCAACAGAGGTAACGGGTATCGGTTGCGAACCGTTATCTCGTTCAGCCCTCTGTAATCAATGCATGGACGGAGTCTGCCGTCCTTCTTGCCCACAAAAAAGAAACCAGCACCCATCGGGGAGGTGGAGTTCCGGATCAGCCCGGCAGCTAACGAGTCCCGGATGTAGGTCTCCATTGATTCGCGTTCCGGACGTGAGAGGTTGTACAGCCTGCTGGATGGGTACTCAGCGCCCGGTATCAAATCAATGGCACAATCGTACGGACGGTGCGGGGGCAGCGTGAGTGCCAGATCCTTGCTGAAGACGTCAGCAAGGTTGTGGTACTCGGCTGGCACCGCCGCCAGATTGGGGGGGACTAAAACCTCCTCCTTAGCTGTCACACCGGGTGGAACCGAGGATCCTAAACACTCCCGGTGGCAGGTTTCGCTCCACTGAACCACAACTCCAGACGGCCAATCAATCCAGGGATTGTGTTTTAACACCCATGGAAAACCCAAAATCACGCGGGAGGTTGAAGGTGTTACATAAAACACAATCTCCTCCCTGTGATTCCCAGACACCACCAATGTCACTGGCTGTGTCTGGTGTGTGATTAGTGGAAGAAGGGTGCCATCTAGTGCCCGCACCGACAATGGTGACGGTAAGGCCACTAGAGGGAGCCCAACCTCCTTTGCCCATCTGCTATCCAGCAGATTCCCCTCCGAACCCGTGTCCACCAGTGCTGGGGCGTGAAGGGTTAGATCCCCACTCAGGATCGTGACTGGGATACGTGCAGATCGTCGGGGTCTCCCCACGTGGGTGTTGTGACCCACCCTTAGCCCAGTCTCTAAGGACGAGTGCTGCTGTTTTGACCGTTTGGGGCATTCTCTCTGTGTGTGCTCGGTAGAGCTGCAGAGAAAACACTCTCCACGGATTAGCCTCCTTTGTCTCTGATCTGATCGCTTTTTGGCCCTGCTCGTTTCCCTAGCAACGTCAGCAGGGGGAGCTGTCGTCACGTGGAGAGCCCTGGCAGCGGAGCGTGGGGAAGTCGGCTCCCTTTCAGACCCGGGAGGAAGAGGGACGGCTTGTGCCTGACCACGCCCTTCGTCTCGCTCCCGTCGGTGTTCTGTTAATCGGTTGTCTAACCGTATAACCAGGTCGATAAGCCCATCTAAATCCCACGGCTCGTCCTTCGCCACCAGGTGCTCCTTAAGGACCAGAGACAGTCCGTTTACAAAGGCGGCGCGGAGCACAACAGCATTCCAGCCGGCTCGCGCTGCCGCAATGCGGAAGTCGGAACTCCCTCACAAACTCAGTGTAAACCGTTAGGAGCCGTGAATTCTGCTCCCAGAGTGCCGTAGCCCAGGCGCGTGCCTCTCCTCGAAGCAAATTTATAACGTAAGCCACCCGGCTAGCGTCTGACGCGTACATGACGGGACACTGTGAAAAGACGAGCGAGCACTGCATCAAGAAGTCCGCGCACGTCTCCACACAGCCTCCGTACGGCTCCGGAGGGCTTATGTATGCTTCAGGGGAAGGTGGGGGGGTTTGTTGAACGACCAGCGGAATGTCTGTCTCTGGCACACGGTCAGCAGTAGGAGGTGCTGCAGCAGCGCCCTGAGCATGCGCTTCCACCTGGGCGGTGAGAGCCTCCATCCTACGATTGAGAATAATTCTCTGCTCGGTAACTAAGTCCAACCGAGCGGTAAAGGCGGTTAAGATGTGCTGCAGCTCACCCAACACGCCTCCTGCTGGCACCTGTGCACCTCGCTCTTCCATTGGCTGTTCAAGCGATGGTTGACGCCCCTCGGGATCCATGACGCTGGCCGAGAAATCCTGTTGTGAAAGTGTCGTGACACGGACCCACAACAGGGGGCGTTAATAAACGGACAATGGATAAGCCAAAAGTAACAATTTAATGTTGTGAATCGCACAACGACGTACAGACAATAACAATATGGTGGACTGTCAATTATACACCAGGGGACGTGTGGGCAGGCTCGACGATAGAAGACGCCTGGCGAGAGAAGAGCCGGATCCCACACAGCTTCCACCACCAACGGAGCTGAAGAACACCGGAGCTGCCAAGCCCTGTGCCCCAGGTGGCCGCTGTCTTCAGCAGTCAGACCCGGTACTGCTGGCAGAGAACAGAGACAGACCTGATGAGTGTGAGTTCGCACACTCAGTAATCCCACAGTCTGTATACAGTTAGGAGGGAAAACCTCCACCTCCAATCACACACTTGTGCAGCTCCTGTCTAACCACTTATCTGGTTGGGGTGTGAAGCGAAGCCGTCGCTGATCACACCAAACGCCAATCCCACAGATAAGGCAACACCCACAGTAAAACGGCTGCAAAGAAGTTCAGACTATTAGTCAGTGTTAAGTACAGCAGAGAATATTACCTGAATGGTAGCTGATTTCTCGGCGGGGAGGTGGAGTTGCAGTCCGGCCTTTATGGTGGTGGTGATGAGTAGTGGATGAGTGACAGCTGGTACGGCTGATGAGTGACAGCTGTCACTCCTGGTCGCTCCGACACCCTCTCGTGCTTGAAGCCCGCACTTCAAGCAGGGCGCCATCTTGTGGTGGTGGGCCAGCAGTACCTCCTCTTCGGCGGCCCACACAACAGTTGGATTTGTGAGAATCTACTGAATCTACTGGTACCTTGTTTCCCATGTAACAATAAGAAATATACTCAAAACCTGGATTAATCTTTTTAGTCACATAGCACTACTATTATTCTGAACATTACTGTAGGTGCCTCATTGTTGATGACTGCAGCAGTTGGACGCCCATATTTCATATGGCAAATAGATGTATACTTTCCAGAGGTAGGGAAGGACAGGTTGTCTGCCTGTGTGGTTGCCATCCAGGACCCAAGGTGATTTGGTGGTGTCATGTGTGCAGGAACGTGCAACCAAAGCATGCTTCCAGACTTAACTTGAGTTGTTTCTTAAAAACTGATGAAAAAGATTGCAGCTAAAATGACTATGTTTGGGGAGATGTGTCTTTAAAAGAAAAAAAAAAAAGAAAAGAAAAAAATGTCAGGTACAGTGATGGAAATAAGTATTTTATTTTGCAAGTTTTCCCACCTATCAAAGAATGGTGAGGTCTGTAATTTTTATCATAGGTACACTTCAACTGTATGCAATACGTGTAAAATCGTAGCTGCCTGCAACACCTCGTACACCTGCTGCTACAACTATATTGCGTACACCAGTGGCTGAAAGACAGAGTTTGCACTGTGAGAGCCCATTCGAACCCTCTTGCGGCAGATGTCGGCCAAATTCCAGGTGACACACACGAACATCTAACACCGCCCCTTGGCACTTTGAAAATGTGTGGTCATTCGTGCTGTTAGTATGACTACAGTCAGCAGATGATCACTGTCGAGCTGGGGGTGAAATTTGTCTAAGCGCCCCATGACGATGAAGTTGCCAAGTACACATGAGGAATGCCAGAGTGTTGGCTCCCCCAACAACACATGTGCATGTGTTGTGTGAAATGTGTTATGCATGCCATGTGTTAGGGTGGTTCGCCAGCCTCTTTCTCTTTTTTAAAAAATATGTTTATCTCTTTGTTGATTTTAGCCATTTCATGCTCCTGTTATAAGACAGTGATTGAAGCACAGTGGTAAAGTGTCCATCTGGTAATCACAGCTTTTGTAAATTGCAGGTTCATGGGTGGCATGTATTTTTCTATTTTTTTTTTTTTCACAGCAGCTACGTGATGTGGTTACACATGATCCAGCTGCTGGCACTGTGTTCCCATTGTGATGGTTTCATGCACGCTCGTGCACGACACCATCGTGTGCACAAAACCATGGCAGCAGGATTGTTCACGCCTGCCCGTCGGCTTGATGTTTTAGTGGTTCATACGAGCTCTTCCGCCGTGATTCACCCTGATTTGTACATATTCGTACTATGCGTGGGGCCCTAAGAAACAACAACAAAACGTCACATTGTATGATTTTTAGATCATTAATTTGCATTTTATTGCATGACATAATTATTTGATACAACAGAAAAACAGAACTTAAAATTTCGTACAGAAACCTTTGTTTGGAATTACAGAGGTCAGACTTTTACTGTAGTTCTTGGCCAAGTTTGCTCACTGCAGCAGGGATTTTGGTCCACTCCTACCAAACACGTATGATGAACTGAGAGTGAGAATGTGATGGTGTGTCAGCTTTTCATCAGGGGTCACAAACACTGATCCTGGAGATCACCGACCCTGCATGGTTCCCTTGGCTACAGCTGAATGCTCATAATATCAGTATATAGTCATATATATGCAAAAAGCAGTACATCACAATCCATAGGTTGTTCAAATACTCCAAATGAACTTCCTGGGAAAACACAAAGATGAGAGTGGACATACAGTGTATCAGGAAATAGCGCTTCACCTTTTCAACATTTTATTATGTTGCAGCCTTATTCCAGAATGGAGTAAATTAATTTTTCTTTCAAAATTCTACTCACAACAACCCATAATGACAACAGGATTTTTAAAAATATTTCCAAATTTATTAAAAATTAAAACTAATAAATCACATGTACATAAGTATTCACACCTTTTGCTTAATACTCTGTTGATGCACCTTTGGCAGCAATTACAACCTCAGGTCTTCTTGAATATGATGCCACAAGCTTGGTGCACCTATCTTGAGGCAGTTTTGCCCATTCCTCTTTGCAGCACCTCTCAAAGCTCCATCAGGTTGGATGGGGAGCGTCGGTGCACAGCCATTTTCAGATCTCTCCAGAAATGTTCAATGAGATTCAGGTCTGGGCTCTGGCTGGGCCACTCAAGGACATTCACAGAGTTGTCATGAAGCCACTCCATTGATATCTTGGCTGTGTGCTTAGGGTCATTGTTCTGCTGAAAGATGAACAATCATCCCAGTCTGAGGTTAAGAGTGCTCTGAAGCAGGTTTTCATCCAGGATGTCTCTGTACATTACTGTATTAATCTTCCCTCAATCCTGACTAGTCTCCCAGTTCCTGCAGCTGAACAACATCCCCACAGCATGATGATGCCACCACCATGCTTCACTGTAGGGATGGTGTCTGGTTTCCTCCAAACATGGTGCCTGACATTCACACCAAAGAGTCCCATCTCTGTTTCATCAGACCAGAGAATTTTGTTTCTCATGGTCTGAGAGTCCTTCAGGTGCCTTTTGTTAAACTCCAGGTGGGTTGTGATCTGCCTTTTATTAAGGAGTGGCTTCCGTCTGGCCACTCTACCATACAGGCCTGATTAGTGGATTGCTGCAGAGATGGTTGTCCATTTGGAAGGTTCTCCTCTCTCCACAGAGGAATGCTGGAGCTCTGACAGAGAGACCATTGGTTTCTTGGTCACCTCCCTGACTAAGGTCCTTCTTCCCCGATCCCTCAGTTTGGACAGGTGGCCAGCTCTAGGAAGAGTTCTGGTGGATTCGAATTTCTTCTGTTTACATATGATGAAGGCCACTGTGCTCATTGGAACCTTCAAAGCAGCACAAATGTTTTGTATCCTTCGCCAGATTTGTGCCTTGAGACAATCCTGTCTCAGAGGTCTGCAGACAATTCCTTTAACTTCATGCTTGGTTTGTGCTGTCACATGCACTGTCAATTGTGGGACCTTATATGTAGACAGGTGTGTGTCTTTCCAAATCATGTCCAATCAAATGGATTTACCCCATGTGGACTCCAAATAAGCTGGAGAAATATTGCAAGGATGATCAGTGGAAGGATGCTGTACCCCAGCTCATTTTTTAGCTTCATGGCAAAGGCTGTGAATACTTAGGTACATGTGATTTCTTAGTTTTTTGTTTGTTTGTTTGTTTTTAATAAATTTGCAAAAATCTAAAAAAAACTTTTTTCACATTGTCATTATGGGGTGTTGTGTGTAGAATTTTGAGGAAAAAAAAATTTCATCCATTTGGGAATAAGTGTTGGGAATAACAATAAGACTGTAACATAACAAAAATGGGGAAAAAATGAAGTGCTGTGAATACTTTCCGGATGCACTGTACGTGAAAAAGCATCCAAGCTTATTCCCACTAAGCGGAAAAAAGCTGATAGGATGACTTAAATAAAGTGATACATATGCCATTTTAAATCAGAGGTAGTTCATTGTTAAACTAAAGGGATTACAAATAGGTGTGTCTCTTGTCTTGGTTGCTTTAACTTTAAAGTGCTTTGCTGTAATTGGTCAGTACTTAAATAGAGGATTTGATTCATGTTTTTGAAATTAAAGATTATTAGAAAACGTATTCAAATTTGAAGTGCATCAATCTGAAAACAAAGAAGACATAATTTAATGACATCAAACACGGGGTAGACCAGAATTAGATCAGATGGTGTGCAACAGCTTGTATTGTTCTTTTTTATGTATTTATTTAATTTATTTTAATGCCATGCTTTATGTCAACCGCTGAAAAACAGAAAGAGAAGTGTTGACGTGTAGAATTTATAAGAGTGAAATGGGATGCTTGTGTTGATTATAATTTTTTAATTATCATTATCAGTACATCAGTAAATGTGTTGGAACTGGACAGATTAATATAGCAAACTAACAGTATTTTCTGTATATAGTTACCTCTTGAAGGCAGCAGTTTCAAACATAGCAGAAGTGTTTCACTCTTAAATGGTCAAAAACAATATCCATGTCAAGCTGGCCTCCCGTTGATAATTTCTGACATCCAGTTGTGTGTGCTTTGATAAATAAAATCTGATATCCAATTGGGGGCTGAAAACTGCTGTAATATGTGGTAAAAGTAACTTTGTAAGTCTTAAACATGTTTGAAAAAATGTCAGGACACACAGTTATCCACAAAACATGAATAATCAGATGTAATTTGTTACAGATGGCTCTGTTTTTTAATTTTATTAGTACATCATGAAATCAATAATTTCTGCTTGAATATATATTTGGCTGCTCAGTTATTTTGGTGCCTGACTAAAGGCACAGTCACACACCCTGTCTGCGTGAAACATCTTCAGATGATACCACACTGGTGGGTCTGTTCACTTGAGGTATTCAGTTCAACTACAAAAGAGAAGATTAATTGTTCATCACCTGGTGTGATTAAAAAAAAAAATAAATAAACTGAATGTGGGAAAGACAAAATATTTCATTACTGATTTTTGAAGAAAGATTTCTCTCCAGATGTTGTCAAGGGTCAACTGGTGGTTGGTTGGTTGTTGAAACCAACAAATATCTTTTTGTCTTTCTGGAAAATAAACTGGAAAAAAAAGACTGACGTTGTATTCAAGAAGGCTCAATCAAGACTCTTCTTCTTCTTCTTCTTCTTCTTCTTCTTCTTCTTCCAATTTACCTAACCTGCATGTCTTAGGATGTGGGAAGAAGCTGGAGGAAACCCACGCAAACACAGGGAGAACATGCAAGGCCACAGGTGGGAAGCAAACCCATGACTGACTGATAATATTTATTTCATTCATTTAAAAGAAAAAAGAAAAAAAAAACAGAAAAGCAGAAATAAAGCATCTCAATTACCAGAATGAAAAGGAGCAGAGAGAAGAACAAGTCTTATATTTTCTGCCCCTTTTTACAATACAATCTTTCAATATCCAGCGTCATTATTCGACATTATTTAACAGATTGTATTTCTTTAACTTGTCACATACCACTGACTTATTTCATAATTATGACCATTATTTAATAGATTACATCTCTGACAGGTTACATTTTAAACTTAAAACATTTTAAACATTATTAACAAAGTACCTTTTTGACTTCCTTACAGCCCACTGACTTATTTCATAGTTTCATACTTACTTAATACATCTAGTAATAATAATTTAAGCAACCTTAATTCTTTAATTTCTTTGTTGAGATTGTTCCATAATTTTACACCATTTACTGCAGTACTCCGTTCCTTTACTTTGGTTCTAAATCTTGGTTTTCTAAAGACTTCTATTCCTTTCAATTTATAACTACTTACTCTTTTCTCAAACATATTTTGAATGTTTGTTGGTAAAGCATTTTTATTAGCTTGGTACATTGTAATATTTTCAAATCGACCAAATCACAAAATTTAAGTACCCTATGAACAATGGATTAGATGGATCTCTAAAACCACTGTTGCTAATCACCCTTAAAGCCCTTTTCTGCAGAATAAACAAAGGTTGTATATAAGTTGTATATGTTGATCCCCAGATTTCTACACAATAAGTAAAATATGGACAATCAATGAATTGTACAATGTTAATAAACCATAACTATTTAATGAATATTTTACTTTATGCAAAACAGCAATGGCTTTCGCTATTTTTCCTTTTATGTAATTTATGTGTGACTTCCATGTAAGATCTTCATCAATCATGACTCCTAAAAATTTCGTTTCTTGTACCCTTTGTATATCCATTCCATCTATTTGTAATGACACGTTATTTTTTTTTTTGCTCTGTCATTAAACAATATGAAATTTGTCTTATTAATATTTAGTAACAGTCTGTTTATATCAAACCAATGTTTAACCTTTTCCAATTCTGTATTTATCACTTTTGCTACTTCCTGTATATCTGATCCAGAGTAAAACAGTGTTGTATCATCAGCAAATAAAATGCTACCAAGCACATTAGATACATTCACAAAATCATTGATATACAAACAACAGTTTGGGTCCAAGTACCGATCCTTGTGGTGCTCCATAAGTAATATTACACAATTCTGATTTGGTATTATTTATCTGAACAAACTGTTTTCTGTTTTCTAAGTAGCTTTTTACCCACTGATGTGCAATACCTCTTATTCCATATTGTTGTAACTTGTGAAGCAATCTTGAGTGGTCAATAACATCAAAAGCCTTTTTCAAGTCAATAAAAATACTTACAAAATAATCCTTATTTTCTATTGTTGTTGATATTTTCTCTATTAATTCCATAATTGCCATAGCTGTCGAATGTTTAGTTCTGAATCCATACTGAGCATTATTTAAAATATGATGTTTCTCAATGAATTTATCCAACCTTGTCACAAAAACTTTTTCCATAATTTTAGAAAAGTGTGGAAGCAATGATACTGGCCTGTAATTAGAGAAATTATGTTTGTCTCCATTTTTATATAATGGGACTACCTTGGCAATTTTCATTTCATCTGGAAAAATCCCTGTTGACAGAGACAGATTGCAAATATAAGTGAATGGTTCAATAACAGTTTCTCTTATACTTTTTACAGTCATCATGTCTAAATCTTCATGGTCAGTTGATCTTTTGCTTAAACAGTTTTTTACAATATTTCTTATTTCATCTTTTTCCACATTGTCCAGGAAAATACTATTGGCCTTATTTACAAGTGTATGTAATGTATCTTCTGCTATTGGTTTATTTCCCACCAGACTTGATCCTACATTTGAAAAATAATAATTAAACCCATTTGCCACTTCGTTTATGTCATATATCTCTTTATTTTCTTTGACAAAGTAATTTGGAAAAGTTGCTTTCGCTCCATCACTTTCAATCACACTTTTTATAATTCTCCATGTTGCCCTCATATTATCTTTACTCTTATTTAATTGTTCACTATAATAATCTTTTTTTTTGTTTCCTAATTATTGTGAATAGTTTATTTTTATATTTTTTGTTGTGTTCTGTTTCCTTTATTTGCATTTTTAAAAAGCACCTGTATAAATAGTTTTTCTTTGCACAAGCATTTTTTATTCCCTTTGTCAGCCATGGTTTATTTACTCTTTTCTTACTAATTTCTATTAATTTACAGTTTTTATTATATGATTTCATCAATATTTTCATAAATGAGTTATATGCTACATTAACATCACTGACATAAACTTCTTCCCAATTTTGATTTTTAAGATCATATAAGGCTTTTACTGACTTATCTCTTTTAAAGTTTATAACAGTTTTTTTCTTGTACCTATTTTTATATTTAAATATTGAAAAAACTGGTAAATGATCGCTAACATCTGTCATCAAGATCCCATTCCTGATAATTTCATCTGTTCTATTTGTAAATATATTGTCGATTACCGTTGCACTTTGCGACTTTGTGACCTTCTTGCTGTGAGGCAACAGTGCTAAACACTAAGCCATCAAGCTGCCATGATAAAAACAAAAGCAACAAATTGATCCAGAAAGCTGACTCTGTGATTGCCAGTAATTTGGACTCCATTAATTACCAATTACCATTACCAATTTTGGAAAACCATGTGACAGTGAACCAATTCTGATTGGACACTCACATTGCACATGTCATCACACGGCTTCTATGAGGAGTACAAAGATGGCTGATGGCTGGCTCAAAAGTCTGCGGAGTTAACTTTACAGCAAAAAAAAAAAAAAAAAGAGCAAGTTTCTACCTCATATCATTCAAAAGTTATTTATAATTTAGTAAAGCTTGGTCTTAGCCATCATATACAACGGAGTCGGCCCCAGGGGTTTAAGGACCATTTTGCTCTTAGAAAGCCTGTTGTGTGGGCCGCCCGAAGAGGAGGTACTGCTGGCCAACGCAGGGGGCGCCCTGCCTGTTGTCGGGTTTCAGGCACCAGAGGGCGCAGTCACCACCCAGGAGCCAGGACTAACAGCTGTCAGAAATCATCTCATCACCATCCCATCCCATAAAAGACTGGAGGAGACACCACATCTCTGCCGAGATATCAGTTTACCACTCAGGTAAAACTCTCAGCCATGTCTGTGTTCAACGCACTTCTCATTGTCTTCTTTGAAACCTTTGCAGATGGACCCGTTATCTTCAATTCAGCTGGGAGCTGGGTTTTGGACGTTTGAAGAGTGACAGACTTCACTCCTCTTTCCAAAACCAGAGAAGTAACAGTCGGTCTCTGCACGTTTCTGTGTTTTTGTGTCGGAGGTGGAGATTCTCCCACAAAAGGAATTGAACTGAGTTGCTGATTGTTCTGCTGGGTGTGCACACACCCACCATTAACCTGTCTTCTGTTCCTGCCAGCAGTACCGGATCTGACAGCTGAAGTAGAGGCCACCTGGGGACTCGGGACTTGGCGGCTTCAGTATACTGCAGGTCTTCATTGGAGGCGGAACCTTGTGGGCCCCGGCTCTTCTCTGGATAGGCGTCTCCTACCCTCGGACCTGCCCACACGTCACCTGTTGTATTTTGTAATTGACTGTCTAAAAGCAGTATTCGACCTGTTGTGCACATTTGCCACAATAAATTGTATTTATTTGACTATCTATTGACCGTTCATTTGCGCCCCCTGTTGTGGGTCCGTGTCATTACACTTTCCCAACAAAGCCATCCTTTTCACAATATCTTTAGCAGCCTTAGAAGCCCTTTTATTCAGTGGTTTGTGCTGCCTCAATGCATCACTGAACATTCATGTGATGTCAGATTTTCTCATCAGCACTTTCAGTTTTTGTTGTTTGCTTTGTGTATGTATGAACTGCACAGTGGCAATTAATTGCACCCTTGTGGATTAAGTTTTTCCTGATCTGATCTAATCTAAACCAAAATGTATGTGATCTGCCACAGGTTTAGAAAATCCAATTTAAGATAATTGCTCCAGTATGTCTGTGAGCTTTCGTTACAATCGCCTTGAAAATTTTGACACATTCTAGCAGACACCGCTTTTTTCTCATTAATGAGTCTGTTATGGATCTGCACACTGTGTACTCATTTTTGTGTCTGGATATGAAAAACGCTTATCAAACTCATGAGGGAATCATTTTCTGTGGACACTCAGTGGTTACTGTGAGATACAATCATAACATTTAAAAGCTATTACTTTTGAGGAAATACAATAGTGTTCAGAATAACAGTAGTGCTATGTGACTTAAAAGATTAATCCAGGTTTTGAGTATATTTCTTATTGTTACATGGGAAACAAGGTACCAGTAGATTCAGTAGATTCTCACAAATCCAACAAGACCAAGTATTCATGATATGCACACCCTTAAGGCTATGAAATTGGACTATTAGTAAAAACAAAAAGTAGAAAAGGGGGTGTTCACTTAGCCTGGAAAAAGAGTCTGTTGCTCTATAAAAAAGCCCTCCGTAAAGCTAGGACATCTTACTACTCATCACTAATTGAAGAAAATATACTCAACAAAAATATAAATGCAACACTTTTGGTTTTGCTCCCATTTTGTATGAGATGAACTCAAAGATCTAAAACTTTTTCCACATACACAGTATCACCATTTCCCTCAAATATTGTTCACAAACCAGTCTAAATCTGTGATAGTGAGCACTTCTCCTTTGCTGAGATAATCCATCCCACCTCACAGGTGTGCCATATCAAGATGCTGATTAGACACCATCATTAGTGCACAGGTGTGCCTTAGACTGCCCACAATAAAAGGCCACTCTGAAAGGTACAGTTTTATCACACAGCACAATGCCATAGATGTCGCAAGATTTGAGGGAGCGTGCAACTGGCATGCTGACAGCAGGAATGTCAACCAGAGCCGTTGCTCGTGTATTGAATGTTCATTTCACTATGATAAGCCGTCTCCAAAGGCGTTTCAGAGAATTTGGCAGTACATCCAACCAGCCTCACAACCGCAGACCACGTGTAACCACACCAGCCCAGGACCTCCACATCCAGCATGTTCACCTCCAAGATCGTATCTGCATGCTCGTCGACCTCATCGGGGTCTCGACCTGACTCCAGTTCGTCGTCGTAACCGACTTGAGTGGGCAAATGCTCACATTCGCTGGCGTTTGGCACGTTGGAGAGGTGTTCTCTTCACGGATGAATCCCTATGCACACTGTCCAGGGCAGATGGCAGATAGCATGTGTGGTCTCGTGTGGGTGAGCGGTTTTCTGATGTCAATGTTGTGGATCGAGTGGCCCATGGTGGCGGTGGGGTTATGGTATGGGCAGGCATCTGTTATGGACGAAGAACACAGGTGCATTTTATTGATGGCATTTTGAATGCACAGAGATACCGTGATGAGATCCTGAGGCCCATTGTTGTGCCATACATCCAAGAACATCACCTCATGTTGCGGCAGGATAATGCACGGCCCCATGTTGCAAGGATCTGTACACAATTCTTGGAAGCTGAAAATGTCCCAGTTCTTGCATGGCCGGCATACTCACCAGACATGTCACCCATTGAGCATGTTTGGGATGCTCTGGACCAGCATATACGACAGCGTGTACCAGTTCCTGCCAATATCCAGCAACTTCGCACAGCCATTGAAGAGGAGTGGACCAACATTCCACAGGCCACATTTGACAACCTGATCAACTCTCTGCGAAGGAGATGTGTTGCACTGCATAAGGCAAATGGTGGTCACACCAGATACTGACTGGTATCCCCCCCCAATAAAACAAAACTGCACCTTTCAGAGTGGCCTTTTATTGTAGACAGTCTAAGGCACACCTGTGCACTAATCATGGTGTGTAATCAGCATCCTGATATAGCACACCTGTGAGGTGGGATGGATTATCTCAGCAAAGGAGAAGTGATCACTATCACAGATTTAGACTGGTTTGTGAACAATATTTGAGGGAAATGTTGATATTGTGTATGTGGAAAAAGTTTTAGATCTTTGAGTTCATCTCATACAAAATGGGAGCAAAACCAAAAGTGTTGCGTTGATATTTTTGTTGAGTGTAAGAACAACCCCAGGTTTCTTTTCAGCACTGTAGCCAGGCTGACAAAGAGTCAGAGCTCTATTGAGCCGAGTATTCCTTTAACTTTAACTAGTAATGACTTCATGACTTTCTTTGCTAATAAAATTTTAACTATTAGAGAAAAAAGCACTCATAACCATCCCAAAGATATATTGTTATCTTTGGCTGCTTTCAGTAATGCTGGTATTTGGTTAGACTCTTTCTCTCCGATTGTTCTGTCTGAGTTATTTTCATTAGTCACTTCCTCCAAACCATCAACATGTCTATTAGACCCCATTCCTACCAGGCTGCTCAAGGAAGCCCTACCGTTAATTAATGCTTCGATCTTAAATATGATCAATCTATCTTTATTAGTTGGCTATGTACCACAGGCTTTTAAGGTGGCAGTAATTAAACCATTACTTAAAAAGCCATCACTTGACCCAGCTATCTTAGTTAATTATAGGCCAATCTCCAATCTTCCTTTTCTCTCAAAAATTCTTGAAAGGGTAGGTGTAAAACAGTTAACTGATCATCTGCAGAGGAATGGTCTATTTGAAGAGTTTCAGTCAGGTATCAGAATTCATCATAGTACAGAAACAGCATTAGTGAAGGTTACAAATGATCTTCTTATGGCCTCGGACAGTGGACTCATCTCTATGATTGTCCTGTTAGACCTCAGTGCTGCTTTTGATACTGTTGACCATAAAATTTTATTACAGAGATTAGAGCATGCCATAGGTATTAAAGGCACTGCTCTGGTGGTTTGAATCATATTTATCTAATAGATTACAATTTGTTCATGTAAATGGAGAGTCTTCTTCACAGACTAAGGTTAATTATGGAGTTTCACAAGGTTCTGTGCTAGGACCAGTTTTATTCACTTTATACATGCTTCCCTTAGGCAGTATTATTAGAAAGCATTGCTTAAATTTTCATTGTTACCCAGATGATACCCAGCTTTATCTATCCATGAAGCCAGAGGACACACACCAATTGGTAAATGGTAAATGGACTGCATTTATATAGCGCTTTTCCATCTTTATCAGATGCTCAAAGCGCTTTACAATTATGCCTCACATTCAACTCGATGTCAGGGTGCTGCCATACTACACACCGGGAGCAATAGGGGATTAAAGGCCTTGCCCAAGGGCCCTTAGTGATTTTCCAGTCAGGTGGGGATTTGAATCCATGATCTTCTGGACTCAAGCCCAACACCTTAACCACTAGACCATCACCTCCCACCACAATTACTTAAACTGCAGGATTGTCTTACAGACATAAAGACATGGATGACCTCTAATTTCCTGCTTTTAAATTCAAATAAAACTGAAGCTATTGTACTTGGCCCCACAAATCTTAGAAACATGGTGTCTAACCAGATCCTTACTCTGGATGGCATTACCCTGACCTCTAGTAATACTGTGAGAAATGTTGGAGTCATTTTTGATCAGGATATGTCCTTCAATGCGCATATTAAGCAAATATGTAGGACTGCTTTTTTACATTTGTGCAATATCTCTAAAATTAGAAAGGTCTTGTCTCAGAGTGATGCTGAAAAACTAATTCATACATCTATTTCCTCTAGGCTGGACTATTGTAATTCATTATTATCAGGTTGTCCTAAAAGTTCCATGAAAAGTTTTCAGTTAATTCAAAATGCTGCAGCTAGAGTACTGACGGGGACTAGAAGGAGAGAGCATATTTCACCCATATTGGCCTCTCTTCATTGGCTTCCTGTTAATTCTAGAATAGAATTTAAAATTCTTCTTCTTACTTATAAGGATTTGAATAATCAGGTCCCATCTTATCTTAGGGACCTCTTAGTACCATATCACCCCAATAGAGCGCTTCGCTCTCAGACTGCAGGCTTACTTGTAGTTCCTAGGGTTTTTAAGAGTAGAATGGGAGGCAGAGCCTTCAGCTTTCAGGCTCCTCTCCTGTGGAACCAGCTCCCAATTCGGATCAGGGAGACAGACACCCTCTCTACTTTTAAGATTAGGCTTAAAACTTTCCTTTTTGCTAAAGCTTATAGTTAGGGCTGGATCAGGTGACCCTGAACCATCCCTTAGTTATGCTGCTATAGACTTAGACTGCTGGGGGGTTCCCATCATGCACTGAGTGTTTCTTTCTCTTTTTGCTCTGTATGCACCACTCTGCATTTAATCATTAGTGATTGATCTCTGCTCTCTTCCACAGCATGTCTTTTTCCTGATTCTCTCCCCTCAGCCCCAACCAGTCCCAGCAGAAGACTGCCCCTCCCTGAGCCTGGTTCTGCTGGAGGTTTCTTCCTGTTAAAAGGGAGTTTTTCCTTCCCACTGTCACCAAGTGCTTGCTCATAGGGGGTCGTTTTGACCGTTGGGGTTTTTCTGTAATTACTGTATGGCTTTTGCCTTGCAATATAAAGTGCCTTGGGGCAACTGTTGTTGTGATTTGGCGCTATATAAATAAAATTGATTTGATTTGATTCGATTCACAATAATAGTAGTGTGGCATTCAGTCAGTGAGTTTGTCAGTTTTATGGAACAAACAGATATGAATCAGGTGTCCGCTATTTAAGGATGAAGCCAGCACCTGTTGAACATGCTTTTCTCTTTGAAAGCCTGAGGAAAATGGGACGTTCAAGACATTGTTCAGAAGAACAGAGTAGTTTGATTAAAAAATTGATTGGAGAGGGGAAAACCTATACGCAGGTGCAAAAAATTATAAGCTGTTCATCCACAATGATCTCCAATGCTTTAAAATGGACAAAAAAAAAAAAAAAACTGAGACACGTGGAAGAAAACAGAAAACAACCATCAAAATGGATAGAAGAATAACCAGAATGGCAAAGGCTCACCCATTGATCAGCTCCAGGATGATCAAAGACAGTCTGGAGTTACCTGTAAGTGCTGTGACAGTTAGAAGACACCTATGTGAAGCTAATTTATTTGAAGAATCCCCCACAAAGTCCCTCTGTTAAATAAAAGACATGCAGAAGAGGTTACAATTTGCCAAAGAACACATCAACTGGCCTAAAGAGAAATGGAGGAATATTTTGTGGACTGATGAGAGTAAAATTGTTCTTTTTGCGTTCAAGGGCCGCAGACAGTTTGTGAGATGACCCCCAAACTCTGAATTCAATCCACAGTTCACAGTGAAGACACTGAAGCATGGTGGTGCAAGCATGGGCATGTTTCTCCTACTATGGTGTTGGGCCTATATATCGCATACCAGGTATCATGGATCAGTTTGGATATGTCAACATACTTGAAAAGGTCATGTTGCCTTATGCTGAAGAGGACATGCCCTTGAAATGGGTCTTTCAACAAGACAATGACCCCAAGCACACTACTAAACGAGCAAAATCATCTACCTTGTTTCCCATGTAACAATAAGAAATATACTCAAAACCTGGATTAATCTTTTTAGTCACATAGCACTACTATTATTCTGAACACTACTGTATAAGTGATCCCTGTTACAACACTGGACCTCAGCACAACAACAATGGAATGATAATATCATGCTGCTACTTCATATTCTATTCCGGGGATGGTTCTGTGGTGTGGTGATTGGGGTGACATGGCATCGGCACATGCTCCAGTGCTGACTTGAAATGAAACATAGCTATTAACATTATGTCACTGCTGCTTTTGTTCATATTTTCAACAGCTTGGGTTGCATGACGTACAACCCCAATTCCAATGAAGTTGGTACGTTGTGTAAAATGTAAAGAAAAGGACAAAATGAGCAAATATTTGCACAAAAACAATAAAGTTTATCAGTTTCAACATTAAATATCTTGTAAAAGAGAAAATTAACTGGTGCAACACAGAAATAAGTGCCAGAAAATTTAATAAGGTGCTGAAAGCAAAAATGTACAACGGGACTAACGTTTTGATGTGAGAGTCACATCTTCTTCAGAGTCCTGCAAAGACAGAGATGGTACAGCTTAAATACTAAGAAGAAGCAGGTGTCCTAATGCTTCCAAAGGGGCATGACCATCAATTAGTAATCAATTCATGATTAGAAACACACTATCCGAAAACACACCAAACTAAAACCAGAATAAAAAACAGTTATTAGAGAAAGCATGTAAATTTTAGATCTTCATTCAGACCAAAAGGTTCCAAGGTGCCTAAAGGGTAAATCCAAAATGCTTCTCTACATAAGAGTTTTTTAATAATATGTTAGTCCCGTTGTACATTTTTGCTTTCAGCACCTTATTAAATTTTCTGGCACTTATTTCTGTGTTGCACCAGTTATTTTTCTCTTTTACAAATTAGTCTTATCAGGTTTCACCAGATTTGTTTGTGCTATACAGAAGCGCGGTGAACTCTTTGTTTTTGCTCTACATTAAATATATTGTCTTTGTGCTGTATTCAATTGAATATAGGTTGAAGAGGATTTGCAAATCATTGTATTCTGTTTTTATTTACATTTTTCACAACATCGCAACTTCACTGGAATTGGGGTTGTACGACTCCCCCTGGACAGGATGTCAGTCTGATGCAGGTTACTTCCCCAGCCAAGGCTAGTTGGACTGAGACAATGCAGATTAAGTGTCTTGTCGAAGGACACAGACAGATAGTATGAGTGGAATTCAAACCTACATCTTTGCAGGCCAGCTCCTTATCCACTCAGCTATCTGCTCCTTGGCTTGCATGAAGTGAAAATTAATAAAACTCACAAACAAGTAAAATTTTTTAGAGCCATAGTATTATTAAAGCATTTTTAACACCTGCGGATCCATACCATATCCAATGTAGCAACCCTGAGGAAAAATTGACTCACTTTTAACTGCAGCATATGAGAGAATTCCTTTCCCTGCAAACTGTTAAAAAAAATGTATATGGGGGTCAAAAAGGCCCAAGAAATAGAGTTGCATTTCATATTGTTTTTCTGAGCTTTAAAATAGCATAGTGTAGTTATAAATGTGTTTGTGGTACTTTCAACATGTGTCATGTGTTGTTGGCAATGTTATTTCTACAAGCATTATTGATTCACTGGTGGTACTCATAGTGTAAAGTCCTGCAGAAGATTCAGCATCTTTGTTGTTCATAATTCAGTTGGGTAGGTAGGCAGGTACAGTAAGTTAATACTATGCATTTATAATGTGCCAAAACATAAGTCTTCTCTCAGGACTACACAAGAAAAGTCTAGACTAGGGACCTGTACTACGAAGCGGGGTTAACTTACTCAGATGTAACCCAGGGTCAACCTCCTAAACCGGGGTTGACAAAACCTGGTTTCCTCAAGTGGTGTTAATCGGTACTACGACGCTGAATAAGATGTTGATTTGTTGAACCTGTGTTAACCTAATTGGAGTTTGTGCGCGTTCACATAAAAGGGGCAGGTTGCAGCACACGTCACCATTTTTCAATGATGGCGCGGTCACCTTACTTTACCGAAGAAGAATGCACAACTATTATGTGGAGCTACGAGGAATTTAAATTAATGTTAAGGGGGAAATCGAACACATCGTCTGCCAGTAAAGCAAGACAGGCTTGTTGGCAACGTATTGCTGATCGGGTAAATGCGTACGTACAATTCAATTGTTCCCCAAATCTGTTACAGATGATTAACCTGTGGAATGTCTAATATGTGTAAAAAAAGTGACCTTCTTTCATTAATTACACCCAGATGAAACACGATTCAGAAGTGGGCATAGGCCTACTAATAAATGTTAGGTTAATTTAATGTTTCCTAAATAGGCTACCTAGACTGTAAGATTGCTATTCCTAATCCTGTCAATATTTCAGATGCAATAGCAGTGCCAAACGCACCTGGCAGCAGGTGAAGATGAAATATAAAAACATCCTTCAGAACAGTAGGTTTATATTCATAGCTTGATAAGCCCCACTTCGCCTAATTAATGGACATGCATTAGACCTATTTTGATATTAGTAATTACCCGCGATTGCATAAAACCCTTCTTTGATTTACATTGCAGATAAATGGCCAGGGAAAACGACAAATGCATCCAACAGTTTAGATAGAGCAAGTACTACCTTGCGAATCGTACGACATACAGTATTCTTGCTCAGATGTACAGCATCACCAATGGAATACATAAATTGTCCACTGGCAAAATAGGCACAAGGCACATTATCTGCTCGATCGTCAGGGCATTGCTACACTGTAAAAATGACTTTTTGTACAGGAAAACGCTGGCAGCTGTGGTTACCAGGGAATTCCTGTAAAACATACAGCAGTACAGTAGATAACATTACAGACATAATATGTATATGGATTTACAGTGAATGAACCACGGCTGACTCACATTACAAGAACTGTTAAATCTACAAACAAGAGCTCTCTTTTTTGTACATTTAACTGCTGTATTTTTTACAGGAATTCCCTGGTAGCCACAGCTGCCAGTGTTTTCCTGTATAAACAACAGTCCTTTTTACAGTGTACGATGGGTGATGTTACAGACTTCTGGCCCGATCAGCTGACAAAGATAGGGAATTCCCTTGGTTGAGAATCTATATCTTTCATAGAGAATATCGTCCGGGTATGTCAGCGGATTCTGGCAGTCTTTAAAAACCCTTGCCCTGCGAAGAGAGCCCCTCACAATTTGTGCCCCAATATCAAACGGATCATCCAGGTAAGCCGGCATTGTCTTTGGGGTGATTGAAGGTGGATGGATGGTACTTATAAAGGGAGTGGTTAAGCGAAAACCTCAAGCTAACCTAGAACATAACCTGCTCAGAGCAGGTTTGGCACACAGCATAAATTGCCATGGCAGCATACCTCGATCAAAACCTATCCACCTTTCATAGTACGAGTTAACTGGGAAGTTACTCCACATGTCATCAACTTACTCCCGAAGTTACCCTGATAAGCCAGTAACCCCGCTTCGTAGTACAGGCCCCAGGAGTGACACCAGGGGTAATACCGATAATTTCAGCAGGTGAGTTCACAGATAATATGGGGCCTCATGTACAAAGCGTGTGTACACACAAAAACATGGTACATGTCCATCTCCACGCTAACATTCAGATGTAGCCAAAGTGAAATGACCATGGAAATGTGCGGTTCGCCATCCTTTGTTGTTTTTATCACTCTTTCATTGAGTCTTTTTGTTTTTCATTTATCTGCTGGTTTCTCTCAGTGAAAGACAGAAACAGCCTGAACAACATTGTTAAAATCTGTTCAAAGATTATCAGAGTGAAACAAAGAGACTTACACTCTTTCTGTAAGCAACAGATCCTCCAGAAAGCTGAAAGCATCTTGTCATTGTCAGGCCGTTCTTTTAGGAGAGTTTCTCTGCTTCCTTCAGGGCGCCATTATACTTCCTAAGTGTGTAGAACCAACTGGTTTTTAAAGTCGTTTATCCCTTTGGCAATTCAACTTTTAAATGCTCTGTAGGTCTGCCATGTTTTTATGTATTTATTTATTATTTATTCTTGCTATTCATTTAACTCCTTAAGTCTGTTTTTATTTGTTTTATTGTTGTTATATGCTGTTATGTTATTGTGTTTTTTATGGACTACTCAAATGAAATTGCCCCTTGTGGGATTAATAAAGTTGTTGATTGATTGATTTATTGAAAAATCATGGCTGGCATATGCACGTTTCTACAGGCATTAGTCCACTGCTGACACATAGAGGTGATGCTGGGCAACTGTTAATAGTGTGAAAACAAGAAGTCAGAGTGATGTTCACACCACAGACACACTGATGAACAATTAACACACCCACGTGTTTGTAATTTTATGGGTGGATGTAAAAGCATGTGCCATGTGATGAGGAAAATGGCATTAACAATGGCTGCATTAGTGTTGTTAGAGGACCTTGCAAATGGTGGCCTCTGAGGAAAGCTGTACTCAGGGAACAAAAGAATTTACTTGCAAATGATGATAAATGGCTCATAAGCTGATTCCTATTACCAAGGCCACTGTTAGTGGAGTTGCATGCAGATCTGTATTGGCAGAGCTCAATACAGTGAGGAGCCAGGGGCTGTCTGTGCCCACACAGGTGATGACCACACTGGGCTTCCTGGCTACAGCAGCATTACAGCGGGAATTGGCCGATCAGTCAGGAGTGTGCCTGTCAAACATGAGCTGAGCAATGCCAGTTGTATGGGATGCAGTCATCCGAATGTCATCCAAATACATGCAATGACACACAGTGTTTTCAGTTTAATTGCACAATGTTCACATCTAGTTCACAAAATTAATGTGTGCCACAGATATCGCACATTATAATATGTCCTTTGCACACACCATGAACGGGATGCACATATGTGCCATGCGGGACATTTCGGCAGGATTAGACATGCCTGCCCATGGCGGAGTTCCCTCGGAAGTGATCAGACTGTTTCGAATGCTGTTTTAATGCAATGACAATATTTTGAATGCAGTCAGATTGCAGTTAGAGTCCAACTTGACTGCCATATGATATTTTTCCACCTTGCACCTCGACTGTTTTGGACATGAGCTACCCATTAGACCTGGCCACATAAATTTTCCAGACTGGAATGCTGCTCAAATTTGCCCAAATGTGGCTCAAGTCCTCATTCCTATAACATTCAGGCTCATGCGTGCGATAGTGTCAAGGCCCCGTTAAGAAGATATTGGTGAAGGAACCAGCAAATGAACAAAGAAAAAGGTGCTACTTCAACACCAACTCAAACTGATGAACAAATGGAAAGCACGTGTGTGACAGGGTCAGATGTTAGGTGACAAACTAACAACAAAAGGTGATAAGAACTAAACAGACATCTAAAGTTAAGCAGAAACAAAACATGACCATAACCAAAACATAACCTAAAAAGAAGAAAAATTACAAATCAAAATACAGATCAAAAAATACATAATAACGGGCCGCATGGTGCCTTATTAGCACTGTTGGCTCATAGCAAGAAGGTGATGGGATCAATTCCCACCTGTGGCTGTTCTGTGTGGAGTTTGCATGTTCTCCCCATGTTTGCGTGGGTTTTCTCCGGGTGCTCTGGTTTCCTCCCACGTTTAAAGACATGCAGATGTTGTTCATGTATGGCTTTTGCTTTGCATGGTAGAGTTTTAACTTGCACTTGTAGATGTAGCGACGAACTGTGTTAACTGACAATGGTTTTCTGAAGTGTTCCTGAGCCCATGCTGTAAGATTCTTTACACAATGATGTCAGTTTTTAATGCAGTGCTGCCTGAGGGATCGAAGGTCATGGGCATTCAATGTTGGTTTTTGGCCTTGCTGCTAATGTGTAGAAAGTTCTCCAGATTCTCTGAATCTTCTGATTATATTATGGACTGTAGATGATGGAATCCCTAAATTCCTTGCAATTGAACATTGAGAAACATTGTTCTTAAATTGTTGGACTATTTTTTCACGCAGTTGTTCACAAAGTGGTGATCCTTGCCCCATCGTTGCTTGTGAACGACACTCACCTGTTTCCAATTAACCTGTTCACCTGCGGAATGTTCCAAACAGGTGTTCTTTGAGCATTCATCAACTTTCCCAGTCTTTGTTGCCCTGTCCTGTCTTTTTTGAATTGTGTTGCAGGCATCCATTTCAAAATGAGTAAATATTTGCACAAAAACAAAAATGTCTATCAGTTTGAACTTTAAATATCTTGTCTTTGTGGTATATTCAATTGAATATAGGTTGAAGAGGTTTTGCAAATAATTGTATTCTGTTTTTATTTACATTTCACACAACGACCCAACTTCAATGGAATTGGGGTTGTATATAGCACTTTCCATCTGCATCAGACACTCAAAGCACTTTACAATAGTGCCTCACATTCACCCCAATGTCAGGGTGCTCCCATAGAAAACATTCACTACACACCGGGAGCAACTAGGGGATTAAGGACATTGCCCAAGGGCCCTTATTGATTTTCCAGTCAGGCTGGGATTTGAACCAAGGATCCTCTGGTCTCAAGCCCAATGCTTAACCACTAGACCATCACCTCCTAGAGGAATGTTTTGCAGAAAAGTCCACAAATATCACCAACTTCACAACACAGAGTCTAAAAACTGCAGATTCTCAAATTGACTGATGATAATCTTTAATGTCCCCAGAGGGCAATTTGGTTTGCAGCAAAGTTCAGAATTAGACAATAAAATCTCACATGGCACACAAGATAATACAAATGAATACATACATACATACATACATAGTCATCACAAATTACAGTGCAGTATATTGTTCCCAACAAGTTCACCTAATTAAGGAATCTAATGGCAGCCAGGACAAAGGATTTTAAATATCTATTTGATATGACCTGACAAGGGAACGAATACCTCCTCTTAGATGGGAGGAGTTGAAACTCTGCATGAAGAGGATGGAGAGGATTGGCCAAAATGGCCCTTGCCCGCTGAGTGGCTCTGGTTTGTTAAACATTATCAAGTTCACTCAGGCTAGTGCCAAATATTTTTTGGCAGAGTTTGACCATATTCTTCATCTTGTTCTTATTTTTTTATGCTGAGGCTCCCAAACCAACAAATCATTGCAAATGTTAAACAGACTCAATAAAAGATGAGTAAAACAGTTAAGAAACTTCTTATCGACATTAAAAGACCTCAGTTTCCTCAGATAAAACAGCCTCTGATTTACTTTCCTGCAGATGGCATCTGAGTTGGTCTCAAAAGACAGTTTGTCATCCAGGATGGTGCCTAAGTACTTATAATGACTAACTATGTCCACAGCTGTACCTTTGACAAGGTTTTGGGCTGCTACAGGTGGTTCCTTATGAAAATCAATTATATCTTTTGTTTTTGACACTTTAAGTTGCAAATAAGACTCGTCACACCATCTAACAAAATAGTCAAGGACTGGTCCGTGGCCTACCTCATGGTCCTGCAGGAGGCTGACGATCACAGAGTCATCAGGAAATTTTATAATGAACCTCTACTGGAACCTGCTCTTACTGTCGTTAGTGTAAAGCATGAACAATAGAGGTGACAAAATGCATGCCTGGGGCGAGCCTGTGGAACACAACAGAATCTTGGACAGGGTTTTATTAACACAAATTCTCTGAGGCCTAGTTGTCAGAAAATCAACTAACCAGCATAGAGTTCCCAAATCAACACTGGGTATTTCTGAAAGCCTATGATCAAGGACAAGAGGCTGCATACAGTTGAAGGCTGATGAAAAATCTGCAAAACAAAGATGTATTTGTGTTTTCCTGCCTTTGAGGTGCCTGACAACTAAATTTAATAGTGTTGACAAGGCATCCTCCACCTCTTTCCTGAGTTGATAGGCAAGTTGAAATGGATCAATCACAGTCTGAGTCATAGCAAGCAAGCTCTTTTTCACTATATGCTCAAAGCTCTTCATCACCACTGAGATGAGAGCCACAGGGCGATAGCCATTTAATGATTTAGGTGATGGTCACTTTGCCACACAATCAATAATGGATTCTTTCCACAAGGTGGGAACTTTATTAAGTGACAAGGACCACTGGAAAATGTGTGTGAAGAGCCACTTAAAAATGGGGCACAGCATTTAAGTAGTCGGCCGCTTATGCCATCCGGCCCATGACTTTCCTTGGGCTAGTTTTTTCAAAAGTGCTCAACACACTAATTTCATCTATCTGAATCCCACTGCTTAGTGGGACTTCCCTAAATTTAGAGAATTTTTCAGAGAAATCATTTGAATCACATCTCAAATAGAACTGATTAAATTCTTCTTCCAGGGTGGAGTCAGATTAGTCGGTGTTGGACACTCTTTTTGGAGTGAGAATTACCCAACCTGAATTCATCCTGTACCTTGTCCTTATACTGCATTTTGGCCAGCTTGATTTTCCTTTCACCATTTTTTGGGCTTCTTTTTGTTCAGATACATTTCCTTGATAGTAAACTATTTTTTTCTTATTGATATAATTCTTGAGGGATTTGCTGACCCAAGGCTTATTATCAGGTACAGTGTGATTATCTTTCTTGGGATTATCATCTCTTCACAGAAGGTAATATATTTTACCACAATATCAATCAGTTCATCCAGATTAGTGCAAGAGGTGTTTAAAAACATCCCAGTTCGTGTTATGGAAACATCCATTCAGTTCCCAAATAGCACTCTCTGTCCATAGACTGACCTCTTTACGCTCAACTTTCCCCTTCTTGAGGGTCGGCTGGTAGACGGGAGCAAGCAAGACACAGCTGTGGTCAGAAGAGCTAAGAGGAGCCAATGGGAAGGATATGTAAGCTCCTTTATAGTGCTGTAGCACAAGTCCAGTGTTTTATCATGTTGCGTTGGACATTTCACATACTGGTAAAAATGACCAAGATCGAAACACCTTGCTTGATGAAAGTCAATATGGTTTTAGAGCAAAAAGGTCCACGACACTGGCGTTGCTCGATTCCATAGAAGAAATCAATAAACATGTGGACCAAAGGGTAATAGTTGAAGGTTTATTTATTGACTTAAGAAAGGCTTTTGACACAATTTGATCACAATAATATATTTCAAAAGTTGGAACTGTATAGGATCAGAGGGATTGCTCTGAGTTGGATTAAAACTACTTACAAAACCGAAAGCAGTTTGTTAAACTCGGGGAATACTGTTCGTCATGTCTGGACATCGTTTGTGGGCTCCCACAGGGTTCTGTTTGGGCCAAAATTATTTTTTTTTATACATTAATGATTATGTAAAGTCTCAGATCTGGTTAAAACTGTGCTCTTTGCAGATGACACAAACCTGTTTTGCTCAGGGGAAAATCTGCAACATTGATTATCTGATTTAGGAACAGAAATGATAAAGTTAAGAGATGGTTGATATTAAGAAATTATCATAAAATTTGTCTAAAACTAAATTAATGTTATTTGGAAATTATAAAAAGCCATACAAATATACATGGGTAAACATAGATCATGTCAAAGAGAATACGTTTTTAGGTGTCATTATTGATGAAAAATTATTGGAAAGCTCATATCAGCATATTCAATGAGGTATCAAAGAGTATTGCAGTATTAAATAAAGTAAAGCATGTCTGATTGCAGGCACTACACACTTTGTATTGTTCATTGATTGCACCCTAGTTGACTTATTGTGCTGAAGTTTTGGGGCAACAATTAACAACCAACTACATTGCAACCATTATTCATTCTTCAAAAAAGAACATTAAGGACAATTCATAATGTAGGTTATCGAGACCACACCAACCCATTGTTCATTAAATGTCAAATATTAAAACTTAATGATATGATTTTGTTCAAGACTGCTCAATTAATGTACAAAGTGAAAAATAAACAAGTGCCATTTAGAATTCAAGAATATTTTACTGAGAGACAGGGAAAATAATTTACAGGGCTTGTATCATTTTAAAATTGCTGGTGCTTGGACGACCAGGAAAGGTTTCTGTGTCTGCATGTGTGGCCCTAGATTTTGGAATAACCTGACGGATGAACTCAAATGATGTCCAAATGTCAATCAGTTTAAAAATCACAAAAATATAATGCAACACTTTTGGTTTTGCTCCCATTTTGTATGAGATGAACTCAAAGATCTAAACCTTTTTCCACATACACAATATCACCATTTCCCTCAAATATTGCTCACAAACCAGTCTAAATCTGTGATAGTGAGCACTTCTCCTTTGCTGAGATAATCCATCCCACCTCACAGGTGTGCCATATCAAGATGCTGATTAGACACCATGATTAGTGCACAGGTGTGCCTTAGACTGCCCACAATAAAAGGCCACTCTGAAAGGTGCAGTTTTGTTTTATTGGGGGGGATACCAGTCAGTATCTGGTGTGACCACCATTTGCCTCATGCAGTGCAACACATCTCCTTCGCATCATCCGTGAAGAGAACACCTCTCCAACATGCCAAACGCCAGCGAATATGAGCATTTGCCCACTCAAGTCGGTTACGAGGACGAACAGGAGTCAGGTCGAGACCCCAATGAGGACGACGAGCATGCAGATGAGCTTCCCTGAGACGGTTTCTGACAGTTTGTGCAGAAATTCTTTGGTTATGCAAACCGATTGTTCCAGCAGCTGTCCGAGTGGCTGGTCTCAGACAATCTTGGATGAACATGCTGGATGTGGATCCTGGGCTGGTGTGGTTACACGTGGTCTGCAGTTGTGAGGCTGGTTGGATGTACTGCCAAATTCTCTGAAACGCCTTTGGAGACGGCTTATGGTAGAGAAATGAACATTCAATACACGAGCAACAGCTCTGGTTGACATTCCTGCTGTCAGCATGCCAATTGCACGCTCCCTCAAATCTTGCGACATCTGTGGCATTGTGCTGTGATAAAACTGCACCTTTCAGAGTGGCCTTTTATTGTGGACAGTCTAAGGCACACCTGTGCACTAATCATGGTGTCTAATCAGCATCTTGATATGGCACACCTGTGAGGTGAGATGGATTATCTCAGCAAAGGAGAAGTGCTCACTATCACAGATTTAGACTGGTTTGTGAACAATATTTGAGGGAAATGGTGATATTGTGTATGTGGAAAAAGTTTTAGATCTTTGAGTTCATCTCATACAAAATGGGAGCAAAACCAAAAGTGTTGCGTTATATTTTTGTTGAGTGTATGTATCAAATGAAGTACGATGAGTTTTTGGTTGTGTCAAGTGGAATTGTAAACTTGTACAGTAATATTCATTAGTGTATGCATATATATATATATATGTATATGTGTGTGTGTGTAATTATGTATGTGTAGGTGTATGGTGTGTGTATATGTATGTATTTATGTATTTAGATGAAGACATGGGGTTCACTAGATGTTTATGATAATGGGATTTGAGTTTGTGTTGTTAAATGTGTTTGTAGCATGGCCCAAGCAGAGGGTCACCCCTTAGAGTCTGGTCTGCTTGAGGTTTCTTCCTTAATACATCAGAGGGAGTTTTTCCTTACCACTGTCGCCTGTGTGCTTGCTCTGGGGGTTGGTATTGTGTATATATGTATATATGGGGTGGGCGTTTATAAGCTTTGCTTCTGCTCACCCCCTTTTTGGTCACACATGTCACTGTGGTATTGTCTTGTGTCTCAGTTTTTGTTATTGTCGAGTTTGTGTGCCAAAATAAATAAATTCAATTCAAATTCAATTCAATTCAATGCTAATTCAGACTACAAGTGTTAAAGTACCTAGGATGAAATGTGGGACATCAGGGCATTTATTTTGCAGTTGGTGCACAACTTTGGCAATGGAGGATGCTGCTTCTGCCACTCTGGGATGTATATAAACCACTGTCATGAACACTTGTGGGATTTCCTGTGGCAGATAAAATGGGCGCAGTGAGACTGATAAGAGTTCGATGTGGGGACTGCATATAGATTCTCTTATTTTGACAGTCTTACACCAACGGGGATTAACGTACAAGCACACTCCCCCTCCCAGTGATTTGCCGGTGATTTGTGCATCACGATCAAGCCGGAAAGGCCGACCAAACCCATCAATTTCAAAATCAGGAATCATAAGTCAATCAAATCGCAATCCTTTAGCCAGGTCTTGGTTAAAGCGATCACACACGCATCCCTGTACTCCGAGATATGCTTCGCATTCGCTTGAAGCTTGCCCACCTTGTTTCTCAAAGACTGCGCATTGACGAGGATAATTGAAGGGAGCGGTAAGCGGCGGAGTCCTAGTCTCCGCAGCCACTGACGCATGCCTCCTCTCCGGCCACTCTTCCTCGTTCAAACCGCAGTCTGCTGCTGATGGCTTCCAGGTCTGTGAGGGGCTATTAGCCTCGCTGCTACAATGTCAACCGATCTGCATGAGAGCCTCCAGCCCAATTCCTCCGAATCTCTGGCGGGATGCCATCAGGTGAAATCACTGCCCTTGAATTGTTGCAGTTGATAAGAAAGCCATATCTGTATCTGAGCCTGTCAGATCGATTGCTTTGCTGGATGTTGATGGCAGTCCCAAGAGTGACCAGGTTCAGGAAAAACAACACTGACTAAATCCATGATGACTCCGGTATTAAAGTGTTTAAAAAGACAGCACAGGGACGTTAAAAATAAATAAAACCACAGTGAAAAACCACATTTCCCACAATCATGTTCACCCTCTCACACACTCTTGCTGCGTGTCGCCATGACCAGCGCCACAAGGAGGTGAAGTAGCAGACTTCCCTTGAAATGACCTGTAATTCATGGAGGGAAATTGCACGTGCTTTAACATTGGTTTGAAGGTTGATGATTGTATATAAAGAAGTGAAACTTGTTGAGGGACAAATTGCTCAAGAAAGAGTCCCTGTTCCTGTGCTAAATTGCATTAAGACACACACCAACGTGACAGAGAACTTTAAAAGGGTCACTTGCAATTCAACGTCATTGCATGGCCACAGAGTTACGGAGTTGTAGAAGCATAAATCAGACTTTAGGATTTTAAGGTACCACTCCTCAGAGGACACAGAAAAAAGTGACTCAACCAAATGTAATCCCTTTCATGCACATAATGTCCACTGCTTAGTTAAGGCAGGTGTTTATTACAACCCCTGGCAAAAATTATGGAATCACCGGCCTCGGAGGATGTTTATTCAGTTGTTTAATTTTGTAGAAAAAAGCAGATCACAGACATGACACAAAACTAAAGTCATTTCAAATGGCAACTTTCTGGCTTTAAGAAACACTATAAGAAATCAAGAAAAAAAGATTCAGTTATCCAAAACATGAATAATCAGATGTAATTTGTTACAGATGGCTCTGTTTTTTAATTTTATTAGTACATCATGAAATCAATAATTTCTGCTTGAATATATATTTGGCTGCTCAGTTATTTTGGTGCCTGACTAAAGGCACAGTCACACACCCTGTCTGCGTGAAACATCTTCAGATGATACCACACTGGTGGGTCTGTTCACTTGAGGTATTCAGTTCAACTACAAAAGAGAAGATTAATTGTTCATCACCTGGTGTGATTAAAAAAAAAAATAAAATAAACTGAATGTGGGAAAGACAAAATATTTCATTACTGATTTTTGAAGAAAGATTTCTCTCCAGATGTTGTCAAGGGTCAACTGGTGGTTGGTTGGTTGTTGAAACCAACAAATATCTTTTGTCTTTCTGGAAAATAAACTGGAAAAAAAAAGACTGACGTTGTATTCAAGAAGGCTCAATCAAGACTCTTCTTCTTCTTCTTCTTCTTCTTCTTCTTCTTCTTCCAATTTACCTAACCTGCATGTCTTAGGATGTGGGAAGAAGCTGGAGGAAACCCACGCAAACACAGGGAGAATGCAAGGCCACAGGTGGGAAGCAAACCCATGACTGACTGATAATATTTATTTCATTCATTTAAAAGAAAAAAGAAAAAAAAAAACAGAAAAGCAGAAATAAAGCATCTCAATTACCAGAATGAAAAGGAGCAGAGAGAAGAACAAGTCTTATATTTCTGCCCCTTTTTACAATACAATCTTTCAATATCCAGCGTCATTATTCGACATTATTTAACAGATTGTATTTCTTTAACTTGTCACATACCACTGACTTATTTCATAATTATGACCATTATTTAATAGATTACATCTCTGACAGGTTACATTTTAAACTTAAAACATTTTAAACATTATTAACAAAGTACCTTTTGGACTTCCTTACAGCCCACTGACTTATTTCATAGTTTCATACTTACTTAATACATCTAGTAATAATAATTTAAGCAACCTTAATTCTTTAATTTCTTTGTTGAGATTGTTCCATAATTTTACACCATTTACTGCAGTACTCCGTTCCTTTACTTTGGTTCTAAATCTTGGTTTTCTAAAGACTTCTATTCCTTTCAATTTAACTACTTACTCTTTTCTCAAACATATTTTGAATGTTTGTTGGTAAAGCATTTTTATTAGCTTGGTACATTGTAATATTTTCAAATCGACCAAATCACAAAATTTAAGTACCCTATGAACAATGGATTAGATGGATCTCTAAAACCACTGTTGCTAATCACCCTTAAAGCCCTTTTCTGCAGAATAAACAAAGGTTGTATATAAGTTGTATATGTTGATCCCCGATTTCTACACAATAAGTAAAATATGGACAATCAATGAATTGTACAATGTTAATAAACCTAACTATTTAATGAATATTTTACTTTATGCAAAACAGCAATGGCTTTCGCTATTTTTCCTTTTATGTAATTTATGTGTGACTTCCATGTAAGATCTTCATCAATCATGACTCCTAAAAATTTCGTTTCTTGTACCCTTTGTATATCCATTCCATCTATTTGTAATGACACGTTATTTTTTTTTTTGCTCTGTCATTAAACAATATGAAATTTGTCTTATTAATATTTAGTAACAGTCTGTTTATATCAAACCAATGTTTAACCTTTTCCAATTCTGTATTTATCACTTTTGCTACTTCCTGTATATCCTGATCCAGAGTAAAACAGTGTTGTATCATCAGCAAATAAAATGCTACCAAGCACATTAGATACATTCACAAACTCATTGATATACAAACAACAGTTTGGGTCCAAGTACCGATCCTTGTGGTGCCCATAAGTAATATTACACAATTCTGATTTGGTATTATTAATCTGAACAAACTGTTTTCTGTTTTCTAAGTAGCTTTTTACCCACTGATGTGCAATACCTCTTATTCCATATTGTGTATACTTGTGAAGCACTCTTGAGTGGTCAATAACATCAAAGCCTTTTTCAAGTCAATAAAATACCTTACAAAATAATCCTTAATTTTCTATTGTTGTTGATATTTCTCTATTAATTCCATAATTGCCATAGCTGTCGAATGGTTAGTTCTGAATCCATACTGAGCCTTATTTAAAATATGATGTTTCTCAATGAATTTATCCAACCTTGTCACAAAACTTTTTCCATAATTTTAGAAAAGTGTGGAAGCAATGATACTGGCCTGTAATTAGAGAAATTATGTTTGTCTCCATTTTTATATAATGGGACTAACCTTGGCAATTTTCATTTCATCTGGAAAAATCCCTGTTGACAGAGACAGATTGCAAATATAAGTGAATGGTTCAATAACAGTTTCTCTTATACTTTTTACAGTCATCATGTCTAAATCTTCATGGTCAGTTGATCTTTTGCTTAAACAGTTTTTTACAATATTTCTTATTTCATCTTTTTCCACATTGTCCAGGAAAATACTAGTGGCCTTATTTACAAGTGTATGTAATGTATCTTCTGCTATTGGTTTATTTCCCACCAGACTTGATCCTACATTTGAAAAATAATAATTAAACCCATTTGCCACTTCGTTTATGTCATATATCTCTTTATTTTCTTTGACAAAGTAATTTGGAAAAGTTGCTTTCGCTCCATCACTTTCAATCACACTTTTTATAATTCTCCATGTTGCCCTCATATTATCTTTACTCTTATTTAATTGTTCACTATAATAATCTTTTTTTTGTTTCCTAATTATTGTGAATAGTTTATTTTTTATATTTTTTGTTGTGTTCTGTTTCCTTTATTTGCATTTTTAAAAGCACCTGTATAAATAGTTTTTCTTTGCACAAGCATTTTTTATTCCCTTTGTCAGCCATGGTTTATTTACTCTTTCTTACTAATTTCTATTAATTTACAGTTTTATTATATGATTTCATCAATATTTCATAAATGAGTTATATGCTACATTAACATCACTGACATAAACTTCTTCCCAATTTTGATTTTTAAGATCATATAAGGCTTTTACTGACTTATCTCTTTTAAAGTTCTATAACAGTTTTTTTCTTTTACCTATTTTTATATTAAATATTGAAAAAACTGGTAATGATCGCTAACATCTGTCATCAAGATCCCATTCCTGATAATTTCATCTGTTCTATTTGTAAATATATTGTCGATTACCGTTGCACTTTGCGACTTTGTGACCTTCTTGCTGTGAGGCAACAGTGCTAACACACTAAGCCATCAAGCTGCCATGATAAAACAAAGCAACAAAATTGATCCAGAAAGCTGACTCTGTGATTGCCAGTAATTTGGACTCCATTAATTACCAATTACCATACCAATGTTGTGGAAAACCATGTGACAGTGGAACCAATTCTGATTGGACACTCACATTGCACATGTCATCACACGGCTTCTATGAGGAGTACAAAGATGGCTGATGGCTGGCTCAAAAGTCTGCGGAGTTAACTTTTCAGCAAAAAAAAAAAAAAAAAAAGAGCAAGTTTCTACCTCATATCATTCAAAAGTATTTATAATTTAGTAAAGCTTGGTCTTAGCCATCATATACAACGGAGTCGCCCCAGGGGTTTAAGGACCATTTTGCTCTTAGAAAGCCTGTTGTGTGGGCCGCCCGAAGAGGAGGTACTGCTGGCCAACGCAGGGGCGCCCTGCCTGTTGTCGGGGTTCAGGCACCAGAGGGCGCAGTCACCACCCAGGAGCCAGGACTAACAGCTGTCAGAAATCATCTCATCACCATCCCATCCCATAAAAGACTGGAGGAGACACCACATCTCTGCCGAGATATCAGTTTACCACTCAGGTAAAACTCTCAGCCATGTCTGTGTTCAACGCACTTCTCATTGTCTTCTTTGAAACCTTTGCAGATGGACCCGTTATCTTCAATTCAGCTGGGAGCTGGGTTTTGGACGTTTGAAGAGTGACAGACTTCACTCCTCTTTCCAAAACCAGAGAAGTAACAGTCGGTCTCTGCACGTTTCTGTGTTTTTGTGTCGGAGGTGGAGATTCTCCCACAAAGGAATTGAACTGAGTTGCTGATTGTTCTGCTGGGTGTGCACACACCCACCATTAACCTGTCTTCTGTTCCTGCCAGCAGTACCGGATCTGACAGCTGAAGTAGAGGCCACCTGGGGACTCGGGACTTGGCGGCTTCAGTATACTGCAGGTCTTCATTGGAGGCGGAACCTTGTGGGCCCCGGCTCTTCTCTGGATAGGCGTCTCCTACCCTCGGACCTGCCCACACGTCCACCTGTTGTATTTTGTAATTGACTGTCTAAAAGCAGTATTCGACCTGTTGTGCACATTTGCCACAATAAATTGTATTTATTTGACTATCTATTGACCGTTCATTTGCGCCCCCTGTTGTGGGTCCGTGTCATTACACTTTCCCAACAAAGCCATCCTTTTCACAATATCTTAGCAGCCTTAGAAGCCCTTTATTCAGGTGGTTTGTGCTGCCTCAATGCATCACTGAACATTCATGTGATGTCAGATTTTCTCATCAGCACTTTCAGTTTTTGTTGTTTGCTTTGTGTATGTATGAACTGCACAGTGGCAATTAATTGCACCCTTGTGGATTAAGTTTTTCCTGATCTGATCTAATCTAAACCAAAATGTATGTGATCTGCCACAGGTTAGAAAATCCAATTTAAGATAATTGCTCCAGTATGTCTGTGAGCTTTCGTTACAATCGCCTTGAAAATTTTGACACATTCTAGCAGGACACCGCCTTTTTTCTCATTAATGAGTCTGTTATGGATCTGCACACTGTGTACTCATTTTGTGTCTGGATATGAAAAACGCTTATCAAACTCATGAGGGAATCATTTTCTGTGGACACTCAGTGGTTACTGTGAGATACAATCATAACATTTAAAAGCTATTACTTTTGAGGAATACAATAGTGTTCAGAATAACAGTAGTGCTATGTGACTTAAAAGATTAATCCAGGTTTTGAGTATATTTCTTATTGTTACATGGAAACAAGGTACCAGTAGATTCAGTAGATTCTCACAAATCCAACAAGACCAAGTATTCATGATATGCACACCCTTAAGGCTATGAAATTGGACTATTAGTAAAAACAAAAAGTAGAAAAGGGGGTGTTCACTTAGCCTGGAAAAAGAGTCTGTTGCTCTATAAAAAAGCCCTCCGTAAAGCTAGGACATCTTACTACTCATCACTAATTGAAGAAATATACTCAACAAAAATATAAATGCAACACTTTTGGTTTTGCTCCCATTTTGTATGAGATGAACTCAAAGATCTAAAACTTTTTCCACATACACAGTATCACCATTTCCCTCAAATATTGTTCACAAACCAGTCTAAATCTGTGATAGTGAGCACTTCTCCTTTGCTGAGATAATCCATCCCACCTCACAGGTGTGCCATATCAAGATGCTGATTAGACACCATCATTAGTGCACAGGTGTGCCTTAGACTGCCCACAATAAAAGGCCACTCTGAAAGGTACAGTTTTATCACACAGCACAATGCCATAGATGTCGCAAGATTTGAGGGAGCGTGCAACTGGCATGCTGACAGCAGGAATGTCAACCAGAGCCGTTGCTCGTGTATTGAATGTTCATTTCACTATGATAAGCCGTCTCCAAAGGCGTTTCAGAGAATTTGGCAGTACATCCAACCAGCCTCACAACCGCAGACCACGTGTAACCACACCAGCCCAGGACCTCCACATCCAGCATGTTCACCTCCAAGATCGTATCTGCATGCTCGTCGACCTCATCGGGGTCTCGACCTGACTCCAGTTCGTCGTTCGTAACCGACTTGAGTGGGCAAATGCTCACATTCGCTGGCGTTTGGCACGTTGGAGAGGTGTTCTCTTCACGGATGAATCCCTATGCACACTGTCCAGGGCAGATGGCAGATAGCATGTGTGGTCTCGTGTGGGTGAGCGGTTTTCTGATGTCAATGTTGTGGATCGAGTGGCCCATGGTGGCGGTGGGGTTATGGTATGGGCAGGCATCTGTTATGGACGAAGAACACAGGTGCATTTTATTGATGGCATTTTGAATGCACAGAGATACCGTGATGAGATCCTGAGGCCCATTGTTGTGCCATACATCCAAGAACATCACCTCATGTTGCGGCAGGATAATGCACGGCCCCATGTTGCAAGGATCTGTACACAATTCTTGGAAGCTGAAAATGTCCCAGTTCTTGCATGGCCGGCATACTCACCAGACATGTCACCCATTGAGCATGTTTGGGATGCTCTGGACCAGCATATACGACAGCGTGTACCAGTTCCTGCCAATATCCAGCAACTTCGCACAGCCATTGAAGAGGAGTGGACCAACATTCCACAGGCCACATTTGACAACCTGATCAACTCTCTGCGAAGGAGATGTGTTGCACTGCATAAGGCAAATGGTGGTCACACCAGATACTGACTGGTATCCCCCCCCAATAAAACAAAACTGCACCTTTCAGAGTGGCCTTTTATTGTAGACAGTCTAAGGCACACCTGTGCACTAATCATGGTGTGTAATCAGCATCCTGATATAGCACACCTGTGAGGTGGGATGGATTATCTCAGCAAAGGAGAAGTGATCACTATCACAGATTTAGACTGGTTTGTGAACAATATTTGAGGGAAATGTTGATATTGTGTATGTGGAAAAAGTTTTAGATCTTTGAGTTCATCTCATACAAAATGGGAGCAAAACCAAAAGTGTTGCGTTGATATTTTTGTTGAGTGTAAGAACAACCCCAGGTTTCTTTTCAGCACTGTAGCCAGGCTGACAAAGAGTCAGAGCTCTATTGAGCCGAGTATTCCTTTAACTTTAACTAGTAATGACTTCATGACTTTCTTTGCTAATAAAATTTTAACTATTAGAGAAAAAAGCACTCATAACCATCCCAAAGATATATTGTTATCTTTGGCTGCTTTCAGTAATGCTGGTATTTGGTTAGACTCTTTCTCTCCGATTGTTCTGTCTGAGTTATTTTCATTAGTCACTTCCTCCAAACCATCAACATGTCTATTAGACCCCATTCCTACCAGGCTGCTCAAGGAAGCCCTACCGTTAATTAATGCTTCGATCTTAAATATGATCAATCTATCTTTATTAGTTGGCTATGTACCACAGGCTTTTAAGGTGGCAGTAATTAAACCATTACTTAAAAAGCCATCACTTGACCCAGCTATCTTAGTTAATTATAGGCCAATCTCCAATCTTCCTTTTCTCTCAAAAATTCTTGAAAGGGTAGGTGTAAAACAGTTAACTGATCATCTGCAGAGGAATGGTCTATTTGAAGAGTTTCAGTCAGGTATCAGAATTCATCATAGTACAGAAACAGCATTAGTGAAGGTTACAAATGATCTTCTTATGGCCTCGGACAGTGGACTCATCTCTATGATTGTCCTGTTAGACCTCAGTGCTGCTTTTGATACTGTTGACCATAAAATTTTATTACAGAGATTAGAGCATGCCATAGGTATTAAAGGCACTGCTCTGGTGGTTTGAATCATATTTATCTAATAGATTACAATTTGTTCATGTAAATGGAGAGTCTTCTTCACAGACTAAGGTTAATTATGGAGTTTCACAAGGTTCTGTGCTAGGACCAGTTTTATTCACTTTATACATGCTTCCCTTAGGCAGTATTATTAGAAAGCATTGCTTAAATTTTCATTGTTACCCAGATGATACCCAGCTTTATCTATCCATGAAGCCAGAGGACACACACCAATTGGTAAATGGTAAATGGACTGCATTTATATAGCGCTTTTCCATCTTTATCAGATGCTCAAAGCGCTTTACAATTATGCCTCACATTCAACTCGATGTCAGGGTGCTGCCATACAAGGCGCTTACTACACACCGGGAGCAATAGGGGATTAAAGGCCTTGCCCAAGGGCCCTTAGTGATTTTCCAGTCAGGTGGGGATTTGAATCCATGATCTTCTGGACTCAAGCCCAACACCTTAACCACTAGACCATCACCTCCCACCACAATTACTTAAACTGCAGGATTGTCTTACAGACATAAAGACATGGATGACCTCTAATTTCCTGCTTTTAAATTCAAATAAAACTGAAGCTATTGTACTTGGCCCCACAAATCTTAGAAACATGGTGTCTAACCAGATCCTTACTCTGGATGGCATTACCCTGACCTCTAGTAATACTGTGAGAAATGTTGGAGTCATTTTTGATCAGGATATGTCCTTCAATGCGCATATTAAGCAAATATGTAGGACTGCTTTTTTACATTTGTGCAATATCTCTAAAATTAGAAAGGTCTTGTCTCAGAGTGATGCTGAAAAACTAATTCATACATCTATTTCCTCTAGGCTGGACTATTGTAATTCATTATTATCAGGTTGTCCTAAAAGTTCCATGAAAAGTTTTCAGTTAATTCAAAATGCTGCAGCTAGAGTACTGACGGGGACTAGAAGGAGAGAGCATATTTCACCCATATTGGCCTCTCTTCATTGGCTTCCTGTTAATTCTAGAATAGAATTTAAAATTCTTCTTCTTACTTATAAGGATTTGAATAATCAGGTCCCATCTTATCTTAGGGACCTCTTAGTACCATATCACCCCAATAGAGCGCTTCGCTCTCAGACTGCAGGCTTACTTGTAGTTCCTAGGGTTTTTAAGAGTAGAATGGGAGGCAGAGCCTTCAGCTTTCAGGCTCCTCTCCTGTGGAACCAGCTCCCAATTCGGATCAGGGAGACAGACACCCTCTCTACTTTTAAGATTAGGCTTAAAACTTTCCTTTTTGCTAAAGCTTATAGTTAGGGCTGGATCAGGTGACCCTGAACCATCCCTTAGTTATGCTGCTATAGACTTAGACTGCTGGGGGGTTCCCATCATGCACTGAGTGTTTCTTTCTCTTTTTGCTCTGTATGCACCACTCTGCATTTAATCATTAGTGATTGATCTCTGCTCTCTTCCACAGCATGTCTTTTTCCTGATTCTCTCCCCTCAGCCCCAACCAGTCCCAGCAGAAGACTGCCCCTCCCTGAGCCTGGTTCTGCTGGAGGTTTCTTCCTGTTAAAAGGGAGTTTTTCCTTCCCACTGTCACCAAGTGCTTGCTCATAGGGGGTCGTTTTGACCGTTGGGGTTTTTCTGTAATTACTGTATGGCTTTTGCCTTGCAATATAAAGTGCCTTGGGGCAACTGTTGTTGTGATTTGGCGCTATATAAATAAAATTGATTTGATTTTATTCGATTCACAATAATAGTAGTGTGGCATTCAGTCAGTGAGTTTGTCAGTTTTATGGAACAAACAGATATGAATCAGGTGTCCGCTATTTAAGGATGAAGCCAGCACCTGTTGAACATGCTTTTCTCTTTGAAAGCCTGAGGAAAATGGGACGTTCAAGACATTGTTCAGAAGAACAGAGTAGTTTGATTAAAAAATTGATTGGAGAGGGGAAAACCTATACGCAGGTGCAAAAAATTATAAGCTGTTCATCCACAATGATCTCCAATGCTTTAAAATGGACAAAAAAAAAAAAAAAACTGAGACACGTGGAAGAAAACAGAAAACAACCATCAAAATGGATAGAAGAATAACCAGAATGGCAAAGGCTCACCCATTGATCAGCTCCAGGATGATCAAAGACAGTCTGGAGTTACCTGTAAGTGCTGTGACAGTTAGAAGACACCTATGTGAAGCTAATTTATTTGAAGAATCCCCCACAAAGTCCCTCTGTTAAATAAAAGACATGCAGAAGAGGTTACAATTTGCCAAAGAACACATCAACTGGCCTAAAGAGAAATGGAGGAATATTTTGTGGACTGATGAGAGTAAAATTGTTCTTTTTGCGTTCAAGGGCCGCAGACAGTTTGTGAGATGACCCCCAAACTCTGAATTCAATCCACAGTTCACAGTGAAGACACTGAAGCATGGTGGTGCAAGCATGGGCATGTTTCTCCTACTATGGTGTTGGGCCTATATATCGCATACCAGGTATCATGGATCAGTTTGGATATGTCAACATACTTGAAAAGGTCATGTTGCCTTATGCTGAAGAGGACATGCCCTTGAAATGGGTCTTTCAACAAGACAATGACCCCAAGCACACTACTAAACGAGCAAAATCATCTACCTTGTTTCCCATGTAACAATAAGAAATATACTCAAAACCTGGATTAATCTTTTTAGTCACATAGCACTACTATTATTCTGAACACTACTGTATAAGTGATCCCTGTTACAACACTGGACCTCAGCACAACAACAATGGAATGATAATATCATGCTGCTACTTCATATTCTATTCCGGGGATGGTTCTGTGGTGTGGTGATTGGGGTGACATGGCATCGGCACATGCTCCAGTGCTGACTTGAAATGAAACATAGCTATTAACATTATGTCACTGCTGCTTTTGTTCATATTTTCAACAGCTTGGGTTGCATGACGTACAACCCCAATTCCAATGAAGTTGGTACGTTGTGTAAAATGTAAAGAAAAGGACAAAATGAGCAAATATTTGCACAAAAACAATAAAGTTTATCAGTTTCAACATTAAATATCTTGTAAAAGAGAAATTAACTGGTGCAACACAGAAATAAGTGCCAGAAAATTTAATAAGGTGCTGAAAGCAAAAATGTACAACGGGACTAACGTTTTGATGTGAGAGTCACATCTTCTTCAGAGTCCTGCAAAGACAGAGATGGTACAGCTTAAATACTAAGAAGAAGCAGGTGTCCTAATGCTTCCAAAGGGGCATGACCATCAATTAGTAATCAATTCATGATTAGAAACACACTATCCGAAAACACACCAAACTAAAACCAGAATAAAAAACAGTTATTAGAGAAAGCATGTAAATTTTAGATCTTCATTCAGACCAAAAGGTTCCAAGGTGCCTAAAGGGTAAATCCAAAATGCTTCTCTACATAAGAGTTTTTTAATAATATGTTAGTCCCGTTGTACATTTTTGCTTTCAGCACCTTATTAAATTTTCTGGCACTTATTTCTGTGTTGCACCAGTTATTTTTCTCTTTTACAAATTAGTCTTATCAGGTTTCACCAGATTTGTTTGTGCTATACAGAAGCGCGGTGAACTCTTTGTTTTTGCTCTACATTAAATATATTGTCTTTGTGCTGTATTCAATTGAATATAGGTTGAAGAGGATTTGCAAATCATTGTATTCTGTTTTTATTTACATTTTTCACAACATCGCAACTTCACTGGAATTGGGGTTGTACGACTCCCCCTGGACAGGATGTCAGTCTGATGCAGGTTACTTCCCCAGCCAAGGCTAGTTGGACTGAGACAATGCAGATTAAGTGTCTTGTCGAAGGACACAGACAGATAGTATGAGTGGAATTCAAACCTACATCTTTGCAGGCCAGCTCCTTATCCACTCAGCTATCTGCTCCTTGGCTTGCATGAAGTGAAAATTAATAAAACTCACAAACAAGTAAAATTTTTTAGAGCCATAGTATTATTAAAGCATTTTTAACACCTGCGGATCCATACCATATCCAATGTAGCAACCCTGAGGAAAAATTGACTCACTTTTAACTGCAGCATATGAGAGAATTCCTTTCCCTGCAAACTGTTAAAAAAAATGTATATGGGGGTCAAAAAGGCCCAAGAAATAGAGTTGCATTTCATATTGTTTTTCTGAGCTTTAAAATAGCATAGTGTAGTTATAAATGTGTTTGTGGTACTTTCAACATGTGTCATGTGTTGTTGGCAATGTTATTTCTACAAGCATTATTGATTCACTGGTGGTACTCATAGTGTAAAGTCCTGCAGAAGATTCAGCATCTTTGTTGTTCATAATTCAGTTGGGTAGGTAGGCAGGTACAGTAAGTTAATACTATGCATTTATAATGTGCCAAAACATAAGTCTTCTCTCAGGACTACACAAGAAAAGTCTAGACTAGGGACCTGTACTACGAAGCGGGGTTAACTTACTCAGATGTAACCCAGGGTCAACCTCCTAAACCGGGGTTGACAAAACCTGGTTTCCTCAAGTGGTGTTAATCGGTACTACGACGCTGAATAAGATGTTGATTTGTTGAACCTGTGTTAACCTAATTGGAGTTTGTGCGCGTTCACATAAAAGGGGCAGGTTGCAGCACACGTCACCATTTTTCAATGATGGCGCGGTCACCTTACTTTACCGAAGAAGAATGCACAACTATTATGTGGAGCTACGAGGAATTTAAATTAATGTTAAGGGGGAAATCGAACACATCGTCTGCCAGTAAAGCAAGACAGGCTTGTTGGCAACGTATTGCTGATCGGGTAAATGCGTACGTACAATTCAATTGTTCCCCAAATCTGTTACAGATGATTAACCTGTGGAATGTCTAATATGTGTAAAAAAAGTGACCTTCTTTCATTAATTACACCCAGATGAAACACGATTCAGAAGTGGGCATAGGCCTACTAATAAATGTTAGGTTAATTTAATGTTTCCTAAATAGGCTACCTAGACTGTAAGATTGCTATTCCTAATCCTGTCAATATTTCAGATGCAATAGCAGTGCCAAACGCACCTGGCAGCAGGTGAAGATGAAATATAAAAACATCCTTCAGAACAGTAGGTTTATATTCATAGCTTGATAAGCCCCACTTCGCCTAATTAATGGACATGCATTAGACCTATTTTGATATTAGTAATTACCCGCGATTGCATAAAACCCTTCTTTGATTTACATTGCAGATAAATGGCCAGGGAAAACGACAAATGCATCCAACAGTTTAGATAGAGCAAGTACTACCTTGCGAATCGTACGACATACAGTATTCTTGCTCAGATGTACAGCATCACCAATGGAATACATAAATTGTCCACTGGCAAAATAGGCACAAGGCACATTATCTGCTCGATCGTCAGGGCATTGCTACACTGTAAAAAATGACTTTTTTGTACAGGAAAACGCTGGCAGCTGTGGTTACCAGGGAATTCCTGTAAAACATACAGCAGTACAGTAGATAACATTACAGACATAATATGTATATGGATTTACAGTGAATGAACCACGGCTGACTCACATTACAAGAACTGTTAAATCTACAAACAAGAGCTCTCTTTTTTGTACATTTAACTGCTGTATTTTTTACAGGAATTCCCTGGTAGCCACAGCTGCCAGTGTTTTCCTGTATAAACAACAGTCCTTTTTACAGTGTACGATGGGTGATGTTACAGACTTCTGGCCCGATCAGCTGACAAAGATAGGGAATTCCCTTGGTTGAGAATCTATATCTTTCATAGAGAATATCGTCCGGGTATGTCAGCGGATTCTGGCAGTCTTTAAAAACCCTTGCCCTGCGAAGAGAGCCCCTCACAATTTGTGCCCCAATATCAAACGGATCATCCAGGTAAGCCGGCATTGTCTTTGGGGTGATTGAAGGTGGATGGATGGTACTTATAAAGGGAGTGGTTAAGCGAAAACCTCAAGCTAACCTAGAACATAACCTGCTCAGAGCAGGTTTGGCACACAGCATAAATTGCCATGGCAGCATACCTCGATCAAAACCTATCCACCTTTCATAGTACGAGTTAACTGGGAAGTTACTCCACATGTCATCAACTTACTCCCGAAGTTACCCTGATAAGCCAGTAACCCCGCTTCGTAGTACAGGCCCCAGGAGTGACACCAGGGGTAATACCGATAATTTCAGCAGGTGAGTTCACAGATAATATGGGGCCTCATGTACAAAGCGTGTGTACACACAAAAACATGGTACATGTCCATCTCCACGCTAACATTCAGATGTAGCCAAAGTGAAATGACCATGGAAATGTGCGGTTCGCCATCCTTTGTTGTTTTTATCACTCTTTCATTGAGTCTTTTTTGTTTTTCATTTATCTGCTGGTTTCTCTCAGTGAAAGACAGAAACAGCCTGAACAACATTGTTAAAATCTGTTCAAAGATTATCAGAGTGAAACAAAGAGACTTACACTCTTTCTGTAAGCAACAGATCCTCCAGAAAGCTGAAAGCATCTTGTCATTGTCAGGCCGTTCTTTTAGGAGAGGTTTCTCTGCTTCCTTCAGGGCGCCATTATACTTCCTAAGTGTGTAGAACCAACTGGTTTTTAAAGTCGTTTATCCCTTTGGCAATTCAACTTTTAAATGCTCTGTAGGTCTGCCATGTTTTTATGTATTTATTTATTTATTTATTCTTGCTATTCATTTTAACTCCTTAAGTCTGTTTTTATTTGTTTTATTGTTGTTATATGCTGTTATGTTATTGTGTTTTTTATGGACTACTCAAATGAAATTGCCCCTTGTGGGATTAATAAAGTTGTTGATTGATTGATTTATTGAAAAATCATGGCTGGCATATGCACGTTTCTACAGGCATTAGTCCACTGCTGACACATAGAGGTGATGCTGGGCAACTGTTAATAGTGTGAAAACAAGAAGTCAGAGTGATGTTCACACCACAGACACACTGATGAACAATTAACACACCCACGTGTTTGTAATTTTATGGGTGGATGTAAAAGCATGTGCCATGTGATGAGGAAAATGGCATTAACAATGGCTGCATTAGTGTTGTTAGAGGACCTTGCAAATGGTGGCCTCTGAGGAAAGCTGTACTCAGGGAACAAAAGAATTTACTTGCAAATGATGATAAATGGCTCATAAGCTGATTCCTATTACCAAGGCCACTGTTAGTGGAGTTGCATGCAGATCTGTATTGGCAGAGCTCAATACAGTGAGGAGCCAGGGGCTGTCTGTGCCCACACAGGTGATGACCACACTGGGCTTCCTGGCTACAGCAGCATTACAGCGGGAATTGGCCGATCAGTCAGGAGTGTGCCTGTCAAACATGAGCTGAGCAATGCCAGTTGTATGGGATGCAGTCATCCGAATGTCATCCAAATACATGCAATGACACACAGTGTTTTCAGTTTAATTGCACAATGTTCACATCTAGTTCACAAAATTAATGTGTGCCACAGATATCGCACATTATAATATGTCCTTTGCACACACCATGAACGGGATGCACATATGTGCCATGCGGGACATTTCGGCAGGATTAGACATGCCTGCCCATGGCGGAGTTCCCTCGGAAGTGATCAGACTGTTTCGAATGCTGTTTTAATGCAATGACAATATTTTGAATGCAGTCAGATTGCAGTTAGAGTCCAACTTGACTGCCATATGATATTTTTCCACCTTGCACCTCGACTGTTTTGGACATGAGCTACCCATTAGACCTGGCCACATAAATTTTCCAGACTGGAATGCTGCTCAAATTTGCCCAAATGTGGCTCAAGTCCTCATTCCTATAACATTCAGGCTCATGCGTGCGATAGTGTCAAGGCCCCGTTAAGAAGATATTGGTGAAGGAACCAGCAAATGAACAAAGAAAAAGGTGCTACTTCAACACCAACTCAAACTGATGAACAAATGGAAAGCACGTGTGTGACAGGGTCAGATGTTAGGTGACAAACTAACAACAAAAGGTGATAAGAACTAAACAGACATCTAAAGTTAAGCAGAAACAAAACATGACCATAACCAAAACATAACCTAAAAAGAAGAAAAATTACAAAATCAAAATACAGATCAAAAAATACATAATAACGGGCCGCATGGTGCCTTATTAGCACTGTTGGCTCATAGCAAGAAGGTGATGGGATCAATTCCCACCTGTGGCTGTTCTGTGTGGAGTTTGCATGTTCTCCCCATGTTTGCGTGGGTTTTCTCCGGGTGCTCTGGTTTCCTCCCACGTTTAAAGACATGCAGATGTTGTTCATGTATGGCTTTTGCTTTGCATGGTAGAGTTTTAACTTGCACTTGTAGATGTAGCGACGAACTGTGTTAACTGACAATGGTTTTCTGAAGTGTTCCTGAGCCCATGCTGTAAGATTCTTTACACAATGATGTCAGTTTTTAATGCAGTGCTGCCTGAGGGATCGAAGGTCATGGGCATTCAATGTTGGTTTTTGGCCTTGCTGCTAATGTGTAGAAAGTTCTCCAGATTCTCTGAATCTTCTGATTATATTATGGACTGTAGATGATGGAATCCCTAAATTCCTTGCAATTGAACATTGAGAAACATTGTTCTTAAATTGTTGGACTATTTTTTCACGCAGTTGTTCACAAAGTGGTGATCCTTGCCCCATCGTTGCTTGTGAACGACACTCACCTGTTTCCAATTAACCTGTTCACCTGCGGAATGTTCCAAACAGGTGTTCTTTGAGCATTCATCAACTTTCCCAGTCTTTTGTTGCCCTGTCCTGTCTTTTTTGAATTGTGTTGCAGGCATCCATTTCAAAATGAGTAAATATTTGCACAAAAACAAAAATGTCTATCAGTTTGAACTTTAAATATCTTGTCTTTGTGGTATATTCAATTGAATATAGGTTGAAGAGGTTTTGCAAATAATTGTATTCTGTTTTTATTTACATTTCACACAACGACCCAACTTCAATGGAATTGGGGTTGTATATAGCACTTTCCATCTGCATCAGACACTCAAAGCACTTTACAATAGTGCCTCACATTCACCCCAATGTCAGGGTGCTCCCATAGAAAACATTCACTACACACCGGGAGCAACTAGGGGATTAAGGACATTGCCCAAGGGCCCTTATTGATTTTCCAGTCAGGCTGGGATTTGAACCAAGGATCCTCTGGTCTCAAGCCCAATGCTTAACCACTAGACCATCACCTCCTAGAGGAATGTTTTGCAGAAAAGTCCACAAATATCACCAACTTCACAACACAGAGTCTAAAAACTGCAGATTCTCAAATTGACTGATGATAAATCTTTAATGTCCCCAGAGGGCAATTTGGTTTGCAGCAAAAGTTCAGAATTAGACAATAAAATCTCACATGGCACACAAGATAATACAAATGAATACATACATACATACATACATAGTCATCACAAATTACAGTGCAGTATATTGTTCCCAACAAGTTCACCTAATTAAGGAATCTAATGGCAGCCAGGACAAAGGATTTTAAATATCTATTTGATATGACCTGACAAGGGAACGAATACCTCCTCTTAGATGGGAGGAGTTGAAACTCTGCATGAAGAGGATGGAGAGGATTGGCCAAAATGGCCCTTGCCCGCTGAGTGGCTCTGGTTTGTTAAACATTATCAAGTTCACTCAGGCTAGTGCCAAATATTTTTTGGCAGAGTTTGACCATATTCTTCATCTTGTTCTTATTTTTTTATGCTGAGGCTCCCAAACCAACAAATCATTGCAAATGTTAAAACAGACTCAATAAAAGATGAGTAAAACAGTTAAGAAACTTCTTATCGACATTAAAAGACCTCAGTTTCCTCAGATAAAACAGCCTCTGATTTACTTTCCTGCAGATGGCATCTGAGTTGGTCTCAAAAGACAGTTTGTCATCCAGGATGGTGCCTAAGTACTTATAATGACTAACTATGTCCACAGCTGTACCTTTGACAAGGTTTTGGGCTGCTACAGGTGGTTCCTTATGAAAATCAATTATATCTTTTGTTTTTGACACTTTAAGTTGCAAATAAGACTCGTCACACCATCTAACAAAATAGTCAAGGACTGGTCCGTGGCCTACCTCATGGTCCTGCAGGAGGCTGACGATCACAGAGTCATCAGGAAATTTTATAATGAACCTCTACTGGAACCTGCTCTTACTGTCGTTAGTGTAAAGCATGAACAATAGAGGTGACAAAATGCATGCCTGGGGCGAGCCTGTGGAACACAACAGAATCTTGGACAGGGTTTTATTAACACAAATTCTCTGAGGCCTAGTTGTCAGAAAATCAACTAACCAGCATAGAGTTCCCAAATCAACACTGGGTATTTCTGAAAGCCTATGATCAAGGACAAGAGGCTGCATACAGTTGAAGGCTGATGAAAAATCTGCAAAACAAAGATGTATTTGTGTTTTCCTGCCTTTGAGGTGCCTGACAACTAAATTTAATAGTGTTGACAAGGCATCCTCCACCTCTTTCCTGAGTTGATAGGCAAGTTGAAATGGATCAATCACAGTCTGAGTCATAGCAAGCAAGCTCTTTTTCACTATATGCTCAAAGCTCTTCATCACCACTGAGATGAGAGCCACAGGGCGATAGCCATTTAATGATTTAGGTGATGGTCACTTTGCCACACAATCAATAATGGATTCTTTCCACAAGGTGGGAACTTTATTAAGTGACAAGGACCACTGGAAAATGTGTGTGAAGAGTCCACTTAAAAATGGGGCACAGCATTTAAGTAGTCGGCCGCTTATGCCATCCGGCCCATGACTTTTCCTTGGGCTAGTTTTTTCAAAAGTGCTCAACACACTAATTTCATCTATCTGAATCCCACTGCTTAGTGGGACTTCCCTAAATTTAGAGAATTTTTCAGAGAAATCATTTGAATCACATCTTAAATAGAACTGATTAAATTCTTCTTCCAGGGTGGAGTCAGATTAGTCGGTGTTGGACACTCTTTTTGGAGTGAGAATTACCCAACCTGAATTCATCCTGTACCTTGTCCTTATACTGCATTTTGGCCAGCTTGATTTTCCTTTTCACCATTTTTTGGGCTTCTTTTTGTTCAGATACATTTCCTTGATAGTAAACTATTTTTTTCTTATTGATATAATTCTTGAGGGATTTGCTGACCCAAGGCTTATTATCAAGGTACAGTGTGATTATCTTTCTTGGGATTATCATCTCTTCACAGAAGGTAATATATTTTACCACAATATCAATCAGTTCATCCAGATTAGTGCAAGAGTGTTTAAAAACATCCCAGTTCGTGTTATGGAAACATCCATTCAGTTCCCAAATAGCACTCTCTGTCCATAGACTGACCTCTTTACGCTCAACTTTCCCCTTCTTGAGGGTCGGCTGGTAGACGGGAGCAAGCAAGACACAGCTGTGGTCAGAAGAGCTAAGAGGAGCCAATGGGAAGGATATGTAAGCTCCCTTTATAGTGCTGTAGCACAAGTCCAGTGTTTTATCATGTTGCGTTGGACATTTCACATACTGGTAAAAATGACCAAGATCGAAACACCTTGCTTGATGAAAGTCAATATGGTTTTAGAGCAAAAAGGTCCACGACACTGGCATTGCTCGATTCCATAGAAGAAATCAATAAACATGTGGACCAAAGGGTAATAGTTGAAGGTTTATTTATTGACTTAAGAAAGGCTTTTGACACATTTGATCACAATATATTATTTCAAAAGTTGGAACTGTATAGGATCAGAGGGATTGCTCTGAGTTGGATTAAAAACTACTTACAAAACCGAAAGCAGTTTGTTAAACTCGGGGAATACTGTTCTTCATGTCTGGACATCGTTTGTGGGCTACCACAGGGTTCTGTGTTGGGCCCAAAATTATTTTTTTTATACATTAATGATTTATGTAAAGTCTCAGATCTGGTTAAAACTGTGCTCTTTGCAGATGACACAAACCTGTTTTGCTCAGGGGAAAATCTGCAACAATGATTATCTGATTTAGGAACAGAAATGATAAAGTTAAAGAGATGGTTTGATATTAAGAAATTATCATAAAATTTGTCTAAAACTAAATTAATGTTATTTGGAAATTATAAAAAAGACATACAAATATACATGGGGTAAACATAGATCATGTCAAAGAGAATACGTTTTTAGGTGTCATTATTGATGAAAAAATTAATTGGAAAGCTCATATTCAGCATATTCAAATGAAGGTATCAAAGAGTATTGCAGTATTAAATAAAGTAAAGCATGTTCTTGATTGCAGAGCACTACACACTTTGTATTGTTCATTGATTGCACCCTAGTTGACTTATTGTGCTGAAGTTTGGGGCAACAATTACAAAAACTACATTGCAACCATTATTCATTCTTCAAAAAAGAACATTAAGGACAATTCATAATGTAGGTTATCGAGACCACACCAACCCATTGTTCATTAAATGTCAAATATTAAAACTTAATGATATGATTTTGTTCAAGACTGCTCAATTAATGTACAAAGTGAAAAATAAACAAGTGCCATTTAGAATTCAAGAATATTTTACTGAGAGACAGGGAAAATATAATTTACAGGGCTTGTATCATTTTAAAATTGCTGGTGCTTGGACGACCAGGAAAGGTTTCTGTGTCTGCATGTGTGGCCCTAGATTTTGGAATAACCTGACGGATGAACTCAAATGATGTCCAAATGTCAATCAGTTTAAAAATCACAAAAATATAAATGCAACACTTTTGGTTTTGCTCCCATTTTGTATGAGATGAACTCAAAGATCTAAACCTTTTTCCACATACACAATATCACCATTTCCCTCAAATATTGCTCACAAACCAGTCTAAATCTGTGATAGTGAGCACTTCTCCTTTGCTGAGATAATCCATCCCACCTCACAGGTGTGCCATATCAAGATGCTGATTAGACACCATGATTAGTGCACAGGTGTGCCTTAGACTGCCCACAATAAAAGGCCACTCTGAAAGGTGCAGTTTTGTTTTATTGGGGGGGATACCAGTCAGTATCTGGTGTGACCACCATTTGCCTCATGCAGTGCAACACATCTCCTTCGCATCATCCGTGAAGAGAACACCTCTCCAACATGCCAAACGCCAGCGAATATGAGCATTTGCCCACTCAAGTCGGTTACGAGGACGAACAGGAGTCAGGTCGAGACCCCAATGAGGACGACGAGCATGCAGATGAGCTTCCCTGAGACGGTTTCTGACAGTTTGTGCAGAAATTCTTTGGTTATGCAAACCGATTGTTCCAGCAGCTGTCCGAGTGGCTGGTCTCAGACAATCTTGGAGGTGAACATGCTGGATGTGGAGGTCCTGGGCTGGTGTGGTTACACGTGGTCTGCAGTTGTGAGGCTGGTTGGATGTACTGCCAAATTCTCTGAAACGCCTTTGGAGACGGCTTATGGTAGAGAAATGAACATTCAATACACGAGCAACAGCTCTGGTTGACATTCCTGCTGTCAGCATGCCAATTGCACGCTCCCTCAAATCTTGCGACATCTGTGGCATTGTGCTGTGTGATAAAACTGCACCTTTCAGAGTGGCCTTTTATTGTGGACAGTCTAAGGCACACCTGTGCACTAATCATGGTGTCTAATCAGCATCTTGATATGGCACACCTGTGAGGTGAGATGGATTATCTCAGCAAAGGAGAAGTGCTCACTATCACAGATTTAGACTGGTTTGTGAACAATATTTGAGGGAAATGGTGATATTGTGTATGTGGAAAAAGTTTTAGATCTTTGAGTTCATCTCATACAAAATGGGAGCAAAACCAAAAGTGTTGCGTTTATATTTTTGTTGAGTGTATGTATCAAATGAAGTACGATGAGTTTTGTGTTGTCAAGTGGAATTGTAAACTTGTACAGTAATATTCATTAGTGTATGCATATATATATATATATATGTATATGTGTGTGTGTGTGTAATTATGTATGTGTAGGTGTATGTTGGTGTGTGTATATGTATGTATTTATGTATTTAGATGAAGACATGGGGTTCACTAGATGTTTATGATAATGGGATTTGAGTTTGTGTTGTTAAATGTGTTTGTAGCATGGCCCAAGCAGAGGGTCACCCCTTAGAGTCTGGTCTGCTTGAGGTTTCTTCCTTAATACATCAGAGGGAGTTTTTCCTTACCACTGTCGCCTGTGTGCTTGCTCTGGGGGTTGGTATTGTGTATATATGTATATATGGGGTGGGCGTTTATAAGCTTTGCTTCTGCTCACCCCCTTTTTGGTCACACATGTCACTGTGGTATTGTCTTGTGTCTCAGTTTTTGTTATTGTCGAGTTTGTGTGCCAAAATAAATAAATTCAATTCAAATTCAATTCAATTCAATGCTAATTCAGACTACAAGTGTTAAAGTCACCTAGGATGAAATGTGGGACATCAGGGCATTTATTTTGCAGTTGGTGCACAACTTTGGCAATGGAGGATGCTGCTTCTGCCACTCTGGGATGTATATAAACCACTGTCATGAACACTTGTGGGATTTCCTGTGGCAGATAAAATGGGCGCAGTGAGACTGATAAGAGTTCGATGTGGGGACTGCATATAGATTCTCTTATTTTGACAGTCTTACACTAACGGGGATTAACGTACAAGCACACTCCCCCTCCCAGTGATTTGCCGGTGATTTGTGCATCACGATCAAGCCGGAAAGGCCGACCAAACCCATCAATTTCAAAATCAGGAATCATAAGTCAATCAAATCGCAATCCTTTAGCCAGGTCTTGGTTAAAGCGATCACACACGCATCCCTGTACTCCGAGATATGCTTCGCATTCGCTTGAAGCTTGCCCACCTTGTTTCTCAAAGACTGCGCATTGACGAGGATAATTGAAGGGAGCGGTAAGCGGCGGAGTCCTAGTCTCCGCAGCCACTGACGCATGCCTCCTCTCCGGCCACTCTTCCTCGTTCAAACCGCAGTCTGCTGCTGATGGCTTCCAGGTCTGTGAGGGGCTATTAGCCTCGCTGCTACGAATGTCAACCGATCTGCATGAGAGCCTCCAGCCCAATTCCTCCGAATCTCTGGCGGGATGCCATCAGGTGAAATCACTGCCCTTGAATTGTTGCAGTTGATAAGAAAGCCATATCTGTATCTGAGCCTGTCAGATCGATTGCTTTGCTGGATGTTGATGGCAGTCCCAAGAGTGACCAGGTTCAGGAAAAACAACACTGACTAAATCCATGATGACTCCGGTATTAAAGTGTTTAAAAAGACAGCACAGGGACGTTAAAAATAAATAAAAACCACAGTGAAAAACCACATTTCCCACAATCATGTTCACCCTCTCACACACTCTTGCTGCGTGTCGCCATGACCAGCGCCACAAGGAGGTGAAGTAGCAGACTTCCCTTGAAATGACCTGTAATTCATGGAGGGAAATTGCACGTGCTTTAACATTGGTTTGAAGGTTGATGATTGTATATAAAGAAGTGAAACTTGTTGAGGGACAAATTGCTCAAGAAAGAGTCCCTGTTCCTGTGCTAAATTGCATTAAGACACACACCAACGTGACAGAGAACTTTAAAAGGGTCACTTGCAATTCAACGTCATTGCATGGCCACAGAGTTACGGAGTTGTAGAAGCATAAATCAGACTTTAGGATTTTAAGGTACCACTCCTCAGAGGACACAGAAAAAAGAGTGACTCAACCAAATGTAATCCCTTTCATGCACATAATGTCCACTGCTTAGTTAAGGCAGGTGTTTATTACAACCCCTGGCAAAAATTATGGAATCACCGGCCTCGGAGGATGTTTATTCAGTTGTTTAATTTTGTAGAAAAAAAGCAGATCACAGACATGACACAAAACTAAAGTCATTTCAAATGGCAACTTTCTGGCTTTAAGAAACACTATAAGAAATCAAGAAAAAAAGATTGTGGCAGTCAGTAGCGGTTACTTTTTTAGACCAAGCAGAGGAAAAAAATATGGAATCACTCAATTCTGAGGAAAAAATTATGGAATCACCCTGTAAATTTTCATCCCCAAAACTAACACCTGCATCATATCAGATCTGCTCGTTAGTCTGCATTTAAAAAGGAGTGATCACACCTTGGAGAGCTGTTGCACCAAGTGGACTGACATGAATCATGGCTCCAACATGAGAGATGTCAATTGAAACAAAGGAGAGGATTATCAAACTCTTAAAAGAGAGTAAATCATCACGCAATGTTGCAAAAGATGTTGGTTGTTCACAGTCAGCTGTGTCTAAACTCTGGACCAAATACAAACAACATGGGAAGGTTGTTAAAGGCAAACATACTGGTAGACCAAGGAAGACATCAAAGCATCAAGACAGAAAACTTAAAGCAATATGTCTCAAAAATCGAAAATGCACAGCAAAACAAATGAGGAACGAATGGGAGGAAACTGGAGTCAACGTCTGTGACCGAACTGTAAGAAACCGCCTAAAGGAAATGGGATTTACATACAGAAAAACTAAACGAAAGCCATCATTAACACCTAAACAGATAAAAAACAAGGTTACAATGGGCTAAGGAAAAGCAATCGCGGACTGTGGATGACTGGATGAAAGTCATATTCAGTGATGAATCTCGAATCTGCATTGGGCAAGGTGATGATGCTGGAACTTTTGTTTGGTGCCGTTCCAATGAGATTTATAAAGATGACTGCCTGAAGAGAACATGTAAATTTCCACAGTCATTGATGATATGGGGCTGCATGTCAGGTAAAGGCACTGGCGAGATGGCTGTCATTACATCATCAATAAATGCACAAGTTTATGTTGATATTTTGGACAATTGAAAGGATGTTTGGGGATGATGAAATCATTTTTCAAGATGATAATGCATCTTGCCATAGAGCAAAAACTGCAAAAACATTCCTTGCAAAAAGACACATAGGGTCAATGTCATGGCATAGGGTCAATGTCAATGAGCAGATCTGATTAGATGCAGGTGTTAATTTGGGGGATGAAAATTTACAGGGTGATTCCATAATTTTTTCCTCAGAATTGAGTGATTCCATATTTTTTTCCTCTGCTTGGTCTAAAAAAGTAACCGTTACTGACTGCCACAATCTTTTTTTCTTGATTTCTTATAGTGTTTCTTAAAGCCAGAAAGTTGCCATTTGAAATGACTTTAGTTTTGTGTCATGTCTGTGATCTGCTTTTTTTCTACAAAATTAAACAACTGAATGAACATCCTCAGAGGCCGGTGATTCCATAATTTTTGCCAGGGGTTGTATTTTTTCAGACAAAGTTTTGACATGGCAATTAAATAAGGCAGGCCCCTATTCAAGGTCAGGCCTTTTAATGAGGTAAAATATAGTCCAAAATATAGATCAAAGGGGCTTCTCAATGTAAAATCAAATATCCACTAAATTCTTAATATGGATCAGATGTGGCTTCGTCCACTCATTGAGAGTGCCAGTTTGTGCCTCATTGTCACAAATGTGAATGACTGAGGCACTTTTGATTAAGATATACAGTGGTCCCTCGTTTATCACGGGAGTTACGTTCTAAAAATAACCTGTAATAGGCGAAATCCGCGAAGTAGTCAGCATTAGTTTTTACAATTATTGTAGATGTTTTAAGGCTGTAAAACCCCTCACTACACACTTTATACACTTTTCTCAAACAGGCATTAACATTTTCTCATTTTTCTCTCCTGTGTAAACACTCTCAAAGTTCAAACCTTAGTAGAAACATAAGTCCAGTATTATAGAATTAAACAAAAGAGAACATTTTCCTATAAATAATTATGATGGCTTTTAGAACTAACAAATTTAATTTTAATGATCAACCTGCGAGGTTGGACACAAGAAATTATTAATAGTGACTGACCAGTATTTCACAGTTCATCTGATCGCGTATCTGCGTCCTGGCACTGCTCTGCTGTAGTGTCTTTTTCCACCGAGTGACACCTCGGTGCAGGTGTCTTTTTCCGAGTGAAGAACACAGTTATGGGTAGTTGTTGGCGCTCGTTTTTCTTCTGGGCGAGAAGATTATAAACAGACACGCAGAACACAATGCGCATGCTCTCCCTTCGCTCACTGCCTCCGGTGTTACCAATGCGGGGTACGGATGCAGGCCCCGCAAAGAATCCAAGTCATTAAAAAGATGCAAACCTCTCTCAGTGGCCATGGAGCTCTGCGGCTGCAGTTACCGAGACCATGCAGTGCTGCAGATTTTTCAGCAAGAAGTCGCGCTTACTGAGACTGCAGACTCGGTAAGCGCATCGGAGGCAATGAGAGCAATCGTGGTGATGCCGACCGGTGCCGTGACCGGCCTGCCTGATAAGGACGCAGAACACAATGCGCTGTTAAAAAAAAAAAAAAAAAGAAGCAGCATGCAAAATTGCACTAAAAAAATCCACAAAACTGCGAGGCCGCGAAACGTGAACCGCGTTATAGCGAGGGACCACTGTAATGCAAAATTTACACCAAATGGGCTTTTCAATAGTAAATTCAAATGTCCACAAAATCCACAGTCGGGATCACATCCAGATCAAACTTTGTCAGGCAATAGTGAGTGCCAGTCTGCACCTCGTGTTCAAACATGAGAGTAATTGTGGCATTTTTGATTGAGATATAATCAAATCAAATCAAATCAATTTCATTTATATAGCGCCAAATCACAACAAACAGTTGCACCAAGGTGCTTCATATTGCAAGGCAAAGCCATAAAATAATTACAGAAAAACCCCAACTGTCAAAACGACCCCCTGTGAGCAAGCACTTGGCGACAGTGGGAAGGAAAAACTCCCTTTTAACAGGAAGAAACCACCAGCAGAACCAGGCTAAGGGAGGGGCAGTCTTCTGCTGGGACTGGTTGGGGCTGAGGGAGAGAACCAGGAAAAAGACATGCTGTGGAGGGGAGCAGAGATCAATCACTAATGATTAAATGCAGAGTGGTGCATACAGAGCAAAAAGAGAAAGAAACACTCAGTGCATCATGGGAACCCCCCAGCAGTCTAAGTCTATAGCAGCATAACTAAGGGATGGTTCAGGGTCACCTGATCCAGCCCTAACTATAAGCTTTAGCAAAAAGGAAAGTTTTAAGCCTAATCTTAAAAGTAGAGAGGGTGTCTGTCTCCCTGATCCGAATTGGGAGCTGGTTCCACAGGAGAGGAGCCTGAAAGCTGAAGGCTCTGCCTCCCATTCTACTCTTACAAACCCTAGGAACTACAAGTAAGCCTGCAGTCTGAGAGCGAAGCGCTCTATTGGGGTGATATGGTACTATGAGGTCCCTAAGATAAGATGGGACCTGATTATTCAAAACCTTATAAGTAAGAAGAAGAATTTTAAATTCTATTCTAGAATTAACAGGAAGCCAATGAAGAGAGGCCAATATGGGTGAGATATGCTCTCTCCTTCTAGTCCCTGTCAGTACTCTAGCTACAGCATTCTGAATTAACTGAAGGCTTTTCAGGGAACTTTTAGGACAACCTGATAATAGTGAATTACAGTAGTCCAGCCTAGAGGAAATAAATGCATGAATTAGTTTTTCAGCATCACTCTGAGACAAGACCTTTCTAATTTTAGAGATATTGTGCAAATGCAAAAAAGCAGTCCTACATATTTGTTTAATATGCGCATTGAATGACATATCCTGATGAAAAATGACTCCAAGATTTCTCACAGTATTACTAGAGCTCAGGGTAATGCCATCCAGAGTAAGGATCTGGTTAGACACCATGTTTCTAAGATTTGTGGGGCCAAGTACAATAACTTCAGTTTTATCTGAGTTTAAAAGCAGGAAATTAGAGGTCATCCATGTCTTTATGTCTGTAAGACAATCCTGTAGTTTAGCTAATTGGTGTGTGTCCTCTGGCTTCATGGATAGATAAAGCTGAGTATCATCTGCGTAACAATGAAAATTTAAGCAATGCTGTCTAATAATACTGCCTAAGGGAAGCATGTATAAAGTGAATAAAATTGGTCCTAGCACAAAGAACCTTGTGGAACTCCATAATTAACCTTAGTCTGTGAAGAAGAGTCCCCATTTACATGAACAAATTGTAATCTATTAGATAAATATGATTCAAACCACCGCAGCGCAGTGCCTTTAATACCTATGGCATGCTGTAATCTCTGTAATAAAATTTTATGGTCAACAGTATCAAAAGCAGCACTGAGGTCTAACAGAACAAGCACAGAGATGAGTCCACTGTCTGAGGCCATAAGAAGATCATTTGTAACGTTCACTAATGCTGTTTCTGTACTATGATGAATTCTAAACCCTGACTGAAACTCTTCAAATAGACCATTCATCTGCAGATGATCAGTTAGCTGTTTTACAACTACCCTTTCAAGAATTTTTGAGAGAAAAGGAAGGTTGGAGATTGGCCTATAATTAGCTAAGATAGCTGGGTCAAGTGATGGCTTTCTAAGTAATGGTTTAACTACTGCCACCTTAAAAGCCTGTGGTACATAGCCAACTAATAAAGATAGATTGATCATATTTAAGATCAAAGCATTAATTAATGGTAGGGCTTCCTTGAGCAGCCTGGTAGGAATGGGGTCTAATAGACATGTTGATGGTTTGGAGGAAGTAACTAATGAAAATAACTCAGACAGAACAATCGGAGAGAAAGAGTCTAACCAAATACCGGCATCACTGAAAGCAGCCAAACAGAACGATATGTCTTTGGGATGGTTATGAGTAATTTTTTCTCTAATAGTTAAAATTTTATTAGCAAAGAAAGTCATGAAGTTATTACTAGTTAAAGTTAAGGGAATACTCGGCTCAATAGAGCTCTGACTCTTTGTCAGCCTGGCTACAGTGCTGAAAAGAAACCTGGGGTTGTTCTTATTTTCTTCAATTAGTGATGAGTAGTAAGATGTCCATGCTTTACGGAGGGCTTTTTTATAGAGCAACAGACTCTTTTTCCAGGCTAAATGAAGATCTTCTAAATTAGTGAGACGCCATTTCCTCTCCGACTTACGGGTTATCTGCTTTAAGCTGCGAGTTTGTGAGTTATACCACGGAGTCAGGCACTTCTGATTTAAGGCTCTCTTTTTCAGAGGAGTTACAGCATCCAAAGTTGTCCTCAATGAGGATATAAAACTATTGACGAGATAATCTATCTCACTCACAGAGTTTAGGTAGCTACTCTGCCCTGTGTTGGTATATGGCATTGGAGAACATAAAGAAGGAATCATATCCTTAAACCTAGTTACAGCGCTTTCTGAAAGACTTCTACTGTGATGAAACTTATTCCCCACTACAGGGTAGTCCATCAGAGTAAATGTAAATGTTATTAAGAAATGATCAGACAGAAGGGGGTTTTCAGGGAATACTGTTAAGTCTTCAATTTCCATACCATAACTCAGAACAAGATCTAAGGTATGATTAAAGTGGTGGGTGGGCTCATTTACATTTTGAGCAAAGCCAATCAAGGCTAACAATAGATTAAATGCAGTGTTGAGGCTGTCATTCTCAGCATCTGTGTGGATGTTAAAATCGCCCACTATAATTATCTTATCTGAGCTAAGCACTAAGTCTGACAAAAGGTCCGAAAATTCACAGAGAAACTCACAGTAACGACCAGGAGGACGATAGATAACAACAAATAAAAGTGGTTTTTGGGACTTCCAATTTGGATGGACAAGACTAAGAGTCAAGCTTTCAAATGAATTAAAGCTCTGTGTTGTGAAAGTGTAGTGACACGGACCCACAACAGGGGGCGTAAATGAACGGACAATGAAAGAGTCAAATATGAATACTTTACTGTTGTGAAAAGCACAACCAAACACAGCAGATTACAGAATATGTACAATAGTCAATTAGCAAAGGTGACGTGTGGGCAGGCTCGAGGATAGAGGACGTCTGTCCTGAGAAGATTCGGAACCACATGATTTCCTCCACCACCGAACCTGGAGAATACTGGAGCCGCCAAATCCCGAACACCCCAGGTGGCCACTGTCTCCGTGTGTCGGATCTGGTACTGCTGGCGAGGAGCAGAGACAATCAGATGTGGGTGTGTGAACACCCAGTAACAACAACGGTGGGAATTCCACCTCCACCTCTAACACACACTCGTGCAGCGTCTGTCTATTCACTTATCTGGATATGCAGGCTGAGAAGGTTACCTCCTAAGGTAGACGATATCTCGGCAATGAGGTGGAGATGACGTCCGGTCTTTATGGAGTGGGATGATGAAGTGTAGATGGGTGACAGCTGTCAAGAGATAATGAGTGACAGCTGTCACCCCCGTCTGTGTCCGTGGCAGCAGCGCCCTCTCGTGCCTGTAGCCCGCACTTCAGGCAGGGCACCCACTGGTGGTGGGCCAGCAGTACCTCCTCTTCTGGCGGCCCACACAACAGGACCCCCCCCCCCAACGGGTGCCTCCTGGTGCCCGACCAGGCTTGTCCGGGTGACGGCAGTAGAAATCGGCCAGGAGGGCCGGGTCCAGGATGAAGCTCCTCCTCACCCAGGAGCATTCTTCGGGTCCATACCCCTCCCAGTCCACCAAATACTGGAACCCCCGGCCCATCCGACGGACGTCCAGGAGCCGGCGCACTGTCCAAGCCGGCTCCCCGTCGATAATCCGGGCAGGAGGCGGCGCCGGTCCGGGAGCACAGAGGGGTGAGGTGTGGTGGGGTTTGATTCTTGACACATGAAAAACCGGGTGGATCCGCAGTGAAGCTGGGAGTCGGAGCTTCACTGCGGCAGGACTGAGGATTTTGAGGATTTCATACAGTCCAATGTACCTGTCCTTGAGCTTTGGAGAGTCCACCTGGAGGGGGATGTCCTTTGTGGATAGCCACACCTCCTGCCCGGGCTGGTAAGCAGGGGCCGGGGACCGCCGGCGGTCTGCATGGGTCTTCGCCCTCATCCGGGCCTTTAACAAGGCAGAACGGTCGGAGCGCCACACCCGACGGCACTTCCGCAGGTGGGCCTGGACCGAGGGCACAGCGACCTCTCCCTCCACCACGGGAAACAACGGGGGCTGATACCCCAAACACACCTCAAATGGGGAGAGGCTGGTGGCAGAGGACACCTGGCTGTTATGTGCGTACTCGATCCAGGCTAGATGTTCACTCCAGGCCGTCGGGTGTGCGGACGTCACACAGCGCAGGGCTTGCTCCAATTCCTGATTGGCCCATTCTGCCTGTCCATTGGTCTGCGGGTGATACCCGGACGAGAGGCTCACAGTGGCCCCCAGTTCCCGGCAGAAGCTCCTCCAGACGTGTGAGGAAAACTGGGGACCACGATCAGAGACGATGTCGGTAGGTATCCCATGCAGACGGACAACGTGGTGGACCAGGAGGTCTGCAGTCTCCTGGGCCGTGGGGAGCTTCGGGAGGGCCACGAAGTGGGCCACCTTGGAGAATCGGTCCATTATCGTGAAGATGGTTGTCATGCCCTGGGACTGCGGGAGGCCCGTGACAAAATCCAGACCGATGTGGGACCAGGGGCGATGAGGCACAGGAAGTGGCTGAAGAAGTCCCTGTGCCTTCTGGTGGTCTGCCTTTCCCCTGGCACAGGTGGTGCAGGCCTGGATATATTCCTGCACGTCGGCCTCCAGGGACACCCACCAGAAGCACTGCCGGACCACTGCCACGGTCCTTCGCACCCCCGGATGACAGGAGAGCTTAGAACCGTGACAGAAATCCAAGACAGCAGCTCTTGCCTCTGGTGGGACATAGAGTCTGTTCTTCGGCCCTGTTCTGGGGTCCGGGCTCCGTGCCAGGGCCTCCCGGACGGTCTTCTCCACGTCCCAGGTGAGGGTGGCCATGATAGTGGACTCCGGAATGATGGGCTCCGGTGGATCCGACAGTTCAGTCTTGACTTCATCTTCATGCACCCGGGACAAGGCATCCGATCTCTGGTTCTTGGTCCTGGGGCGGTAGGTGATCCGGAAGTCAAAACGTCCGAAGAACAGTGACCAGCGGAAGTTGATACGTGTTCAGATACGTGTTGGTTTACGTGTTGGCATCAGAATTTGGCTCTCTGTTGGGACTGTTTAAACAGAGACTGCTACCTGCTGCTTTGGACTTGAATTAACAGTCTTTTTCAAGACTTTTTTACTTTTTTACCTTTTTACTTTTTTTTTATTTTTTTTTTTACTTTTTTACTGTGCTCCAACGCCTAAGGAAGACCTCTAACGGTCAAAACATCGCGACGGAGCACTTTTATCAGTTAACTTTCATCAGCGTTGGCAAGCTAACTAGCTTGCTAACGCTTTCGTTTTTATTTATTTATTTATTTATTTATTTATTTTTTTCTCTTTTAGCACTGTTGTCGTGCGTTATCTGTGCTGCTCCACAGCGTGTTTAGTTGATTTTTATTTTATTTTAGCACCGTTGTCGTGCGTTGCCTGTGCTGCTTCATGGCCTGTTTGGTGCCTTGATTGGGGCACTCCTTCTGCTGAATCACCTTTAAATTATTTACACATTATTCACTTTGTGTGTTTTTAGGAATCCGCTAGGTTGCGCAGCTACTAGCTCTTAGCCGATTTAGCATGGCGGCTTCTCCTGTCTCTCCCGTACTTTTCTGCTCTGGGTGTGAAATGTTTAGTTATTCCTCGGCCTCCTTTAGCAGTAACGGTACTTGTAATAAGTGCAGCTTATTCGTAGCTTTGGAGGCCAGGCTGGGCGAATTGGAGACTCGGCTCCGCACCGTGGAAAATTCTACAGCTAGCCAGGCCCCTGTAGTCTGTGCTGACCAAGGTAGCTTAGCCGCCGCTAGTTCCCCCCTGGCAGATCCCGGGCAGTCAGGAAAGCAGGCTGACTGGGTGACTGTGAGGAGGAAGCGTAGCCCTAAACAGAAGCCCCGTGTACACCGTCAACCCGTTCACATCTCTAACCGTTTTTCCCCACTCGGCGACACACTCGCCGAGGATCAAACTCTGGTTATTGGCGACTCTGTTTTGAGAAATGTGAAGTTAGCGACACCAGCAACCATTGTCAATTGTCTTCCGGGGGCCAGAGCAGGCGACATCGAAGGACATTTGAAATTGCTGGCTAAGGCTAAGCGTAAATTTGGTAAGATTGTAATTCACGTCGGCAGTAATGACACTCGGTTACGCCAATCGGAGGTCACTAAAATTAACATTAAATCGGTGTGTAACTTTGCAAAAACAATGTCGGACTCTGTAGTTTTCTCTGGGCCCCTCCCCAATCAGACCGGGAGTGACATGTTTAGCCGCATGTTCTCCTTGAATTGCTGGCTGTCTGAGTGGTGTCCAAAAAATGAGGTGGGCTTCATAGATAATTGGCAAAGCTTCTGGGGAAAACCTGGTCTTGTTAGGAGAGACGGCATCCATCCCACTTTAGATGGAGCAGCTCTCATTTCTAGAAATCTGGCCAATTTTCTTGGATCCTCCAAACTGTGACTGTCCAGCGTTGGGACCAGGAGGCAGAGCTGTGGTCTTATACACCTCTCTGCAGCTTCTCTCCCCCTGCCATCCCCTCCTTGCCCCATCCCCGTAGAGACGGTGCCTGCTCCCAGACTACCAATAACCAGCAAAAATCTATTTAAGCATAAAAATTCAAAAAGAAAAAATAATATAGCACCTTCAATTGCACCACAGACTAAAACAGTTAAATGTGGTCTATTAAACATTAGGTCTCTCTCTTCTAAGTCCCTGTTGGTAAATGATATAATAATTGATCAACGTATTGATTTATTCTGCCTAACAGAAACCTGGTTACAGCAGGATGAATATGTTAGTTTAAATGAGTCAACACCCCCGAGTCACACTGTCAGAATGCTCGTAGCACGGGCCGGGGCGGAGGATTAGCAGCAATCTTCCATTCCAGCTTATTAATTAATCAAAAACCTAGACAGAGCTTTAATTCATTTGAAAGCTTGTCTCTTAGTCTTGTCCATCCAAATTGGAAGTCCCAAAAACCAGTTTTATTTGTTATTATCTATCGTCCACCTGGTCGTTACTGTGAGTTTCTCTGTGAATTTTCAGACCTTTTGTCTGACTTAGTGCTTAGCTCAGATAAGATAATTATAGTGGGCGATTTTAATATCCACACAGATGCTGAGAATGACAGCCTCAACACTGCATTTAATCTATTATTAGACTCTATCGGCTTTGCTCAAAAAGTAAATGAGTCCACCCACCACTTTAATCATATCTTAGATCTTGTTCTGACTTATGGTATGGAAATAGAAGACTTAACAGTATTCCCTGAAAACTCCCTTCTGTCTGATCATCTTTTAATAACATTTACATTTACCCTGATGGACTACCCTGCAGTGGGGAATAAGTTTCATTACACTAGAAGTCTTTCAGAAAGCGCTGTAACTAGGTTTAAGGATATGATTCCTTCTTTATGTTCTCTAATATCATATACCAACACAGAGCAGAGTAGCTACCTAAACTCTGTAAGGGAGTTAGAGTATCTCGTCAATAGTTTTACATCCTCTTTGAAGACAACTTTGGATGCTGTAGCTCCTCTGAAAAAGAGAGCTTTAAATCAGAAGAGTCTGACTCCGTGGTATAACTCACAAACTCGTAGCTTAAAGCAGATAACCCGTAAGTTGGAGAGGAAATGGCGTCTCACTAATTTAGAAGATCTTCACTTAGCCTGGAAAAAGAGTTTGTTGCTCTATAAAAAAGCCCTCCGTAAAGCTAGGACATCTTTCTACTCATCACTAATTGAAGAAAATAAGAATAACCTCAGGTTTCTTTTCAGCACTGTAGCTAGGCTGACAAAGAGTCAGAGCTCTATTGAGCTGAGTATTCCATTAACTTTAACTAGTAATGACTTCATGACTTTCTTTGCTAACAAAATTTTGACTATTAGAGAAAAAATTACTCATAACCATCCCAAAGATGTATCGTTATCTTTGGCTGCTTTCAGTGATGCCGGTATTTGGTTAGACTCTTTCTCTCCGGTTGTTCTGTCTGAGTTATTTTCATTGGTTGCTTCGTCCAAACCATCGGCATGTTTATTGGACCCCATTCCTGCCAGGCTGCTCAAGGAAGTCTTACCATTATTTAATGCTTCAATCTTAAATATGATCAATCTATCTTTATTAGTTGGTTATGTACCACAGGCCTTTAAGGTGGCAGTAATTAAACCATTACTTAAAAAGCCATCACTTGACCCAGCTATCTTAGCTAATTATAGGCCAATTTCCAACCTTCCTTTTCTCTCAAAGATTCTTGAGAGGGTAGTTGTAAAACAGCTAACTGATCACCTGCAGAGGAATGGTCTATTTGAAGAGTTTCAGTCAGGTTTTAGAATTCATCATAGTACAGAAACAGCATTAGTGAAGGTTACAAATGATCTTCTTATGGCTTCGGACAGTGGACTTATCTCTGTGCTTGTTCTGTTGGACCTCAGTGCTGCTTTTGATACTGTTGACCATAAAATTTTATTACAGAGATTAGAGCATGTCATAGGTATTAAAGGCACTGCGCTGCGGTGGTTTGAATCATATTTGTCTAATAGATTACAGTTTGTTCATGTAAATGGGGAATCTTCTTCACAGACTAAAGTTAATTATGGAGTTCCACAAGGTTCTGTGCTAGGACCAATTTTATTCACTTTATACATGCTTCCCTTAGGCAGTATTATTAGACGGTATTGCTTAAATTTTCATTGTTACGCAGATGATACCCAGCTTTATCTATCCATGAAGCCAGAGGATACACACCAATTACCTAAACTGCAGGATTGTCTTACAGACATAAAGACATGGATGACCTCTAATTTCCTGCTTTTAAACTCAGATAAAACTGAAGTTATTGTACTTGGCCCCACAAATCTTAGAAGCATGGTGTCTAACCAGATCGTTACTCTGGATGGCATTTCCATGATCTCTAGTAATACTGTGAGAAATCTTGGAGTCATTTTTGATCAGGATATGTCATTCAAAGCGCATATTAAACAAATATGTAGGACTGCCTTTTTGCATTTACGCAATATCTCTAAAATCAGAAAGGTCTTGTCTCAGAGTGATGCTGAAAAACTAATTCATGCATTTATTTCCTCTAGGCTGGACTATTGTAATTCATTATTATCAGGTTGTCCTAAAAGTTCCCTAAAAAGCCTTCAGTTGGTTCAGAATGCTGCAGCTAGAATCCTGACGGGGACTAGCAGGAGAGAGCATATCTCACCCGTGTTGGCCTCTCTTCATTGGCTTCCTGTTAATTCTAGAATAGAATTTAAAATTCTTCTTCTTACTTATAAGGTTTTGAATAATCAGGTCCCATCTTATCTTAGGGACCTCGTAGTACCATATTACCCCATTAGAGCGCTTCGCTCTCAGACTGCGGGCTTACTTGTAGTTCCTAGGGTTTGTAAGAGTAGAATGGGAGGCAGAGCCTTCAGCTTTCAGGCTCCTCTCCTGTGGAACCAGCTCCCAATTCAGATCAGGGAGACAGATACCCTCTCTACTTTTAAGATTAGGCTTAAAACTTTCCTTTTCGCTAAGGCTTATAGTTAGGGCTGGATCGGGTGACCCTGGACCATCCCTTGGTTATGCTGCTTTAGATGTAGATTGTGGGGGGGTTCCCATGATGCACTGTTTCTTTCTCTTTTTGCTCCGTATGCATCACTCTGCATTTAATCATTAGTGATCGATCTCTGCCCCCTTTCACGGCATGTCTTTTTCCTGGTTTTTTCCCTCAGCCCCAACCAGTCTCAGCAGAAGACTGCCCCTCCCTGAGCCTGGTTCTGCTGGAGGTTTCTTCCTGTTAAAAGGGAGTTTTTCCTTCCCACTGTTGCCAAGTGCTTGCTCATAGGGGGTCGTTTTGACCGTTGGGGTTTTTCATAATTATTGTATGGCCTTGCCTTACAATATGGAGCGCCTTGGGGCAACTGTTTGTTGTGATTTGGCGCTATATAAGAAAAAAGTTGATTGATTGATTGATTGCCTGGGGTTCAGCCGCCTGGCGGTCCTGATATACTCCAGGTTCCGATGGTCAGTGAAAACCGTGAATGGCACAGACGCTCCCTCCAACAGGTGTCTCCACTCCTCATGAGCCTCTTTCACCGCAAGGAGTTCTCGATTGCCGACGTCATAGTTCCGTTCAGCTGGGGTCAACCTGCGGGAAAAATAGGCACACGGGTGAAGGACCTTATCGGTCTCTCCGCTCTGGGATAGCACGGCTCCTATCCCTGAGTCAGAGGCATCCACTTCGACCACAAACTGGCGACTAAGGTCGGGCTGCACCAGCACTGGTGCAGTCGAGAACCGTCATTTCAACTCCTTGAACGCGGCTTCGCACCGATCTGACCAGGTGAAGGGAAACTTTAGGAGAGGTCAGGGCTGTCAGGGGGCTAACTACCTGGCTATAGCCCTTTATGAACCTCCTGTAGAAATTTGCAAAGCCGAGGAACTGTTGCAGCTTCCTCCGGCTTGTAGGTTGGGGCCAATCTCTCACCGCCGCAACCTTGGCCGGATCAGGGGCGACGGAGTTAGAGGAGATGATAAACCCCAGGAAGGACAAAGAAGTGCGGTGAAACTCACACTTCTCGCCCTTCACAAACAGCCGGTTCTCCAACAACCGCTGCAGGACCTGACGTACATGCTGGACATGAGTCTCAGGGTCCGGGGAAAAGATGAGAATATCGTCCAGATATACGAAGACGAATCGGTGCAGGAAGTCCCGCAAGACATCGTTTACCAAAGCTTGGAACGTTGCGGGGGCGTTAGTGAGGCAGAACGGCATGACCAGGTACTCAAAGTCACCTAACGGGGTGTTAAATGCCGTCTTCCATTCGTCTCCCTTCCGGACCCGAACCAGGTGATACGCATTCCGAAGATCCAATTTTGTAAAGATTTTGGCTCCATGCAGGGGGGTGAACACGGAATCCAACAAGGGCAACGGGTATCGATTGCGAACCGTAATCTCATTCAGCCCCCTGTAATCAATGCATGGACGGAGTCCGCCATCTTTCTTGCCCACAAAAAAGAAACCTGCACCCATCGGGGAGGTGGAATTTCAGGATCAACCCGGCAGCTAATGAGTCCCGGATGTAGGTCTCCATTGATTCGCGTTCAGGTTGTGAGAGGTTGTACAGCCTGCTGGACGGGAACTCTACGCCTGGTATCAAATCAATGGCACAATCGTACGGACGGTGCGGAGGAAGGGTGAGTGCCAGATCCTTGCTGAAGATGTCAGCAAGATCGTGGTACTCAACCGGCACCGCTGTCAGATTGGGAGGGACTTTGACCTCCTCCTTAGCCTGTAAACCGGGAGGAACCGAGGATCCTAAACACACCCGATGGCAGGTTTCGCTCCACTGAACCACCACCCCAGACGGCCAATCAATCCGGGGATTGTGTTTCAACATCCAAGGGAAGCCCAAAATCACGCGGGAGGTAGAAGGAGTCACAAAAAACTCGATCTCCTCCCGATGATTCCCAGACACTACCAGAGTTACTGGTTGTGTCTTGTGCGTGATTAAAGGGAAAAGGGTGCCATCTAGTGCCCGCACCTGCAATGGTGAAGGAAGCGCCACCAGAGGGAGCCCTGCTTCCCTAGCCCATCTGCTATCCAGCAGATTCCCTTCTGACCCTGTGTCCACCAGTGCTGGGGCTTGAAGGGTTAAATCCCCACTGGGTGTGGCAATATGTGTGTGTCCCACCTGCATGCTATGACCCCCCTTTAGCCCAGTCTCTAAAGGCGAGTGTTGTCGTTTTGGCCATTTGGGGCAGTTTCTCTGTATATGCTCCTTTGAGCTGCAGAAAAAACACTCCCCGTGGACCAGCCTCCTCATTCTGTCATTTGATCTTATCTTGGCCCTGCATGTTTCCCTAGCAACATCAGCAGGGGGTGCTGTTGCCACACGGAGCGCTGCGGCTGTGGAGCGTGGGGAGGGCGGAACCTTTTCAGACCCGGAAGGGAGAGGGACGGCGCGTGCCCGGCCACGTCCTTCGTCTCGCTCCCGACGGCGTTCCTCTAACCGATTGTCTAACCGTATAACGAGATCAATAAGTCCATCCAAATCCCGCGGTTCATCCTTGGCCACCAGGTGCTCCTTCAGGACCGATGACAGTCTGTTTATGAAGGCGGCGCGGAGCGCAGCATTATTCCAGCCGGACCTCGCAGCCGCAATGCGGAAGTCGACTGCATAAGCGGCTGCGCGCCGGCGTCCCTGTCTCATTGACAGCAGCACAGTTGAAGCGGTCTCTCCCCTGTTAGGGTGATCAAACACGGTTTTGAACTCCCTCACAAACCCAGTGTACGTATGAAGGAGCCGTGAATTTTGCTCCCAAAGCGCCGTAGCCCAAGCGCGTGCCTCTCCTCGAAGCAGATTAATTACATAAGCTACTTTACTAGCATCAGACGCGTACATGACGGGACGTTGTGCAAAGACGAGCGAACACTGCATGAGAAAGTCCGCGCACGTCTCCACACAACCTCCGTACGGCTCTGGGGGGGTTATGTATACTTCAGGGGATGGTGGGAGGGGTTGTTGAACGACCACTGGAACATTCATATCCTGCACAGGGTCGGCAGGAGGAGGAGCTGCAGCAGCGCCCTGAGCGCTCGCTGCCACCTGTGCGGAGAGAGCCTCCACCCTGCGGTTCAGGAGGATGTTTTGCTCGGTCATCTGATCCAACCGAGCCGTAAAGGCGGTGAGGATGTGCTGCAACTCACCGATCACGCCTCCTGCAGACGCCTGTGCACCCTGCTCTCCCATTGGCCGTTCAATTGCTGGGTGACGCCCCTCGGAGTCCATGACGCTGGCCGAGATATCCTGTTGTGAAAGTGTAGTGACACGGACCCACAACAGGGGGCGTAAATGAACGGACAATGAAAGAGTCAAATATGAACACTTTACTGTTGTGAAAAGCACAACCAAACACAGCAGATTACAGAATATGTACAATAGTCAATTAGCAAAGGTGACGTGTGCGCAGGCTCGAGGATAGAGGACGTCTGTCCTGAGAAGAACCGGAACCACACGATTTCCTCCGCCACCGAACCTGGAGAATACTGGAGCCGCCAAATCCCGAACACCCCAGGTGGCCACTGTCTCCGCGTGTCGGATCTGGTACTGCTGGCGAGGAGCAGAGACAATCAGATGTGGGTGTGTGAACACCCAGTAACAACAACGGTGTTCACCTCCACCTCTAACACACACTCGTGCAGCGTCTGTCTATTCACTTATCTGGATATGCAGGCTGAGAAGGTTACCTCCTAAGGTAGACGATATCTCGGCAACAAGGTGGAGATGACGTCCGGTCTTTATGGAGTGGGATGATGAAGTGTAGATGGGTGACAGCTGTCAAGAGATAATGAGTGACAGCTGTCACCCCCGGCTGTGTCCGTGGCAGCAGCGCCCTCTCGTGCCTGAAGCCCGCACTTCAGGCAGGGCACCCACTGGTGGTGGGCCAGCAGTACCTCCTCTTCTGGCAGCCCACACAACACTCTGTCTGGGTTTTTGATTAATTAATAAGCTGGAGTGGAAGATTGCTGCTAATCCTCCGCCTCAGCCCGTGCTACGAGCATTCTTGCAGTTAGTGTGACTCAGGGGTGTTGACTCATTTAAACTAACATATTCATCCTGCTGTAACCAGGTTTCTGTAAGGCAGAATAAATCAATATGTTGATCCATTATGATATCATTTACTAACAGGGACTTAGAAGAGAGAGATCTAATATTTAATAGACCACATTTAACTGTTTTAGTCTGTGGTGCAGTTGAAGGTGCTATATTATTTTTTTCTTTTTGAATTTTTATGCTTAAATAGATTTTTATTGGTTGTTGGTGGTCTGGGAGCAGGCACCGTCTCTACGGGGAATGGGGTAATGAGGGGATGGCAGGGGGAGAGAAGCTGCAGAGAGGTGTGTAAGACTACAACTCTGCTTCCTGGTCCCAACCCTGGATAGTCACGGTTTGGAGGATTTAAGAAAATTGGCCAGATTTCTAGAAATGAGAGCTGCTCCATCCAAAGTGGGATGGATGCCGTCTCTCCTAACAAGACCAGGTTTTCCCCAGAAGCTTTGCCAATTATCTATGAAGCCCACCTCATTTTTTGGACACCACTCAGACAGCCAGCAATTCAAGGAGAACATGTGGCTAAACATGTCACTCCCTGTCCGATTGGGGAGGGGCCCAGAGAAAACTATAGAGTCCGACATTGTTTTTGCAAAGTTACACACCGATTCAATGTTAATTTTAGTGACCTCCGATTGGCGTAACCGGGTGTCATTACTGCCGACGTGAATTACAATGTTACCAAATTTACGCTTAGCCTTAGCCAGCAGTTTCAAATTTCCTTCAGTGTCGCCTGCTCTGGCCCCCGGAAGACAGTTGACTATGGTTGCTGGTGTCGCTAACTTCACATTGCTACCTATCACTAAGCTACCTTGGTCCGCACTGACTACAGGGGCCTGGCTAGCTGTAGGATTTTCCAAGGTGCGGAGCCGAGTCTCCAATTCACCCAGCCTGGCCTCCAAAGCTACGAATAAGCTACACTTATTACAAGTACCATTACCGCTAAAGGAGGCCGAGGAATAACTAACATTTCACACCCAGAGCAGAAAAGTGCGGGAGAGACAGGAGAAGCCGCCATGCTAAATCGGCTAAGAGCTAGTAGCTGCGCTAAGCTAGCGGATTCCTAAAAACACGCAAAGTGAATAATGTGTAAATAATTTAGAGGTGATTCAGCAGAGGGAGTGCTTTAGTTAAGGCACGTGAAGATTACACTGTGAAACAAATCGTTATCTAGTTAACTAGATCAATCTAACTGCGCAGATTAAACAGCTAACAGATACAGCAAAACACCACTGTGCTCCGGAACAGGAAGTGATACAATACCACAGTGATGTAAATATAGATTAAATGGGGTTGTCAACATTATATTTAAATGCTCCAAAAATCTATAATTGGATAAGATCCAGATCAAACATTGTCAATTGATAAAAGATACCATCCTACATAATGCTCTCAAATATGAAGGAAATTTGATCTTTTTTGACAGTTATGAATTTTTGAAAAGCAGTTCAGTGTTAAGGGCCCCTTTACACATAGCACAAATAAGGAATCAGGGCAAATCGCAATGAAACAGCCCGAATGAGTGAACCACGAAAACATTGTGCCAATGTTGGGAGGGCAGGCGTGAACGATCCTGTCGCGATGGTTTCTAAAAGGAGCATAAAATGCCTAAAATCAACAAGGAGATAAACATATTTTTTAAAAAAAGAGAGAAATTAGACGATGTAGACGAATTGGAAGTCTTTAATTACAGCGAAAAAAGCGCCGCAATTGCTCCTGTTGTGGAGGGAAGAAAAAAAAAACATCTGGGGCGTGTTGCACCACATCCCTCCTCTGCTGTGGAATAAATAAATAAATTAAACCACACACCATAAAAAAAAAAAAAAAACGCTGCATTTTACTGAATCCCTCTTATCAAGCGGACAATACAAGTATGGACTCTGTAGAAGACCCTTGGTCATAGATGTACAGTCATAACATCACATAAATGAAGCAGTGCACTCTTATCATGTCCACATCTGCTGGCCCGGCATGTCCAGCCTGCCCCGTGTGTATCCGGCCCAACACACATGTCCTGTGGATGATGCGCTGCAGGACAGACACCGCGTCATGTGGAACAGAGCTCAGGTGGGTGACATGACGTTCAGATCACCTGCTGTGTTCTGATCTGATGGTCTGTTTCACCTGGGACAGCCTGTCAATGTGCGCACTGTGCGCTCACCCACTGGAGCCCATCGAAACAGCAGTATATGTTTTTATGTATGTCCACATGAGGACAGCAAGCAGAGACATGCGCGTCACAGTGGACAGTTGTAAGGCCATGTCTGTCAAAACACAGTACATGTTCCCCAGCTGGGATATCCACAACCAGAGGTCTCAACAGCTGCTGCTGTCGGCAGCCACTCCCCCTGTTCATCCAGCGCACACACCAACGTGTCACTCTCTGTTTCTGTGTTTATGTGATTTTTTTTTTATTTGTTATGTAATTGTGTATGTAGGTAGTGTAGTACTTATTAAAATACCCATCCTGGCTGTGGTCTCTGTGTTTTTAATGTGAAACATTGTGTGTACTGAGCTGTCATTCATTTGTAGCTGTAAGTGAGTCTCTGGTCAGCAGTTGGGAGGCAGCTCACTGTGCCGTGTGCGCTCTGACGTGGTTGGCCACTCCCCATCTGTACATCCATATCAGCAGTTCACGTAAGTGCGCTCCCACCCACCACCCGGCACGCCACATGTCTTGCGGATATGGGTGGGGGGGAGTGCAACACATGCGCGATACACATGCACAGCACATGTTGCTGGGGGAGCTGACACTCTGGGATGTCACGTGTGTTGCTTTTTTGCAACGCCACACTTGTGGGGACACTTAGACAAATTTCACATCCAGCTCGAAAGTGTTCATCTGCTCACTGTTTTCGTGATGACAGCACAAATGGCACCACAAGTGCCTAGCAAGCGGTGCTGGATGTTCTTGTGTGTCACCTGGAATTTAGCCGACACCTTCTGCAAGCGGGATTGAATGGGCTCTCACAGGGCACTCTGTCTTTCAGCCGCTGGTGTGTGAATAGTTATAGTGACAGGTGTACAAGGCGTTGGAGGCAGCTCCGATTTTTCATGAATGGCATGCAATTCCTCCTTCCTGCGCTAGTCAGCTTCAATTGTGTTATGTGTGAAGGGGCCCTAAAGATAGTGATTTTTCCAGTTTCCAAGATTTTTCCTGACTTTACCCTATAACCTTGAAAATTTAATCAGTTCTTATCTATCAGGATATGAATCTTCAGCAAACATTTCACAGCGATATATGAAAAATCATGGGCTCCAGGCTGTTCGCAAACAGACAAACAGACAGACAATCAAACAAACTGTGACAGACATTCAACACATAATGGACATAATTCACCATACCGAGTGTATTTCTTGTTTGGTATGTGGTAACACACCCATATGTGCGACGCACATACCAAAGTGTCACCACTGGTGGTTTGAGTGTGTCCTCTGTTCTGTGGTGTTAACACACCGAGGTGTGCATACTGATATTTCCTTTCTCGGCCCCTGCATGGGTAATTGGCAATGTGTATTCCTGCTATGCATATAACAAGCTGTCTCAGCCCCCTGTGGTGCGTTTCCTGTCAGAATTCCTGTGAGGTTAATGGGCAAGGCTGAACTGTTAATCTGTGAATTGTGTGAAAAGAGAGAAATAACGTGACATGCTGATGCATTGTCAGAATGGAAAACTGTTGCTCTTTCTTACAGCTATTGCAATTTCCACAAAACAATCAAACAGGGGCAAAAACATAACCTCATCCAACTTTGTTGGCAAAGGTAACAATACTATAAGTCAGGAGTCTACATAATTTATTGCATTTGGAATCCCAATGGGAAAGAGAAGTAAAGATTGATTGTCTTGCAAATTTTTTAAATTATTGATCTTATTTACATATGCTGGTAGAGTGTCCACTGAAGACCAGAAAACTAAGTTAACACAGATTTTAAAAAATGGTATGTGACAACATTATCACAAAGGAAATCATTAGAGCCCTTTCATGTCCATCATATACGCGTACATACAAAATTGTTGGGCTCTGGGTAATGCTTTGAGAGATGAAAAAGTCTTTTGACAAGACATTCAAAGAGTTTGATTGATTAAATTACAGATCTTGTAGCTTACAAAATAACAACACAGATGTCATGGCATTTTTGAGAATGGTAAAATGTATTTCTGACACTGAGCAGCACAAACATTTCATGTTACAGGTTAAAACTGCACAGAATAGACACAAATACTTGAAAGTAGCTTCATCAGAAGGACTAGCATGTCAAAGGTGAATACATTATGCAACAAAAAAAATATATATATATATCACTACCTGTAGTACACAAAGTAATCAGAGAAAAGAATGGTTTTATTTCCAGTTTATAACACTACTAGATGTGTAGGATTTACCACAAGTACCTCATTCTGTCAAATGTTGCACTATTAATCCTTTTACAAATTTATGGTTTCCAAACCCAGCTCTCATGCCATCACGAAATGAGTCACATTTTCATGACAATTATATTTTACTATTTCTGGCCCTACCCCTTCCCCTAATCCTAACCATAACCCCCAAAGACCCTCTCCGCATCACCCTGCATTTTGTGATGCCATCACGAAATAAATTTGTGCTCCCATCATGAAAATGTGACACTTTTTGTGACATATCATGAACTAATAGATCAATTTACGTTTTGTGATGCCATCACAAAATGTCATGAGATTGGGATGTCCAAACCACAAGATTTTTAGAAAAAATTGTTCACAAAAGGAAGTATGACCCTGGCACCCGGGATATATATTTTTGAACCTCAGGAGTGAATCAGTCTGTAGAGCATTTGACCTATAGCCGCAGGAAGAGGCAAAGCAGGATTTGTGAGGGTGCTATCGTGTTCATGGCTTTAGTCAGGAGAAACCTTGGCTCCACTTTCTCATCTCCACCTCCAGCACCAAACTGGCACCTCTTTTCTTTTTTTTTTGCTGTCATCTCTCGTGACAGAGAGGAAATGAGGGCCGACTGCAACTGTGTATAATCTGTAATATGCACAAATTAAGGTCTTTTGGATCACCATTTGTGAATTACTGTTCCAGCCCCATGTGACTACAATCACCATGTTTTCCGTGGCCTTGAGCTGTTGAAGGTGTAGGTCATTGAGACATTTTTGTGACACTATATAAAATGGGGTGAAAAGTAAATATAATGCACTGGCTCATGTAACTGTTGACATCTCAAACATCTCTTTTTTTCTATGTATATCTTCTTGTATCTGAGTCCTGTTTGGAAAACAACAATCCATCTGGGATGTTTAATTCATGCAATTATAAACCAGGTTCCAGCTTCACACAGGTCTCAGATCTCAACTGACTAGGCTTAAATTATGGAGCCATCACTCACAGCAAACTGCAACCACAAAGGTGGGCAGGGAGACTACTTTACACTCACAGTGCTACAGTGTACAACTCCCAGAGAGGCACTTGAAAGCAATCACCCTTGACCAGCAGAGTGATGTTCCTTCATTCCCCATGAAAAATAATTTTCAGGATCTGTCCAAACAAATGGTTTTGTTGAACCTGTGGCGTGATGACTCAGCTGTTTGAGGTTTGCCGCTGTTTAAGGTCTCCGTAGAAATGTAACAGCTTTTCGCAATGGCAATATACGTGACCTGTATATCCACAGGGTTGGGTAGGATTACTTTGAAATGTAATCCAAAAGTAATCAGATTACAAGTAATCCAAATGTATGTACATACATACATGTAATCCACATGTATTCTTTCAAAGTAATCCTACCCAACCTTGTATATCCAGTACCAGTGAAATGTTCGGAAACACTGTCCAAGTAGTTTACACATTTCCAACGAGTGTATATGGTGACTTTCACAAGATTTACAGCCTAAATGTTGCATACTCATAAAATTCTCAATTCTGAAGTTGGATTAAATTTATTTTATTATTGAATTTTTATTTATTTATTTATTTATTTGTATTTGAAAGGGCATAAACAAATTAGAATGTGTAATATATCAAGTCTTCCAATACTTTTGGAGGGCACTGCATTATGATATATTGCAACTATAAATAATATTGTTCACTCTTTTAAAAAGTGAGGATGCAAAATAAAAATTATTATTGTTATTATTATTGTTATTTTGCTTTGAACAATTATGAATTATGTCATGAGTGACAATAAGGCTATATGTATAATGCAGTGGACAGGATGCACTTCCAAATACAACCCCTGGCAAAAATTATGGAATCACCGGCCTCGGAGGATGTTCATTCTGTTGTTTAATTTTGTAGAAAAAAAGCAGATCACAGACATGACACAAAACTAAAGTCATTTCAAATGGCAACTTTCTGGCTTTAAGAAACACTATAAGAAATCAAGAAAAAAAGATTGTGGCAGTCAGTAACGGTTACTTTTTTAGACCAAGCAGAGTTTTCCTCTGCTTGGTCTCACTTATGGACTCACTCAATTCTGAGGAATAAATTATGGAATCACCCTGTAAATTTTCATCAGCAAAACTAACACCTGCATCAAATCACATCTGCTGGTTGACATTGACCCTGTGTCATGACATTGACCCTATGTGTCTTTTTGCAAGGAATGTTTTCACAGTTTTTGCTCTATGGCAAGATGCATTATCATCTTGAAAAATGATTTCATCATCCCCAAACATCATAAAAGTGTTCAAAATATCAACGTAGACTTGTGCATTTATTGATGATGTAATGACAGCCATCTCGCCAGTGCCTTTACCTGACATGCAGACCCATATCATCAATGACTGTGGAAATTAACATGTTCTCTTCAGGCAGTCATCTTTATAAATCTCATTGGAACGGCACCAAACAAAAGTTCCAGCATCATCACCTTGCCCAATGCAGATTTGAGATTCATCACTGAATATGACTTTCATCCAGTCATCCACAGTCCACGATTGCTTTTCCTTAGCCCATTGTAACCTTGTTTTTTTTTTCTGTTTAGGTGTTAATGATGGCTTTTGTTTAGCTTTTCTGTATGTAAATCCCATTTCCTTTAGGCAGTTTCTTACAGTTCGGTCACAGACGTTGACTCCAGTTTCCTCCCATTCGTTCCTCATTTGTTTTGCTGTGCATTTTCAAGACATATTGCTTTAAGTTTTCTGTCTTGACGCTTTGATGTTTTCCTTGGTCTACCAATATGTTTGCCTTTAACAACCTTCCCATGTTGTTTGTATTTGGTCCAGAGTTTAGACACAGCTGACTGTGAACAACCAACATCTTTTGCAATATTGCGTGATGATTTACCCTCTTTTAAGAGTTTGATAATCCTCTCCTTTGTTTCAATTGACATCTCTCGCATTGGAGCCATGATTCATGTCAGTCCACTTGGTGCAACAGCTCTCCAAGGTGTGATCATTCATTTTTAGATGAAGATTAACGAGCAGATGTGATTTGATGCAGGTGTTAGTTTGGGGGATGAAAATTTACACGGTGATTCCATAATTTATTCCTCAGAATTGAGTGAATCCATATATTTTTTCTCTGCTTGGTCTAAAAAAGTAACTGTTACTGACTGCCACAATCTTTTTTTCTTGATTTCTTATAGTGTTTCTTAAAGCCAGAAAGTTGCCATTTGAAATTACTTTAGTTTTGTATCATGTCTGTGATCTGCGTTTTTTCTACAAAATTAAACAACTGAATGAACATCCTCCGAGGCCAGTGATTCCATAATTTTTGCCAGAGGTTGTAGAAACTTCAACCAGAGCCTTGAATGGTGGAACATATCCTAATTCAAAGCAAAAATATGCCCATTGTTTCCTTTTGTACAGTAGAAAACAAAACTGGAAATGTGCATCAATGTTTTCCTTATTTAGACATTTTGGGTTTGGGGCAGTGACAACAGCGGTGATGCAGTGGTATGCAAAATAAATGCATTTAAAATTGGGGGCCAATTTGAATGAACTATGAATGAAAGGATGAAAGGAGTGATGGAGTGCTGCGGCAGTGACCTGGCCTTCACAGTCACCGGACCTGAACCCAATCGAGATGGTTTGGGGTGAGCTGGACCGCAGAGTGAAGGCAAAGGGGCCAACAAGTGCTAAATACCTCTGGGAACTCCTTCAAGACTGTTGGAAAACCATTTCAGGTGACTACCTCTTGAAGCTCATCGAGGGAATGCCAAGAGTGTGCAAAGCAGTAATCAGCGCAAAGGGTGGCTATTTTGAAGAAACTAAAATATAAAACATGTGTTCAGTTATTTCCCCTTTTTTGTTAAGTACATAACTCCATGTGTTTATTCATAGTTTTGATGCCTTCAGTGAGAATCTACAATGTACTAAATATTCATGAAAATAAAGAAAACGCATTGAATGAGAAGGTGTGTCCAAACTGTATATATATATATATATATACGAGGTCTATTAGATAAGAAACCGACACTTTTATTTTTTTATTAACTACATGGATTTGAATGACGTGCGATTACACCAATCATGCTTGACCCCTTGTGCGCATACGTGAGTTTTTTCACGCGTGTCGGTGACGTCATTTCCCTGTGGGCAGGCCTTGAGTGAGATGTGGTCCAGCCCTCTCGGCTGAATTCCTTTGTTTCACATGCTGCTCGAGATGGCGCGCGTTGCTTTATCAACATTTTTTCTGGACCTGTGAGGAATATCCAAGTGGACACTATTCGAGAAATTAAGCTGGTTTTCGGTGAAAGGTTTAACAGCTGATGAGAGATTATGGGGTGTTTCTGTCGGTGTAAGGACTTCCCACGGAGCGGGACATCACGCAGCGCTTCCAGGCGCCGTCTTCGGCCTGTTTCTTCCTGAAAACATTCTAATTTAAGGCTTAATTCACCCAGGACGTCGTGAGAGAACAGAGAAGATTCAGAAGAGGCCGGCATGAGGACTTTATGCGGACATTCCACTGTCTAAGAACATTTTTTAATGAAATACGTGCGCGCAAATTCGCGGAGTCGTTTCCGTGACGACTCGGCGAATCTGTGTGCGCCGCGACAGGAAAAACACCTCCGTGTTGAAAACCATTTGTAAAATTCAGGCGGCTTTTGATGGCTTTCAACAAGTGAGTAACTGAGAAATTGTTTAACAGCTTGGGCATGTTCCAACTTGCCCGTTAAGGTTTCCAATGGAGGTGTGTTTTTCCTATCGCGACCCCCCGCGATCGGGTCCGGCCCGACATGCGACTCTGCCCGCATGTTCTTTCATTACAAAATGTCCGTTAACAATGGAATGTCCGAATAAACTCCACATGCCGACTTCTTCTGAAAGTTCTCTGTTCTCTGTCGACTTACTGGGTCAACAGAGCCTGAAATGTAGAAGTTTTCAACTTGAAACGGCGAGACGCTGCTGCCTCGAAGCGCAGATCACCATCAGGCATCGTGGGCCGTCCTTACGGCGACACTACCAGACCAAAATCTCTCATCAGCCGTTAAAATTTTTACCGAAAACCAGCTGAATTTATCGAATGGTGTCCACTCAGTTGTGCCTTACAGTTTAGAAAAAATTTTGATCAATCAAAGCAGCAATATCTGAGCCATTCCTAAACAATGAAAAAATCGATGAGAGGGTGGGCCACTCCTCACTCAAAGACTGCCCACAGGCGAATGACATAACCGACAGGCGTGAAAAAACTCTCGCATGCCCACGAGGGTTCAAGCATGTCTGATGTAATCACATGTGATTCAAATCCATATGGTTTTTGAAAAAATAATAAGGTCGGATACTTTTCTAATAGACCTCGTGTATATGAACAGGCTGACGAGGTGAAAGCGTCATGGAGGTCAAAGCCCCTGATGGGGATGTACCACCTATTGATAGAGGAAGCCCTACTGATGGCTCGGAAAGGCCAGTGTCGCCGACCAAGTGGTCCCTCCTAAAAATAGGTCCATCCTGCCTTCACTGTGCATGCGTAATTTCGAAGTATCAGCATCGTCATTTCTGAGCATCAGCTGCATTCCACCAATTATCACCTCATGCTTAAAACTGCACTCCAGTCATCATCTATATCAGCAACATATATGTGAATCTTTTGTACAACAATCATTTACACATAAATTCAGCATTATTTTGGAATAAAAGACGGCGGACCAATCAGAGCACCACAGCAGCACGAGAGACATCTGACTTGCTGCTGCGCCTACATCATTTCAGTGCGTCAGTAGTGAAATGAGCCAATTATCGCCTCGTTTGTGCTTAAAACAGCCTTGTTTCTGCTTGAAACTGACTTTAGAATGATTTAAGAGGTTTTACTTTGTCATCTGATGGTTAATGATCACATTATTCCCTTTGATCACTTTGGGTGTAGAGAGTCAGACTCAGACGAGATGCTCAGGTCCCAAATGAAGCATGCTCAGCGAAGGCAGGGCGGACCAATTTTTAGGGGGTGGCTGGATCAACAACATCGGCAATTTTGGTATCAACAGTTGCAGAAACTCAAGTTTTTTTTTCTGTTTTGCAGATTCTTCTTCAAAAATGTAAAATTATTCATGTCACTTTTGATATTATAAATATTTGAAATCAAGGAGTGTTTTTGTGTTCGCCCTGTATTTCCTGTGTTTCCTTTGTGCTGAAAGTCATCTTTCTTTATATAAAAACAAACTACTCAGTTTTTTTCTTTATTATTTTATTACAATTAAAGCTCATCATCCAACAGCAACGGTGTACTGTTACAAGTTGTCAGGGGTGCATGTCTACCACAAAGCTTTCAGGTCATTGGATCACCTAAGTTCATCAATCGGAAGTGTCACAGATACAAAACCTGACATTGAACCTCAGCACAAAGCATGTGTGGCTCCATATGACATGAATTTGCAATCATGTTTCTGCTACTGTCACCACTCAAAAAATGTTCTGAGGCTATGTTTGATGTGAGACTGCAGTCCCGGAATGCACAATCAGATATTTATGATTTTGCTTTTAATTTAAAAGCCTTTTTGTAAGTATTTTTATCGACCTGAAATAAGCTTTTGATGTTATCGACCACTCAAGATTGCTTTACAAATTACAACAATATGGAATTAGAGGTATTGCACATCAGTGGGTAAAACGCTACTTAGAAAATAGAAAACAGTTTGTTCAGATAAATAATACTAAATCAGAATTGTGTAACATTATTTATGGAGTACCACAAGGGTCGGTACTTGGACCCAAACTGTTTATTTTGTATATCAATGACTTTGTGAATGTATCTAAAGTACTTGGCAGCATATTATTTGCTGATGATACAACATTATTTTACTCTGGATCAGATATACAGGAAGTAGTACAAGTGATAAATACAGAGTTGGAAAAAGTTAAACATTGGTTTGATATAAACAGATTGTCACTAAATCTTAATAAGACAAATTTCATATTGTTTAATGACAGAGTGAAAAAAAAATGATGTATCATTACAAATAGATGGAATGGACATACAAAGGGTAAAAGAAACAAAATTTCTAGGAGTCATGATTGATGAAGATCTTACATGGAAGTCACACATAAATAACACAAAAGGAAAAATAGCGAAAGACATTGCTGTTTTACATAAAGTAAAATTTTTGTTGAATAGTTATGGTTTATTAACATTGTACAATTCATTGATTGTCCCATATTTAATTTATTGTGTAGAAATCTCGGGATCAACAAAACTTATACACAACCATTATTTATTCTGCAGAAAAGAGCTTTAAAAATGATCAGCAATAGTCGTTTTAGAGATCCATCTAATCCATTATTCATTAAGTATAAGGTACTTAAATTTCATGATTTAGATGATTTGAAAATATTACAAACAGTGCACCAAGCTAATAAAAATACCTTACCAATAAACATTCAAAATATGTTTGAAAAAAAGAGTAAGTAGTTATAATTTGAAAGGAATAGAAGTCTTTAAAAAACCAAGATTCAGAACCAAAGTAAAGGAACGGAGTATTGCAGTGAATGGTGTAAAATTATGGAACAACCTCAACAAAGAAATCAAAGAATCAAGGTCGCTTAAATTATTTAAAAAACGTATTAAACTAGATGCATTAAGTAAGTATGAATAAATCATTGGGTTGTGACAAAGTCTAAAATGTAATCTGTTAATAATGTCTAAAATGTTTTAAGTCTAACAAGTAACCTGTTAAAAATGTAATCTTTTAAATAATGGCTAAAATTATGAAATAAGTCAGTGGTATGTGACAAAGTCGAAAAAAATGTAATCTGTTAAATAATGTTGAATAATGATGCTTAAAATTGAAAGATTGTATTGTTAAAAGGGGCAGAAAATATAAGACTTGTTCTTCTCTCTGCTCCTTTTCATTCAGTGTCTTGTAATGTACTCATTTCTGCTTTTCTTTTAAATGAATGAAGTAAATATTGAAAAAAAAATTCCTGACTTAATTCCTGACCTGTGGTTTATTTGTTTTTTATTGTTTTCATTCTTGTGTTTACTTGTAAACTGACATACAAATGTGTATAATTATTGTTATTATTGTGATTATCATTATTATCATCCAAGCAGGTTAGGGACCGTATGAAAATTTACTCCTTTCTCATGAACGCTTCAGCGAAACTTTTCACTCATTTCTCAGCCAAATTGTGGTTTTAGGCCTGGCAGAGTGTGTTTGTCCTCTGCAGCTGCCATGTTCCAAGCACACAAATCAGCTGCCATCTGATCTTATGAGTTGGCTTGTTTCGACGAATAAGAGCATCTGGTGCCAAAATAACATTACTGAACCATCCCTATTTGATAAGTACCCTTTTGTAAAATAAATGAATAAATAAATAAATACAAATTAACAAATAAAATTAAATCTTTGACATACCTTAAATAAAGTGCTTTAAAAATGTGGGGAATTTGGTTTTCTAACAGTTTTTTAGTCACTTCACACACACATACACACACACCCACACACACACACACACTGCTAAAGAACAGTGCTGATGGTGTCACACTCCTTGCTGATCTGAGAGCTGCTGGGGAGGGATTTGAGGTACTCCAGATGCCTCCTGGCATCCTCCTGATTGTGTCTCACATAGTAGATGACATATGCAATCACCATGGTGAACCACCCAAACATAGTAACAAACATGGCTATATCGGTGGTCTTATGATGAAAGTTGCAGAAGTTGATCCCTGAGTCCAGCACCTGGATTAGCGGCTTGCCTGCATATTCATCCTGCACTGCGGTGTGGCAGATGACCTCGTTCACTGTCTCAGGGTCCAGCCGCAACTCCCTTAGAACTTCCTGCAGTGTACACTCACAGTGCCAGGGATTGTGTGAAAGACTGATTTTTGCTCGAAGATGGGCAAACGCCTCTTTGGGGAGGCTTTGAATGTGATTGTTTGACAGATCCAGGACAAGGAGGCTGTCAGAAACCCCTTGAAATGCTCCAGCATCCACAATCTCAATGTTATTGTTAGACAGATCCAATTCTTGAAGGTGGTGCAGTTCCTTGAAAGTGTGGTTTGGGATCTTGGTGATGTGGTTGGAAGCCAAAAGCAGGACAACTGTGTCTCTTGGTAGATCTGATGGGATCTTCTCCAAACTGCGGGACATACACTGGACCACTGTTAAGCCGCTTTTCTCTATGCAGTGACAAATTTGGGGACAAGCCATCACTGGTGCAAGGATTATTCCCACCAACGAGCCCCACAGCAGGAAACCAGCAAATATCAGGAACTTCTTGGACATATCCAGCCCCAGTGAGATCCACATATTCAGTAGTAGGTTCCCCTCCCGTCCTGTCAGTCAAAAACAATCATCGTCTCCAGTACTTTGTGACCTCAAATGCAGATAACTTGAACTTTATTCAGTTTTTTTCCCACAATCCTAAGGACTCATCTTGAAGTAATCCTCACAACTCATTTCTTTGCATTCCATGTTGCCTTTTTAAAGTGTTGGTAAAAGACTTTAGCCACAGGTGGTACTCAGTGAGCTATTCCAGCAGGGAACTGTAATCTTGGGTTTGCTGTGAGGATGACTGTGGCAGAGAGACAAGTGCTGAAAGAAACAAAGTCATGTTGAGAAACAATTTAGTCTTCAACGTAGCAAAAATTCCAGCAGTAACTGTCAGTATCCAAGTTCATCATCGATTACTCCAGCAAAGACAACTGTTCCTTGTCCACAGGCAGCCCAGTCTTTTAAATACCATTTCCTTACGAATTGTTATACTCATTGATAAAGATACACTGCAGTTTTAGGGAATCTCATGAATCAACGCACACCCCCAGCTGTCACAGCCAATTTTGACTTATTCAATTAGGAAATTATATTCTGCACAGCCAACTGTAAGCATGATATTAAATTCATTTTGACACTGTAGTGCTCATCATTGTGTTAATTCTTTACTGAACAATAAAATAAAAATGGTTTATGTGGCTTGTCTCAGGCAATGTTTCCGCTGTTGTTCATTCATAGATACACAACAAAAATAGCTTTAACCTGTACAGTGCATCCTGCAGGAGCATCATCATTTTGGGACTGTGCTCTCTCTGCTGATCGCACTACCACCTGCCCCCTGGCTGCGCTCGAGGTCATCCTCCCCATAAAAATGATGTCTTCATTTTTTTTCCTTCCACCTCACTGTTTTGCATGTGCTTACCACCTTTCTGAAGTCACAAACACAATTACCACCATGAGTCCTTAAATACACCCCTCACATTCTCTAGGCAGTCTAGTCAGCAGGAGGTGTGGACAAGCGTTGGCATATGCACACACAAAGGCATTAAAGGCACCCTGTGGTGACTATCACAAATTATTTTTTAAAAATAAGTAGTGTGTTGGCCAAGAGGTCAGTGCACTTGTTTCCAAGACCACCCACACTCATTCTCCATGTAATGAGTTGCATCAGGAAGGGCATCAGATGTAAAAGCTGCACCAAATAAACATGCAAATTCCATTTTGAATGCAGTGTTACAACAATGGCAGCACAGTGGCTTAGTGGTTAGCACTGTTGCCTCACAGCAAGAAGGTCATGGGGTCAATTCCCATCTGTGTCCTTTCTGTGTGGAGTTTGCATGTTCTCCCCATGTTTGCTTTGGTTCTCTCTGGGTGCTCTGGCTTCCTCTCACATCCAAAGACATGCAGGTTAGGTGGACTGGAAACTTGAAATTGTCTGTAGATGTGCATGTTGGTGCACAGTAAAATCAACAGTGTAAAACTAACACTGACAGTGTTAAATTAACATTGCCAGTGTACATATGTTACTGCTTTGGTCAGAGTGGGGCCATATGTTCACTGTCAGTTTTAATTTAACACTGGTGATTTGTATGTGGCACTGCAAGACTGGCATCTTGTCCAGGGTATACCCTGCCTCACACTCTATCACTGCTGGGATAGGTTCCACCCCCCCCTCCCCCTGTGACCCTTAATTCGAGTAGGCAGTTGAAGATGAGTGAGTGAGTGAGTGTTACAACACCAAATGTAAAAAGGAAAAAGCCCAAAGAACTTACTTGATAGCATGAATATATTTCCATTCCTGTGTAATAATTCTTGAAATCAACTGTACTTGCTTAGAGGTGTGCAATAACAGCAGATGTTTATATCCAATTCACTGGAAAATGTGTTTAAAAAAAATGTACGTATCCGAGCAAAATGTGCGGTGTAGACATCCGTGTAACAGCAGGAAATGAAGCCAGATAGCTTGCATTGAACCAAGACAATCTGGTGAGGGAGTGAATGGTTATGAAGTATATAGAACAATATACAAGGAAATGCACATGAACCCAGAAGTCCAAGTGACAGGAAGTAAAGCTACAGAGAGAAGAAATATGAAGTAAGTGTAAAAATAAAAGCATGACGAATAATTATCACAAAGGAAAATTCCATTGAGAAGGTGTGAAGAGTAAATAATGCAGAGGAGAAATGTCAGAGATAATACAAAGTCAATGCCATGAAAATAATGCATGGCAGATAATAGTGGAGAAAACTAAATCAAATCAAATCAAATCAATTTTATTTATATAGTGTCAAATCACAACAAACAGTTGCCCCAAGGCGCTTTATATTGTAAGGCAAAACTGAAAGAAACAGTGTCTCACCTTAAAGTTAAAGGAATACCCGGCTCAATAGAGCTCTGACTCTTTGTCAGCCTGGCTACAGTGCTGAAAAGAAACCTGGGGTTGTTGTTATTTTCTTCAATTAGTGATGAGTAGTAAGATGTCCTAGCTTTACGGAGGGCTTTTTTATAGAGCAACAGACTCTTTTTCCAGGCTATGTGAAGATATTCTAAATTAGTGAGATGCCATTTCCTCTCCAACTTACGGGTTATCTGCTTTAAGCTGCGAGTTTGTGAGTTATACCACGGAGTCAGGCACTTTTGATTTAAGACTCTCTTTTTCAGAGGAGCTACAGCATCCAAAGTTGTCATCAATGAGGATATAAAACTATTGACGAGATAATCTATCTCACTCACAGAGTTTCGGTAGCTACTCTGCCCTGTGTTGGTATATGGCATTGGAGAACATAAAGAAGGAATCATATCCTTAAACCTAGTTACAGTGCTTTAAGCTTTCAAATGAGTTAAAGCTCTGTCTGGGTTTTTGATTAATTAATAAGCTGGAGTGGAAGATTGCTGCTAATCCTCCGCCTCAGCCTGTGCTACGAGCGTTCTGGCAGTTAATGTGACTTGGGGGTGTTGACTCATTTAAACTAACATGTTCATCCTGCTGTAACCAGGTTTCTGTAAGGCATAATACATCAATATGTTGATCAATTATTATATCATTTACTAACAGGGACTTAGAAGAGAGAGATCTAATGTTTAATAGACCGCATTTAACTGTTTTAGTCTGTGGTGCAGTTGAAGGTGCTATATTATTTTTTTCTTTTTGAATTTTTATGCTTAAATATATTTTTGCTGGTTATTGGTGGTCTTGGAGCAGGCACCGTCTCTACGGGATGGGGTAATGAGGGGATGGCAGGGGGAGAGAAGCTGCAGAGAGGTGTGTAAGACTACAACTCTGCTTCCTGGTCCCAACCCTGGATTGTCACGGTTTGGAGGATTTAAGAAAATTGGCCAGATTTCTAGAAATGAGAGCTGCTCCATCCAAAGATGGATGGATGCCGTCTCTCCTAACAAGACCAGGTTTTCCCCAGAAGCTTTGCCAATTATCTATGAAGCCCACCTCATTTTTTGGACACCACTCAGACAGCCAGCAATTCAGGGAGAACATGTGGCTAAACATGTCACTCCCGGTCCGATTGGGGAGGGGCCCAGAGAAAACTACAGAGTCCGACATTGTTTTTGCAAAGTTACACACCGATTCAATATTAATTTTAGTGACCTCCGATTGGCGTAACCGGGTGTCATTACTGCCGACGTGAATTACAATCTTACCAAATTTATGCTTAGCCTTAGCCAGCAGTTTCAAATTTCCTTCAATGTCACCTGCTCTGGCCCCCGGAAGACAATTGACTATGGTTTCTGGTGTCGCTAACTTCACATTTCTCAAAACAGAGTCGCCAATAACCAGAGTTTGTTCCTCGGCGGGTGTGTCGCTGAGTGGGGAAAAACGGTTAGAGATGTGAATGGGTTGGCGGTGTACACGGGGCTTCTGTTTAGGACTACGCTTCCTCCTCACAGTCACCCAGTCAGCCTGCTTTCCCGGCTGCTCGGGATCTGCTGGAGGGGAACTAACGGCGGCTAAGCTACCTTGGTCCGCACCAACTACAGGGGCCTGGCTAGCTGTAGGATTTTCCAAGGTGCGGAGCCAAGTCTCCAATTCGCCCAGCCTGGCTTCCAAAGCTACGAATAAGCTACACTTATTACAAGTACCATTACTGCTAAAGGAGGCCGAGGAATAACTAAACATTTCACACCCAGAGCAGAAAAGTGTGGGAGAGACAGGAGAAGCCACCATGCTAAACTGGCTAAGAGCTAGTAGCTGCGCTAAGCTAGCGGATTCCTAAAAACACACAAAGTGAATAATGTGTAAATAATTTAGGGGTGATTCAGCAGAGGGAGTGCTTTAGTTAAGGGACGTGAAGATTACAATGTGAAACAAATTGTTATCTAGTTAACTAAATTAATCTAACTGCACAGATTAAACAGCTAACAGATACAGCAAAACACCGCTGTGCTCCAGAACAGGAAGTGATACAATACCGCAGTGAGAGCCAACCACCAGTAGAGGCAGTAGAGGGATGTGACACTACCAGTAGCTAAACTACTAAACTAAACTAAACACCAGAAATGTGAATGTGAATGCCTCTGTAGAAATGATGAGCAATTTGAAAAGGCCAAGAAGATGCCCACATTGCAACTGCTTATGGCAGATAGATGACTACTTTTGAAATGTGGGGACCGGCTGTCTATTTAGGTTGCTGCCATTCAGGTCCTAAGATAGTTCCATAGTGTGGTGGATTCAGCGAAATGTGGTACCACCACATGCTCTCAGAATTTACCTGAGTGACACCCTCTAACAACCTCAATAAATATTCATTAATTTTTATGTGTTTGCTTCTCCTTTGCCAACTGCCAACAAGACTGCCTCGTCATCACCAATATTAGGAATGACTGATAGCTGTGTTTTTATCTAGTGCCTCTGTTTCTGAGTGACTCGTTTGCTGCTTCCCCATTGGATGCTGTCATCTGTTGGACAGATCTCCTGTGTATCAATCTTTTGGCAGTCTTTACAGTTATCTGAATTACCTGCTTTCACCTGAAAGCACGGGCCGAGGCGGAGGATTAGCAGCAATCTTCCATTCCAGCTTATTAATTAATCCAAAACCCAGACAGAGCTTTAATTCATTTGAAAGCTTGACTCTTAGTCTTGTCAATCCAAATTGGAAGTCCCAAAAACTAGTTTTATTTGTTATTATCTATCGTCCACCTGGTCATTTCTGTGAGTTTCTCTGTGAATTGTCAGACCTTTTGTCTGACTTAGTGCTTAGCTCAGATAAGATAATTATAGTGGGCGATTTTAACATCCACACAGATGCTGAGAATGACAGCCTCAACACTGCATTTAATCTATTATTAGACTCAATTGGCTTTGCTCAAAATGTAAATGAGTCCACCCACCACTTTAATCATATCTTAGATCTTGTTCTGACTTATGGTATGGAAATTGAAGACTTAACAGTATTCCCTGAAAACTCCCTTCTGTCTGATCATTTCTTAATAACATTTACATTTACTCTGATGGACTACCCAGCAGTGGGGAATAAGTTTCATTACACTAGAAGTCTTTCAGAAACCGTTGTAACTAGGTTTAAGGATATGATTCCTTCTTTATGTTCTCCAATGCCATATACCAACACAGTGCAGGGTAGCTACCTAAACTCTGTGAGTGAGATAGAGTATCTCGTCAATAGTTTTACATCCTCATTGAAGACAACTTTGAATGCTGTAGCTCCTCTGAAAAAGAGAGCCTTAAATCAGAAGTGCCTGACTCCGTGGTATAACTCACAAACTCGCAGCTTAAAGCAGATAACCCGTAAGTTGGAGAGGAAATGGCGTCTAACTAATTTAGAAGATCTTCACTTAGCCTGGAAAAAGAGTCTGTTGCTCTATAAAAAAGCCCTCCATAAAGCTAGAACATCTTACTACTCATCTCTAATTGAAGAAAATAAGAACAACCCCAGGTTTCTTTTCAGCACTGTAGCCAGGCTGACAAAGAGTCAGAGCTCTATTGAGCTGAGTATTCCTTTAACTTTAACTAGTAATGACTTCATGACTTTCTTTGCTAATAAAATTTTAACTATTAGAGAAAAAATTACTCATAACCATCCCAAAGACATATCGTTATCTTTGGCTGCTTTCAGTGATGCCGGTATTTGGTTAGACTCTTTCTCTCCAATTGTTCTGTCTGAGTTATTTTCATTAGTTACTTCCTCCAAACCATCAACATGTCTATTAGACCCCATTCCTACCAGGCTGCTCAAGGAAGCCCTACCATTAATTAATGCTTCGATCTTAAATATGATCAATCTATCTTTATTAGTTGGCTATGTACCACAGGCTTTTAAGGTGGCAGTAATTAAACCATTACTTAAAAAGCCATCACTTGACCCAGCTATCTTAGCTAATTATAGGCCAATCTCCAACCTTCCTTTTCTCTCAAAAATTCTTGAAAGGGTAGTTGTAAAACAGCTAACTGATCATCTGCAGAGGAATGGTCTATTTGAAGAGTTTCAGTCAGGTTTTAGAATTCATCATAGTACAGAAACAGCATTAGTGAAGGTTACAAATGATCTTCTTATGGCCTCAGACAGTGGACTCATCTCTGTGCTTGTTCTGTTAGACCTCAGTGCTGCTTTTGATACTGTTGACCATAAAATTTTATTCCAGAGATTAGAGCATGCCATAGGTATTAAAGGCACTGTACTGCGGTGGTTTGAATCATATTTATCTAATAAATTACAATTTGTTCATGTAAATGGGGAATCTTCTTCACAGACTAAGGTTAATTATGGAGTTCCACAAGGTTCTGTGCTAGGACCAATTTTATTCACTTTGTACATGTTTCCCGTAGGCAGTATTATTAGACAGCATTGCTTAAATTTTCATTGTTATGCAGATGATACCCAGCTTTATCTATCCATGAAGCCAGAGGACACACACCAATTAGCTAAACTGCAGGATTGTCTTACAGACATAAAGACATGGATGACCTCTAATTTCCTGCTTTTAAACTCAGATAAAACTGAAGTTATTGTACTTGGCCCCACAAATCTTAGAAACATGGTGTCTAACCAGATCCTTACTCTGGATGGCATTACCCTGACCTCTAGTAATACTTTGAGAAATCTTGGAGTCATTTTTGATCAGGATATGTCATTCAATGCGCATATTAAACAAATATGTATGACTGCTTTTTTGCATTTGTGCAATATCTCTAAAATTAGAAAGGTCTTGTCTCAGAGTGATGCTGAAAAACTAATTCATGCATTTATTTCCTCTAGGCTGGACTATTGTATTCATTATTATCAGGTTGTCCTAAAAGTTCCCTGAAAAGCCTTCAGTTAATTCAAAATGCTGCAGCTAGAGTACTGACAGGGACTAGAAGGAGAGAGCATATCTCACCCATATTGGCCTCTCTTCATTGGCTTCCTGTTAATTCTAGAATAGTATTTAAAATTATTCTTCTTACTTATAAGATTTTGAATAATCAGGTCCCATCTTATCTTATGGACCTCATAGTACCATATCACCCCAATAGAGCGCTTCGCTCTCAGACTGCAGGCTTACTTGTAGTTCCTAGGGTTTGTAAGAGTAGAATGGGAGACAGAGCCTTCAGCTTTCAGGCTCCTCTCCTCTGGAACCAGCTCCCAATTCGGATCAGGGAGACAGACACCCTCTCTACTTTTAAGATTAGGCTTAAAACTTTCCTTTTTGCTAAAGCTTATAGTTAGGGCTGGATCAGGTGACCCTGAACCATCCCTTAGTTTTGCTGCTATAGACTTAGACTGCTGGGGGGTTCCCATGATGCACTGAGTGTTTCTTTCTCTTTTTGCTCTGAATGCAGCACTCTGCATTTAATCATTAGTGATTGATCTCTGCTCCCCTCCACAGCATGTCTTTTTCCTGGCTCTCTCCCTCAGCCCCAACCAGTCCCAGCAGAGGACTGCCCCTCCCTGAGCCTGGTTCTGCTGGAGGTTTCTTCCTGTTAAAAGGGAGTTTTTCCTTCCCACTGTCGCCAAGTGCTTGCTCACAGGGGGTCGTTTTGACCGTTGGGGGTTTTCCGTAATTATTGTATGACCTTGCCTTACGATATAAAGCGCCTTGCGGCAACTGTTTGTTGTGACTTGGCGCTATATAAATAAAATTGATTTGATTTGGTTTGTGCTTAATTTCTTAGCAGTTGCACGCTATGTTTAGCCTATATATATTAAATTTTTTGATGTTGGACTAAAATGACTGAATTCTATCCCTTGAGAATGAAGAATAATCCTCCAAATGAACTTTATAATTCTTGATAAAGCATAGGTCATGTCCATCATGCCAGCGTGCCAGTTTTGTGCTGTCAATTTCTTGAATTTAATGAAAATAAACAAATGGAAATGAAAAGAAAAAGGTTGTGTATGTTTTATGTCATTAGGTTAGAGGTTACATTATAGTGAGCTCTAGCTCTATTATGTTTAATATGAATTGTCCTAGACTTTAAATATTCACACCATCTCTGTCATAATTTTACCAAACTTTGATTCTTTGGGATTCTGGCTGTGGTTGCTACTTGTATTGCGCCTTGATCCTTCACTGCTCCAAGTATACTACTTTTTATATTGTTGTTAGTAACCTTAATGTTGTGAAGGTGTAGGAACACGGACCCACAACAGGGGGCGTTAAATGAACGGGCAATGGATAAGCCAAACAGTAACAATTTAATGTTGTAGTGCACAACAAAATACAGACAATCACAGTGTAGGTACCACTGAATTACAGATTTGAGTGACGTGTGGGCAGGCTTGAGGATAGGAGACATCCGTCCTGAGCCGAGCCGGATCCCACACGGCCCTCACCACCAACGGATCTGAAGAACACCGGAGCTGCCAAGTCCTGTGTCCCCAGGTGGTCACCATCTCCAGCTGTCAGACCTGGTACTGCTGGCAGAGAACAGAAACAGTGTTGATGAGTGTGAGTTCGCACACTCAGTAATCCCACAGTCTGTATTCTTTTGGGAGGGAGCACCTCCACCTCCAATCACACACTCGTGCAGCTCCTGTCTAACCATTTATCTGGTTGGAGTGTGAAGCGAAGCCGTCGCTGATCACACTTTACACCAATCCCGGCTGCAAAAGCGTTCTGACTACACTCTCACTGCAGAGAAATTACCTCTTCTGATGGCTGATTTCTCAGCGGGGAGGTGGAGTTGCAGTCCGGCCTTTATGGTGGTGGTGATGTGGATGAGTGACAGCTGGTGCTGATGACGAGTGACAGCTGTCACTCCCGGTTGCTATGACGCCCTCTCATGCTTGAAGCCCGCACTTCAAGCAGGGCGCCATCTGGTGGTGGTGGGCCAGCAGTACCTCCTCTTCAGCGGCCCACACAACACTTAAGGGCCTTTAGTCATTACACTACTCAATGATGGCCTCTACTGGATGTATAATGAGCTGCAGTAAAGTACATTTTAGAATGCCCAGCCCTACTTCCACAGTTCCTTTGGTGAAAATAACTCAAAAGTCATTCAGAAGGATGTAGCGCATCACAATTCAGAGTAATATAACTAATATGGCAGCACAGTCTCGTTTGAATCCTGCGTGATTTGACCACTTATGGGGACAGCCGCTCCTGTTGTACAATATATAGACAGCATAACTTCATGTGGAAAAATGGTGTTGTGTTTTGTTTTCGGCTGCAATCACCAAAGCAGTCGCGAAAACTGTTTTTTTTTTTTTTTTTGTTTTGTTTTGTTTTGTTTCCATTGGTGAAGTGAAGATGAGGCGAATGGAAGATGTTGTGTCGGTAAGTGTTAGCCTACACAGCTAACCAGAGTAGCTATGTTCTCATGCCTGCAAAACTGCCTCGACATGTTTGTGCTCCGGCTCAGAAACTTTCCACCACATCGTCACTTTTTATTTGCATTTTCACTTTGTTTGTATATAATTTGCCCAAAAAGTCAGAGAAAATGCCATGTTTTTTCGCTGGAAGAATAGAAATTACCTTATATGTGTCATATTTTACCCCTTTAGTGCTCGCCCTCAAATGAGACTGTGGTGCCCAATTCAATTCAATTTATTTCATTTATATAGCGCCAAATCACAACAAAGTTTCCTCAAGGAGCTTCACACAAGTAAGGTCTAACTTAACCAACCCCCAATTACTATGAAATAACAGTAACTAGTAAAGTAACGCCTAGGTTACACATAGATGGTTTTGTCGGCGAGTAGTACGTAGACCGAAGTTCGCGGTAGTTCCGGCTGTTTTCGTGGTGGAAAGGGGCGGAGCGCGAGCACGTAAAAAAAAAAAAGAAACTCCGCTCCCCGCTCCTCCGCTCTTTCCCCCAAAAAACTCTGTCATAATTGTGTTTAGAAGCCAGTCACCATTTGCTTTATTATACATCTGTGTAGTAAATTAATAAAATATTCTCTACAGACGATTCGCTCGCGCGCACATAAAAAAAGAAAGAAAAAAAGAAACTCCGCTCCCTGCTGCTGTTTGTGTTTGCTGCGGGGCTGCTACTCGCTCTTTCCCCCAAAAAACTCTGTCATAATTGTGTTTAGAAGCCAGTCACCATTTGCTTTATTATACAGCTGTGTAGCTAATAAGCAAAATAATCTCCAGGACGATTCGCGTGCGCACGCACGTAAAATAAAAATAAAAAGAAACTCCGCTCCACACTGCTGTGGTGCTGCTGCTCGCTCCAAAAACTTTGTCATGATTGTAAAATAAAGGACAAAAGAGACCTAAGTCCTGCTCACAGGCTGCTACCAGATACAGGACATGTTCACATCTTCAAACTCCAGACATCTCCACGTCACTACATATTCAGTCCCTGATTGGTCATCACGGCGCGACGAGAACTGCGGCACTACAGGAAGCGGCAGGATGAAACGGCGATTAAAAAGTATCAAACGCCGTTGTTCGCGTTGTCGCTGTCGTCACGGGAGGTCTCCGGGAGCGCTCCCGGAATTATTTGACATGTTGAATAATTTTTTCGACGATTCCCGGTAAAGCCGGAACTAAGCCACGCCCCCTAGTGCTGGCGTTACCAACGGCGTGTGATCCTTAAGAAGGCCAAAAACTCTTCTGGGATGCTTCCGGAAGCTCTTACCGTCTGTGTGTAAACGGGGCTTATGTCCCTTTGGCTGCTCCCTTGTTTTCACTCAGAGTTGGCACAGCAGATCCAAGGTCAACGTGCATGTTGATTTGACACAATTATTACACTAGTTGCCCTTTTGTGACACAACTCCACATTACATGGAGAAATGTGGCAGAGATGGAGTTTGAACCAGAAACCTTCCACACTGAAACCAAGCGTACCTGTTGGGAAAGTGTAGGTACATGGACCCACAACAGGGGGCGCAAATGAACGGACAATGGAGGAAGTCAAATAACAACACTTTACTGTTGTGAATGGGCACAACAAATACAACAGATTACAACAATGGACAAAAAGCCAAATCACAAAAGGTGTCGTGTGGGCAGGCTCGAAGATAGGAGACGTCTGTCCAAAGCAGAACCGGAACCACACGATTTCCTCCGCCACCAGACCCCGGGAATACTGGAGCCGCCAAGTCCCGAATTCCCAGGTGGCCACTGCCTCCGCGTGTCGGACCTGGTACTGCTGGCGAGGAACAAAGAAACAATTAAATGTGGGCGCGTTTGCACCCAGCAATCCGCACGGCAGGAAAACTACCTCCACCTCTCGTTGGAAAAGGAGTCTGTTATACAATGCACAAAAGTCACAAAAGGTTACTGTTACACAGTTAGCTGAGAATGTTACCTTCCAGGTAGAACGATATCTCGGCAAAGAGGTGGAGACGTCGTCCTGCTGATGTACCCCTGCTGATCAGATGATTGGTAACAGCTGTTGCAGGTGATGCGTGACAGCTGTCACCCTGGCTGCTCCTGTGAGGCGGCTGCGCCCTCTGGTGCCTGGAGCCCACACTCCAGACAGGGCGCCCTCTGGTGGTGGGCCAGCAGTACCTCCTCTTGTGGCGGCCCACACAACAGGACCCCCCCCTCAACGGGCGCCTCCTGGCGCCCGACCAGGCTTGTCCGGGTGGCGGCGGTAGAAATCGGCCAGGAGGGCCGGGTCCAGGATGAAGCTCCTCTTCACCCAGGAGCGTTCTTCGGGACCGTACCCCTCCCAGTCCACCAAATACTGGAAGCCCCGGCCCATCCTACGGACATCCAAAAGCCGGCGTACAGTCCAAGCCGGCTCGCCATCGATTATCCGGGCAGGAGGCGGCACCGGACCCGGAGTACAGAGGGGTGAGGTGTGATGTGGTTTAACCCGGGACACATGAAACACAGGATGGATCCGCAGTGAGGCCGGAAGCTGAAGCCTCACTGCGGCTGGACTGATGACCTTAAGGATCTTGAATGGGCCGATGTATCGGTCCTGTAGCTTGGGGGAGTCCACTTTGAGGGGAATGTCTTTTGTGGATAACCACACCTCCTGCCCTGGCCGATACGCAGGGGCCGGGGTCCGCCGACGGTCTGCATGGGCTTTTGCCCTCGTCCGGGCCTTTAGCAAAGCAGAACAGGCGGCACGCCACACCCGACGGCACTTCCGTAGGTGGGCCTGGACCGAGGGCACACCGACCTCTCCCTCAACCACCGGAAACAACGGGGGCTGATACCCCAGACATACCTCAAAAGGGGAGAGGCCGGTGGCTGAAGACACCTGGCTGTTATGGGCATACTCGATCCAGGCCAAATGGGTACTCCAGGCCGCCGGGTGCGCGGCAGTCACGCAGCGCAAGGCCTGTTCCACCTCCTGGTTTACCCGTTCTGCTTGCCCGTTGGTCTGAGGGTGGTACCCGGACGAGAGACTCACCGTGGCCCCCAGTTCCCGGCAGAAGCTCCTCCAGACCTGCGAGGAGAACTGGGGACCGCGATCGGAGACAATGTCTGTTGGAATCCCATGCAGCCGGACGACGTGGTGGACCAGGAGGTCCGCTGTCTCCTGGGCTGTTGGGAGCTTCGGGAGGGCCACGAAGTGGGCCGCCTTGGAGAATCGGTCCACTATCGTGAGGATGGTGGTGTTACCCTGGGACGGCGGGAGGCCCGTGACAAAATCCAGGCCAATGTGGGACCAGGGGCGATGAGGCACAGGCAGCGGCTGGAGTAAACCTGATGCCCTGCGATGGTCAGCCTTGCCCCTGGTGCAGGTGGTGCAGGCCTGGATATAATCCCGGACGTCGGCCTCTAGGGACGCCCACCAGAAGCGCTGCCGGACAACTGCCACGGTTCTTCGCACCCCTGGATGACAGGAGAGCTTGGAGCCGTGACAGAAGTCCAGGACTGCAGCCCTAGCTTCTGGTGGGACGTATAGTTTGTTCTTCGGCCCAGTTCCGGGGTCCGGGCTTTGTGCCAGGGCCTCCCGGACGGTTCTCTCTACGTCCCAGGTGAGGATGGCCACGATAGTGGACTCCGGGATGATGGGTTCCGGTGGATCCGACAACTCCGCTTTGACTTCATCTTCATGTACCCGGGACAAGGCATCCGATCTCTGGTTCTTGGTCCCAGGACGGTAGGTGATCCGGAAGTCAAAACGGCCGAAGAACAGTGACCAGCAGGCTTGCCTGGGGTTCAGCCGCTTGGCGGTCCTGATATACTTCAGGTTCCGGTGGTCAGTGAAAACCGTGAATGGCACGGACGTTCCCTCCAACAGATGTCTCCACTCTTCAAGAGCCTCTTTCACCGCAAGGAGTTCTCGATTGCCGACGTCATAGTTCCGTTCGGCCGGGGTCAACCTGCGGGAAAAATAGGCACACGGGTGAAGGACCTTATCGGTCTTCCCGCTCTGGGAAAGCACAGCTCCTATCCCTGAGTCCGAGGCGTCCACTTCAACCACTAACTGGCGACTAGGATCGGGCTGCACCAGAACGGGTGCAGACGAGAAGCGCCGTTTCAACTCCTTGAACGCGGCATCGCAACGAGCCGACCAGGTGAAGGGGACTTTTGGTGAGGTCAGGGCTGTCAGGGGGCTAACTACCTGACTGTAGCCCTTAATGAACCTCCTGTAGAAATTTGCAAAGCCGAGGAACTGTTGCAGCTTCCTACGGCTAGTGGGTTGGGGCCAGTCTCTCACCGCCGCAACCTTGGCCGGATCAGGAGCGACGGAGTTGGGGGAGATGATAAACCCCAGGAAGGACAAAGATGTGCGGTGAAACTCACACTTCTCGCCCTTCACAAACAGCCGGTTCTCCAACAACCGCTGCAGGACCTGACGTACATGCCGGACATGAGTCTCAGGATCCGGAGAAAAGATGAGTATATCGTCTAGATATACGAAGACGAATCAGTGCAGGAAATCCCACAAGACATCATTAACTAATGCTTGGAACGTCGCGGGGGCGTTTGTGAGACCGAACGGCATGACCAGGTACTCAAAGTGACCTAAGGGGGTGTTAAATGCCGTCTTCCACTCGTCTCCCTTCCGGATCCGAACCAGGTGATACGCATTTCTAAGATCTAGCTTAGTGAAAATTCGGGCTCCATGCAGGGGCGTGAACACTGAATCCAACAAGGGCAACGGGTATCGATTACGAACCGTGATTTCGTTCAGCCCCCTATAATCAATGCATGGACGAAGTCCGCCATCTTTTTTACCCACAAAAAAGAAACCTGCACCCATCGGGGAGGTGGAATTCCGGATCAACCCGGCGGCTAAAGAGTCCCGGATGTAGGTCTCCATTGATTCGCGCTCAGGTCGTGAGAGGTTGTACAGCCTGCTGGACGGGAACTCAACGCCTGGAACCAAATCAATGGCACAATCGTACGGACGGTGGGGGGGAAGGGTGAGCGCCAGATCCTTACTGAACACATCCACCAGGTCATGGTACTCCACCGGCACCGTCCCTAGATTGGGCGGGACTCTGACCTCCTCCTTAGCCTGGGAACCGGGAGGAACCGAGGAACCTAAACATACTCGATGGCAGGTTTCGCTCCACTGAACCACTACCCCGGACGGCCAATCAATCCGGGGATTGTGTTTTAACATCCAAGGGAAACCGAGAATCACACGGGAGGTGGCAGGAGTCACAAAAAACTCGACCTCCTCTCGGTGATTTCCTGACACCACCAGAGTTACTGGTGGTGTCTTATGTGTGATTAGAGGGAGTAGGGAGCCATCTAGTGCCCGCACCTGCACAGGCGAGGTAAGCGTCACCAGAGGGAGCCCTACCTCCCTGGCCCATCTGCTGTCTAACAGATTCCCTTCAGAGCCCGTGTCCACCAGTGCTGGGGCCTTCAGGGTTAAGTCCTCATAAAGGATTGTAACTGGGAGTCGTGTGGCAATATGGGTATGTCCCATGTGAATGTTTTGACCCACCCCTAACCCAGTTTCTAGGGGCGGGCGTTGGTGTTTTAACCGCTCGGGGCAGTCCCTCACTTGATGCTCTATTGAGCCACAAACAAAGCACGCTCCGCGGGCCAGCCTCCTCTGTTTATCTGGTGCCCTAAATGTGGCCCTGCTCATGTCCATAGCTTCATCAGCAGGGGGAGCTGTAACCACACGGAGCGTAGAGGCCGTAGAGCGTGGGGAGGGCGGAACTCGGTCGGAACCGGAAGGGAGAGGGACGGCGCGTGCCCGGCCACGCCCTTCGTCTCGTTCCCGACGGCGTTCTTCTAACCGATTGTCTAATCGTATAACGAGATCAATAAGCCCGTCTAAATCCCGCGGTTCGTCCTTGGCCACCAGGAGCTCCTTCAGGACCAACGACAGTCCGTTTACGAAGGCGGCACGGAGGGCAGTGTTATTCCAGCCGGACCTCGCAGCCGCGATGCGGAAGTCGACTGCATAAACAGCTGCGCTCCGGCGCCCCTGTCTCATTGACAGCAGCACGGCTGAAGCGGTCTCTCCTCTATTTGGGTGATCGAACACTGTTCTGAACTCCCTCACAAACCCATCATATATCAGAAGGAGCCGTGAATTTTGCTCCCAAAGTGCTGTAGCCCAAGCGCGTGCCTTGCCGCGAAGCAGATTAATTACGTAATCTTACTAGCATCAGTCGCGTACATGACGGGACGTTGTGCGAAGACGAGCGAACACTGCATAAGAAAGTCCGCGCATGTCTCCACACAACCCCCGTACGGCTCTGGAGGGCTTATGTATGCTTCAGGGGAAGGTGGGAGGGGTCGTTGAACGACCTGTGGAACGTCACTGTTGCGCACAGGATCGACAGGAGGGGGAGCCGCAGCAGCGCCCTGAGGGCGCGCTTCCACCTGCGCGGCGAGAGCCTCCACCCTGCTGTTAAGGAGGACGTTCTGCTCAGTCATCAGATCCAGCCGAGCCGTAAAAGCGGTGAGGATTCGCTGCAACTCACCGATCATTCCTCCTGCAGACGCCTGTGCGCCCTGCTCTTCCATTGGCCGTTCAACAGCCGGTTGACGCCCCACGGGGTCCATGACGTTGGCCGAGATATCCTGTTGGGAAAGTGTAGGTACACAGACCCACAACAGGGGGCGCAAATGAACGGACAATGGAGGAAGTCAAATAACAACACTTTACTGTTGTGAATGGGCACAACAAATACAACAGATTACAACAATGGACAAAAAGCCAAATCACAAAAGGTGTCGTGTGGGCAGGCTCGAAGATAGGAGACGTCTGTCCAAAGCAGAACCGGAACCACACGATTTCCTCCGCCACCAGACCCCTGGAATACTGGAGCCGCCGAGTCCCGAATTCCCAGGTGGCCACTGCCTCCGCGTGTCGGACCTGGTACTGCTGGCGAGGAACAAAGAAACAATTAAATGTGGGCGCGTTTGCACCCAGCAATCCGCACGGCAGGAAAACTACCTCCACCTCTCGTTGGAAAAGGAGTCTGTTATACAACGCACAAAAGTCACAAAAGGTTACTGTTACACAGTTAGCTGAGAATGTTACCTTCCAGGTAGAACGATATCTCGGCAAAGAGGTGGAGACGTCGTCCTGCTGATGTACCCCTGCTGATCAGATGATTGGTAACAGCTGTTGCAGGTGATGCGTGACAGCTGTCACCCTGGCTGCTCCTGTGAGGCGGCTGTGCCCTCTGGTGCCTGGAGCCCGCACTCCAGACAGGGCGCCCTCTGGTGGTGGGCCAGCAGTACCTCCTCTTCTGGTGGCCCACACAACAGTACCCCTGTTACAGTAACTTGTCCAACACTGACTTTGACAGGAGGGTTTACATTGGGTGGAGTGCCAATCCTGTAATTCTTCATTAAACCACCAAGTCTCCTTATCTTACTTCCTCTGTTCAGGTGTCACGAAATACCTCCCAAAGGGCCCCTTCACACATAGTACTAATGTGGTCGAATTGTGCATGAAGCAGGAATCGTATGCAATATGTGTATAATCGTAGCTGCTTCCAACGCCTCATACACCGGTTGCTACATCTATTTGCACACACCAGTGGCTGGAAGACAGAGTGTGCGCTGTGAGAGCCCATTCGAACCCTCTTGCAGCAGGTGTCGGCCAAATTCCAGGTGACACACACAAACATCTAACACCACTCGTTTGGCACTTAGTGTGTGATCATTCACAGTATTAGCACAATAACAGTCAGCTGACGATCACTGTCGAGGTGGATGTGATATGTCTAAGTGCACACATGACTGTGGAGTTGCCAAGTGCACATGTGGTGTGCCAGAGTGTCGGCTGCCCCCACAACACGTGTGCATGTGTTTCATGTGCCCCCCTCCCCCCGCTCTGCCCCAACACATGTGCATGTGGTTCGCGCGCACCCCGCAGGCGAGGTATCTCTCATCTGGGGCGTGGCTGGCTGCCCATAGCTGTTGAGACAAATGCTGTTTGGTCAGTTATCACAGCACTTTTCTCTCTTTTTTGAAAAATACATTTATCTGCTTGTTAATTTTAGCCATTTCACGCTCCTGTTAAAACACAGTGATTGTAGCACAGTGGTAAAGTTTCTGTCTGTTAATCAGAGCTTATGGGTTTGAATCCCATGAGTGGCATTTATTTTTTAATTAACCAGGCTTATTTAACTGCAGGGTTCTGTATTGCCTCCCCTTTTAATTTATTATTTATATCAACTGAGTGATATTCACTAATTATACAGCTGTTTTTTTTTTTTTTTAATTTTCCTCCACCTCAACAGCACAATGTGGTGCAGCTGCTTGCACTGTATGTGTTCCTGCTCACACTGCACCATCATGTGCACGATACCATCGCACCAAGCTTGTGCATGCCTGCCCGTCGGCTCGATGTTTTCGTGGTTCGCTCATACGAGCTGTTCCGCCGTGAGTCGCCCTGATTTGGACTTATTTGTACTATGTGTGAAGGGGCCCTATCTGTCTCTCTCACCACTTCTACAATAATTTCCCATCATCCAGTCTCTCCTCACCACCACCATATCCCTGTTCAAAAAAAATACACCAAATTATTCAATGACTAGAAAGCTAATGTTAAAGTTTTCCATGCAGCAAAAAAAAAAAAAAAAAATGCATCTTTGGCTCAGTGGTTATCACTGTTATCTCACAGTAAGAAGGTTTCAGGTTCACTTCCCACCTGGGGCCTAATGTACAAAGACTTGCGTGGACTTTCTACTAAAAGTTGGGATACGCCAAAACCCTTAATCTGGCGTAAGCACAAAAATATTCAGACATATGAAAGTGTGGGTAGGCATGAATTCAAGCATGTTCCGTTTGTACATCCCACTGAACGTGGAACTGAGCATGGAACCAAACTCCTCCCTGGCCACGCCCTATTTAAATATGCAATTTTATGTAACTAGCCCCTTGGAGCAGGGATTCCCCACAATGTCACATCAGTCAACATGAACACAGAAAAGAAATTATACTATACATGACTGGAAATTACGTGGAGATACGCACGGACAGTTTATTCAGTACACTGTTAAATGGATTAATCATGAAACTGGAAAAATTTTCATGGGAGCTATGAAGTGTGTGTGTGTGAGGCCAACAGGCAGAACAGCGCACACACAGGGACGTTAAAAAGGTGCGGCGCTCCTCCACTGACCATTCTCAATTTACACACACATTTATTGACAAATACTGAACACAGGAAGCCTGTTAAGAAGCTCTGTAGCTCACCATCAAACAAAAATAATAAAAAAAGACATTAATAATAATAATAAAAACATATTTGAATACGCACATCCCCAAATGTGCCCACTCTGGTTTTCATTCAGAACAATTACACAAATAAACTATTTAAACACAAGCATCACCCCCCCACCCCCCACCCCCCATCACACACTGTGCACTGCAGCCTCCAGCCTTTTTTTGCACACCACATATGATTTGAACATTGATGGAATGAAAATGTTTCCTATTAACAGAAACAAATTCATCATGTGATGGCACTTTCATAGCAAAATGTGTGCAGTTAGTAGCGCCGGTTACATTCAGGGAACTGGCTCTCACTACAAAATGAGCTGTAATGTTAGAATGTACCTGATGACATTTGGATGATTTGTGGCTCGGTGCAACGTTGACTGGCACACCCCTGACTGATCAGCCAGCTCACGATGGAATGCACCTGATGCCAGGATGCCCAGCGTGGTCAGCACCTGTGTGGGCATAGACAACCCTTGGCTTGTTGTCGTATTGTACTCTGGTCTGGCCGCAGTTCTGTGCGCACTGCCAGTAACAGTGGCCTTGATAATCGAAATCGGTTTATGAGCCCATTATCCTCATTTGGAAGTAAATCCTCGCATTCTCCAAATACACGCTCACGTCGGATTGCACCATTAGAAAGGTCCTCTAAAAACGCCATTGTTAGTGTCATTTTACGCATCACTTTGTGCGTGCTTTTATATCCACACATATAATTGTAAACACGTGGGTGTGTTAAATGTTCATCAGTGTGTCTCTGATGTGCACATCACTCTGATGACTTCATGTTTTCACACTGTTGACGGTTCCCTGCGTCACCTCTACGTGTCAACGGTGGAACAATAGCTGTAGAAACGTGCGTACACCAGCCTGGAATATTGTGTGACGCACCGCACATTTCCACGCTCACGTCACTTTTGATACATTTACACGTGGACTGTGGAGACGGACGTATGCCAGGTTTTTGTGCGTAAGCACGCTTTGTACATGAGGCCCCAGGTTCTTTCTGTGGCGTGTTCTCCTCAGTGCGTGAGTTTGCGGGCGCGCCGGCTCCCTTTCACATCCGAAGACATGCAGGTTAGGTGAAAAGGTGACCCTAAATTGACTGCAGGCAAGAGTGTGACTGTGTTTGCCTGTCTATATGTGTTGGCTCTGCGATCGTCTGGCAGCCTGTCCTCAGTGAACGCAGGAACAGGCTCCAGCTCCCCCGTGATCTTTAAATGGACTAAATGGGCATTGAGAATGGATGAAAGAAAAAGGGAGCATTATAAACCCATTGCCATGTAAGCCGGAATGAGCCGTTGTTATAAATTAGGCTTCATCACTGTGCATAATATTAAACCAAAGTAAAGTAGCTCATCAGACACTATATATTTTAATATTCATATGATTTTACATGTTTTGTCAGACAATGTAATAACACCAAATGATTGTGTCAATGAATTACATGCAATGCAGCTTTTCCAAGCAGAGTTTTCAATATTACTACTACAACTACTACTAGTGTGACGAACAATAATAATAATAATATGGCTTTTGACAAGTTGCACTTACAGAAAAGTACAGCCAAAGCAAACATTCCGAGAAGGCATGTGCACAACAGCAGTAATATTCACTCAGGTACATTTGACAGGAACATGCTGTTGTGGAAGATCTCTGCATCTTTGTTTTGAACAGATTTGCTAATTATACCATTTATCTTATGTGTTTCTCTGAAGAAAATGTATTTTTCACTATCTGTAATAATAAATCTTTTTTTTTTTTTGTAACACAATGCTGCTATTTGTTTTATATACTGATTACATAATGATATTCTCCTCTTCTCCGATTTTGGAGCTCACGCAACTAACTGTCTGTTTGGTATAAGTAGCTTTGTTGCCAAAAATCTACTTGAATCTACAGTACTGCCGAATCTGATTTCTCAAACACAAAATGATTGACATGACTGACCTGACAGCCTGATATCCAGCTCGGCTGCATGCGGCTCTCTAATGTAAAATTTTTAAATATTCTGACAGACGTGTGATTTTATTTCTTCATGGACCCTTCGCTTTTTTAAATACAGAAAAACTAACCTCACAATTATTGTTATTCAAATATTCATATAGGTGGAAAAATGTGACAACCACTCCCAGTCTCCCCTATCCATTTTAATGATTTTATCATACTTTTTAACATTGTGCGTAAAATGTGGTAGCAAAATATAACACAGACACATATGTACTTACAGGGAAAGAGGAAAGCATCCAGCTTGTGTGCTGTGATCAGCAGCACATCTTTGCTCAGCTCTCCTCTGTGCCATCGCTGCAGGGATCACTGCAATAAAGTGCAGCCGAAATCGTCCCGTCCATGTCTCCCTGCAGGGGAAAAAAAAAAAAAAGTAAAAAGAAACAAAGTTCCCGTTTGGCACAAACTTCCTCAGTCAGAGGGAGAATAAAGATCTGCGTATGTGCACGAGCTTTGTAAAGATGACCAGGGCACTTGTTGATGATGCTGAGGATGTTCCTGCGCTCTTGTCCGCAGCGCAACGGTCCGGTTCATTACGCGCGTCACGCGGAGCGCAACTGCGCCGATTGGACTGCTGTTCTGCTGCCAGCGCTCCTCCTCACACTCCTGCTCCTCCTCTTGTCTGTCAGGGTGTCCTCTCCCTCCTGCCCTGCACCTCCTGCGCTCTCTCTCGCTCTTTCTCTCTGAGAGAGAGCGAGAGAAAGAGACAATTAGACACAATCTCAAAAATTGCCGCTGGATGGAAGCTGCATTAAAAATATATGATTTGCCCGATGGAATGTGCAGAATGCTGTGAGTTCGGTGGGGAAACACTGTTACACTCACAAAAACCCAGAAGGGCAAAAAGCAAAAGCAGGTGATCAGGTCAGCTCATCCATTTTACTGAACAAAGTGTTTGTTTGTTTGTTGCAGCATTTCCTTGCACTTTTTCAAACACTGAAAAAAAGTCTTGTTTCTAATAAAGAAGCATGAGAAAATGATGTTATTTGAACACATTCTGATCATGTGCAACTGGTGCACATATTTAAGTCATGTATCCTATTTTTCAGTTAATCTCAATAACCTCCACCCCACCCCCCCAAAAAACAATCAAAAACAAAAAAACAGCAAAACATTTTGTTTAACATACATTTTAAACTACGGAACCCGGGAGAGGTCACTTAAAGTGATTTTTTTTTTTTTTTTTCTGGCCATGATCATTTGTGCACACGTTTTCCTTTAACTGAGCCCACAAATTAATAAAACGTGCTGTCAAATTAATAAAACGTGTGCACATTTTCCTTTAATTGAGCCCTTGAATTAATAAAACGTGCGTACGTTTTCCTTTAATCGAGCCCTCGAATTAATAAAACGTGCGCACGTTTTCCTTTCGTTCAAAACTTCATAATATGACCGAAACTGTCATCCTCACGACGGGGAGACACTTCGCCCTCAGCATCCTTTTTAATGTGCTTAAACTCCAGATGATGCCATTCTGGGCAGCTGGAGTTCTCTGTGTCCTTGTGCACCCAAACCATGATGATACACTCTGACCAGATCCATTTCTAATGGGGAAATGTATAAAAATGTCTGCTGATTTGTTGGCTAAAAGCCAATATTTATGTGTCACGACAATACTGAGTGCACGTTTTACAAATTGTGGCCACGTTTAAGTAGATCGTGCCCTTGTTTTACTCAAACGATGCTTAAAACGTGCGCACAATATAATAAAAACGTGCGCACAATATAATAAAACGTGCACACAATATAATAAAACGTGTGCATAATATAATAAAATGTGCACGCAATATAACAAAAACCAGTGGCGGTCCTAGAGTGATTTACTCGCTGGGCGAAACCCCCACCAAATCAAATCAAATCAATTTTATTTATATAGCGCCAAGTCACAACAAACAGTTGCCCCAAGGCACTTTATATTGTAAGGCAAGGCCATACAATAATTACGTAAAAACCCCAATGGTCAAAACGACCCCCTGTGAGCAAGCACTTGGCGACAGTGGGAAGGAAAAACTCCCTTTTAACAGGAAGAAACCTCCAGCAGAACCAGGCTCAGGGAGGGGCAGTCTACTGCTGGGACTGGTTGGGGCTGAGGGAGAGAACCAGGAAAAAGACATGCTGTGGAGGGGAGCAGAGATCAGTCACTAATGATTAAATGCAGAGTGGTGCATACAGAGCAAAAAGAGAAAGAAACACTCAGTGCATCATGGGAACCCCCCAGCAGTCTAAGTCTATAGCAGCATAACTAAGGGATGGTTCAGGGTCACCTGATCCAGCCCTAACTATAAGCTTTAGCAAAAAGGAAAGTTTTAAGCCTAATCTTAAAAGTAGAGAGGGTGTCTGTCTCCCTGATCCGAATTGGGAGCTGGTTCCACAGGAGAGGAGCCTGAAAGCTGAAGGCTCTGCCTCCCATTCTACTCTTACAAACCCTAGGAACTACAAGTAAGCCTGCAGTCTGAGAGCGAAGCGCTCTATTGGGGTGATATGGTACTATGAGCACATAGTACTATGAGGCAACCTGATAATAATGAACAATAGTCCAGCCTAGAGGAAATAAATGCATGAATTAGTTTTTCAGCATCACTCTGAGACAAGACCTTTCTAATTTTAGAGATATTGCGTAAATGCAAAAAAGCAGTCCTACATATTTGTTTAATATGCGCATTTAATGACATATCCTGATCAAAAATGACTCCAAGATTTCTCACAGTATTACTAGAGGTCAGGGTAATGCCATCCAGAGTAAGGATCTGGTTAGACACCATGTTTCTAAGATTTGTGGGGCCAAGTACAATAACTGAGTTTAAAAGCAGGAAATTAGAGGTCATCCATGTCTTTATGTCTGTAAGACAATCCTGCAGTTTAGCTAATTGGTGTGTGTCCTCTGGCTTCATGGATAGATAAAGCTGGGTATCATCTGCGTAACAATGAAAATTTAACCAATGCCGTCTAATAATACTGCCTAAGGGAAGCATGTATAAAGTGAATAAAATTGGTCCTAGCACAGAACCTTGTGGAACTCCATAATTAACCTTAGCCTGTGAAGAAGATTCCCCATTTACATGAACAAATTGTAATTTATTAGATAAATATGATTCAAACCACCGCAGTGTAGTGCCTTTAATACCTACGGCATGCTCTAATCTCTGTAATAAAATGTTATGGTCAACAGTATCAAAAGCAGCACTGAGGTCTAACAGAACAAGCACAGAGATGAGTCCACTGTCTGAGGCTATAAGAAGATCATTTGTAACCTTCACTAATGCTGTTTCTGTACTATGATGAATTCTAAAACCTGACTGAAACTCTTCAAATAGACCATTCCTCTGCAGATGATCAGTTAGCTGTTTTACAACTAGTCTTTCAAGAATTTTTGAGAGAAAAGGAAGGTTGGAGATTGGCCTATAATTAGCAAAGATAGCTGGGTCAAGTGATGGCTTTTTAAGTAATGGTTTAATTACTGCCACCTTAAAAGCCTGTGGTACATAGCCAACTAATAAAGATAGATTGATCATATTTAAGATCGAAGCATTAATTAATGGTAGGGCTTCCTTGAGCAGCCTGGTAGGAATGGGGTCTAATAGACATGTTGATGGTTTGGAGGAAGTAACTAATGAAAATAACTCAGACAGAACAATCGGAGAGAAAGAGTCTAACCAAATACCGGCATCGCTGAAAGCAGCCAAAGATAACGATATGTCTTTGGGATGGTTATGAGTAATTTTTTCTCTAATAGTTAAAATTTTATTAGCAAAGAAAGTCATGAAGTCATTACTAGTTAAAGTTAAAGGAATACTCGGCTCAATAGAGCTCTGACTCTTTGTCAGCCTGGCTACAGTGCTGAAAAGAAACCTGGGGTTGTTCTTATTTTCTTCAATTAGTGATGAGTAGTAAGATGCCCTAGCTTTACGGAGGGCTTTTTTATAGAGCAACAGACTCTTTTTCCAGGCTAAGAGAAGATCTTCTAAATTAGTGAGACGCCATTTCCTCTCCAACTTATGGGTTATCTGCTTTAAGCTGCGAGTTTGTGAGTTATACCACATAGTCAGGCACTTCTGATTTAAAGCTCTCTTTTTCAGAGGAGCTACAGCATCCAAAGTTGTCTTCAATGAGAATGTAAAACTATTAACGAGATACTCTATCTCACTTACAGAGTTTAGGTAGCTACTCTGCACTGTGCTGGTATATGGCATTAGAGAACATAAAGAAAGAATCATATCCTTAAACCTAGTTACAGCGCTTTCTGAAAGACTTCTAGTGTAATGAAACTTATTCCCCACTGCTGGGTAGTCCATCAGAGTAAATGTAAATGTTATTAAGAAATGATCAGACAGAAGGGAGTTTTCAGGGAATACTGTTAAGTCTTCAATTTCCATACCATAAGTCAGAACAAGATCTAAGATATGATTAAAGTGGTGGGTGGACTCATTTACATTTTGAGCAAAGCCAATTGAGTCTAATAATAGATTAAATGCAGTGTTGAGGCTGTCATTCTCAGCATCTGTGTGGATGTTAAAATCGCCCACTATAATTATCTTATCTGAGCTAAGCACTAAGTCAGACAAAAGTTCTGAAAATTCACAGAGAAACTCACAGTAACGACCAGGTGGACGATAGATAATAACAAATAAAACTGGTTTTTGGGACTTCCAATTTGGATGGACAAGACTAAGAGTCAAGCTTTCAAATGAATTAAAGCTCTGTCTGGGTTTTTGATTAATTAATAAGCTGGAATGGAAGATTGCTGCTAATCCTCCGCCTCGGCCAGTGCTACGAGCGTTCTGGCAGTTAGTGTGACTCGGGGGTGTTGACTCATTTAAACTAACATATTCATCCTGCTGTAACCAGGTTTCTGTAAGGCAGAATAAATCAATATGTTGATCAATTATTATATCATTTACTAACAGGGACTTAGAAGAGAGAGACCTAATGTTTAATAGACCACATTTAACTGTTTTAGTCTGTGGTGCAGTTGAAGGTGCTATATTATTTTTTCTTTTTGAATTTTTATGCTTAAATAGATTTTTGCTGGTTATTGGTGGTCTGGGAGCAGGCACCGTCTCTACGGGGATGGGGTAATGAGGGGATGGCAGGGGGAGAGAAGCTGCAGAGAGGTGTGTAAGACTACAACTCTACTTCCTGGTCAAAACCCTGGATACTCACGGTTTGGAGGATTTAAGAAAATTGGCCAGATTTCTAGAAATGAGAGCTGCTCCATCCAAAGTGGGATGGATGCCGTCTCTCCTAACAAGACCACCTCATTTTTTGGACACCACTCAGACAGCCAGCAATTCAAGGAGAACATGCGGCTAAACATGTCACTCCCGGTCCGATTGGGGAGGGGCCCAGAGAAAACTACAGAGTCCGACATTGTTTTTGCAAAGTTACACACCGATTCAATGTTAATTTTAGTGACCTCCGATTGGCGTAACCGGGTGTCATTACTGCCGACGTGAATTACAATCTTACCAAATTTACGCTTAGCCTTAGCCAGCAGTTTCAAATTTCCTTCAATGTCGCCTGCTCTGGCCCCCGGAAGACAATTGACTATGGTTGCTGGTGTCGCTAACTTCACATTTCTCAAAACAGAGTCGCCAATAACCAGAGTTTGATCCTCGGCGGGTGTGTCGTCGAGTGGGGAAAAATGGTTAGAAATGTGAATGGGTTGGCGGTGTACACGGGGCTTCTGTTTAGGGCTACACTTCCTCCTCACAGTCACCCAGTTGGCCTGCTTTCCCGGCTGCTCAGGATCTGCCAGAGGGAAACTAACGGCGGCTAAGCTACCTTGGTCTGCACCAACTACAGGGGCCTGGCTAGCTGTAGAATTTTCCACGGTGCGGAGCTGAGTCTCCAATTCGCCCAGCCTGGCCTCCAAAGCTATGAATAAGCTACACTTATTACAAGTACCATTACTGCTAAAGGAGGCCGAGGAATAACTAAACATTTCACACCTAGAGCAGAAAAGTGCGGGAGAGACACGAGAAGCCGCCATGCTAAACCGGCTAAGAGCTAGTAGCTGCACTAAGCTAGCAGATTCCTAAAAACACACAAAGTGAATAATGTGTAAATAATTTAGAGGTGATTCAGCAGAGGGAGTGCTTTAGTTAAGGCACGTGAAGATTACACTGTGAAAGATTAAACAGCTAACAGATACAGCAAAACACCGCTGTGCTCCGGAACAGGAAGTGATACAATACCGCAGTGAGAGCCAACCACCAGTAGAGGCAAGCAAAAGGAGTACCATTCACCATAATGAACAAGACTTAAACCTCCATTAAAGTCGCACCATATAAATAACAAAAGAAGTTAAACAATCTGTATATTACAGAATACCATGAAGTGACAAAAAAAATGTACAAAAAAAAAAAAAAAACCCCTATAAAAGTGGCAAAAATGGTAAAGCGCAATCATGTATCATAAATAAATGAACTAACGACAGAGGTAAATTCTATATCCATTACTGTACACATAAGAAGAAATAACAAACACTATTGTGTATCATAAGTAACAGGAAGCAACAAGTGAAGAACTTAACACTCTTTAAAGGCAAAAATGGCAAACCATAATAATATGTCATAAATAACAAGAAGTGCAAAAGAAGTAAGAGGAAAACAGTCTATATACAAAAGTTTGCAGGAGGGCATCATAATTGTTTGCCACAGTGCTCACTATCCGTGATGTGAAATTCCATCGAGTAGGAGCATTTCTGGGCAACCTTGAGCAGCATGCAGACTCAAGAACAGACATCCTCTTTATGGATTTTGAGAAAAATGTGGCAAACCCAGAGAGTGATGCAAAAAATATTCTGCACTCAGATAAGCATTTAGCCCCCTGAGACAGAAACAGATTCAGTCTGTGTGCAGAGCAATACACAAACATTGCACTGGGGGCTGTTGCTTTAACTTTGGCCTGCAAACCACTGAGAGCTGAAGCCATGACAGCAGCCATGGCTTCTTCGTAAGGAAGACTATCAAATGGGTTCACCAAAATCCGGTCCACAACATTCAAATTGTCTGCCATTATGTGCAGCTTGCTACCTAGCTAGCTCACTAGCTGGGACTGGCGCGAGGCTCGTGTGAAGTGTGTCCACCTGTGAGTGCTTTGTGACGGTGGAGGAGCTCAGCAGCACCCGCTGCTCGGTAGGGACAGAAACTGCGATAGAAGTCAGAAAGAGTGATAGAAATCAGTCTCCAAACACAAGCAGCTACAAAAAACACACCAGAAATAGAAGCTTGATTTGTCGCTAGTCGTTTTTAACAAAGAAAATGCCGCTAAGAGGATTAGGAAAGTCTCCGGTTCAACTCAGAACAGAATGAAAATTAAATAATGCTCCCACGGATGTTTACACCAAAAGATCGCTGATTCGTTCATTTCGCTGTCAATCAAAAAGGGATTCAGCCTCAGACAGATCATCCAATCATCATGCAGAAGCTGAGCGTCCGGGCCGGCCGAGGCCAGCCCACTGCCCCATAGACCCCCAGACACGCTGAGCGTCCGAGCATTTATCCAATGACTCGTCTCGTTTTGCTGCAGTCTTTGTGTCGCTATTAAACTCTGTGGACGCTCCACACTGTTTAAAGCACTGTGAAGCTGCGGGAATACGTAAATCAATACATAACTTTTTCCTTTGCTCGTTTCTCCTTTTCTTCTTTCTTTTTCTTTCGAAATTGGGCACCTGATGGCTTTGATTGTTTCCTATCCATGATTATGTCTTACTCCGTTTCGACCACCTCCTCGTCCAAACATTGAATGATTCCCCCCTCCCCTGCACAAACGCTGCACTGTGCAGCGTTGCTCACCTAACGCGAGAGGTGAGATGGGGGGGCACTCTGCCGTAACGTAACCACGAACTCCCCCGTCAGGACAACCCCCGGTTTTATTTTTTTTTTTTTTTGGACAGGTTTTTTTTTTTTTTTTCGCACGCTCGTGCCCCCCCGCCCAGTCGGCTCGCCTCCAGGACCGCCCCTGAACAAAACGTGCACACAATAAAACGTGCGCACAATATAATAAAACGTGCACACAATATAAGAAAACGTGCACGCAATATAATAAAACGTGCGCACAATATAACAAAACGTGCAAACAATATAATAAAACGTGCGCACAATATAACAACATGTGCACACAATATAATAAAATGTGTGCACAATATAATAAAACATGCGCACAATATAACAAAATGTGTAGACAATATAATAAAACATGCGCACAATATAATAAAACGTGCGCACAATATAACAAAACGTGCACGCAATATAATAAAACGTGCGCACAATATAACAAAATGTGCACACAATATAATAAAATGTGTGCACAATATAATAAAACGTGCGCACAATATAACAAAATCTGCACACAATACGAGGTATGTCCATAAAGTATTGTACCTTTTTATTTTTTTCAAAAACTATATGGATTTCATTCATATGTTTTTACGTCAGACATGCTTGAACCGTCGTGCGCATGCGTGAGTTTTTCCACGCCTCTCGGTGACGTCATTCGCCTGTGAGCACGCCTTGTGGAAGGAGTGGTCCTGCCCCCTCGTCGGATTTTCATTGTCTGGAAATGGCGGAATGAAAAGGACTTTTTTCCATCAGAATTTTTTCAGAAGCTGTTAGAGACTGGCACCTAGAAACCATTCGAAAAATTTATCTGGCTTTCAATGAAAATTTTATGGGCTTCACAGAGATTAAGGACTTTAACTACAGGACCCCTTTAAGGACAGTCGTGCGCCGTGCTGCGAACTGCGATGACGCGGCACAAACCACTGGATCATTTCTAAGCTGATGGCTCTGTAGATACGAGACCGTCGTGTGCTCTTTCTCTGGTTATCACAAGACCTGGACATCAGCCATTTTCCGGCAGATTTCACTTTTAACAAGAGATTTTGTCATGGAAAGCCGCGCGGAGGCTTCGCGCGTCACGAACATGGCTGCACACAAAAAAAAAATCTCCTTTAACAGTGGAATATCCGGATAAAATGCTGAAACCGACTTCTTCTGAAACGTCTCTGTTCTCTCACGACGTCCTGGATCAATAGAGCCTGAAATGTGGAGGTTTTAAGCTTGAAACAGGCTGATGACGCTGCCTGAGAGCGCTGCGCGACGTCTCGCACCGTGAAAAGTCCTTAAAGCGACAGAATTACCTCAAAATCTCTCATCAGCTGTTAAAATTTTCACTGAAAACCAGCTTCATTTTTCGAACCATGTCCACTTCGATGTGTCTCACAGGTTTAGAAAAAATTTTGATCAAACAAAGCGCCAGTCTCTCAGCAACTTCTCAGACAAAGGAATTCCGACGAGGGGCTGGACGACTCCTCCCACAAGGAGTGCTCACAGGCGAATGACGTCACCGACAGGCATGGAAAAACTCACGCATGCGCACGAGGGTTCAAGCATGTCTGACGTAAAAACATATGAATGAAATCCATATAGTTTTTGAAAAAAATAAAAAGGACCTATACTTTACGGACAGACCTCATATATTGTAAGGCAAGGCCATACAATAATTATGTAAAACCCCAACGGTCAAAACGACCCCCTGTGAGCAAGCACTTGGCTACAGTGGGAAGGAAAAACTCCCTTTTAACAGGAAGAAACCTCCAGCAGAACCAGGCTCAGGGAGGGGCAGTCTTCTGCTGCGACTGGTTGGGGCTGAGGGAGAGAACCAGGAAAAAGACATGCTGTGGAGGGGAGCAGAGATCGATCACTAATGATTAAATGCAGAGTGGTGCATACAGAGCAAAAGAGAAAGAAACAGTGCATCATGGGAACCCCCCAGCAGTCTACGTCTATAGCAGCATAACTAAGGGATGGTTCAGGGTCACCTGATCCAGCCCTAACTATAAGCTTTAGCAAAAAGGAAAGTTTTAAGCCTAATCTTAAAAGTAGAGAGGGTGTCTGTCTCCCTGATCCGAATTGGGAGCTGGTTCCACAGGAGAGGAGCCTGAAAGCTGAAGGCTCTGCCTCCCATTCTACTCTTACAAACCCTAGGAACTACAAGTAAGCCTGCAGTCTGAGAGCGAAGCGCTCTATTGGGGTGATATGGTACTACGAGGTCCCTAAGATAAGATGGGACCTGATTATTCAAAACCTTATAAGTAAGAAGAAGAATTTTAAATTCTATTCTAGAATTAACAGGAAGCCAATGAAGAGAGGCCAATATGGGTGAGATATGCTCTCTCCTTCTAGTCCCCGTCAGTACTCTAGCTGCAGCATTTTGAATTAACTGAAGGCTTTTTAGGGAACTTTTAGGACAACCTGATAATAATGAATTACAATAGTCCAGCCTAGAGGAAATAAATGCATGAATTAGTTTTTCAGCATCACTCTGAGACAAGACCTTTCTGATTTTAGAGATATTGCGTAAATGCAAAAAAGCAGTCCTACATATTTGTTTAATATGCGCTTTGAATGACATATCCTGATCAAAAATGACTCCAAGATTTCTCACAGTATTACTAGAGGTCAGGGTAATGCCATCCAGAGTAAGGATCTGGTTAGACACCATGTTTCTAAGATTTGTGGGGCCAAGTACAATAACTTCAGTTTTATCTGAGTTTAAAAGCAGGAAATTAGAGGTCATCCATGTCTTTATGTCTGTAAGACAATCCTGCAGTTTAGCTAATTGGTGTGTGTCCTGTGGCTTCATGGATAGATAAAGCTGGGTATCATCTGCGTAACAATGAAAATTTAAGCAATACCGTCTAATAATACTGCCTAAGGGAAGCATGTATAAAGTGAATAAAATTGGTCCTAGCACAGAACCTTGTGGAACTCCATAATTAACTTTAGTCTGTGAAGAAGATTCCCCATTTACATGAACAAATTGTAATCTATTAGACAAATATGATTCAAACCACCGCAGCGCAGTGCCTTTAATACCTATGGCATGCTCTAATCTCTGTAATAAAATTTTATGGTCAACAGTATCAAAAGCAGCACTGAGGTCTAACAGAACAAGCACAGAGATGAGTCCACTGTCCGAGGCCATAAGAAGATCATTTGTAACCTTCACTAATGCTGTTTCTGTACTATGATGAATTCTAAAACCTGATTGAAACTCTTCAAATAGACCATTCCTCTGCAGATGATCAGTTAGCTGTTTTACAACTACCCTTTCAAGAATTTTTGAGAGAAAAGGAAGGTTGGAGATTGGCCTATAATTAGCTAAGATAGCTGGGTCAAGTGATGGCTTTTTAAGTAATGGTTTAATTACTGCCACCTTAAAAGCCTGTGGTACATAGCCAACTAACAAAGATAGATTGATCATATTTAAGATCGAAGCATTAAATAATGGTAGGGCTTCCTTGAGCAGCCTGGTAGGAATGGAGTCTAATAAACATGTTGATGGTTTGGATGAAGTAACTAATGAAAATAACTCAGACAGAACAATCGGAGAGAAAGAGTCTAACCAAATACCGGCATCACTGAAAGCAGCCAAAGATAACGATACGTCTTTGGGATGGTTATGAGTAATTTTTTCTCTAATAGTTAAAATTTTGTTAGCAAAGAAAGTCATGAAGTCATTACTAGTTAAAGTTAATGGAATACTCAGCTCAATAGAGCTCTGACTCTTTGTCAGCCTGGCTACAGTGCTGAAAAGAAACCTGGGGTTGTTCTTATTTTCTTCAATTAGTGATGAGTAGAAAGATGTCCTAGCTTTACGGAGGGCTTTTTTTTATAGAGCAACAGACTCTTTTTCCAGGCTAAGTGAAGATCTTCTAAATTAGTGAGACGCCATTTCCTCTCCAACTTACGGGTTATCTGCTTTAAGCTACGAGTTTGTGAGTTATACCACGGAGTCAGACACTTCTGATTTAAAGCTCTCTTTTTCAGAGGAGCTACAGCATCCAAAGTTGTCTTCAATGAGGATGTAAAACTATTGACGAGATACTCTATCTCCCTTACAGAGTTTAGGTAGCTACTCTGCACTGTGTTGGTATATGGCATTAGAGAACATAAAGAAGGAATCATATCCTTAAACCTAGTTACAGCGCTTTCTGAAAGACTTCTAGTGTAATGAAACTTATTCCCCACTGCTGGGTAGTCCATCAGAGTAAATGTAAATGTTATTAAGAAATGATCAGACAGAAGGGAGTTTTCAGGGAATACTGTTAAGTCTTCTATTTCCATACCATAAGTCAGAACAAGATCTAAGATATGATTAAAGTGGTGGGTGGACTCGTTTACTTTTTGAGCAAAGCCAATAGAGTCTAATAATAGATTAAATGCAGTGTTGAGGCTGTCATTCTCAGCATCTGTGTGGATGTTAAAATCGCCCACTATAATTATCTTATCTGAGCTAAGCACTAAGTCAGACAAAAGGTCTGAAAATTCACAGAGAAACTCACAGTAACGACCAGGTGGACGATAGATAATAACAAATAAAACTGGTTTTTGGGACTTCCAATTTGGATGGACAAGACTAAGAGACAAGCTTTCAAATGAATTAAAGATCTGTCTGGGTTTTTGATTAATTAATAAGCTGGAATGGAAGATTGCTGCTAATCCTCCGCCCCGGCCCGTGCTACGAGCATTCTGACAGTTAGTGTGACTCGGGGGTGTTGACTCATTTAAACTAACATATTCATCCTGCTGTAACCAGGTTTCTGTTAGGCAGAATAAATCAATATGTTGATCAATTATTATATCATTTACCAACAGGGACTTAGAAGAGAGAGACCTAATGTTTAATAGACCACATTTAACTGTTTTAGTCTGTGGTGCAGTTGAAGGTGCTATATTATTTTTTCTTTTTGAATTTTTATGCTTAAATAGATTTTTGCTGGTTATTGGTAGTCTGGGAGCAGGCACCGTCTCTACGGGGATGGGGTAATGAGGGGATGGCAGGGGGAGAGAAGCTGCAGAGAGGTGTGTAAGACTACAACTCTGCTTCCTGGTCCCAACCCTGGATAGTCACGGTTTGGAGGATTTAAGAAAATTGGCCAGATTTCTAGAAATGAGAGCTGCTCCATCCAAAGTGGGATGGATGCCGTCTCTCCTAACAAGACCAGGTTTTCCCCAGAAGCTTTGCCAATTATCTATGAAGCCCACCTCATTTTTTGGACACCACTCAGACAGCCAGCAATTCAAGGAGAACATGCGGCTAAACATGTCACTCCCGGTCCGATTGGGGAGGGGCCCAGAGAAAACTACAGAGTCCGACATTGTTTTTGCAAAGTTACACACCGATTTAATGTTAATTTTAGTGACCTCCGATTGGCGTAACCGGGTGTCATTACTGCCGACGTGAATTACAATCTTATCAAATTTACGCTTAGCCTTAGCCAGCAGTTTCAAATTTCCTTCAATGTCGCCTGCTCTGGCCCCCGGAAGACAATTGACTATGGTTGCTGGTGTCGCTAACTTCACATTTCTCAAAACAGAGTCGCCAATAACCAGAGTTTGATCCTCGGCGGGTGTGTCGTCGAGTGGGGAAAAACGGTTAGAGATGTGAACGGGTTGGCGGTGTACACGGGGCTTCTGTTTAGGGCTACGCTTCCTCCTCACAGTCACCCAGTCAGCCTGCTTTCCCGGCTGCTCGGGATCTGCCAGGGGGGAACTAACGGCGGCTAAGCTACCTTGGTCCGCACCAACTACAGGGGCCTGGCTAGCTGTAGAATTTTCCACGGTGCGGAGCCGAGTCTCCAATTCGCCCAGCCTGGCCTCCAAAGCTACGAATAAGCTACACTTATTACAAGTACCGTTACTGCTAAAGGAGGCCGAGGAATAACTAAACATTTCACACCCAGATCAGAAAAGTGCGGGAGAGACAGGAGAAGCCGCCATGCTAAATCGGCTAAGAGCTAGCAGCTACGCTAAGCTAGCGGATTCCTAAAAACATGCAAAGTGAAAAATGTGTAAATAATTTAGAGGTGATTCAGCAGAAGGAGTGCTTTAGTTAAGGCACGTAAAGATTACACTGGGAAACAAATCATAATCTAGATAACTAGATCAATCTAACTGCGCAGATTAAACAGCTAACAGATACAGAAAAACACCGCTGTGCTCCAGAACAGGAAGTGATACAATACCGCAGTGAGAGCCAACCACCAGTAGAGGCCAAAACGTGCAAACAATATAATAAAACGTGTGCACAATATAACAAAATGTGCACACAATATAACAAAATGTGCACACAATATAATAAAACGTGTGCACAATATAATAAAACGTGCACACAATATAATAAAACGTGCACACAATATAAAGCGTGCGCACAACATAATAAAACGTGCGCGCAATATAACAAAACGTGTGCAGAATATAACAAAATGTGTACACAATATTACAAAACATGCGCACAAAATAATAAAACGTGCGCACGTTCTCTCCACATGCAAAACATTTTGCGATGACACTAACACTAACCCTAACCCTAACCCTAACCCTTAACAACATTTACTTCATATTGAAAGCTAGTTGTTATATTTCTGTGGTTGATCACAGAATAACAGCTAATTGCTGTTATCGTATTTTTGTTTGTGTGTTGGGGGGGGGGGGACTGGATTCTGTGGTAAATGACATGAAATCCTGTTAGTGGCAATGCTGGAAGTTTGGGCTGCATTTGAAGGAAACTGGGAATGTGGAATTTCTAACTTCCAATGAAGAAAAATAGGCTCAAATAAATTAATTTTCACCCCAGACTTCTTTCTCCCCTGAAGCAAAGTGGGACTGAATTCAAAGCTGACAGCTGAGACAGCTGTCTGAAGGGTGGCAGTGAACCTGTGTGGTGTCTTACCTCTCTACTAGGTATCTACTAAAACCTATGTGTTCGTTCATATTTTATCCCGTGTTCTTCTCAGCAGGGTTTCTGCTCACCTGTGTTTATAAGCTGTATCTATTACTTTCTACCTGCTTTACTGTCTTTGTCATTCGCTTTGACACTAGTTTCAGAACCGTGATGTCACTTTTCACAACTCTAGATACAAAACTCACAACCAATGATCAAAATGCACTTTTTTGTCTTGGATACAATTCACATAAACCAAAGATCATTTGTCCATTGAACTATAATCACCTGTTCAAAATGACACACACATTACATTTGAGATGGCTGTCTATTCATTTAATTACAATAATCTATCAATTGATACAACTGATCAAAATGACAAGTACCTCTTACATTACTCTTAAAGCATAGTCGTATGGAAACTGAGGATGAGCATGTTCAGATCATGGAGGTTCTTTTTTGTTACAGTAACTGTTGCGTTCATTCAACCCGTGTTGTCATTTAATTTGTATTAATCAATAAATTTCAGCTTTGTTTAATGATCTCACTGTGTCTGTGGTATTCTCTCTACTACGTAATGGCACTTTCAGTTACAGTTGATGCCTCACTGCATTTATTCAGATGCTGACCAGGTTTGCTGTCCCAGAATCTGAACAAACCCCCACTCTATGGCATCGCCACAGAAAGTATGTCATGTCACTGGATTTTAACCAACATCAGTCAAAATCATAAAATGTTTCCAGACACAGTGAATTTAGAGCAGATTGGTGATATGAAACTGTAAATCTATTTTTTTAACTACAGGAGCAAAATTACAGTGGAGTAGAATAAAATCATTTTTATGACTTAAATGCTGGACTACACTTTTAAATTTTGTAAGCAGAACTGCCAGTAGTGTATTTTTTTCCATATCCAATTGTGGTAGTATTGTCAGGTCAGCAACATGGCTGATTTTATTCACAAAATGTAAAAATATCACATTAACCATTTAGGGATTACAACCAATTTCATTCACAGCTTCTCTATTTTCAGAGGCCATATGTTACTGCACAATTAACCGACAAATTTAATGGCCATCTGACCAGTCCCCTCATTATTCAATGACAAATTTAAGCAGATAAAAGCTCTGGAGTTTATTGCAAAAGTGGTGAATTTACATTGGGGCTCAATGTTCAGTGGAATTACCAATATGAGGTGCAAAGATGAGTTGAGAAAGTGAAGGAGGCCATAATTAGGCTGGAAAAAGCAATTAAAGGCATCAGAGGGCTGATGCATACCCTGCATGCTGTACACGCCACAATATAAATGTAAATACATACATATATGTCTGTAATAATGTTTTGACTATGTTTGACTTCATCATATGATTTCTGTGTGACTTCATTATGGAGTCATTCACACCAATCAATCCCAAATATTTTGTTGATCAATCTGTGCTCCCCCTCCCCACGACACACATAAACACAATTTCAACATCTTTGTGTGTTTCTTTTTATTCTTATTTGTGTTTTTTTTAAGGAACTGTCTATGCATTTACACATTTTATAGCCTTTGTAAACATTTTGAACATATTTTTAAAGAACTTTCTATTCTTTCACACATTTTACACCCGTATTAAACATTTTAAACGTCTTTAAAAAACTTTCTATTCTTTTATTTTTACTTTTTGTCATATTTTAAACATCACTTTTGACATTTAAACATCTCTGTGTGTTTTTAAACATCTTTGAAAGAATAAACTCATTTTAACATAGATAATATTAAACTTTTATACATATTGCTCATGAGTCTGGGTCTTTGACACCCACAGGCAGGTGATGCGGGGATGCACTGTGGAGAGGAGCAAATGAAGCTCATCCTCTACTTTTGTTCTTTTTTTGGTTGCCCCAAACTCTGTCTTCTCACTGGTAGATTTATGCACTAAAAATGTATCCATTTTGCTCCTGGCATGTTAGCTAACAATGTTTTCTTTTTGCTCCCCCCCTTCTTCTTTTGTTGGTTAACAGTGTTTACAGTTATTTTGCTGCACCTCCCCTGAAGAACTCTGGTGCCCCCAGGGGGAGCATGCCTCACAGTTTGAAAACAATTTCAATTCAATTTCAATTTATTAAAGTTATAGCACAAATTCACGACAGCGTCGTCTCAAGGCACTTCACATAAAACAACTCAACAATAAAGTCCAAAACAAATTAAATAAAATAAAAAAAATCAAAGAGCATGATGAAAAGGTTAAAAACATGATAAAATTAAAAAGGCAAATAAATAAATAAAATATTAAAAGAATAAAAGCAAAGTAAACAATATATTAATCATCTAAAATAGCACACAAATGCGTCTTCAGATGCGACTTAAAAGTCTCCAAGTAGGGTGGTACCAGTCCATGAACAACTTTATACGCCAGAAGCAGGACCTTAAAATCTGATCTCGCAGAGACAGGCAGCCAGTGAAGAGATGCCAAAATGGGAGTAATGTGGTCAAACCTTCTGCTTCATGTCAAGAGTCTGGCAGCAGTGTTTTGAACAAATTGAAGTCCCCTGATTCTGTACTGCGGCAACCCAGAAATTAAACATTGCAATAATCCAACCTAGAGGAAACAAATGCATGTATCAGGGTCTGAGCATCAGCCATAGACAGGATAGGACGCATCTTCGCTATTTCGCAGATGGAAGAAGGCAGTCCTCGTGATGTCTTTAATATGGAGGTCAAAGGACAATGTGGGATCAAAAATTACCCCAAGGTTTCTCACTTTGTCAGTATGATGCTGGTCAAACTGGTGCTGATGTCTCTGCTGGACCAAGAACCATCATTTCAGTCTTATCAGAGTTCAAAAGCAAGAAATTACCAGACATCCAGCTTATCACTGAAACAAGGCAATCCTCTTGGGATTTTATATGAATAAGATTACCAGCAGTTATTGGCATGTACAACTGAGTATCATCAGCACTGCAATGAAAGGCAATTCCAGAATGCTGCAGTATACACCCAAGGGGTGATACATACAGGGAAGAAAACAAGGGGCCCAGAACAGATCCATGTGGAACCCCAAACTTCATATCACTAAGATTAGAAGTCGTGTATTGTACAAAACACATTGAGAACGACTGAACAGGTATGACGTCAACCACGCAAGAGCACTTCCAGTAATCCCAAATAATTCGCCAGCCTGTGAAGTAAAATATGATGATCCACAGTATCAAATGCAGCACTGTGCAAGTTTTGGCCCTTTTTCAGCTGATTTTTCACTCATGCGAGAATTTTTTGGATTGTGCTGAGTTTCAGCTTAATCGCGTGTCCTGCATTGTGTAGTATACATGGAGTAACGAGCTGCATTTAACCTCTCACGACCACCTCCCGATTGGCAATCGTATAGTCAGATGAATATCAAACCTCTTTATATTCTGGTCAGCCGTTGTGAGGGTATCTTGCTGCTGAAGCAGCACTACAAGCGTCTCTTGCACTGTGCATGATCATCTCTTTGGGAGAGCAGCTTCTGTTTCTTTTTTCCCCATTATTCTTCAACTCATTTAAAGTCTTGTATTTTTTTTTTTTAATTTTGATGTCTCCCATCGAGAGGTTTTGTAAAAATAAGAAATGTAAATAAAGTTTGAAAAAAAGAATAAGAAAAAAAAAAGCTTCTGTTTAAGTTCTGCTTCCGGAAACACGAGTCCGACGTGTGGTTTTTGAACGTACAATGTGAGTAATCAGATTGCATCAGAGCATCAGGCCGTATAGTGTGAGAACATGAATCGTGCGCTCTGAACTTTTACACCCTGTGGTTTTGTCACACAGTTTGAACTGGAGCCAAGTACAATGATTGAAAATATCATACAGTGTCTGCCCAGCTTAAGAAGAAAAAAAATTTGTATAAGCAATTCTTAAAACTCAGAACATTTCAGGCCGAGAGCAAATACAAGACAATAATATTATGCGATCTTGCAAAAGGCAGTACTATATAGTGATTTATTGGGAAAAAAAATAAAACAAACATTAAAGGTACTTGGAAGCTATTAAACAACATCAAAAATAAAAGAGTTACCAAAGACTATCCAACATATTTTTACACAAATACTGAAACAATTGTTAAGGAAAAGGAAGCCATAGTAAATCTTTTTAATAATTATTTTGCTAATGTGGGGAAAAAAAATGAGCAAATTCATTAGTACCTTCTAATATACATTCTTGGGATAACAGTACAATAAGAAACAACCATTTGGATTCTATGTTTATCAGAGAAACTAATGAATATAAAATAATTGATATAGTTCATAAAGGAAAAAAGGAAAAGGAAAAAAAATCTACAGATTGCGAAATTTTTACATGTTTTTGATAAAAAAAAATATTATTGTGTTGCTAAGCTTCAAGCTTATATTTGTAATTAATCATTAATGACTGGGAGATTGATTTCCTTCCAAAATGAAAATAGCGAAAGTAATACCACTGTTCAGATCTGGTGACAAACATGTTTTCTTAAACTACAGGCCAATCTCACTGTTACCTCAGTTTTCAAAACATTTAGAAAAGGTATTTATTAAGAGGTTAAATGATTTTATGTCTAAACATCACATACTAATTGAGCAACAATATGAATTTAGACAAAAATCAGACTACTTCATTGGTGGTGATTGATTTTGTGGAACATATTACGAATGCAATTGAAAACAAGCAATATACTGTAGCTTTTTTTTTTTTTGACTTACAGAAAGCATTTGATACCATAGATCACACATTATTACTGGATAAACTATGGAAGTATAATATCAGGGGACTAGATCACGATTGGATAGCAAGTTATCTGCACAATATCAGTATGTTCATGTTGGTGGGGTGAATTCTTGAAATGTACTTGTGGGGTGCCCCAGGGCTCAGTCCTTGGGCCGTTGTTGTTTCTTTTGTATATTAATAACATACTCGTATGTTTGGTTTCAAAATTTGTGAGTTGCATTTTGTTTGCTGATGACATGACTGTGTTTTGTAGTGGGGATCATTTGGAAGAGGTTCTGGATTTGATGGAGAGGGAACTACAGAAGTACAAAGAATGGTTTGATTCAAATAAATTATCGCTTCATTTTGGTCAAACTAAGTGTTGTGTGGGCCGCTGAAGAGGAGGTACTGCTGGCCCACCACCACCAGAGGGCGCCCTGCCTGGAGTGCGGGCTCCAGGCACCAGAGGGCGCTGCCGCCTTATGGGAGTAGCCTGGGTGACAGCTGTCACCCATCACCAGACACAGCTGTTCCACTCAGCACAGAGGTATATCAGGAGGACGGCGTCTCCACCTCAGTGCCGAGATATCGCCTTAAGACTGAGGTAACGTTCTCTGCATTCATAGTCTGAATAACCAGCTAAAACTTGTTAAACCTTTTCAGGACTGCTGACTACTGATAGCTAAATTGCTTGGATAAGTACTCACCTTCCTGTTATATATTGACAAGAGGTGGAGGCGGCTCTTCCCCTCTCCGTTACTGGGTGCTGTCGCATCCACACCTGTGTGTTGTTGCTCTCTCCCGCCAGCAGTACCGGATCCGACGAGCGGAGGCAGTGGCTACCTGGGAATTCGGGACTTGGCGGTTCCAGTATTTCCAGGGTTCGGTGGCAGAGGAGATCTGGGTGGTTCCGGTTCGACTGAGACAGACGTCTCCTACCTTCGAGCCTGCCCACACGACACCAGCGGATTCGACCCCAAATTGTTAATTGTTGTATTCGTTGTGCTCGTTTCACAACAGTAAAACTTGTTATTCACCTTTCTCCATTGTCCGTTCATTACGCCCCCTGTTGTGGGTCCGTGTACCTACACTTTCACAACACTAAGTGTATCATATTTGGAAATAAACCCAGGAATTTATCTAGGAATTTACTAGTGCATGATATTGAAAGTGAACTTGTAAATAAACAAAATTTCTTGAGATTTTTATTGATGAGGGATTGAGTGGGAAAACACATATAAATTATGTTAAATCAAAAATGTCAAAAGCCATTGCCTTTTTCAACAAAGCACAATACTTCCTCCCCAACGGTCATTAGTTACCCCATATCATTCATTAATAGTTCTGTACATGACCTATTGCACTGAAGTTTGGGGAACCACCTACAAGACAAATACAAACTCAATATTCTTGCTACAAAAGAAAGCCATAAGAATTATTAGTAATAAACCATATCATGAGCCAACAAATCCATTGTTTGTCTGTTTAAACATTTTAAAATTTTGGGACCTGACTGACTATAGCTTAATACAAATTATGTTTAAAGTAAAATATAACTTTTTACCACAACATGTCCAGGACCTGTTCAAAATGAGGGACTCCAGTCATAATTTGTGAGGAACATTATTATTTCAAAAACCGAAGATTCGAACTACAGTATAAAGTCATTGTGTTTCTGTTGAAAGCGTAAATATTTGGAATTTGTGCCCGGATAACATAAAGTCACTTGGTAACTTGGTTGGCTTCAAAAGGCTCTTCAAAAATAATTGAATTACTTGTTATAGCATGATTAACTAGGTTCATCAATTTTGTTTTGGTTTTTTTGGGTTTGTGCATGGCCCACTGCTGTTTGCATGTTTGTGTTTTGAAATCTTAGTTTAGTGATTACTTTAAATTTTGCATCAGTTATCATGGGTGTGTATATGTATACATATGCATATATTTTTTCATTCTTTTGGTTAAAGGGGCAGGTGTTTATAAGCCTTTGCTTCTGCCCACATCCTTTCAGTCACATGGGTGCCTTGTCAGATTGTTTTCTTTCTTTTCACTGTGAGGTTTGTCATTTTTTTCTGTGTGCTTAATAAAGTCATTCATTCATTATTCTCAGCAAGGTGGTCCATGAGCTGCCGTGAAACCACTTTTTCCAGAATTTTAGAACAAAATGATAAATTTGATATTGGCCTATAATTTTTCAATACACTAGGGTCAAAATTAGATTTCTTAAGTAACGGTTTAATCGCTGCAGATTTAAAGCATTTAGGAACAGATTCAGAAGTTAGTGAGAGATTAACAATTTCCAGCATAGCCAGCCCAAGAATGGGCGATAAATCGTTAGAGTTTTGTTGGTATGGGATCAAATAAACAGGTTGTGCTTTTTGTAGATGTTATGAGTTTTGTCAGTGCGCCTAATGAAATACTATTAAATTCTATAAATCTAGGTAATACCTCAATGGTAGCACCCACTTCCATAGCAGGGCGCAGTGGCTGGGACAAGGCATGCTGAGATATGCTCAACGTAATATCTTCTATTTTCTTCTTGAAAAAAATCCAAGAACTCCTATGCTGAAAAGGGAGAACGACTAACAACTGGCTATCCATGAATAAGAAACGCTACCGTGTCAAACAAAAACTTTGAGTTATGCTTGTTTTTTTGATCAAATCAGGATAATAGGCCTGCTTTGTAGCAAAAGTAAACCATAAACCACTGCTTTAGAAGGAATGCACTGGTGTGCCAAGCAACAAGGAAAGACCTGGACAAATCACACGACAGCTCAAGTGGATGACAGCAGGATTCTTTCATTGGCGAAGAAAAATCCCTTCACTATCAACATGACTGACTGACATGTAAGGGATTAACTGTCCAAGCACCTTCCCAACAAATCAGTTACTGTACCTTTCAGACATATTGACCAATTAAAAAAAAATATATAGAGAGAATGTTGTGTGTTGGGGGGTTTGGCTGGATGTTTTTGTGTTGTTTTCTTTTCTTTGCTCTCCAGGTGGTATGCAAACTGGTTTTTGTCTGTGGAGAAGGTGCTGGCAGAAGAGTCCTTCACCCTCATCAGCATTATTAGCTGCACCTGTGGAGGATGTTCACGTGCAGGCCTACTGACTCGCAGCACCTGTGGATGATGCTCACGTGTAAACTTAAAGAGTTTCAGCTGAAGCAGATAATGAGATGGCGTTCTGCATTTAAGCCATGAGCGGTTCAAGCAGAATTGCCGGGAACTCGACCTTGTGACGTTCGTTTGTGAGACGCTGAGGACCGCGCCAGGGTTTGACACATCGTGCCTGTGAAGGAGGACGGGTGAGGGACACATGCTGTCAGCACACATCAGAGGTGATTATTGTCTGAATGATCGTTAATAGTAATTTGGCATTTTGTTACGCAGTATATTTGAACATTGATGAGAATTGTGCAGTTTGCTTCTCACTGCCGTGGCGTACGGACTGATGGTCCTCCACCTGTTGTGAGAAGCTGCTCATTTACATAAAGCTTAAATTCAGACCTGAATGTGTTGCTGATAGTGTGTGCCTCTGAAAGATATTTACTGTATCTCTGTTGACTTACCTCACCTTTTCCATCCTTCACAGAGTCAGTTTGTCGTATCCACCTGGGGGGTGTTTAGCGGTGAATCTGAGTCCAGAAGTGCCGAGGCTTCGATCCTTTTGGGCGCTGGAGAGCGCGCCGTCCTTCACTCCACCAGACAAACCAAATATTTATGTTGTACACTAATTATTGCACTGGAGGGGAAATAAAATTGTTTTGTTTGTGGAACCGCTTTCTGGTTATTTAGTGCTGGGTTCGGTCAGACGTTGGTCCGCTCCTCAACCTGCGTCTGCACATAACAGTAGTTCCCGGCCATTCCAAAATGGACCCAGCGGCAGAAGCGGTTCTGTTTGCCGAAAGAGTTCAAGAACACTTGGAGAACATTTGGGAGCAATTACAGCATCTCACAAACCAAATTAAACACACAGATGCCCGCGTTACGGAGCTTGCAGCGCAAGCCGTTCCGCTTCCTGCTGCTCCAGCTGCGGCACCATCGATACCGGTGCAGATAAGTCTGTCACCCAGAGATTCGGCTTCCGAACCAATCATTTGTCATCCGGAGCCTTATGCGGGAAATGTTGAAGCCTGTGCTCCGTTTTTGATGCAATGTTCTCTGGTTTTTGCTCAGCGACCGGCTTCCTTCTCTTCTGATGGTAGTCATGTCTCATATGTGACAAATTTGCTCCAAGGTGACGCTTTAGCTTGGGTCACTGCGTTGTGGAGTAATAACTCTCCATTGTTAGGATCCTTTAAGGATTTCTCCCGGGAGTTCCGCTTGGTTTTTGAACATCCGGTGAAAACAAATACCGTTGCCCAATGGTTGCTGAATCTCAGGCAGGGGAGGCGGAGTGCGGCGGATTATTCCGTGGATTTCCGAATTTTTTCTGCTCAGTCCGGTTGGAATGCTGCAGCTTTAAGAGGAGCGTTTGTAGATGGTTTGAACGATCCATTAAAAGACGAGCTAGCAGTCCGTGATGAACCAAAAGATTTAGATGAACTAATATCTTTGGTTATTCATCTAGATGATCGGATAAAGGAGCGTGGACGCGAGAGAGGACAGACATCAGAGTGGGTTTTTTCGTCTCGGGGCTTTCCCTGACACAGATCTGGGCTGCCTCTTCTTCGCCCCACTGAGACTCCTCCGACGGGACCTCTGGCTCCTCTTGCGGATGAGCCCATGCAGCTCGGACGAGCTGAAGCCGCCATATTGCCCCAGTCACATAAGCGTCAAGAAAGATAGTGATGACGTATCTAGAGGTGTTCTGGGACAGGCATAAAATGGACACACACACACAAAAAAAAACCCTTTGGTTGTTTAGTTATTTGGGCTATTTTTGGGTTTTTTTTGTAAGGGGTTATAAATTGTTTAGGGATTTAGAGGCGGTTCCGGAGGAGTGAACGACTGGCAGTTCGGAGCTCGGCTGGACTCAGGTAATCATTTGTTTTCATTATTTGGACTTAGGTATTTTCTGTTTGAGGATTGGGTCGTTTTGTTTTGTTGTTTTTTATTAACCCCAACCTCACATTGCTCTGAGACCGTTTTGTCTTTTGGGTTGTGGGGTGGTGCAGGTTGGTCACGCTGAGCGTTTCTCAGAAGACCTCTGCACCTGGTGGGGGGGGTTGTCAGGGGCGTTTTTTTGGGTTTGGTTAGGGCCCGGTTCCTCTCCAGCCCCGGTGGGCCTTTGACCGTTCGTCATTGGTGTTACCGGGGTGTGGTTCAACGGGAACATACCTCAGTCGGAGTGGTGGGCCGATATGTTGCCGTTCGCCATTTCGGTAGTTCCACCCCTCCCGATAGGCTGGTGGTATGGTCGGATTGGGGCACCGGACATCTTTCTGGTTTTCCGCTGGGCTTCAGGGATGGGACCGGGTTACTTTTTCCTGTTTCCTTCCCCAGCTTAGTAGTTTTGTGCCGTTCACCAAAATTGGGCTAACGATAGGCTCTGGGAGTGATCTAGGGTCTTTCGGGGTGCTGGGGGGGGGGTAACAGGGTTTGACAGTTGTTTTATTTTGCCCCCGGGGTGTTTTAATGAAGTCCACCGGGGGTTGTATTTTTGTGTGGTTATGTTTCCTTCCAGGTTCCACCTCCAGGGTCGATGGGACGGTCCTCTGGGGGGGGAATTGATTGTGGGGCCGATTAACCAAGTGTGGCCGGGTCTGGGGTTCCTGGGTTGTGGGGAGGGTGCCTCCTGGGGTTGATGGTACGGTCCTCTGGGGGACGCTGTTCCTCCGTGTAAACCTGGGGACCTCTGTAAGATTCTGGTTTTGGTTGTTCTCTCCTGGAACTGGCGGTAAAGGTCTTCTGGGGGGGGCCTCTGCATATCGTTCTGGGGGGGGGTTGTTTGTTATTTTTCTTTGTGAATTTATGTTTGTATTGTGTTGTTGGGGCTGTGTTGGGTTATTGCATTTGGGAGTTTTTCTTTTCTTCCTGGGGTTGGATGGGACGGTCCCCTGGGGAGGGTTTAGGTGGGTTTTGTGTTTTTTCTTCTATGTTGGGTTGTATATGGGACTTGTTTGGGGTTTTTGTTGATGCCAGCTGGCCTTCCAGCCACGGTGCCCTGTCCTGCCGTTTGCTTTCTGTCATGGACCCCGGAGGGAGGTGTTGTTCTCGGGCCTGGTCTGTTCGGAAACCGGGAGGCTTCCCATTGATGGGGGGGTACTGTTGTGTGTTGGGGGGTTTGGCTGGATGTTTTTTGTGTTGTTTTCTTTTCTTTGCTCTCCAGGTGGTATACAAACTGGTTTTTGTCTGTGGAGAAGGTGCTGGCAGAAGAGTCCTTCACCCTCATCAGCATTATTAGCTGCACCTGTGGAGGATGTTCACGTGCAGGCCTACTGACTCGCAGCACCTGTGGATGATGCTCACGTGTAAACTTAAAGACTTTCAGCTGAAGCAGATAATGAGATGGCGTTCTGCATTTAAGCCATGAGTGGTTCAAGCAGAATTGCCGGGAACTCGACCTTGTGACGTTCGTTTGTGAGACGCTGAGGACCACGCCAGGGACACATCGTGCCTGTGAAGGAGGACGGGTGAGGGACACATGCTGTCAGCACACATCAGATGTGATTATTGTCTGAATGATCGTTAATAGTAATTTGGCATTTTGTTACGCAGTATATTTGAACATTGATGAGAATTGTGCAGTTTGCTTCTCACTGCCGTGGTGTACGGACTGATGGTCCTCCACCTGTTGTGAGAAGCTGCTCATTTACATAAAGCTTAAATTCAGACCTGAATGTGCTGCTGATAGTGTGTGCCTCTGAAAGATATTTGCTGTAGCTCTGTTGACTTATCTCACCTTTTCCATCCTTCACAGAGTCAGTTTGTCGTGTCCACCTGGGGGGTGTTTGGCGGTGAATCTGAGTCCAGAAGCGCAGAGGCTTCGATCCTTTTGGGCGCTGGAGAGAGCGCCGTCCTTCACTCCGCCAGACAAACCAAATATTTATGTTGTACACTAATTATTGCACTGGAGGGGAAATAAAATCGTTTTGTTTGTGGAACCGCTTTCTGGTTATTTAGCGCTGGGTTCGGTCAGACGTTGGTCCGTTCCTCAACCTGCGTCTGCACATAACAGAGAAAGGTCTGACTAGAAGATGTCAGCCATGCAGTTGCTGAGAAAAGTTACAAGTGTCTGTGATTAAGAGGTTGATCATCGTAACCGAAACTGTGAAACGCCATGTGGATTGTCGGGACACAACAAAATGGTCACTGAATTAAAGAATTAAAGACAAACATTATTTGGAGCGCAATTTGGCTCGGGTAGAAGAAGAAGAAGAGCCTTTTTGTCATTGTACATACAATAAAATTTGTCCTCTGCATTTTACCCATCCTAATTACTATTAGACACAATCTAACCACTAGGAGCAGTAGGCAGCTACAGTCCAACACCCGAGCACCAACTCCAGATGTAGAGATGCTGCCTTGTTCAAGGGCAGAGAAAGGAGCAGGCCCTAAATAATCAAGGTTTCTATTATGGGAGGATACCAGAGTGCCCAGAGTAAACCCACGCAGACATGGGGAGAACATGACGACTCCACACCGAACTGGCAGGAAGCAATTCCATGGCCTTCTTGCTGTGAGGCACTGGTGCTAACCACTAAGCCACTGTGCCACCCACAGGTAGCATGTGTAGCTTGCATGCTACTGCTAAACATTAGCCTAAACAGAAATGCAAACAAGTATTTGCCAAAATGACCTTTTAAATTTTCACATAATTACCCACCTTAGACAAACTGCCAGACGTTCCGCTGGAGTGATTACAGATCTGAAATATGTCTCGATCGTGGAAATCTGAGACCTGACTCTTCCCAGCAGCTGGTCAAAGTGCTCCCTGCTTGGGCGATAATAGACCTGAAAGCAGTCATCATGAAACCAGTGTCACTTTCTGATCAGTACCCTGTCTGACCAGTCTCATTTCGGCCCAGCCTCACTCCAAACAGTCGCTGAAAAAAGCTTCTCCCAGCAGGGTTTATGTCAGTCACTCGTTCTTTTGCTTTTTTGAAAAGCCAGATAGTGACGTAGAAATTTCCACCTCGTCTGTGCCCTGTTGCTGCATTCAGTACAAGCGAATCTGTGAGAATGATCGACCGATGCGTTCAGTGTGAAAGGGCCTATACTCAAGAAGAGACCTAAAACAAAAACATCAAGTGACCAACCTTTTAGAAGCCAGCCAGTACCTTAGACACCAACCTGGGCCAGCCAGATTGGTGTCTAATCTCACAGCCATACAGCAAGATAGGCACCACCAGGACCCGAAAGACCTGGACCTTTGTTTGCCTACAAAAATGTCAGCATAGCCAAATATCTCTGTCGAGTGACCTCATTCACTCCATAAGGGTTTTTTTTTTTTCAGGAACCTCTTGATCTCAAAGTTTGACACAGTGACATGTATTTCACCTCAAATATACGTGAATGTGTATACACGTTCACCTCTTTCACCACGTACAGACACCCTTCTGATAGCTGAGTCCAGGAATTAAGGCATTAACCCTCTGGAGTCGACTGACGTGCCACCGCGTAAAAAGTCACATGACCAATTAAGCGGATGTAGCACACAATCTGCTCCACTCTGTCTGTTTGAATGTTTGTGGAATGTGTGGAATTCAACCTCCATATCACTTTTTAAATTTTGTTAATAGGCCAAGTATAACTTGAATTATGATGAATAATAATAACGCACATTTTTGGGGGGATAATATTCTCATATTCGCTGCACGTTTTGCAGGCACCCACAGCAAAAACTACTCATTTCCTCATTCAGCTGGAGGAGTGAGAGGGCTGGAATGAAATACGACTCCCTCAACTGCAGCAGGAGCAAGGGGTGTTTACCACTGGTGGAAAACTCAGGAGCTAACCAATCAAAATCACCAACTCCATGTGGGTTTGATGACAACCCACAGACCCCACACGGGTGTGGGTGTGTGTCTGCGCATTTTACGAATGGTTTTTTTTTGCCCGTCTCTGTCTGCGACAGCAAACAAATGAAAAAATACATGCATTTTTCTAAATCACTGGTGTAAAATATATTACCAAATAAACAATGATCCCCAGTCCACATAATTTGCTTGCTAAGAGAAGAAAGGTGTGGTTTCATGTGGAGCAACAAGCAGACGGCAATCAATTTTGACAATTTGATCAATTTTGCCATGCTTGGAGTGTGTTTTAATGTGTGTGGTGGAGTGTTTTAGTGTGTGTGGTTAGTGTGTGGTGTAATTATTTTATTTATTTAGTGCATCAAAATAATCAGGCATCTGGAACAAAAAAAAAAAAAATGACACCAAACAAGGCCAAGTAAACAGTTTTTTTTTTTCCAGGTAAGTTATGAAGGTAAGATCAAAAGTAGTCAAAAATGCCCAAAAATAGCCGAGACAAGCATAAGGATAGTATCTCACGGAGCGACAAATGCTGATGAACGTTGCAAATTTCTGCTGCCCTTGAGGAAGAATTGCTTGTTGCTGCTGCACCTATCCTCCTACATAAGAGAAGGAAACAAGAGACAAAAAGAAGAAAAGGTACACTGTTTGTGAATGCGAACAAAAAAGAACTTTTGTGACACCTGTTACATCCATTTACATACACTCAAAACAGTTTTACAGATATTTGCAACTCTTTGCAGAATAATAAATTTGCTAAGAAATTTTGAACATGTTAAAAATGTATTTACAAGAAACACTGTTTGCGACCCTAAACACTGTTTTGCAAAGTTTAACAAACCTTGATGAAACTCAAAACTCACTGCATTCATCTGTGAGCTATGGGCTTAAAGACCTGAATCTTTGTCTTGATCCAGAATAATCTCAAACACAGACACTTTGATTCCTGTCTCAGCTTCTCAAGTGCTGCAACCATGGCATCCATGGATTCTGCAAAGATCACAGCATAATCTGCAAAGTCATAGTCAGTAACCCTTTCCCCAGCAACAAAGGTACACAAGTCACTGGTTTCCACAACTCAACCCAACACCCAGTCCATGCAAGCACTGAACGGTGTAGGAGCCTGAACACACCCCTCACTGAAAAAGACTCAGAGTCTGTCCATTTCACAAAACACACAGTATCTGTGTAAAGGCTAGCTATTATGTCCAGTAGTTCTATGAGTAAAAGCAACCCTCATTTTTACAATTATGTTAGTTTGTCCAGTTACAGTTGGCCGCTGGAAGTGTCTGCTTCATTACTGATTAGTGCAGTGCGTATTTTTTAAAACCCTTTGAATAAAAGCTGAAAAGCTTCATTGTGTTGTTTCAACTCCATGGTGTTGGTGTACAGACACAAATCCCCCCAAAAATTGTCACAGTCCAAATATTTATGTACTGTAAATGTCCAACAAGCTACATTGTGCTGGTCATAAATAAACCAGGATAGACTAGACTTAATGTGCTGAGCTGCATTGGATCAAGATGTCAGCAGTGATTTTATGTGCTATGGGGATTACCTCATCCACCCAGTGGACTCTTATCCACACACTGTGTGCAGATGGGGCCGCTGGAATTACAGCACATGTCCTCATTTGTCATTTTAAAGGCATTTTGTCATAATCACTACCATGATATAATCCACAATGTGTTTGTAGTATCTCTCACCAATGCAGTTCATCAAAAAAGATGTTTCCAAGAGACAAGGTTGGTGTTTCTTTTAGATTCTGCTTTTCTTTTCAGGGAAAGAAAAAGTTGCTTAATCATTCGATTTCTTTTGTTTTTGTTTTCTTTCTAAAATGTTATACATTTCTTTCTCATGATGTATTTACTGTATTATTTTAAATTACACCCACATGTTGGGGCACACTGGGTGTTGTTTTTACTCCCGTCATACCGGTTGAGTGAGCCTGAATGCTGAGAATGAATGAATTGAATATTGCCATATGGGCAAAGTCGAGGCATGATCGAAAACCTCTAACAGCAATCTGCATGTGCTCCAAACAGTCGGGCAAATTCTTGTGACCAGCCCGAAGGTTTTGCTCATGTTCAAAATAGTCAATTTGCAGTCGAGGAGGAAAAATATCATAGAGCAATTGAGGTGGACTCTAGCTGCAGTCTGACTGCTTTCTAAATATTCTTACAGCATCAAAACAGCATTTGAAGCAGTCTGATCACGTTCAGGGGAAATTCACTATGGTCAACTCCTGCCAGCGTGTCCAGAATGTGGCATGGATGAGCTGCACAGGCACCTCCACTAGATCCCATTTGGGGTTCGCAAAGGAGATATCTTTATGTGCAATGTCTGTGGCACGCATCCATCTTGTGAACTACACTTGAACATTGCACAATCAAAACAAAAGCACTGTGACAATGAACAGCAGCCAAAGCAGCCAGCTTGATAAAGGACGCACTGGCGAATTTGGAGAGCAGTGCGTGCCAGCCGACACGACAAAAGTTAAAGTGAGCCAACTTTTTATGTCCGTGTTTGATGGGTGTTGTGCATTTTGAAATGACATTAAATATTGTTAATGTGATTCCACGTGTTGTGGTGGCTCTCTACTGGTGGTTGGCTCTCACTGCGGTATTGTATCACTTCCTGTTCCGGAGCACAGCGGTGTTTTTCTGTATCTGTTAGCTGTTTAATCTGCGCAGTTAGATTGATCTAGTTATCTAGATTACGATTTGTTTCCCAGTGTAATCTTTACGTGCCTTAACTAAAGCACTCCTTCTGCTGAATCACCTCTAAATTATTTACACATTATTCACTTTGCGTGTTTTTAGGAATCCGCTAGCTTAGCGTAGCTACTAGCTCTTAGCCGATTTAGCATGGCGGCTTCTCCTGTCTCTCCCGCACTTTTCTGCTCTGGGTGTGAAATGTTTAGTTATTCCTCGGCCTCCTTTAGCAGTAATGGTACTTGTAATAAGTGTAGCTTATTCGTAGCTTTGGAGGCCAGGCTGGGCGAATTGGAGACTCGGCTCCGCACCGTGGAAAATTCTACAGCTAGCCAGGCCCCTGTAGTCGGTGCGGACCAAGGTAGCTTAGCCGCCGTTAGTTCCCCCCTGGCAGATCCCGAGCAGCCGGGAAAGCAGGCCGACTGGGTGACTGTGAGGAGGAAGCGTAGCCCTAAACAGAAGCCCCGTGTACACCGCCAACCCGTTCACATCTCTAACCGTTTTTCCCCACTCGACGACACACCCGCCGAGGATCAAACTCTGGTTATTGGCGACTCTGTTTTGAGAAATGTGAAGTTAGCGACACCAGCAACCATAGTCAATTGTCTTCCGGGGGCCAGAGCAGGCGACATTGAAGGAAATTTGAAACTGCTGGTTAAGGCTAAGCGTAAATTTGGTAAGATTGTAATTCACGTCGGCAGTAATGACACCCGGTTACGCCAATCGGAGGTCACTAAAATTAACATTAAATCGGTGTGTAACTTTGCAAAAACAATGTCGGACTCTGTAGTTTTCTCTGGGCCCCTCCCCAATCAGACCGGGAGTGACATGTTTAGCCGCATGTTCTCCTTGAATTACTGGCTGTCTGAGTGGTGTCCAAAAAATGAGGTGGGCTTCATAGATAATTGGCAAAGCTTCTGGGGAAAACCTGGTCTTGTTAGGAGAGACGGCATCCATCCCACTTTGGATGGAGCAGCTCTCATTTCTAGAAATCTGGCTAATTTTCTTAAATCCTCCAAACCGTGACTATCCAGGGTTGGGACCAGGAAGCAGAGTTGTAGTCTTACACACCTCTCTGCAGCTTCTCTCCCCCTGCCATCCCCTCATTACCCCATCCCCGTAGAGACGGTGCCTGCTCCCAGACTACCAATAACCAGCAAAAATCTATTTAAGCATAAAAATTCAAAAAGAAAAAATAATATAGCACCTTCAACTGCACCACAGACTAAAACAGTTAAATGTGGTCTATTAAACATTAGGTCTCTCTCTTCTAAGTCCCTGTTGGTAAATGATATAATAATTGATCAACATATTGATTTATTCTGCCTAACAGAAACCTGGTTACAGCAGGATGAATATGTTAGTTTAAATGAGTCAACACCCCCGAGTCACACTAACTGTCAGAATGCTCGTAGCACGGGCCGGGGCGGTGGATTAGCAGCAATCTTCCATTCCAGCTTATTAATTAATCAAAAACCCAGACAGAGCTTTAATTCATTTGAAAGCTTGTCTCTTAGTCTTGTCCATCCAAATTGGAAGTCCCAAAAACCAGTTTTATTTGTTATTATCTATCGTCCACCTGGTCGTTACTGTGAGTTTCTCTGTGAATTTTCAGACCTTTTGTCTGACTTAGTGCTTAGCTCAGATAAGATAATTATAGTGGGCGATTTTAACATCCACACAGATGCTGAGAATGACAGCCTCAACACTGCATTTAATCTATTATTAGACTCTATTGGCTTTGCTCAAAAAGTAAATGAGTCCACCCACCACTTTAATCATATCTTAGATCTTGTTCTGACTTATGGTATGGAAATAGAAGACTTAACAGTATTCCCTGAAAACTCCCTTCTGTCTGATCATTTTTTAATAACATTTACATTTACTCTGATGGACTACCCAGCAGTAGGGAATAAGTTTCATTACACTAGAAGTCTTTCAGAAAGCGCTGTAACTAGGTTTAAGGATATGATTCCTTCTTTATGTTCTCTAATGCCATATAACAACACAGTGCAGAGTAGCTACCTAAACTCTGTAAGGGAGATAGAGTATCTCGTCAATAGTTTTACATCCTCATTGAAGACAGCTTTGGATGCTGTAGCTCCTCTGAAAAAGAGAGCTTTAAATCAGAAGTGTCTGACTCCATGGTATAACTCTCAAACTCGTAGCTTAAAGCAGATAACCCGTAAGTTGGAGAGGAAATGGCGTCTCACTAATTTAGAAGATCTTCACTTAGCCTGGAAAAAGAGTCTGTTGCTCTATAAAAAAGCCCTCCGTAAAGCTAGGACATCTTTCTACTCATCACTAATTGAAGAAAATAAGAACAACCCCAGGTTTCTTTTCAGCACTGTAGCCAGGCTGACAAAGAGTCAGAGCTCTATTGAGCTGAGTATTCCATTAACTTTAACTAGTAATGAGTTCATGACTTTCTTTGCTAACAAAATTTTAACTATTAGAGAAAAAATTACTCATAACCATCCCAAAGACGTATCGTTATCTTTGGCTGCTTTCAGTGATGCCGGTATTTGGTTAGACTCTTTCTCTCCGATTGTTCTGTCTGAGTTATTTTCATTAGTTACTTCATCCAAACCATCAACATGTTTATTAGACCCCATTCCTACCAGGCTGCTCAAGGAAGCCCTACCATTATTTAATGCTTCGATCTTAAATATGATCAATCTATCTTTGTTAGTTGGCTATGTACCACAGGCTTTTAAGGTGGCAGTAATTAAACCATTACTTAAAAAGCCATCACTTGACCCAGTTATCTTAGCTAATTATAGGCCAATCTCCAACCTTCCTTTTCTCTCAAAAATTCTTGAAAGGGTAGTTGTAAAACAGCTAACTGATCATCTGCAGAGGAATGGTCTATTTGAAGAGTTTCAGTCAGGTTTTAGAATTCATCATAGTACAGAAACAGCATTAGTGAAGGTTACAAATGATCTTCTTATGGCCTCGGACAGTGGACTCATCTCTGTGCTTGTTCTGTTAGACCTCAGTGCTGCTTTTGATACTGTTGACCATAAAATTTTATTACAGAGATTAGAGCATGCCATAGGTATTAAAGGCACTGCGCTGCGGTGGTTTGAATCATATTTGTCTAATAGATTACAATTTGTTCATGTAAATGGGGAATCTTCTTCACAGACTAAAGTTAATTATGGAGTTCCACAAGGTTCTGTGCTAGGACCAATTTTATTCACCTTATATATGCTTCCCTTAGGCAGTATTATTAGACGGTATTGCTTAAATTTTCATTGTTACGCAGATGATACCCAGCTTTATCTATCCATGAAGCCAGACAACACACACCAATTAGCTAAACTGCAGGATTGTCTTACAGACATAAAGACATGGATGACCTCTAATTTCCTGCTTTTAAACTCAGATAAAACTGAAGTTATTGTACTTGGCCCCACAAATCTTAGAAACATGGTGTCTAACCAGATCCTTACTGTGGATGGCATTACCCTGACCTCTAGTAATACTGTGAGAAATCTTGGAGTCATTTTTGATCAGGATATGTCATTCAAAGCGCATATTAAACAAATATGTAGGACTGCTTTTTTGCATTTACGCAATATCTCTAAAATCAGAAAGGTCTTGTCTCAGAGTGATGCTGAAAAACTAATTCATGCATTTATTTCCTCTAGGCTGGACTATTGTAATTCATTATTATCAGGTTGTCCTAAAAGTTCCCTAAAAAGCCTTCAGTTAATTCAAAATGCTGCAGCTAGAGTACTGACGGGGACTAGAAGGAGAGAGCATATCTCACCCATATTGGCCTCTCTTCATTGGCTTCCTGTTAATTCTAGAATAGAATTTAAAATTCTTCTTCTTACTTATAAGGTTTTGAATAATCAGGTCCCATCTTATCTTAGGGACCTCGTAGTACCATATCACCCCAATAGAGCGCTTCGCTCTCAGACTGCAGGCTTACTTGTAGTTCCTAGGGTTTGTAAGAGTAGAATGGGAGGCAGAGCCTTCAGCTTTCAGGCTCCTCTCCTGTGGAACCAGCTCCCAATTCAGATCAGGGAGACAGACACCCTCTCTACTTTTAAGATTAGGCTTAAAACTTTCCTTTTTGCTAAAGCTTATAGTTAGGGCTGGATCAGGTGACCCTGAACCATCCCTTAGTTATGCTGCTATAGACGTAGACTGCTGGGGGGTTCCCATGATGCACTGTTTCTTTCTCTTTTTGCTCTGTATGCACCACTCTGCATTTAATCATTAGTGATCGATCTCTGCTCCCCTCCATAGCATGTCTTTTTCCTGGTTCTCTCCCTCAGCCCCAACCAGTCCCAGCAGAAGACTGCCCCTCCCTGAGCCTGGTTCTGCTGGAGGTTTCTTCCTGTTAAAAGGGAGTTTTTCCTTCCCACTGTAGCCAAGTGCTTGCTCACAGGGGGTCGTTTTGACCGTTGGGGTTTTACATAATTATTGTATGGCCTTGCCTTACAATATAAAGCGCCTTGGGGCAACTGTTTGTTGTGATTTGGCGCTATATAAAAAAAATTGATTGATTGATTGATTGTGTATCTCAGTAAGTGATAATAATGCAAATAAAATGCTACTATCGTGCAGTATGCATTTTCTGAGTCCCTCCGTCCATGCCGTCACTTGCAATGACAGATATTCGCCCTTGTCTAACTCTGGCGAATATCTGTCATTTTGGGTGACTGGGCATGAACGTCGGAACTCTGAGAAAATGGTCCATGATAAGGCTCCAACCTGCAAAGCTGATCTGGCAACAGCAATCAGCGAAAGTTGGAGCCAGATTGATGAAGAGTACTGTTTGTCACTCATTAAGTCCATGCCTCAGAGACTGCAAGCTGTTATAAAAGCCAGAGGTGTGCAACAAAATACTAGTGATGTGTTGGTGTGTTCTTTTGTTTTTCATGATTCCATAATTTTTTCCTCAGAATTGAGTGATTCCATATTTTTTTCCCTCTGGTTGGTCTAAAAAAGTAACCGTTACTGACTGCCACAATTTTTTTTCCTGATTTCTTATAGTGTTTCTTAAAGCCAGAAAGTTGCCATTTGAAATGACTTTAGTTTTGTGTCATGTCTGTGATCTGCTTTTTTTCTACAAAATTCAACATCTGAATGAACATCCTCCGAGGCCGGTGATTCCATAATTTTTGCCAGTGGTTGTACGTTTGACTTCATCATATGATTTCTGTGTGACTTCATTATGAAGTCATTCACACCAATCAATCAGAAATATTTTGTTGATCAATGTAAGCTTCCATCCAGGCTTCTTGGTTGTTGAGATATACCCTCAAAAATGATGCTTTTCTGACCATATTTTCCTTGACCCTGCCCTTTGACTGTTGAACAAGCTACTCCAAAATCTAATCACCTCTAGGTATTGGTCCAAGTAATATTCCCACCATGTTTGAAACTTCTGGATTGTTGAGATATATAAAAAAGGGGTTGTTTTTAGATCATGTTTTTCTTGATTTTTTTTTTTTTTTTACCTTTAAATTATTATAAAACTTTCAGAATGTAGTCAACCCTGGATATCTATCCAAGTAATATTCCCAGCAAGTCCAAAGGAAATCTGTCCAGCCATTTTTGAGTTAAGTTGTCCACACACACACACACACACACACACACACACACACACACACACACACACACACACACACACACACACACACACACACACACACATAGTGAACAATACCCTGATGTAAGCCTAAATCTGAAAAAAGTTGGGGCAACACATAAAATGCAAATAAAAAAAGCTCTTTAAAAGCAGACTTGCTGCATTTAAGGCATTTTCTGTGTGAAAATGTGCCAAGTCTAAATGCCACTATTTCACACAAAGTGCATATCATTACAATTTTTTGCTGATCATCAAATAAAAAAAAAAATAAATAAATAAATAAAATACATTGCATTATGTTGTCCCATTGGGTTATTACCTTTCTAACATTATAGAACATTTTCTAAGGATGGGTTAAGAAAACAAAAAAGTTCAATTCAGCAGCAAGCTCCCTGTGCAGTTTAAATGTAGGTCAGCTGGTCCCAGACTTCCAGGTGCCATTTCAGCTATAGTGGGATGGCTTGATATTCACTGGGCCAGTGCTGCAAGAAACCTATACAGTTCCTCTGAATAAATTTAGTTTGAGTATGATGCAGAATTAGAACGATGTTTTTGTTATTTTAGACATTCAAACAGAAGAGCAGTTACAACATATTCGAGTGCATACACCACTTTCAAAAATCATCACTCTTTTGTCCAGTGTTCACCAATGATGTTTAAATAAAAAGGATTGTCTAGTCTCTCAAAATACATTGATATCAGACACAAACTTTGAATTTGTATCAATATCAGGTCTTATAGTTTTTAGCAATCATTATTAATTGCTAGCATTAAGATTGCCAGTGGAGGTAATAGTTGTGGAATTACCTCATAAGGGTTTCCCAGTAATCATATTAAAACACAAAGACTTTCTAGCTGTCAGCTGACTGCAGATGCTAAAACTTAAAATGTGATGGTGGTTAATGTTGAAATGTAGTGGGAAGATGTATGAAGTAAGAAGACTGAAGCATTACTTTAGTACTGCATGGTAGGTTTTCCATTTAACAGTCTGCCCTTATTACATCACAAAGAACAAATGGGGATAAAAGTAAATATTCTGACTGTTGGACAGGTTCAATATTTACTCTGTTGGTGGTATGTTAATTGCTGAGTTCATCTTCTGGCTAATCATGTGAAAATGTGATGCTGAAAAACATCTAAAATGCAACTATTAATAGTCCATCATGATGAACTTTTCACCAGCATAGTCATATTGAATATTAACATAATAAAGTCACAGCAGTATGCATTGGGTATAATCTACAGCTTGCTGAATAAACTCATTTGTATCAGACTCGATTATTCATATATTCTCAAGAGGTCTGTTATCTGGAAAATCAAGCAATTCAACGTACCCTTTTTGTTTGTTCTCTGCAGGAAGGTCAATAAGTATTTGAGCAGTTACACCTTTTCTGGAATTTTTTCTCTGTACACCACCAGAAAGATGTTGAAATGAACATCCACTTTTTCATGATGTGTAGACATTAACCTTTAATTCAAGGGGTTCAACAAAAAGTATCACATGAACCAATTACCAGACATTGCCATTCATATACATGGCCCATGCATTTTGGATTATCCATTTGCCCATTAATTTCCTACACACCCTGGAGTTAGAGCCAATGCCAGCGGCCATTGGGTGACACGTGAGTATTGTTCATAAGATCATCACTATTACATCCATTTTTTCTTTTGATATGTCCAGAAATGGAACCATGAACATTTCCAAGACACTGAACATGTTGAACTTCATTCACATCAATCATTAAGAAAAACAGTATAGTACTGTGTAGGAAATCTGACTGAAGTTGGCAGTTCTCAAACACTGAGTGACTTATGCAAAAAGGAGACAAGTGAGGGAAGCCACCAACACACATATGCCAACTTTGAATGAGTTGTAAGCAGTGTTGCCACTGTTACTTTGAAAAGTGATTTTATTAGTTACTTTATACAGTTACTTCATTAGCAGCTGCTGAATGTAATTAATAAGGTAACTAGTAATCTAACTTGGGTACTCTTAAGATTGAGTAATCACTACTACTACTAGGGGTGTAACAATACACAAAAAATCACGGTTAGATACGTATGTCGGTTTTGAGGTCACAGTTTGGTTAATTTTTGGTACAGTGTGGGAACAAAATGTGAAACCTAAATTTGCTTGTCGTTTAAACCACCAATTTATTGTACCATTATACAAACAGGAAAATGAAATAATTGCAAAGTGCTGCCTGGTAATAAGTTAAATAAAATGTTCTCAAATAAACAACAAATATGTCAATTGATTTCCTGAAAGTTGTGCTCCTCATGCCGTGTGAATTCACACACACACACACACACACACACACACACACACACACACACACACACACACACACACACACACACACACACACACACACACACACAGTAAAAATACAAGGTCTTACTTCAGTTTAGTTAGCGGAGCGGAGCCTTCTCCCACCTCCTTCCCCACCGGTTCTCTGTCTTCGCGCAACAAGTCAAAAAAGTCACAGCGCCTCAATAATGTCTCATTTTCCACAGACTCCATGCGATCCTGGCTGCACATGCAATGAAATCTCAAGAAAAAGTTATAAAACTACTCAGTTCTCCGCGTGGAGTAGGGACACTGTGCTTGTGCCCCGGATCACGTGCGCATCAGTATTTACGTGTAACACTTCCGGGGAAAACTCATTTACGGTACGTATTTAATTAAAAGTTAAAAATCTTTCTGTCTAACATCTTTCTGTGTAAGTATCTCATGTTACAATGTGGAGACCCATGGCTTATAGACAAGTTCGGCTTATTTATGTACAATTTCTTTTTTCATTTTGAAATTGGTGGGTGCGGCTAATATTCAGGTGCACTGTATAGTCCAGAAATTATGGTAAACACACGCAACGCGATCTCACCCGTGCACAGCCCTGTACCGAACTGAACGTCCGTACTGAAATGGTTCAAATACAAATACATGTATCGTTACACTCTTAACTACTACTACTGAATGTAACTTTATTAGTTGCATTCAGCAGCTGCCAACAAGTTGTCCACAGCTGCTAATGAAGTAGCTGTATAAAGTAAGTGTATAATGTAACTGTATAAAATAAGTAATAAAGTTACTGTGGCAACACAGGTTATAAACTTCTGTGGCTGTCATAGGACAAAATGTGCATAGTGCAACTTTTGTCTGCTGCATCACCAGTTACACAACCTCATGGTGGAGTGAAACAAAGAAATACTTAGTTTAACAGAAGACATGAATTTTCAATTACTATTTCAGGCACTTTAGAAACAAGAGATTTGCTTGCTGTATGAAAATCATTTATACAAATACGAATGGACTGAAGCGTTAATGTGTATTTGTGTGTATGCAAGTGTAGTGTATGCACATCGTGAACCCACAGTGTAACTGAGGGAAGAAAGAAAAAATGACTGCACTGGACTTTAGACCATGTTTTGACTGGTCTTTGGTGCAGCCACATTCTGCACCCTCACAGTGACTGCAAATGTGCTGTGCCTGATCATACCTCATCTTTAGAACAACACTCCCATGGGCACACAGATGTGTGCAACTGTACTGTGTGTTTAGATGATGTGGGCACTTGGCGTGAAAACCACAACTACATCAGGTGGAAACTCCAATTATCGCAACTGTGTGCAGAGTGTAATGGGTGCAATGACATGTATGATCATATGTGTGACTAAGGAGTTGCATCAGGGCCAAAAAAATTCTCAAAGTGCTCAAGATATTTGACTTTATATAATGACTGACTGGATCCTTGTCATTTGTTTGGTGCTGTCTTTGTATGTCACATGACATGGATTTGTCCCATTTGTGTTGCATTGCATTTAGCGTGCAAATTTGGTTCCATATGTTTTGTACAACCCCAATTCCAATGAAGTTGGGACGTTGTGTGAAATGTATATAAAAACAGAATACAATGATTTGCAAATCCTCTTCAACCTATATTCAATTGAATACACCACAAAGACAAGATATTTAATGTTCAAACTGATAAACTTTATTGCTTTTGTGCAAATATTTGCTCATTTTGAAATGGATACCTGCAACATGTTTCAAAAAAGCTCGGACAAAGTGCAAACCAATGGCATTATCAGGCACTGCGGTGATCTGCGGGATCAAAGTCCACCACACTTCACCCAACACACCCTACCCTCCCTCTCAAACCCACCACAAACCCCCAAAACACACACTAAAAAAATAGGGACTGTTCTCATAACAGTTATAATGACTTCTTTTTCCTGTTTGCTGCAGCATTTTGTAATAATAGGGTGTTCTATGAGAATAGATAGCAGCATATGCATACATATTTATATTTACACTCAGCTTAAGTAAGTCGTGTTTGTCATGCAGAGCGCTAAATGCATTTCACAGTATGGATAATGAAGTGTGATGTAAATTTTGCTGCGTCACTTACAGTCGGTATTAAGGTCATTTAGCATGGCAGCAGATCTTACACAGCAGATTTAATGTATTTTTTAAACCAGTTGTGCTTTATTATCACATTCTAATTAAATGGGGCAGTAACCTCTCCATTTATCAAGATTTAGTAGGGATTAGATGATGCTGGAGTACCACTTGAAATGATGGCAAGGTAAATAACTGAAAGCCAAAGTAACGGGATGTTATCATGCAGAGATGTAGGGAAGAATTTAGGGCTCAGGATGGCACATGTCATTATTTTAATCAGCACAAACAGGACTCCACTTTTGTATACCCCACATGGCAGCTAATCATATTCCATCCATCATTCCATTTGGCAGAGCTGAAGTGTTCATTACTGATAAACAAAGTCCATTAGTATGAACAAGCATAAATATTTGTATACAGCAATGAAAAACCAAGTAACAAAGTGTGAGAGACAGTACTGTGCAGAAGTTGTAGACACACCACATATAGCAGGTCACTTTTTTGTTTATTTTTGTCATCAATAGCTGAACTAAACTTCTAATTTTGTGTAAAAAAATAAATAAAAACATTAAATTATATATATATATATATATATATATATATATATATATATATATATATATATATATATATATATATATATATATATTACAAATAATGGATGGTAAGGAGTCCAACATAGAGAAATATTGGATGAAGAAAAGTTATATTGGACGATGCGTAGCCGAGTATATATTATAATATATATATATATATATATATATATTACAAATAATGGATGGTAAGGAGTCCAACATAGAGAAATATTGGATGAAGAAAAGTTATATTGGACGATGCGTAGCCGAGTATATATTATAATATATAATATATATAATACAAATAATGGATGGCAAGGAGTCCAACATAGAGAAATATTGGTTGAAGAAAAGTTATATTGGACAAGGTGTAGCCGAGTATATAATATAATATATAACATATATAATACAAATAATGGATGGTAAGGTGTCCAACATAGAGAAATATTGGTTGAAGAAAAGTTATACTGGACGAGCCTCGTCCAGTTTAACTTAATCCAATATTTCTCTGTGTTGGACGACTTGCCATCCATCAATTGTTATGTTCTCCACGCCCCTCCGCCGCACCACAGTGTAAAATTTTCATAACAAATTTGCAAGCCCTTGCCTGTCAAGTTATGTCCAGTGATAGTTTGCTGATTCAGCTCCAATTGCTGTGATCGACGATTTTGATGTGATGAATGCTTCTAAAACTTCACTAGCGTGCTTGTCTATCTTCTTAGTGTTTTTGGCATCCTTGGAGTTCAATATTTCCACCAGTTCCTCCTCTGTGAACTCAGCAAACCTCACTGGCAGACGATTTTCTGCTGTTGTTGACATGTTTGTTGCCATTTTTTCAACCAGCGTCTGTCAGCTAGTTCCTGACCTTCGTATGCCACGCTCTGATTGGCTAGCTATTGGTAGTAAGCTCTAACGCTATTGGTCAGTGGGAACCGATCCAATATATATATATATGAAGGGGGGGAGGTGATGGTCTAGTGGTTAAGGTGTTGGGCTTGAGTCCAGAAAATCATGGGTTCAAATCCCTGCCTGACTGGAAAGTCACTAAGGGCCCTTGGGCAAGGCCTTTAATCCCCTATTGCTCCCGGTGTGTAGTGAGCGCCTTGTATGGCAGCACCCTGACATCGGGGTGAATGTGAGGCATAATTGTAAAGCGCTTTGAGCGTCTGATACAGATGGAAAAGTGCTAAATAAATGCAGTCCATTTACCATTTACCATAAAACAAAGCAGTTACATGACAAAACAAACACAACTGCAGGTAATGACTTATAAATTAAATGATTGAAAAACCCAGTTAAATACCAGCTTTCTTTTGTTAACATGAAGTGCACTTCAAATAATTTTGAAAAAAAGTGGATTTTTATGCTGTTTTCTTAAAAAAAAATAATTTTCTGTTCCATTCCACAATGCTGTATAACTGGTGACACACACACACACACACACACACACACACACACACACACACACACACACACATATATATATATATATATATATAAAATAATGAATGTTTACAATATAATGAACAAGCCATTCAACGAGGCCTCGTTGAATGGCTTGTTCCAGCTTTCACCAAATTAAATATATGTTCCATTGAAACAATGTAAAAACTTGCATTATTTGTTTTATATAATGGCTAAAATAGATTCTTGTCATTTGATATTTCATTAAATTATAAACAACAGAAAAGGGACTTCATTTTGGTGTTCCACTACTGCTAAAGTCCAAATTGACATGTGGTCTGGTGATGCAGTGCACTGACTTCGGACTTCCATTAAAAAAAAAAAAAAAAAAAAGACGTGTAGTTTCTCAGTCCAGCCAAAAATCAAGTCAGTGGAGTGGATTTTGTATGTGTGTGTGGACCAAATTTGCACTCTAAATGGAACCAAACTGCACTCTAAATGCAATGCAACACAAATGGGATGAATAATCCATCTCATGTGACATGCAAAGCACCAATCAAGTGACAAGGATCCACTCAACCATCATTCATATATATATATATATATATATATATATATATATATATATATATATAGTTGAATGGCATGTTCCAGCTTTCTCCTCATGAAATATCAATTCCATTGAAAGAATGTAAAAACATTTATTTGTTTTATATAACAGCTAAAACAGATCCTTGACATTTGATATTTTATTAATTTATAAACAACAGAAAAGGAACTTCCACTGCTGCTAAAGTATAACACGAACTTTAAATAGGAGTCCAAATTGTAACGTGTAGTCTGGTAATGCTGTGCACTGACTTTGTATTTCCAAGTCGAATGGTGCTGAAAAGAAGGGTACGGTATAGGGTGGTTATTTTGGTACCCATTCCTAAATTTGGATGTGGAAATGCATAAAATAGTGTCATACTGACCAGGACCGCTCAGTGGAAACAGGGCTAAAGTCACCATGCCATCCCCTTTCCATCCATCCATCCATCTATACTTGATTACTACAATCAAGGGTCAAGGAGTGGACTGGATCCTATCCCAGCAGTCATAGGGTGTGAGGCAAGGTACACCCTGAACAGGATGCCAGTGTGTTGCAGGGCCACATATTGACAAACACATTCACACCCACACACACACCTACGAACAATTTAAAGTTTTCAATTCACCTAACCTGCATGTCTTTGGATGTGGGAGGAAGCTGGAGCTCCTGGAGGGAACCCATGCAATCACAAGGAAAACATGGAAACTCCACACAAAAAGGATGGGAAGTGACCCCACAACCTTCTTGCTGTGACACATCAGTGCTAACCACTAAACAACCGTGCTTTCCAGTCAGTTATTATTAACTTCTTCTTTGTATTTGGTGATTTAAATATGCACAAGTATACTTCCATAGGCATCTGCTCTATGCTTCTAGACATTTTAATGACATTTTAGCCTACTCAGTGAGACCAAAGCATTTTAAGGCAATGTGTTGTTGCCTTACATTATATAACTGTTTCACCTGACGGTTGCAATGTTCAAACTAAATACTGGACTGATTCAAGTTATTTTTGTCCCAAGGGAAACATTTAATTCCAAAACATATATAAATTGCCCCCAGATGCAAAACATGTGGGAGTGTCCCTTTAACCCTATGCATGCTTATACTGATTTATGTTGCATTGAGTTTCTATTTTGAGGCCTGCATTTTCATTGTAGATTTGCAGGGTTTTTTTTTTTGTCTGTGTGTGTGTGTGTGTGTGTGTGTGTGTGTGTGTGTGTGTGTGTGTGTGTGTGTGTGTGTGTGTGTGTGTGTGTGTGTGTGTGTGTGTGTGTGTGTGTGTGTGTGTGTGTGTGTGTGTTTAATAAGAGGAAACACTACTTTTAAACTTAGAAATACTGCAATTATTGAGGGATGATGCAACTTTGAATCATTTGGCATTTAGGTGATTTGTGTAGGTCAGAGTCTCTTTTATACAGTGAATATACTGTTGTATGCAGATGTAAATGCAATAATAATAATAATAAAATTAAAATAAGCCCATTAACAAAATCAGTTTTTTTATAATTTAGTCTAACAATTATGAGTGTCAGTTTCCCAGGAAGGGTGATTTGTCATTATCTTTGAAAAGTTTTTCAGCAGATTAAGTGCATAAAACCTTTTCACAGTTATGCTTGTTAGAATGTATGTGTTGAACTTGATGATTCACACATAAACATGCACAAATAAATCTGTCTTTTTCTGGATCTTATAATAGGGATCATTGGTGTTTACAAAAAAATTTAATAAATAAAGCAGCAGTGCTGCGTGAGCCAGATTAAAGAAAGCCTCCATCAGGAATTCGGAGGAGAGCTGCCACAGGAGGTATAAAAATGTGATTGTGACCAAAAAAACATGCTGCCGGATTTCCTCGTCAGCGACTTGTGCTAACCCCACCTCAATCAATGTAAAGAATGATGCAGAGACAGCGAGGGGGAAGCGTGGCATGCAGAAGGAGCTGACAATTCAGCTGGGTGATAAACAACACTAAAGTGTTTTAATCATACTTTAATTAATGCTTGAAAAGATGCAATTTCCCAGTTTCCTCTCTGTCTTCTTCTTCTTCTTTGTCTTTCGGCTGTTCCCATTAGGGGTCGCCACAGCAGATCAATCGTTTCCATCTCACCCTGTCCTCTGTATCTTCCTCTGTCACACCAACCACCTGCATGTCGTCTCTCAGCACATCCATGAACCTCCTCTTTGGTCTCCCTCGTCTCCTGCCTGGTGGCTCCATCCTCAGCATCCTTCTCCCAGTTTCCTCTCTGTCAGGTTTCCCTAATTATGAGTAAAATTTATTTTGTGCCAAATCTTTTTTGAAGGTCTGAGGCCAGTTATGTGATTCATTTTTTCCACAATGCACTCTGTTTTTAATGATCACCATCTATTTACATTATGCACAGATGAATCTGGCTGCTCCCAGCATGCAACTGACCCCGAGACAACAGAAGAGACACAAAAGCCTTTCGCCTAATGCTGTCAGAGAGTAAACTGAGTGACCTTATGTCAAAAACTGATTTATGGCCCTGTCAGCCAATCAGAATCGACTACGTCACTAAGCCCCACCCCTTATGATGTCACAGCCAATCAGAATCAACTACGTCACTATGTCCCGCTTCTAAGCCCCGCCCTAACCACACCCCTAACCCATCCCCCAGTCCCGCCTCCAGGCCCCGCCCCTGGCTCCTCCCCTAGCCCTGGCCTGGCTCCTCCCCTAGCCCCACCCCCAAGCTCCGCCCCTAGCCCCTCCCCTGACCCTGCCCCCAAACTCCACCCCTAACCCCGCCCCTAGCACCTCCCCTAACCCCGTCCCAAGCTCCGCCTCAAAGCCCTACCTCCCCTCCCACCCGGGTCTAATATTTTAATGTCATTTTATTTCATGGATTAAAGAACCATTAAAAAAATACCTAGATCTTTTTTAATGTGTTAAAGAATTAACTAATTCTGAAATAATTAAACATAAATCGGTGTCTAATATTTAATACAGCCTTTAATATTTTTTAATTCTTAAATTAAAGTGCGTCCTTTTATGGTTTTTAATGCCTCAATTAAAGAAGGATTAAAAAATACCCGTATCTTTTGCACAATTATGGGAGGTTTTCTTCAATTTAGTGATTAAACACGAATATTTTAATACCCCTTTAATATTTTTTAATTCTTAAATTAATGCGTCTCCTTTTCTGTTTTTTAATTCTTAAATTAAAGAAGGGTTAAAAATAACTGTCTTTTGGCTGTAACGGCTGTAAGTCTTTGCAGCAAGACGGTCAAATACCCACGCATAGAGCTCCTCACGGAAACATGACCCCACGGCTATAATACCTGTTGCAGACGCTAGCTGTGTGCGTGTGTGTCTGTCTGGGGGTGTGTGTGCGTGTGTGTGTGTGTGTGTGCGTGTGCGTATGTGTGTTTCGGAGCGCTGTGTGTGTGTGTGTGTGTGTGTGTGTGTGTGTGTGTGTGTGTGTGTGTGTGTGTGTGTGTGTGTGTGTGTGTGTGTGTGTGTGTGTGTGTGTGTGTGTGACCTGCGCAGCGGGGGTGTCACGCCGGATGGTCTTTTATAACATAGTAGAGAAGCTTGAATCTTTGGTTGAAGCTTGAATGTTTTATTACATCCGATTTCCTGATGACGGGGTCGTTCGCTGGGCTTGTTTGAAGACGGAAAAACAAAGCTTATTCTTAGTCACGATAGATGCAGTTTCTTTTAAGATATTACCCGGTCGATCAGGGGCTGCGGGACACCCGCTGATCGGAGATGCCGCCCGAGGTGATGAAGGTGGAAAAAACAAAGTTTCTTCCCAATCACGCCAGATGGTGTTTTTATTCATCCGAGGCATTGAATTAAGCCACACGGGCTGAAGACAGGGTTTAAAAATCCCCTTTTCAATGATAGAGTGACATACAGCATTCACCATGGCGAGACGAACTCCAATCCTCCGTTACATCTGTGAGACGCCCGTGAACATCACCATGACGACAGAGGGCTCACTCGCTCCAAAAAAAGTGAGGATGTACGTCAGCCGCTTGAGTCAGCCGATACCGTAGGAAGATTTGACGTACGGCCTGGAGGGGCCTGAACGTTTAACTTACACGTTTGATCCGTATTTTGCCCAAGTAAGTTTCTTCACTCTGGCTGAGGGTGAGACTGCCACTCGAGGAACCCCGCGGGTGGTGCTTACTTCCGCCGGCTGGGGAGTGTTCTCCGCGGCTGCAGGGTCGATGATTCGTGACACGGTCAACCCTGAGCCTCCAGGAGATCGGACACCGGAAAAGAGGAAAACTCACTTCCAACTCACCTGGCTCAGCCCCGAGGGGCCGCGCTATGCTATAGGGTGATATTTCAGCGGGGACCTCCTGACGCTGACTCTGAGGGTGAAATTAAATTGGAGAGAGTTAGTGCCAGCGGCCGCGTCAGATCCGTCACAGCCGCAGCTGAGAGCTGGGACGAGTTGTTCAACACCTGCAACGAGAGGATTACGGGCCTTTTTACAAGGTGTCTGACCTGGAGGGATGTCATCGAAGTCCGAAAAAACTTGGCACCTCTTTTTACTTAAAAAAAAAAAAAAAACTCTGCCGTAGCTCCTCCCCCGCATGCACAGGGATGTCTATAAAAAAAACCAGCGGACCACATCTCATTTAAGCATCGGACGACGGACCAGCATGAGCTCCTCAACCTCCCCCATCGCACCGGCTGATCACATCACTTGTGACTGCGCATTCGCCTGTGGAAGAGACCCGCCATCCCCGGGGCAGGCCTGGACGAGATCCGCTGAGCCGGTCGTGAACCAGGACCGGCGCCAGAAGGCTTCACGGACCCACGGCAGGTACGAGACCCCGTGGGGAGTTCAGCTCGAACCGGTCTGGGGAGAGATCCATCCTTCTCACGCGCTTTCTAGCCCGGGAGGCATGGGCTCTCTTCCCGCTGTCACGGAGGCCGCGAGTCTGGGGGAGGTACAAGACCTCGAGCGGGCTGAGAAATACTCCACATCTTACGCATCAGACCAGCCAGACGGGTTCCTGTCAGAGGAATTCCTGAAAACGTTGAAAGTCGGCGTGGCCCACTTACTTTTGGCTGTGATCAAAAGTTACAGACAAAAACTCTGCTACGGGTGTGAGATCGATGACCCCAGCCAGCGCCAGCACGAGTGCCTGGACCCGTTAAATGAATATTTCTTTACCGGACATTTTGAGAGATTAATGGTGAGACTCTGGAGCCCGACCTTCATTCCGGCTGTGGTAAAACTCCTAGCCCAGCGCTTCCTCAACCCATCGGCGGCGAGGGTCCAGGGGGCGGTAGAAAACATCCTCACTGAGCTGAAATACACTGATAATTTTGAAGCAAAGATCAACGAACTGTACACATGTTTCGGTGAAGACGCCGATCTCGACCTGGAGGGGATGGTAGCCGTCTATAACCCAGACGACTGAAAAAAAACCTGCATTTTTTTTTTTTAATATCATCATTATATTGTTTACAGTCATGGGTAATTGTGTGATGAGTCTCTTTCAAAGCCTGCGGGAAGTTTATATTATACGTGGACTCTCGTATAAGCTGGAGCGGGCCGTCATTCGCAGGGTGGAGACCCCAGACACCCCGCCTTCATGCGTTATGGAGAGGGTCTTCGACGTTATCAGACGTCGTCCCGGGCCCAGAGTCTGGACAGAACATATCTACAGCGCGGCTCTCCATTCATCTGAAAAATCTCTGTACAACGTAGTACTGAAAATCTCTGTTTTGTCCACCGACGATTTTACACGGTGTAATCCACTGCACCTGCTTACATTATACACTCTGTTTGTGGATGTGATGGCGTGCCGGGTGAAACAGCTGGAACTGCCCAGAGGGGAGATTGTTCCTACACTTTTACAGCTGAATACTGAAATAAACCGTAAATGCGGGGAGATGTATTACTCAGAGTTTTCCAGTTTTGTACGTGAACGTATACTTTTTTCCCTCCACGTATGTTGTGTTTAATAAACATGAACAATTACTTTTTTCTCTGTGTGTGACTTTAATGAATGTAATAAAGCATATATTCTAAAACTTAGACGGTCAGTGTTCTTTCCAATAATATTGTTGAAAAAAGGGTGAAATGTTTTCAAATCAAATTTATTTATATAGTGCCAAATCACAACAAACAGTTGCCCCAAGGCACTTCATATTGAAAGACAGAGTCATACAAACGAGGTTTTGGTGGAAAAAAAGGTTCTCGTATGAATTTATGCGGGGTTTTAACACGGTCTTATTAAAAGGTCGAGGCTGATCTGTGAGCGCTCTCCGCAGTACTGAATCAGAGTTCAATTTAACATTTCCAAGAGCGCCTATTTAAAACAAAAGATTAATATTTATGTTCGCTAAAACATATAAACATGAAAAAGGTCTATCCGCTTCATCATTCTGAAGAGATCCGCCTTAAAAGATGGGTGATGAGGATTTAATGAGGGCTATGTATTATAGTCCGGCAAATCCGGGGAGTTTTGGAGGACCGGAGCGTTTACGCAGGGCTCTGCGCGATCAACTCGGATCTAAAATTCGTATGAAGCATATCAGAGATTTCCTGTCGGGGGAAGATGCATACACATTACACAAACCTGCCAGGATGCATTTTCCAAGAAATAGAGTATTTGTCACAAACCCGCTTAACCAATTTCAGGCGGATTTATGCGACATGCGGGGGTTATCAGATTTTAACGACAGGTACAAAGTACCTGCTGACCGTTATCGATATCTTCTCAAAAAAAGCGTATGCCAGAGCCCTGAAGTCGAAGCAAAGGCGTAAGTCTCACAGGCCTTTGCCTCGCTCTTAAAGCGCAGCGGGGTGCCTCTGAAGCTGCAGACTGATGCTGGGAAAGAGTTTTTTAACAAACCGTTCAAAGATTTAATGAAAAAACACCGGATTCTACATTTTGCCACGGCCAGTGATCTGAAAGCCTCGGTTTTCGAGAGGTTTAATCGCACGCTAAAGACGAGAATGTGGAGATATTTTACTGCTAAAAACACACGAAGATACATCGACGTCCTGCCGTCTTTACTCACGGCTTATAACGAGAGTTATCATAAAAGCATTAAAATGAGACCGAATGAGGTTAACGCTCGAAACGTAGATCGAGTGTTTCAAAATTTGTAGGGGGCATCCACCCTATGCAGGAGGCCTGCAAAGTTTAAATATAAGGTCGGAGATAGAGTCAGGGTCTCCAAGCTCAGGGGAGTTTTTGATAAAAAAAATATGAACAAAGTTTTATGGATGAAATGTTCACGGTGTCAGAATGTATACAACGTGCGCCGCCCATTTATAAATTGAAAGATTATGATGGCGAGATCATTGAAGGTTCATTCTATGAACCAGAATTGCAGAAGGTTAAAATAGCAAAAGACAGACCATATCATGTTCAAGAAATTATTCGTGAACGTTTTACCAAGGGGAAGAAATTTGTATTTGTCAGATGGAAAAATTGGCCCGAGAAATTTAACTCCTGGGTTCCCGCGGACCAGCTGATGGCCGTATAAATATGACAACATCTATCTTCAACCGACATATGAGAAATGGATCGGGATCTGAAACACGGATTTTATATGACTCTGCCTTCAAACGCCAGCCTAAAAGTATTCCCGGACAACACAATTTCATGCTACCAGGTGGACTTGGCTCGACACCTGGATCTAGAGCAGGGGTGGGCATCGAGGGCCGAGACACTGCAGGTTTTCCATGTAACCAATCACCTCAGCAGGTGGGTTGCTGATGAGCTTCTGCTCTGAACATAAACACCTGGTTGTCAATGAAATCACCTGCTGAGACACCTGATCATTAATGAAATCACCTGCTGAGGTGATTGGTTGCATGGAAAACCTGCAGTGTCTCGGCCCTTTATGGCACATGATTGCCCACCCCTGATCTAGAGGGCGACTGGGATGTGGCGCTGACGGAAATTTCTTATCCACACACCTGGTTAAATATCCCGGAAAAGCCTTGCTGTACATTTCAGGTGAAGAAAATTACGGGCTTACCGCCCAAGAACAAACTTGCCGTTCACTCGCAATTTTTTGACACGGGATATTACGATAACTTTGAGGTTATTGCAGCATGGATAAACCCTCGTTTGAAGACTATAGATTCGAAGCTGACTTTAAAATATGACGATATCCAGAAAAAGTTTCTGTGGGAAGGAGACGGTACCTGCCAGGTATATTTTGAAGCCCCGACGGCGTACATGCTGGGGATACAGCCTAATCAACGGCTGAGATGCGGACCCGGGGTCACGAGCTCTCCCCGCTACCCTGATATAAAAGCGGGCATGTATCACCTGTTCTGTTATACAGACATTGTACAGCCTCAGGCGGTGGGCGACGCTTTTGCTCCTCTCCTCCGAGCGTTCGAAATTGGAGGTCGTTTCGGAGAAATAATTACAAAGAAATTCAACCCCGCTTATTACATCCCGGTCTCCAAAAGATATATTGAGACGATACGCATCGAAATCAAAAGCGATCAAGATCGACCGGTAAATTTCAGATACGGTAAAGTGGTTCTGACATTACATTTTAAACCGGCGGGATAAAAAAATGGCCGGGGCAGCGCACAAAGCCGACATTTATAGATTTGTGCCTTACTATGAAAATCAAGTCGGGAACGGCCTTCACGGCTTCCATGGCGCTCCTGTTATGTACAGGCGCGGGCTCGGGAACATAATTTCGAAACTGTTCAAATTTGTGTCGCCGCTGATTAAACAAGGATACACGATCGCCAAACCTCACCTGAAAAAAGCAGCTCGAAGCATCGCTTCCGACGTAGTGAGCTGCGTTGTTGAGAGGGCCGGCAAGGGTCAGGAACCCGAGCAGCAGCGGGGGTCCGGGATCATGGTGCTCTCAAGAAGGCCCCGGAAACGCCCCCCGGGGAAACGGATCAAAACGGTTAAAAAGCGAAAGACCCCCGGAAAAAGCAGAACAGTTCGAAGGAAGCATAAGAAGAGGAGGTTGTCCGGGGATATTTTCTCTTAAACAATGTCTCTTTTGCGAAATAATTCCCCTGAATGCACCATGAGCGAATTGGATTTATTCGCCGTCCCCGGGACCCAGCTGTCCATCGAGCAAAGCCAATACGTTGAGGTCCGCCCCTTTATCAGCCCTGACGGACACGGGCCCTATCGAGTTTTTTATCCCCGGAGACGGTGAGAGGTATTTAGACCTCAATAATACACTGCTTTATCTGCGATTGAAAATTACAAACGCCGACGGGACTGACCTGGCTAATGACGCCCGCGTGTGGGTAATAAATTACCCTCTCAATACGATTTTCTCGCAAGTCGACGTGACTCTGGGTGACCGGCTAATTTCCCAGTCCAGCGTGACGCACCCGTACAGGGCGATGATTGAGACGCTGCTTTCCCCCGCTTCATTGAAATCGCAGTTCACGGGTGGATTGTTTTACAAAGACACCCCGGGTCAGCACAATTCGACCGCTGTGGATGACGCGGGCTCGAATAAAGGCCTCGTGAGCAGAGCGAGCTTTAGCGCCGAATTGCGTGAATTTCAAGTTCAGGGCCCGCTGCACGCGGACATATTTTTCTGCGAGAGGCTTCTTCTGAATAATGTTGATCTAAGAGTTAAATTAATTCGAGCCAGCGATGCTTTCTGCCTGATGGGGCTGGCGGCCTCCACTTTCAAGCTGAAAATTCTGGGCGCGTCCCTATTTGTTAAGAAAGTCACCGTATCCCCTGCAGTGAGATTGGGTCACTCTGCAGCTCTCATGAAAGGGAACGCCGTGTACCCGTTATCACGAATCAACGTTAAGACTTACGTGATCCCCAGCCATTCCAGGATATGCAACCAGGAGAACCTGTTTTTAGGAACCATGCCCAAATATGTGGTTCTGGGTATGGTGAATCACAATGCATTCAGCGGGAGAAGAGATCTGTCCCCGTTTGAATTTGCACACTATGACCTGGAGTACCTCGCACTCAGTCAAAACGGGAGACAGCTGCCGGCTAAAGCTTTCCAGCCTGAATTTAACAACGGACTCTCTGTGAGGGAGTTTTACAATCTCTACACGGCAACCGGGCGACACCTCAAGGACCTGCCTCTCTGTATAGACCGGGAGGATTTTGCACACGGCTATGCGCTGTACGTCTTCAATTTAAACCCGGAGGAGGACAGCGGCGCTCTGAGCCCCGTTTCCACAGGGACCCTGCGACTTGAGATGAGATTCAGAGTCGTGACTCCGCATACCACCACGCTGATAGTGTACGCGTGTTATGATTCTCTCCTGGAGATTAATTCCAAGTGACAGGTCCTTGTGGATTTTTACTGATGAACACCCTGGAATTGGACACTGTTATGAGGGGCTTAATAGGAGACCTGTTCACCTGTGTTTTCGCATCTGAGGAGTTATTCCGGATCAAGCCGGACCCTCCCGTATATTTCATCGTAAACACCCACCCTAGACATTTACTGGGGGAACACTGGTTAGCGCTCACCGTTGAAAAAAATGGTCGAGCCACATTTTTTGACTCGTTCGGCCTCAGCCCGGACTTTGAATACTACCCTAAAAGCATCCTGCGATATCTGGAGAATCTCCCAGATGTTAAAAACATTCTGTATCACAACAAACAGCTTCAGCACGAGTTATCGGACTTATGCGGACAACACTGCGTGTATTATCTGTATAACAGAGCCGCCGGGAAGTCGTACCAGGACGTGGTGTCTTTATACACCGAAAATACTATCGCGAACAATGATTTGGTTCCTGACTTTGTGAAAAGATATTGTTATTGCCTTAAGAAAAGTTGCAATACCTCCTGTAACCAGCTAGCAGGGCCTTTGCATGAGTTTAAATATTGTCACGGCTTGTGTTAACCGGCGTTCCTATTATTTTATGTTTTTCCGTGTGAAAATGTAACCCCCATCTTAGAACGCTCTCCCGATCATACCTTTAAAGTTTTATCACGTTTGCATAATTTAAAACCCCGTTATTAAGCGTAGAAAGAAGTGTTGACCTTTGACCTTTGATTTTTTATGTGTGTTTTTTTGTGAAAAAATGCTTCAGATGTGTAGAAAACGCTCTCCCGATCATACCTTTAAAGTTTTATCGCGTTTGCACGCTTTAAACTCCCGTTATTAAGCGTAGAAAGAAGTGTTGACCTTTGACCTTTGATTTTTTCATGTGTGTTTTTTTCGCCTGAAAACGGGATGGATGTGTGAGAGCGGCCTCCCAATCATACCTTTAAAGTTTTATCGCATTTGCACGCTTTAAACCCCCGTTATTAAGCATAGAAAGAAGCGTTGACCTTTGACCTTTGATTTTTTTATGTGTGTTTTTTTTTTTTTTTTTTTTGTGAAAAATGTTCTGGATGTGTAGAAAATGCACCCCCGATCATACCTTTAATGTTTTTTGTTTTTTGCATCGTTGTTATTAAGTAGAGAAGTGCTGAAAGTTGTTTTTAAACCATATGCCGAATAAAAGTGATGAAGGCCGGAGATGAGTTTCAGTCGGTGTTTTATTAGTAACAATATACAAAAACGTGTCTGACTGCGATGTATTTAAAAAAATCTTGATCATAATATCCAGTCAGTCTTTAATTCGACACCCTCCTTTTATGGTGAGAAACCTTCCCAGCGTTGGAAGTCTTTTTTTTTCTTAAGTTTCTTCCTGGCCAGCGAATCGGTTAAAAGAAGGGTTTCATCCAGTGAGCTGCTCCATCCTTTTTTAAGCTTCTGAAACTGCTCGCGGGCTTGCGGGTTTGATACGCACGCCACCGGAATGTTCCGCTCCTGTAAAATATTGAGGAACTTCACCCAACCTGTAGGGGGGCTCGATTTCTTGAACGAGGATCCGAGATGTTTCATAAGATCTATGGCGTGAGACCCCCTCAGGACTTTCCCCTTGTAAATAAATTCCCCCGACGGACTCCAGCGCGTATCACCCATCGACAATTTCCTCATAATATATTCAGCATTTTTACGCTCTCTGGAGGGGATATTCTTCAGGACCTCTGTCACAGTCTCATCCAGCTCCTCCTCCTCAGGTTGCTTAGCGACGCGAGTCTCTTGCGGGGGTGAAACGCGTGATTCGAGTTCCCCCTGTTTGATCAGGGTTAAATAGCGCTGCAGCAGAGCCTCATACTTTTTAATTTTTTCATAAGGGGAGTGAGTACGTTCCTCCAGCACGGCCCGCATTCGTGAGTCTAAATCATTTTCCGCTGTTTGTCTGATGTTATTTCCGCTCGGCGGAACAGAATGTCCGAGCTGAAGCATCTGTTGAGGAGTCAGTAAAAACATCTTTTGCGCCGCTTTGAACGCCATTATCCTCTGGGTACTATTAGACTCGTTATAACGGGCAGGGCCGCGGCGAGCAGAGGCAGGAGAAAGCCGCCCGTCTGAATCAGCGCTCCCCGCTTCCTTTTGTAACTGGTTTTTCTATCGGCCAGAAGACGTAAAACTCTTTTTCGTTTTTTCAAGGCACGGAATTGAGAGTCGCTCAAGGTGATATTCCCCTTTAATATATTCAAAGCGATCTCAGATAAAGTTTTCAGAAGCTCCGGCCTGCATGTCTTCAGGCTGTGGTGACGCTCCCTCGCCCCAGCTCTGATTAGCGCTTTAAGAGCTGGGGCGTTCCTTTTTAAAAGAGAGCTCATATCCGTTTATCTTTCTGTAAATAAACCGTGGGCCACTCGTGCGGGAGTAATCCCGATCTCAGTCTGAACTGATCTGGACACTCCTGCGTGCAATCCAGTAATAAATACCCGTAAGGTACGCTCGTAGCATCGTCAAGAGCCTCCAAAAAAAATTGTTTTCTGCCGGGAAACATTTGCTGAGCCAGAATGTTCATCTGTAACTTGTCTCTGGGGTTTTTAAACAGTACCATATAATTACAATTCAAACTGATGGCTCGACTGTATTTCCCTTTATGAAACACGTTCTGTGTGATCATGATGACGCTCATATTCCGGTGATGTCTGTACTGGGTGAAAATTCTTACAACTTCAGGATGATAGAAAGATAAGATCGTCCAAAATAACCAGATGGCTCTGACCTTCAGGGAAAAGGCTGTCGTCCAGAAATGAGTCAGGGAGTCCTCTTACAAATTTAATATTTTTATTCTTCAGTTCAGAATACAGAGGTTGTTCAGATGTATACAGCCATACAATATACTGCTGGGAGCGCACCGCTTATCCACCATGCCAGACCGCGCACTCATTTGTTGTCTTTTATCACATCACTGTTATGTCATTAAATTTAGTTATCCTTTGTACCGTGCTCTGCTTATTTTATACTGGGTCCTTCAAACGCTGGTCGGTTCTCCGTCCTGCGTCCGACACATAACATTTATGATGTTTAATTCCCTGCTGCGGTGTTTTGATAGATGCAGCGAGGGTGGGGTCTTTTATATAACACTTGACCAGATCTTTGACGCTGTCAAAGTTTATTTTCTGACAGCTCTCGTGCGTTTGAGTGATCCCCTTCACACGCATGACCGTTTTACCTCGTACGGTTTTATATGCGTAACTTTTAGGCCCCGCTGCTGCAAACTCTGTGATGACGTCGCCGTTCAACTCGTCGGTGAGGTGCCCCAGATAATTACCGGTAGGCAGCGGGGTTTCACCCCGCCTACAAACGTAAATCAGGCTATCGGTATCATAATACAGAATCCTGTCAGGATTTGCCACAGCCTCCATAAAACCGTACAAGGTCAAACGCGCGTATGCCGTTGTAAACGATGCGATGAAAATATTGACGGCTTTACCCGGTCGGCTGACGTACCGCGGGCTGTACCTCCATTGAACCATAGCCACCTGACTGCTGAGGAATGTTAGATATGTGACCTCGTACTCTTCAGAAAACAGATACCTGAACAGATCGTCAGCGTTTTTAACAAGCGCAGTCTGCGTCAGATTTGACCTCTGGGCGAATTTCCCCCAAAAGGAGTTGAGGCAGATCTTAGTCATCTGTCGTTTTGCCGGATTGTGACTAATTTTTTCTGGGTCTAAACGAATCTTCTGATTCAGCCAGTAGTCCGTGATATATTTTTCTCTGCTCTCGGGGTCTTTATCAAATTCGGGAGGGAAACCGGAGGCTTCCTGCTTGTGTTTTAAGAAGGTGTTTATGTACCCCTCAAAGATTTTATCACTTTTTTCCTCAAAATGCCAGACTTCAAAACCCTTAGCTACAACGTAGCCTGTATCCAGAGCTTTGTGGAATTCTGGGGTCGTCCAAGTCCCAGACAGAGCTCTCTGCTGCTGACTGTGTGTGCACGCTCCTGCTTGATTATTTTCATCAGCGCAGGTGCGACACAGAGTAAACACCAGTTTACCGTGAGGAGTTCTGTGTGGGAGGACGGGGAATTTTAGCTACACAACGGCTTTGATGAGCCCGAAATAAGTCCTGGGGTCTCGGAAATTTCTCTCGATAATTTCCGGATGCCCCGTGAGAAATGTGAAATTTATGTTAACGTAAGGATACAGCGAGGTCACGTCGACGTAATAGACCCTCTCATCTTGCTTAGTCGTGTACCTCAGACGGGACGCGCAAGTCCGACCGCCGTATAAAGTGTTGCGAGGTTCGAGGGGTGGCGGTAACCCCCTGCGGCTGAGGAAACGGCGAACGCTCTCATCCCTCAGCCTCATTTCAAGCCACTGATGTTCCCAAATTACGCTGAGGGTGACGCCCGGCATAGCCCGCAGAAAGGCTATTTTTTTCTGACATGCTGCGTGGAGCTCTCCAAATGAAGTGTTTGTGAGAGGGTTTATTTCGTGCTGTGTAAAACACGTTGCACACCCGTGGTAAAAACACCCGAGAAACTCCCACACTTTTATCCGCCCATCAATCTGAGCATACCCATCAACATAATAACCTCCTATTTTTTTCTCGCCCCTGTTTAGAGCGTGATCGTTGGTAATGTTTTGCGTCTCAGCAACCCATTCTAACCACTGCACGGCCACGTCGGAATATTTTTTATGCTTCGTTCTATAATTGTCGGCGGAGGGGATCGCCAGTGTTTTTGGAGCGAGAAAGTTAGTTTGGAAGACTTTCATACATGCCGCGGCGATTGTAACGCAGGTAAAAGGATCCACGCGTGTTTCAGCGATGAATTCAGCCATAAATTTGGAGCAGGCTGCAGCCAGGATTTTTGTATCATTATCACAATACATAACGGCCTCGGCTTTATAATCGAAAATTGCGGGGTTTTTTGCTCACGTACCACGCGTTAAATTCCTCTCTTTCTCCCTCTGACATATTTGCGACCCTGTAAGCCGCAGAGTCAGGGTACGGCCCGACATAGTTCCAATTTTTTTCTGAACTGAACAGGTGTGGAAAGTAACCTTTGCGGACTATTTCGTCTTTCAGCCGGATTCCCAGGGCTTTAGGCATCTGAGATAAGCACATTGTAAGGAAAGATAACGAATCTATATATTTCTGTTTAAAGGCGACGTCTGTCATGAGTAATAGTTTAGTCCCGGTCATAATCATAGCGGGGGTTACGCCCTGCTGGACTAAATACTTTAGAAGCAGATAGCCGTCAAAACATTTTGAGTTGTGAGCGATGAACACGTATTCCTTGAATTTTCTCGTTCTAAAATGTTTAAAGAAGCGGGCTACGCAGTCTGTCCCCCATGCGCTCCAAAAATCACCCGTCTTTGTTACAGCACTGACGTAAAACGGCACGTGTTCCCCGTTATTATTGACATACATTTCAAAGTCATAAAAAATGTATTTCAGCTTTGATCGACGTCATATAGCAGAGGTGACCCTCGCCCGTCTCCTGGAGAGCCTCGCTGCATATATGACACCTCTTCTGCTTACACACACTGTTTTTAGAAAATGCTATGTAATACTCGCGTTTACATCGAGGGCATTTTTTTCTGTTATCACACACATTAATGAACTTACCGGCGGAAGGACGATACTTCGGTTGTTTATGCAGGCTGTAACAGGCGGGTGAGCGACACTTCTTGTTACATTTGCTGCAGAATACCAGGTTATTTTTCTCGTAACACCGCGTGGATTTACAAATTTTACAATATGACGGACAATTATGGGAGGTGGGGTTATTGTACCCCTCAAAGCAAAACTCACATACATATCTCACTCCCAAAAATCTCTTTAAATCTGTGATTCCGTAAAAATGATTATTAAACAGAAAAATGAAAAGAGTTTTCTGCAGCGCCGGTATTCCTGTTTGGAATTTTGTCAGCTTTCTCTCCCCTTCAGCTCTGAAAAACACCACAATTTTACAACCCAGAACGTTTTCAAATTTTCCCACCTGCTCTAAAGATACCGGCGTAGCAGCCGTTAATCCGACGCTAATTTGTAACGCCAGCCCGCGCTGCTCCGCCTCGCGCGTAGTCAGATGAGGATTCAAAAATTGAACGAGGTTTATCGCGAAACATAAACTGTTGTCAGGATTATACACGATATTAAGGCATTTGGATTTTTTCCTCAGAACCTCGTGATGGAGGAGGTCATCTATTCTGCGTTTCCCCACGCCGTTCTGGTTGCGGATGACTTGGACCACTAATTCCAGAGACTCGTCGGATAAAACGTTGGAATTCGATTGTATCAATCGTTCTAGCAGATTTTGGAAGCCCGTCACATCGCCTGCATCGTTATATGAGCTGATCAAAGCTGCCCCACGAATCTCCATTTGGATAAAGTCCCCGGCCCTGGCGTGTGTTAAAGCCTTTTCGACCGAGTTCTGAAGAGTCCCAACGATGTTACGATAAAATTCTGCGTAGTCGGGAATTTTGTCGATGCGGTGGAAATTTAGAGGCTGCCTGATTTTGATATTGTTAAAAGCCGGTCTCCTGATGACGTTAGCAGCCCCACTGCCCGTCATGGGAGAGTGTCGGCTGGACCCCGGTCGTGCATCATCTCCACTTTCCATCAAAACAGAGATTGCAGAGTTTATCGGGGTTAAACGAGCTCTGTTTAAAATATCTTCTCCGTGCGCATTGCACGGGGAGGGACTTCTTACAGGTGAAAAAATGCGCGCGTCATTAGGCATTTGATTTATTTCATCCACCGCGGATTGGACGTGAGGATTAACTTCACACGTGAGGAGGTTTAAAGCGTTATTTAGAGGAGTCAGATGTACCTGGTTCAACGCCGCGGGACCGGACTCGTCTGGAGGCTGGGTGTGCGGGGGGTCAGGGGGCTCTTCAGTATCAGACTGGACCGTCGAATTTATCGCCGAAATGATGTAGGGGTTAATTTCTTCCGATTCTCGTTCAGCCGCCAAATTGTTAACAGTATCATTTAGCGGTGTTAAACGAACACGGCTTAAAAGTCTCTCTCCGGACTCGATGTTATTTCGAGGCGGTGAATTTAACGCCTCGGGTAATGGGCCATCTGTTCCAGGAGTGCTCCCCGCTGAGTCGATTATTGAAGCGTTTAAATCCAATACACGTCCGAAGTTATTTTCCCGACCTGAATTCTCTCCTTTCATCTTTTAAAAGCCGTACCAGGATGAATCTACCTCAAGAAAATCAATTAATATACCTCTTCAAAATGAATTCTCCCGTTCCATCGGAATAAGAAAAAAAAACAGAATACACATTTTCCAACAAGTTGCGAGATGAGATTAATCCCAGCTCAGAATATCTTCGAGCCTTGCGTCTCGGTGGAAAATAGATGGTCTCCCTCCACCGCGAGCTGAAAAAAAAAAGAGAAAAACATTAGTTATTAAATATTTAAAATAAATAAATACATAACTCTGACTCCTTACCGTGTAAATCCGTGGATCGTTTTACGGTTCTCTGCTGCTGACCCGCTTCTCCACGGGCTGTAACAGAAAAAATCGGGTTATTCCAGAGTTTTAAATGTGATTTAATTTCGGTCGGTGTACTTACATCTGCGTGGAGAAGTCGGGGCTTCCAGCCTTCAAACTTCTTCAGGGGGCTCTGACTTGATTTCTAGAATTAAAATAAATAAATAAAAAGCAGCACCCTCGCAAGCAGATATGTTATGTGTCGGACGCAGCTCGGAGAACCGACCAGCGTTTGAAGGACCCAGTATGAAATAAGCAGAGCACAGTACAAAGGCTAACTGAATTTAATACATAACAGTGATACAAAATATACAAAAGAAAGTGCGGTCTGGCGTGGTGGATTGCGGTGCGCTCCCAGCAGAGCTAACGGTCCGGAGCCAGAAGCTGTTCGGACCCAACGACCCCGCCGACACCCCCCAGGTGGCCGCAACAAACCGAGTCTGTGAAAGAAGGAACCATTATGTGAGTCCACACTCTACACACAGAGAGAACACTTAAAGGTGTACAAACAGCAAACACTTCCTGGCTTGATTACTAATCAGCTTCCCAACCTGCAGGCATGGAACATCCAGTTCACAAAACTCCACTGCAGTGGAAGCCGATACATGACTAACGTACAGCTCAATATAAAAAGGTGTGAGGGACACCACATTTACTGACTGTATAAATGTTAGTCACAAAATCTAACGTACCTCAGGAAGTGTGCTGACGAGCGTGAGACCTCACCCCCTCCTCTTTCACAGACCGTGCATCAAACCTGGACGTTCTCTGCATCCACTGATGATGAGATGGCTCCCGAGACGACGATCTCACCCGTCTGGTCACAAGGTCGAGTCTCTGGCAAATACACACTGTGCACTCCAGTCTTAAATGCCACCATGTTCCAATCCATGCAGATGCACCACAGCTGTGAGTCCTGATGAGCCGCAGGTGATCGGCCTCAGGTGATCAGGGTGAGGTCCTGATAAACTCAGCAACACAGCCACTCAGTTCCAAATGCAAGCCACCTGGAAGGAAAAACAAAAGACAGAAACAAAAAGGCAGCCAGGCCCCCCAGCCATACAACAAGATATTCTGTAATATTTCAAATATATTACCGAGGCCGGGTCTGAACGCACTCTGGAGCGTCTGCGTGGTTTTGTTTAAAAAAGACACAGTTTCAGAACGCGTGCATCATTTAAAAAAACAGTCATTTCTATCAAAAAAAGATTACTTAAATCACTTACCCTGAAACCTGATGTGGTTTTCGCACTCTGCTCGAAGACAAGAAAACTTAATTAAACAACATGGTTTTTCAGGACCAGCAGATTTTTTTTTACTGCAAATTAATTCTATTTTATACCCATCGAGGGGTCCAGGTGCCTTCACTCTTCACTGTCCGTAGTGGAAATGACCGGTGATTCCTTCCCACAGGGGGACGTGACTGAGAAGAAACTTTGTTTTTTCCGCCTTCATCACCTTGGGCGGCATCTCTGATCAGCGGGTGTCCCGCAGCCCCTGTCCCCGCTGAAATATCACCCTATAGCGCGGCCCCTGGGGGCTGAGCCAGGTGAGTTGGAAGTGAGTTTTCCTCTTTTCCGGCATCCAATCTCCTGGAGGCTCAGGGTTGACCGTGTCACGAATCATCGACCCTGCAGCCGCGGAGAACACTCCCCAGCCGGCGGAAGTAAGCGCCACCCGCGGGGTTCCTCGAGTGGCAGTCTCCCCCTCAGCCAGAGTGAAGAAACTTACTTGGGCAAAATACGGATCGAACGTGTAAGTTAAACGTTCAGGCCCCTCCAGGCTGTACGTCAAATCTTCCTCCGGTATCGGCTGACTCAAGCGGCTGACATACATCCTCACTTTTTTTGGAGCGAGTGAGCCCTCTGTCATCATGGTGATGTTCACGGGCGTCTCACAGATGTAACGGAGGATTGGAGTTCGTCTCGCCATGGTGAATGCTGTATGTCACTCTGTCATCGAAAAGGGGATTTTTAAACCCTGTCTTCAGCCCGCGGGGCTTAATTCAATGCCTCGGATGAATAAAAACACCATCTGGCGTGATTGGGAAGAAACTTTGTTTTTTCCGCCTGATCGACCGGGTAATATCTTACACACACACACAGCGCTCCGAAACACACATACGCACACGCACACACACACACACACACACACACACACACACGCACGCACACACACCCCCAGACAGACACACACGCACACAGCTAGCGTCTGCAACAGGTATTATAGCCGTGGGGTCATGTTTCTGTGAGGAGCTCTATGCGTGGGTATTTGACCATCTTGCTGCAAAGACTTACAGCCGTTACAGCCGAGAGACGGTTATTTTTAACCCTTCTTTAATTTAAGAATTAAAAACAGAAAAGGAGACACATTAATTTAAGAATTAAAAAATATTAAAGGGGTATTAAAATATTCATGTTTAATCACTACATTGAAGAAAACCTCCCATAATTGTGCAAAAGATACGGGTATTTTTTAATCCTTCTTTAATTGAGGCAATAAAACCATAAAAGGACGCACTTTAATTTAAGAATTAAAAAATATTAAAGGCTGTATTAAATATTAGACATTGATTTATGTTTAATTATTTCAGAATTAGTTAATTCTTTAATACATTAAAAAAGATCTAGGTATTTTTTTTAATCGTTCTTTAATTCATGAAATAAAATGACATTAAAATATTAGACCCGGGTGGGAGGGGAGGTAGGGCTTTGAGGCGGAGCTTGGGGCGGGGTTAGGGGAGGTGCTAGGGGCGGGGTTAGGGGTGGAGTTTGGGGGCAGGGGCAAGGGAGGGGCTAGGGGCGGAGCTTGGGGTGGGGCTAGGGGAGGAGCCAGGGGCGGGGCTTGGAGTCAGGACTAGGGGAGGGGTTAGGGGTGTGGTTAGGGACGGGACATAGTGATGTAGTCGATTCTGATTGGCTGTGACGTCATACGGGGCGGGGCTAGGGGCGGGCTTAGTGACATAGTCGATTCTTATTGGCTGACAGGGCCATAAATCAGTTTTTGACATAAGGTCGCTCAGTTTACTCTCTGCTGTCATAAGGAGAGACGTAGGACAACATGTTCGCATCGCAGGAAACAACGAGTGAGGGCGTCGTGAAGTTTTTCCAGCCAACAGAATCTCAGGCTCAGTCGTTCACCTGGGGGGAGCTTTCTTTCCCAGAGTCCCTTTCACATGCCTTTTAATGTCAACAGCCACAACTGAATTCCAAATCTTCTCGCTTAGTTTATTATACAACCGTATATTTACTTTGCCAAAGTAAATTTATCTCTTTTTAAAGAGCCACTGTGCTGACAACAGGAGGCTTCAGTTTAATATAATTCATCACAATTATTTAACAGAGCAATGTCCAAAACAGCTGACAACATCGACAAGGAGGATGATGTGAAGGTGTAGGAATACGGACCCACAACAGGGGGCGTTAAATGAACGGACAATGGATAAGGCAAACTGTAACAATTTAATGTTGTGAAGTGCACAACGGAATACAGACAAACAGTTTTGGTACCACAGACAATTATATGTAGCGTGACGTGTGGGCAGGCTTGAGGAAGTCGGCTCCCTTTCAGACCCGGAGGAAGAGGGACGGCTTGTGCCTGACCACGCCCTTTGTCTCGCTCCCTTCGGTGTTCTGTTAATCGGTTGTCTAACCGTATAACCAGGTCGATAAGCCCGTCTAAATCCCACGGCTCGTCCTTCGCCACCAGGTGCTCCTTAAGGACCAGAGACAGTCCGTTTACAAAGGCGGAGCAGAGTGCAACAGCATTCCAGCCGGCTCGCGCTGCCGCAATGCGGAAGTCGACTGCATACTTAGCTGCGCTCCGACACCCCTGCGTGATTGACAGCAGCAAGTTCGAAGCAGATTCACCTCTATGGGGGTGATCAAAAACCTGCTTGAACTCCCTCACAAACCCAGTATATGTCATTAGGAGCTGTGAATTCTGCTCCCAGAGAGCCGTAGCCCAGGCGCGTGCCTCTCCTCGAAGCAGATTTATTGTGTAAGCCACCCGGCTGGCGTCTGACGCGTACATGATGGGACGCTGTGAAAAGACTAGCGAGCACTGCATTAAAAAGTCCGCGCACGTCTCGACACAGCCTCCGTACGGCTCCGGAGGGCTTATGTAAGCTTCAGGGGACGGTTTGTTGAACGACCAGCAGAATGTCTGTTTCAGGCCTCCGGTCAGCAGGGGGAGGTGCTGCAGCAGCGCCCTGAGCCTGCGCTTCCACCTTGGCGGTGAGAGCCTCCATCCTCCGATTGAGAATCACATTCTGCTCAGTGACTAAGTCCAGCCAAGCAGTGAAAGCAGTTAAGATTTGCTGCAGCTCACCTAACACGCCCCCTGCTGACGCCTGTGCACCTCGCTCTTCCAGCCGAGAAGAGGCGGAGAAGAGAGAGAACGGCTTTGTTCTGCTGTCTTTTAATAGGAGCTCCTATGTCACTAAACTCTGCCCATTTGGGTGTGTAATTTCACATATGCTTCAGATGCAAGGAGAATCAGATGCATTTTGCTCATATGGGCTATTTTGACTACTTTTGGTTTTACTTTCACAATTCAACTTAAAAAAAAAATTCTTTGCCTTGTTGGTGTATTTTTGTTTTCAGCACAACCTCACCTGTGTGACTTTACAGTTTTTCTTCCATTCTGACATTCTATATTAACACAGGGAACCTAAATTCAGGTAATAACAAATTTGAATATGAAAAAAGTTTTTTTTGTTTTACTGTGAAAAGCACAAACATCTTTAATGAACCATTTTATAACTTAGAATGTGAATATAAATTGTAATTTTCAAAAATATGTAAAAATGTAGCAAAACAAATATATAAATCTATTTGTTTGGGGTTTTTTTTGCACAGCAATTTACATGCAATAACATGGCACACAAATTGTATTTGTGCCACTCAGATAAACACATTCCTGCTGCTGGCCACTTGGAGGCATCATTTGTCTTTGGTGGGTTTGTTATTTCCTCAAGAACAATCCCACGTTAGGTCCACCAACAATCCATGTGAACAATCCTGTGATTGTTTTACATCATGTGTTTTTTCCACCAGTGATAAAGGAGAATATGTTCCCTCCATCCCCCAGCCACATCGGAGGAATGAGGAAAATGTGCACGTGCGCGGTGAATGCAGCGCCTCCGCAATCAAATGCGTGGGTTTATGAATATTCAGTAAGGTATGTCTTCTAGAATATATTCCATTTCTAAGGTAGAACTCTACTAGTGTATACTAACTTATATCTAAATATCTAAAAAGGAAAGAGTAGAATAGAAGAGTAGAAATAGAGTAAAGTAGAGCCACTTAGGTGCCTGGTCTTGAGAACCAGGGATGGTAGGTTGAAAAGCTTTTTTATCCCATGGGAACTCTCCCTACCCACCCAAGCGGCTCAAGAAAATGGACATATCATAATAATATATCATAAGACATATAATAAGAAAATAGAATTCATGTATATAAGTGATATTACATAATAAGGGTAATAAACAACATATACAAGAATATGGTTATTATATAATATTATAGGGAGTAAGCTTCTAAAACCTAAATATTAATACTAAAAAACTAGGCTAGCCTTTAAATATGGTTATATTATTATAGAAACAGAAGCTATGATGTATATATTAGGTATCTGTCTAAAGTAAACCTGTTAGCTTACTATAGGAAGACAAAATACATGATTATGATCAATTATGATTATGATCAAATTATGATCAATTTTGGCTTGGTTTAGAATGTGCGTTTAACACTAAATCATAAAGGGACAGTCATGGTTTCTTTCACCTTGAAAGTGCTGCAGGCAGAGAAGAGGAAAGACAGAGAGAAGTCCATTCTTGCGCATGTTGGAGGAGCGCACGAACTGAGAACCGCTCCACACACATTTTCATAATAACACAGCAAAAACCTTTTGAATATTATTAATCATTATTCAAGTTTACTGAGTCGATCACAACAATTTAAAACCTGGTTTAAAGGTTGAATTCTACATTTTCAACAAACATTCAAACTGAAACTGAAAGCGTTGGGAATTTGGTGGGAGGAACGCTAAATTCGGTCATGTGACAGGAACACGTCATATTACATTAAATATATGCAAAGTGTTTTGCTTGATTAAACACACAAGAAAAACACACATTAACTTCCATATGTGGATAAAATGTTCTTTGAAACCCAAAGTGGTTGTGTCCTTGAACTGTTGAAACCTGTAGGAGAAACAGGTTGTCAAGGTTCTGAGTTTATGGCCTATTATCTGGAGATATTCTGGGAAGCTTCTCATTTTGATGCTTGGCTATTAATATGACATGTATATACATGTAATATGATATGTAAATATTATATTAATATTAATATGTCCTATAATTTACACTGGCTGGGAATTTCACAGGATAAGTATAGTTTCAGGGAAAACTTGAAGAGCTCTGAATTATAGATAATGACAGTGCAGCTGGGGGGAGGTTTTTCAGGAGATACCTCCAGTTGGAGACCAAGCTGTTATTCAAAGAAATGTAACAGTAGTATAACCCTAACCCTAACACTAATCCTCAACTTGAGATCCAACCTTCCAGGGCAGCAAATGAATGCACTTTATTAGATTATGGTTGAGTGAGTCCATGTTCGCTACACTCTAAGAAATAAATGTTGAATTTAATTGATAAAGTTAAGGTAACTTTTTTTCCACATAACATTGTCAATTAAGTGCAAAACAAAAATTGTAGTTGAAATTAATTAAATGAAATAAAACATTATTATTTAAATCCTAAATGAATGATTGCAAGTATATTGAAAATAATTGTATTAATTACATTTAAAACCCCTTTGTTTCATTTCTTAGAGTGTACACCCTGGACAGGACAGTCTATTACAGGGCCACATGTCCACAGACAAACACAGTCATGCCCACACGCACACCTATGAACATTTAAAGTTTCTACTGTAGTTCACCTAGCCTGCATGTCTTTGGACATGGGAGGGAAGCCAGGGTGGACCCACACAGACATGGAGAGAACATGCAAGCTCCACACAGAAAGAGCAGGAAACAATCCCACAACATTTTGATGTGAGGCACCAGTGCTAACCACTAAGCCACCATGCCTCCCACTACTACAGTTCCCAAGCTGTAATACTTGGTATTACAGTTATGCAGGTACCACACTGCGTTGAACAATCACAGGCTGAACTACAATGTGTTTCATAAAAGTAAGCTTACCAAAACTCACTAAACTTATATTATGCCTAAATATGACAGGTGAAGGGACATACGAGGGGGGTTTGAGGTGTTTTGAGAAACCAATAGTTCTTGAGAATGTGTGAAGTTTTGACTCAGTAGGGGCAATGTTGAGAAATGTTGGTTTCTCAGGATTCAAAAGATGGAGAACCATGCCTTACTTTTTGAGTCAGGCTCAAAACTTCTCAATCGCCCCGTGTAAGTATGCTATCAAGGTTTAAAAAAAGAAACAGCACTCCATAGATACCGGGAAAACAGCTGAATGTCAAGGCAGAAAACTGTGGATTCCACATGACTTTGGTGACCTTCCTGGAATACATCATCAAGAAGGGACAGATCAGCACTGATACCCTCAAACAACTCCAGTGTTTCTACATGTTCCCTCATTACTGTCACTGCTGTATATGGAATTGCAGTTGGCTTGCTACACCTCTTAGTAATAATACCTCTCCTACCAATGAAAACAGTGTGCTTCTTTGCACTTTTATCTCATTAGCTGAACCTCACAAAATGCAGTCACGACATTGTTAAGTGCAAGTTATTTGCACTGAAACCTGCACATGAGAAGTGGAAAGATTAGATAAAGGAAGCTGAACACTGCCTCGTTATATGAAAACATCATAAAAACCCAGCAATTCTCCAAGAAGTCTGTGTGATTTCACCTCAGTCCCACACAGACATACTGGACATTGTTTTTCCATTTGGTTCTCATTCACTCTGACCTACTGTCCCAACTCCAAAACACCAAGCCATCTGCTCTTTCCTGTCAGTTTCCTCTTTGAGGATGCAGCACTTGAGAAAAATACTTTGTACCCATCAGTGTGTATGTGTGAAAGGGCGAATGTGCAACTTCACTGTAAAGTGCTGAAAGTTCATCTAAGTCAGATGAAAAAGCATTGTAAAAATCAGGGCTGTGAAATGAAAATTGTGAAATCCGAGGAAAATTCAAGGGGGTCTGGGGGGCGCAGCCCCCAGGAGCCGGGGTCTAGGGCCTTGTGGGGCCCCAGAAAACAAATTAAATTTTCTTCTACTGATACATTTTCAACATCTCCTGGAAGAACAAATCTCAAAATTAGTGCATATTTAAATTATCCTAGATTCAACCTTTCATTTGAACCGTCAATGATCATGTTGAAATAACAGAATATGACATGGAAGTAGGACCTGCTATGATTTTCCTTTTAATTGTAAACCAAATTATGCATTAACTCAGAACAATTACACTACATGAAATTCATGAAGACTGAAAAGACTGTTAAACCATGTCAATAACCACAGCTAAAACATGTAAAATATTTTAAAAATCATGGTAAAATATCAGTAACATACCTTATAAAAAAAAGCCACACATTCTTGTGTAAATTCCTGTAAATCCACTCAAAGCCACAGTGTCTTTTTTCCCATGAAAAAAGTCTATATAAAAGACTAATTTACATTGTTGTGTAAATTCATGTAGCCTAAATTAATTCAAAGCCACAATGTCTTTTTCCCAATGAAAGAAAGTCTAGATTAATGAGACAAAAAAGGCACATAATCTTTTCTGAAATCCTGTTTGAAAAGCACAATGTTTATTTTCCAGAGAGAGAAAAAATTCTTACCAGTTCACTTTCCCGTTCATTTTTCAGGTGTGTTCATGAAGCCAGCAACAATTCCACGGATTCTTGTCCTTGTCAGACTTTTTCAAACCGTCTTTCTCGCCAACTTCACTCTGTCTGATGTCACTCCATGACACAGACATGCTGCAAAATTCTTCTTTTAAAACTTGAAAGTTCTAAAAGTTTGCGATGTCCACATGCTACGTTTAGCTAAGCTTCGCACAGGAGCCACACACTGTCACCGCAGCAACCAACCCCCGCTTTACGACAACTGTCGTAACAGCCAGGCTTTGAGTGGCATTTTTCCTCCGTGAAACTCGGCGGATCCAAGGAAACTGATATGTATCTGTAACACACAGATCAGTGTGCGCGGACTTATAAAACTTGCATGATGTTGTAACAAAAAGAAAGCTTTGCGATAAGCATTTTACTCAGTAACGATCATGATTAAAGAGTACAGCACTAACACCCCCCCCTCCCCATGATGAAATCTTCGGAATCCCACGGTTCTGCAGAGATTCACAGCCCTGAAAAATGTGGTCGATTTTGTGAAGCAAATTCATGAGTCTTACTCTGGTCCAGGAAATGACCCTCCCAGCCACCTTTATGCTCATGATTCTGTCTGCTACCTCATCTTGGATTGGATCCACATAGACAGCTTCACGGTCACTCACAAATATGTTGCACCTTCTGCTTTCTGCAAGACCATTTTTTAGTGACATACAACTGAGTTGAGACCTGTGCATGTGAAACTGCCTGCATCATGTGGGTCTGTGGAAGAATTTTTCCATCAGCCTCTTGTCATCTTATTACAATCAATCAATCAATCAATCAATTTTATTTATATAGCGCCAAATCACAACAAACAGTTGCCCCAACACCCTAATCCTCAACACATCTGGCCTGATGTAGTGTTGGGTTTCGTTGCCAGTCTACACAGTTCCTGTACCATGGTCAACAACTTCTCCAAAGCTGTCCACTTTGTAGCACTGCTATAATTAAGCATTGCCACTGAAAACCCAATCCATCATGTCTTCTGCCTCTAAGGTGTCCTGTCTGATAATGTTTTGAACAGTGGACCACAGGTCATCTCACAAGTGTGGAAGGCCTTCTGCAAAGCAATTGAAGCATAAGTCAGCATCTTCTCTGGGTTTCATCCACAGTCTAATGGCCAGACAGAGCAGGCCACTGAGTATCTGTCAGCAGTTCTCTGTTGTATCTGCTCGGACAACACTACCTGGAGTGCACAGCCCCCGTGGGTGGAATGTGCATACAATTCTCTGACCTTTGTGGTGACTGGTTTCTCCCTTTTGAATGTTCCTTGCTTATCAGCCTTATTTTGTCCACCCAAGAGGACAAGATCACAATGCAATCTGTGCAACAGATCAGCAGGTGATTTCACTGATGATCACTTTGAGAAGATGGGATGAGTCCATCAGTGAAATCACCTGCTGAAGTCACTGGCTGCAAAGAAAACCTGCACTCTCTTGGCCCTTTCTGGAATGTCTTTGGACACCACTGTGATAAAGGCTGCTGGACTGCCTACTCTACCCTGGTTCAAGTCTGTACATCTGATGGCAACATTGGAAAGTTGTTCTACTGCTGGCTCTCTGGCTCTCTCCTTCTCTCCTTCCTCACCCCTGAAACTCACTGATGGCCATCATACCCTTCTTTGTGTGGTGTTTGTTGGATGTCAAATGCTGTGGTTGGGGCCTTTATTACATTTACTCAGTTGAAAGGGATATGATGCAAAAGAATTCTCTTGGATTCTCAGTGTGTTATCCCGGACCCTTCCCTCCTTCAGGTTTCCCACTGTACCCATCCTGGCAGGCTTGGCAGTTTTTCTGGTGGCTTTCCTTGAAAGGAGTGGGTGTTAATATGACCACAGCTCTTACTTTTCTTTTTACCTACCTTCTTCTGCTGTTTTCTCCTCCGTCTTCCTGGGAGTATCCTCACACCATCTGCCCTTCTATCAACATGTTACATTTTTTGCTAATCTACCTGTGTGCATTCTCCAGTCACACACTGCCACCAAATCAAGACTCTGCCTACTGGTCAGTTCACTTCCACTGCCATCATATTGTCTCTTGTCATTGTCTGCCTGCTGTCAGTTCCTCAATCACCACTGGAAGTTATCACCCTCCATGTGATCCAGAAGTTGAAAATAATCTCCATTCACCATATTGAAGAGAGAGCGTGAGTGTGTGTATGTGTGTTTTGTGCTTGGGTTCATGTTCCACTTTGGAACGTGAATCTTGGATTTGGCAAACCTGAGCAGAGTCACAAAGGACATTACCCAAAACTTTGACATTTCGACAGACTGGCCTGTGACTGTGGCTAAATATATCACCTACACATATGATGAGTAGACTTCCCCAGTTCTTGAAAATATACAATATTGTGAACAATTGAGACAACTCACACATTAAATTATTCAATTAAATTTATTTATACAGTGTTAAATCACGTCATCTCAAAAAGGCAAGACCTAAGTCAAGTCCAGACCAGAGTCAGGCACTTTGAAACAATGGTAATATATATATATATATATATATATATATATATATATATATATATATATATATATATATATATATATATACAGGCTTGGGGAGTAACAGAATACGTAACAGCGTTACGTAATTAGAATACAAAAAAAGTAACTGTATTCCGCTACAGTTACAGAAAAAAAAGATGTATTCAGATTACAGGTATATTTAGTAAAAAATGGGGATTAGTTCACAGGATTACAATTTTAATGCATTTTATGATATTATCTGTATATAATATTTTTTTTTTCTTTGAAACGAAAATGTCCCTTCATGGACAGCGACATGACGTCTCCTAACCGGGCAAAATATTGATGAAGTACCCGGATGTTAATGTATTTTCAATGGAGATTCGCGACTGAACACACTCAGAAAATGCTCAAAAATACGGGTTAAAATGTCATTTTGATCTGGATATCGAGCCATTAAAATTAAATTACATTAAATTATGTCAGGAAAGTATTAAACTTACTCTGAGACACACACATTCCCTAATATTAGTGTTGAAAGTTACACGGATCTGCGTTGTTCAAGCTGCTGAGCTGAGGTGTCCTGCAGCAGACGCAGCGCGGCTCCTAAAACCATTACAATACGAGGTCTGTTAGAAAAGTATCCGACCTTTTTATTTTTTCAAAAACCTGATGGATTTGAATCACGTGTGCTTGCATGAGCCAACCTTGAACCTTCGTGCGCATGCGTGATTTTTTTCACGCCTGTCGGTTGCGTCATTTGCTTGTAAGCAGCCTTTGTGTGAGGATGGGTGGAGTCTCTCGTTTTTTCTTTGCAAGGAAATGGCAGAACGACTGGAGCAGCGTGACTGCATCAAATTTTGCCACAAACTGGGCGACAGCCAGGTGGAAACCATTCGGATTATTCAGACGGCTTTCGGGTGATCCTCTGGGCATCCACAGATTGATCTAGTTATCTAGATTACGATTTGTTTCACAGTGTAATCGTCACGTGCCTTAACTAAAGCACTCCTTCTGCTGAATCACCTCTAAATTATTTACACATTATTCACTTTGCATGTTTTTAGGAATCCGCTAGCTTAGCGCAGCTACTAGCTCTTAGCCGATTTAGCATGGCGGCTTCTCCTGTCTCTCCCGCACTTTCTGCTCTGGGTGTGAAATGTTTAGTTATTCCTCAGCCTCCTTTAGCAGTAACGGTACTTGTAATAAGTATAGCTTATTCATAGCTTTGGAGGCCAGGCTGGGCGAATTGGAGACTTGGCTCCGCACCGTGGAAAATTCTACAGCTAGCCAGGCCCCTGTAGTCGGTGCGGACCAAGGTAGCTTAGCCGCCGTTAGTTCCCCTCTGGCAGATCCCGAGCAGCCGGGAAAGCAGGCCGACTGGGTGACTGTGAGGAGGAAGCGTAGCCCTAAACAGAAGCCCCGTGTACACCGCCAACCCGTTCACATCTCTAACCATTTTTCCCCACTCAAACACACCGCCGAGGATCAAACTCTGGTTATTGGCGACTCTGTTTTGAGAAATGTGAAGTTAGCGACACCAGCAACCATAGTCAATTGTCTTCCGGGGGCCAGAGCAGGCGACATTGAAGGAAATTTGAAACTGCTGGCTAAGGCTAAGCGTAAATTTGGTAAGATTCATTCGTCGGCAGTAACAAACCCGGTTACGCCAATCGGAGGTCACTAAAATTAACATTAAATCGGTGTGTAACTTTGCAAAAACAATGTCGGACTCTGTAGTTTTCTCTGGGCCCCTCCCCAATCGGACCGGGAGTGACATGTTTAGCCGCATGTTCTCCTTGAATTGCTGGCTGTCTGAGTGGTGTCCAAAAATGAGGTGGGCTTCATAGATAATTGGCAAAGCTTCTGGGGAAAACCTGGTCTTGTTAGAGAGATGGCATCCATCCCACTTTGGATGGAGCATCTCATTTCTAGAAATCTGGCCAATTTTCTTAAATCCTCCAAACCGTGACTATCCAGGGTTGGGACCAGGAAGCAGAGTTGTAGTCTTACACACCTCTCTGCAGCTTCTCTCCCCTGCCATCCCCTCATTACCCCATCCCCGTAGAGACGGTGTCTGCTCCCAGACCACCAATAACCAGCAAAAATCTATTTAAGCATAAAAATTCAAAAAGAAAAAATAATATAGCACCTTCAACTGCACCACAGACTAAAACAGTTAAATGTGGTCTATTAAACATTAGGTCTCTCTCTTCTAAGTCCCTGTTGGTAAATGATAATAATTGATCAACTTGATTTATTCTGCCTTACAGAAACCTGGTTACAGCAGGATGAATATGTTAGTTTAAATGAGTCAACACCCCCGAGTCACACTAACTGTCAGAATGCTCGTAGCACGGGCCGGGGCGGAGGATTAGCAGCAATCTTCCATTCCAGCTTATTAATTAATCAAAACCCAGACAGAGCTTTAATTCATTTGAAAGCGTGACTCTTAGTCTTGTCCATCCAAATTGGAAGTCCCAAAAACCAGTTTTATTTGTTATTATCTATCGTCCACCTGGTCGTTACTGTGAGTTTCTCTGTGAATTTTCAGACCTTTTGTCTGACTTAGTGCTTAGCTCAGATAAGATAATTATAGTGGGCGATTTTAACATCCACACAGATGCTGAGAATGACAGCCTCAACACTGCATTTAATCTATTATTAGACTCAATTGGCTTTGCTCAAAATGTAAATGAGTCCACCCACCACTTTAATCATATCTTAGATCTTGTTCTGACTTATGGTATGGAAATAGAAGACTTAACAGTATTCCCTGAAAACTCCCTTCTGTCTGATCATTTCTTAATAACATTTACATTTATCTGATGGACTACCCAGCAGTGGGGAATAAGTTTCATTACACTAGAAGTCTTTCAGAAAGCGCTGTAACTAAGTTTAAGGATATGATTCCTTCTTTATGTTCTCTAATGCCATATACCAACACAGTGCAGAGTAGCTACCTAAACTCTGTAAGTGAGATAGAGTATCTCGTCAATAGTTTTACATCCTCATTGAAGACAACTTTGGATGCGTAGCTCCTCTGAAAAAGAGAGCTTTAAATCAGAAGTGCCTGACTCCGTGGTATAACTCACAAACTCGTAGCTTAAAGCAGATAACCCGTAAGTTGGAGAGGAAATGGCGTCTCACTAATTTAGAAGATCTTCACTTAGCCTGGAAAAGAGTCTGTTGCTCTATAAAAAAGCCCTCCGTAAAGCTAGGACATCTTTCTACTCATCACTAATGAAGAAAATAAGAACAACCCCAGGTTTCTTTCAGCACTGTAGCCAGGCTGAAAAGAGTCAGAGCTCTGTTGAGCTGAGTATCCATTAACTTTAACTAGTAATGACTCATGATTTCTTTGCTAACAAATTTTAACTATTAGAGAAAAAATTACTCATAACCATCCCAAAGACGTATCGTTATCTTTGGCTGCTTCAGTGATGCCGGTATTTGGTTAGACTCTTTCTCTCCGATTGTTCTGTCTGAGTATTTTCATTAGTTACTTCATCCAAACCATCAACATGTTTATTAGACCCCATTCCTACCAGGCTGCTCAAGGAAGCCCTACCATTATTAATGCTTCGATCTTAAATATGATCAATCTATCTTTGTTAGTTGGCTATGTACCACAGGCTTTTAAGGTGGCAGTAATTAAACCATTACTTAAAAAGCCATCACTTGACCCAGCTATCTTAGAATATAGGCCAATCTCCAACCTTCCTTTTCTCTCAAAAATTCTTGAAAGGGTAGTTGTAAAACAGCTAACTGATCATCTGCAGAGGAATGGTCTATTTGAAGAGTTTCAGTCAGGTTTTAGAATTCATCATAGTACAGAAACAGCATTAGTGAAGGTTACAAATGATCTTCTTATGGCCTCGGACAGTGGACTCATCTCTGTGCTTGTCTGTTAGACCTCAGTGCTGCTTTTGATACTGTTGACCATAAAATTTATTACAGAGATTAGAGCATGCCATAGGTATTAAAGGCACTGCGCTGCGGTGGTTTGAATCAATTTGTCTAATAGATTACAATTGTTCATGTAAATGGGGAATCTTCTTCACGACTAAAGTTATGGAGTTCCACAAGGTTCTGTGCTAGGACCAATTTTATTCACTTTATACATGCTTCCCTTAGGCAGTATTATTAGACGGTATTGCTTAAATTTTCATTGTTACGCAGATGATACCCAGCTTTATCTATATGAAGCCAGAGGACACTCACCAATTAGCTAAACTGCAGGATTGTCTTACAGACATAAAGAATGGATGACCTCTAATTTCCTGCTTTTAAACTCAGATAAAACTGAAGTTATTGTACTTGGCCCCACAAATCTTAGAAACATGGTGTCTAACCAGATCCTTACTCTGGATGGCATTACCCTGACCTCTAGTAATACTGTGAGAAATCTTGGAGTCATTTTTGATCAGGATATGTCATTCAATGCGCATATTAAACAAATATGTAGGACTGCTTTTTGCATTTACGCAATATCTCTAAAATTAGAAAGGTCTTGTCTCAGAGTGATGCTGAAAACTAATTCATGCATTATCCTCTAGGCTGGACTATTGTAATTCATTATTATCAGGTTGTCCTAAAAGTTCCCTAAAAAGCCTTCAGTTAATTCAAAATGCTGCAGCTAGAGTACTAACGGGGACTAGAAGGAGAGAGCATATCTCACCCATATTGGCCTCTCTTCATTGGCTTCCTGTTAATTCTAGAATAGAATTTAAAATTCTTCTTCTTACTTTTAAGGTTTTGAATAATCAGGTCCCATCTTATCTTAGGGACCTCGTAGTACCATATCACCCCAATAGAGCGCTTCGGAGTTTTTCCTTCCCACTGTAGCCAAGTGCTTGCTCACAGGGGGTCGTTTTGACCGTTGGGGTTTTACATAATTATTGTATGGCCTTGCCTTACAATATAAAGCGCCTTGGGGCAACTGTTTGTTGTGATTTGGCGCTATATAAAAAAAAAAACTGATTGATTGATTGATTGATACAACCAGTTTAAAGTCGGCCGCACAACGGTGGAGAGCGCGCTGCGCTTCGGGTGGCCATCAACATGCTGAAACAACCGAAGAGTTGGACATCAGCACTTTTTCGGCACATTCCACTGTGAAAGAAGATTTTGCCATGAAAAGTGGCGGTGAAATTCATCGGCATGAAGCTGATGGCGCAGCAACAGCGCCTCCGTGATGAAGTCTCACAGGACATGTTGTAACATGACCAGCTCGTCAACCATTCAGAAGATTCAGACGGCTTTCAGTGGCTTTTTAGTCGTGTGACTATCCGAGAAATTGTGGACAAGCTGGACATATCAGGGTTTCAGTGACAATCCTATATGGGCATCACACAGATTAAGGAGCGGTACAACCGGTTTAAAGACACATTTCGCTGCAACTCTTTTCATGGCAAAATCTTCTGTCACAGTGGAATGTGCTGAAAAAGTGCTGATGTCCACCTCTTCCACAATTTCTCGGATAATTGCACGATGGTCCCGCATCACCACAGTGTTCACTTTGGAAATGATCCAGTCGTTTCAGCGTGTTGATGCCGATCGGAGCGCGGCGCGCCTCCACCGTTGTGTGGCCATCTTTAAACTGGTTGTACCGCTCCTTAATCTGTGTGATGCCCATATAGGATCGTTACCGAAAGCCATCTGAATAATCCGAATGGTTTCCACCTGGCTATTGCCCAGTTTGTGGCCAAATTTGATGCAGTCGCGCTGCTCCAGTCGTTCCGCCATTTCCTTGCAAAGAAAAAATGACGAGAGACTCCACCCATCCTCACACAAAGGCTGCTTACAAGCAAATGACGCAACCGACAGGCGTGAAAAAAATCATGCATGCACACGAAGGTTCAAGGTTGGCTCATGCAAGCACACGTGATTCAAATCCATCAGGTTTTTGAAAAAAATAAAAAGGTTGGATACTTTTCTAACAGACCTCGTACATTTATATATATATATATTATTTTTTTACACAATTATCCTTTATTGACAGAGTTTCATTCATGAAGTCAGTGGTGTGGGTACACATCTCTATGTGTGAGTGTGACTGTGAGCGGCACAGCGTGGGTCATTATAATCTCATTATTTTAAGGTGCAAATTAAAAACAAAAAATCCCCAGTTTTGTCGAACAATTTAATCACTAACGACAAGTATTTTAACTAGACATTGGTCTAGCAGTGGAAAATATCAACTAGACATAAGTGAAGAGTTAATGGTCCGTGTCATCGGACGACACAGGTACGGCAGGAAACATACAGCTGTTATCATCCAAATATCACAGACAAACTGACAAGAAGAACCAAAACCACTACTTATGGAAGGAAATAAGAGCTGGACAGAACTATCTACAGCGCGGCTCTCCATTCATCTGAAAATCTCTGTACAACGTAGTACTGAAAACTCTGTTTTGTCCACCGACGATTTTACACGGTGTAATCCACTGCACTGCTTACATTATACACTCTGTTTGTGGATGTGATGGCGTGCCGGGTGAAACAGCTGGAACTGCCCAGAGGGAGATTGTTCCTACACTTTTACAGCTGAATACTGAAATAAACCGTAAATGCGGGGAGATGTATTACTCAGAGTTTTCCAGTTTTGTACGTGAACGTATACTTTTTTCCCTCCACGTATGTTGTGTTTAATAAACATGAACAATTACTTTTTTCTCTGTGTGTGACTTTAATGAATGTAATAAAGCATAATTCTAAAACTTAGACGGTCAGTGTTCTTTCCAATAATATTGTTGAAAAAAGGGTGAAATGTTTTCAAATCAAATTTATTTATATAGTGCCAAATCACAACAAAACAGTTGCCCCAAGGCACTTCATATTGAAAGACAGAGTCATACAAACGAGGTTTTGGTGGAAAAAAAGGTTCTCGTATGAATTTATGCGGGGTTTTAACACGGTCTTATTAAAAGGTCGAGGCTGATCTGTGAGCGCTCTCCGCAGTACTGAATCAGAGTTCAATTTAACATTTCCAAGAGCGCCTATTTAAAACAAAAGATTAATATTTATGTTCGCTAAAACATAAACATGAAAAAGGTCTATCCGCTTCATCATTCTGAAGAGATCCGCCTTAAAAGATGGGTGATGAGGATTTAATGAGGGCTATGTATTATAGTCCGGCAAATCCGGGGAGTTTTGGAGGACCGGAGCGTTTACGCAGGGCTCTGCGCGATCAACTCGGATCAAATTCGTATGAAGCATATCAGAGATTTCCTGTCGGGGGAAGATGCATACACATTACACAAACCTGCCAGGATGCATTTTCCAAGAAATAGAGTATTGTCACAAACCCGCTTAACCAATTTCAGGCGGATTATGCGACATGCGGGGGTTATCAGATTTTAACGACAGGTACAAAGTACCTGCTGACCGTTATCGAATCTTCTCAAAAAAAGCGTATGCCAGAGCCCTGAAGTCGAAGCAAAGGCGTAAGTCTCACAGGCCTTTGCCTCGCTCTTAAAGCGCAGCGGGGTGCCTCTGAAGCTGCAGACTGATGCTGGGAAGAGTTTTTTAACAAACCGTTCAAAGATTTAATGAAAAAACACGGATTCTACATTTGCCACGGCCAGTGATCTGAAAGCCTCGGTTGTCGAGAGGTTTAATCGCACGCTAAAGACGAGAATGTGGAGATATTTTACTGCTAAAAACACACGAAGATACATCGACGTCCTGCCGTCTTTACTCACGGCTTATAACGAGAGTTATCATAAAAGCATTAAAATGAGACCGAATGAGGTTAACGCTCGAAACGTAGATCGAGTGTTTCAAAATTTGTAGGGGGCATCCACCCTATGCAGGAGGCCTGCAAAGTTTAAATATAAGGTCGGAGATAGAGTCAGGGTCTCCAAGCTCAGGGGAGTTTTGATAAAAAAAATATGAACAAAGTTTTATGGATGAAATGTTCACGGTGTCAGAATGTATACAACGTGCGCCGCCCATTTATAAATTGAAAGATTATGATGGCGAGATCATTGAAGGTTCATTCTATGAACCAGAATTGCAGAAGGTTAAAATAGCAAAAGACAGACCATATCATGTTCAAGAAATTATTCGTGAACGTTTTACCAAGGGAAGAAATTTGTATTTGTCAGATGGAAAAATTGGCCCGAGAAATTTAACTCCTGGGTTCCCGCGGACCAGCTGATGGCCGTATAATATGACAACATCTATCTTCAACCGACATATGAGAAATGGATCGGGATCTGAACACGGATTTTATATGACTCTGCCTTCAAACGCCAGCCTAAAAGTATTCCCGGACAACACAATTTCATGCTACCAGGTGGACTTGGCTCGACACCTGGATCTAGAGCAGGGGGGGCATCGAGGGCCGAGACACTGCAGGTTTCCATGTAACCAATCACCTCAGCAGGTGGGTTGCTGATGAGCTTCTGCTCTGAACATAAACACCTGGTTGTCAATGAAATCACCTGCTGAGACACCTGATCATTAATGAAATCACCTGCTGAGGTGATTGGTTGCATGGAAAACCTGCAGTGTCTCGGCCCTTTATGGCACATGATTGCCCACCCCTGATCTAGAGGGGACTGGGATGTGGCGCTGACGGAAATTTCTTATCCACACACCTGGTTAATATCCCGGAAAAGCCTTGCTGTACATTTCAGGTGAAGAAAATTACGGGCTTACCGCCCAAGACAAACTTGCCGTTCACTCGCAATTTTTGACACGGGATATTACGATAACTTTGAGGTTATTGCAGCATGGATAAACCCTCGTTTGAAGACTATAGATTCGAAGCTGACTTTAAAATATGACGATATCCAGAAAAAGTTTCTGTGGGAAGGAGACGGTACCTGCCAGGTATATTTTGAAGCCCCGACGGCGTACATGCTGGGGATACAGCCTAATCAACGGCTGAGATGCGGACCCGGGGTCACGAGCTCTCCCCGCTACCCTGATATAAAAGCGGGCATGTATCACCTGTTCTGTTATACAGACATTGTACAGCCTCAGGCGGTGGGCGACGCTTTGCTCCTCTCCTCCGAGCGTTCGAAATTGGAGGTCGTTTCGGAGAAATAATTACAAAGAAATTCAACCCCGCTTATTACATCCCGGTCTCCAAAAGATATATTGAGACGATACGCATCGAAATCAAAAGCGATCAAGATCGACCGGTAAATTTCAGATACGGTAAAGTGGTTCTGACATTACATTTTAAACCGGCGGGATAAAAAATGGCCGGGCAGCGCACAAAGCCGACATTTATAGATTTGTGCCTTACTATGAAAATCAAGTCGGGAACGGCCTTCACGGCTTCCATGGCGCTCCTGTTATGTACAGGCGCGGCTCGGGAACATAATTTCGAAACTGTTCAAATTTGTGTCGCCGCTGATTAAACAAGGATACACGATCGCCAAACCTCACCTGAAAAAAGCAGCTCGAAGCATCGCTTCCGACGTAGTGAGCTGCGTTGTTGAGAGGGCCGGCAAGGGTCAGGAACCCGAGCAGCAGCGGGGGTCCGGGATCATGGTGCTCTCAAGAAGGCCCCGGAACGCCCCCGGGAAACGGATCAAAACGGTTTAAAAAGCGAAAGACCCCGGAAAAAGCAGAACAGTTCGAAGGAAGCATAAGAAGAGGAGGTTGTCCGGGGATATTTTCTCTAAACAATGTCTCTTTTGCGAAATAATTCCCCTGAATGCACCATGAGCGAATTGGATTTATTCGCCGTCCCCGGGACCCAGCTGTCCATCGAGCAAAGCCAATACGTTGAGGTCCGCCCTTTATCAGCCCTGACGGACACGGGCCCTATCGAGTTTTTTATCCCCGGAGACGGTGAGAGGTATTTAGACCTCAATAATACACTGCTTTATCTGCGATTGAAAATTACAAACGCCGACGGGACTGACCTGGCTAATGACGCCCGCGTGTGGGTAATAAATTACCTCTCAATACGATTTTCTCGCAAGTCGACGTGACTCTGGGTGACCGGCTAATTTCCCAGTCCAGCGTGACGCACCCGTACAGGGCGATGATTGAGACGCTGCTTTCCCCCGCTTCATTGAAATCGCAGTTCACGGGTGGTTTTTTACAAAGACACCCCGGGTCAGCACAATTCGACCGCTGTGGATACGCGGGCTCGAATAAAGGCCTCGTGAGCAGAGCGAGCTTTAGCGCCGAATTGCGTGAATTTCAAGTTCAGGGCCCGCTGCACGCGGACATATTTTTCTGCGAGAGGCTTCTTCTGATAATGTTGATCTAAGAGTTAAATTAATTCGAGCCAGCGATGCTTTCTGCCTGATGGGCTGGCGGCCTCCACTTTCAAGCTGAAAATTTGGGCGCGTCCCTATTTGTTAAGAAAGTCACCGTATCCCCTGCAGTGAGATTGGGTCACTCTGCAGCTCTCATGAAAGGGAACGCCGTGTACCCGTTATCACGAATCAACGTTAAGACTTACGTGATCCCCAGCCATTCCAGGATATGCAACCAGGAGAACCTGTTTTAGGAACCATGCCCAAATATGTGGTTCTGGGTATGGTGAATCACAATGCATTCAGCGGGAGAAGAGATCTGTCCCCGTTTGAATTGCACACTATGACCTGGAGTACCTCGCACTCAGTCAAAACGGGAGACAGCTGCCGGCTAAAGCTTTCCAGCCTGAATTTAACAACGGACTCTCTGTGAGGGAGTTTTACAATCTCTACACGGCAACCGGGCGACACTCAAGGACCTGCCTCTCTGTATAGACCGGGAGGATTTTGCACACGGCTATGCGCTGTACGTCTTCAATTTAAACCCGGAGGAGGACAGCGGCGCTCTGAGCCCCGTTTCCACAGGGACCCTGCGACTTGAGATGAGATTCAGAGTCGTGACTCCGCATACCACCACGCTGATAGTGTACGCGTGTTATGATTCTCTCCTGGAGATTAATTCCAAGTGACAGGTCCTTGTGGATTTTTACTGATGAACACCCTGGAATTGGACACTGTTATGAGGGGCTTAATAGGAGACCTGTTCACCTGTGTTTTCGCATCTGAGGAGTTATTCCGGATCAAGCCGGACCCTCCCGTATATTTCATCGTAACAACCCACCTAGACATTTACTGGGGAACACTGGTTAGCGCTCACCGTTGAAAAAATGGTCGAGCCACATTTTTTGACTCGTTCGGCCTCAGCCCGGACTTGAATACTACCCTAAAAGCATCCTGCGATATCTGGAGAATCTCCCAGATGTTAAAAACATTCTGTATCACAACAAACAGCTTCAGCACGAGTTATCGGACTTATGCGGACAACACTGCGTGTATTATCTGTATAACAGAGCCGCCGGGAAGTCGTACCAGGACGTGGTGTCTTTATACACCGAAAATACTATCGCGAACAATGATTTGGTTCCTGACTTTGTGAAAAGATATTGTTATTGCCTTAAGAAAAGTTGCAATACCTCCTGTAACCAGCTAGCAGGGCCTTTGCATGAGTTTAAATATTGTCACGGCTTGTGTTAACCGGCGTTCCTATTATTTATGTTTTTCCGTGTGAAAATGTAACCCCCATCTTAGAACGCTCTCCGATCATACCTTTAAAGTTTTATCACGTTTGCATAATTTAAAACCCGTTATTAAGCGTAGAAAGAAGTGTTGACCTTTGACCTTTGATTTTTTATGTGTGTTTTTTTGTGAAAAAATGCTTCAGATGTGTAGAAAACGCTCTCCCGATCATACCTTTAAAGTTTTATCGCGTTTGCACGCTTTAAACTCCCGTTATTAAGCGTAGAAAGAAGTGTTGACCTTTGACCTTTGATTTTTTCATGTGTGTTTTATTCGCCTGAAAACGGGATGGATGTGTGAGAGCGGCCTCCCAATCATACCTTTAAAGTTTTATCGCATTTGCACGCTTTAAACCCCCGTTATTAAGCATAGAAAGAAGCGTTGACCTTTGACCTTTGATTTTTTTATGTGTGTTTTTTTTTTTTTTTTTTTTTGTGAAAAATGTTCTGGATGTGTAGAAAATGCACCCCGATCATACCTTAATGTTTTTTGTTTTTTGCATCGTTGTTATTAAGTAGAGAAGTGCTGAAAGTTGTTTTTAAACCATATGCCGAATAAAAGTGATGAAGGCCGGAGATGAGTTTCAGTCGGTGTTTTATTAGTAACAATATACAAAAACGTGTCTGACTGCGATGTATTTAAAAAATCTTGATCATAATATCCAGTCAGTCTTTAATTCGACACCCTCCTTTTATGGTGAGAAACCTTCCCAGCGTTGGAAGTTTTTTTTTTCTTAAGTTTCTTCCTGGCCAGCGAATCGGTTAAAAGAAGGGTTTCATCCAGTGAGCTGCTCCATCCTTTTTTAAGCTTCTGAAACTGCTCGCGGGCTTGCGGGTTTGATACGCACGCCACCGGAATGTTCCGCTCCTGTAAAATATTGAGGAACTTCACCCAACCTGTAGGGGGGCTCGATTTCTTGAACGAGGATCGAGATGTTTCATAAGATCTATGGCGTGAGACCCCCTCAGGACTTTCCCCTTGTAAATAAATTCCCCCGACGGACTCCAGCGCGTATCACCCATCGACAATTTCCTCATAATATATCAGCATTTTACGCTCTGGAGGGGATATTCTTCAGGACCTCTGTCACAGTCTCATCCAGCTCCTCCTCCTCAGGTTGCTTAGCGACGCGAGTCTCTTGCGGGGGTGAAACGCGTGATTCGAGTTCCCCCTGTTTGATCAGGGTTAAATAGCGCTGCAGCAGAGCCTCATACTTTTTAATTTTTTCATAAGGGAGTGAGTACGTTCCTCCAGCACGGCCCGCATTCGTGAGTCTAAAATTTTCCGCTGTTTGTCTGATTTTTCCGCTCGGCGGAACAGAATGTCCGAGCTGAAGCATCTGTTGAGGAGTCAGTAAAAACATCTTTTGCGCCGCTTTGAACGCCATTATCCTCTGGGTACTATTAGACTCGTTATAACGGGCAGGGCCGCGGCGAGCAGAGGCAGGAGAAAGCCGCCCGTCTGAATCAGCGCTCCCCGCTTCCTTTTGTAACTGGTTTTTCTATCGGCCAGAAGACGTAAAACTCTTTTTCGTTTTTTCAAGGCACGGAATTGAGAGTCGCTCAAGGTGATATTCCCCTTTAATATTCAAAGCGATCTCAGATAAAGTTTTCAGAAGCTCCGGCCTGCATGTCTTCAGGCTGTGGTGACGCTCCCTCGCCCCAGCTGATTAGCGCTTTAAGAGCTGGGGCGTTCCTTTTTAAAAGAGAGCTCATATCCGTTTATCTTTCTGTAAATAAACCGTGGCCACTCGTGCGGGAGTAATCCCGATCTCAGTCTGAACTGATCTGGACACTCCTGCGTGCAATCCAGTAATAAATACCCGTAAGGTACGCTCGTAGCATCGTCAAGAGCCTCCAAAAAAAATTGTTTTCTGCCGGGAAACATTTGCTGAGCCAGAATGTTCATCTGTAACTTGTCTCTGGGTTTTTAAACAGTACCATATAATTACAATTCAAACTGATGGCTCGACTGTATTTCCCTTTATGAAACACGTTCTGTGTGATCATGATGACGCTCATATTCCGGTGATGTCTGTACTGGGTGAAAATTCTTACAACTTCAGGATGATAGAAAGATAAGATCGTCCAAAATAACCAGATGGCTCTGACCTTCAGGGAAAAGGCTGTCGTCCAGAAATGAGTCAGGGAGTCCTCTTACAAATTTAATATTTTATTCTTCAGTTCAGAATACAGAGGTTGTTCAGATGTATACAGCCATACAATATACTGCTGGGAGCGCACCGCTTATCCACCATGCCAGACCGCGCACTCATTTGTTGTCTTTTATCACATCACTGTTATGTCATTAAATTTAGTTATCCTTTGTACCGTGCTCTGCTTATTTTATACTGGGTCCTTCAAACGCTGGTCGGTTCTCCGTCCTGCATCCGACACATAACATTTATGATGTTTAATTCCCTGCTGCGGTGTTTTGATAGATGCAGCGAGGGTGGGGTTTTATATAACACTTGACCAGATCTTTGACGCTGTCAAAGTTTATTTTCTGACAGCTCTCGTGCGTTTGAGTGATCCCCTTCACACGCATGACCGTTTTACCTCGTACGGTTTTATATGCGTAACTTTTAGGCCCCGCTGCTGCAAACTCTGTGATGACGTCGCCGTTCAACTCGTCGGTGAGGTGCCCCAGATAATTACCGGTAGGCAGCGGGGTTTCACCCCGCCTACAAACGTAAATCAGGCTATCGGTATCATAATACAGAATCCTGTCAGGATTTGCCACAGCCTCCATAAAACCGTACAAGGTCAAACGCGCGTATGCCGTTGTAAACGATGCGATGAAAATATTGACGGCTTTACCCGGTCGGCTGACGTACCGGGCTGTACCTCCATTGAACCATAGCCACCTGACTGCTGAGGAATGTTAGATATGTGACCTCGTACTCTCAGAAAACAGATACCTGAACAGATCGTCAGCGTTTTTAACAAGCGCAGTCTGCGTCAGATTTGACCTCTGGGCGAATTTCCCCCAAAAGGAGTTGAGGCAGATCTTAGTCATCTGTCGTTTTGCCGGATTGTGACTAATTTTTTCTGGGTCTAAACGAATCTTCTGATTCAGCCAGTAGTCCGTGATATATTTTTCTCTGCTCTCGGGGTCTTTATCAAATTCGGGAGGGAAACCGGAGGCTTCCTGCTTGTGTTTAAGAAGGTGTTTATGTACCCCTCAAAGATTTTATCACTTTTTTCCTCAAAATGCCAGACTTCAAAACCCTTAGCTACAACGTAGCCTGTATCCAGAGCTTTGTGGAATTCTGGGGTCGTCCAAGTCCCAGACAGAGCTCTCTGCTGCTGACTGTGTGTGCACGCTCCTGCTTGATTATTTTCATCAGCGCAGGTGCGACACAGAGTAAACACCAGTTTACCGTGAGGAGTTCTGTGTGGGAGGACGGGGAATTTTAGCTACACAACGGCTTTGATGAGCCCGAAATAAGTCCTGGGGTCTCGGAAATTTCTCTCGATAATTTCCGGATTGCCCCGTGAGAAATGTGAAATTTATGTAACGTAAGGATACAGCGAGGTCACGTCGACGTAATAGACCCTCTCATCTTGCTTAGTCGTGTACCTCAGACGGGACGCGCAAGTCCGACCGCCGTATAAAGTGTTGCGAGGTTCGAGGGGGTGGCGGTAACCCCCCTGCGGCTGAGGAAACGGCGAACGCTCTCATCCCTCAGCCTCATTTCAAGCCACTGATGTTCCCAAATTACGCTGAGGGTGACGCCGGCATAGCCGCAGAAAGGCTATTTTTTTTTCTGACATGCTGCGTGGAGCTCTCCAAATGAAGTGTTTGTGAGAGGGTTTATTTCGTGCTGTGTAAACACGTTGCACACCCGTGGTTAAAAAACACCCGAGAAACTCCCACACTTTTATCCGCCCATCAATCTGAGCATACCCCATCAACATAATAACCTCCTATTTTTTTCTCGCCCCTGTTTAGAGCGTGATCGTTGGTAATGTTTTGCGTCTCAGCAACCCATTCTAACCACTGCACGGCCACGTCGGAATATTTTTTATGCTTCGTTCTATAATTGTCGGCGGAGGGGATCGCCAGTGTTTTTGGAGCGAGAAAGTTAGTTTGGAAGACTTTCATACATGCCGCGGCGATTGTAACGCAGGTAAAAGGATCCACGCGTTGTTTCAGCGATGAATTCAGCCATAAATTTGGAGCAGGCTGCAGCCAGGATTTTTGTATCATTATCACAATACATAACGGCCTCGGCTTTATAATCGAAAATTGCGGGGGTTTTTTTGCTCACGTACCACGCGTTAAATTCCTCTCTTTCTCCCTCTGACATATTTGCGACCCTGTAAGCCGCAGAGTCAGGGTACGGCCCGACATAGTTCCAATTTTTTCTGAACTGAACAGGTGTGGAAAGTAACCTTTGCGGACTATTTCGTCTTTCAGCCGGATTCCCAGGGCTTTAGGCATCTGAGATAAGCACATTGTAAGGAAAGATAACGAATCTATATATTTCTGTTTAAAGGCGACGTCTGTCATGAGTAATAGTTTAGTCCCGGTCATAATCATAGCGGGGGTTACGCCCTGCTGGACTAAATACTTTAGAAGCAGATAGCCGTCAAAACATTTTGAGTTGTGAGCGATGAACACGTATTCCTTGAATTTTCTCGTTCTAAAATGTTTAAAGAAGCGGGCTACGCAGTCTGTCCCCATGCGCTCCAAAAATCACCCGTCTTTGTTACAGCACTGACGTAAAACGGCACGTGTTCCCCGTTATTATTGACATACATTTCAAAGTCATAAAAATGTATTTCAGCTTTGATCGAGTCATATAGCAGAGGTGACCCTCGCCCGTCTCCTGGAGAGCCTCGCTGCATATATGACACCTCTTCTGCTTACACACACTGTTTTTAGAAAATGCTATGTAATACTCGCGTTTACATCGAGGGCATTTTTTTCTGTTATCACACACATTAATGAACTTACCGGCGGAAGGACGATACTTCGGTTGTTTATGCAGGCTGTAACAGGCGGGTGAGCGACACTTCTTGTTACCTTTGCTGCAGAATACCAGGTTATTTTCTCGTAACACCGCGTGGATTTACAAATTTACAATATGACGGACAATTATGGGAGGTGGGGTTATTGTACCCCTCAAAGCAAAACTCACATACATATCTCACTCCCAAAAATCTCTTTAAATCTGTGATTCCGTAAAAATGATTATTAAACAGAAAATGAAAAGAGTTTTCTGCAGCGCCGGTATTCCTGTTTGGAATTTTGTCAGCTTTTCTCTCCCCTTCAGCTCTGAAAACACCACAATTTTACAACCCAGAACGTTTTCAAATTTCTCCCCACCTGCTCTAAAGATACCGGCGTAGCAGCCGTTAATCCGACGCTAATTGTAACGCCAGCCCGCGCTGCTCCGCCTCGGCGTAGTCAGATGAGGATTCAAAAATTGAACGAGGTTTATCGCGAAACATAAACTGTTGTCAGGATTATACACGATATTAAGGCATTTGGATTTTTTCCTCAGAACCTCGTGATGGAGGAGGTCATCTATTCTGCGTTTCCCCACGCCGTTCTGGTTGCGGATGACTTGGACCACTAATTCCAGAGGACTCGTCGGATAAAACGTTGGAATTCGATTGTATCAATCGTTCTAGCAGATTTTGGAAGCCCGTCACATCGCTCTGCATCGTTATATGAGCTGATCAAAGCTGCCCCACGAATCTCCATTTGGATAAAGTCCCCGGCCCTGGCGTGTGTTAAAGCCTTTTCGACCGAGTTCTGAAGAGTCCCCAACGATGTTTACGATAAAATTCTGCGTAGTCGGGAATTTTGTCGATGCGGTGGAAATTTAGAGGCATGCCTGATTTTGATATTGTTAAAAGCCGGTCTCTGATGACGTTAGCAGCCCCACTGCCCGTCATGGGAGAGTGTCGGCCTGGACCCCGGTCGTGCATCATCTCCACTTTCCATCAAAACAGAGATTGCAGAGTTTATCGGGGGTTTAAACGAGCTCTGTTTAAAATATCTTCTCCGTGCGCATTGCACGGGGAGGGACTTCTTACAGGTGAAAAAATGCTGCGCGTCATTAGGCATTTGATTTATTTCATCCACCGCGGATTGGACGTGAGGATTAACTTCACACGTGAGGAGGTTTTAAAGCGTTATTAGAGGAGTCAGATGTACCTGGTTCAACGCCGCGGGACCGGACTCGTCTGGAGGCTGGGTGTGCGGGGGGTCAGGGGGCTCTTCAGTATCAGACTGGACCGTCGAATTTATCGCCGAAATGATGTAGGGGTTAATTTCTTCCGATTTCGTTCAGCCGCCAAATTGTTAACAGTATCATTTAGCGGTGTTAAACGAACACGGCTTAAAAGTCTCTCTCCGGACTCGATGTATTTCGAGGCGGTGAATTTAACGCCTCGGGTAATGGGCCATCTGTCCAGGAGTGCTCCCCGCTGAGTCGATTATTGAAGCGTTAAATCCAATACACGTCCGAAGTTATTTTCCCGACCTGAATTCTCTCCTTTCATCTTTTAAAAGCCGTACCAGGATGAATCTACCTCAAGAAAATCAATTAATATACCTCTTCAAAATGAATTCTCCCGTTCCATCGGAATAAGAAAAAAAAACAGAATACACATTTCCAACAGTTGCGAGATGAGATTAATCCCAGCTCAGAATATCTTCGAGCCTTGCGTCTCGGTGGAAATAGATGGTCTCCCTCCACCGCGAGCTGAAAAAAAAAAGAGAAAACATTAGTATTAAATATTTAAAATAAATAATACATAACTCTGACTCCTTACCGTGTAAATCCGTGGATCGTTTTACGGTTCTCTGCTGCTGACGCCCGCTTCTCCACGGGCTGTACAGAAAAAATCGGGTTATTCCAGAGTTTTAAATGTGATTTAATTTCGGTCGGTGTACTTCCATCTGCGTGGAGAAGTCGGGGCTTCCAGCCTTCAAACTTCTTCAGGGGGCTCTGACTTGATTTCTAGAATTAAAATAAATAAATAAAAAGCAGCACCCTCGCAAGCAGATATGTTATGTGTCGGACGCAGCTCGGAGAAACAGACCAGCGTTTGAAGGACCAGTATGAAATAAGCAGAGCACAGTACAAAGGCTAACTGAATTTAATACATAACAGTGATACAAAATATACAAAAGAAAGTGCGGTCTGGCGTGGTGGATTGCGGTGCGCTCCCAGCAGAGCTAACGGTCCGGAGCCAGAAGCTGTTCGGAACCCAACGACCCCCGCCGACACCCCCCAGGTGGCCGCAACAAACCGAGTCTGTGAAAGAAGGAACCATTATGTGAGTCCACACTCTACACACAGAGAGAACACTTAAGGTGTACAAACAGCAAACACTTCCTGGCTTGATTACTAATCAGCTTCCCAACCTGCAGGCATGGAACATCCAGTTCACAAACTCCACTGCAGTGGAAGCCGATACATGACTAACGTACAGCTCAATATAAAAAGGTGTGAGGGACACCACATTTACTGACTGTATAAATGTTAGTCACAAAATCTAACGTACCTCAGGAAGTGTGCTGACGAGCGTGAGACCTCACCCCCTCCTCTTTCACAGACCGTGCATCAAACCTGGACGTTCTCTGCATCCACTGATGATGAGGATGCTCCCGAGACGACGATCTCACCCGTCTGGTCACAAGGTCGAGTCTCTGGCAAATACACACTGTGCACTCCAGTCTTAAATGCCACCATGTTCCAATCCATGCAGATGCACCACAGCTGTGAGTCCTGATGAGCCGCAGGTTGATCGGCCTCAGGTGATCAGGGTGAGGTCCTGATAAACTCAGCAACACAGCCACTCAGTTCCAAATGCAAGCCACCTGGAAGGAAAAACAAAAGACAGAAACAAAAAGGCAGCCAGGCCCCCCAGCCATACAACAAGATATTCTGTAATATTTCAAATATATTACCGAGGCCGGGTCTGAACGCACTCTGGAGCGTCTGCGTGGTTTTGTTAAAAAAGACACAGTTTCAGAACGCGTGCATCATTTAAAAAACAGTCATTTCTATCAAAAAAAAGATTACTTAAATCACTTACCCTGAAACCTGATGTGGTTTTCGCACTCTGCTCGAAGACAAGAAAACTTAATTAAACAACATGGTTTTTCAGGACCAGCAGATTTTTTTTTTACTGCAAATTAATTCTATTTTATACCCATCGAGGGGTCCAGGTGCCTTCACTCTTCACTGTCCGTAGTGGAAATGACCGGTGATTCCTTCCCACAGGGGGACGTGACTGAGAAGAAACTTTGTTTTTTCCGCCTTCATCACCTTGGGCGGCCATCTCTGATCAGCGGGGTGTCCCGCAGCCCCTGTCCCCGCTGAAATTATCACCCTATAGCGCGGCCCCTGGGGGCTGAGCCCAGGTGAGTTGGAAGTGAGTTTTCCTCTTTTCCGGCATCCAATCTCCTGGAGGCTCAGGGTTGACCGTGTCACGAATCCATCGACCCTGCAGCCGCGGAGAACACTCCCCCAGCCGGCGGAAGTAAGCGCCACCCGCGGGGTTCTCGAGTGGCAGTCTCCCCCCTCAGCCAGAGTGAAGAAACTTACTTGGGCAAAAATACGGATCGAACGTGTAAGTTAAACGTTCAGGCCCCTCCAGGCTGTACGTCAAATCTTCCTCCGGTATCGGCTGACTCAAGCGGCTGACATACATCCTCACTTTTTTTGGAGCGATGTGAGCCCTCTGTCATCATGGTGATGTTCACGGGTCGTCTCACAGATGTAACGGAGGATTGGAGTTCGTCTCGCCATGGTGAATGCTGTATGTCACTCTGTCATCGGAAAGGGGATTTTTAAACCCTGTCTTCAGCCCGCGGGGCTTAATTCAATGCCTCGGATGAATAAAACACCATCTGGCGTGATTGGGAAGAAACTTTGTTTTTTCCGCCTGATTCGACCGGGTAATATCTTACACACACACACAGCGCTCCGAAACACACATACGCACACGCACACACACACACACACACACACACACACACACACACGCACACACACCCCCCAGACAGACACACACGCACACAGCTAGCGTCTGCAACAGGTATTATAGCCGTGGGGGTCATGTTTCTGTGAGGAGCTCTATGCGTGGGTATTTGACCATCTTGCTGCAAAGACTTACAGCCGTTACAGCCGAGAGACGGTTATTTTTAACCCTTCTTTAATTTAAGAATTAAAAACAGAAAAGGAGACACATTAATTTAAGAATTAAAAATATTAAAGGGGTATTAAAATATTCATGTTTAAATCACTACATTGAAGAAAACCTCCCATAATTGTGCAAAAGATACGGGTATTTTTTAATCCTTCTTTAATTGAGGCAATAAAACCATAAAAGGACGCACTTTAATTTAAGACTTAAAAAATATTAAAGGCTGTATTAAATATTAGACATTGATTTATGTTTAATTATTTCAGAATTAGTTAATTCTTTAATACATTAAAAAAGATCTAGGTATTTTTTTTAATCGTTCTTTAATTCATGAAATAAAATGACATTAAATATTAGACCGTGGGGGAGGGGAGGTAGGGCTTTGAGGCGGAGCTTGGGGCGGGGTTAGGGGAGGTGCTAGGGGCGGGGTTAGGGGTGGAGTTTGGGGGCAGGGGCAGGGGAGGGGCTAGGGGCGGAGCTTGGGGTGGGGCTAGGGGAGGAGCCAGGGGCGGGGCTTGGAGTCAGGACTAGGGGAGGGGTTAGGGGTGTGGTTAGGGACGGGACATAGTGATGTAGTCGATTCTGATTGGCTGTGACGTCATACGGGGCGGGGCTAGGGGCGGGCTTAGTGACATAGTCGATTCTTATTGGCTGACAGGGCCATAAATCAGTTTTTGACATAAGGTCGCTCAGTTTACTCTCTGCTGTCATAAGGAGAGACGTAGGACAACATGTTCGCATCGCAGGAAACAACGAGTGAGGGCGTCGTGAAGTTTTTCCAGCCAACAGAATCTCAGGCTCAGTCGTTCACCTGGGGGGAGCTTTCTTTCCCAGAGTCCCTTTCACATGCCTTTTAATGTCAACAGCCACAACTGAATTCCAAATCTTCTCGCTTAGTTTATTATACAACCGTATATTTACTTTGCCAAAGTAAATTTATCTCTTTTTAAAGAGCCACTGTGCTGACAACAGGAGGCTTCAGTTTAATATAATTCATCACAATTATTTAACAGAGCAATGTCCAAAACAGCTGACAACATCGACAAGGAGGATGATGTGAAGGTGTAGGAATACGGACCCACAACAGGGGGCGTTAAATGAACGGACAATGGATAAGGCAAACTGTAACAATTTAATGTTGTGAAGTGCACAACGGAATACAGACAAACAGTTTTGGTACCACAGACAATTATATGTAGCGTGACGTGTGGGCAGGCTTGAGGAAGTCGGCTCCCTTTCAGACCCGGGAGGAAGAGGGACGGCTTGTGCCTGACCACGCCCTTTGTCTCGCTCCCTTCGGTGTTCTGTTAATCGGTTGTCTAACCGTATAACCAGGTCGATAAGCCCGTCTAAATCCCACGGCTCGTCCTTCGCCACCAGGTGCTCCTTAAGGACCAGAGACAGTCCGTTTACAAAGGCGGAGCAGAGTGCAACAGCATTCCAGCCGGCTCGCGCTGCCGCAATGCGGAAGTCGACTGCATACTTAGCTGCGCTCCGACACCCCTGCGTGATTGACAGCAGCAAGTTCGAAGCAGATTCACCTCTATGGGGGTGATCAAAAACCTGCTTGAACTCCCTCACAAACCCAGTATATGTCATTAGGAGCTGTGAATTCTGCTCCCAGAGAGCCGTAGCCCAGGCGCGTGCCTCTCCTCGAAGCAGATTTATTGTGTAAGCCACCCGGCTGGCGTCTGACGCGTACATGATGGGACGCTGTGAAAAGACTAGCGAGCACTGCATTAAAAAGTCCGCGCACGTCTCGACACAGCCTCCGTACGGCTCCGGAGGGCTTATGTAAGCTTCAGGGGACGGTTTGTTGAACGACCAGCAGAATGTCTGTTTCAGGCCTCCGGTCAGCAGGGGGAGGTGCTGCAGCAGCGCCCTGAGCCTGCGCTTCCACCTTGGCGGTGAGAGCCTCCATCCTCCGATTGAGAATCACATTCTGCTCAGTGACTAAGTCCAGCCAAGCAGTGAAAGCAGTTAAGATTTGCTGCAGCTCACCTAACACGCCCCCTGCTGACGCCTGTGCACCTCGCTCTTCCAGCCGAGAAGAGGCGAGAAGAGAGAGAACGGCTTTGTTCTGCTGTCTTTTAATAGGAGCTCCTATGTCACTAAACTCTGCCCATTTGGGTGTGTAATTTCACATATGCTTCAGATGCAAGGAGAATCAGATGCATTTTGCTCATATGGGCTATTTTGACTACTTTTGGTTTTACTTTCACAATTCAACTTAAAAAAAAAATTCTTTGCCTTGTTTGGTGTATTTTTGTTTCAGCACAACCTCACCTGTGTGACTTTACAGTTTTTCTTCCATTCTGACATTCTATATTAACACAGGGAACCTAAATTCAGGTAATAACAAATTTGAATATGAAAAAAGTTTTTTTTGTTTTTACTGTGAAAAGCACAAACATCTTTAATGAACCATTTTTATAACTTAGAATGTGAATATAAATTGTAATTTTCAAAAATATGTAAAAATGTAGCAAAACAAATATATAAATCTATTTGTTTGGGGGTTTTTTTGCACAGCAATTTACATGCAATAACATGGCACACAAATTGTATTTGTGCCACTCAGATAAACACATTCCTGCTGCTGGCCACTTGGAGGCATCATTTGTCTTTGGTGGGTTTGTTATTTCCTCAAGAACAATCCCACGTTAGGTCCACCAACAATCCATGTGAACAATCCTGTGATTGTTTTACATCATGTGTTTTTCCACCAGTGATAAAGGAGAATATGTTCCCTCCATCCCCCAGCCACATCGGAGGAATGAGGAAAATGTGCACGTGCGCGGTGAATGCAGCGCCTCCGCAATCAAATGCGTGGGTTTATGAATATTCAGTAAGGTATGTCTTCTAGAATATATTCCATTTCTAAGGTAGAACTCTACTAGTGTATACTAACTTATATCTAAATATCTAAAAAGGAAGAGTAGAATAGAAGAGTAGAATAGAGTAAAGTAGAGCCACTTAGGTGCCTGGTCTTGAGAACCAGGGATGGTAGGTTGAAAAGCTTTTTTATCCCATGGGAACTCTCCCTACCCACCCAAGCGGCTCAAGAAAATGGACATATCATAATAATATATCATAAGACATATAATAAGAAAATAGAATTCATGTATATAAGTGATATTTACATAATAAGGGTAATAAACAACATATACAAGAAATATGGTTATTATATAATATTATAGGAGTAAGCTTCTAAAACCTAAATATTAATACTAAAAAACTAGGCTAGCCTTTAAATATGGTTATATTATTATAGAAACAGAAGCTATGATGTAATATATTAGGTATCTGTCTAAAGTAAAACCTGTTAGCTTACTATAGGAAGACAAAATACATGATTATGATCAATTATGATTATGATCAAATTATGATCAATTTTGGCTTGGTTTAGAATGTGCGTTTAACACTAAATCATAAAGGGACAGTCATGGTTTCTTTCACCTTGAAAGTGCTGCAGGCAGAGAAGAGGAAAGACAGAGAGAAGTCCATTCGTGCGCATGTTGGAGGAGCGCACGAACTGAGAACCGCTCCACACACATTTTCATAATAACACAGCAAAAACCTTTTGAATATTATTAATCATTATTCAAGTTTTACTGAGTCGATCAACAAAATTTAAAACCTGGTTTAAAGGTTGAATTCTACATTTTCAACAAACATTCAAACTGAAACTGAAAGCGTTGGGAATTTGGTGGGAGGAACGCTAAATTCGGTCATGTGACAGGAACACGTCATATTACATTAAATATATGCAAAGTGTTTTGCTTGATTAAACACACAAGAAAAACACACATTAACTTCCATATGTGGATAAAATGTTCTTTGAAACCCAAAGTGGTTGTGTCCTTGAACTGTTGAAACCTGTAGGAGAAACAGGTTGTCAAGGTTCTGAGTTTATGGTCCTATTATCTGGAGATATTCTGGGAAGCTTCTCATTTTGATGCTTGGCTATTAATATGTACATGTATATACATGTAATATGTATATGTAAAATATTATATTAATATTAATATGTCCTATAATTTACACTGGCTGGAATTTCACAGATAAGTATAGTTTCAGGGAAAACTTTGAAGAGCTCTGAATTATAGATAATGGACAGTGCAGCTGGGGGGAGTTTTTCAGGAGATACCTCCAGTTGGAGACCAAGCTGTTATTCAAAGAAATGTAACAGTAGTATAACCCTAACCCTAACACTAATCCTCAACTTGAGATCAACCTTCCAGGGCAGCAAATGAATGCACTTTATTAGATTATGGTTGAGTGAGTCCATGTTCGCTACACTCTAAGAAATAAAATGTTGAATTTAATTGATAAAGTTAAGGTAACTTTTTTCCACATAACATTGTCAATTAAGTGCAAAACAAAATTGTAGTTGAAATTAATTAAATGAAATAAAACATTATTATTTAAATCCCTAAAATGAATGATTGCAAGTATATTGAAAATAATTGTATTAATTACATTTAAAACCCCTTTGTTTCATTTCTTAGAGTGTACACCCTGGACAGGACAGTCTATTACAGGGCCACATGTCCACAGACAAACACAGTCATGCCCACACGCACACCTATGAACAATTTAAAGTTTCTACTGTAGTTCACCTAGCCTGCATGTCTTTGGACATGGGAGGAAGCCAGGGTGGACCCACACAGACATGGAGAGAACATGCAAGCTCCACACAGAAAGAGCAGGAAACAATCCCACAACATTTTGATGTGAGGCACCAGTGCTAACCACTAAGCCACCATGCCTCCCACTACTACAGTTCCAAAGCTGTAATACTTGGTATTACAGTTATGCAGGGTACCACACTGCGTTGAACAATCACAGGCTGAACTACAATGTGTTTCATAAAAGTAAGCTTACCAAAACTCACTAAACTTATATTATGCCTAAATATGACAGGTGAAGGGACATACGAGGGGGGTTTGAGGTGTTTTGAGAAACCAATAGTTCTTGAGAATGTGTGAAGTTTTGACTCAGTAGGGGCAATGTTGAGAAATGTTGGTTTCTCAGGATTCAAAAGATGGAGAACCATGCCTTACTTTTTTGAGTCAGGCTCAAAACTTCTCAATCTCCCCGTGTAAGTATGCTATCAAGGTTTAAAAAAGAAACAGCACTCCATAGATACCGGGAAAACAAGCTGAATGTCAAGGCAGAAAACTGTGGATTCCACATGACTTTGGTGACCTTCCTGGAATACATCATCAAGAAGGGACAGATCAGCACTGATACCCTCAAACAACTCCAGTGTTTCTACATGTTCCCTCATTACTGTCACTGCTGTATATGGAATTGCAGTTGGCTTGCTACACCTCTTAGTAATAATACCTCTCCTACCAATGAAAACAGTGTGCTTCTTTGCACTTTTATCTCATTAGCTGAACCTCACAAAATGCAGTCACGACATTGTTAAGTGCAAGTTATTTGCACTGAAACCTGCACATGAGAAGTGGAAAGATTAGATAAAGGAAGCTGAACACTGCCTCGTTATATGAAAACATCATAAAAACCCAGCAATTCTCCAAGAAGTCTGTGTGATTTCACCTCAGTCCCACACAGACATACTGGACATTGTTTTTCCATTTGGTTCTCATTCACTCTGACCTACTGTCCCAACTCCAAGAACACCAAGCCATCTGCTCTTTCCTGTCAGTTTCCTCTTTGAGGATGCAGCACTTGAGAAAAATACTTTGTACCCATCAGTGTGTATGTGTGAAAGGGCGAATGTGCAACTTCACTGTAAAGTGCTGAAAGTTCATCTAAGTCAGATGAAAAAGCATTGTAAAAATCAGGGCTGTGAAATGAAAATTGTGAAATCCGAGGAAAATTCAAGGGGGTCTGGGGGGCGCAGCCCCCAGGAGCCGGGGTCTAGGGCCTTGTGGGGCCCCAGAAAACAAATTAAATTTTCTTCTACTGATACATTTTCAACATCTCCTGGAAGAACAAATCTCAAAATTAGTGCATATTTAAATTATCCTAGATTCAACCTTTCATTTGAACCGTCAATGATCATGTTGAAATAACAGAATATGACATGGAAGTAGGACCTGCTATGATTTTCCTTTTAATTGTAAACCAAATTATGCATTAACTCAGAACAATTACACTACATGAAATTCATGAAGACTGAAAAGACTGTTAAACCATGTCAATAACCACAGCTAAAACATGTAAAATATTTTAAAAATCATGGTAAAATATCAGTAACATACCTTATAATAAAAAAGCCACACATTCTTGTGTAAATTCCTGTAAATCCACTCAAAGCCACAGTGTCTTTTTTCCCATGAAAAAAGTCTATATTAATAAAGACTAATTTACATTGTTGTGTAAATTCATGTAGCCTAAATTAATTCAAAGCCACAATGTCTTTTTTCCCAATGAAAGAAAGTCTAGATTAATGAGACAAAAAAGGCACATAATCTTTTCTGAAATCCTGTTTGAAAAGCACAATGTTTATTTTCCAGAGAGAGAAAAAAATTCTTACCAGTTCACTTTTCCCGTTCATTTTTCAGGTGTGTTCATGAAGCCAGCAACAATTCCACGGATTCTTGTCCTTGTCAGACTTTTTCAAACCGTCTTTCTCGCCCACTTCACTCTGTCTGATGTCACTCCATGACACAGACATGCTGCAAAATTCTTCTTTTAAAAACTTGAAAGTTCTAAAAGTTTGCGATGTCCACATGCTACGTTTAGCTAAGCTTCGCACAGGAGCCACACACTGTCACCGCAGCAACCAACCAGTCCCGCTTTACGACAACTGTCGTAACAGCCAGGCTTTGAGTGGCATTTTTCCTCCGTGAAACTCGGCGGATCCAAGGAAACTGATATGTATCTGTAACACACAGATCAGTGTGCGCGGACTTATAAAACTTGCATGATGTTGTAACAAAAAGAAAGCTTTGCGATAAGCATTTTACTCAGTAACGATCATGATTAAAGAGTACAGCACTAACACCCCCCGCTCCCCATGATGAAATCTTCGGAATCCCACGGTTCTGCAGAGATTTCACAGCCCTGAAAAATGTGGTCGATTTTGTGAAGCAAATTCATGAGTCTTACTCTGGTCCAGGAAATGACCCTCCCAGCCACCTTTATGCTCATGATTCTGTCTGCTACCTCATCTTGGATTGGATCCACATAGACAGCTTCACGGTCACTCACAAATATGTTGCACCTTCTGCTTTCTGCAAGACCATTTTTTAGTGACATACAACTGAGTTTGAGACCTGTGCATGTGAAACTGCCTGCATCATGTGGGTCTGTGGAAGAATTTTTCCATCAGCCTCTTGTCATCTTATTACAATCAATCAATCAATCAATCAATTTTATTTATATAGCGCCAAATCACAACAAACAGTTGCCCCAACACCCTAATCCTCAACACATCTGGCCTGATGTAGTGTTGGGTTTCGTTGCCAGTCTACACAGTTCCTGTACCATGGTCAACAACTTCTCCAAAGCTGTCCACTTTGTAGCACTGCTATAATTAAGCATTGCCACTGAAAACCCAATCCATCATGTCTTCTGCCTCTAAGGTGTCCTGTCTGATAATGTTTTGAACAGTGGACCACAGGTCATCTCACAAGTGTGGAAGGCCTTCTGCAAAGCAATTGAAGCATAAGTCAGCATCTTCTCTGGGTTTCATCCACAGTCTAATGGCCAGACAGAGCAGGCCACTGAGTATCTGTCAGCAGTTCTCTGTTGTATCTGCTCGGACAACACTACCTGGAGTGCACAGCCCCCGTGGGTGGAATGTGCATACAATTCTCTGACCTTTGTGGTGACTGGTTTCTCCCTTTTGAATGTTCCTTGCTTATCAGCCTTATTTTGTCCACCCAAGAGGACAAGATCACAATGCAATCTGTGCAACAGATCAGCAGGTGATTTCACTGATGATCACTTTGAGAAGATGGGATGAGTCCATCAGTGAAATCACCTGCTGAAGTCACTGGCTGCAAAGAAAACCTGCACTCTCTTGGCCCTTTCTGGAATGTCTTTGGACACCACTTTGATAAAGGCTGCTGGACTGCCTACTCTACCCTGGTTCAAGTCTGTACATCTGATGGCAACATTGGAAAGTTGTTCTACCTGCTGGCTCTCTGGCTCTCTCCTTCTCTCTCCTTCCTCACCCCTGAAACTCACTGATGGCCATCATACCCTTCTTTGTGTGGTGTTTGTTGGATGTCAAATGCTGTGGTTGGGGCCTTTATTACATTTACTCAGTTGAAAGGGATATGATGCAAAAAGAATTCTCTTGGATTCTCAGTGTGTTATCCCGGACCCTTCCCTCCTTCAGGTTTCCCACTGTACCCATCCTGGCAGGCTTGGCAGTTTTTCTGGTGGCTTTCCTTGAAAGGAGTGGGTGTTAATATGACCACAGCTCTTACTTTTCTTTTTACCTACCTCTCTTCTGCTGTTTTCTCCTCCGTCTTCCTGGGAGTATCCTCACACCATCTGCCCTTCTATCAACATCTGTTACATTTTTTGCTAATCTACCTGTGTGCATTCTCCAGTCACACACTGCCACCAAATCAAGACTCTGCCTACTGGTCAGTTCACTTCCACTGCCATCATATTGTCTCTTGTCATCTTGTCTGCCTGCTGTCAGTTCCTCAATCACCACTGGAAGTTATCACCCTCCATGTGATCCAGAAGTTGAAAATAATCTCCATTCACCATATTGAAGAGAGAGCGTGAGTGTGTGTATGTGTGTGTGTGTTTTGTGCTTGGGTTCATGTTCCACTTTGGAACGTGAATCTTGGATTTGGCAAACCTGAGCAGAGTCACAAAGGACATTACCCAAAACTTTGACATTTCGACAGACTGGCCTGTGACTGTGGCTAAATATATCACCTACACATATGATGAGTAGACTTCCCCAGTTCTTGAAAATATACAATATTGTGAACAATTGAGACAACTCACACATTAAATTATTCAATTAAATTTATTTATACAGTGTTAAATCAAGTCATCTCAAAAAGGCAAGACCTAAGTCAAGTCCAGACCAGAGTCAGGCACTTTGTCAACAATGGTAATATATATATATATATATATATATATATATATATATATATATATATATATATATATATATATATATATATATATATATATATATACAGGCTTGGGGAGTAACAGAATACGTAACAGCGTTACGTAATTAGAATACAAAAAAAAGTAACTGTATTCCGCTACAGTTACAGAAAAAAAAGATGTATTCAGATTACAGGTATATTTAGTAAAAAATGGGGATTAGTTCACAGGATTACAATTTTAATGCATTTTATGATATTATCTGTATATAATATTTTTTTTTCTTTGAAACGAAAATGTCCCTTCATGGACAGCGACATGACGTCTCCTAACCGGGCAAAATATTGATGAAGTACCCGGATGTTAATGTATTTTCAATGGAGATTCGCGACTGAACACACTCAGAAAAATGCTCACAAAATACGGGTTAAAATGTCATTTTGATCTGGATATCGAGCCATTAAAATTAAATTACATTAAATTATGTCAGGAAAGTATTAAACTTACTCTGAGACACACACATTCCCTAATATTAGTGTTGAAAGTTACACGGATCTGCGTTGTTCAAGCTGCTGAGCTGAGGTGTCCTGCAGCAGACGCAGCGCGGCTCCTAAAACCATTACAATACGAGGTCTGTTAGAAAAGTATCCGACCTTTTTATTTTTTTCAAAAACCTGATGGATTTGAATCACGTGTGCTTGCATGAGCCAACCTTGAACCTTCGTGCGCATGCGTGATTTTTTTCACGCCTGTCGGTTGCGTCATTTGCTTGTAAGCAGCCTTTGTGTGAGGATGGGTGGAGTCTCTCGTTTTTTCTTTGCAAGGAAATGGCAGAACGACTGGAGCAGCGTGACTGCATCAAATTTTGCCACAAACTGGGCGACAGCCAGGTGGAAACCATTCGGATTATTCAGACGGCTTTCGGTGATGATCCTCTGGGCATCACACAGATTGATCTAGTTATCTAGATTACGATTTGTTTCACAGTGTAATCTTCACGTGCCTTAACTAAAGCACTCCTTCTGCTGAATCACCTCTAAATTATTTACACATTATTCACTTTGCGTGTTTTTAGGAATCCGCTAGCTTAGCGCAGCTACTAGCTCTTAGCCGATTTAGCATGGCGGCTTCTCCTGTCTCTCCCGCACTTTTCTGCTCTGGGTGTGAAATGTTTAGTTATTCCTCAGCCTCCTTTAGCAGTAACGGTACTTGTAATAAGTATAGCTTATTCATAGCTTTGGAGGCCAGGCTGGGCGAATTGGAGACTTGGCTCCGCACCGTGGAAAATTCTACAGCTAGCCAGGCCCCTGTAGTCGGTGCGGACCAAGGTAGCTTAGCCGCCGTTAGTTCCCCTCTGGCAGATCCCGAGCAGCCGGGAAAGCAGGCCGACTGGGTGACTGTGAGGAGGAAGCGTAGCCCTAAACAGAAGCCCCGTGTACACCGCCAACCCGTTCACATCTCTAACCATTTTTCCCCACTCAACGACACACCCGCCGAGGATCAAACTCTGGTTATTGGCGACTCTGTTTTGAGAAATGTGAAGTTAGCGACACCAGCAACCATAGTCAATTGTCTTCCGGGGGCCAGAGCAGGCGACATTGAAGGAAATTTGAAACTGCTGGCTAAGGCTAAGCGTAAATTTGGTAAGATTATAATTCACGTCGGCAGTAACAACACCCGGTTACGCCAATCGGAGGTCACTAAAATTAACATTAAATCGGTGTGTAACTTTGCAAAAACAATGTCGGACTCTGTAGTTTTCTCTGGGCCCCTCCCCAATCGGACCGGGAGTGACATGTTTAGCCGCATGTTCTCCTTGAATTGCTGGCTGTCTGAGTGGTGTCCAAAAAATGAGGTGGGCTTCATAGATAATTGGCAAAGCTTCTGGGGAAAACCTGGTCTTGTTAGGAGAGATGGCATCCATCCCACTTTGGATGGAGCAGCTCTCATTTCTAGAAATCTGGCCAATTTTCTTAAATCCTCCAAACCGTGACTATCCAGGGTTGGGACCAGGAAGCAGAGTTGTAGTCTTACACACCTCTCTGCAGCTTCTCTCCCCCTGCCATCCCCTCATTACCCCATCCCCGTAGAGACGGTGTCTGCTCCCAGACCACCAATAACCAGCAAAAATCTATTTAAGCATAAAAATTCAAAAAGAAAAAATAATATAGCACCTTCAACTGCACCACAGACTAAAACAGTTAAATGTGGTCTATTAAACATTAGGTCTCTCTCTTCTAAGTCCCTGTTGGTAAATGATATAATAATTGATCAACATATTGATTTATTCTGCCTTACAGAAACCTGGTTACAGCAGGATGAATATGTTAGTTTAAATGAGTCAACACCCCCGAGTCACACTAACTGTCAGAATGCTCGTAGCACGGGCCGGGGCGGAGGATTAGCAGCAATCTTCCATTCCAGCTTATTAATTAATCAAAAACCCAGACAGAGCTTTAATTCATTTGAAAGCGTGACTCTTAGTCTTGTCCATCCAAATTGGAAGTCCCAAAAACCAGTTTTATTTGTTATTATCTATCGTCCACCTGGTCGTTACTGTGAGTTTCTCTGTGAATTTTCAGACCTTTTGTCTGACTTAGTGCTTAGCTCAGATAAGATAATTATAGTGGGCGATTTTAACATCCACACAGATGCTGAGAATGACAGCCTCAACACTGCATTTAATCTATTATTAGACTCAATTGGCTTTGCTCAAAATGTAAATGAGTCCACCCACCACTTTAATCATATCTTAGATCTTGTTCTGACTTATGGTATGGAAATAGAAGACTTAACAGTATTCCCTGAAAACTCCCTTCTGTCTGATCATTTCTTAATAACATTTACATTTATTCTGATGGACTACCCAGCAGTGGGGAATAAGTTTCATTACACTAGAAGTCTTTCAGAAAGCGCTGTAACTAGGTTTAAGGATATGATTCCTTCTTTATGTTCTCTAATGCCATATACCAACACAGTGCAGAGTAGCTACCTAAACTCTGTAAGTGAGATAGAGTATCTCGTCAATAGTTTTACATCCTCATTGAAGACAACTTTGGATGCTGTAGCTCCTCTGAAAAAGAGAGCTTTAAATCAGAAGTGCCTGACTCCGTGGTATAACTCACAAACTCGTAGCTTAAAGCAGATAACCCGTAAGTTGGAGAGGAAATGGCGTCTCACTAATTTAGAAGATCTTCACTTAGCCTGGAAAAAGAGTCTGTTGCTCTATAAAAAAGCCCTCCGTAAAGCTAGGACATCTTTCTACTCATCACTAATTGAAGAAAATAAGAACAACCCCAGGTTTCTTTTCAGCACTGTAGCCAGGCTGACAAAGAGTCAGAGCTCTGTTGAGCTGAGTATTCCATTAACTTTAACTAGTAATGACTTCATGACTTTCTTTGCTAACAAAATTTTAACTATTAGAGAAAAAATTACTCATAACCATCCCAAAGACGTATCGTTATCTTTGGCTGCTTTCAGTGATGCCGGTATTTGGTTAGACTCTTTCTCTCCGATTGTTCTGTCTGAGTTATTTTCATTAGTTACTTCATCCAAACCATCAACATGTTTATTAGACCCCATTCCTACCAGGCTGCTCAAGGAAGCCCTGCCATTATTTAATGCTTCGATCTTAAATATGATCAATCTATCTTTGTTAGTTGGCTATGTACAACAGGCTTTTAAGGTGGCAGTAATTAAACCATTACTTAAAAAGCCATCACTTGACCCAGCTATCTTAGCTAATTATAGGCCAATCTCCAACCTTCCTTTTCTCTCAAAAATTCTTGAAAGGGTAGTTGTAAAACAGCTAACTGATCATCTGCAGAGGAATGGTCTATTTGAAGAGTTTCAGTCAGGTTTTAGAATTCATCATAGTACAGAAACAGCATTAGTGAAGGTTACAAATGATCTTCTTATGGCCTCGGACAGTGGACTCATCTCTGTGCTTGTTCTGTTAGACCTCAGTGCTGCTTTTGATACTGTTGACCATAAAATTTTATTACAGAGATTAGAGCATGCCATAGGTATTAAAGGCACTGCGCTGCGGTGGTTTGAATCATATTTGTCTAATAGATTACAATTTGTTCATGTAAATGGGGAATCTTCTTCACAGACTAAAGTTAATTATGGAGTTCCACAAGGTTCTGTGCTAGGACCAATTTTATTCACTTTATACATGCTTCCCTTAGGCAGTATTATTAGACGGTATTGCTTAAATTTTCATTGTTACGCAGATGATACCCAGCTTTATCTATCCATGAAGCCAGAGGACACTCACCAATTAGCTAAACTGCAGGATTGTCTTACAGACATAAAGACATGGATGACCTCTAATTTCCTGCTTTTAAACTCAGATAAAACTGAAGTTATTGTACTTGGCCCCACAAATCTTAGAAACATGGTGTCTAACCAGATCCTTACTCTGGATGGCATTACCCTGACCTCTAGTAATACTGTGAGAAATCTTGGAGTCATTTTTGATCAGGATATGTCATTCAATGCGCATATTAAACAAATATGTAGGACTGCTTTTTTGCATTTACGCAATATCTCTAAAATTAGAAAGGTCTTGTCTCAGAGTGATGCTGAAAAACTAATTCATGCATTTATTTCCTCTAGGCTGGACTATTGTAATTCATTATTATCAGGTTGTCCTAAAAGTTCCCTAAAAAGCCTTCAGTTAATTCAAAATGCTGCAGCTAGAGTACTAACGGGGACTAGAAGGAGAGAGCATATCTCACCCATATTGGCCTCTCTTCATTGGCTTCCTGTTAATTCTAGAATAGAATTTAAAATTCTTCTTCTTACTTTTAAGGTTTTGAATAATCAGGTCCCATCTTATCTTAGGGACCTCGTAGTACCATATCACCCCAATAGAGCGCTTCGGAGTTTTTCCTTCCCACTGTAGCCAAGTGCTTGCTCACAGGGGGTCGTTTTGACCGTTGGGGTTTTACATAATTATTGTATGGCCTTGCCTTACAATATAAAGCGCCTTGGGGCAACTGTTTGTTGTGATTTGGCGCTATATAAAAAAAAAAACTGATTGATTGATTGATTGATACAACCAGTTTAAAGTCGGCCGCACAACGGTGGAGAGCGCGCTGCGCTTCGGGTGGCCATCAACATGCTGAAACAACCGAAGAGTTGGACATCAGCACTTTTTCGGCACATTCCACTGTGAAAGAAGATTTTGCCATGAAAAGAGTGGCGGTGAAATTCATCGGCATGAAGCTGATGGCGCAGCAACAGCGCCTCCGTGATGAAGTCTCACAGGACATGTTGTAACATGACCAGCTCGTCAACCATTCAGAAGATTCAGACGGCTTTCAGTGGCTTTTTAGTCGTGTGACTATCCGAGAAATTGTGGACAAGCTGGACATATCAGGGTTTCAGTGACAATCCTATATGGGCATCACACAGATTAAGGAGCGGTACAACCGGTTTAAAGACACATTTCGCTGCAACTCTTTTCATGGCAAAATCTTCTGTCACAGTGGAATGTGCTGAAAAAGTGCTGATGTCCACCTCTTCCACAATTTCTCGGATAATTGCACGATGGTCCCGCATCACCACAGTGTTCACTTTGGAAATGATCCAGTCGTTTCAGCGTGTTGATGCCGATCGGAGCGCGGCGCGCCCTCCACCGTTGTGTGGCCATCTTTAAACTGGTTGTACCGCTCCTTAATCTGTGTGATGCCCATATAGGATCGTTACCGAAAGCCATCTGAATAATCCGAATGGTTTCCACCTGGCTATTGCCCAGTTTGTGGCCAAATTTGATGCAGTCGCGCTGCTCCAGTCGTTCCGCCATTTCCTTGCAAAGAAAAAATGACGAGAGACTCCACCCATCCTCACACAAAGGCTGCTTACAAGCAAATGACGCAACCGACAGGCGTGAAAAAAATCATGCATGCACACGAAGGTTCAAGGTTGGCTCATGCAAGCACACGTGATTCAAATCCATCAGGTTTTTGAAAAAAATAAAAAGGTTGGATACTTTTCTAACAGACCTCGTACATTTATATATATATATATTATTTTTTTACACAATTATCCTTTATTGACAGAGTTTCATTCATGAAGTCAGTGGTGTGGGTACACATCTCTATGTGTGAGTGTGACTGTGAGCGGCACAGCGTGGGTCATTATAATCTCATTATTTTAAGGTGCAAATTAAAAACAAAAAAATCCCCAGTTTTGTCGAACAATTTTAATCACTAACGACAAGTATTTTAACTAGACATTGGTCTAGCAGTGGAAAATATCAACTAGACATAAGTGAAGAGTTAATGGTCCGTGTCATCGGACGACACAGGTACGGCAGGAAACATACAGCTGTTTATCATCCAAATATCACAGACAAACTGACAAGAAGAACCAAAACCACTTACTTATGGAAGGAAATATTGTCTCCCTTGTTCCTCCGTTTGTGGCTTTGCCAACATGCGCTGCTTTCCGGCATATTCCATCTGTTTCTTCAACTTCTATGCATCCAAATCACTAACTTGCCCGGAATTAAAATGCCAATCACGCCTCCTTACTGACATTTACTTAATGGTTTTCATTATGCTGTTGTTCTTATTTTGAAAGTTCAATAAGTGGACTGATATGTTAAACATGGTGTGAATGCCATGTGAAAGACTAAAGTAAGATAATTTTATACTCAACAAAAATATAAACGCAACACTTTTGGTTTTGCTCCCATTTTGTATGAGATGAACTCAAAGATCTAAAACTTTTTCCACATACACAATATCACCATTTCCCTCAAATATTGTTCACAAACCAGTCTAAATCTGTGATAGTGAGCACCTCTCCTTTGCTGAGATAATCCATCCCACCTCACAGGTGTGCCATACCAAGATGCTGATTAGACACCATGATTAGTGCACAGGTGTGCCTTAGACTGCCCACAATAAAAGGCCACTCTGAAAGGTGCAGTTTTGTTTTATTGGGGGGGATACCAGTCAGTATCTGGTGTGACCACCATTTGCCTCATGCAGTGCAACACATCTCCTTCGCATAGAGTTGATCAGGTTGTCAATTGTGGCCTGTGGAATGTTGGTCCACTCCTCTTCAATGGCTGTGCGAAGTTGCGACGACGAACTGGAGTCAGGTCGAGACCCCGATGAGGACGACGAGCATGCAAATGAGCTTCCCTGAGACGGTTTCTGACAGTTTGTGCAGAAATTCTTTGGTTATGCAAACCGATTGTTTCAGCAGCTGTCCGAGTGGCTGGTCTCAGATGATCTTGGAGGTGAACATGCTGGATGTGGAGGTCCTGGGCTGGTGTGGTTACACGTGGTCTGCGGTTGTGAGGCTGGTTGGATGTACTGCCAAATTCTCTGAAACGCCTTTGGAGACGGCTTATGGTAGAGACATGAACATTCAATACACGATCAACAGCTCTGGTTGACATTCCTGCTGTCAGCATGCCAATTGCACGCTCCCTCAAATCTTGCGACATCTGTGGCATTGTGCTGTGTGATAAAACTGCACCTTTCAGAGTGGCCTTTTATTGTGGGCAGTCTAAGGCACACCTGTGCACTAATCATGGTGTCTAATCAGCATCTTGGTATGGCACACCTGTGAGGTGGGATGGATTATCTCAGCAAAGGAGAGGTGCTCACTATCACAGATTTAGACTGGTTTGTGAACAATATTTGAGGGAAATGGTGATATTGTGTATGTGGAAAAAGTTTTAGATCTTTGAGTTCATCTCATACAAAATGGGAGCAAAACCAAAAGTGTTGCGTTTATATTTTTGTTGAGTGTATGTTTACTGAACAAGTAACAGACTTTTTTGTTTTGTATATTGTTCTGCAAGCCACTTTTAATTACAAATTCATCCGCACACCGCCTGAGTTTTCATTATCCTTCATTTGTTTGGCATTTTTTGTTGAATATTTTGCAGGTGAACACTGGGTGTGTTTAAAACAATATTGTGGTGTTCTTAATTCATAATGTGAAGTAAAACAGAGCATGCCATGTTAAAGAAACAGTTTTATTTTTGCTTAATAAAATGTAATATGTGGTCAAGAGTATGTATATTTAGTTTCTTTTGTCTGTATTAGCATATTTGATACTGGAGTAATCCAGAAGTAATTGAAAGTAATCAAATTACATTACTTTAATATTATGGTACTTGGATTACGTTACTGACTACATTTTTCAACAGGTAACTAGTAACTGTATCGGAATGCATTTTTAAAGTAACCCCTCCCCCCAACCCTGTATATATATATATATATATATATATATATATATATATATATATATATATATATATATATATATATATATATATATATATATATATATATATATATATGTATAAACCTCCCCTTCCATTTTTTTGGTGATAGTGATAGGACAGACCAGAGACAGTCGGATGGACATCTGCTATGTCAATACTATGTGTCTTATGTCATGAGACAAAACAAAAGGCACAACACAAAATTGACAGAGCATGCAATAAGAGAAATAGCCATAATTTAACAATTAGATAACATAAAGGTGTCCTTCGTGAGTCTCTCAACATTAAAAGATGTTGATGTGAGATATACAGCACACATTTTTAGTCTACCCAAGTACAGTGTTCTTGAGAGGGTGACATGGCTTTAAACTGCCCAAAATGGCAAAGAAAACTGGTGGTTCAGTCTGAATTTTAAATGCCATTTATTATTTTAGATATTGCATTGTAAAAAAAAAAAAGTTTAGCTTTTGTATCTCAAGAGCATTAGTTAACAGTGTTGAAGCTCTGTTGCTTTCACCTGTGAAGTGGTATGAAGTAACATACCACACATGACCAGGAATCCATAGTGAAATCCTAAAATTATCCATAAGTCACCTCCTTAAGTTAGTGCTCATTTGACACAAGGGGCCCCATGTTATAGCTGTTGCAAAGTGGTGCACGGTGCTATTTGTAGATTCCACCTGGCATAGTTGTGGTTGCCATGTCAATTGTTCATGTCATCTAAAGTGCAATTTCATTTGCACTCATTGCACCCATAGGCATGTTGATCTAAAAATGATGTGTGGTTTGGGGCAGTGCAGGTTCATTGGTATTGTGTGGAAACAGAAAGTGATTACACCAGCCAAAACCCAGTCTGAAGTTGAACACAAATGCATGTGATGTTTAAACTGTATAATACTCAGACATATCTTAGGGCCCCTTCACACATAGTGTGAAGTTTGGAGGAAGTCCACACTTAGTGCACTGCAACGCCTCACACATCTTTTGCTACAACTATTTGCACACACAAGTGCCTGAAAGACAGAATATGTGCTGTGCGAACCCATTGCACCCTCTCGTGGCAGGTGCCGGCCAAGTTCCAGGTGACACGCACAAACACCACTTGCATAGCACTTAGAAAATGTGTGGCAAGTTGCACAATCACTGTCATACTGCTGTGAAATTTGTCCCCATGAGTTCCCCACGAGTGTGTCTTTGCAAACACACTGACACGTGGGTGTGTGCGCTCCACTCACAGGAGGTGTGGCCTCCGACAGAAGCAGTTGTGGTGATCTGTCATTCTGGACATTCCAGCTACACAACACCTACATGTGTTTGGACAGTTATGGAGAAACAACTGTCCACTGTAAGGCACGTGTGTCTGATTGCTGTATTTATGTGGACTTAAATAAAAACATATATCGCCATGGTGGCGACAAGCTGCAACAAGCAAGCGCACGCACGGAGCGGACACTGACAGCCCCCCCAGGTTGAAACAGACCATGAGATCAGAACACACAGTGGGCGATCTGACCGTCACCTCACCCACGTGAGCTCTGCTCCACATGACGCGGTTGTCTGTGTTCTGGAGCTCCATCCACAAGAACACTCACGCGGCCTGACCAGTAGATGTGGACATGATCAGAGCACACTGCTTCTCATTCATGTCATTTCATGACTGTATGTCTGTGGCCATGGGTCATCACCAGAGGAACAGACGGATCGTATTTGCCTTGCTCGCTTGATAAATGCGGAGATTTTATATGGTGTGGGATTTTAATATTTTTTGTAATACTTCCTTGTCCTTCCTGATATGAGGCAGCTTTCCGCACCTTTCAAAGAACACCTCTGTAGCTCAGTGGTAAAGTCTCTGACTGGGAAAAAGAGGGTCTGAAAGGCACGCATTTGAGTCCAGGGTGGTGTGTTTTTTTTTTTATTATTCGACATAAGCGGCGCATGTGGTTCCACACTTACCAGCTGGTTTTTATTTCTTACACATAAGCGGCGCCATGTGCTCCACCTGGCACTGTTCCTGCTCGACAGACATCGGCTTGTGCATGAACTCTCGCATTGGGTTCGTGCATGTCTGCCCGTCGGCGCGATGTTTCCTGTGTGATGTTTCGTGTGCTAATTTCGAACTGTTTCGCGTTGTTTCGCCGTTTTTGTCTAAACACCATCCAACCTCCGTCCAGACTCCATACTATGTGTGAAGGGGCCCTTACATTAATGAGTTCACAATGTATACACAATGGAGCAACATTTAAAACAGGTTCACCTCATGGAGTTTTGATAGTTCTTGTCTGCTGGCATGCTCTAGCAGTTTGGCACAGATCCATTAATTCAGCTTGAAAGCTCTCACTTGAGTTGTTTTTGTGAATAGCAGCTTACACTTGGTGTACTTGTGTGTTCAAGATGACAGATGACACTATGGTTGGTTCATTTCATGCTATATCAAAAACATGCCCATGACTAATTCAGAAGAGAAATCAGTGGCTTAACCTGATGCAGGTGAAGTGAGGCCAGCAAAGGCGGATCAAGAAACCGGACCAGACATTTTCACTACACCCGATCCAAAGGGGCCAGGTAAGTAAACCTTCAAGTGTTCCAATGGTATTTACTGTCAGTGATGCAAAGCGGCTTTCTTTATTAATTGTCTTAATAATAATAATAATAATAATAATAATGTCAATGACAACCCAAAATACATCACTAAATTGCTATTATATTAATTTCTAAATTTAGTGTTATATTTCATTCTTTCATTTCTCTTTCTTTTCATGGCTCATCATCAACATATCATGTCAGCAGTAAAACTATGAATCATTACCCATAGTGTCACAATTTCAGTTCCATTTGTTTGTACCTGTACATAGGTAAATAAATGTGTACATATTACATCAGTTGTTTGTCTTGTGTCCAGTTGAAAACAGATGTTTAATCAGTCGTATCCAGAACTTATTACTTTCACATCAAAGACTGACTAACAACTTGATCATGACATGATCAAGTTCCTGCAGTATGCAGGTGGTGCCCCTTTCGAAGTATGTATGACAGATCATTAAGCTAATGGTCAAAGTCAATCAAACTGTACTCTAATAACTAAGAAAAAAATGAAAAGAGTTAACTTCCAGAAGAAAAATCAGAAGGACTGTCAAGACCTGGAGGATTTTCATTGTAGCATGGATTTTGTTGAAATCCTCCTCAATTTTATGGTTATCATTTGAAGAGGTAAAAAAAAAAGCCCCGCCCCCACCACTGTCCAACTTAAGGTGCCTTGATACTTGCACGAATTTGATCCACGCACTCGTACGCAATCTGCCATGCAGGAGAGTAAACTTGTTGTAAACCGGTGTAAACTGTGCGCGGCGTCGTGCAAGTGTGCAAAGAAAATTTGGAAATGCTCAAAATCTCTGTCACGCATTAATTATGTGAAGTTCAGGTGAACATTGCGCAAACAAATAAAAAACACTGAGTATGAGTGCGAGTGATTGCATCAGCGCATCACATCCCAGCGCAGCTCATCTGAAAGATAACAAAATGTTAAATCTAATTATAAACATACTTTTACAGCTACTCATAAGAAGGAATGAACATGCAATTGTTTTCTCAAGCTATTACAAAATAAATATTACAAATAATTACTTTTTAGACAATTCCAAATGTGTTCTCCACCTGATGAAGTTCAGGAGAGAGAGAGAGAGAAAAGTTGCAGATGAAACAGTCCTCTGTGATTCCGGAAGCGATTAGAGGTGTTTTCATCAGCCAAACTCAGAGAAAATGATGAATCCATGACAAAATAATTATTTTAGATATGCGGCGTCCAGCGTACACAGCGCAACATCCAGCTGGGAACACAGCGGGTGGCATTGTCACTGTGAAGTGTGCACAAGTGCTTAGCCAAAATGCGTGCAAGTGTCAAGGCACCTTTACTGCAGAAGCCATTACCTCCTCATGAATTAAGATAATGCTGGTTCATATCACGTAACGTCACTATACTTTCATGAGTACAACTATGGGAATTTATTGCCTTCGTCAAACAATACAGTAGGGTGGCATTGCCAAGGTTATGTTTAATCAAGTCAGTTTGGTCAGAGGGGTCTGACATTGTTTGGACTTTTCACTTAAGTACAGACTAATTGATCTGAGTTTATATGAAAAGTCTGAAACAGACAGTGTGAAAGCATCATCACATTCTTTGATTCGAAGAAAATGTGGGTCCACACTAATGTACATAGTATCATATCCTCAGTGGTAGTTTATGTAACGGCTGAGTGGATCCTTGTCATTTGATTGGTGGTTTGTATGTCACATGACATGGATTAATTCATCCCATTTATGTTGCATTGCATTTAGAGTGCAGTTTGGTTCCATTTAGAGTGCAAATTTGGTTCCATACATTTGGTACGATTGCACTCTGCACACGTACACACACACACGTGCACACGCACGCCCACACATGCACACGTGCCCACACACATGCACGCATGCCCACACATGCTCGTGCGCACACACACACAAAACAAATCTACTGCATTGTCTGGAGGTTGTTGGCTGGAAGTTGGTAGTACACGCATACACAAGCGCCAACCCGGTTGCATGTGTGTGTGTGTGTGTGTGCGTGCGCACGGGGGACATCGACCCTACCGAGACATCATTTGATTGATCTAACTGATGCTGCTAATTCTTGTAACACACACACACACACACACACACAACAACAAATCCACGGTGCTTTCTGGAGGCTGTTAGTAGGAAGAAAGAATGAAAAGCTGGACTGATTTCTGACTTTTTTTTTTTTTTGCTGAGGATGTGCACAGTCTTTTTTTGGTAGTACACGTGCGTAGAAACGCCGACCCAGTTGCTTGTGTGTGCGCGTGCGCAGAGGACCACACGCTAACTGACGCTGGTAATTCTTGTAAAACACACACACACACAAAATCCACTCTGCTGTAAGCCGTCTGGATGCATGAAGAGCTGTTCAGATGAAAAGCTGACATGATTTTTGGCTGGACTGAGGAACTATACAAAGTCCTTTGTTTTTCCTTTTTTTTTTTTTATGGAAGTCCGAAGTCAGTGCACAGCATCACTGTACTATATGTCACAATTTGGACTTAAGCAGCAGAACACCAAAATGTAAGTCCTTTTTCTGTTGTTGATAAATTAATAAAATATCAAATGACAAGGATCTATTTTAGCAATTATATGATACAAATAATGAATGTTTTTACATTCTTTCAATGGAACAAATATTTAATTTGGTGAAAGCTGGAACAAACCATTCATCCCAGCTTCACCTCATTGAATGGTACGTATGTTCCAGCTTTCACCTCATGAAATATTCGTACCACTGAATTCATAAACATTCATTATTTGTATATTATGTCAGTGCATTAGAATGTTTGTGATGTTTCTAGATGTGTAGTTTACTTATGTTTGAAATGTGGATTGTTTTATTCTATTTATCAGAATGCCTTCCTCTGATTTACTGTAGAACTGCTTCTGTCCCTGGATCCGAGAATAGAAATACTGGTGGACTACATGTTATCACTACTAGAATGACTGCCAAAATAAGCTGATTATCTCAAAACGATCTTCATTTATATGCCTTTTTCAGCTAGTACATTTTCCCATGAATACTGCACATACAAATGTTTGCAATTCTGTTGTGCTGTTCAATATTTTGATCCCACTGATATTTTTGTTCATTGTATAAAAACACAACTGTTGCATACAGAAGACAAATGGAGCTGTCACTGGCAAGATAGCAAGGCTATTTAACAGTGTGTTAGCTGGCACAGATGGCTCGTCAGTTCTGCAAATTAAAGCATGATTTCTGCAGGCTGGTTACATCACCAGACAAAATGGGTCCTGCACATCACACTACAGTTGTACCTGGACCTATTTAAGTACAAACCAAGACCTACTCTGCTTAGCTTCTGAGATCCCATGGGGCCTGTAAGCCAAGGAGCACTCAAAAAAGTGACTCATTGGATTGGATTTACATCTAATAAATATATAAAATCAAATTAAATTATCTTGCATGGATGTGGTTTATTTGAACTTGGGTTTCGGCTATTTATAGATGAAAATCCTGCACATAATTGAATTGAGTTCATCCAAAGAGTCATTTTTTTGAGTGAGAGTTATACAGAGCAGACTGGCTGCTAATGTAACACACCATACTCATGCATCGGAAAGCCCAGGGTGGTCTGTGAGAAATTCCACTTGAAGAGAGTGTGGTCCAGTGCAGGAACACAGCCAATATTATGTTCATCAGAATGCCCATTTCAATGAAATATCTGATTTCATCACAATTAACAAATAACTCACTAATTTGTGCCCATTTTTTGTACTGTACAAATCCTTTTCTCAATCATTAAATGTCAACGGATGTCTGGCGTGTTGATTTGAAAGCAAAAAGATGTTCTTATTTAATGTGGGTAGCCAGCAAAAGCACTAGGCTTACTTCCAGAAAGATCCAAGGCCCATGTCTCTCTACTTTCCCATCATCCTTGTTCAAAGTGCCAGTTGAGAGCTTGCCTGTGATCATTTCACCACTTAGCCTTTTACACATTTGTGTTGCTTTATGACATCCACTCAACGTTGGACTATATGGTTGTGAGACTTGGATCTTAACCAGTGACTTAAGGTGATGATTAGACGTCTTTGATGTGAGATCTCTTGAGAGGACCCTTGGGTATTACTGGAATGCCTTTGTTTAAAATGAATGGTTACTTTGGGAGACTCAGGTCACTTGCATTGCAAGGAAACATCATCTATTTTTTCAATTTGAATTATTTAGTTTGGATAGTGCCAAATCACAACAAAGCTGCCTCAAGGCACTTCACACAAGGTCTAACCTTACCAACCCCTAGAGCAGGGGTGGCCAAGTTCGGTCCTCGAGAGCCACATTCCTGACACTCTTAGTTGTCTCCCTGCTCCAACACACCTGAAACCAATGAAAGACTCGTTAGCAGACTTTTAATGAGCCTTTCATTGGATTCAGTTGTGTTGGAGCAGGGAGACAACTAAGAGTGTCAGGAATGTGGCTCTCGAGGACTGAACTTGGCCACCCTGGCCCTAGAGCAAGCGCACAGTGGTAAGGAAAAACTCCCTCTGATGATATTGAGGAAGAAACCTCAAGCAGACCAGACTCAAAGGGGTGACCCACTGCTTAGACCATTCTACCAAAAAGGTTTACAATACAGAAAACAACACAACAACAATTGATGAGAGTCCATGCAGGTGTCCAGTTCACCGTTAGGGAGAGGGGGTCATCGAGACACTTGTTGAAACTGTTCCTGCAGCAGAGTTTGTTCTGCATCCAATCCAGAAATAATCTAATTCAGTACATGGATCCAGCCGCATCTCGGACAGAGAGAAAAAGAAAACAGAATCAGTCGGCCAGAAAAGCTACACCTAAGGTATAATTCATCAGCATTAAGCAACTGGAAAGCAGAATAAATACTAAGGTGATTGCTGGCCACTAGCCTGAAGCTTCACTAACAGACCCAGACTTTAGAAAAGTTGAGGCAGAGACCCGCTCTGTTTACTAATGACATGAATTTAAAAGGGTAGAAAGCATAGTACCATTTTTGGTTCTATGACATTTTTTGCCATGTGGCCTGTTTCTGTGGGCATGTTTCAGCATGCCGGTATCTCAGCAACTGTTAAAGGCCAAGAGGATGCCCACATTTCCCATGGCTACAGCAGACAGATGGTTACTTTTATAAATCTGGGGATGGATCATTTGTGCATGGACCTGTGTGAGTGAGTGGGTTGACATCCAAGATACAAGGCAATTCCAAGGTGTGGTCCATGTGACAATGAGTGGCACCATCGCATGCTCCCAGACCTGACCTGATCTGATAAATCCATGATGTTCATTCCAGCCGCCAGTTATTATGGATAAGGAAACTTTAATTAAACTTTATTTTAGCTTGGGGAAGCACTACCAACACATGTCGACAACCCTTGTCTTTGTAATATGTAATTAATAATCATATTAAATGCTTTAGGATTATACCATCAACAATATTCTAACTATTTCATTCCATGGTTCTTTCAGGTTAGTGAACTCTATTAAGCTCTCATTTTGCTCATTTTTTGGGGGCAATTTAGTGAGATATTAATTTGCAACTGCTCTTGGTTTCAGCACAATGTTTTATTTTGGCAGTTAGGAGAAGATTTCATAGTCATTTTATTTTAAAATATAATTTGAGGTCATTAAGTCACACTAAGCAGAAGTGATTTCTTCTTTTCACTGTCATGTTTGTGATCAAGTATCTTCTTGTAACTTTCTGTAGGAATTAAAGGCACATTTTGTGCTTTTAATAGTATTTTGCACCCACAAATCAGAACATGGAAATGAATTGTATCTTGTGTGCACACAATAGCAAAGAAAACATGGCCTGGATATTTATTTTTCTCTCTATGAGCACCCCAGGACTCCAAACTACAGGCCTTGCTCCAACAGGAAAGAAAAAAAAAAAAACTCCTTCAATCTCAGGCCCAGGGGAACTCATGTACCCCAATATTTTGCATTTTGTAATTGATATCATGTTGTAGAATTTATCTTCACTTTGAGACTTAAAAAACAGCACAGTTATTAAAGCAACTGTATAAATAACCCTGAATTTATTTATATTTGATTTCATGTTAAAAAAAAGTTTAAAAAAATAGTGTAAATAGACATTTGGTATTCTTGTTTATCTTAATGTTATATCAATATTTTAAGCATATTAATCATAAACAAGCTGCAGCAAATGATCTACACTCAAAGACCAATGAAATTTACCGGGAATTTGAATAAAATATTTTATGTGATGCAGATGTTCTGATTGAGGCAAGTGCAATTTCATTTTTCCATGCTTTGTGAGTGCAATAATGTGGAGTGATGACAGAATACTGGAATAATTAGAATAATTACATAGATGGATTCTACTGCAGAGTATGTTTTGCTGAGTAAAATATATTCTGCTGGGATAACATTTGGTCCAGTCTAGATAGAATAAAATACATTCTATTATAGAGTGAAATCAGCTCTACTGTCTTGTCAAATCAAGTGTTTCTACTCCAATAAGAGTTGATTTTACACTGTGATAGAGTTGATTTGGCACTATGATAGAGTATATTTAACTCTATTTGGACTGGGACCAAATGTTATCCCAGCAGAGTAAATTTTACTCCGCAAAATTTACTGTGTGGTTACTGAATCATCCACCTGAAATGACATCATGAGACATTCAGTGCACTGAGCTCATTTTATTTTTCTATAGGTGAAAACAAACAAACAAACAAAAAACAAGTGTCACCCTAAGACCTGTGGTGACAGCTTATTCTCGCCTTGATTACATGTAATCCACATGTATTCTTTCAAAGTAATCCTACCCAACCTTGCCCACCAGTAATAATAATGCTGTCACTGTTGTTCCGAACATTAAGCAAAGCTGGGAGCATTGATTCCCACTTGGGTTTTTAAATAAACCCTAACCGTAACCCTCAAAGGAGTTGTGATGTCCGAGTGGGTCACCGTAAATCAGTGGCATGTGTATAAACTCCTATAACACAGAAATTATATGATATGGTTCATGCTTAAAGTCACACTCAAATTGCTATAGTTTTTTTTTCTGATAGAAATGCATAGCTTTAATAGCACATATCCAGATGGAAAGTTAAAAATCTGTTATTAAATGGGTCCAAATAGAAAGGCAAGCAAGCAATGAGGCCACAAAGAACAATGTCTGAGAAAACGTAGTCATAAATAAATAATCATAGGTCAGAGGGTGTGAAAATCAATTTTTCTTTGTAGCTTCAAAAGCCTTTGTCCGGGCCATTTTTTTTCCTGCACCTCTAATTGAACGCTGATTATATGAGTGAAGAAGACATAAACTCAACAAAAATATAAACGCAACACTTTTGGTTTTGCTCCAATTTTGTATGAGATGAACTCAAAGATCTAAAACTTTTTCCACATACACAATATCACCATTTCCCTCAAATATTGTTCACAAACCAGTCTAAATCTGTGATAGTGAGCACTTCTCCTTTGCTGAAATAATCCATCCCACCTCACAGGTGTGCCATATCAAGATGCTGATTAGACACCATGATTAGTGCACAGGTGTGCCTTAGACTGCCCACAATAAAAGGCCACTCTGAAAGGTGCAGTTTTGTTTTATTGGGGGGGATACCAGTCAGTATCTGGTGTGACCACCATTTGCCTCATGCAGTGCAACACATCTCCTTCGCGTAGAGTTGATCAGGTTGTCAATTGTGGCCTGTGGAATGTTGGTCCACTCCTCTTCAATGGCTGTGCAAAGTTGCTGGATATTGGCAGGAACTGGTACACGCTGTTGTATACGCCGGTCCAGAGCATCCCAAACATGCTCAATGGGTGACATGTCCGGTGAGTATGCCGGCCATGCAAGAACTGGGACATTTTCAGCTTCCAAGAATTGTGTACAGATCCTTGCAACATGGGGCCGTGCATTATCCTGCTGCAACATGAGGTGATGTACTTGGATGTATGGCACAACAATGGGCCTCAGGATCTCGTCACAGTATCTCTGTGCATTCAAAATGCCATCAATAAAATGCACCTGTGTTCTTCATCCATAACAGACGCCTGCCCATACCATAACCCCAACGCCACCATGGGCCACTCGATCCACAACATTAACATCAGAAAACCGCTCATCCACACGATACCACACACGCTGTCTGCCATCTGCCCTGAACAGTGTGAACCGGGATTCATCCGTGAAGAGAACACCTCTCCAACGTGCCAAACGCCAGCGAATGTGAGCATTTGCCCACTCAAGTTGGTTACGACGACGAACTGGAGTCAGGTCGAGACCCCGATGAGGAGGACAAGCATGCAGATGAGCTTCCCTGAGATGGTTTCTGACAGTTTGTGTAGAAATTCTTTGGTTATGCAAACCGATTGTTTCAGCAGCTGTCCGAGTGGCTGGTCTCAGACGATCTTGGAGGTGAACATGCTGGATGTGGAGGTCCTGGGCTGGTGTGGTTACACGTGGTCTGCAGTTGTGAGGCTGGTTGGATGTATTGCCAAATTCTCTGAAACGCCTTTGGAGACGGCTTATGGTAGAGAAATGAACATTCAATACACAAGCAACAGCTCTGGTTGACATTCCTGCTGTCAGCATGCCAATTGCACGCTCCCTCAAATCTTGGACATCTGTGGCATTGTGCTGTGTGATAAAACTGCACCTTTCAGAGTGGCCTTTTATTGTGGGCAGTCTAAGGCACACCTGTGCACTAATCATGGTGTCTAATCAGCATCTTGATATGGCACACCTGTGAGGTGGGATGGATTATCTCAGCAAAGGAGAAGTGCTCACTATCACAAATTTAGACTGGTTTGTGAACAATATTTGAGGGAAATGGTGATATTGTGTATGTGGAAAAAGTTTTAGATCTTTGAGTTCATCTCATACAAAATGGGAGCAAAACCAAAAGTGTTGCGTTTATATTTTTGTTGAGTGTATGTTGTTGCTATGCAGCCAGATAGTGGAGACAAAAATAATGATAGTACCAATCAGTCGAGGTTTAATGCCATAATTACACATTGAGGTGAATCCTTTTTTTTCTGAAGTTCCTCAATTGGCAGGTTTGCAGAGAGGGAAAATTAAGCAACAAGTTCTCTGTATTGAACGCCAGATCATCATTATAAACACTGGTTATCTCTATGTAAGAGCAGCTTTTAAGGTTTTGCTTTTAGCATACAGAATTTTGAATGGTTTGCCCTCTTATTTGGTGGACTTTCTGAAACCTTGTGTGTTACCTACTGTAATTAGCAGTGGTGGTCACAACTAAGCAAAACGTTAAACAAGAAATAAAGTATACCAAAGCACTCATCTTTAATAAATACATAAATAAATAAATGTTTTTAGCCAGTTGGGCAAGTTAACATTTTAAAATTAACCAATTCAACATGTTTCAACATCAAGCCTTTGCCAGGAAGTAATGACACATCTTAATCAAGTCAGGTTTTAACATCTTAAGCAGGTGCAAACACTGAGCCAATCAATCTCTCAATGGCAGTAACAATCAGTGTTGAATTTTGTCAAACAATCAGATGGACAGCAGGGGCCCCGTCACCAGCCCAACAATGTCAAAGTCCACAGACATAATAATACACTGATACAATAAGAAGTAAATACCAATGACATACATACTGTCAGGTTCCTGGGGTTGTGGGATGTGGTTGTGTTCTGTCTCTGTTCTTTCTTTCTGCTTGGGTTTTCTCTGTCCTGTTGTTTCTTGCCTTTCTCTCTGGGCACTTGGTGGTAGGTGTTTCTCTCTGTCTGGCCACACCCCAGTTCTGGGAGCTTCTCCACACATCTGTTCCTGATTTGCAGTTAATCACCTGGGTGCTTTATAAGTCTCACTGTTTGCCTTTGTCCTTCGCCAGATCGATGTACCTAGTGCCTCGTTCCAGCCTTGTCCATATCTTTTTGCCTTGCTCTGATTACCTCTCTGTGTTTTTTGACCACCTGCTTATGTACCTCAACCACGCCTTTAGCCTGATGTTCTTGAGCCTGTTGTTCTGTGTGGACTGCTTTTCCGTGTACCGACCTCAGCCTGGAAATCAAGTAAACAATTTTACGCCACTAAGCAGTATACCTGCATCCTGCATTTGCGTCCAGCCTGTCCTATCAACCAAACCTGATAGCTCGATCTGGCCAACAATGGACGCAGCAGACACAGATCCTTTTCAGGGGGCAGTACATCATCACAGCCAGCTGTTAGCTCAGCAGGAGGACGAGCTTGCCGCCCTGAATTCCAGCATCGGCAAGCTGGCAAAACGGCAAGATACTTTCATGTCCTCAGTGAGCGCTCAGATGGAGCAACTACTCGATGCCATGAAACGTCAGGCTATGACGAGCACAACCCCCAATGCCGCACCACCTACGGGAGCATCTGCTGTCCCGCTGGCTCCCATGCCGATCCCAAAAATCTGCAATCAGCTTTCTTGACCTGAGCATTTTTCTGGTGAGCCTGGAGATGTCAAGCCCTTTATTACACAATGTGAACTTCATTTTGAACTGATGGCGCCAATGTTCCCGACTGACAAGTCGAAGATAGCATTTGTCATCACTCACCTCAACGGACGGGCAGCTGCGTGGGCCATGGCTGAATGGAGCCGAGGGTCACAATCTTGCTCCTCCCAGGAAGCCTTCACCAAATCGCTCCAGCAGGTGTTTCAGCAAACCTCTCCCGGACGCGAGGCGGCGCGTTCACTCATGAGGCTGAAGCAAGGCAATCGCAGAGTGACAGATTACGCCATAGACCTCCACATTATGGCTGAGAACAGTGAGTGGAATCCAGCAGCTCCCATGATGTGTTTTTTCAAGGCCTGAACAACAGTATACAGAGTCAGCTCATTGTGGTGGATCTCCCCGAAGACCTGGACGATCTTATCGCCCTAGCCATCTGCACTGACCATCGTCTGTCTGATCGCCCACGTCGAGACCAGCATCACCCTGTTCCTCGAACCGTTGCCACTTCTGACCGAACGCTCGCTTCCGATTATCCGAGCTCTGGTCCATCCCCTTCCTCCGAAGAGTCTATGCAAGTGGGAAGGACCTGGCTGTCAAGCGAGGAGAAGAAGCGCCACCAGGCGGAAGGACTCTGTTTTTACTGTGGACAAGCCGGTCATGTATTACACACTGTCCTGTCAGGGGTGCCCCAGTGCGACTGAGAACGGTAGTGCGGGTGAGTCAGAGCTCAATTGTTCCATCCTCCCAGAATTTATTAAACGCAGAGCTAAAGTCAGATTATACGTCATTGATTTGTCCGGTATTCATTGATTCTGGTGCTGATTCTAATCTAATGCTGTCCTCTCTTGCCAGGTTCCTCCACCTTAAGTTGTACTGGCTATCGCGCCCCCTGGTGGTCCATGCGATGGATGGTCACCATTTTGGTTTAATTTAGTATCGCACCCAGTCAGTTCATCTGACAATTTCCCAAAATCACTCTGAACTCATTAGTTTTCATATTTTTGATAAGATGACTCACTCGGTAATCCTGGGGAATCCCTGGCTGCAACATCACAAACCCCACCTAGACTGGAACCACGGGAAGATAGTCATGGGGACCAGCCTGTAACAATGTCTGTTTATGTCAGCCAGTCAGCACTTCTAGCGTTAATGCATCAGATCTAGAGGGGGTCCCGACTTGTTATCACAGCCTCGCGGCAGTTTACAGCAAAATCAAAGCTAAATCGCTTCCACCCGACCGTGATTATGACTGTGCAATTGATCTTCTTCCCTTGACTACACCCCCCCCGGGGAAAATTATTTTCTCTGTCAGTGACGGAGCGCGAAGCTATGAACGCCTATATACAGGAGTCGCTCGCTGCCGGTTTGATTCGACCTTCATCATCTCCCACCGGGGCGGGGTTTTTCTTCTTGGAGAAAAAACATAAGTCCCTTCATCCCTGTATAGATTACCAGGGCCTAAACAACGTCACAGTTAAAAACCGTTATCCTCTCCCATTAATCTTGTCAGCTTTTGAGCTTTTAGAAGGAGCCAAGGTCTTTACCAAGCTGGACTTGTGTAACTTGTGTAACTTGTGTAATGCTTATCACTTGGTTCGGATTCGTGAAGGGGACGAGTGGAAGACCGCTTTTAATACACCGACTGGTCACTATGAATATTTGGTAATGCCGTTTGGACTCACCAATGCACCAGCAGTGTTCCAAAATCTCGTGAATGACGTGTTGCGTGAGTTTCTGAATAAATGCATATTTGTTTATCTGGACGACATCCTCATTTTTTCTCCTGATCTAAAGACACATGAACAACAGGTCTGATCCGTTCCACCCGTCCACACGCTGCTTCAAAATGACCATTATGTTAAAGCTGAAAAATGTGAATTCCACCATTCCACAGTGTCCTTTCTAGGCTTTGTGATTTCTGAAGGGCAGATCCAGATGGAGCCTGACAAGATCATGGCTTGGTTCCTGGGGTTTGCCAATTTCTACCGCACTGCCAAGAGGCTTAATGCGCGTCAGGCTCGGTGGGCTATTTTCTTTAGAAGGTTTAATTTTGTTTTATCTTATCGTCCAGGGTCTAAAAATGGCAAGCCCGACGCACTTTCACGCCTAGAGGAGTCCACGGTCTCCGCTCGCCATCCGGAACCAATCCTGCCGGAAACCTGTTTTGTGTCTGCTCTCACCTGGGACATAGAATCCAAAATCAAGTCAGTGACAGGCAATACAACCATTCCTCCTGAGTGTCCTTGTGACAAATTATTTGTTCCGGACTCGCTTAGGGGAGAGGTCATTCGGTGGGCTCGTGACAGATGTTTTTCGTGTCATCCGAGCGCTCAGAGAACCCTATTCGTGCTTAATCAGAGGTTTTGGTGGCCCAAGATGATTGCTGATGTTAAATGCTAATGCTTGTTCTGTCTGTGCTATGCATAATACCTCTATGCATCCTCCTGTGGGAGCGCTCTTGCCCTTACCTGTCCCTGTCCGACCTTGGACCCACATCTCTGTGGATTTTGTAACAGGACTGCCGCCCTCTAGGGGCCAAACTGTGATAATGACTGTAGTAGTCCATTTATCTAAGATGGTCCATTTTGTACCTTTACCCAAACTCCCATCTGCTAAAGAGACTGTGGAAGCACTTTTGTTACATGTCTTCAAATTGCATGGTTTGCCTCAAGATATTATCTCTGACTGGGGTCCATTGTTTTGGAGGGAATTCTGCCGTCTACTTGGGGCACATCTAGCCTGACTTCTGGTTATCATCCCCAAGCTAACAGACAGACAGAATGGATGAATCAAGAATTGGAAAAAGGTTTAGGCATTCTATCCTCCCAGTTTCCTGCCTCCTGGTCCACACAGTTACCTTAGATCAAATTAGCCCATAACTGTCTGACTACTTCTTCTTCTGGTTTTTCACCCTTCCACGTTGTCTTTGGTCACCAACCTTCTTTGTTCTCTTTCACAGATCTGCACTGTCCTGTACCCTCAGCTCTGGGGCTCATTATGCGGTGCTGACGAACCTGGGAGTGGGCCCAGAAGGCCCTACTACGGTCCTCCAAGAACTACAAAGAAGCGGCAGATCGTAAATGGTCGGTGGCACCATCCTACATGCCGGAACAATGGGTTTGGCTTTCTACTCGTCATCTGCCGCTTCATGGAGTGCCACGTAAAATGGCTCCCAGGTTCGTTGGTCTGTTCCCTGTATCTAAGATCATTAACCCTGTCTCTGTTCATCCCCGTCTTCCAAGGTCCATGAAAGTCCATCCTACGTTCCATGTCAGTCATCTGGAACCATTCCGTACCAGTCCTCTCTGTGTTTTTTGACCACCTGCTTATGTACCTTGACCACGCCCTAGGTCCAAGTTGCATCAGACTGTAATTTAAATGTGACGTCAGAGAAAGCTAAACATACATCAGAGTGGTCAGAGCTAACGGAGCTGGTCAAGAAATTAGCCCTGTGCCAAGAGGCGCAGATGGCTAAACTGACTCACCTTGAAACAAGAATTGCTGCACCCTTCTTTGCCCCTGTCCCCCCACCGAAGGTCCGGCCACTCCCCACAACCCACACTTTAGCTGTCACATGCTACCGGTGTGGGAAGCAAGGACATATAGCCCGTGTCTGCAGAGCAGCTTTCCCAGATCCCAATCAGACATGGGCTCAACAACATCTGCCTACGACACCTGCAGAAGGGAACACAGCTGACCCAGCTCGGCCTTTAAACGGCTAGAGCCCATGGGCACCGGGGCAACTATGGGCAAGCTACAAGACCCACTGCAGGTGAATGAGGCTGGTGATGGAGGAGAGGGTACCCCCTTAGTGGGCCCCAGGAATGAGGGCGAGGTGGAAGTTAACGGAGTGAAGTGCAGGGTGCTCATTGATTCTGGCTCTCAGATAACCAGTATTACACACAAATACTGGACTAGCCACCCCATCCTCCAGAACCAAAAGCTCTAGCCCTCTAAAATTCCCATTGAAGGTGCAACTGACTCAGAGTATCGCTCCTCTGTTCCTCTCCTTGTGGGAACCAATGTCCTCCGTGCCTCCAGAAACCATCTCCAAGCAACTTATGGCCAACAGTTTCTCCAACGGGTCAAGGAGAGCCATCCAGAGTGGTACACTTCCCTACTGGAGATTGGGGGCACCGAACAATGTGATGAGGACGACATAGTGGGCCTTGCTGTGTACACTGACCATAAAGTAATCATTCCTGGAGGAAAGGAGATGGATTTAATGTGCAAGATAAAAGCTGGCCCACAAAGAAAGACTTACACTGCAATGATTGAAGGCCACTCCTCCATGCAGCTCCCTGAAGGCCTCTTAGTTGCCAAAGTCCTTGTTGATGTAAAGAGAGGATGTGCCCCTGTTAGAGTGATGAACCTGTCCCAGCAAGCTATTACCATCAAGCCTCACACACATCTGGCCACAGTTTCCCTGGTAGACAGTGTTGTGGACTTTTCAGACAAAAAGCAGGCCAAAGGTCACAAGAGTGAGGGCAGAGAGGTGTGCATGAGCCTGGACCAGGTTGTGGCAAGTTGTGGAGTGGATCTGAGTGAAGCAGCAGTCGAGAATGAGCACCAGCGCTCCCTCCTTACAGATCTCGTGGAGAGGAATGTCGGTCTGTTCTCCCAGCATCCCATGGATTATGGCCACACAAAGACAGTGCAGCACGAAATCCCTTTGGTTGATCCTAAGCCCTTTAGGCTCCCTTATCGCAAAATCCCCCCATCGCAGTGGCAAGAAGTGAGAAAGTTGTTGATCGAGATGGAGGCTGCAGGAGTCATCAGGCCTAGTAAGAGTCCATATGCATCACCTGTAGTAGTCGTGACAAAGAAGGACGGCTCACTAAGATTATGTATTGACTACCGAAAGCTAAACTCCTGCAGCACGAGAGACGCTTTCCCCCTGCCCAGAATAGAGGAGGCCCCCGAGGCTCTGGGGCAGGCAAGGTTCTTCTCTACACTTGACCTCACATCAGGTTATTGGCAGGTGGAAGTGGCAGAGCATGACAAACACAAGACAGCATTCAGCACCCAATGGGGCTGTTTGAGGCCAACCGAATGCCCTTTGGACTGCAGAATGCCCCCTCCACTTTTCAAAGACTCATGACTTGCTGCTTTGGAGATCTAAACTTCACTCACCTCTTGATTTATCTTGATGACCTCATCATATTCTCTAAAACCTTTGATGAACATCTAGAGAGACTGCAGCTGGTATTCGATCGGCTTCGGGAGCACGGCTTGAAGTTGAAACCCTCCAAATGCCAGCTGATGAGGCAGGAAGTGCAGTATCTGGGTCATTTGGTGTCTGCTGAGGGAGTCCGAATGGACCCGGAGAAGATCAGCAGGGTTAAGGACTGGGTGAGGTCCACAATTCGCAAAGAAATGCTTCAATTTCTGGGGTGTGCTGGATATTACAGGCGGTATGTTAGTGGATACTCTGCCCTAGCTGCTCCCTTGTGTCGCCTCACTGCCGGTGACCCCAGAAAGAAAAAAAGGGTTGGGAGAAAAAAACCTGGCACCGGACCCACCCTTTTTGTGGACTGATGATTGTGAGAAGGCTTTCCAGACCCTGAAAGAGCGGCTCACGACTGCTCCAGTGCTGGGCTATCCTGATTACAGCCTGCCTTTCGTGCTCCAGATGGATGCTTCGGGGGAAGGGCTTGGCGCTGTCTTGGTTCAAGTCCAGGGTGGTACAGAGAGGGTCATAGCCTTTTCCAGCAGAGGTTTGAGTCCAGCTGAGACGAGGTATCCTGCACACAAACTGGAGTTCCTCGCTTTAAAATGGGCGGTGACAGACAAATTTTATGACCACCTATATGGGCGTAGATTCTCAGTCCTGACAGACAATAACCCGCTCAAGTATGTCATGTCCTCGGCAAAGTTGGATGCTACGGGCCAGAGGTGGGTATCTCGGCTGGCAGCCTTTGATTTTGATGTCCAGTATAGGAGGGGCCACCGCAATGCTAATGCTGATGCCCTCTCCCGTATGTCCAACCAAGAGGTCACCGAGGTCCTACAAACTTGCCCCCAGCAGGTAAGGCCCAGTGGACCTGGGCAAGGCCGGGGACAGCACATCTAGGACCCAATGGGCCCCACAAGCCAGAGCACATCTGCGCCAGACAGACCCCAGTCTGATTCTCCGACACCTGATGAGCCCTACAGAGATGTGGGGACGGAGTCCCTGCCTGCCTTGACAAAACAGGAGATCCATGCTGGGCAGAAGGACGATCCTGCTATCGGCCCTGTCCTACACTATAAGAGTCTGAACCAGAAACCAAGCCGCAGCGAGAGGGCCAGTGATGGTGGGCAGGTGTGTCTTCTCTTAAAGGAGTGGAGGAGGTTAGTAATTAGAGATGGTATCATGTACCGGCACGTCCGAGAACTGCCAAAGGGGAGTAGTGGAGCAACTTGTACTGCCAGAGAAGCTGCATGAACGGGTCAAGACGGCTCTTCATGATGACTCGGGGCACTTAGGTTTTGAGAGGACTGTGCAGATGATAAGAGAGAGATTTCACTGGCCAACGATGTCTCAGGAGATAAATGCTTGGTGTGAGCAGTGTGAGAGGTGCTGCCTCAGAAAGACTCCCACTGCAGGTGTCAGGGCTCCTCTGGTCAGCATTCACAGCAGTGCTCCCATGGAGCTTGTATGTATGGACTTTCTGACTCTGGAGAAGTCCAAGGGTGGAATGGAAAATGTCCTCATTGTCACTGACCACTTCTCACGCTATGCGCAGGCATACCCCACTAAAGACCAAAAGGCCAGCACTGTGGCCAAAGTGCTGTGGAGAAACTTCTTCTGTCGGTTTGGTTTCCCAGCAAAATTGCATGCAGACCAAGGGCGCAATTTTGAAAGTGCTGTTGTGAAGGAGCTGTGTAAGTGCACTGGCATCACCAAGACTCACACAACCCCCTATCATCCCCAGGGCAATTGAACCACTGAAAGGTTTAACCGCACCCTCATGAACATGCTGGGGACACTGAAGCCCCATCTGAAACCCCGGTGGCATGAGTATGTGGATGCAATGACTCACGCCTACAATTGCACACGCCACGACTCTACTGGATATACACCGTACTACCTGATGTTTGGCAGGCATCCCAGACTCCCTGTCGACCTGATCTTTGGGCTCCAGACCACTAATGAGCCGTGTGAATATAGTGAGTATGTCCAGACTCTGCGTGACTGTCTGTCACAGGCCTATGCCCAGGCTAATCAGACCTCTCGCCAGGCCAAGGGGCAACAGAAAAAATATTATGATCAGAGGGCTAAGAGCCATGTATTCAACACAGGTGACAGAGTTCTTGTGAAAGTGTGTCACGTGGAGGGACGGCAGAAACTGGGAGATAAGTGGGAGCCTCGGCCATACATTGTGGTGAAGAAACAGCCTAGCATACCTGTTTATGTGGTGCGGGCAGAAAATGGTGACACAGAAAGGGAGGTGCACCGCAATCTCCTTACACAGTGTATGTTCCTTCCAGTAGAGCAGGCCAGTGAAGTGACAACACAGGGAGATGAGTCATACCCAGGGGAGGACTTGGAGGTGGACAGCATGAAAGAGAATGTGGAGGAGTGCTTACCTGAGACAACAGATGAACAGTTTGAACAAACAGAGATGGAGGAAGAGGATGTGGAAGCAGGACGGGTGAGTGAAGGAGGGGAGGAACAGGCACTAGCCGGGGACACCAACCTGTCTCCCAAGCCCAGAGTTCCAAGGAGGAACCTGCCGAGAAATCGACGTCCCCCCCAAGAAACTGTTCTGTGAGTCACGAGCAGTGGAATCAGAAGAGGACCGGCAGAAGATAGAAAGAGGACGGAAGTTGTGGCAGAGGGCCAAAGCAAGAAGAGCAGCAGGACACATATAGCTCAGCATAGCAAGTGCACCCACCTTAATAGGGGGGCACCCATACACATTTTCATCACACATCACTACTCACTACACTGTCATTAACTTTTCACGTGTTTATTTGCAGTTCTCTTTGTTTATGTTTAATACGTGGTCCTTCTATTCTATTTAATTTGTTTTGATGACGGGGACGACATCAATTAAAAAAGGGGTGGAGATGTAGGGCAGTTGCTTGTCTTGGTCAATAGATGGCATTGTTGTATTACTTCTGCCTGCAGGGGGATTGGCGATTGTGGCCATTTGTCCTTACAGGCGTGCCAGTTTCTTTTAATGTTTTTTGTTATTTGAAAGGTAAGCACACTGTGAATTGCTCTCTCTGGTAAAGTTGAATATTTGGACTAAAAATAGTTGCAACATTATCCTATATGAAAGGTTTGTGTGTTGAAATGAAGATGAATGGTCGGAAGAAGTTTGGGGATGTATAACCGAAGTTGATATGTTTTTATGCTTATTTCGCCTGTGAAGGTGGCCAGTTTTAGCTGTATGCACGTTAGCTTCCCGGTTTTGATGAATGAGTTGGTGGGAAAGACAGCATTTGATTGTAAATGTAATAGAGTTGTTTTATACAACATATGCTGATTTTGTTAGTTTCTTTTAATGTTTTTTGTTACTTGAAAGGAGTGGAGTTATCAGTGACCTCATCGATTGTGCAATTAAACGGCGCAGTTAAAGCCACGATCAAGTGCCTCCGTGTGTCTGGCTCGTCCCTCCGCATTGCACCCGCACAACAAAACAAAAACACAACGCAGAGTCTTCGGGTGCATGGAGGCGCCATAGACAGTGCACGGGCTGGGTTACATATATATATATATATATATATATATATATATATATATATATATATACAAGGTCTGTGATAAAAGTAACGGACCTTATTATTTTTTTCAAAAACCATATGGATTTGAATCACGTGTGATTACATCAGACATGCTTAAACCCTCGTGGGCATGCGAGAGTTTTTTCACGCCTGTCGGTTACGTCATTCACCTGTGGGCAGTCTTTGAGTGAGGAGTCGCCCACCCTCTCGTCGTTTTCATTGTTTAGGAATGGCTCAGAGACTGCTGCTTTGTTTGATAAAAATTTTTTCAAAAACTGTAAGGCACAACTGAGTGGACACCATTCGATAAATTCAGCTGGTTTTCGGTAAAAATCTTAACGGCTGATGAGAGATTTTGGTCTGTAGTGTCGCTTTAAGGATGGCCCACGGTGCCTGACGGCGATCTGCGCTTCGAGGCGGCAGCGTCTCGCCGTTTCAAGTTGAAAACTTCCACATTTCAGGCTCTGTTGACCCAGTAAGGTGTCAGAGAACAGAGAACTTTCAGAAGAGAGATTCCGACGGGCGGGGTGGAGCACTCCTCACTCAAGGCCTGCCCACAGGCGAATGACGTCACCGACACGCGTGAAAAAACTCACGCATGCGCACGAGGGTTCAAGCATGTCTGATGTAAAAACATATGAATCAAATCCATTTATTTTTTTCATCACAGACCTCGTGTGTGTATATATATACACAGTGAGGAAAATAAGTATTTGAACATCCTGTGATTTTGCAAGTTCTTCCACTTAGAAATCATGGAGGGGTCTGAAATTTTCATCTTAGGTGCATGTCCACTGTGAGAGACGTAATCCAAAAAAAAACAAAAAACAAAAAAAAATCTGGAAATCACAATGTATGATTTTTTGAATAATTTATTTGCATGTTACTGATGCAAATAAATATTTCAACACCTGCCAATCAGCAGAAATTCTGGCCCTCAAAGACCTGTTAGTCTGCCTCTTAAAAGTCCACCTCCACTCTACTTATTATTCCAAAGTTGAAGCACCTATTTGAGGTCGTTAGCTGCATAAAGTCACCTGTCCACCCCACACAATCAGTAAGACTCCAACAACTAACATGGCTAAGACCAAAGAGCTGTCCAAAGACACCAGAGACAAAATTGGAGACCTCCACAAGGCTGGAAAGGGCTACGAGGCAATTGCCAAGCAGGTTGGTGAAAAAAGATCAACTGTTGGAGCAATTATTAGAAAATGGAAGAAGCTAAACATGACTGTCAATCTCCCTCGGACCGGGGTTCCATGCAAGATCCCACCTTGTGGCGTATCAATGATCCTAAGAAAGGTGAGGAATCAGGCCAGAACTGCACAGGAGGAGCTGGTCAATGACCTGAAAAGAGCTGGCACCACTGTTTCCAAGGTTACTGTGGGTAATACACTAAGACGTCATGGGTTAAAATCATGCATGGCACGGAAGGTTCCCCTGCTTAAATCAGCACACGTCCAGGCCCGTCTTAAGTTTGCCCATGACCATTTGGATGATCCAGAGGAGTCATGGGAGAAAGTTATGTGGTCAAATGAGACCAAAATAGAAGTTTTTGGTCTTAATTCCTCTCGCCGTGTTTGGAGGAAAAAGAATGCTGAGTACCATCCCAAAAACACTCCCTACTGTGAAGCATGGGGGTGGAAGCATCATGCTTTGGGTGTATTTTTCTGCACATGGGACAGGACGACTGTACCATATTAATAAGAGGATGACCGGGGCCATGTATTGCGACATTTTGGGGAACAACCTCCTTCCCTACATTACAGCATTGAAGATGGGTCGTGGATGGGTCTTCCAACATGACAGTGACCCGAAGCACACAGCTTCACAGCACACAGGATAACCAAGGAGTGGCTCCGTAAGAAGCATATCAAGGTTCTGGAGTGGCCCAGCCAGTCTCCAGACTGGCCAATAGGCCAATAGAAAATCTTTGGAGGGAGCTCAAACTCTGTGTTTCTCAGCGACAGCCCAGTAACCTGGCTGATCTAGAGAAGATCTGTGTGGAGGAATGGGCCAAAATCCCTGCTGCAGTGTATGCAAACGTGATGAAAAACTACAGGAAACGTTTGACCTCTGTAATTGCAAACAAAGGCTACTGTACCAAATATTAACAATGATTTTCACAGGTGTTGAAATACTTATTTACAGCAATAACATACAAATAAATTATTAAAAAAATCTTTTTTTTTTTTTTTAGATTATGTCTCTCACAGTGGACATGCACCTAAGATGAAAATGTCAGACCCCTCCATGATTTCTAAGTGGGAGAACTTGCAAAATCGCAGGGTGTTCAAATACTTATTTTCCTCACTGCATATATATATATATATATATATATATATATATATATGGACGTCAATCAGTGAGCTCTGATTTGAATCATATTTGCAATAAATCCGATTTGAACTGGCAGTGTGAACAAGGCCAGTGAGATATGAAATTTGCCAATAATTTCCCATGATTAATTTTGTGCCATAATAACTTCAAATAAGTGCATAGCAGAGGTGGGAGTAAGTCACTATCAAGTCACTCTCAAGTCATGAATCAGCATGTCCCAAGTCATGTTCCAACTCATAATGACCACCAAGTGTTTGACAGCTGACTTGACACTTAGCTTGGGACTTGCAGATTGATGACTTGAGAATGACTTGACAGTGACTTACTCCCACCTCTGGTGGACAGTGAGATTTAAAACTGTATGCCAACAGGTACGCTCATGGTACAGGGAGTCCCAAACAGGAACTACCAAATTTTGAGTCTACAGTGAACCAACACGTCAAATGTTGAATGCTTACTTAAAAAAAAGTCTGAAGGACCGAAATGACATGGTGAGATGCTGAAGAGCTTCGCTCGTTCATGTCTGTGACATATATATTAGGAAGACATTAGTACTTTGTGATACCAAATGATTGATTCTTTTAATATCTGTGCTTTTATTAAAGATTATTTTTTTTGATGTTGCAAATCAGCAAGCAGGATTGCATTTATATGAGTTTTGCAAGTACATTAAACTCTGAAAATGGTTTTAAACAGTGTTCACATTATTAAGGTTATCTTTTGCACTCATCTCCTCCATTACTGCCACTTTTGATTGAACCAACATGGAGAAACCAAATGAGGACAACTGAAAATGAACATTATGCTACCAAAATGTAAATTTTTATGCCTTTCAATAACATTTATGACAGATTGCATGCGCATCTATATTGAGTGTTCAAGTATTATCAGGTTTGTGCAGTATTTAGTGCAATGACAGCTCTGGGGTAAAAACTGTTCTTCAGTCTGTTTGTTTTGGATGCGACGGTTCTGAAGTCTCTCTCTGAGGGTAACAGTTCAAACATGTGATGACCAGGGTGGGATGAGTCTCTGAGGATGCTTTGGGGTCTCCTGAAGCAGTCGGTGCTGTAAATACCCTCAAGAGAGGGAAGAGGGCGATCAGTGTGTTTTTGGGTGATGTTGATGACCCTCTGGAGCGTTTTTCTCTCAGCAGCAGTGCAGCTGGTGAAGCACAGCGTAATGCCATAGCTCAGGACCAACTCGATGCAACACTTGTACAAAACCACCAACAGCATCTATGACACTTTGTTCTTCCTGAGAAGTCTCGGGAAGTACAGTCTGTGTTGAGCATTTTGCAGGGACGCAGTTGTGTTTGCTGTCCAGGTCAGGTCCTCCTTAATGTAGGTGCTCAGCAACCTGAAGTCTGAGACCCTCTCCACATGTTCTCCATTTATGCAGATTGGCTGAATGGTTTATTTCACCTGAAATCTATTATTAATTCTTTGGTTTTAGAGGTGTTGACGATCAGGATGTTTTCTGCACATCATGCTGACAGCTGCCGGATCTCCTCCCGATAATGCAGTCTCCTCCCCTCCTGTAATGAGCCCCACCACGGTTGTGTCGTCAGCAAACTTAATGATGGCATTACTTGTGTGGGTGGTGGTGCAGTTGTGGGTGTAGAGAGTGTAGAGTAGGGGGCTCAGCACACAGCCATGGTGGGAGCCAGTGCTGGGACTTAATGCTGAGGAGAGATGGGGTCCTACTGTGACTCTCTGAGGGTGGTTTGTCAGAAAGTCTCTGATCAAGTAGTAGATGTGTTGTGAGAGTCCTAAGTCTAGAAGTTTTGTGACCACTCAATTTTGCATGAAGATATTAAAAGTATAGCTGAAGTCTAAGAAGAACAGTCTGGTCTTGGTCCCCTCACTGTTCCAGGTGTGTTAGTGTGGTGTGGAGGGCTATGGCTATGGTGGCCTCTGTGAACCGGTTTGCTCTGTATGCAAACTGATGTGGGTCGAGTGTGGATGGCAGGTTGGTTGCGATGTGACTCCTGACCAGTTTCTCAAAACACTTCATAATGATGGATTTAAGTGCCACTGGCCAGTAGTCACTGAGGCTGCTGAAAGCGGTATTCGTTGGCATGGGAATGATTGTTGACGTCTTCAAGCAGAGTGGAATTGTACACTGAGACAGGAACTGGTTGAATATCTCAGTGAAAACATCAGCCAATTGATCTGCTCAGTCCCTCAGCACCCTCCCAGTCACTCCCTCTGGCCCAGCAGCTTTGGTTGGGTTTCCTCGCAGTGCGCCCCTCACCTCATGTGTCTGGGGGCAGCCACATCCTGGTCTTTAATCTTCCTCGCGTATGCTGCCTAGGCCTTCCTGATGCCTCTTTACAGGTTGGTTCAGGTAATGCTTTACTGGGCCTCATACACCAGCCTGAAAGTGATGTTCTTCTCTTTCAGTAGGGCCTAGACTTGTTTTGTCATCCAAGGCTTCTGATTTTGGAACACCCAGATGCGCCTTTTCCCTGTGACAGTGTCGACACAGTGTTGTGGACGTAGCTGAGTAGAGTGGAGGTGTACTGTTCCTGGTCCTGGTGTTTGAAGATGTCCCCGTTATTGTTTTCAAAACAGTCCTGTAGCTGCTGGGAGGCACCATCAGGCCAGATTTTGACAGTCTTTGCTGTGGCGAATGCTTTATTTCTGAGACAGGGGTAAGCTGGATTCAGAAGCTTGCACATGTAATTATGTGATAGCTAATGCTAATGATGTTTATTAATTTTAGCAGGGGAGGAGAAATGTTGTGTTGTGCCACTGCCAGTTCTAATGATGTGCAGCATGCAGCCTGTAAGACTACAACATTTCTTTATAATTTAATCTCCAATATTACGATACATTCAAATTCTGTATCATTTATGCTGATGACAAAGTACATTTGACATTGTAAATATTCAGACTGCTTCAGCCTGTGCGTTGAACATTGAGCTTGAAGGGATGTCACAAAAAAAGAACATTATTGTGCCTGCTAATTGTATAATAATTGTTTCCACTTTGCACCCCTGCTTCCTGTTTTATTTTGACATCACATTTCCTTGTCTCTTTTCATTTGCCTCACTTCCTGTCAGTGCTTATTAGTTTAGTTTATCACAAAGTACAAGTAACAAAACAAACATGGAAATCAGCACACTAAAATATTCAAAATACCAACAGCTTTCATGACAACAATATGTGGAATTCCTTCTCACCACCAGCTGGATAATCTGCAGGCCATCATATTAAGCGATGTTATGGCTATGGGCACCAGGCTGTTTGAAAAGTGTGCCCTGTTGCACCTCAGGGTCCTGTACCTGCACCCAGAGGGCATTACAGCAAAGTAACAATTGTGTGGGTGTGTGATAACCACACAGGCACCAGGAAGCAGAGTTGTAGTCTTACACACCTCTCTGCAGCTTCTCTCCCCCTGCCATCCCCTCATTACCCCATCCCCGTAGAGACGGTGCCTGCTCCCAGACCACCAATAACCAGCAAAAATCTATTAAGCATAAAAATTCAAAAAGAAAAAATAATATAGCACCTTCAACTGCACCACAGACTAAAACAGTTAAATGTGGTCTATTAAACATTAGGTCTCTCTCTTCTAAGTCCCTGTTAGTAAATGATATAATAATTGATCAACATATTGATTTATTCTACCTTACAGAAACCTGGTTACAGCAGGATGAATATGTTAGTTTAAATGAGTCAACACCCCCGAGTCACACTAACTGCCAGAACGCTCGTAGCACGGGCCGAGGCGGAGGATTAGCAGCAATCTTCCATTCCAGCTTATTAATTAATCAAAAACCCAGACAGAGCTTTAATTCATTTGAAAGCTTGACTCTTAGTCTTGTCCATCCAAATTGGAAGTCCCAAAAACCAGTTTTATTTGTTGCTATCTATCGTCCTCCTGGTCGTTACTGTGAGTTTCTCTGTGAATTTTCAGAACTTTTGTCTGACTTAGTGCTTAGCTCAGATAAGATAATTATAGTGGGCAATTTTAACATCCACACAGATGCTGAGAATGACAGCCTCAACACTGCATTTAATCTATTATTAGACTCAATTGGCTTTGCTCAAAATGTAAATGAGTCCACCCACCACTTTAATCATATCTTAGATCTTGTTCTGACTTATGGTATGGAAATTGAAGACTTAACAGTATTCCCTGAAAACTCCCTTCTGTCTGATAATTTCTTAATAACATTTACATTTACTCTGATGGACTACCCAGCAGTGGGGAATAAGTTTCATTACACTAGAAGTCTTTCAGAAAGCGCTGTAACTAGGTTTAAGGATATGTTTCCTTCTTTATGTTCCCTAATGCCATATACCAACACAGTGCAGAGTAGCTACCTAAACTCTGTAAGTGAGATAGAGTATCTCGTCAATAGTTTTACATCCTCATTGAAGACAACTTTGGATGCTGTAGCTCCTCTGAAAAAGAGAGCTTTAAATCAGAAGTGCCTGACTCCGTGGTATAACTCACAAACTTGCAGCTTAAAGCAGATAACCCGTAAGTTGGAGAGGAAATGGCGTCTCACTAATTTAGAAGATCTTCACTTAGCCTGGAAAAAGAGTCTGTTGCTCTATAAAAAAGCCCTCCGTAAAGCTAGGACATCTTACTACTCATCACTAATTGAAGAAAATAAGAACAACCCCAGGTTTCTTTTCAGCACTGTAGCCAGGCTGACAAAGAGTCAGAGCTCTATTGAGCCGAGTATTCCTTTAACTTTAACTAGTAATGACTTCATGACTTTCTTTGCTAATAAAATTTTAACTATTAGAGAAAAAATTACTCATAACCATCCCAAAGACGTATCGTTATCTTTGGCTGCTTTCAGTGATGCCGGTATTTGGTTAGACTCTTTCTCTCCGATTGTTCTGTCTGAGTTATTTTCATTAGTTACTTCATCCAAACCATCAACATGTCTATTGGACCCCATTCCTACCAGGCTGCTCAAGGAAGCCCTACCATTAATTAATGCTTCGATCTTAAATATGATCAATCTATCTTTATTAGTTGGCTATGTACCACAGGCTTTTAAGGTGGCAGTAATTAAACCATTACTTAAAAAGCCATCACTTGACCCAGCTATCTTAGCTAATTATAGGCCAATCTCCAACCTTCCTTTTCTCTCAAAAATTCTTGAAAGGGTAGTTGTAAAACAGCTAACTGATCATCTGCAGAGGAATGGTCTATTTGAAGAGTTTCAGTCAGGTTTTAGAATTCATCATAGTACAGAAACAGCATTAGTGAAGGTTACAAATGATCTTCTTATGGCCTCAGACAGTGGACTCATCTCTGTGCTTGTTCTGTTAGACGTCAGTGCTGCTTTTGATACTGTTGACCATAAAATTTTATTACAGAGATTAGAGCATGCCATAGGTATTAAAGGCACTGCGCTGCGGTGGTTTGAATGATATTTATCTAATAGATTACAATTTGTTCATGTAAATGGGGAATCCTCTTCACAGACTAAGGTTAATTATGGAGTTCCACAAGGTTCTGTGCTAGGACCAATTTTATTCACTTTATACATGCTTCCCTTAGGCAGTATTATTAGACGGCATTGCTTAAATTTTCATTGTTACGCAGATGATACCCAGCTTTATCTATCCATGAAGCCAGAGGACACACACCAATTAGCTAAACTGCAGGATTGTCTTACAGACATAAGGACATGGATGACCTCTAATTTCCTGCTTTTAAACTCAGATAAAATTGAAGTTATTGTACTTGGCCCCACAAATCTTAGAAACATGGTCTCTAACCAGATCCTTACTCTGGATGGCATTACCCTGACCTTTAGTAATACTGTGAGAAATCTTGGAGTCATTTTTGATCAGGATATGTCATTCAAAGCGCATATTAAACAAATATGTAAGACTGCTTTTTTGCATTTACGCAATATCTCTAAAATTAGAAAGGTCTTGTCTCAGAGTGATGCTGAAAAACTAATTCATGCATTTATTTCCTCTAGGCTGGACTATTGTAATTCATTATTATCAGGTTGTCCTAAAAGTTCCCTGAAAAGCCTTCAGTTAATTCAAAATGCTGCAGCTAGAGTACTGACGGGGACTAGAAGGAGAGAGCATATCTCACCCATATTGGCCTCTCTTCATTGGCTTCCTGTTAATTCTAGAACAGAATTTAAAATTCTTCTTCTTACTTATAAGGTTTTGAATAATCAGGTCCCTTCTTATCTTAGGGACCTCATAGTACCATATCACCCCAATAGAGCGCTTCGCTCTCAGACTGCAGGCTTACTTGTAGTTCCTAGGGTTTGTAAGAGTAGAATGGGAGACAGAGCCTTCAGCTTTCAGGCTCCTCTCCTGTGGAACCAGCTCCCAATTCGGATCAGGGAGACAGACACCCTCTCTACTTTTAAGATTAGGCTTGAAACTTTCCTTTTTGCTAAAGCTTATAGTTAGGGCTGGATCAGGTGACCCTGAACCATCCCTTAGTTATGCTGCTATAGACTTAGACGGCTGGGGGGTTCCCATAATGCACTGAGTGTTTCTTTCTCTTTTTGCTCTGTATGCACCACTCTGCATTTAATCATTAGTGATTGATCTCTGCTCCCCTCCACAGCATGTCTTTTTCCTGGTTCTCTCCCTCAGCCCCAACCAGTCCCAGCAGAAGACTGCCCCTCCCTGAGCCTGGTTCTGCTGGAGGTTTCTTCCTGTTAAAAGGGAGTTTTTCCTTCCCACTGTCGCCAAGTGCTTGCTCACAGGGGGTCGTTTTGACCTTTGGGGTTTTTACGTAATTATTGTATGGCCTTGCCTTACAATATAAAGTGCCTTGGGGCAACTGTTTGTTGTGATTTGGCGCTATATAAATAAAATTGAATTGAATTGAATTGAATTGAATATGCTCTCTCCTTCTAGTCCCTGTTAGTACTCTAGCTGCAGCATTTTGAATTAACTGAAGGCTTTTCAGGGAACTTTTAGGACAACCTGATAATAATGAATTACAATAGTCCAGCCTTTAGGAAATAAATGCATGAATTGGTTTTTCAGCATCACTCTGAGACAAGACCTTTCTAATTTTAGAGATATTGCTCAAATGCAAAAAAGCAGTCCTACATATTTGTTTAATATGCACATTGAATGACATATCCTGATCAAAAATGACTCCAAGATTTCTCACAGTATTACTAGAGGTCAGGGTGATACCATCCAGAGTAAGGATCTGGTTAGACACCATGTTTCTAAGATTTGTGGGGCCAAGTACAATAACTTCAGTTTTATCTGAGTTTCAAAGCAGGGAATTAGAGGTCATCCATGTCTTTATGTCTGTAAGACAATCCTTCAGTTTAGCTAACTGGTGTGTGTCCTCTGGCTTCATCGATAGATAAAGCTGGGTATCATCTGCGTAACAATGAAAATTTAAGCAATGCCGTCTAATAATACTGCCTAAGGGAAACATGTATAAAGTGAATAAAATTGGTCCTAGCACAGAACCTTGTGGAACTCCATAATTAACCTTAGTCTGTGAAGAAGATTCCCCATTTACATGAACAAATTGTAATCTATTAGATAAATATGATTCAAACCAACGCAGCGCAGTGCCTTTAATACCTATGGCATGCTCTAATCTCTGTAATAAAATCTTATGTTCAACAGTATCAAAAGCAGCACTGAGGTCTAACAGAACAAGCACAGAGATGAGTCCACTGTCTGAGGCCATAAGAAGATCATTTGTAACCTTCACTAATGCTGTTTCTGTACTATGATGAATTCTAAAACCTGACTGAAACTCTTCAAATAGACCATTCCTCTGCAGATGATCAGTTAGCTGTTTTACAACTACCCTTTCAAGAATTTTTGAGAGAAAAGGAAGGTTGGAGATTGGCCTATAATTAGCTAAGATAGCTGGGTCAAGTGATGGCTTTTTAAGTAATGGTTTAATTACTGCCACCTTAAAAGCCTGTGGTACATAGCCAACTAATAAAGATAGATTGATCATATTTAAGATCGAAGCATTAATTAATGGTAGGGCTTCCTTGAGCAGCCTGGTAGGAATGGGGTCTAATAGACATGTTGATGGTTTGGAGGAAGTAACTAATGAAAACAACTCAGTCAGAACAATCAGAGAGAAAGATTCTAATCAAATACCGGCATCACTGAAAGCAGCCAAAGTTAACGATACGTCTTTGGGATGGTTATGAGTCATTTTTTCTCTAATAGTTAAAATTTTATTAGCAAAGAAAGTCATGAAGTCATTACTAGTTAAAGTTAAACGAATACTCGGCTCAATAGAGCTCTGACTCTTTGTCAGCCTGGCTACAGTGCTGAAAAGAAACCTGGGGTTGTTCTTATTTTCTTCAATTAGTGATGAATAGTAAGATGTCCTAGCTTTACAGAGGGCTTTTTTATAGAGCTACAGCATCCAAAGTTGTCTTCAATGAGGATGTAAAACTATTGACGAGATACTCTATCTCACTTACAGAGTTTAGGTAGCTACTCTGCACTGGTGTTGGTATATGGCATTAGAGAACATAAAGAAGGAATCATATCCTTAAACCTAGTTACAGTGCTTTCTGAAAGACTTCTAGTGTAATGAAACTTATTCCCCACTGCTGAGTAGTCCATCAGAGTAAATGTAAATGTTATTAAGAAATGATCAGACAGAAGGGAGTTTTCAGGGAATACTGTTAAGTCTTCAATTTCCATACCATAAGTCAGAACAAGATCTAAGATATGATTAAAGTGGTGGGTGGACTCATTTACATTTTGAGCAAAGCCAATTGAGTCTAATAATAGATTAAATGCAGTGTTGAGGCTGTCATTCTCAGCATCTGTGTGGATGTTAAAATCGCCCACTATAATTATCTTATCTGAGCTACGCACTAAGTCAGACAAAAGGTCTGAAAATTCACAGAGAAACTCACAGTAACGACCAGGTGGACGATAGGTAATAACAAATAAAACTGTTTTTTGGGACTTCCAATTTGGATGGACAAGACTAAGAGTCAAGCTTTCAAATGAATTAAAGCTCTGTCTAGGTTTTTGATTAATTAATAAGCTGGAATGGAAGATTGCTGCTAATCCTCCGCCTCGGCCCGTGCTACGAGCATTCTGGCAGTTAGTGTGACTCGGGGGTGTTGACTTATTTAAACTAACATATTCATCCTGCTGTAACCAGGTTTCTGTAAGGCAGAATAAATCAATATGTTTATCAGTTATTATATCATTTACTAACAAGGACTTAGAAGAGAGAGACCTAATGTTTAATAGACCACATTTAACTGTTTTAGTCTGTGGTGCAGTTGAAGGTACTATATTATTTTTTCTTTTTGAATTTTTATGCTTAAATAGATTTTTGCTGGTTGTTGGTGGTCTGGGAGCAGGCACCGTCTCTACGGGGATGGGGTAATGAGGGGATGGCAGGGGGAGAGAAGCTGCAGAGAGGTGTGTAAGACTACAACTCTGCTTCCTGGTCCCAACCCTGGATAGTCACGGTTTGGAGGATTTAAGAAAATTGGCCAGATTTCTAGAAATGAGAGCTGCTCCATCCAAAGTGGGATGGATGCCGTCTCTCCTAACAAGACCAGGTTTTCCCCAGAAGCTTTGCCAATTATCTATGAAGCCCATCTCATTTTTTGGACACCACTCAGACAGCCAGCAATTCAAGGAGAACATGTGGCTAAACATGTCACTCCCTGTCCGATTGGGGAGGGGCCCAGAGAAAACTACAGAGTCCGACATTGTTTTTGCAAAGTTACACACCGATTCAATGTTAATTTTAGTGACCTCCGATTGGCGTAACCGGGTGTCATTACTGCCGACGTGAATTACAGTCTTACCAAATTTACGCTTAGCCTTAGCCAGCAGTTTCAAATTTCCTTCAATGTCGCCTGCTCTGGCCCCTGGAAGACATTTGACTATGGTTGCTGGTGTCGCTAACTTCACATTTCTCAAAACAGAGTCGCAAATAACCACAGTTTGATCCTCGGTGGGTGTGTTGCCGAGTGGGGAAAAACAGTTAGAAATGTGAACGGGTTGGCAGTGTACACGGGGCTTCTGTTTAGGGCTACGCTTCCTCCTCACAGTCACCCAGTTGGCCTGCTTTCCCGGCTGCTTGGGATCTGCTGGAAGGGAACTATCAGTGTTGCCAAACACCTCTGTTCAGGGACCTCATGACTTCCACCCTATGCTACAGGGCACAATTCTATTTTACACCAATGGAGCATAATCAAACAAGTTTCAATCTGCAATCACTAGGAATGCCCCGTTTAAAGACATTTGAACATGAATGAAGCTGTTAAGACTAAGTCTTTTGCACCAGACTATGAAAGTTACCACGCAGTAGTGACGTTTGGTGAATCGCAATGAAATTTTTGAAAAGCTTGAAAATTTCACCCAAATTTGCAAACTGGTGGCGATGATGGCCGTAACTACTATGTATACCAAGTTTTTTTAAGACTGACAAAAATGGACCAAGATGTTACTGTGATGCTTCAAAATGTGCCCCCGATTGCTGTTTGAGATGAAATGGGAAGGAACAGCACTATGTGAAACAGCCCCATAGCCTCCAACGTAGCCTCCTTGGTCAACATAAAAACCTAAAAGGAATGTTATTTCTAAAATATAAAAATTATATAATTAATAATTAATTATAATTAATAAATTAATTATAATTAATTAATTAATATAAAATTAATTATAAAAAATGATTATAAAGTTGCTGAATGTAGTGAGAATGTAGTTGCTGTCTTTTGCTTAGCTCACAAGGTTGCTGGTACTTTAGGACAAGGATTATTTTGCTCTATGAATGTGCTTCTAAATACATTCAGGGACTTTGGGACTGTAATCAAGAGTTGCTTTTACTGAGGCTTATTTACAGCTGTGAAAGATATGGCGAGGACTCACAGTCTACATGCAAGGTGACCTCTTAATGCCCCCCCAAGAGGGACAACGTTGATCTCAACTATGTCTATGGACACCACTGGCTCCCCTGGCTCCAGCTGAACGTCATACTCAGCCAGTAAATAGTGCTGAATCCTTTTTGATGAAATTATAAGTTTCAGTGTTACATGCTTTCATAGTCTTTATACTGCATCTATTTAGCATTCGGCTCTGTGCTAAATACTCTCATGGGCTCAGCAATCTATGGAGACATGAACAGCGCATAAATGAAGCCATAGTTCAGAAAGTAAGTGTGAAGGTTTTGATATCAAAGGTTTTAGGAAGATTAACAACACATAATTACAAACTAGTCTGACATAAGAGCAGTTCCTTTTCATATCAAATGTGATTCGATTCAAAATATTTACTGTATATAGCACCACATGACAATGTAAGTGATTCCTCATCCCACAGGATTAAAACACAGGAAATATATGGAATACTTTGCAATATAATGTAATGCACTCCAAGAATGCAGCAGCCGCAAAAATTACCATACAGTGGAGTCAACACCTCATTGACACATTCTGAAGGAAAATACAAAATTTAACTTTTCAAATCTGGTATTCATTGGAGTTGTTGCAAATGATTGCGTCACATTGAAAAGCGTTCCTGGTATTTTGTCGCCCCCTACACCTTCCTGCCTGTTATACATAGTGACATTTTGAAATGAAATCACAATCAGACAAGCTGTCATTCAAATGTATAATGACCACAACAGTGCACAAACCTGTGCACAAGTCCTGGCACTGGCAGTTAAACACCATTTTAACCACATTGGCACAGCGGCCGCAACATTCAATTTTATTGTTCTCAGAACAAATTTAATTTTATTGGTCACATAATAAGCAATAAAATCTAAAAGATTTTGTACTTTCCTCCAAAATCATGGCACATTTTGATTTAATGTTTCAAATGACAGCACTAGCTGTTCATTGCTGTCAATGAAACACAGCATAGTAGAGTTTCATCAGTCACAGGTGTTTTCACTCAGTTGCCTCCTTGCACAGACACTGGGAGAACTGCAGACTCAAGAGAATTTACCCTGCGGTATCACACTGTATTTCTTATACCCCCATCACACATGTGCCGATTGAGGCTGAATTGTGTCAGAATGACACATTTGGCCACAATCAGGAAATACTGACTTGCAGTCCAAAGACCAATGGATGGCATGTCGGTAAACATCGACATATTTGGTCCCATTCACGTGGCTGTCCTGAGTGTGTTGCACATGTTCAAAACACTCTTAACACCATCGAGATGGAATGCATATCTGGCAGCGGTCTTTATGCAGTTTTTGCATCATCTGATCGCAGTCTACATATTCTGATGGCATCAAAACAGCATCTGAAAGGATCTGATGGCGATTGACTGAGCTCTGAGATTAATTGGTCACAGCAAAGCCTGCCAGCATGTTGTGCCATGGATGTCCACCTCCACTGGACCCCGGCCAAGGAGGGCAAAATAAATGTAATGTAAATAAATGTATATGTAATAATAATATAATAACATATGTGACACACATTCATCATGGACAGTGAATGTGAACAGCGCGCAATCAAACCGAAAGTACCGTGTGCCGCTGCACCTCTCTGTGGTCTCATGCGCGGTAATGCGTCATAGCGCACATCAGGCACGGAGCTGAATGGATCTCACTGATGTAATATATATATTATTACCTGCTCACCATCTAAACTCTGTAGGAGGTGTGACGTGGAATTTTATCCCAGGCTGTGACAATGTTATTAAACATGAAACTCACCTCCAGCACAGAATCACAATCTTTTCACAGTGCAGAGCGCACAGGATCCAAACCACAGCCTGTAGTGAAAAGCATCTCACTTGGCTGCTGTGTGCTGCAAATAATCACAGCAAAAATGAAATCCCATGTGATAATCCAACTGACATCACAGTGTACAGAGTTGTGTTGTGCTCCTGAAGTGAGCAAAAAATAAATTATAGTTTGCTGGAAAGGCTGCATCTGATGCATGGTGTGACTGCTTGGTCCACTGCCAGCAAACTTTCAGCAAAGGTGTCCAGTGGCACATGCCACAGGCGGGGGCACGTGCACCCCACGTGCAATTAATGGCTCATGCAGCCGTTATGAATACACACACACACACACACACACACACAGCTGAATGATAATTTCAGCCCCACATGTGTGTGCAGGACACACGTGTGCCACACACACACGCGCTGTGCACTCGTGCACACATGAATGTGAGGAACACAGCACTACCTCCCACTCCGGTCCCATGTTTGCCATCCAGACATTTGGACATCGAGCAGTTTATGGCCATCTGACAACAGTGTGTGTCATCTATCTGTTGTCTACATGCGCCTTGGATGCCATCGTGCAAGTGTGGCGAGGTAATCTGGATGCATTCTGACACTGCTGACCACGCCTCTTTTCCTCCCGACTTTGTCCGATGATTGTAATATTTGCCGTTTCGGCCTGGTTCCTGCACATTCTTGCTATGTGTGATGGGGGCTTCAGTGTTTGACATAAATAAGCCCTTCAAATTCAGTGACTTGCAAATGTTCATGTATCTGTTCCCTGACTTGTCTAAAGATAACTTGCTGTAAAAGTGATGATTTGCATAAACAATAAGCCAGTAAGTTTGTACATTTATCATTGCCTCTAAAAATGGACACATTGTGTTTCAAAATGGCTGCAATAGCAAAATGGTGAATGCAGTATTTTTAATATGCCTGTAAATAAAAAGTGAAAGTATACATTATAAGTGCATCTTGATTGTTACATTTCAAATACATCATAGTGGTGCACATTTGCAAAATTGGGTCACTGTTCAAATACTTATTGACTTGCCTGTAACTATTCATTTTCATCATTCATTTTAATTTTAACAGAAACATATAATTTAAGTTGTAGTCTGTGATTTATTTTATCAGACAATTACGTATATAGACCCCCCAGAAAAAAGAAATCACACTAAAAACATGAAGAAAAGATGAAGTTCCAACTCAAGGGAAGAAAAAAAATCAGAAACTTTATTCTGTCCAGTTTACAAAATATTTCAGAGTCCACCTCAAGAAAGAAAATCCATAAAATGCAGACAACCAGTAAATAATCAAACAAAACAAAGACAGTATCATTGATATTGCCCCAGTTTTTTACTGCTCCAGCACAGTGAAAAGAAAAGTGGTGGATGTACCAGTCAAACCTCAAATTATGTTTAGGATTCACAGCATTGTGTGAATGCACAGATGGGTTATGGCATAAACGTGAAGGACGACATAATTCAAGAAGTTCAACTGAGATGTTTGCAAACTAGTTACACTTTAAATATATCACAGTTTGCGTGCATTTAACCAGCAGGCACTTTGAACCTCAACTGACAAAAGTGACCTTAACATGCACTGTGTGGGCAAGTTCCATTAAGCACTTAATATCTGTTGTACATTTGGCCAGAACTTTCTACTGCGTGCTGCTCAATGTTTTGCATAAACATGAAAGAAAAAAACAAAACAAAAAAAAAACCCAATTAAAATTATTAACTGAACAAATTCCAGACATAGTCCTCAGATTCGAAAAAAAAAAAAAAAGCATTTCGGCTGCAGGCAAATATAATTCAGTTTGTCAAACTAAAACACAACAAAAGCATGAATGAACTAGACACAGGCATGATAAATGTAAAACTGATGTGATGAAAACCTAATGTAAACTCATAACCTGTAGTCAGTTTTAAACCTCAACTGAAGAGTTTATCCATTGAAATTTGATTGTATTTTAAATTTTATTAGTGTCTCTTCGGCAGTTATTTTGACGTGCTAACATGTTTTTACATTGTTGGTTTTACATGTTTCTTAGGTGGTTTTGTTAGTGTAGCTATTTAACATTTGTCTTTTTTAATATCCATATATATGTACAGTATGTTTGAATATATAGAGCACTGTGCAAAGGTTTTAAGCAAATTTGTTATTTCTGAAAACAATGACAAATGTCTAATTCTAATATTTTAAATAAATATAAATATGTAAAGTGTGTGACCACATTTTTCTTAAAAATACATGTTTTTATTACTGTAAAAAGTACATATTAAGATGCTCTTGGGTGTTTGTGCCATTTTGTATGTATTGACTTTATTTTTGTTTGACTTTTTTTTTTAAATAAGTATTATGTGCACACACAATAACAATCAATCCTTCCTGCAAGATAATTATTGTGTGCCCACAAAATAATATGTTCTCAGAAGATTATTGTACACACAAGATAATGTGTGCCAGCAGTATAATCGTGAGAAGAAATTGCTGTTATGTGCAAAAGATAACAGTTTGTCTGCATAATAACTCATTCCCACAAGCAAATTATTGTGTGCATAAAAAATAAAATTGTTCTCACAAGCTCATTATCTTGTGCACATAAGATAATGTGTTCCCACAATGTAATCTTGTTTTAAGTTGGTAACAGTATGTCTCCACAAGATAATTACTGTGAATGTAAGATAATGATCATTTGCTCCAACAAGATGATTATCTTGGCTGCACAATGAAATAATGTGTTCCCACATGTAATCTTGCGTGAAAAGTAAGCTTGTGTGCACAAGATAATAGTGTGTTCCCATAAGATAATTATCTTGTGCACACAAGATAAAAACAGAAACTTACACTTTGAAAAGTCTATAGGATAAGTGATAAGATTTCTAAAACTGCAGGGACACACATTTTTCAATTATTTTAACACAATGCACAGAAGAATACAATGGCTGTGGTATCCACATATTAATGTGACATAAATCTTGATCTCTCTCTCTCTCTCTCTCTCTCTAGAGAGAGAGAGATTTAAGCCACAGCAAGATGCTGATGTGCCATTTGTGAGTAGGAATATACGCCACACTGGTCAAAAAAAAAAAAAAAAAAAAAAAAATCCTTGCATGGACTTTGAGAACTGATTTAAAGTCAGTTTGGGGTGCTGAATCCAAACCTGAGGTCAGATTTCCTTTACCATATCTTTTTTTTTCCAATCTGCATGTTCTCTGTTAATGGATTATGGATTACATGAAAGCTGCTCATTCACCAATGCCACTAATCATGCACAAAAGCAGCTTCAAAAGCATAGTTTTTAAAACCAGGTTCAGGAAAAGCGAACAAGAGCCATATTGTTTATATGGCCAAAGAGGTGTGCGGGACTGCAGCTTTTGCTTCAACGCTTGATATGAAAAATATGTTTTCATATCTCAAAAACTAGCACCAGATTCTGATTCAGTGCCCCAAATTACCCAAAATCCATTGAAAACCTCCATGCAAGAAAAACTGCATTGACCGGTGTAATTGTTTGAATATTGAACACTGGTCCAGTGCAGCCAGTTTCTTATTTTTTTGTAGTAATTTAATAGAGGTGTAATATACCATCAGAAAAAAGTATCAGAACACATCAACTGTGCATTTTATTAAAAGAATAAAACAGACTCTTGATAAATGATCACTTCCATGTCTCTGCAATCTCAGTATGATGAAGTGACTACATAGATGACATTAAGAGTATACACATACTAAATTTGCTACACATTCAGGTTTACTTTCGTGTGTCACACTGCTGCTGTGTTTGCTTTGGATGGAATCACCAGCAAAAGCCAGCAGTTAGTTCAATACAGATCCTCATCGCAAACTGATGCTTTATTTATGGCAAATCTACACATCATTGACTACATCTGAATTGACTAGCGGCCCACCAATCTGTGTGCAAGAAGCTGAAAAACCGAGCATGTGGGTCGTCATTTTCAGGCTGTATGAGCCTTTTCCACATGCACTGCAAACATTAAACCAGCCACATCTGAGTACAAACTTGATATTTTCAAACCTCATTATATTGCTTGTGGCTTCACAGATGTACAGTTGCTATGTGATGACGGCATAAATAATATGATTATGTTTGCAGACTGAGTAAATAAATCATATGGCATTCATTTAACAGCATGCATTAGGATTTCAGTCTTAGTAGAAGAAATTTTTTATGGCTTATTGTTCATTCATTGTGGCAGGTGTCAGAATATGTTTGCATTGCAGTAAATGTTTCACAGCCTTTGCTCCAAAGGTAATGCCAAATTAGAGACAGAGACACATGTACAAGTGTCAGACTATTCCATCTTTGTTTTGTGCACCATCCAGGTCATTCTACGCTGTGCACGCACTGAAATTAAAAATACAAACAAGTACGTAAAGTGAAACATCAGGCTCAAAATGACTTACAGTGAATTTACAAGGTGTGAACAGAAATATGGAATTTGCACGCAGCAAAAAAAACAAAAAAAAAAACTTCCCACTATAAAAAAAACAAACAAAAAAACAACAACAAAAAACAAAAGGTATGGAAGCTGCACGAGCAGATGTCAACCTGATAAAATTTCAAGAGCACTCTTGTATTCCATATTGTTGGACTCTCAGGTCACCACAGTGCAAAAAGGAACATACATCAATGGGTTTGATAAAAACAGCAAAGTGATATGACGTACTAGAGTGTCAAAAAAGTAATATATTTCAGATATGGGTGAGGAGAAGCCTACTAACAGTGCAGTTATATGTACATTTACAATAAGAATTCTATTATAAAAGCAAAAAGTCACTTACATATCAGGGAAGTTAAATACAGAGAAATAAATAAACCATATGGAAGTCAAACTACTTGAAGGTTGTGTGATGCACTGAGGGAAGATGGGAAGAAAATCAGAGCGTTCCCATTCCGGTGACTTCCGACGTCAGCCTAGAACCGCTCCATGGGAAGAGAAGGGAGGGGCAGAGACAGAGGAAGTGAAATCATCGTCAAACAAGAACTTTGAAAATAAAATTATAGTTAGTTTTGTGCTTAATTGTGGGATATGTTATTCACATTTGCAGCAAAATTATTAACGGTTCACGGATATTTGCAGTTTTTGTGAAAATCTTCATTAACACTTTACTGATAATTCACAATTTGCAGCAGATTCATATTTTGGGGGTCAACAAAGTACAATTTCAACATTTTAGAATAATTAAAGGGTTTTACGTTCATAGTCTGTTCAGTTTGACAACAGGAACCAAAAGCAAGCCACTGTGAATGCAAGCAAACCAATTCTTTGGTTTGGCTTGCTTTCACAGTTAAGTATGTTTTATGTTTGTCATTCTAGTTTTACTCCATTTTTCACTCAATTTTGCCCCGTATTACAGCGTTCTGACTACTTTGTTTGTCTGTGTGCCAACTCTTGTGTTTGTCTTGCTTACACACCTGTGTCAGTGTTAATCACACACCTGCTCGATGTTATCATCAATCTTTGCTCTACGAGGTCTGTTAGAAAAGTATCAGACCTTTTTATTTTTTTCAAAAACCTGATTGATTTGAATCACGTGTGCTTGCATGAGCCAACCTTGAACCTTCGTGCGCATGCGTGATTTTTTTCACACCTGTCTGTTGCATCATTTGCTTGTAAGCAGCCTTGGTGTGTGACGATGGGTGTAGTCTCTCGTCGTTTTTTCTTTGCAAGGAAATGGCGGAATCAATCAATCAATCAATTTTTTTATATAGCGCCAAATCACAACAAACAGTTGCCCCCAAGGCGCTTTATATTGTAAGGCAAGGCCATACAATAATTATGTAAAACCCCAACGGTCAAAACGACCCCCTGTGAGCAAGCACTTGGCTACAGTGGGAAGGAAAAACTCCCTTTTAACAAGAAACCTCCAGCAGAACCAGGCTCAGGGAGGGGCAGTCTTCTGCTGGGACTGGTGGGGCTGAGGAGAGAACCAGGAAAAAGACATGCTGTGGAGGGGAGCAGAGATCGATCACTAATGATTAAATGCAGAGTGGTGCATACAGAGCAAAAAGAGAAAGAAACAGTGCATCATGGGAACCCCCCAGTAGTCTACGTCTATAGCAGCATAACTAAGGGATGGTTCAGGGTCACCTGATCCAGCCCTAACTATAAGCTTTAGCAAAAAGGAAAGTTTTAAGCCTAATCTTAAAAGTAGAGAGGGTGTCTGTCTCCCTGATCTGAATTGGGAGCTGGTTCCACAGGAGAGGAGCCTGAAAGCGGAAGGCTCTGCCTCCCATTCTACTCTTACAAACCCTAGGAACTACAAGTAAGCCTGCAGTCTGAGAGCGAAGCGCTCTATTGGGGTGATATGGTACTACGAGGTCCCTAAGATAAGATGGGACCTGATTATTCAAAACCTTATAAGTAAGAAGAAGAATTTTAAATTCTATTCTAGAATTAACAGGAAGCCAATGAAGAGAGGCCAATATGGGTGAGATATGCTCTCTCCTTCTAGTCCCCGTCAGTACTCTAGCTGCAGCATTTTGAATTAACTGAAGGCTTTTCAGGGAACTTTTAGGACAACCTGATAATAATGAATTACAATAGTCCAGCCTAGAGGAAATAAATGCATGAATTAGTTTTTCAGCATCACTCTGAGACAAGACCTTTCTGATTTTAGAGATATTGCGTAAATGCAAAAAAGCAGTCCTACATATTTGTTTAATATGCGCTTTGAATGACATATCCTGATCAAAAATGACTCCAAGATTTCTCACAGTATTACTAGAGGTCAGGGTAATGCCATCCAGAGTAAGGATCTGGTTAGACACCATGTTTCTAAGATTTGTGGGGCCAAGTACAATAACTTCAGTTTTATCTGAGTTTAAAAGCAGGAAATTAGAGGTCATCCATGTCTTTATGTCTGTAAGACAATCCTGCAGTTTAGCTAATTGGTGTGTGTCCTCTGGCTTCATGGATAGATAAAGCTGGGTATCATCTGTGTAACAATGAAAATTTAAGCAATACCGTCTAATAATACTGCCTAAGGGAAGCATGTATAAAGTGAATAAAATTGGTCCTAGCACAGAACCTTGTGGAACTCCATAATTAACTTTAGTCTGTGAAGAAGATTCCCCATTTACATGAACAAATTGTAATCTATTAGACAAATATGATTCAAACCACCGCAGCGCAGTGCCTTTAATACCTATGGCATGCTCTAATCTCTGTAATAAAATTTATGGTCAACAGTATCAAAAGCAGCACTGAGGTCTAACAGAACAAGCACAGAGATGAGTCCACTGTCCGAGGCCATAAGATCATTTGTAACCTTCACTATGCTGTTTCTGTACTATGATGAATTCTAAACCTGACTGAAACTCTTCAAATAGACCATTCCTCTGCAGATGATCAGTTAGCTGTTTTACAACTACCCTTTCAAGAATTTTTGAGAGAAAAGGAAGGTTGGAGATTGGCCTATAATTAGCTAAGATAGCTGGGTCAAGTGATGGCTTTTTAAGTAATGGTTTAATTACTGCCACCTTAAAAGCCTGTGGTACATAGCCAACTAACAAAGATAGATTGATCAGATTTAAGATCGAAGCATTAAATAATGGTAGGGCTTCCTTGAGCAGCCTGGTAGGAATGGGGTCTAATAAACATGTTGATGGTTTGGATGAAGTAACTAATGAAAATAATAATAACAGAACAATCAGAGAGAAAGAGTCTAACCAAATACCGGCATCACTGAAAGCAGCCAAAGATAACGATACGTCTTTGGGATGGTTATGAGTATTTTTTCTCTAATAGTTAAAATTTTGTTAGCAAAGAAAGTCATGAAGTCATTACTAGTTAAAGTAATGGAATACTCAGCTCAATAGAGCTCTGACTCTGTCAGCCTGGCTACAGTGCTGAAAAGAAACCTGGGGTTGTTCTTATTTTCTTCAATTAGTGATGAGTAGAAAGATGTCCTAGCTTTACGGAGGGCTTTTTTATAGAGCAACAGACTTTTTCCAGGCTAAGTGAAGATCTTCTAAATTAGTGAGACGCCATTTCCTCTCCAACTTACGGGTTATCTGCTTTAAGCTACGAGTTTGTGAGTTATACCACGGAGTCAGGCACTTCTGATTTAAAGCTCTCTTTTTTAGAGGAGCTATAGCATCCAAAGTTGTCTTCAATAAGAATGTAAAACTATTGACGAGATACTCTATCTCACAGAGTTTAGGTAGCTACTCTGCACTGTGTTGGTATATGGCATTAGAAAACAAAGAAGGAATCATATCCTTAAACCTAGTTACAGCGCTTTCTGAAAGACTTCTAGTGTAATGAAACTTATTCCCCACTGCTGGGTAGTCCATCAGAGTAAATGTAAATGTTATTAAGAAATGATCAGACAGAAGGGAGTTTTCAGGGAATACTGTTAAGTCTTCTATTTCCATACCATAAGTCAGAACAAGATCTAAGATATGATTAAAGTGGTGGGTGGACTCATTTACTTTTTGAGCAAAGCCAATAGAGTCTAATAATAGATTAAATGCAGTGTTGAGGCTGTCATTCTCAGCATCTGTGTGGATGTTAAAATCGCCCACTATAATTATCTTATCTGAGCTAAGCACTAAGTCAGACAAAAGGTCTGAAAATTCACAGAGAAACTCACAGTAACGACCAGTGGGACGATAGATAATAAATAAAACTGTTTTTTTGGGACTTCAATTGGATGGACAAGACTAAGAGTCAAGCTTTCAATGAATTAAAGCTCTGTCTGGGTTTTTGATTAATTAATAAGCTGGAATGGAAGATTGCTGCTAATCCTCCGCCCCGGTCCGTGCTACGAGCATTCTGACAGTTAGTGTGACTCGGGGTGGTGTTGACTCATTTAAACTAACATTCATCCTGCTGTAACCAGGTTTCTGTAAGGCCGAATAAATCAATATGTTGATCAATTATTATATTCATTTACCAACAGGGACTTAGAAGAGACAGACCTAATGTTTAATAGACCACATTAACTGTTTTAGTCTGTGGTGCAGTTGAAGGTGCTATATTATTTTTTCTTTTTGAATTTTTATGCTTAAATAGATTTTTGCTGGTTATTGGTAGTCTGGGAGCAGGCACCGTCTCTACGGGGATGGGGTAATGAGGGGATGGCAGGGGGAGAGAAGCTGCAGAGAGGTGTGTAAGACTACAACTCTGCTTCCTGGTCCCAACCCTGGATAGTCACGGTATGACTGGAGCAGCGCGACTGCATCAAATTTTGCCACAAACTAGGCAATAGCCAGATGGAAACCTATTCAGATGGCTTTCGGTGACGATCCTCTGGGTATCACACAGATTAAGGAGCGGTACAACCGGTTTAAAGACGGCCGCACAACGGTGGAGGGCGTGCCGCGCTCCGATCGGCATCAACACGCTGAAACGACCGGATCATTTCCAAAGTGAACGCTGTGGTGATGTGGGACCATCGTGTGATTATCCGAGAAATTGCGGAAGAAGTGGACATCAGCACTTTTTCGGCACATTCCACTGTGAAAGAAGATTTTGCCATGAAAAGAGTGGCGACAAAATTCATCGGCACGAACCTGATGGCGCAGCAACAGCGCCTCCGTGTTAAAGTCTCACAGGACATGTAACATGCCCAGTTCATCAACCATTCAGAAGATTCAGACGGCTTTCGGTGGCTTTTCAGTCGTGTGTCTATCCGAGAAATTGTGGACAAGCTGGACATGTCAGGGCATGTTACAACATGTCCTGTGAGGCTTCATCACGGAGGCGCTGTTGCTGCGCCATCAGCGTCGTGCCGATGAATTTCGCCACCTCTCTTTTCATGGCAAAATCTTCTTTCACAGTGGAATGTGCCAAAAAAGTGCTGATGTCCACCTCTTCCGCAATTTCTCGGATAATCACACGACGGTCCCACATCACCACAGCGTTCACTTTGGAAATGATCCGGTTGTTTCAGCATGTTGATGCCGATCGGAGCGCGGCGCGCTCTCCACCGTTGTGCGGCCGTCTTTAAACCGGTTGTACTGCTCCTTAATCTGTGTGATGCCCAGAGGCTCGTCACCAAAAGCCGTCTGAATAATCCGAATGGTTTCCCCATGGCTGTCGCCCAGTTTCTGGCAAAATTTTATGCAGTCGCACTGCTTCAGTCGTTCAGCCATTTCCTTGCAAAGAAAAAACGACGAGAGGCTCCACCCATCCTCACAAAAAGGCTGCTTACAAGCAAATGACGCAACGGACAGGCGTGAAAAAAAAATCACATGCGCACGAAGGTTCAAGGTTGGCTCATGCAAGCACACGTGATTCAAATCCATCAGGTTTTTGAAAAAAATAAAAAGGTCTGATACTTTTCTAACAGACCTCATATGTTAGTCCTGATATATGATTATGTTCTTTCTCAGACTGACATGACAATTTCTGCTTAGTACTAAGATGTCGTAAGCATTGGGTGTGGACAAACAAATCATTGTTAAAACAGTTAGTAAGGCTTGGGTTGCTCTGTATGAAGGGTCAAAGTGATCAAAAATTGAAATATTGAATGTGGTAAATATGAACGCAGTAAAACAGATTGTGGTAAAAATAAAAGCGGTAAAACTTTGAATGTGGTGAAAATGAAAGCAGTAAAACAATGTGGTTAAAAGTGAAAGCAATAAATATTGAATGGTCAAAAAATCAAAAGGGTAAAACTGGACTTGGTAAAAATGGAAGGTGTGAAGTACTAAACATGAAGATGAGTAAGGTAAAAAACATCTGATTAATATTTGTTGTGTGTTGGGGGGTGTGGCTGGATGTTTTGGTGTTCTTTTCTTTTCTTTGCTCTTCAGGTGGCATGAGAACTGATTTGTCTGTGGAGAAGGTGCTGGCTGAAGAATCCTCACCCTCATCAACATCATGTGTAGCACCTGTGACTGGTACTCACATGCAACCTTAAAGACTTTCAGCTGAAGCAGATAATTGGATGGCGTTCTGCATTTAAGGCATGTGTGATTCAAGCAGAACTGCCGGGAACTCGACCTTGTGATGTCCGTTTGTGAGACGCTGAGGACCGCGCCTGGGTTTGACACATCGAGCCCGTGAAGCAAGGAAGGGTGAGGACACTTGCTGTCAGCACACATTAAAGGTGATTAAGTGTTCGACTAATTGTTGATAGTAACTTGGTGTTTTGTTACGCAGTATACTGGAATTGTGATGGGAATTGTGCAGTTTGCTTCTCACTGCTGTGGCGTGCAGGATAAGTGATCCTCCACTTGTGAGAAGCTGCTCATTTGCATAAAGTTAAAAAATACAGACCTGAATGTGTTGCTGATAGCGTGTGTCTTTTGAAAGATATTGTTGTAACTGCTGACTTACCTCACCTCTTTGCTTCACAGAGAGTCAGTTTGTCGTGTCCACCTGGGGGGTGTTTGTCTGGTGGTAGTGGGTCCAGGAACGCCGGGCTTCTATCCTTTTGGGCGCTTAAGAGCGTGCCAACAGTCACTCCACCAGAAGGACGTTCTTTTAGTTTTGTACACATTATTATGCACAGGTGAAAAATAAATTGTTTCTGTTGTTGGAACCGCTTTCTGGTTATTTTTAGCGCTGGGTTCTGTCTGACGCAGGTCCGCTCCTCAACTCGCGTTGACACAACAAATATTGCCCCTTTGAAAATAAGAATCGTTAAATTTGGATGCCATTTAAATCACATTATGGTAAATATTAATCTTATAAATATGTCTTAAAAATACAACATTGGCTAATTTAATTCACTGCCTCGATTTTAGTACCTCTACTTTACACACTTCAACTGTATCATTTGCTGTACTCGATTTAATGTTGAATGTTTTCATTCACTGCCTCAATTTTAGCAGGTCCACTTGACCCACTTCAGTTTTATCATTCACCGCGTCAACTGTGCAATTTTGCTCACTTCCGCTGGATCGGAATATGGCAGCAGCCACTGTTGCGACAGCGGAAATTTGTAGTCCAGTGCCACTGCGCATGTCACCGACCGCGGGGTGGCTCCACTGGGAGTTTGCAGGCGAAGAATGGCCAAATGACGTCGTTTTACAAGCAACACAAAAACAATGGCGGACTCCGTGTGTTTGCTGCTCTGTGAGTTTTTAAGAGAAAGTTGCTGGCGACGATACCAAACGCTTGAAAAGTACAGAAGACTTTGGGAATTCATACAATATGAAGACGAGAAGATACGAGCTGCTACAGACGAAGAGACAAACCATGATGGTAAGCTATTCGTTAGCTCATAAACAAGTAATAACTGCAGGCTGTCGCTATTAAGTATTAAAATTGTGGTTGTCAAAATAAAGCGTTAATTTAGATTAATTAATTACAGTACCTGTCACACTTTGCTCCATTTTGTTTAGACATCAGTGACTTGGTCTGTAAATGAAGACACGTTTCTGAGAGCAATAAATGTGTTCGATGTCATTACTTTTTATACTGAAGTAACTTGCTTTGATAAGTATTGTTAAAAATCAAACGTGGGAGTTTGTGTGTTTACTGACGTTCATGCACAAAATGTTAATTCTGTTTTATTGACCATTAATTAACGTCATCACTGAACTCGAACAGGTTAAAACATTAAAAACGTTTGATTTGTTTTTCATCCAGATTTTAATGTTCAATGGACAAATTTAAATATGAAATCTCATAGGATAATTATTAAAGGAGTCATATTGTGCAGAAAGAATCAGCTTCCAAACTCCCACAATTCTGTTTTTCTAGGCATTCTTTATAATACAGCCTTTTATTGTCATTGTACACAAATACAATGTAATTTGTCTGCATTTAACTCATCCAAATTAGAGTTAGACACTTCTCCCAATTTACAGCTTAATACCTGCTTGATGTGTAACAGAAATAACCCACACCCTATTTACCAGATTATTAAATGCCCCAAACACAGATTTTTTTAAATATACCTGCAATTAAATGATTCATTTAGATTAACTAATCACAAGCCCTGTAATCAATTACATTATTTTTAATAACCTGACAGCACTAATTAAAATATTATGCTGTATGTGTGTGTTTCAGATGGTTTTCTCAGAGACACAGCTGCAAAAGTTCATGCCACGGAATGGGATACCTGTCATTTGCCTACACATCATACACCGGTTATGTTTCACTGAATTTTGAATAAACGTTTGTACTTTTTGCTAAAATGTCTCCACTTTTGTGTATCAATTTGATTTGTAAAAGTTACCAAGGTTTACTGATTTAAATTAAATGCTAACAGTTTGAAAAGCCGTTTAAGCAAAATCCAGTAGTAAAATAAGTTTTACATTTAATGGGGTCATAAATGTAAATGGAAGTAAACAGACAGTAAAACTGGTTGTTCAAAATATCTGAATAAATTACTTCAGATTTGGTATAAGTCATCCAGCAGAATTATACACCACAGTACAATAGTTTGTGGTAAAATGTTACATCACATCAAACCCTAAACCTAGTATAGCCAGAATTCCTTGATGTAATGGTGCTATCACTAAAGTGACTAAACCTAAAATCTCAGTTTAGACATGATTATTCCAGCATCTTTGTAAAGATTTAGCCAGGTGTAATGTGCAGTGTCTTCTGGAGTAGCAAATCCCAAATTAAAATTCTTAGAAATGAACCATCATCGTACCAAAATGCCAATGACAAAATGTTTTTTACTGTTGACTCAGCCAGAAATGACAAATTATGATACAATCACATAAGTCAAAATGTTTACTGCAACTAAAAGAAGAACAAATACACCCCCCCCCCCCCCAAAAAAAAAACAAAAAAAACACAAATCTGTGCAACACAAACTATACAAAAGTTCCATGTGTCTATCGTCCTGGGGTGGGGCCGCAGGACACACACCCCGGTCATGCATCGCGTGGATAAGCTTGCCCAGCACGTCAAGGATTGCCCAATTAAATGCAGCTTCCACCTCCATTGCTTTTTCAAGGATCAGTCGGATGTGTCAATCACACTGAACCCAGTTCAGCTTCAACCTCAACATCACTGGATGGACAGATTCTCCTGCTGGAACAGACTTCTTTTACTCTTGCCTGGACAATAATGAAGGTAGAAATGGGAAGTAATTAACAAAAGCAAGTTAAAAAAAAAAAAGTTATATATATATATATATATATATATATATATATATATATATATATATATATATATATACACACGAGGTCTGTGAGAAAAGAATTCGACCTTTTTATTTTATGCAAAAAATATATGGATTTGATTCATATGTTTTTACGTCAGCCAAGCTTGAACCTTCGTACGCATGCGTGAGTTTTTCATGCCTGTCGGTTGCGTCATTCGCCTGTGGGCAGGCTTTGAGTGAGTACTGGTCCACCCCTCTCGTCGTTTCATTGCGAGGAAATGGCGGAATGATTTGGGCTTTTTTTCCATCAGACTTTTTTCAGAAACTGTTAGAGACGGGCAGCTGGAAACCATTTGAAAAATTTATCTGGCTTTTGGTGAAAATTTTACGGGCTTCACAGAGAATAAGGAGTGTTACTACAGCTTTAAGGACTGCCCACAATGGCGCATGGCGCGCCGCGCTCCGAGCCACCATCGAGAGGCAGAAACCACCACATCATTTATAAACGGATTGTTGTGTGGAGCTGGGACCGTCGTGTGCAATTTCTCTGGTTATCACAAGAGCTGGACATCAGCCATTTTCCAGCAGATTTCACTTTTAACAAGAGATTTTGTCATGGAAAGCCGCGCGGAGGCTTCGCGCGTCACGACAGAGCCACTTATGGAGCGAGACAAAGGAACACCTCCGTTTCGGAGTGTTAAAGGACAAGTTGGGACATGCCCAACTCTCCACAATTTCTCTTATTATACTCACTCGACTGGTAAGCACTGAAAGCCTAGATAGGCACTGAAAGCCGAGATAGGTGATCCGTTTAGAAATGATGTGGTGGTTTCTGCCTCTCGATGGTGGCTCGGAGCGCGGCGCGCCATGCGCCATTGTGGGCAGTCCTTAAAGCTGTAGTAACACTCCTTATTCTCTGTGAAGCCCGTAAAATTTTCACCAAAAGCCAGATAAATTTTTTGAATGGTTTCCAGCTGCCTGTCTCTAACAGTTTCTGAAAAAAGTCTGATGGAAAAAAAGCCCAAATCATTCCGCCATTTCCTCGCAATGAAACAACGATGAGAGGGGTGGACCAGTGTTGACTCAAAGCCTGCCCACAGGCGAATGACGCAACCGACAGGCGTGGAAAAACTCACGCATGCGCACAAAGGTTCAAGCTTGGCTGACGTAAAAATATATGAATCAAATCCATATATTGTTTGCATAAAATAAAATAAAAAGGTCTGATTCTTTTCTCACAGACCTCGTGTATATATATATATATATATATATATATATATATATATATATATATATATATATATATATATATATATATATATATATATATATATATATATATATAGACCATTTGGAGCATAATTTGAAAGAACCTGATTTTTATGCAAAGCAACTAAGATAACTGAAATTTTGGGGAAGGTCCAGCAAAATTTGCTGGACATTAGTGGGATTATTATTATTATCTTTTTACAATATTTTATGTCTTTTTCATTTTTGGGGGAGATGTCACCCTGTGTGTGTGTATATATATATATATATATATATATATATACACACACACACACACACACACACACACACACACACACAGTATTTGGGAAATACATTTTGGAGCTACAAGCTACGTGATGTGAGACATTCTTACCAGTGATGACACGTTGCTGTGTGATGCTGGACGTTGATGGTCGAAACCTCCTCACTTATGGAACTGGATTCTTCAACAAAAACACAAAATCATGACATGTTAAAAAAATACAGTAATGGCACTAAATTAGATGTAAACGTTTGTTGTCATGCCGACTTGTGTTTTTCTGTCAGAAGTTAATACTTTAAAGCGGAGCACAGCGTTAGCTAGCTCGCTAGTTAGCAGTCAGCTAGCTCACTGTGTCTGCATACACGAGACGACATTACTTTAACACGTTTAGACTCAAAATCGTCATTAAAGTGTGCTTCCCACCAATGGGATAAGTAACGTTAAACAGTGCTTTCAAGCAGACTACAGACAAAGTCACAAAAACACTTACCATCCGTCATTTCCAACAAGCCGTGGCCGAGTCGAGGTCATCCTGCCTCCGGGTGCTCGCCGGTCGGTGTCCGTAAACAGCGTTCCTTCTGTCGAACCGTTTCCAGCCCTTACAGTCTGACCTACTCCGGTCGTTGTGGTTCTGTAATCACTTTTAAGCTTTTTCAGCTGTTCTCTGCATTGCTGTAATGTCCGATGAGCCGGGTGCAGCAAAAGACTGGGAGATTTTCTCATTTCGGGTCGCTTCATCCACCTCTCTGTATTCTCTCCTCCGCCACCAAACACAAACATCCACAACTCATCCATGGACCAGTACGAGTAAAAAAAAAAAAAAAAAAAACTTGCCGTGAAACGAAAGAAAAACCCCGGTTTCTGTAATGCCGCTGTGACTATTTAAAAATGGCGAGTTTGATTCTCATCTCGGACAACGCACTCATGACTCGACCAGTGACGATATTCTCTGACCAACCAGTGGCCGGCAGCCTGTTGCCGTCACATTTTAGTATCGGCTCGGCTCGCTTGGAACCGCTCCTGAGCAGGTACTAAAAAAAAGCACTCGGTACCAGGTACTAATCCTAATAGAAAAGCAAAAAAACTGAGTAGAGTCGAGCCGAGTAGTGCTACTTTTGTGAAGTAGAAAAGCGCTTTTAGATTTGGGCATTCTTCACCCGCAACTCCCAATGGCACCGCCCCGCGGTCACTGACATGCGCAGTGGCTCTGGACTACAAATTTCCGCTGTCGCAACAGTGGCTGCTGCCGTATTCTGATCCAGCGGAAGTGAGCAAAATTGCACAGTTGACGCGTTGAATGATAAAACTGAAGTGGGTAAAGTGGACCTGCTAAAATTGAAGCAGTGAATGAAAACATTCAACATTAAATTGATACAGTTGAAGTGGGTAAAGTAGAGGTACTAAAATCTAGGCAGTGAATTAAATTAGCCAGTGTTATATTTTTAAGACATAATATTTATAAGATTAATATTTACCATAATGTGATTTTAATGGCATCCAAATTTAACGATTCTAATTTTCAAAGGGGCAATATCAGATGTTTTTTACCTTACTCATTTTCATGTTTAGTACTTCACACCTTCCATTTTTATCAAGTCCAGTTTTACCCTTTTGATTTTTTAACCACATTCAATATTTACTGCTTTCACTTTTAACCACATTGTTTTACTGCTTTCATTTTCACCACATTCAAAGTTTTACTGCTTTCATTTTTACCACAATCTATGTTTTACTTACTGCATTCATATTTACCACATTCAATATTTCAATTAATTTTGATCACTTTGACCCTTCATAGCTCAGTGCACAAAGTGAAAGATAATGATCAGAAATATCTGTGTGATTCGACATTTTAATATTTCTGTTTTTGCTGTGGCAATGAAGATGTTCCCATCAGTGTATTACAGAGGCATAACGTCACAATTCCATTTAATATATACCATCTGGTGGTTGGTGTGTTTCTGCGGGATGTTTTCTCTACTTTATACATTTTCCTTGTTTGTACAACTTTATTCTTTCCATACAAGGGCACAATAGGACCTGACAGGCATACTGATCAAAGAATATGATGACAGCAAGAAACATTTTTCTGTAAACACTTGTCTATACACTGTTTGCGTCAATTTAAAGCACACTGTGTTGTCAGTGTGACGTTTGTGGCAGCTCTCACACACATTCATGCTGGAGGCACCCAAGTTTACTGCTAAAACCGCATGGGATATTGGTGTCTCCAGGATATACAAGGTCTATTAGATAAGAAACCGACCCTTTTATTTTTTTTTTTAACTATATGGATTTGAATGACGTGCGATTACACCAATCATGCTTGAACCCTCGTGCGCATGTGTGAGTTTTTTCACGCGTGTCGGTGATGTAATTTCCCTGTGGGCAGGCCTTGAGTGAGATGTGGTCCCGCCCTCTCGGCTGAATTCCTTTCTTTCACACGCTGCTCCAGACGGCGCGCGTTGCTTTCTCAAAATTTTTTCTGGACCTGTGAGGAATATCCGAGTGGACACTATTCGAGAAATTAAGATGGTTTTCGGTGAAAAGTTTAATGGCTGATGAGAGATTATGGGGTGTTTCTGTCGCTGTAAGGACTTCCCACGGAGCAGGACGTCGCGCAGCGCTTCCAAGCGCCGTCGTCGGCCTGTTTCGACCTGAAAACATCCTAATTTAAGGCTTAATTCACCCAGGACATCGTGAGAGAACAGAGAAGATTCAGAAGAGGCCGGCATGAGGACTTTATGCGGACATTCCACTGTTTAAGGACATTTTTTAATGAAAGACGTGCGCGCAAATTCGCCGAGTCGTTTCTGTGACGACTGTGCGAATCTGTGTGCGCCGCGACAGGAAAAACACCTCCGTGTTGAAAACCATTTGTAAAATTCAGGCGGCTTTTGATGGCTTTCAACAAGTGAGTAACTGAGAAATTGTTTAACAGCTTGGGCATGTTCTAACTTGCCCGTTAAGGTTTCCAACGGAGGTGTTTTTCCTGTCGCGACCTCCCGCGGTCGGGCCCGGCCCGACATGTGACTCTGCCCGCACGTTCTTTCATTACAAAATGTCCGTTAACAATGGAATGTACGAATAAACTCCTCATGCCGACTTCTTCTGAAAGTTCTCTGTTCTCTGACGACTTACTGATTCAACAGAGCCTGAAATGTGGAAGTTTTCAACTTGAAACGGTGAGACACTGCCGCCTCGAAGCGCAGATCGCCGTCAGGCACCGTGGGCCGTCCTTACGGCGACACTACCAGACCAAAATCTCTCATCAGCCGTTAAAATGTTTACCGAAAACCAGCTGAATTTATCGAATGGTGTCCACTCAGTTGTGCCTTACAGTTTTGAAAAAACTTTGATCAAACAAAGCAGCAGTCTCTGAGCCATTCCTAAACAATGAAAAAAATCGACGAGAGGGTGGGACACTCCTCACTCAAAGACTGCCCACAGGCGAATGACGTAACCGACAGGCGTGAAAAAACTCTTGCATGCCCACGAGGGTTCAAGCATGTCTGATGTAATCACGCGTGATTCAAATCCATATGGTTTTTAAAAAAATAATAAGGTCAGATACTTTTCTAATAGACCTCGTATGTTCATCTGCGCACAGAATCAGATTTGGGGTGATGACAGGATGTTGTCATGGTTGAGGGGGTCATCCCACCTGGCGGCCATGTCCCTGAACACAGCATCAGAACTGTGGGACAGCCATATCCATTAGTCTCTCCGCAGACTTTTTATTTTTTATTTATTTATTTTTTTGATTCCCTCAGAAGTCACCTCGTCCTGAATCCGAGTATGCAGGTTCTCCTGTCATAACACTGATAATGTTTGACTTTGAGGTGTAAGCCGCCTGTGGACATGTGTGAGGACACATCAAAGGAATTAGACGTTTCCATAGACAGACAGACAAGAAGGAACAGAAAGCCTGTCGAGTTAACTCAAATGGAAAATGTGGTCCTCACGATTATATTCATGTGCACTGTCCAACCTGTTTATTCACTTCTAGGGATTCAGAGATTGTTATCCTACCAAGCTTTTATTTTAAAATGGATCAGGTGGTAAAACACCTGTGCTAGAGCTCAGTGATACCTGCTATGCTGTATTATGTCTGCAACTGGCCTCTGCTCTAAGTGTTGATTTGTGATAAACATTACAGACCATGGTAAAAACAACAAATGGGTTTTATAGCATATATTCTCACTTTTGGTAAAAATACAGATGGATATGATAACATGCAATAATACAAAACAACACAATAACAAATATGTCACACTGGAATACCAATGTGAAATTCAGCCATTAATGAGGTCATTATGTAATTCCTATTTTAGGTTTTCACATGTGACACTTTCAGTTGGTGTTTTAGCAGAAATACTCAAAAGTAAACCAATTATTCACATACCATCAGGTTTGTAAGGATATGGACACGAACACATTATTTTGTAATTTGGCCTCTGTACAGAACTCCATTGTGGTTGTGAACAGCAGCCAAATTACAAAAATAGTCAGTGTCCAATTACTTATGGACCTTAATCCATGACATGTTATGTGCAGGTTGGTTTGAATGGAATGGAGCCGCTGCTGGCCATGGGCCCTATCCCTGCTGAGAGGAACCATCTTGTCTCTCAACCACAGATTTTGTGGGTGTGTCACAGTGTGCAGACTGGGTCAGTGGGCGTGTCTCAGAGGAAAGGGGAGTCACAATATGGACTTGTGTTGCATGTGTCACAGAAGTCCAACATGAATTGTTTCATTTTTCTTAAAATGTTTTACATGCACAGTCAGAATTGTGGGACATTGGGATTGTTTATCAAGAACCAACCATGTTCAATTGTAAAAGTTGGATTAAACTGATTTTGTAAGTTATGACACCTTTAAAACTTTTAAAATGGGTTACTCGTCAGCCAGCTGTCACAAAGATTTGCTATAAAAGGAGGTCATGGCCTGTTATAGTAGTAGTAGCAGTAGTAGTACTATGTCCTATAGAGGACCTGAGGTCCATCAGGCCAATGATTATTCGGTAGCATGAAGTGAATGAAGGTCTATAAATTCCCCCACAGGGGACACCAGTTCATTGTAGGTAGTTTACTTCTACAGCCAAGACCAGCTTGCAGTTACAGCTGGTTAGACTGGGATGATATGGACAAAGTGTCTTGTTCAACACACAGGTAGCCGAAGCACACTTGGAATCAAATTCCAGTCTACAAGTTGACAGTCCAATTCCTTTCCCACAAAGCCACCTGGTCTGCACACGGTATGGCACAAAGCCCACAAATAAGTTGTCGGTGCTAATAAAACCTGAAAATCCAGTATCTGGAATGCATTGCACTCCCATTACATGTGTGCTGTTCCTGTTGTCATGTCACAATATATAATTTATGAATACATATACGTACGTCCTAGCTCCTTTGTTCAAATATAAATATAGAAACTGGATAGAAACTGAAAAGTGCAAATGAATAATTAAAATAATTAAATAAATTCAGGAAGCATGCACTGTTATTGGTGTACTGCCACACCCACCACAGTATGAAATTGCCTTGTGTCCTAACAGGTAAAAACCAAGGCAGAACAAGATCCATCCCCATTTCCCAAAATAAGCCATATCTCGACCACAGCCAGATGATTACATGGGTATCCTTTTGGCCTTTTCCAGTTGGGAGTGGATAAGGAGCTGGTATGCAATTGTAGAGCTTGGTTCAAATCCCATTCATGTGTCCTTACATAAGAAACTTTAATGTGCATTATAACAGTCCACTCAGCTTTAAAAATAGGTACCAGCCTTGGCTGTAGAAGTCAACGTGAGGCATCACTGTAAAGTGCTTTGAGCATTTGCAAGATGGAAAAGAACTATAGAAATGCCGCCCTTCTCTTTCCATTTCTTAAAGTCCATAACACGAAGGGCCCCTTCACACATAACGGTTGTAAGTTGGGTGAAAGAAGCAGAAAGTGAATCAAAAGAGCAAAAAAAAAAAAAAATGAATGTGCAAACCACAAAAAATTCCACCCGCTGTCAGGAGGGACAGACACACAGTCAGTTAGGCAAGAACCATCCTGCTGCAACGGTTTCGTATGCACTCGTGTGAGCGTGCACAAACAGCGTGAAAACATACATCATGCTCACACCGCACCAGCAGTGATTACATGGTGGACAGATTATTTTTGCTGTGGATAAATCAAAGGAAATGTATAAGCACAAAATAATGTGAGTGCACCGGACATCATAAGAACAATTAATGTACTGTTTAAATGTAAGACAGTCATGTTACTGGCCATGATTCTATTCTCACTGTAAAAACAACAACAAAAAAAGACAAAAACTGCAACCGCACTTTTTAATATTTAATTCCTGTTATTATCACTCGGACTCAAGGCTCTGTACGTAAAAGCAGTTTACTTGGTCGGAAAACGGGGTCTGGTACAGAGGTAGGCAGTCCAATAAGGCAAACAAAAGCAAGAACATCAGGCTGGCACGCGGTCGTGAGTACAAGCAGGGGGTCGAAGAACATGGGTGGCAAGCAGGTCGAGAACAAAAGATACAGAGCTGGAGAGAAAGCATAGAGTACATCAATCTGGCGAGGAAACAGGGCAAAAAGAGGATCTTAAATATTGATGGTGGTTCAGATTGGGAGCAGGTGTGTGTGGAATGCACCAGAATGAGGGAGTGGCCAGGGAGAGGGAAACGCCCACCACCAAGAAACAGGAGAGACAAGCAAGAGAGACAGGGACAGTAAAACCCAAGCAGGAAAAACCCCAACAACAGAATAAGCCTAAAAAGAAACAAACGTGGCAAAAGCATAAAAACAAAACCAGACAGAAACTCATCCTGACAGTTATAAAGAGCGGACAATACAAGAATTACCCTCCTCCTGGGTGTACACAAAGAAGTAATGAACTGACATGGATGGCTTATTGTTCCTTTTATTTTTTACATGAATGACCTCATGCGCTCATATCATGGACACATCAGCCAGCTCCGTGTGTGCCTCTGTCCAGCACACACTGAAGCACTGGTGACCGCGTTGCAAAGGTGACTTGGTTTTATTTATTACAATGTGAGGAGAGCCCGCCGATGCATGCGCCTGGCAGTGGCGTCTCGTTAAGTGATATTCTGCATGGCACGATATGTGTTCTGCATCTGTGCGTAGCAATGACGCAGCGGTCAGGTACAGCTTTGGCTGCATGCTCATTGCTGTGCACACTGAGAAGTGGTTGAGGTGATCCAGTTTGTTTTTATTTTTTCCCATGTCGTCATTTGCCGACATGTGCAGCACCGTGTCTTGCACATGGTTGATTGCAGCACATGTGACAATGTGTGTTCCCCAGCTTTGCATTGCACTGACAATGGAACGGACCACTGGCCGTGGCCTGTGGTCAGCTGTGGTCAGTTCCCTCCCTGCTTGATTTCAAATGCCATCAAACCCATGAGGTGTTTACATGTCAACCACAGTCCCCTGATAAATGCATAACTGTAGTGCGTGTCTGCGCATATGACCATGTCAATCAATACTTGATCGACAAGCCCACCTTCCCATTGCAGCAATGCACTCACATAGATAGGCTCACGGCTCCAGGCTGTGGGAAAATTGAGCTGGCCACGCTGATTCTTCTGTGAGGCTGTCAGTCAGGCTGGCACATGATGGAGGAATCATTTTGATGTTGCAATCGCATGTCACGTGACGTGCCTGTCTGGTCGGCTGGCGCGCTGGCGATGTGAAGCACAGTTGGGCTGGATTTTTATTTTCACCTCTGTTGTGGTGGTGTGGGTTTGCAATATGCCATGGTGTTTCACAGTTGTCAGCTGTGCCATCATGGACATGACAGCCATCCAGCTGTGTGGGGGGGGGCGACGCACTCACATGCCATCTCTGTTGTTGGGGTGGGGCAGCACACTGCACACTCACATGCCATTTGTGTTGCGGGGAGGTGAGGGCACACTCACACACCATTTGTGTTGCTTGGTAACACACTCATGGGGCCAGCTCAAAAGTGGTCATCTGCTCTGTACTTTCACGCTGGCAGTGCGAATGGCCCCGCCTTTTCTAAGTGCCTTGCGAGTGGTGTTGGATGTGCATGGGTGGCACATGGACTCCAGCTGACTCCGGCCGAGAGTGGGTCGAATGGGTCATCTGCCATTTGCCAACATTCAGCCACTGGTGTGAAGGCTGCCTTGATTGCACCATTCGACCACAGTTTGACATGGCCAATGATTTTGTGCAGTTCCTGGGCCTCGGCACTATATGTCTGATCTGCGACATGCCATGCGAATGCTGCGAACATGATGAGATGGCAGTACGACCTCATATTGCCCGCCATTCAAATGGGTTTCCGGCGCAAGCGGCATGCGAATAGAGAGTGCATGTGCCGTGCCCAAATAGATGTGGTGACTGCTGTACAAGGCGTTTGGGTGTGGCTCCAATTTTCCATGAGTGCCATTCAAATCCTCCTTCATGCACCATTCTGCCACAATCGTGTTATGTGTGAAGGGGCCATACAGCACTTGTGTACTGGATCATGCTTAGAAACGCACACTGCATAACACTTGTGTTGTACCTTGACATTCATGTCTCTCAGTCCTTTGCCTTTGAGGTTCAGAGATGTGCTCATATATCTTTGCAAGAAACAAAGGTCCACATCTCCTGGTCCTGGTGCTTCCTGTTGTATGGTTGTGAGACTTGAAAACTAACAAGCAACCTAAGTCAATGACTAGATTTCATTGGTACAAGAACTCTTCCGAGGATAGTTTGGTACCACTGAAAGGAGTTTGTGTCAAATGAACTGTTACTTATGGAGACTCCGATGAGGAATATCACTTGCATTGTGAGGGAACATCGGTTGCAACATTTTGGCCTTGTGGCACATTTCCTTGGGCATGATCCAGCACACAGGTGCCACAGTGTTGAGGACACAAGTGGTCAGTAAAGGCCAAGGGGACACCATCATTTCAAAACCATCATTTGCTATGGCAAATTGATGCTTTCTTTCAAATAGTGGGATTGGTTGTCTGCCAGGGTGGTGGCTTTCCAGGACCCAAGACAGTTCCGTAGTGTAGTGGATGTAGCAACATATGTCAACAGTGCATGGTTACCTGACCTGACTGAAACTAATATAACTGCAAAATTTATTTTGAGCCACTTACTAAGACGGATTTGTTTTATGTGGAGTGGGTGCAATAAATGTCAAAATGTCATGTCATACCCACAATGAACACATTCAATCAGGTGTGGCGTTTTTCTTGCAAGAGTTGCAGCTGTTAAAGGGTTACCTGGCATTGATGAGATACTGAGCCAGGCTGATGTTAGCAGGGGTCCCTGTGATTGTGATCTGGCGCTCTGATGAGCCCTCCATGGCATTAGCAATTTTGATCTGTGCCCCAGACATCTGACGAATCTCATTTATTTTCGTTCCCTGTCGTCCAATAATGCAGCCTATCAGCTGGAGACAGGAGCAGAAGTTCTTGAACATGAAGCATGGAAAAACTGTTTTCTTAATACAATAGATTTACAGTACATTATATGTGACATTCATTATAAAATTGTACAAAAGCTTACTGTACCCTAGAATTTAGATTGAAAGGGTATTTTTGTTTTTGCTGTTGTTTTCACTGGTGTGTCAACAGAAAATCAAATCTGAAATGTTCCAACCCCAAACCAAACCTAATAATTTGGATGTGGCTTGGATTGATGATCAGTTCTACTCAGCTATCAAGCCATACACTTCATTTTTAAGTTTTGTCAATAAAAATCTCAATGAAAAAACCTTCCACTTATAATGTGCAGCAGCTTATAAATTATATATATATATATATATATATATATATATATATATATATATATATATTGCATTGTCATCTGTAGCCACAAAATGGCACCAACTACATATTTGATAAGCTACTCTTGTATACTGAATGAGGTACTGTGAATGACATTCTGGTGGGGCAAGTGGCCGTAGCATATATATTTTTTTTATTATTATTACTTTATCTAATTTAACCTTTATTAACCAAGTTAGTCCCGTTGAGATTAAGATCTCTGTTCCAAGGGAGACCTGGCCAAGAGGGCAGTGTCATGGTTACATTAAAAATAAAGCATGATGATAACTGCCATAAAACAAGAAGAAGATTTGAATGAGAGGTACATTCTGTGTCTTTTAAAATGAGTAATTTTAAGAAATCATGCTCTCAAACTGAAAAGCCAGGCTCTAGACTTAAAAGAGGCAAAATAACTTTCATACTACATGGCACAAGACCTGTTATGACTGTGTGAGAAAACAAGGATAGTAACTGTAGACAATTCAGCAAGTGTTCTAGGGTGAGTGATTTCAGGTGAGTTTTCAAATGTTTAATTACATTGTGCATTTACCTCACCATGTTTGTTCAGTGATGACAAGGAACAGTTTACTGGCATTTAGTGCAACATACAATAACATTAACTTGTTAGCCTGTGCTCATGTTTGCTCACTATCTGCTCACTAAAACGTGTGGCAATTAAATTAATTTTGCTTCTTGTTGCATGAAGTGGTAGCGCTATTTTTTTTTTTTTTTTTTTAAGTGATTTGTGGACCGGTGAGACGTATACATGGTTTTATGATGCATTTTTTTGTGCAGATAAGACTAATACTTTGGTGTGACTTATTGTACAGAAAACAGAGTACACCAAAGAGGAGAAGAGTGAGGAAAGCCACCAAGACACCTAGACAACCCAGGACAAGTTATGGGCTTATGTGGCTGTATTTGGAGAAATTGTGCAAAATTGCATTTTGTATTACTACTCTTAGCTTCATACTGGAGTAGAGCACAGAAGGATTTTCTTTCACCAAAACAGATCAAATCCAGGCTTGCATCTCAGATGTACCTTCTGCCAATTTGTAGCTAAACTTTCAGGTCTTTTTAAGAAAATCCTCCTCTATACCACTTCATCATGAAGATGGATAACTGGTGATATAAAATGCAAAGCTTGCACTGTGCATAATTTCTCCAATCACAGCCACGTAAGCCAACTTCTTCTGGGTTGTCTGGGTGTCTTGGTGGCTTTCCTCACTCTTCTACTTCTTGCACACTCACTCAGTTTTTGAGAACTGTCTACTCCATGCAGATTTACCATAAAGTGCCATATTGTTTGTATTTCTTTGTAATTGATGTAAATAAAGTCCGAAACATATCAGTGGCAGCTTTACCATCAGAGAGCCTCGTCCACAACTATCACAAAAGACTCCAAGCTGTCATTGATGTTCAAGGGGGCAACACACAGTATTAAGAACAGGCATTTGTAAACTTTTGATCAGGTTCATTTGGGTAGTTTGTTGCCATTTTGATTTAAAAAGAGGAAACAGTTGTTTGACAATAAATGGCTTCACCCAACCACTAACCATGAGTGAAAACAAAGTTTTTGTGTTGTCATTCATATTCTCTTAAAAATAGCCAAAAAAGCAAAAATTCTGCCAGGGTATGTAAACTTTTGAGCACAACTGTAGATAGACAGATAGACAGATAGATAGATAAGATAGATAGATAGAGTTTAAAAAGATCTTGTCATATTTAAAATGGATATAGTTTCCTATTAATTCCCCTGAAAGTCCCACAATTGTCTCTGACTGTAGAAACCTCTCGCAATCAAAGTGTCAAACAGGTCATATTCTACTGTTGTGACAAATACGAGGTCTGTTAGAAAAGTATAGGACCTTTTTACTTTTTTCAAAAACCTGATGGATTTGAATCACGTGTGTTTGCATGAGCCAACACAAATGATGCAATTGACAGGCATGAAAAAGTTCACGCATGCGCACGAAGGTTCAAGGTTTGCTCATGCAAGCACATGTGATTCAAATCCATCAGGTTTTTGAAAAAAAAAAAAAAAAGGTCTGATACTTTTCTGACAGACCTTGTATATGGATCACAGACATCATGCATGAACTCCCCCCAAATCTGATAGAAGAGAAAGTGTTGCAGCAATGACAATGCAAGTGTCATTGCCATTTTCCACCTGGTGCAGTGGTCACTTTTACACCCATGTGATTAGATAACTTCGAGGAAATTATGTCTCACTGTGGTCAAAGTACCATTTGCGTTCATGTGGGCATGTTGGTCTAAAAATGAGGTATGGATGTTTGCATAGGTAATGCACTGATATATTCCATTATCAGAAAGCATTTGCACCTGAGACCATCAAAAATCAGGTCTTAAGTCCACTGCTGCCTCATGTCACACTCAGATGCACCTTACACAAGCAGATTCAATGTACATGCTGCTTGGTTGCATATATTACCAACCAGTCACCTGCAATGGTGTGGTAGTTTGACAGCATATTATGACCTATACTATGACAGTATTATCAACCAATGTCCAAAGATGTTCATTCCAGTAGTGTGCACATTTGTTATCAGCATCTGTAATGTGAAGTTTAAAAATGAAGCAATTAGGAACAACACAACACATCCATGCCTAATGAAAATGAGAAATGCAACTCCTTTTCATGCTTTGCTCTCATTTATTGTGATATTGCTCTCTGCTTATTAGCAATGTGCATTTGGACTTGCCCTAAATGGATTTGAGACTTCTGCACAACTCATTTTTGTGTCCACCTTCAAGATCCAGTCCTTTGAGTGTATTAAGCATTCTACAGTAACCTGTTTGCAGACTAGTGAATATTATTCATATTTATGACACACTCAGTGATCATGTCAAAGCTTTTCAGAATTACTCACATCATTAGGAATGGTGAGTTCATGGGTGCTGGCTGGTGGACTGGCATCCAAACCTGAATTTGAGGAAAAAAAAAAACATATGAAAAGATAAATTTGAATTTAAAAATTCAAACCAAAACATATGATCACATTTACATCCTTATTGATCTGATATGGATTATTTATTTATTTGTTTGTTTGTTTGAATTGTATGCACAATGGAACAGTACTGGGCTGGGTTGCACAATAAAACTACTTTGACAGGCAGTGCCTTGTTGATTCAGTAAATTTAATAAATCACAAATGATAATTTAAACAAAATACACTCAGGTGTTTTATGTATGAGACCTTCTAGTGTTATCTGACAAATGTACATGCAGGAAATGAGGCAGCTGTTGTAAAAGGTGACATCAAGGACCATGCAAAACAGTCCAATGCAGGGTGATATCTGTTTGCAATTACAGTACAAGGTCTGCACCCAATTTCACTGAGCAGTTTCATCTTTAATGGAAAACCACACAACCTAAAAACATGTGTCAGGAAGGATGTATCCTGTTGCTGCATGATAAAGCAATTCTGAAGACATAATTTTAAAGTAAAATCCCCTTTTGTGCTTTCCACGGGCATAATATCAGATAGAGCCATGAGAAATAGAAGCAAAGAAACCACCAGAGCCATGTCATGCTGTGCCAAAAGAAGAGAAAGACAAACATGGGGAAAGAAAAAGTTTCAGGGAAGTAACTAAAGGGCATTGTGGGTACGTACCAGGGAAAGCAGGGGTGGTCTGTCCAAGAGGGGTAAAGGGGGTTTGCTGCATAGCCAACTGGTGGAGCTTGGTCAACTGCTGAAGGGTTAGGAGGGAAAGGACAGCTAAGACGTTATGTTACATAGGTCACACCAAGAAATGAAGCCAACCAAAACCATAGAGTGAACAAACAGTGAGGAGAAGGAGGCCAGCTAGGACACAGGGTAGTGGAGGACAAAAACCATAAAAAATGATCAGGAGAGATGGTGGTTGTCTGTGGCAGGGATTTGAAATTACCAGATGATCTACAACCCCAAATCAGAAAAATGTGGAACAATACAGTGCAAAAAAGTGTCTTCTATGTCATCGCAGACCATATGAACCCAACATATTTCATGTTTTGTATTGTCAACTTAATTTTGTTTGTTACTATGCAGGCATTCCTCCACTTAAGGCCTGCAACACATTCCAAAGAAAAGTTAGGAGGGGGCAGTTTAGGGCACTGCATCAAAAACCATCAATAGCTGATATAACTCCATAGGCAAGGAATTACTTTTTGAAACCTATGTCAAGCACTATACTGCAGAGTTACATTCACAAATGCCACTTAAAACCTTACTGTGCAAAAAAGCAACCTTATATTAACCTTGACCAGAAGTGACATTGACTTTTCTGGGCTCAGAGGAATCTGTGTTGGACATCACATACTGTAAACATATTTTGATCAGAAGAATCAGGATTCCAGATCTTTTTTTGGAATAAATGGATGCTATGTGATCAGGACCAAAGACAAAAAGTATCATCAACATTCACAGCAACAAGTCCAAAAGCCAGGATTTGTCATGGTATGGGGTTCTGTCAGTAGTCTTGACAAATGCAATTTTACACTTCTATGATGGCAGAATTAATCTAGAAATGTACATTGACATTTTAGAGAAACATATGCTGCCTTCAAGACGATATCATTTTATGAGACATCCAGTTTTTCAACATGACAACTTAAAACCTCATATGGACATTACAAAGGCACAGATGTGGAAGAAGAGGACATGGTACTGGGCTACCCTGACTGCAGTCCTGCCCTGCACAATAGAGGATGTGTGTAGAATTTTGTAGCAAAAAACATCTAACAACTACAATGATCCTGTAATGTTGCAAGCCTGAAAACATGTTTGAAAGAAGAATGGGACAAAATAACACTTGAAACATTTCTTGGTGTAACGTGCATCGCTTCATCCCACTCTGGGATCAAACTCAGTCACCAGGATGGGAGGCATGCGCTCTAATGAGGCTAAACCCTATGGGTTCTTGCGTCTGCTCCTATAGCATCTTTTGGCCTTGGGGAGTAAGGTTTATTCATTTTCCCTTCACAGCACTCTGGCCTCCGTTACACTCACCTCCCTAAACCGCACTCCCATCCGGGTCAAAGCACTAATGTACCATGTATCACTTCGTCCCACTCTGGGCTCAAACTCACAGTCCCCAGGATGTGAGGCATGCCCTCTAACCGCAAGAGTAAAACACATGGGTGCTAGCGTCTGTTGCGAAAGCATCTTTCAGCCTTGGGGAGTGAGGTTTACTAACCTCTTCTGCACAGCACCACCTGCTGGCGTCCATCACATTGGGTTCATACTGTCTGTAATAAAATAGAAGTCAAAGTAAATGTAAGGGTCACACCATTTTGTTTTTTGTTTTGTTCTGTTTGGGGTTTTTGTTTATTTTGTTTTGTGTTTTTTTATTTTTTACTTGTTTGTTTGTGTGTTTTGGTTTAGGGTTTGTTTTTTTTTTTTGTTTTTTTTGCATTTATCATATTGGCCAAACTTTTTCTAATTTGGGGTTGGGATTATTCAACCTCTTCCTTTCCTTCTAAATGAAAGACTACTGTTGTGAAATTGTTTAATTATATTAGACTACAGTGCAACTGCAGCACAACTTCCAGCTCTCTAGTTGCCCTGTAGCGAAACTTCAGATCATTCTCTTCTCCACAACGTGGGCACAGAATGCCCCTCTCCTGTTTGTATCCAAGAACAACCAGAAGATAGATGCTTTAAAGCATTGTTCTCCTTTTAAGAGAAGTTTTAATGAGGGTAGAAGAGATTGTCAAGCTTTCATATGAATGATGGCACCGTCATCCTCCGTCCCCATGGGCATCAATCACTGCCCAACTATGAATTGCTGAAAGTAACACAGGGCAGCTCTTGAGATGCTCTTTGGACAAGGACAGATGAAGGCAGATTATTAATGGTGACTATATGGAAACGAAACATCAACATGAAAGTCGTCATTACTGTATTTGCTTTTATCATTATATCCGACAGTTTTTACAATCACCAAATCAGGTATACAGACTTTTCCACAGGTATATGTCCACCCACAAATAATAGGATGGTGAAATTTGTGAAGTGTTGATTTCAGAGTCTCCTTTACGTAACTTCAAGGAAATTATGAATCACTGTGATCACGTCTGCAACTAACTACAGCAGCACAGCTGACACTGTTCTTCATCTTTCTCATACAGTATGTAACTCTTGAAAATAAACAGAGACTGACAACTCACATCTGGATGTGGTATGGCGTACTGTCCCTGAATCGTGAAGGCCTGAAAGGTTAAAAAAAAACATGGAAATCATTATTTTAAAATTGAAATCACTGTATTGTTATGAATATGACTTTTTTGCTGGAAATATGTCTGAAAAATTGGGGCAATTTTATATTCAAGGTCTACAATTTGCTTGTTACATACATCCTCAACAACTGGTGTTGCCAAGTACCCATTAACCATGTGTGCCTTCCAGAAAAGATGAGACGTGTGCCTTTAACTAGCTTACAGTGCTGCTTGATGGGAAGACACGGTGATCAAAATTCAGGGAAGACTTTAAGCTGCAAAAATGCAGAAGAGCCATCAAAAAACTCCCAGGCAGCCAAGAAATATTGCGTGCCAGCGTACTGTTCAGAGACGGTGAGCCCCTAATGGCTATCTGAACAATGCTAGTAGTCATAAAACACTTACTGGGCTCACAAAATGGCAGTGTTACAGCATGTGGTGGAAAAACAAATGAGGGTCTGCAGACAAAATGTGCTTTTATTCACATCATTTTCAAAGAAACACATTGTTTAAAAAATCAAAACAAAACAAACAAACAAAACAAAAAAAAACAAGAACAAAAGATGATCGAATGCAGGCGTGGTCCTCAGAAAGTTCCAAAAAAATATATCTTGAAGAAGGAAGGTTGTCTAATAATCAGTTATCTTATATTTGTAAAAATCTAAAAATCATATACGGGCCCTCGTGCTGCACGACTGCCTACCTAGGCCATCGTGTCCCCTTGTGACAAGATGTGGGCAGGCGCATATAGGGGCCAACCCTGAATGAATGAATGAAGAAATGGTTTATTCCGCATGCACGCACGAACAAAATATCATCCCTCATCACACAGTTCAAATTTCAAGCACATCAATGTATGAAGAAGTTATGACAAGTTGATTGTTCCTCCAATAGGGGGCGCTCAGTGCACAAACAGATGGGCCAGGTGTGTTAAGGGGCTGACCCTCATTACACGTGAAGTTTCAAGTCAATCAGGTAATGCGTGAACGAGTTATGACAAGTTGAAGGTTCATCATCCAGGGGGCACTCAGAGCACAAAGAGAGGGGCCAGGTGTGGTCAGGGTCCAGTCCTCATCACACATGTGAAGTTTCAAGTCAATTAGGCAAAGCATGAAGGAGTTATCATGACTTGATGTTCTATGGCGAAGTTTCAAAATGGCGGCACCATAGCATCCACACCCTTCGACACAGAGAAAAGCTTTTGATAAATTGATCAGTATCAGATCTTCAGATCTTCAGACAACTTTATTGATCCCAAAAAAGGGATCAATAAAGGATCATCTCTGGATGATCTGAAAGAAATTTGAAGTGCATTGGACAAAATCCCTAGGAGGATTTCATTCAAATACGTGTGGAAATCACGACAAATTCACACGAAAATTCAAAATGGCTAGTCACACATGTGTACCAATTTTCATCTCACTACTCCAAAAAAACCCTTAAGGACAGGGGTTTTTGAAAGTTTCCAGGGGGCGCTATTCAGGCATTTTGCCCCGCCCATGGGTGACGCCCCTATGAATTGTAAGAGGTTGTCATGCTTGACCTGTGTATCAATTTTCACGATATGATAAAATTAAAACCATCAAAAAGAAGAACGTAATTTCATGACCAAGGGTCAATACTTGGCACATTGTCACATGGACGCCATTACTCCTAACTTCACAGTGATCATTGCCTATGTTCACCAACTTGTTCTGCACTTGACTTTGCAAAGTTTGGTAAGTTTTTGAGCATGGGAAAAGGGCGAAATTTGGATTTGAAAAGTGCGAATAATAATAAATAATAATAATAATAATAAACAGCACAATTACACTAGGGTCCTCGCAGGACTTTGTCCTACTCGGGCCCTAATGAAGAGAGTTGGCCCTATTCTCTACTTGACACTAGGTCCACCTGGTGCAACTGTCATTTTCGCCTACATGAGTGCAAGTCTACTTGTAAGTCCTCTTGTGGTCATGTAGGGACTTTGGTCTTAAACAGAGCTAGCGTGTTTATATTGTCTGGTACTGGAAAGTGTTTCAGCTACCAAAACCTTTTAAAACTCTTGTTTAAATATGCATAACTTTATGGCAATCCCCCCACCACCACCACTGTACAGGGGAAACGAGCTATAAAGACCAAAATCATTTTTTTGTACTTGGCTGTAATATGTTTATTTCTGCTCTAAAACTGAACATTTTAACATGGGCTTCTATGGGAACCTGCTCCTTTTTGAAGCTAGTCTCAAGCTGCAAGTCCAGGGAATTGCAATTTTTTTCTTGTTCTGCTCAGCTGATCACACTGCAGATTCACCACTCTTTTCACACTGGGCAGAATGTCATTGAGATGCTGTCTGCTGCAATTAACTGCACTTTGGTGATGGGGAAGATCACTTCAGGCAACAGTGAGCTTCCTCCCACAATGGTCACAGTTGAACCATGTCAAGCCCTGGTTGGCATTGGAGCCTCTGTCTCCCTGGTGACATATTGCCTACGTAGCTATACTGCCTCTTATCTGCAACAGAATTGCCTAATATAGCCTGAAATATGTTTGACAGTATGCAGTCACGATGCGTCCCCCATCTCCTGTGCAGACATGGCCTACAGTGAAAGTAATACAGATTTGACTTGCAGGCAGCAGCTGGTGTTATAGTAAAATGTTTATATGTGTTGTTGACACTGCTCATGACTCAGGTCTCACCTGGCCACCAGAAAAAATGACAGGCGTGGAGGCCGGCTTTGGGCGATAAGGAATCGTGGCACCTTTTGGTGGGGACTGGAAGAATGGGAAGAAAAGCAGAAACAAAGTCAGTACCTTATACTAGGAGAACCATCAGTAAACCACATTCAGTAGTTACAATACTGTGGAGCACTGTTCAGGGGTTTCATGTTCTTGCACTTTTTGAAATCAACAGAAATATGCTACGCATGTGTATAACAAAGATGAGTTAGGCAACACAAAATAGAATAGACTAGAGCCTTTATTGTCATTGTACATACAATAAAATTTGTCTTCTGCATGTAACCCATCCTAATTACAGTTAGACACAATCCAACCACTAGGAGCAGTGGGCAGCCACAGCCCGGTGCCCGGGGACCAACTCCATGATGTAGAGACGCTTCCTTGGTCAGGGGCAGACATTCGACTCCTTAGTCTTGCAATTTTGAAATGGCCAGGTTTTGCTAAACAGGCATCGGCCAGTTTACGGCAATAGAACAGAACAATTCTTGGTGATTAAATGTGACTACAATATCCATTCGTTAAAAATGGTCTTTTCCCACAAAGTTTTGTCTTTTTGGTATATTTCATACTTATTTGGCATACTGAATGTTACAGATAGTGGCTTACAGTCCAACAGATATTTTGGGGCCCCTTTCCAATTAAACTCTAAGTTAATGCTTTCTTATGAGGACAGTACACAAAGTCAGAAACATTTATTTCTCAGAGGTTTTTATTAATTGATTTATTTATTTTTTTTGTATTTTTTTTATTTATTTACTCAGCATATCCTCAGCATAAGTACAATATAAATACACAGCATGTGAGAAACTAAGACCCCCGTCAAACATAGCAAGAATGTGCAGGAACAAGGCCGACACAGCAAAAGTGGCCATAGTCCTGACGCAGTCGGGAAGGAAAGAGGTGTGTAGACTGTGGGCAGATCCCGTCCAGACTACCTCATCCACACCTGCAGGATCGCAGCTAGACAACACTTAGACGACACAGACTGCTGTCAGACGGCCATAAAAGGGAGGCAGCACTGTGTCCTCCCTTTGCACAGGACCTGGCAGTACTGGACATCGGAGTATAACCAATGTGTGGACTGGACTCACGCCATATGTGTCCAAGCTGGCATCAGTGCGGTCACATCTTCACTCATCCTCTCCTTCCCAGCACCCACTGACCTCACATGCGTGTGCGTGCGCGTGCGTAGAACAGGTGCTGAAATGATTGCTCAGTGTTTGTGTGTGTGTATGTATGTGTTAAAAATGGCTGAATGAGCTGCTACTCGTGTGCGAATGTGCGCAGCACGCATGTGTGCGCCACTGTCAGCCACTGGACACTGTTTGCTGCTGCACAACATTCGTGAGACGCAACCTTTCGAGCGAACTTAATTTTTTTTGTTTGTTTGTTTTGCTCACTTCAGCATAAGCAGCACAATGCAATTCTGTACAACGTGATGTCTGGTTGGATTATCGGTGTGCAGCATGTCACATGGAATTTATTTATGCCGTGGTTGTTTGCAGCACACAGCACAGCTGGGTGAGAGGGTTTTTCACCACAGACTGTGGTCCCTGGCTCCTGTCCAACCTATGCTGTGAAACGCTCCTAGGACCGTGCCGGAGGTGAGATTCATTTTAATAATGTTGTCATGGGCTGGCAAAACAGTTCTACGTCATTCCTCCTACAGAGTTAGATGGTGATAAAGTAATAATATGTGTATTGAGACATGAAACAGCGATGAAGCACACCTGCCCGTGGTGTCACAGATATGATCGACAATATTTCACATTATTCATGTCTCCCATGGGAAGGAATGGAAATGGAAATACATCTGTACTGTAACATCTATTATGGATATAACAGCCTGTTCAGATCTGGGGTGGCGTGCACTGTAAGACGCATTGACCTGCAGTGGTAAATGGTGCTTTCAGTTTGATTGCACACTGTTCACATTCACGGCACATGATGAATGTGTGTCACATACATGTTATTACAGATCAACATTTCCTTTGCCCTCCTTGGCCAGGGTCCGGTGGAGGTGGACATACATAGCACAGTATGATGTCGGTCTGTCTTCAAACCACACGTCAAAACTTCCTGACTGTCATTCTGACGCCATTCGGCCTCAATTGGCATATGTGTGATGGGGGTCTAAACACTACATTAGGCCACTTTTTTTTCCCATTTTTGTACATATGTGCTAGCAGGTAAGTTGTTGAAATTATTTGGCCAGGTGCTGCCATTTGCAAAAGCATTATAATAGCTAAGCATTATTGATTTGCATTAAATTGTAGCAATAAGGCTGCTGGAGATAGTAGAGAAGGTTAATTTATCAGATTTCATCTGGAGCAGTGATTTTTGAATGTGGTTTACATACAATATAAATACACAGAATGTACTCTCAGTGCTGACGTAGACATGCAACATCCAGAGGAGTGTTTAGGCAGCTACAGAAAAAAGGATGAAGCTGTCATTTTGTGTTTTTTTACCAAAACACAGATGGACAAAAATGGTCTAACACTCAACATGCTCTTATTAAGCAAGCAGATGGCTTGTTAGCGTGACAGTGATGGATAGCAATGGGGCTGGGTTTTGTGACCTAGTTAATGTCAAAGTTACAACTCATATTTTATCATTCCCGAAAGGAAATTTAAAATGATCAGTCTTGTTCAAATTAGGAACACTAATATATTACATTTTTTAAAACACACAGTGGTGCTAGAAAGTATGTGAACCCTTGAGGTTTTCCACCTTGTTTTTAAAAATAATTTTAAAGAGTTTTTGTACTTTTTTAATTCCAGTAAAAAAAACAAAACAAAAAAAAACACTTTTGTATTAAAAATTCTATTTTTTGCAGGGTTTTTTTTCCTGAAAACAAATCTTGACCATATAAAATAAAATATATAAAATATGAAAGCAAAATAACTGATGGCATAAGTACTGTACACATGTACAGTGAACGTCTTGAAAAACCGACTGTAAAAGTGTTAGTCATTAAACAGCATCATTTTAGTTGTTGCACAACAATCCCTAAATGTTTCCTTCTGTCAAGCAGATAGTGCTTTCAGTACTGTTCGTCTGTTCACAGGATCACACAAAAACTACTGAACCAATTTTTTGGGAAATTTTGTGTAAGGGTGGGGCAGGGCCAAGAAGGAAATTGATCTTTGGGAGTGGATCTAATTTAATAGGTGGAGCCATGATTTTTTTCTCTCTCTTTTTGTTTGACATTGTGAAATGTGGTATTTTTGAAAATTTTTGTAAACTTCTCAAGGATTAATGTACAGATCTTGAAAAATATAACGCACGTAGAGTGCTAATAGGGGTGTACATATGTATCTGTGATTTCTGGTAGTCACCAAGGGTCTGGCAACCATTGTGAGATACTAACAGCACATTGCACAACAGCGGTGTCAGGATGTCAAAGCAGAATTATGATTAATTCTACCACAAACCAGCCAGATATGACCAGAAACTTGATATTTGTAATCAAGACAAATGAATGTACCAGCTGTAAACCTGTTTGCATATTATTCCTGTTTTATCCATGCCCATTTCACTACCGCTAACTCCCTGTGTCATGTAATTACACCTATGTAGTTCCAAATGGCAATGTTCTGCGCCAACATCCTACAGTCTATGGTTAACACCATAGGTTACCAGGATTTTTTTTTTCCAACTTACAAAAAAGTCCAGAGAATGGATACCTGTTAGACCACTTCAGGTGCTGATGGAGGTATGTGCTCTACATGTGTCACTGTAGTTTTTGATTTGATGTAACAGTAAAAGAAAAACAATGTGAAAATCTTAGGATTTCAATACTTTATAGAGCCACTGTAGAAAGGTGCCTTACTGCTGTAGAATGCCTGGGCCATTATTTCTCGTGTTCCTTTCTTCTATCTGTATTTTTTTTCCAGTGTCACCCCATTCTAAAGCATATTACATATATTAATGCTATTTCCAAAATTCAACATACCTCCAGCATGACCACACAGATTTGTTTGACACACTGGATGATGGCTTCTGGTGTCCCAGAGATTGTCACTGCACGTTCTGTGGAGTTGGGCAGCATGTCTCCTGCCACCTGAACTTGGGCTCCTGTGGACTGCAGAAGATGAAGGAACTTTTACAGATATAAAAATGTTGACGGGTTCGTTCTACTATGGTTGTCACAGATATGGAAGGTATGTTAGAATGGTATATAAAGCTACTGAAAAGAACTTATGTGGATTTTAGGTTTGAATATGCCAGGAAGCATCTGAAGGAATGCCAGGAAGCACCAATAAACAACATACCAAACAAGCTTTCAAATGCAGGTCCAAAAGCAGCAGTGCAAACAATTCACAGTAGTTATTTATGGCATTGAGATACCACACTGTTAACTCACATTTCATCTCTGTAAACTATGGTTTGCACTGATCTTATACAGTTGGGTCCATAAGTATTTGAATCATGACTGCTTTTGTAATTTTGCCTGTGTAGAATACAAAGGAGTTGAAATAATTAAGATGTCCTTTTCGTGTTGACCTTTAGGGATTAATTTGAGGGGTTTAACAAAAATGTTGCATGAACCATTCAGGAATTGTGGCCATTTGTATACATACACCATTAAAGCCCATAAGTAATGGGACAAACCGCAGTTGTGGTTGAAAGTTTACATCCATACACTCATCGTGGGCATGAACGTCATGGTAATTTTAGACTTTTAGTGATGACGTTGAACTGTTCTTTTGTCAAGGTGGGATGATTGTACAGCATACGTCATTCGTGACGTATTTCCCTTTTATATGGTCGGAGAGGAACAGCACTTATGGAAGCAACTGAACACTCTAGCAGCCACCAGCCACTCGGCTGGCACCCACCTGACTCGCACGCATGTGAATGAGCTGGACGTGTCCTGTCGAGCCACATTTATTGGTTTATTGTGTTTATTATTTATATATTTATTTTTCTGAGGAACGAAGTGGAAATTAAGTTTAATGCTCAACACACACCCGCCTGGCAAGTGCCCTAGTCTGGATGCATGAGCTGCACAAATGGATTCTTTGTCGTTATTTATTTATTTACTGATATATTTATTGTCAGGACACACCCGCCGTGCACATGTGGGATCGGGTTGCACACGTCCTGTCCAGCATCAGATGAGCTGCAAGAACCAGATTCATTGTGTTTAACTGTACTTATTTATTTTTCTGCGGAGCAAAGTGGGTCTAAGTTTAATGTTCCTGCACCCCATGTGCACACGCGGTCTGGACATGTCCTGTTGGTCATGGAAAACCTGCACAAACTGGATTTATTGTCTATCTATTTATTATTCCAAGGACAGAAGTGGATTTAAGTTTAATGCTCCTGGTCAGCACACACCCACTGTGGACATGTGTGCACCATGCTCGATGGACGATGTCAGCAATCTGACTTCATTCTTTTGTTTTATTTTTATCGGAGCACTTCCAAAGGACTATGGTGCCCTCGCGTCCTGTCCTGCGACAGCAGAGTTGTGCCATCTGCTGTAAGTCCATTTTATACATGGCCTGGCTGTGAACGCACGCTTTACATGTTGTTCCTGGCCACAAACTGAATTTTCTTTTTTTATTAATTTTTCGAAGAACCGCAGTCTGAAAATGTTGGCCAGGGCAGGGACAGCGGACTTCACCTGTGTGGGGAAAGTGGACTAGGCGATCCAGATTCATTGCTTTATTTTCATTGTCTGTGAAGACATCAATGGAACTTGAGAGATGCAGCTCAGTGGACATCATTCTGGAAGTCCGTGAGTGGTTGTTCACACTTTTCTTGTTTTTTGTTAACATTATTTATTTATTATTTACAGTGCGTTCGCTGCCTAAAGTCAGCCTCTTTCACATAATAACTATGTAATAGTCCACATCCATCCTGAGCACTGTTTGCACAAACGTGTGGTCATCTCAGCTGCAGTAGGGGGCTGAACATCCATGAGAGTGCCGCATAGTATTCACGTGCAAATTCTTGCACCTGCAAAAACTTAACCAGTGCCACTCAGCTTTCGCATGTGCGCTCTGCGCTGTGTCAGTGGCTTTTGCATGGTATGTGTGCAGCCTGCTCGAAATTTGCCGTCATATTTTCACAGCCACTCCAGACGGCATTCAGCAGACAGTTGGCTGTTATGTGCACACGTGTTGGGAGGACCAATTCAGTGAGATAACACATGAGAAAGTTATTGCCTTCTTGCCTGTTTTCGTGCAATGTTGCATTAACGCCTCCTCTCTGCCTCCTCTTCACCAGTCTTTGCATCAGTGAGATACTAGCCTAACTGCTAGACCATCACCTTCCCAGAAATCATTTGGTTTGTCCAATTTCAGTCTAGTGTGAAGGTGTTGATTTTGGAGCAGAGCCTTCTTTCTTGTTCAGCACCCCCATGGTGATGTAAAACTCACCTCACTGTGGACAGTCAAGTGAGGACAATTTCCACTCATCTGAGTGTGACATTTTGGGTCTTCTTTCACAAATGGCAAAGTGGTGACACATCCGACTATGTCTCCAAGACAGCTTAATTCCCAGTAAATCTACTTTTTTCCACCATAGCTCTTCACTGAGTTCTTTGGACTTTCCCATTGTTCTGAATATTGGTCTGTCCAGTGACTGTTGTCAAACACATCCTTTTCTTGCTGGCAAAGAAAACCTGCCAGTTGTCTTCGATCATGATCAGTAATAAGTAATTAACAGGGCTTGGTCTTGTCATGTTAAATGACACCCTTGCTAGAGCTGGCCACTCATATAAACTGAGCCATTGGAGGAGAAAGGCCTTCATCAGGGAGGTGGCCAAGAACCCAATGGTCACTCTATTAGAGCTACAGGAATAGGGGGAGAACCTTGCAGAAGGACAATCATCTCTGCAGCAATCCAACAATCAGACCTGTATGGTAGAGTGGCCAGAAGGAAGCCACTCCTTAGTAAAACACACATGGCATCCCATCTGGATTTTGCCAAAAGGCACCTGAAGGACTCTCAGGCCATGATGAACAAAATTCTCTGGTTTGAAGACACAAAGATTTAAATCTTTGGATTGAATGCCAGGCGTCATGTTTGGAGGAAACCAGGCACCATCCCTACAGTGAAGCATGGTGGTGGCAGCATCATGCTGAGGGGATGTTTTTTCAGTGTTTTTTCAGACTAGTCAATATGGAGGGAAAGATGAATGCAGCAATGTCCAGAAACATCCTGGATGAAAACCTGCTTCAGAGCACTCTTGACCTCAGACTGGGCTATGATTCATCTTTGAGCAGGACAATGTGATATCTTGGCACACAGCCAAGATATCAAAGGAGTGGCTTCAGGACAACTCTGTGAATGTCCTTGCCATACTCTCATGTGTGCTACTAGCTCAGAAAGTGGACACTCTCGTTCTGGCTGAACAACGATATGCAGTTTCTGAGTATTCTGTGTTAGTTCACTCCCACGGGCGACGTGCTTGATGAATTCCTGCGCAGAAAGTAGTTCCCAGATAATTATGATATATTCCTGTGAGATAATGAGTATGTCTCATCAAGATCAATTCCAAAATTTACCAGTAATAAAATTATAAAGATAATTGAAGTTTTAAGAGTGGCTGTAATAAATATTTACAAAACTTAAAGGTTTGGAGCAACTTCACCTATTATCACTCAAGCACATTGTAAACATCGACACGATGGAGTTTGATGTAGAAGAGTTCAGGAATATACAATTGGAATGGTTTGATTACCATTTACAGTTGGCGATTGAAAGCCTTGGGTGTTAACTTTGTGTTAAAGTCAGAACAAGAAGCTGCACTGAAAGAGATCTATCTGGGAAGAGACACATTCTGCATGTTGCCCACAGATAGGCATTTGCTTTGATTTAATTTTCACCAGGACAATACCAATGATTTCACCACTCATAATCGTATGTGTTATACATACACTACTGCAATGATACGTAACCAGTTTTCTTGTATTGGGCATTGTGAAAGTGCGTGTCGCTGGAGTGGGTCAGGTGAAAGTAGTCCGGCGAGCTATCCCACAATGCCAAAATAGCAGCGATGTTGCTCAAATGAGAGTGCCACGCTGACCAGTGTGTGTCCTTGAGTGACCCAGTCAGAGCCCAAACCTGAACATCTCTGGAGAGATCTGAAGATGGCTGTGCACCAACGCTCCCATCTAACCTGATGGAGCTTGAGAGGTGGTGGAAAGAAGCACCAAGCTTGTGGCAGCATATTTGTAAAAGATTTGAGGCTGTAATTGCTGTCAAAGGTGCATCAACAAAGTATTGACTAAAGGGTGTGAATACTTATGTACATGCGATTTAATTTTTTTTATTATTATTATTTTTAGAAATTTACAAACATTAAAAAAAATCTTCTCATTATGGGGTGTTGTGAGCACAATTTTGAGGGAAAAAATGGATTTACTCCATTTTGGAATAAGGCTGTAACATAACAAAATGTAGAAAAAGTGAAGTACTGTGAATACTTTCCAGATGCACCATATTAAAGTTCTGTTAATGTATGTATATATTTGAGCCTGTATTTCTATATTTGTCCCTTTTTTATTATTGACATGGAAGGAATGGCATCAATTTATCTGACTGAGCTATTGTGACGATCTCTCCTCAGAATAACTTCAGAACATCAGACACAACCCTGCTGGCTAGTCCACAAGTAAGATTAATAACTAAAGCCAGTGCTACAGTTGATGCTTTTAGACTATAGTAACTGACATTTTCAGGCTATTAAGTTGGAGATGTGCACCATATGTATGTGAAGTTGACAGGTCTAAAGCTGTCCCAGTTTGCTATGCCATAATTCCTAATTCTTTTGATCCTGAAACTGTTTAAGCTTTGTTCCTGATCCTTGGTCATTGATTGTTGATCTTTAATCATGATCTTGCTGCTGTTTTAATTTGTTAGGTTAAAATTTTTTGAACTCAGTGTGTGTGTGCAGGTGAAATGTGCAAAAGTGTGTATTACTGAACAGCCAAAGTGAAAGTTGGCACTCACAAAAACAGCAGTGAAAATCAAGTAGTTCAGCAGTTGTAATCTCACCTGTGTGAATATTAAATATTTTCATCTCCAGTTGGCTTTAAATTGAAAACAGCTCACAGTGTGTTCTCTGTTAGTCATTTTTCTCTTTTTCCCCCCAATAATTATTGCATTAGCATACTTTAATTACTTTAATTAAAAACAACCAGCAGCCACACAAAATGTGAAAGGTTGATCTTAGTGCTCAGATGTGTGTCTGTCTTCACAGCTGTTCAGATTTTTATTTTTATTTTTTTTTGTACAGTGTAGTATTATTTTAAAGGACATAGATCTTTTGCTGTTAGAGATTCTACATTAAGGAACCGTGCAGATGATCAACCAGCTATTTTATATTAATTAAATGTCATTGAACAACATTTTCCTTACCCAAGGTTCACTAATGAAAGTTTTATCAGTTGAGAATGTAAATATAAAAATCAATTGGTAAAAACAATGTGGCACACAGTAAATTGTTCAGAGTAAAGCAGAATCTGTCAAGACTACATTTGGTAAATTGTTCAAAGTAAAGCAGGCTCTGCCAGGACTACATTTGGTAAATTGTTCAAAATAAAGCGGACTCTGCCAGGACTACATTTGGTAAATTGTTCAAAATAAAGCAGGCTCTGCCAGGACAACATTTGGTAAATTGCTCAAAATAAAGCGGGCTCTGCCAGGACATTTGGTAAATTGTTAAAAATAAAGCAGACTCTGCTGGGATTACATTTAATAAATTGTTCAAATTAAAGCGGGCTCTGCCAGGACTACATTTGGTAAATTGTTCAAAATAAAGTGGACTCTGCCAGGACTACATTTAGTAAATTGTTCAAAATAAAGCAGACTCTGCCAGGACTACATTTGGTAAATTGCTCAAAATAAAGCGGGCTCTGCCAGGACATTTGGTAAATTGTTAAAAATAAAGCAGACTCTGCCGGGATTACATTTAATAAATTGTTCAAATTAAAGCGGGCTCTGCCAGGACTACATTTGGTAAATTGTTCAAAATAAAGCAGACTCTGCTGGGATTACATTTAATAAATTGTTCAAATTAAAGCGGGCTCTGCCAGGACTACATTTGGTAAATTGTTCAAAATAAAGCGGACTCTGCCAGGACTACATTTAGTAAATTGTTCAAAATAAAGCGGACTCTGCCAGGACTACATTTAGTAAATTGCTCAAAATAAAGCGGGCTCTGTCAGGACTATATTTGGTAAACCGTTCAAAATAAAGCAGACTCTGCCAGGACTATATCTGGTAAATTGTTCAAAATAAACCAGACTCTGCCAGGACTACATTTGGTAAATTGTTGAAAGTAAAGCGGGCTCTGTCAGGACTATATTTGGTAAACTGTTTGTAACAAATAGCTAATTTGTTACTTAATGATTTTATAGCTGTACAGTTACTTTAGTTAGGAAGCACCTTGATGTATGTAGGATTGAGTATTGAGGTGTGTAGTTGTAATTTGTCTTCCTTACCTCATGTCTTGTGTCCAGGCGGCAAAGAGATCCCACTGGAAACTGTTGCTATGATAAAGGTTCTGGGATAGACCAAGGCAGGGGAGTCATGGGGGGAGATGTGTTTAAGGGGGTTTATTGGTGTATGAATTTTAGTAAATAGGTGGTTTTGGGGGGTTTAAGTTTAGGTTTAGAGATGGTGGGATTTTAAATGGGTTTTGGGTTGGTTAAAGGTATGGAGGGTTTTGATAGGTGTTAGGAGCTAGTTAGTTAGCTCTTACCTTTTTAGATTTTAATGGTTTAACCCGATTAGTCAAACCAGATAAAAGGCGCCTGAGAGATCATTCTGGAGTGGCAGTTGGGGAGAGACTATTCCCACCACCTCTCTGGGTATTTGTACTTTATGCACGATTTTCTTTGTTCTTTTTGGAAGGGTAGTGATAAAGTAAGAAAATTAAAGTTGTGGACCACATCAAGTTGCCTCGGCCTCTGTCTCTGCTTCTGTCTCATTGGGGGTTTGACTGCTAGGGGCCAACCGATGTCACATTTTGTGTCAGAAGTGATTTGTGCCTTGGTGAGACAGGATGGGAAGGAGAAAAGGGGGAAAGCGAGGCTCAGAAGATGACAGTGAATCGGCTGAAGCCTATAATGAGGGGGCAACGTCGAGGGGTCGAGATAGACTGGAGGAACTGATGGACCTGGTTAAGATACTGGCCGAGTCCCAGACAGCAAGAGACCGGGAGAGGGACAAAGACTGGTCTTTGCAGGAGCAGCGTTGGTCGTCCATGCAGCAGCAGGTCCAACAAGTTCAGCAGCAGCTGTTAACAATGCAGTCAGAGCAATCTGCATATCAAGAAGAGGAATTAGTGGGAGTGCCAGCAGAGGCTGTAGGGGTTGATGGGGTAGATAATGGCAGCTACCACAGGCCGCAGCAGGAACCAAAGTTGTTACCGTTAGCCCCTGAAGACAATGTGGAGCATTTTCTCACTACTTTTGAGAGAATGGCTCAGGTGTGCAGGTGGCCAGTGAAGGAGTGGGCTTTTCGATTGGTTCCGCTCCTTACAGGCAAAGCCCGTAATGCCTATGTGTTAATGGATTTTGCAGATACGGAAGACTATGATAAGGTAAAGAAAGCTATTTTAGCAAAATATGAGATTACAGCAGAGACGTACCGACGTCGCTTCCGTTCCTTGAAGATGGAGACAGAGGAGACGCCGCGAGAACTGTATGTGAGGCTTAAGGAACTGTTTTACAGATGGATTCAGCCAGAAAAATCTACTGTTTGCCATATCCGAAACCCTCATCATGGAACAGTTCCTTCGTATGGTCAATCCGGAGTTGGAGGTGTGGATTCGGGAGCATGACCCTACCACTGCTGAAGAAGCGGCGCGGCTAGCAGAGGTCTTTACAGCTGCTCGTAAAGGGCCCAGAGCTACCTTCTTTGGCCCGGAACTAGGCCGGACCTTGCCAAGTAAGTCCTTTGGGGGTGATAGGGGTTTTGGTTTAGGTCAGGGTAATAAGCCTTTCCAGGTAAACCCACAGTCTCATTCTGGTAAAAAATCTTCTAGAATGGCACCGCAGGAGGTCAGATGTTATAATTGTGATAAGCTTGGTCATATACAGCGCTATTGCCCAACTTTGAAATCTAAGTATTCTTTGCTTTGTTCTGTGCCGAGGCTGGCATCGGTCCAGACTGAGTGTAGGAAGGGGCATACGACGCCAGTGTTGGTAAATGGCCAGCGTGTGGAGGCATTGTTAGACTCCGGGTGTTTTCAGACTGTGGTTTTGGCTGGTTTGGTTCCGTTTGAAGGTCAGTGTACCGAGGAAGCCCCTTTAGTTTGTATACATGGAGATGAGCATAGGTACCCTATGTCAGTGGTTTATTTAACCGTAGGGGGACAGACTTATTTGGTTTCTGTTGCTTTAGCAAAAAAACTACCTTTTCCTGTCATTCTGGGCAATGATATTCCAACTCTTCCTGATTTGCTAGTTCAGGCTAATCAGGGTAAGCCGGAAGCGGGGGGACAACTTGTTTTGGAGCTGGGGGGACAGGGTACCTTTGAATCAGCTGAGCGGTGTAATGTTTTTACCAGAGCTCAGTTAGTAAGGGGAGATTTTGAGGAGTTACCGTTTTATGATGAGGAATTGGAGGTTCAACCAGGAAAGACAAGGAAGTCTAAGTCTCAAAGGAGGAGGGAGAAGTTTGCTGGGTCTCAGAGGGAGGCACTGGTTAAACCCCTTAGTCTAGGGGAATGGGATATCCCTTTAGACATAGGGACTTTGCAGAAATAGGACCTTACCCTTAAGCCCTGGTTTGATAAAGTTAAAGAGCAGGAAGGTGCTGAAGTGGGAAAATATTTGTTTAGATGAGGAACGTTATGTAATTAAACTGTCTTCTCTATCAAGTGAGAGGTAAAGTGGATGTCTTAGCTTTGCCACAAGAGTTTAGAGAACGAGTTATGGAGCTCGGGCACTCAATTCCTTGGGCAGGCCATATGGCATTTCAGAAAACACTTCGGCGGATTGGGAGTCGGTTCGCTTGGCCAGGAATGTACTCACAGGTCTCCAAATTTTGTAGTTCCTGTGAGGTGTGCCAGTTAACAGCAGGAAAGAGGGTAGCTCAGGCCCCTCTGCACCCTTTACCGATTATAGGTACGCCTTTTGAGAGAACTGGCATGGACATTGTAGGCCCCTTGGAGAGTGCAGCGGGCAACCGGTACATTTTGGTCATGTCGGATTATGCTACACGCTACCCAGAGGCCTTTCCTCTTAGATCTATTAAGGCTAAACAGGTTGCCAATTGTTTGGTGCAGCTGTTTTCTAGGGTGGGGGTGGTTAAGGAGATACTTACTGACTGTGGCACTAATTTTTTGTCGAAACTTCTTCGACATGTATATCAATTGTTAGGGGTAAGAGGTATTAGGACCACTCCATATCACCCTCAAACGGACGGTTTAGTGGAGCGGTATAACCAGACGCTTAAAAATATGTTGCGCAGGTTTGTCTCCTCTACAGGCAAGGATTGGGACCAGTGGTTGCCATATCTGCTCTTTGCTTACCGGGAGGTCCCCCAGGCATCTACTGGTTTCTCACCGTTTGAATTGCTGTATGGACGCCAGGTGAGAGGACCTTTAGATCTGTTGAAGGAGCACTGGGAGCGGAAGGAAGCAGATGGAGAGAACATTGTGGCGTATGTGTTGAAGATGAGGAAGAGGATCGAGGCAATGGCAACTTTGGCACAGGAGAATCTTAAGGAGGCACGAAGGGCACAGAAGACCTGGTATGATAAGAAGGCGAGGGATCGGACCTTTACACCAGGCCAAAAGGTACTGTTGCTTTTACCGACTAGTGACAATAAATTATTGGCAAAGTGGCAGGGGCTGTATGAGGTTATACGGCGTGTTGGGGAGGTGACTTATAAACTTTATATGCCAGAGAGACTTAAAAAGTATCAACTTTTTCATGTTAATCTACTGAAACAGTTCATGGTGCGTCAGGAACCTTCCCAGCAGCTGTTGGTTCGTGGGGTGAAGGATGATGAGGTGACGGAGAAATTTTTTCCAGTTCCAGCCACTGAGCCGGTTTCCATTGACTTGTCGCATCTTTCTCCCTCTCAGCAGGGTGATATGTGCTCTCTTCTGGATCCAGAGCTCTTTAAGGAGACTCCTGGTTTTACCTCTCTAGTGCAACATCATATCCGGCTCAAGAAGGATGCTCCAGTGAGACAGAGGAGCTATCGAATTCCTGAGCGGTTGGTTATGGAATTAAAAAAGGAAATTCAATTGATGTTGGAGCTTGGAATTATTGAGGTTTCTAACAGTGAATGGTGTAGTCCTGTGGTGCTTGTGCCAAAGAAGGATGGTTCTCTTCGATTTTGTATTGATTTCAGATATTTGAATTCAATTTCGAACTTTGACCCTTACCCAATGCCACGCATTGATGATCTGCTGGAACGAGTGGGGAGTGCCTCCTTTATTACAACTTTGGATTTGTCAAAGGGCTACTGGCAGCTTGCGTTGGCGCCTGAAGCGCGAGAATTAACAGCTTTTAAAACACCTGTTGGCTTGTTTCGGGTGATGCCCTTTGGGTTACAAGGGGCGCCAGCCACGTTTCAGAGGCTCATGGATCATGTACTTCGGGATGTGACTGATTTTGCGGCAGCGTACCTGGATGATGTAGTGTATAGTCAGTCTTGGGAGGAACATCAACATCTCCGGGTGGTGTGTCAGAGAATTCGGGCTGCCGGATTGACTATTAACCCTCATAAGTGTGCGGTGGCACATAAGGAAGTGGAGTACCTGGGGTATACTATTGGCTTTGGGAAAATTAGACCACAGGTCCAGAAGATGGAGGCTATTTACTCCTTTCCGGTGCCTACTACAAAGAAGAAAGTGAGGGGGTTTATCAGACTGGTGGGATGGTACAGAAAGTTTATCCCCCAGTTTGCTGAGCGAACGAAGGTCCTCAATGATTTGACTAAGAACTCTGCCCCAAATAAAGTTTGTTGGACAGAGGACTGTGATCAAGCGTTTAAGGCTTTGAAGGAGGCCATAGGTACTCGACCTGTGCTTCAAACACCGGATTTTGGCCGGCCCTTTATCCTCCAGACTGATGCGTCAGGGGTGGGATTGGGGGCAGTGCTCCTGCAAGAAAAGGATGGTGAAAGACGACCGGTCGTGTTCCTGAGTCGGCGGTTGTTGGACCGGGAAACGAGGTACTCGGCGGTGGAGAAAGAGTGTTTGGCAATGAAGTGGGCCATTGATTCTTTGCGTTATCTGTTGGGGCGTCACTGTCTTGGAGACGGATCATCGGGCGCTGCAATGGCTGCATAGGATGAGGGAGGCAAATGCTTGTATTGCCGAGTGGTATCTTGCCTTGCAACCTTATGACTTTACGGTTCAATACAACCAGGGAAGACTAACATTGTGGCGGATTGCCTTTCAAGACTGGTAGAAGAGTGATAATGGCCTTTGAGAGGAGGGGGGAAGTGTAACAAATAGCTAATTTGTTACTTAGTGATTTTATTGCTGTACAGTTACTTTAGTTAGGAAGCACCTTGATGTATGTAGGATTGAGTATTGAGGTGTGTAGTTGTAATTTGTCTTCCTTACCTCATGTCTTGTGTCCAGGCGGCAAAGAGGTCCCACTGGAAACTGTTGCTATGATAAAGGTTCTGGGATAGACCAAGGCAGGGGAGTCATGGGGGGGGATGTGTTTAAGGGGGTTTATTGGTGTATGAATTTTAGTAAATAGGTGGTTTTGGGGGGTTTAAGTTTAGGTTTAGAGATGGTGGGATTTTAAATGGGTTTTGGGTTGGTTAAAGGTATGGAGGGTTTTGATAGGTGTTAGGAGCTAGTTAGTTAGCGCTTACCTTTTTAGATTTTAATGGTTTAACCCGATTAGTCAAACCAGATAAAAGGCACCTGAGAGATCATTCTGGAGTGGCAGTTGGAGAGACTATTCCCACCACCTCTCTGGGTATTTGTACTTTATGCACGATTTTCTTTGTTCTTTTTGGAAGGGTAGTGATAAAGTAAGAATTAAAGTTGTGGACCACATCAAGTTGCCTCTGTCTCTGCTTCTGTCTCATTGGGGGTTTGACCGCTAGGGGCCAACCGACGTCACACTGTTCAAAATAAAGCGGGTTCTGCCTGTACTGCATTTGGTAAATTGCTCAAAATAAAGCGGGCTCTGCCAGGACAACATTTGGTAAATTGCTCAAAATAAAGCGGGCTCTGCCAGGACAACATTTGGTAAATTGCTCAAAATAAAGCAGGCTCTGCCTGTACTGCATTTAGTAAATTGCTCAAAATAAAGAGGCTCTGCCTTGACAACATTTTGTAAATTGCTCAAAATAAAGCAGGCTCTGTCAGGACAACATTTGGTAAATTGCTCAAAATAAAGTGGGCTCTGCCAGGACAACATTTGGTAAATTGCTCAAAATAAAGCAGAATCTGTCAGGACACTTGGTAAACTGTTCAAAATAAAGCAGGCTCTGTCTGGACAACATTTGGTAAATTGCTCAAAATAAAGCAGGCTCTGTCTGGACAACATTTGTAAATTGCTCAAAATAAAGCAGGCTCTGTCTGGACAACATTTGTAAATTGCTCAAAATAAAGCAGGCTCTGTCTGGACAACATTTGTAAATTGCTCAAAATAAAGCAGGCTCTGTCTGGACAACATTTGTAAATTGCTCAAAATAAAGCAGGCTCTGTCTGGACAACATTTGGTAAAATTGTTCAAAATAAAGCAGACTCTGCCTGTACTGCATTTGGTAAATTGCTCAAAATAAAGCGGGATCTGTCAGGACAGCATTTAGTAAATTGTTCAAAATAAAGCATACTCTTGTCAGGACTATATTTGGTAAATTCTTCAAAATAAAGCGTGCTTTGTCAGGACTACATTTGGTAAATTGATCCAAGTATAGCAGTCTCTGCCCGGACTACATTTGGTAAATTGTTCAAAGTATAGCAGGCTCTGCCAGGACTACATTTGGTAAATTGCTTAAAATAAAGCAGGCTCTGCCAGGACTACATTTGGTAAATTGCTTAAAATAAAGCAGCCTCTGCCAGAACTACATTTGGTAAATTGTTTAAAATAAAGCAGGCTCTGTCAGGACTATATTTGGTAAATTCTTCAAAATAAAGCATGCTTTGTCAGGACTACATTTGGTAAATTGATCCAAGTAAAGCAGGCTCTGCCAGTTCTACATTTGGTAATTTGTTCAAAGTAAAGCAGGCTCTGCCCGGACTACATTTGGTAAATTGTTCAAAGTAAAGCGGGCTCTGCCCGGACTACATTTGGTAAATTGTTCAAAGTAAAGCGGGCTCTGCCAGGACTACATTTGGTAAATTGTTCAAAGTAAAGCGGGCTCTGCCAGGACTACATTTGGTAAATTGTTCAAAGTAAAGCGGGCTCTGCCAGGACTACATTTTGGTAAATTGTTCAAAATAAAGCGGGCTCTGTCAGGACTATATTTGGTAAATTGATCCAAGTAAAGCGGGCTCTGCCAGGACTACATTTGGTAAATTGTTCAAAGTAAAGCGGGCTCTGCCAGGACTACATTTGGTAAATTGTTCAAAGTAAAGCGGGCTCTGCCAGGACTACATTTGGTAAATTGTTCAAAGTAAAGCGGGCTCTGCCAGGACTACATTTGGTAAATTGTTCAAATAAAGCGGGCTCTGTCAGGACTATATTTGGTAAATTGATCCAAGTAAAGCGGGCTCTGCCAGGACTACATTTGGTAAATTGTTCAAAGTAAACCGGGCTCTGTCAGGACTACCTTTGGTAAATTGTTCAAAGTAAGGCAGGCACAATTTGTTATTGTTTTGGCACTTGATTTCCGAATGATAACTGGAAGATAGACAAAAAGGCATAAACTGTCCTATTGTGTGGCCATGTGCTAGGCACTCTCCAGGTTGTGCTCTGCCTTTCACCTGGCTGAGATAGACTCCAGCTTCCCTATGACCCTTTATGGGAATAAATGAGTATAGAAAATAAAAGAATTAATAAAAGCAAACTGGAAAAAAAGGAAAAGTGACTGCTCTAAAGTAATTGTTTGTTTATTTTTTTTTCTAAAAACTATGTTCTAAGGCCATAAAGTTGGCATCATACCTCTCTCATCTCTTTTATCTTGGAGCCTCCTTTTCCGATGAGGGAGCCACACTGGCTGGCTGGAACAACAAGCCTTAATGTTACTGGAGGCTTGCTGGTTGCTGGGCTATTGCTCATGGAATTCATTATGTCCTAGAAAACAAGATCATACAGGTTATATGTCATGAAAAGTAATGAATTAACCCAAAGTCCAAGTAGAAAACTTCATGGTCAGTACCTTAGCAAAGTTTCTTGTTATCTACCAAAAATAAAAATAAAATAAAATATAGCCTCTAACTATTTTGCCAATGACATCAAACAACACTGGAGATCATAACACTTACCACACAGTATGTTTAATAACAACTCCAATACTATAATATAATACAATATAATTTTATCTTCCATAACCTACAAAGATTAAGCATCACAAAGGGATATTCAAATTAAACTGCCAGCGTCATTCCAACTAACAAAGCCATTAATGCTATGAAACACAAAGAGTGAGTTTTATGAGCCAAAATAAATTGCAAATTAAAATTTGCTAAAGTATAACAATGTTCTCTTTAATGTGTCTATCATTAATATATTTTTATTCTTTGTTAATAGACACTAATCTTGTAAAATATAGCATAAATGAGTGAATCAGAGTGGGTCAAAAAGAAAAAAGATTTACTGTGCACAGTTCAATGATTAGCAAAAGGACTTAATTGTGTTCTAAAACATTCCACTGGAAATTGTCATGTTTGCATTTGCAAATGTGTACACTCTGTATCCAGTTCTGGATTTAGTTATTGATGTGTGTTTGATTGAAATGTTACTTTATTGTTCAGTTGTCACTCTAAATCACCCAGTGTCCCTTCAAAATGAGACTTGCAACTGCATATATATATATATATATATATATATATATATATATATATATATTATTATTATTATTTCCATTGCTGGTAGTAAAGGTGCAGATGGGAGTGGGAGTGTTAGTTCATCATTTTGTGGCTCACCAAAACAAAAACAGCACATGAGGACTGACCAGTTCATAGTCAAATATAATGCACCAGATGAATCTCAAAAGCAGGTTGTTTTGCTTATGTAATGTGCAGGTCTGCCACCTGCAGAATGGTTCCTGGAATATGGAAAATTACCAACATGCAGTTTGTGGAATCACTGATCAAATCATGTGCTAATCATTGTGCTCTGCTCTGAACATCAGCATCAGCTAACAAGTTAATCTAGAAAATGCCAGACAAAACATGTTGTCCAGTATGTAGGACAATATGGACCAAAATCTACAACAGAACTGGAAAGTAAAACCATAAAGAATTGATAGGATGTGTGGCTGGGAATGACATCAAAACATTTCAGCTATACTGCATATGTGTTTACTAAACTCACAAAAAAAAATAAAAATAAAAAACCTGATTTCAAAATTTTATTGATATCGCATGTATGAGCTATCATTGGACTTTTTTTGCAGCACAGTTGTGCAAACTATGGAAATATTTCTTTCACGTACTGCAAAGTCTCGTCATACCTCTTCAAATTTGTAGGCAATCATCCCAAAAGCCTTGAAGATGGTGTCTGTCGGTCCAGTGATGGTGACAATTCTTTCTGGACAGTTGCCCTCAGAAATATTGATTCTTGCTCCGCTCTGAAACAAAAAAAAATGCAACCCTCATTAGGGGTTCAAGTCCAGCAGGGCTGGAAACAGCAGTTGCAATACAAAGCTGTTGCCAGTCCAGCAACGCCGGAAACCCTATTGTTGTCCTTCCTATTTTTATATTTTTCCGCCCATTGAATGCAATACTGCAGCCCAAACCATACAAGCCGGAGAGGTACCATTTTCAGAACTGTTACCCCAGTACGAGTTCTGAAAACCCTGCACATAACTCAGATACAAAATATTGAAACAGATCTGCCTATAGGGGGTGCTATAGCAGTGCTATAACATTTGCTTTTGAGGGGATAACTCCCAAACCTTACATTGCACTTTCAAGTGCCTTATATGGATGGGTTCACTGGTTCGAGCTGACTCTCCTTGGTTAGGCCAAACCTACCCTAGGAGATTCTGCGTAGATATTCTTTCAGAAATTTGCAAAATATGCCAAACTTAATATTGAGACTAAACCCAGACCATTGCTCTGATCAGCACCAAACATTGCACACAGAGTCTACTTACTAGCCCTAAGAAGCTGAAGTCATTAAAATGAGCTTGACAGGTCTTAATGTACCTGAAAAATAAAAAATGAACTTCCTGTTAAAAAATGTTACACGGGAAGTTGGACTTATCTTCACAATGGTAACTCAGATCTTGAAGAAACTCACCTGTCTCATGCACAAGGGTGCAATAATGCTCCCTGATTAAAATAGTTTAGACCGAACACTAGGGGGAGCTTATATCTCAAAATTGGCCGATCAAAATTGTACAAAATTTCACAAGGGTAATCTTGAAGCAACTCTTTCTTGAAATACATAAGCTCATCATGATAGTTAAAAAGGGACTGTGGCCTATTGACTTTTTAATTAGAAACATGGGTGTGGCTAACACCATTCAACTTATCAAACTGAAATTTTGAGGAATGATGTAGACCACCACATATTAGTGGCATATTAAGTTTTACATTTTTTGCCTCCAGGTGGTGCTATACTAAAGGAGAAAGCATTTTTTGACCAAAAATCCAAAACTGTCTTCTACAGTATGTGGAAAATCTTTTGATATAGGCCACACCAGTTTCTGTTTTTAAGCAGTATTCCAATATATGTAAAACCTTTAAAATCTATCTCAACCCAGGCAATCACTTTGATCAACACCATTTTTTGCAAGTCCAATCAATGGAACATTTAGAGCTTAAGTTATTAAAAGAAGCATAATAGCTCAAAAGATGCCAACTTCCTAAAAAAAAAAGAGACCACAGGGAGCAGTCAAAACAGAAACTGTTACATAGCTTTCCAACTCTACCTCCTCTTAACATGAAACTTACACAAGAACACAGAGGAATTGAATACCAAATTTGGTAATCATATATCACTATCGGGGTGCCACAAGTGCAAAAACAATAATCTGAAAAACTACACAGGAATGAAAGCAATTCACCTGGTACAGTGGGGCAAAAAAGTATTTAGTCAGTCCCTGATTGTGCATGTTCTCCTAGAGAGGTCTGTGATGAGAGAGGTTTGTAATTGTTATATAGGTACACTTCAACTGTGAGAGACAAAATGAGGAAAAAAATCCAGGAAATCACATTGTAGTATTTTTAAAGAATTTATTTATAAATTATGGTGGAAAATAAGTATTTGGTCAATAACAAAAGTTTAACTCAATACTTTGTAACAAAGTCTTTGTTTGCAATGACAGAGGTCAAACGTTTTCTGTAAGTTTTCACCAGGTTTGCACACACTGTAGCTGGTATTTTGGCCTATTCCTCCATGCAGAGCTCCTCTAGAGCAGTGATGTTTTGGGGCTGTCGCTGGGCAACATGGACGTTCAACTCCCTCAACAAATTTTCTGGGGTTGAGGTCTCCAGGACCTTGAAATGCTTTTTTTATGGAGCAACTCCTTCGTTGCCCAAGCGGTGTGTTTGGGATCATTGTCATGCTGGAAGACCCAGTCATGTTGCATCTTCAATGCTCTCACTGATGGAAGGAGGTTTTGGCTCTCATGATACATGGCTCCGTTCATTCTTCCCTTAACACGGATCAGTCATCCTGTCCCCTTTGCAGAAAAACAGCCCCAAAGCATGAGGTTTCCACCCCCATGCTTCACAGTACATATGGTGTTCTTGGAATGCAACTCAGCATTCTTCTTCCTCCAAACACGATGAGTTGAGTTTTTACCAAAATGTTCTATTTTGGTTTCATCGGACCACATGATATTCTCCCAATCCTCTTCTGGATCATTCATATGCTCTCTGGCAAACTTCAGATGGGCCTGGACACGTACTGGCTTAAGCAGGGGGACACGCCTGGCACTGCAGGATTTGAGTCCCTCTCTGCGTAGTGTGTAGCCTTTATTACTTTGGTCCCAGCTCTCTGCAGGTCATTCATCAGGTCCCTCCGTGTAGTTCTGGGATTTTTGTTCACTGTTCTCATGATCATTTTGACCCCACGGGATGACATCTTGCGTGGAACCCCAGATCAAGGGAGATTATCAATGGTCTTGTATCTCTTCCATTTTCTTACAATTGCTCCCACAGTTGATTTATTCACACCAACCTGCTTGACTATTGTAGATTCACTCTTCCCAGCCTGGTGCACATCTACAATTTTCTTCCTGGTGTCCTTCGACAGTTCTTTGGTCTTTGCCATGGTTGAGTTTAGAGTCTGACTGTTTGAGGCTGTGGACAGGTGTCTTTTATACAGATAATGAGTTGGACAGAAGAGCTTCTTAAAGAAGTTACAGGTCTGTGAGAGCCAGAAATCTTGCTTGTTTGTGGGTGACCAAATACTTATTTTCCACCATAATTTACAAATAAATTCTTTAAAAATCCTACAATGTGATTTCCTGGATTTTTGTTTTTCCCCTCATTTGTCATTTTGAGAACTTGCACAATCAGGGACTGACTAAATACTTTTTTACCCCACTGTATGATCGGGGATCATGTCTAAGTTGAATCCTAAAACTTATAGATGATTGCATAAAGTGGGTGTATCTCATTATGCAAATTACACTAAAAAATATCTCTCACATCAAAATATCAAAAAGTCACCAAAAAAATCAAATGTTTGTCCTACAGAACCGAAACCTTTTCAGTATATCCAGTGAATATAGAAGAAACTTTTATACCCTGGTATATATGGTCTATTTTGAAGTCTGTCATTCTGTATGTCTCAAAATATGAAAAACCATATTGACCCTCTGAAGTCGAATGACATGCCCTACGGTACATAGTCACATGACCTTATTAAGCGGAGGTTACACTCAATCTGCTGCACTCTGAGGCTCCCTTTAAATGTGTGTTGAACGTGGAGACTTCAACCTTTATAGCACTTTTTAAATTTTGTTAATAGGCCTAGTATAATTTGACTTATGAGTATTTTTTACGCCATACATTTTCATAAATATTATTTTCTTTTGCTGCACATTTATGTATGCACACATAGCCAAAATGATAATTTCCTTCTATACTGCAGCAGCGACAGTGGTGGGAAGAAATATGACTCTTTCTTCCTCATTGTTTGGCTGGCTCATGAACTTTCCACTAATCAGAAGTCACTAACCCCGCATGTGTTCACTAACCCCATGTGTGTTTGATCACAGCCCACCAACCCCACGTGGGTCTGATTATCTGGTTGCTTTCTCTTTATTGCTGGTGGAAAGCGTGTGTGGTTAATGTTTTGTTGTTGTTTGAGTTTTTTTGTAAAAATTAGGCATTTTATGAATGTGGAGCAAGCGCTTGAGTTATTTTTTGAACTGGAGGAAGATGGAGCGTGCAGCGCATCATCAGAGTCTGAAACAGACAGTGGGGATTCTGGTGCTGAAAGAGATGATCCCTCTTTTGTTCTGGAGGAGCAACCAAAGCAGGTGGATTCACCAACATTCGCACGGAGTTCTGAACAAAGGGTCAGAGTGTGTGCTTCTGTTTCCAGATCCAGATCTCTGCTCTGACGTGCAGCAAAGACATGCCCCAGTGCTGATGGCTGGAACACAGAGGAGGACAAAGACACTGCTCCAGCAGTAAACAGTTTTCAGCCTCAGAGAGGAGAGTGACACACTGTGGAAGTGTCAGGCCTGCGATGTGCCCCTCTGTGTTGTGTTGGACAGGAATTGTTTGTTTGAGTGGTATGCATGCTAAGTACACTCCTCTACGGGAGTGAAGCATGGTCACTTTGCTCCCGCTAAGAATGCAGGCTGAACGCCTTCCACATGCGCAGCCTCAGAAGACTGCTTGGCATCACCTTGCTTGGCAGGACTGCATCACCAACTCTGAAGTCCTGGCCAACGCAGGGACGCCCAGCATGTTTGCCATGCTGACCCAGAGATGCCTGCACTAGCTCAGACATGTTAGGAGAATGGAGGATGGCCACATCCCAAAGGATGTACTGTACGGTAAGCTGACCACAGGCTCCACAGCAAAAGGACAACCTGTGCTTCGCTTCAAAGATGTTTGCAAATGCAACCTGAGAGCAGGTGGTTTCAACCCTGTGGACCTGAGTTGGCAGCTGCAGACTGTGCCGGTTGGCAGTCCACCACCAGAACCATCATCAGGGAAGCGGAAGAGAGGAGAGAGGCCCGGTGGGGGGAAGAGGAGGTTCCACTGACAACAGAGACTCCAGGCAGCACCCACTACCAGAGACACGCAACCAACAAATTACACCTGCAGGAACTGTTGCAGACCGTGCCGGGCCTGCATCGGCCTGTACAGCCACACCAAGCACTGCAACTCGACAACTTGATGGAAGACCTCGGGCCTAGAAACCATGATCTTATGCAGTGGTGGGCACAGATAACCAAAAAATTAACTTCGATAACAGATAATCAGATAACTGAAAAGTTATCTTCGATAAAGATAAAACAATAAACCACCCAAAAACGTATCGGAAGTTACAGATAACCGATAACAGATAAATTCCAATATTGTCTCTGGTACATTTGCAACTACTACTAAAACGAATTTAAGTTTTAATCCTTGTATAGAGGATAGAGACACTTTTCATAGAAGCAGCTCTCTTCTGTTTGCAGAGGGTATAACTGTATATCTGTTACAAAACTTTTAACAGGTAGATGCTGAACTGATTTTAAATTTTAGAAATGCTTGTCGCTGTTAAGCTTTGTTTATCGGTCTAAAAGTTATCGGACAAAAGTTAATCGGAAGATAATTGGTCCGATAATGGTTTTTAAAGTTATCTAAAAAGATAATCCGATAATGAAAACATTATCTTCGATAATTATCTGTTATCGGATTATCGGAACTGTGCCCACCACTGATCTTACGGGATCAACGGAGCCAACAATTCTTGTCAATATGCTTTCTCAATGAATGGATCAGACTAAACATTATTCACATGAAGCACCTTGAAGTGATCGATTCTGTGATTGTTATATTTGGAAAAATATTCAACTCAATCCATTGAGCAATCACCTCTGACCTTTATACGTACCATAAAGAGAATATTTCTTTCAGTGTTTTTGCTATTTGGTACACTGAAAAAGAACCAACTTAAAAAAGTGTTATAATTGATAAAACCTGAATGAATTAAGTTGTTTGATCTTAAGTCAGCAACTGAGATCAACTCCAACTTACAAACTTAAGTTCAAACAACTTAATTCATTCAGGTTTTACCAACTGTAATGCTTTTTTTTAAGTTGATTCAACTATTCTCTTTTTCAGTGTAGAACACTTAGTTTAGCAGATATGGAGGTAAATTAGATTTTGAATATTGGCAACCACAGACTGACAGACTGTGTTACTCCACAGTTACCTGTACGCACAGCACCTCATGTACATGATGGGAGGAACAGCTGTGATTCAGTGGAAGTACTGAAAAAGTTTGGACGTCTTAGTTAAAGTTACTCCTGTTGAACGTTGGTGTGACAGCATCGTCACCCATGTGGCTTTGTGGGTCAAGCCCGCATCTTACAGCTGCATCATTATGAGTCACATGGGCCTCACGGGGGCTCGGGAGGTGGCACACAAAGGGGACTTGAAATCTGTGTGTAAATTATCACGATCAAAGGTCAGCAATCAAGAACAAATCCAAAAATCCAAAGTTAGAGTCATAGATCACCAATTCGAATCAAACTCTCGAAACAAACAACTCTGTGATCAGGACAAAGAAGCATGGTCAGGAACAAAGCAGGATCTGAAAGTCATCATTTAGAATCAAGACTGTTTGAGAAGAGAGTAAATTAATATAATGACAGTCTCTCAATGATAAAGACCATGAAAAAAGAAAATGTTAACAAAGAAACAGAACTTTTGGACCTCTGGAGTAGTATGTGCTAGTTCCTCATTACTGTATAATTCCAAAAGTGCTTCTCTGAGTCTGAAACTCTCACTTACCTCATCACGCATCTTTTTTACTGTTTCACCTTTCTGAAAAAAATGACAAGAAAAAAACAACATAATGACAAAAGTACAGCAATAATTTAAACTATGGTCATTTTTTCCCAACCCCAAGTATAACTATATGCAGTGTAACTATATGCAATTAAAAAAGACAAACCTTTCCAATTATACTTCCAACTTCCTGCAATGAAAACAATCACAAAAAGTAATTTTTTTAGTTTCATTAAAATGATTCCCCGTTTTGTTTTGTTTTTTGTTGTTTGTTTGTTTGTTGTTTAGAAAACATGTTTTGTTTTCCTGGTGAAGGTCCAAAACATCTGGGACCTGCACGATGACTCAATGAAAGATAAGACGCCAAATTATTGTTCTTGGACAAGGGAGTATCTATAATTTTAGGTATAGAAAAAAAGGGGAAGGCTATGTGTTTTTAAAGTCATTTATAAAAGAATAAATCAATACAAATTAAAATATTAAAACTACTAAACTTGTTAAACACTGATCTTACATTCAGATTGGGCGTGAATTGTGATTTACGTATACAAACAAACAGCAACTAACAACAGGCTTCACAGCAATTTCAAATCCTAAGTGAGAGTTGGGAATTCAGTAGTTTCAAACAACTGCATAAATAATTTGTCCAAACAGTCTTGCAAATCTTGCAGAACAGTAATTTTAGAATTTCAGGATAGGCTATATGCCAAGTTACCATCTTCAAGTCAAGTAACAGGAAAAATAAATCTCATTCTCTTTCTCCCATTTAATTTTTCCTCAAAGTCAGGACTATTTTCTGTGGATGTTTACCTTCCCGTGCATTAGGAGGCGGATGGTCAGGGTGACGTTGAGGCCACCCTCTGGCTGTACTTTTGTGGGATCCATGGTGGAACTGCGGTGAGGCCAGAGCAGGATCCTAGGAAGTCCTCAGAACACAGAACACAGAGGTATTCCACCCAGCCAGTCACCTGCCAAATAAATAAATAAACAATTAAATTAATAAGTCACAATACATTACATACACACAAATTCATAAAGTATAAAACTCCTGTAAGACATATTACTGCATTTATTACTTTTTTAATACCTTCTAAATTTTACATATACAATACTTTATGATTTGTTTTCCTAAAATGTTTTCCCCGCTGATATTTAAGCTAAATAATGACATAATTATTAAAAAGTGCAATGACAGTTCTGTAAGAGCAGCATGTGGAAAGTCAGCCTTTAAAAAATAAGAAAAATTGAACCACAAAAAAAACAAAAAAAAAAAACAAGGTGTCACCCCACCACACACACATGCACATATGAACGCACATATGAACACACTTTGATGACAACTTCACACAACACTTTGTGAATAGTACAAGAGGTTCGCTATTAAAATCCGTTGGTAACCAGGTGTAATTGGATTCAATTTCCCCAAATAGTTCTTCTACCTTTACATAAAAAATAAATAGAAAAATCAATATCAATGACAGTTTTTATAAAAAATTCTGTTTTCCGTGGAACTGGAAAATAACATTTTGAGAGTTCTATAAATGTAATCAGTTTTGTTACAGCTCCATTTAAACTACTCCCCCACCCCCAAGAAAAAAATGACATCACAACATAATGCAAAAATAAGCATTGTTGATGGTGGAATGAGATCATTGAGCCTCCTGAGTGAACACACAGTTAATGCTGTCCACTTGAAGGTGCACCACAATGACTTGTGTAGTTCTTCAGCAGAAAGTCTTCCTCCATAAAAGAGTTCTTTTAGAGAGCTGGACATTAAGGTTTCCCTCCTATGCCCTCATTATCTCATTTAAATTGCTTCACTCCCTCTCGCCTTTGCTGGCAAGGAAAAAGAAAAGCAGGACCTTTCTAACACAATGAGGAATGACCCAGAAAGTACAAACTATTTGCGTGTGTGTGTGTGTATAATTAGATGGAAGAAATGGCCGAACATTCGGCTTCAGAATGCAACTGACTATTGCTTTTCTTGTTGATGAACCTGTTGATTAGTTTTTACATTTTGCAATTATTTATTAAAAACATTCATAAAACAAAACAAAGCAAAGGTGGTGTGGTGGTCTTAGTGGTTAGCACTGTTGTGTCACAGCAAGAAGGTCGTGGGATCGCATCTCACCTGGACCTGTCTGTGTGTGGTTTGGATGTTCTGTGTTTGCATGGGTTCCCTCCAGGTGCTTTGGCTTCTTTCCACACCCAAAAACTTGCAGGTGAGGTGACTTGGTGACTCTAAATCATAGGTGTCAAACTGATTCCAGAAAGGGCCAAGAAGGTGCAGGTGTTCTTGGTAACCACCAGCTTCACCTGGTGATTTCACTGATTAACATCACTTTGAGCATATGGGTTGAGCTCATCATGAGTAGATACGAGCATGTGTGTGTGAATATGAATGTGTTCGTCCATCCATATGTTGCCCTGCGATAGAGTGGCATCATGTCAGGGTCTATCCTGTCTTTTAGCCTATGACTGCTGGGATAGGCTCCAGCCCCCTCTGTGACTCTTGAGTAAGTGGGTGTTGGTACTGAATGAAAAACAAAACACACAGTACACATACATATAGAACTGTATGATACACATGTGATGGTTTGGTGGGCAGATTACACGGTATGACACACATGCGTATTTTGTTTCCATAAGTCACTGACATTTCAGTGAGCTGCACTGCTCATGTCCACAGACTGTGTCCCTCTAGTTCCATGCTCTGTGCAGGAGGCATGGCCAGTTCCCTCAGCTTCTTGTCCACATTTGAGTTGACCAAAGGGAACAACAAACCAGCCATTGGATGCAAGCAACCGCATTATTCCACACATAAACTTTGGAAGCATAAATGAAATTGGTTAATTTTTTTTTTTTCTAAAATATTACCCTAAAAGTGAAACTGATCCTGCATTTGTGTTGAATCACTGTCCCCATATGATATCTGTCAGGACTGGTGGTGGTTTGACGCAAGAAGCAGTAGGAAACCAATGCAAACTCAGAGACATGGCTGGTTGTGGAGAATAAGTAGCTTTATCTGATAACCAAGCAGTGAGTTCAGTACACGGGAAGTCAGACATGCAGGCAGAAGTATCAGACATGGAACAGGCTGGGTCGTCAAGGAGTGTAACAGGCAAGGCAAAGCCAGAGTCAAAAAACAGGCTGAGTTCACCAGTACGGTGAGGCGGAGGATGCAGTACACAAGCGAGGTCAAAAAACACTAGAGCGCAAACTGGACAGGGCGAGAGGCTAGAGAGTGATCAAAGTCAACAATCGGGCTGTGAGCTGTGGAACTGTGAGGGTTTTAATAGGAGCAAACTAATCGAGGTGTTGTGAAGCAGGTTTGTGGAAGGTTCTGGAAAGGAAAGAGAGGCAAGAAAGGCAAGAGAGTGCGAGAGGGCAAAGCAAGCGGTGCAAAGCAAGATAAGAAGGTGACAGAAAAACTAACTGAATAACGTGGCATGTTCTAGACAAACAATAATGCGTGAGCAAAACAAAAAGGGGCAGAACTAAGAAATACTGCGACTAGTCTAAAGAGGGGAAAAACATGGAACTTAATATTATACCAAACTAGGATGAAACAGATACTGGCTCAGACAAAAGAGAATACAATAACTGATGAAGGCAAACAAACATAGGCTAAACTGCAAATAAACAAAACCCGGTGAATACAGAATAATACAATAAATAAAACAAGATAATGGATAAACAGAACATTCAATGAACAACAAATGGAACATAATCAGATAAGCAACACTGAAGATAAATAATAACAAAAAAACTGTTACCAAGCATTAAAATGTGATAAACTGATGATAAAAATGAAAAACTAGAATGGAACTGAATCATGACAAAAGAATACAAAGTGACAAAGAAACAAAGTGACAAAGCAAAATGGAACACAGACCAAACACATGATGAAAAAATAACCAACTAATAAAACAAAGCAGGAGCCGAAGGGGAGGAAAAGAAAGAAGGAAAGATGGAATCAAAGCCCTGAACAGGGCCAAACCGTGACAATATCAGAGTTTAGACAGACAATGCCACCAACCTATCACAAAAATTCACGTTTTATATGAGCTAGTGTAGCTAGTGTTTAGATGGCCATCGAATAGTGACACTGTTGAAGTTACACATAGCTTAAAAATATAACGCAATACTAAAATACCCTCGCCCGAATGAGCATTGATTTCTTTATGATTTGCAGTTGTTTAATTAATTATTAAGATCCTATTGTCTTACTACAATTTGTAAATGGTCAATAAAGCCACTCTATCAATCAATCAAAAACAGTATTTATGCTTTTACAGCGTCTGCAGTAGTGTGTGTCTCTCTGTGTAGACACGATGTTAATTCCTTCCCCTGCACAGTGGTGTCTTAACCGTGGTACAGAGGCTAAGCAGTTAAAATGATTGATCAGTTTCTTTCTTTTTCAAAGCCTAGTTCTGGTGGCCACCAAGGCCACAGGTGCTTGTGCTATTTTTTGCAGAATTTTTCTTCAGATTTAAAAATCACATCTCGTGTGCTGGATACACGTCTGAGCCCTGAGCCTCTGCCTGCACTGTTTGGTGTTGCAGAGGGAGTCGTTAAATTAAATAAGAACAAACAACTCATCCTATCTTTCACCTCTCTTCTGGCCAGACGAGCTGTTCTGCTCAGATGGAGAGAAGCCTCTCCACCTCGTCACACTCAGTGGCTGGCTGACATCATGTCCTGTTTAAAATGGGAGAAAATCAGATTCTCACCTCAACAGAAAGAGGGTAAATTTGAGAAGGTTTGGGGACCTTTCTTGAACTATTCCAGTCTCTTTGACAGCACAATGTACTTTGAGTAATGTAGTTTCTGGGCTATTTTTATTACTTTTTGTTTTGTTTTGTTTTTGCAGTAATGGGGCGGGGGGGGTTCTTCTTTTGTTATTGTTCTTATTCTATGTGCTATGGCTCATATTGGCATTGATGTAATTTGGTAATGTCCTCACTAATGTTTACATACAAATCTCTCATTGTCAATTTTGTTGATTCTTGTTCTTGATTTTTTGAAAAAGTGAAAAAAAAAAAAAAAAAAAAAAAAATATATATATATATATATATATATATATATATATATTGAATTAAAAGAAAAATAAGAATTAAAAGGCATTGTACATCAAAACTGTCGCTGCCCTTCTACTGAATCAACCTGAATTTTCTAGTAAGGTTGATGACATTCATATTTGAAGAAAAAATGACGGCCTGTTGGGAGCTGCATTTTCTAGATAAGAAAATCAAAGCAGGTATATCTTATTGTCACATCCTGTGTCCTTGCTGACCTTCTCCTTACATGTTGCATGATCTCCATCTCAAACGAGACCTAGACACAACATCATGCTTCAAACAGCACTGGCTTTGCAGCAGATCAGAGATGTAAGGCATAATGAGAAGATCAAAAAGTGGCATGACATTTTTGTATAAATGATCACTTGTGGAATAGGGACCTGTTTCCTTTCTCACCCGTCACAGTGTGAGTCAGATCGTACTAATCTCAATCCTCTTCATTGTAGAAATAAAAAAGGTGGAAGGAAAAATGTGAATTGAGAGAGCTTGAAGTCACATGGAAACTTGTGGTTAAGCTATGTCCTAAAGCAGCACACTAATCAAGAGACTGCTTTGAAATAATGCAATAACCTGGGCATACTGTTTTTTTTTTGTTTTGTTTTTTTATGTGAGACGCTTGTGTTGACAGTTTAGAATAGAATAGAATGCTTTTATTGTCATTATACACAAGGTACAACAAAATTAAAAGACAACTCCCGTAGTGCAAAGGTGTAAAAAGTAAATATAAAAAGACAAATAAGAATATATACATGTATATACAAAGGAGCCAGTAGGTGTATATACAGTAGTGTTCAGAATAACAGTAGTGCTATGTGACTAAAAAGATTAATCCAGGTTTTGAGTATATTTCTTATTGTTACATAGGAAACAAGGAACCAGTAGATTCAGTAGATTCTCACAAATCCAACAAGACCAAGCATTCATGATATGCACACTCTTAAGGCTACAAAATTGGGCTATAAGTAAAAAAAAAGTGGAAACAGGGGTGTTCACAATAATAGTAGTGTGGCATTCAGTCAGTGAGTTCATCAATTTTGTGGAACAAACAGGTGTGAATCAGGTGTCCCCTATTTAAGGATGAAGCCAGCACCTGTTGAACATGCTTTTCTCTTTGAAAGCCTGAGGAAAATGGGATGTTCAAGACATTGTTCAGATGAACAGCGTAGTTTGATTAAAAAGTTGATTGGAGAGGGGAAAACTTATACGTAGGTGCAAAAAATTAAAGGCTGTTCATCTACAATGATCTCCAATGCTTTAAAATGAACAAAAAACCAGACGCGTGGAAGAAAATGGGAAACAACCATAAAAATGGATAGAAGAATAACCAGAATGGCAAAGGCTCACCCATTGATCAGCTCCAAGATGATCAAAGACAGTCTGGAGTTACCTGTAAGTGCTGTGACAGTTAGAATACGCCTGTGTGAAGCTAATTTATTTGCAAGAATCCTGCGCAAAGTCCCTCTGTTAAATACACATAAAGACATGTGCAGAAGAGGTTACAATTTGCCAAAGAACACATCAACTGGCCTAAAGAGAAATGAAAGAAAATTCTGTGGACTGATGAGAGTAAAATTGTTATTTTTGGGTCCAAGGGCCCCAGACAGTTTGTGAGATGACCCCCAAACTCTGAATTCAAGCCACAGTTCACAGTGAAGACAGTGAAGCATGGTGGTGCAAGCATCATGATATGGGCATGTTTCTCATACTATGGTGTTGGGCCTATATATCGCATACAAGGTATCATGGATCAGTTTGGATATGTCAAAATACTTGAAGAGGTCATGTTGCCTTATGCTGAAGAGGACATGCCCTTGAAATGGGGGTTTCAACAAGACAATGACCCCAAGCACACTAGTAAACGAGCAAAATCTTGTTTCCAAACCAGAAAAATTAATGCATCGCAGATGTGAAGAAATCATGAAAAACTGTGGTTATACAACTAAATACTAGTTTAGTGATTCACAGGATTGCTAAAAAAGCAGTTTGAACATAATAGTTTTGAGTTTGTAGAGTCAACAGCAGATGCTACTATTATTGTGAACACCCCCCTTTTCTACTTTGTTTTACTAATAGCCCAATTTCATACCCTTAAGAGTGTGCATATCATGAATGCTTGGTCTTGTTGGATTTGTGAGAATGTACTGAATCTTCTGGTACCTTGTTTCCCATGTAACAATAAGAAATATACTCAAAACCTGCATTAATCTTTTTAGTCACATACCAATACTATTATTCTGAACACTACTGTAAATAGAACTCTGCACCATTCATTGCATTCACCTTTATAAAAATAAATGCATTGAATAGTGCAGACTGTAGGCTAATGTGCATTCAATACCCATATTGCACTTGGGTAGAACATGTTGGTGAGTCTGAATGTGCGGGCCTTGCTGGACCGGTACCTCTTTCCTGAGGGCAGCAGTGAGAACAGGCTGTGCCCGGGGTGTGAACCATCGAAGCTGATGCTTCTGGCCCTGCACAGACATCTGGTGTTATAGATGTCTGACAGAGAGGACAGCTGCGCTCCTATGATGTTCTGTGCTGACATCCTGACTCTCTCCAGAGCCTTCTTGTCAGCCTGAGAGCAGCTCCTGTGCCACACCAAGATGTTTTTGGTGAGGATGCTCTCTACAGAACATCTATAGGACAGCAGCAGTTCCTGGAACAGGTTGACCTTCCTCAGTGACCTTAAAAAGTACAGACGCTGCTGTTCCTTTTTCACAAGGGCATTGGTGTTGGTGCCCCATGTAAGGTCCTGAGAAATGTATGTTCCCAGGAACTTGAAGTCACTGACCCTCTCTATGGTGTCTCCGTGAATGAGAAGGGGGAGGTCCTCCCTCTTCCGCCTAAAATCTAGCACCAACTCCTTTGTCTTTGAGGAGTTAAGTGCCAGGTTATTTAGGGAGCACCAAGTAGTCAGGACCTCATCTCTGTAGGCCGTCTCATCATTGTTGTGAATCAGCCCAACCACAGTAGTGTCATCCACAAATTTGACAAAGATGTTGCTGCTGTGGGTTGGTGCACAGTCATGGCTGTACAAAGTGTACAGCATGGGGCTGAGCACACAGCCCGGAGGGGCTCCAGTGCTCACTGTCAGCACTGAGGAGTGGTGGGACCCCATCCTGACTGACTGCAGACGGTTGGTGAGAATGTCTCTCATCCATCTGCAGGTGTTCTCGCCAATGCCCAGACAGTGCAGTTTGAACAACAGTCTGCTTGGAACAAGTGTGTTAAAAGCACAACTGAAGTCCACAAACAATTGAAGATCAACCATAGAGCTCAGCAGTAGTAGTTTCTGGAAGTAATAATTCCATTCATTTTCTAGGTGTAGTTTTTTTTTCTTTTTTCAGTCAACTGATTCCGTTCTTTTTCTCTCTGTCCAAGGTACGAATGGTGGATGGATCCAAACTGAAGGGCCTGGACGGACTGTGAGGTTGAAGACCTGAGGCAGGTGCTGCTTGCTGCGGTCTTCATGTGGGGGGCGCACTGACGGTGTGGCCAACCCCTGCCTGTGGTGCTGACACCTGTGTGGTTACACCCACAGCATTTGAAGTCTGAAGAACCAATCCACCACCCCCCCCACACCAACTGGTGGTGTCCTGGATATCTGCGTGTGGACTTAATAACTCTCAAAAATTTGATGTTCCTCTGTATTGTTAAAAATGTTTTTTGTTAGTATGACCTAGCAGACAGTCACCCATGAAGTCTGGTCTGCTTGAGGTTTCTTCCTCAATATCATCAGAGGGAGTTTTTCCTTACCACTGTCACCTGTGTGCTTGGGGGGTTGGTATGGTTAGACCTTACTTGTGTGAAGTGCCTTAAAGCAGCTTTGTTGTGATTTGGTGCTATATAAATGAAATGAATGAATGAATGAAAATTTTCTCACTGACATTTCAGAAAATCTTGATCTAAAGTATTTTTAAACCTTGAACCAAACCAATCAGCTATGACATGAACCATGAGCATAATAAGATTGGATTTGGATCAAAATAAATGAAGGAAAAAGAAAAAAGACTACATACCTATTTACATTTAAGCAAGAAAGAACTACTAATCCGATAATGCATCACCAATCCAATCTTCCTGATTGTTGCCTCAATCTTATTCTAATGCTTTTCATTACCATAGTGTTTATATGGCTAATTATAATATACGAGGTCTAGTATCCGACTGTATTATTTTTTTCAAAAACCATATGGATTTGAATTACGTGTGATTACATCAGACATGCTTGAACCCTCGTGGGCATGCGAGAGTTTTTTCACGCCTGTCGGTTACGTCATTCGCCTGTGGGCAGTCTTTGAGTGAGGAGTCGCCCACCCTCTCATCGATTTTTTTCATTGTTTAGGAATGGCTCAGAGACTGCTGCTTTGTTTGATCAAAATTTTTTCAAAACTGTAAGGCACAACTGAGTGGACACCATTCGATAAATTCAGCTGGTTTTCGGTAAAAATTTTAACGGCTGATGAGAGATTTTGGTCTGGTAGTGTCGCTTTAAGGACGGCCCACGGTGCCTGACGGCGATCTGCACTTCGAGGCGGCAGCGTCTCGCCATTTCAAGTTGAAAACTTCCACATTTCAGGCTCTGTTGACCCAGTAAGTCGTCAGAGAACAGAGAACTTTCAGAAGAAGTTGGCATGAGGAGTTTATTCAGACATTCCATTGTTAACGGACATTTTGTAATGAAAGAACGTGCAGGCAGAGTCGCATGTCGGGCCGGACCCGACCGCGGGGGGTCGCGACAGGAAAAACACCTCCGTTGGAAACCTTAACGAGCAAGTTGGAACATGCCCAAGCTGTTAAACAATTTCTCAGTTACTCACTTGTTGAAAGCCATCAAAAGCCGCCTGAATTTTACAAATGGTTTTCAACACGGAGGTGTTTTTCCTGTCGCGGCGCACACAGATTCACCGAGTCGTCACGGAAACGACTCGGCGAATTTGCGCGCACGTCTTTCATTAAAAAATGTCCTTAAACAGTGGAATGTCCGCATAAAGTCCTCATGCCGGCCTCTTCTGAATCTTCTGTGTTCTCTCACGACGTCCTGGGTGAATTAAGCCTTAAATTAGGATGTTTTCAGGTCGAAACAGGCCGACGACGGCGCCTGGAAGCGCTGCGCGACGTCCCGCTCCGTGGGAAGTCCTTACAGCGACAGAAACACCCCATTATCTCTCATCAGCCGTTAAACTTTTCACTGAAAACCAGCTGAATTTCTCGAATAGTGTCCACTCGGATATTTCTCACAGGTCCAGGAAAAATTTTGATAAAGCAAAGCACGCCGTCTCGAGCAGCATGTGAAACAAAGGAATTCAGCCGAGAAGGCTGGACCACATCTCACTCAAGGCCTGCCCACAGGGAAATGACATCACCGACACACGTGAAAAAACTCACGCATGCGCACGAGGGTTCAAGCATGATTGGTGTAATCGCACGTCATTCAAATCCATATAGTTAAAAAAAATAAGTGTCGGTTTCTTATCTAATAGACCTCGTATAATAATAATAATAATAATAATACAGTGCTCCCTCACTATAACGCGGTTCACCTTTCACGGCCTTCCAGTTTCGCGGATGTTTTTAATGCTATTTTGCATGCTTTTCTTTTTAACAGCGCATTGTGTTCTGCGTCCTTATCAGGTGGGCCAGTCACGGCACCAGTCGGCATCACCGCGATTGCTCTCACTGTCTCAGCGGGCCACTCACACCGCCCTCCTGTCTGCTGTGTAGAGCTGCGCCAAATCTGGCAACAGGTCCAGAGACTACGCTTGCTATTTTGATGCAGATGTTGACCGAAGCCGCAGAGCTCCGTGGCCACCGAGAGAGGACTTGGATTTTGAGGGTCCCACATCTGTACCTCCGGAGGCAGTAAGCGAAGGGAGTGCACATGCATTGTGTTTTGCGTGTGTCTGTTTATAATCTTGTTGCCCAGAAGAAAAAAGAGAGTTTTTACACAGGAGAGGAAAGTGAGAAAATGTTAATGCCTGTTTGAGAAAAGTGTATAAATTGTGTAGTGAGGGGTTTTACAGCCTTAAAACATCTATAATAATTGCAAAAAATAGTGCTGACTACTTCACGGATTATTTTTAGAACGTAACTCCCGCGATAAACGAGGGACCACTGTAATAATAATAATAATAATAATAGTAGTAGTAAAATACAGCCTACATGCCACATTATCAGTGGCAAATATATTTTAATGAGCAGTGAATTACAGCCACCCATGACAAAAGATGTCAAAAGATGTCCAGGTGAAACTTGGATGTCCCCTTAGGCTTTTCAAGCTGGTGAGGCCCTCAGCATTGAAACACCTGCCTGCTTGATCAAGGTGAGACAAATATGCCATATAGCCAAACTCTGGTAGTTGATGTTCCCTTATAATGCAAATGGTATGTATGATCTGGGTCTCCCTACATAACTATTCATTTGACAGTCATGTTAGCAGTACCAAGGATCCACTAAAGAGACCCAATGCTAAAAACATAGAGTCACTGGTTAATGCTCAAGTCCCCAACCATACATTAATAATTGAAGCACCCAGATGCCAAAGAATAGTACCTTTGTTCTCCAGCAAATACATGAGCATTGAAACACCTCTGTTCAGCAACCTTTTGTCAGTTTTTTTTTTCCACATGCCCAGAGTATCCATGCTGTTAAAATGGCCTTCCACATTTCCTATACATGTCTTTGCCCTTTTTATATCTTATTCCAGGTTTGCCCTGGCAACACTGTAGACTCTGGAGTCCCCAGATTTAAATGCCTGGATATGTGTTTTTAAAAGATCTTTCACCTCTTTGTTCAACCATAGTTTTGTATTTGGAAAATGTTTTTTTCTTCCCCATAGTAACACTATTCACACAGCTGCAGCTGTAAAAAAACAGTGGATGAGTATTCCTCCAGGTCTATCTCTATGCCCTGTATATCCCGCTGAGCAAACAGTTCCCACTGTGTGCATTCGAAGCAGTCTTGAATTTACAATATGGCTTCCTCAGGCCACATTTTACCTCTTTTTGTGACAGCATTGTACCTCCGCATAACAGGTCTGTATGCAGGCATCTGAGTGCTCTGCAAGAGGTCAGGTAAGGAGGGCTTTGTAGGAATCTTTCACAATTTATCTTGGGTGCTTGATCTCCTAATGGGAATCTGCACCTGTTGGTAAAAATTTCTGGAGCACAGTTCAGAGCTCTGTCTAGTTAAAATCCTCCGCGATAATGCAGGTAGCTCCTGTATGAGCATCCTTTCATTTTAGTAGTAGCAGAGTACAGCTGTGCCAGTGCTATCTTAGTATTAGCTTGAGGTGGAATGTACACTGTTATGATGATAACAACATGATGCACTTACCAGAGTTCACTGTCCTATTGGCTCAGTACATTGATCACCTAGTTAGCTCCATAACTCTGTCAAGAATCAAGCCATTGAGCCACAACTCGGTAAAAATCAGCAGATAGCAATACCTCATGGATTGCTGTGTGTCAAGCCAGAGCCTTAATTTGTCTAGTTTGTTGATAAGTAACTGGACATTGGATAGAAAATAGCAATGATCTAGGTAGAGCCATATATAGCTAGGCCTGTACATCTGGCATACTCTCTGCTTCTTCTTCTTTTCCCAATGCTGTCTCTGTCTCCACCTCAATAGGATAGTAATGCAGGGAGTTGCAAGCATTGTATTTCTGTCACAATACTATTGATATTAACATGTAAGCAACTGTGCACATCTGCAGTGGTGGGCACAGTTCCGATAATCCGATAACAGATAATTATTGAAGATAATGTTTTCATTATTGGATTATCTTTTTAGATAACTTTAAAAACCATTATCGGACTAATTATCTTCCGATAAATTTTCGTCCATTAACGTGTTGGTTTACATAATGTCTGAGTCAAATCAATCAGTGTTAGCCAAGGCACATTTTACCCAGAATCCTTTGTGATCTGTCTGATCTCTCAGAACTTCAGAATTAGTGCATTATTCAACATTAAAAGATATATGTTATATTTTAACTTTGTACAAATGACAGAATTGACAGTTATTCTATCAGTATTCATTTTATTTAGAACTTTATAACTATTTATAACTTTATTTATAACTATTTATTTATAACTCAGCATTTGCTTTATTTTCCAAGACCTCCTCCGCCTCATGGCATCATTGTGATTGAGCAGAGAGGTGAGCTTTATAGCTCTCCTCAGCTTGCTTCCGTGCTGGAAGCCATGTAGTAAACAGGAGCTTCCAGAAGGGGGACGGATGCTCAAAGACAGAAGTGCTGATTCATTGTTTGTGTCTGTTGTTACTTTTAATACTTCCAGAAGCGATCGTGGTGTTAAAACTCAAAATCAGCTTAGTTAGTTAGTAGCTGCAAGTGTACCAGAGACAATACTGTTAAGATAACTTTTAAGTTATCTGATTATCTGTTATTGAAGTTTGTTTTTTGGTTATCTGTGCCCACCAATGCACATCTGTATGAATGATTTGCAATAGTGATCAACAGCAAAATTAAAAGGACAGTTAAATAACAAAATAAGTATTCAGAGACTCCAGAGCCCCTACGTCTGGACATGTAGCCATAATTTTCCAACCTGGTGGGAAAGGTATGGGAGAAAAGAATGCTTTTCATCCATCCATCCATCCATCCATTTTCTTCCGCTTTATCCGGAGTCGGGTCGCGGGGGCAGCAGCTCAAGCAAAGCCGCCCAGACCTCCCGATCCACACACACCTCCCCCAGCTCCTCCGGGGGAACCCCAAGGCGTTCCCAAGCCAGCCGAGAGATGTAGTCCCTCCAGCGTGTCCTGGGTCTTCCCCAGGACACCCCAGGACTTCCCCAGGACGCCCGACCACCAGGTGCTCGCAAAGGGGCCCGGCCGGGCTCAGCCCGAAAGAGTGACGTGGGCCCGCCCTCCTGTGGGTTCACCACCTGCAGAGGGGCCATGGGGGTCGGGTGCAGAGAGGATTGGGTGGCGGTCGAGGGCGGGTGGCCCGGCGGCCCGGTCCATGCTCACAGCCCCTGGCTGTTGGGACGTGCTTTTCATCCACAATATTAATTTTGTGCATGAAATTTCTATGATTCCTTAGGCCTCCTCAGCTGTGATGAACTACCCCAGACTAATTTCAAGATTTTTTTTTTTGTTGGAAGGGGATCCTAAAAAATTACCTGCAGTCTTGTCATTTAGAGACAAGGACCAAATAAGATGATAAGATGTTCTAACTGATATGGTCTATATCTGTTCCCACCCCAATGTTCCCTCCAGCAAGCCAAGGCTGGACTCTATTTACAACTGTGGTTGTGGATACACACTTCAAAGGTTGGAATTGCATAAGTAGTGAGACTAGATTGTCTCATTTCTTGGAATCCTTGGAAAGTGGCCAACATATTTGAACTTCTTTCCATCAATGAACGATACAACAGGTATATACCAAACAATTCCATGAGTCATTGCATGATAACCCCCACCCCACACCACCTCACCATCACCCCAAGACAAAACAGTTGATAATTAAAAAAAAAAAAAAAAGACAAAAAGACACTTCTGGGCTCCATACTGTATGTAAAACTATAATAAAGGCTCCTTCACACATTACACAAATGAAGCCGACTAGTGCACGAAAGAGGAATTGCATGCCATTCGTGAAAAATCAGAGCCGCCTGTAATGCCTTCGTACACCTGTCGCTACAACTATTCGTGCACACCAGTGGCCGAAAGACAGAGAGTGCCCTGTGAGAGCCCATTCGATCTCACGGCAGGTATCAGCCAAATTCCAGGTGACACACACGAACATCCAACACCACTCACTGGAAACTTAGAAAATGTGGTGCCATTCATGCTGTCAGCACAAAAATAGTGAGCAGGTGATCACTTTTGAGCAGATGGTGAAATTTGTCTAAGTGCCCCACGAGTGTGGCAATGCAAAAAGCAACACACGTAACGTGCATGTGTATCGCACATGTGCGCGTGTCACACCCCTCCCCCGCAACACATGTGGTATGCGGGGGGAGCACACTTGCATGAAATGCTGATATGTACAGTATGTGCAGACATGATCACATGGGGGCCAGACAGCCACATCTGAGCACACACAGCACGGCAAGGTGCCTCTCACCTGGTCGTTGCACACTGACAAGTTGGAAATGACGGCTCAGTGCACATGACGTGTAACATTACAAACACAGAGACCACTGCCAGGACAGGTATACAAATAATTACACCAATAACTACATACACAATTATATGCAAAATAACTAAAATGAATCACCACATAACACAGAAACAGAGAGTGACACTTTGGTCTGAGCACTTAATGGACATGGGGGCAGGTCTGCCAACAGCAGCTGCTCTTGAGATCTCCGGCTTTGGACGTCACAGCTGCGGAACATATACTGTGTTTTGAAGGACATGACCTTACAACTGTCCTCCGTGAGGCATGAGTCTCTGTCTGCTTTCCTCACTGGGAAATACATAAAACATCTTTTGCCATTGCCACGAGCTGCAGCGGCCACACACAGTGCACCTCGGCAGACTACTCCATGTGAAACAGACCATCAGATCATGTTGAACACGTCGCGCGTGTCCGGCCGGACATGTACGCGGGCTGGCCTAACACGCATGTCGTGTGAGCGGTGCACCGCAGGACTACGACAAGCCAACAGTGCGACAAATACACCACTTTCAGTCACGTATCACCAAAAATATGCTGTAACAAATGGCATTTTGTCAGTTATTGCCAAAATTAAAGACGCCGAAAACTTCCTCTTCAATACATCATCTAATTTCCAATTTTTTGAAAAATACATTTATCTCCTTGTTAATTTTAAGCATTTTATGCACCTGTTATAATACAGCAATTTTTGCGTAGTGGTAAAGTTTCTGTCTGTTAATTAGAGCTTTTGTAAATTGCAGGTTCAAATCCCACAAGTGGCATTTACTTTTTTATTCAACCAGGGTTATTTAACCGCAGAGTTCTGTATCGGGTCCCCTTTTATTGACTATTTATATATACTGTATACCCAGTGATTTTCACTAATTATACACCACTATCTAATCTATCAGTGTCCAGTGATTGTAGCAATTATTTATATACCCGGCTGGACATAATAAGACATAATGAGAGCCCACTCTTTCGTTCATGTCATTTCATGACTGTACGTCTATGACCATGGGTCATATACAGAGGTACAGAGGGATCTTGCTTGTATTGTCCACTCGATAAGAGGGATTAAATATTGGGCATTGCGGTGTTCTCTATGGTGTGTAGATTTTATTTTTTGTTTCTCCACAGCAGCGGTATGATGTGGTTCCACATGCTCCAGCTGTTTTTTGTTTTTATCTCAACATCAGTGGCGCAATGTGGTTCCACACACTCCAGCTGGTTTTTATTATATGACAACGGAGACCCCAGGTTGTTGAACAAATGAAGTTGTACATCAAGCAAGAATGGGAAAGAATTCCACCTACAAAGCTTCAACAATTAGTGTCCTCATTTCTCAAATGCTTATTGAGTGTTGTTAGAAGGAAAGGTGATGTAACACAGTGGTAAACATACCACTGTCCCAGCTTTTTTGAAACATGTTGCAGGCATCCATTTCAAAATGAGAAAATATTTGCACAAAATAAAGTTTATCAGTTTGAACATTAAATATCTTGTCTTTGTGGTGTAACCTATAATTGAATATAGATTGAAGAGGATTTGCAAATCATTGTATTCTGTTTTTATTTACATTTTACACAATGTTCCAACTTCACTGGAATTGGGGTTGTATTTTTATCACCATATCAGCAACGTGATGTGGTTCCATGTGCTCCAGCTGTTCACACTGTGTTCATGAATGCACATGAGCATGCACAAAACCGTTGCAGCGGGATCCTTCACATCTACCCAAACGTGTCCCTCCCGATGTCGGCTCGATGTTTTCGTGGTTTGCTCATTCACGCTGTTTCGCCGTTATTCGCCCTGATTCCTACTTATTCGTTGTATGTGTGAAGGGGCCCTAAGTAATGTTTCTAAGTATAAATAATGAAAAATGATAACTACGGATTACACCAACTATGCTAGGTTGTCATATGGAGCTGTCAAGGTTGCCAGGCAACAGGGGTTAGGGGTGGAAAAAGCTCATGACATGACAGCAAAATGATCCCTGGGCTCCACCATCGTATTTCAGAATGGTTTGTTCTGGACTCTGCTGTTCAGAAGGCCAGATCTTCATACAACACAGTCTTAGAAGGACGCAGCTCTTGAATTGGGACACAGCCTATAAATCGTACTGTATTTGAAGGCATGTAACCTTGCATACTGAGCACACCTGATCCCATCAGCTCTCAGAAGTGAAGCAGAGCAGGTCCTGATTCATACTTGGCTGGGAGACCACTTGGGAACACAAGAAACTGAACACAATCTGAACACAAGAACTGGTTCCCATATCCAAATGCAAAACTGCACTGGATCCACTGTATTTTGACCTTGAGGAACTGTAATTGAAATAGGCTCCAGCACCCCCATGACCCTTAATTGGAGAAAGCAGGAATAGACAATGGATGGATGAAACCACAAGTAGCCATAAGCACCCACCCCCACCACCAAAAACAAATAATAAAAAAGCATATCTGTAGGCCAGGGATTGAACAAGCTAACCTCCATCTATCTTGTCTGAATTTACATCACATCCTACTTCAATCTATTCCCAGGTTCCCTTTTTTTTTAATGGTATTTCAGCCTTTGACAACCTTGAAGAAATGGAACCTATTTGATGTGTGTTGGATATGATTTTTGTTGCAACATTGCACCATTCTGCAAGACCCTTCCATCCCATCTGACCCAGTCGCAGCCTGCAAACCTGTCAGCTGTAATCAGCCACTCTGCTTGAAATCTCATCTTAAATTACAGTCACAAGCTGACAGCCTCTTCCATTGTTCCTCTGTAAGCATTAGCTTACTGCGCAAATACTGTATAGGTTATTGGAGCATGCCCTCTACTAGGCCATGCAAAATTCCCCTTTCTTCAGCCTGACAAAAAAAAAAAAAAAAAAGGTTAGTCCTGTTCTTCTGCACATTGTACTAATTGTTAAATAATTAAATCTACACAATAACAGCCCAAGCAGATATTGACTTAAAACTAACAAATGATCTTAGAGTTTCAGTATGAACATTTTTTGCTCTCTTGCATCATCAGCTGAAACATGAACATTGCAGTACTCTGTTAGAATACATCTGTCAGTATTCAGCACATTCAGAATAAAAACAGATGCACATCTCCTAAATCCACATCATAGAATAAAAACAGATGCACACCTCCTAAATCCACATCATTAATGGAGTCTGCAGTCCAAAAGGAAGCAGTAGAATTTCACATTTTTTGTTAACTGAAAGTACATGAATGACAAAGTGACAGACAAGTCAAGACAATGAATGATCAATAAAATTCCATCAAAGACCCAGACGACACAAAGTAGGTCAACAACAAAGCCTGTCACATCTGTCATCAATCATCAGTTAAAGCAGAACAGAAATGTTCGCCAACATAATCCTTAAATCTGTTACGATGGATAATAACGCATAATGATACAAAAGAGTGGATTTCTATTGAGAAATTGTTTCTACATCGTTAAAATAAGCCACGGTAGATACTGACATGACTTGACGTATCTCGTACAGTTGCCGGGTTGTTCTGTAGCCAAATTACAATTTCTCATGCATTGCAAAACTGTGATATAAAATATGCTTAATTAAAAAAATTTAAGATGTCACATTGCATATACCTAAAATTGTTGGCCAAGCACTCGGGACCTGGAATAAAAGGGTTACAATCTGATAATTAAAACAAATATCGACAGATATATTTATTTATTTTTCTTTTTGTGTATTTTTACCTGTCTGCAGTTCCAAACCAAAGACCGCTACTTCAGTCGTTACAAAAAACAAAATGGAACTGAAATACTATGTCCTCTGATGACTAAGCCAAGAAGCAATGCTGCCCTGTCATTGGTCCAAACATGCCATCATGTGGGCAATGAATCAGAACTTGTGACATTACTTACGCTGTGCAACCCGAAAATTATTTCCTGATTTTGACAAAAAATGTGTTTAGCTGCTAGCAGGTGAGCCATCCATTCACATACATGGGAAGAAGACATGTCTCCGATTTGGTCACCCCTCAGGGTTTGGGGGGTTGGAGGTGGGAATGGGTGCCTGGATATTCAAAGTGAAACATCAAAAGATGCTAACATCAAGTCTCTGATAATGGTCATCTTTTGGACAGCACCACTTTTTTTTTTTTTTTTTTTTGCCATTTCATATAGAACCAAGAAGTTCACTTTTACATATAACTTATATTCATCATCCCATCATTGTAATCTATCCGCGCTGTTACACAAGACAGCCAGAATTGCTTACGATAACTGACACTATTAAAGATGAAGTGTATATAGGTTGATAAAGAAGATTAAGTCAGGCTGTTACTGGCAAAACCTATCAACAGAGATCTTATGCCTCCTTAATCTGGCACTGTTAGAAAGGGTGGACTGAGGAGCAGATGTGACCTATTTTACAAATCCTGCAGCAAATCCATTGCAGGAGTAGTAAAAGATTAATCTTAAAGAAAACAGAAAATTAGGATTAATTTTGCTAATTATGACAATGATGATGATGAATGAATGCCTCCTGGCAGTTACGCATCTACCATAATCAAAGTTGTGTATATTATACAAATCACCACAGATGTTTTATGAAATGATATTAGTATGTGTAAACAGAACACATCCTTATCATCTCTAAAACTTTTTTTTTTCTGCTTACAGAATTATTACTGCCATGTTTTCAGGCGACACATAGTGCAATTATTTTTCAGCTCAACAACACTATATAATTAGAATAATAGTAGCAGTAGTAGGAGCAGCAGTAGTAATAGTAGTAACAACAATAATAATAATTATTATTATTATTATCATCAATATTAGTAGTAGTAGTATTGTTATATTCACACAGCCATTTCAAGTCAGAGAAGTGCTTTACATAATCATACATCAAAACACAAAAGGTATTTTTAAAAACCCACAGAAACAGAATAACAGACAAAACCAAAAAAAAAAAATTATTAAATTAAATTAAATCCATACTAGCGTGTTGCCCGTGGAGATCCAGAGGCTCTAGATTGGGTAGTGTTTATAAAATATGTTCTCTCCGGGAACCATCATATTATCGTGGTGTAGAGGTTTGTGTGCCGCTATGAACCTGAGTGCTGTATTGTCTGGAGTCTTTGTGGTCTAGTAGGGTCTCTGATGGCAAATCAGTCTCAGACTAGGGGCTAAACTAAGAATGATTCACAAGACACAATGACAAAATGAGACAGAGGAAATGTGACCCCGGCCCAGAGGAAGCCCGGGGCTCCCATCTGGAGCCAGGCCTGGATGGAGGGCCCATCAGCGAGCACCTGGTGGCTGGGGTTACCATGGATCCCGGTCGGACACAACCCGAAAAAGCAAAGTGGACCTTCCATCTCCATCCTGTGGGCTCACCACTCGCAGTGGGAACCGCAGGTGTTGGATGCACTGTCCCATGGGTGGCAGTGAAAGTCAAGGCCCTCGGTGGGCCAGACCTGCAGCAGGGACTAGCTCTGGGTGTGTGGAATGTCACCTCCACTGCATTGGAGTTTACCCCAGTAGATGACAGGATCACCTCCCTGCGCCTTATGATCCATTGTTTGTGCATATGCACAAAACAACAGTTTGGAGTAGTCTGCCTGCTTGGAGTCCCTGAATGGAGTCCTGTATGGGGCTCCGGTGGGGCATTCCATTGTTCTGCTGGGGGACTTCAACGCGCATGTGGGCAATGACGGAGACACCTGGAGAGGCGTGATTGAGAGGAATGGCCTCCCCAATCTAAACCCAAACGGTCGTTTGTTATTGGAATTGTGCTAGTCATAGACTGTCCATAACGAACACCATGTTTGAACATAAGGATATTCATGAGTGTACATGGTACCAGAGCACCCTAGACTGAAGATCGATGATTGATTTTGTGATCATATCATCTGATCTGATGCTGCATGTTGTGTGGGCCGCCAGAAGAGGAGGTACTGCTGGCCCACCACCAGAGGGCGCCCTGCCTGAAGTGCGGGCTTCAGGCACGAGAGGGCGCTGCCGCCTCAGGAACAAGCCGTGATGGCAGCTGTCACCCATCATCCGTGACAGCTGTCACTAATCAACCAACCCACATCTGGAATAAAAGCAGGAAGACACCTCCACCACACTGCCGAGATATCATCTTCATCTAGAGGTAATATCCTCAGCCTTTGTGGTAATATTGAAAATCTGTTTATTGTGAGTGTTTGCAGGAGTACCGGTCCTTTTGTGGAGGCTGTGCAATACTGCACTCTTTTTCCTCTGAGGACGCGCTGCAAGTATTGAGTGAGAGCTGGAGCTGGAATTCCCACCAGGATTGTTGCTGGGTGTTCACACACCCACCCTTGACTGTCTTTGCTTTCTGCCAGCAGTACCAGATCCGACACGCTGAGACGGTGACCACCTGGGGACTTAGGGAGTTGGCGACTCCAGTATTCCTCGGGTTCGGTGGTAGTGGAAATCGTGTGGTTCCGGTTTGTTTCCAGACGGGCGTCTCTTATCGTCGAGCCTGCCCACACGACACCTTATTTGATTGACTTTTGCACATTCTGAAATCTGCTGTGTTTGGTTGTGTCATTCACAACAGTAAAGTGTTATAATTTGACTCCTTCCATTGTCTGTTCATTTACGCCCCCTGTTGTGGGTCCGTGTCACTACACTTTCCCAACACTGCAAGTTCTGGATACTGGAGTGAAGAGAGGGGCAGAGCTGTCAAGTGATCAACATCTGGTGGTGAGTTGGATCAGAGGGTGAAGGAGGACTTTGGACAGGCCTGGGGAGCCCAAACGGATAGTGTGAGTGAACTGGGAACATCTGAAGGAGCACACTGTCTGACAGATCTTCAACTCACACCTCCGATGGAGCTTTTCTAGCATGCCTGTGGAGGTCGGGGGTATTGAACCAGAATGGACAATGTTCAAAGCTTCCATTGCTGAAGCTGCAGTGGGCAGCTGCGGCCTGAAGGTCTTAGGTGCCTCAAGGGGCAGCAACCCTCGAACACCGCAGTGGATACTGGTGGTCAGGGAAGCCATCCGACTGAAAAAGGAATCCTTCTGGGATATGTTGTCTCAGAGGACGCCAGAGGCAATTGCAAAGTACCGGCAGGCCAGAAGGGTGGCAGCCTCTGTTGTGAGGGAGGCAAAGCAGCGGGTGTGGGAGGAGTTTGAAGTAACCATGAAGAAGGACTTTTGACAATTATTACTTGTTGAAGCTTATACATTTATTTTTCCATGAATTATTTCTATATGTTGTGTATATAAACAACTGTTTTCACGTTTGAACAGAAATTATGACAGTTGTATAGTTTAGTTTCTAAATAACTTATAAATAAATAATAAATAATAATAAAATGCTCACAGATTGCATAGCTGGTTTGCTATATGCATCAGCATATATTTAATAATTTTGATGAACTCTTTATAATCATGTGTTTTTTTTCATTATCATGTGTTTGTTCATCTAAGTTGATTCACTGTGCCCCGTGAATTAATGTCTGGGGTACAGTGAATCAAAAATTTTTTTTAATCATTTTTAAACACATGTAAATTACACTTGGGGAGACATAATAACACGGCCTTATAAACAGTAGCTCCCTGTATTAAATCCACAATACTGTCACAAAACAACATTTGTGATCCACTGTGCTCCGGTTTCCCCTATAGATGGTCTGAAAGGTTTTAACCTAATTTCATTCATTCATTTTTTTTATACCCGCTTACTCCAATCAAGGGTCGAGGGGTACTGAAGCCTGTCCCACCAGTTGTAGGATGTGAGGCAGGGTGCACCCTAAACAGCCCATCTATCACAGGGCATTAAACAGGATTTGATTTTGTAATATCCACAGACAGATTATTCACAAATTAGGAGCATAAAAACCAAAAACTACAAAGACTTTTTCTTGACCTTAGGAACACACCATCCTGAGACCGCAGGGTATGAGATGGTGCTTACAGTCAGATTCATGAGTGTTTGGGCTGTGCCCATTTTTCTCATTTTGCCTCTGTGCACCAGCAAACCAGAGTTACACAATCGAGATAAGACTGAAGCATTGTTTTCATCTTTACTGGAGAAATATTACATTAACAATTTAAGATTTACATCTAGTTTATACACAGTCCCTACATTTTTATAGGCCAAAATTAGTTTAATATATTTTATATATATATATACACACACACTCGGTGTGATGCATTCAGTATCAGTTGTAAGTTTCTTTCTTATCTCTCTCTTTTCTTCCTCTCTTCTGTCACCGTTTGCCCATGTGCACTGGAACAAGCGTGTGTGTACAACAGAAGAAAAACGTATGTGGAAATCCAGCCCAGCTGTTTTTATCATGACACAGACAATAATTTACTTCATTGCAAGCATTTTTCACCTTAAAACAGAAGTTGCACTCTGAGCTACTTGACAAATTCTCTGTAAGTACCATAAAATACATTTCACAAACTGTAAAATACTGATGACAATACTGTATATTTAAAGGCTTGCAGTCTAGTTGTAGAACATTGTGAACAACTGGGAATATTTTTCAAAATTTGTGATGTTGGAATTAAATGAAATCCCAAAAATGTGAATAATCAATTTTGCTGATGCAGATTGGAGGTACTCATGTAAAAGTAGGATAAAGTGGGCAAGCACAATAGGAGGATATACCATCCTCCTTCAGAGGCTCCGCAACATGAAACCCATGAAATCATGTTACATTGTTCAACAGAAGACAGTCTAAAGATGTTAACATGGACATTTTAGCTTTTTGGAAGTGTGGGAATTATGTGGCAGTAGTTTTTTTATTTTTTATTTTTTATTGTATATGCGGCTATTGTATTCTGCAATATTCAGTTCCACTCCTATGTAAGTGGAAATGAAATAGTAGACAATAAAAAAAGTTTTTTTTTTTTAAATGGGCCCAATTTCCATTTTGAAATCTGAACAGAAATTGTGACCAAAAATCAGTAATGTTTTACAACCCTTTAGTTCATTTTAAGGTCATAGTTGTGGAGTCCTTGTAGTCTAATATGCTAATGGGTTTGCAGCACGGTGGATTAGTAATTAGCACTGTTGCCTCATAGCAAGAAGGTCATGGGTTTGATTCCCACCTGTGGCCTTTCTGTGTGGAGTTTGCGTGTTCTCCCCGTGTTTGCGTGGGTTTTCTCCATGTGCTCCGGTTTCCTCCCACATTTAAAGACATGCAGGTTAAGTGAATTACAAACTTCATAATTGCCCAGGTCTCTGTTGCAAAAGAGATATTTTATCTCAATGGGACTAACCTGGTTAAATAAAAAAAAAAAAAAAGCAAAAGAGAAAAATACTAACGGTTTGGTATGCATTTAATGGTGTGGTGTGTTTATAAAAAAAAAAAAATAACAGTCCCAGTAATCATTACACCAAGGTGCAAGAGCAACTGAAACTAAAGGTATAACATATAATCATACAGATGATTTTTTTTTTTTGTAATCATGGCCCCTTTTACGCTCAATTTATTCAAAGGTATTCATATAAACACATTCAATTGTTTCAACATATTTAGAGTTGTTTGAATTGCTAAATTCCTGACACTCCAAACCTACATTGCATTTGGGTCACAAGTGGAAAATTTCCAATGCTGTTGGCTGACAAGCACCATCTGAGAAAAAGAGGTCACTTCTATATTATTACTTTCCCTGTACGGTTGTACGGCCAACTGGCCACACAAACCTCTTGTGTGATACGATAATCGAAAATTTGTCCTGACCCTACTGTGGTCACACTCAGCACTTTAAATATGACATCGCTTGCAGCAAAACATATGACTTTAAAAATAACAAAGAAGTTCTGAGACTAAGATCTGCTTGAAATTCTGCTTCACTTATCCAGCTATAATCGTCTGATTTTTTTTTTTTTTTTTTTTTGTAGATGATATAAGTCATTGCATGGCAAAATCAAAATGAAAGAATACTGCTGAATTCAACTTATTTTATCTACTATTGTACTTATGGTGTGTTTTGTTGTAAACTAGTTAGATGTGGATTGACTCCAGATGTAATGGAATGCAGCTGCAACTGTCTACCAAAAGGGTGATCTGAAGAAAGAAGAATTCAGTTGATGAATCCTCCCCTTCGGCAGCTTAGGACATGAAACATATTTAATAGATATTGAAATAAAATGTGCAATTACAACAGACTGGTGTCCTGTCCTGGGTCTAACCCACCTCACGCCCTATGACTGCTGGGAGAAATTATCGAAATATATAATTAAAATGACCCCAGGTAAATATCTGGCTCAAAATGTAATCAACTCTTCCTCATGAAAAGGTTTACCTTTTCATCAAATGTCACTGAAACCTATTCATGTTGTTTTGAGTTATCTATATGCAAAATTAAAATACACCCTCCATTTCATTATGCAAAATTTGGTACCCCACATTAATCCAATCATTTATTTTCTATACCCACTTACCCCAGCCTTCCACTTTTTGAGCAAGTGGCAGTGAACACCATGGACAGGATGCCAGTCTATCGCAGTGTTACACCACATATAACAAGGAAATATTAATAATACGTAGATGTATTCACAAATGTATGCCATGATGTACGTACAGTTCACTTCAACGAGTTCCTTGGACAAGTTCTGAGTATTAGTCAGTCCAATAAGTGATGTTAAACACAGCAGTCATGATCACTAATGAGGAGTAAATAAGATGTGACCTTGTCATGTTAAAAGACAACATAGAAACTTCAGCAGCACTAATTAAAAGATTTAATTGAATGTGTGTATGTATGCGAGCCTGTATGTGTAATTTTCACCCTGTGCAGATTAGAGAAGATCCAAAATAAATCCAAACTTGTGCACCCAATTCTTGTTTTTTAGAATCATTAATGATGTATGCTGTACAGTCATTCCGCCATGGTAAAAGAACAGTTCAAAGACATCATTAAAAGCCCAACATTGCCATGACATTCTTGTTCATGATGAGTGCAGACAAACATCCAACCGTAGGTACAGTACATCCGAAAAGTATTCACAGCACTTCACTTTTTAAAAATAAAATATAATGCACTGCTAAAATACCCTCGGCCATATGAGCACTGTATTCTTTATACTGTGTAGTTGTTTAATTATTAAGATCTTATTGTCTTACATACAATTTGGACATGTTCAAATCATGGAATATTTTTAGATCATCCTCTGTGCATTTGCAGTTATTAATGAGACAAATTTAACTCTATAGGAAGTTAGCATTGCGTTAGCAAAAGTTAGCATGCAAGCTAACGTCCACAAAAATGTCTTTTAAAGGACCCCAGAGGTATTATTAAAACAGCGTTTTCAGTTTCAGAAGTGTTTATTTCTCACTAGGGTTCACATAATATACCAGAAACAAAGCCGTTAACAAGTAGCTACACTAGGAACTGATGTCACCATGCTAACCTCGGCAAAATGTCTTGTAAATAAGATGAGATGTGTTATTAGGTTCCAAAAGTAGCATTTTCAGTTTTATAAGTTTATTTCTCAATAGCTTTTACATAATATATGAGAAACATGTATATAAATACACAAAACAAAGTGGTTTGAAGAGACCAGCGTCTGATGTCATGGTACAGCTGTACTATGATTGGCTGTCAGCCGCAACAGTCAAAAACAAAACAGATCAGATTGAAACACAATGTGACTTTTTAACCTCTTAAAATACATCAATGTTAACCATCTTTGAACTTGTTCAAGATCTGTGTCCCAAGAATGTTCCCTGTGAATTTCAAGTTTCAATACATTGTTGATGCACCTTTGGCAGAAATTACAGCCTCAAGTCTTCTTGAATATGATGCCATCAACTTGGTGCACCCATCTTTGGGCAATTTTGCCCATTCCTCTTTGTCAGTCTTGTATAAAGTACCTCAAAGTGATACTTGGGTGAAAGTACAAGTATCTTAGCATAAGCTTACTTTGGTAAAAGTTAAAGTCCCCTTTAAAAATATTACTTGAGTAAAAGTCTTAAAGTAACTGATATTTACTGTACTTAAGTATCAAAAGTAAATTTAGTTTCCCCTTTAGGTGCATGTTTACCAGGGTTCTAGCTAGGACCATTTTTGTGCCGGACAAATTATGTGATCAAGGTTTATAGCTTCGGGGGACCGCGGGCCCTTGGATCTGTGGCGCCCCAAAGCTATATGGTTTTATACTACTAAAACATTCTTGTCCAGCCTTATTTTAACTAATTTTCAGTGGTTTTAGACACACTGAACGCAATAATAAACAAAAATTATATTTACCTTGTGTAATATATGTAAGATCAAAGTTATTTTTTTGTATGTTTCTGTCAAAGTCTAAGTTAATAAATTAAATAACATTGAACTGTTAAAACCCATAAATATTTAATGGACATAGCATTTACTCTCTTCTTCAAAAATGACACACAGTAGCTTTTAATCCAGTGAAGTAGGCAGTTTTTCTATCATCCTGACAGTTTTTTTTTTTTCAACAATTTGAGTGGGATTGCTTTACTTTTTCTTTTTAAACAACATAACACCTAACTGCCTGTCTGAACAGGCTGATTTGTCAAAACTCTCTCTCTCTCTGATTGCTCACGCGTCTGCTGTTTTTCAAACTTGGAGCTTTTTGGAAACACAAAGCCTTTCAGATGTAAAATAAACCAAATTTCTGAAGGTATCTTCAGATACGGATACAGAAGGACCTGCATTAATGTTGGTTTTTCATGGCGCCTTTTTTTCTTCAGTTTTCCAGCTGCGGCACTTCAGAGCACACCGCTGTGGCCACAGAATGTGCTAACTCTCTGATCTCTACTGTTTGCGATTTGATACAAATAAAATGAGAAATATATTTCTTATTACTTTAATTATTGGCTTAAAATGGTAACACTATGACTCTATAAGCTTGAAATACGATCGAATTGGTACATTTTCAGCAACAGTTCAGTTAATTTTTCAGAAATTCTGTGCTGTGCGTCACAGATAACTTGAACCCGAGAGCCCAGTGTAAATTTGCAGAACCAGGGGGGCCGCCCAGCATCGCCCACCGTGGAGAGAACCCTGGTGTTAATTCTGATATGTGCACCGGACTCCAGCAGGAGCCAATCCGTGTGTGCGTCAGCCTGTGCAAGTTTGAAGTCCAAAGCGGGGGCTTGCTTTGTGCATCTGTCAAAATATGTTTACTGAAAAAGACAAAAAAAAAAAAAAAAACAGTCCAAGAAATCAGAAAACAAAAATTTGGAAACAGTTCCATTACAAATCCAAGCAAAAATCTGAATACAACTGCTTGATATAGTTTGTTACTGTAAAGATTTGTAGCTGAAGTGTTGTGTGTTGGGGGGTGTGGCTGGATATTTTGGTGTTCTTTTCTTTTCTTTGCTCTCCAGGTGGCATGAGAACTGATTTGTCTGTGGAGAAGGTGCTGGCTGAAGAATCCTTCACCCTCATCAACATCATGTGCAGCACCTGTGAATGGTGCTCACATGCAACCTTAAAGACTTTCAGCTGAAGCGGATGGCGTTCTGCATTTAAGTCATGTGTGATTCAAGCAGAACTGCCGGGAACTCGACCTTGTGATGTTCGTTTGTGGGACGCTGGGGACCGCGCCTGGGTTTGACACATCGAGCCCGTGAGGCAGGGAGGGGTGAGGGACACATGCTGTCGGCACACATCAGAGGTGATTAAGTGTTTGACTAATTGTTGATAGTAACTTGGTATTTTGTTGCGCAGTATACTTGAATTGTGATGAGAATTGTGCAGCTTGCTTCTCACTGCTGTGGCGTGCGGACAAGTGATCCTCCACCTGTTGTGAGAGGCTGCTCATTTGCATAGAGCTTAAAATACAGACCTGAGTGTGTTGCTGATGGTGTGTGTCTTTTGAAGGATGTTGGTTGTGACTGCTGACTTGCCTCACCTCTTCTGTGCTTCGCGGGGAGTCGGTTTGTCGTGTCCACCTGGGGGGTGTTTGGCGGTGGTAGTGGGTCCAGGAGCGCCGGACTTCGATCCTTTTGGGCGCTGGAGAGCGTGCCAGCCTTCACTCCACCAGATGGACGCTCTTTTAGTTTTACACTTTATTATGCACCAGTAGGTGAAATAAATAAATTGTTTTTGTTATTGGAACCGCTTTCTGGTTATTTTTAGCACTGGGTTCCGTCTGACGCAGGTCCGCTCCTCAACCCGCGTCGACACATAACAGTAGTTCCCGGCCATTCCATAATGGACCCAGCGGCAGAGGCGGTTCCTTTTGCCGAAAAAGTTCAAGAACACATGGAGAAAATATGGGAGCACTTACAGCATCTCGCAAACCAAATTAAACAAACAGACGCCCGTGTTACAGCTGGAGCAGCGCAAGCCGTTCCGCTTCCTGCTGCTCCAGCTGCGGCACCATCGATACTGGTGCAGATAACTCCGTCACCCAGAGATTCGGCGTCCGAACCGATTGTTTGTCATCCGGAGCCTTGTGAGGGAGATGTCGAAGCCTGTGCTTCGTTTTTGATGCAATGTTCTCTGGTTTCTGCTCAGTCAGGTTGGAACACCGCAGCTCTATGAGGAATGTTTGTAGATGGGTTAAATGAGTCATTAAAAGACGAGCCGGCAGTCCGTGACGAGCCAAACGATTTAGATGAGCTAATATCGTTGGTGATTCGTCTAGATGATCGGATGAAGGAGCGTGGACGCGAGAGAGGGCGGCCTTCAGAGCGGGTTTTTTCGTCTCGGGGCTTTCCCCGACACAGATCTGGGCCGCCTTTTCTTCGCCCCACTGAGGCTCCTCCGACGGGACCTCTGGCTCCTCCTGTTGACGAGCCCATGCAGCTCGGACGAGCAGAGATTACTGTATTGCCCCAACATATAAGCGTCAAGAAAAATAATGGTGACATATCTCCAGGTGTTCTGGGACAGGCAAAATAACACACATAAAAAAAAAAATAAAAAAAAAATCTAGTACGGGTTAATGTTTTGTTTTCTTTAAATTGGGGTTATAATTTGTTTGCGGAGTCAGAGGTGTGTCTGGTGGAGTGAATGTTAGGCGGATAGAAGCCCGTCTGGGCTCACTTAATCGTTAATTTTTTATGTGTTTTTAGGTATTTTCTGTTTGGGTTGTTGGGTCGTTTTATTTTGTTGTTTTTTATTTCCCTACATCCCTAACCCCAACCTCACTTGCCCCAAGACCGTTTGTCTTGTGGGTTGTGGGGTGGTGCAGGTTGGTCACGCTGAGCGTTCTCAGAAGACCTCTGCACCTAGGGGGGGGGGGGTGTTAGGCGCGTTTTTCTTGGTTTGGTTAGGGCCCAGTTCCACTCCAGCCTCGGTGAGCCTTTGTACCGTTCGTCATTGGTGTTGCCGGGGTGTGGTGCAGCGGAGACATACCTCAGTCGGAGGGGTGGGCCGATCTGTTGCCGTTCGCCATTTCGGTAGTTCCACCCCTCCCGAGAGGCTGGGGTATGGTCGAGTTGGGGCACCGGACGTATTTCCGGTTCTCCGCTGCGCCTTGGGGTTGGGGCTGGGTTAGTTTTTCCTGTTCCCTTCCCCGGCTTAATATTTTGAGCCGTTCGCCAAAATTGAGCCGCCGAGGGGCTCTGGGAGGGACCTGGGGTCTTTCGGGGTGCCGGGGAGGGTAACAGGGTTTACGGTCGTTTTATATCCCCCCGGGGTTGTTTTTGGTAGTCCTCCGGGGGTTGAGTTTTGATTTTGTTCTGTTTCCTTCCGGGTTCCACCTCCAGGGTTGATGGGACGGTCCTCTGGGGGGGAATTGGCTTGGGGCCAACTAGCCAAGTTTGGCCGGGTCTGGGGTTCCGGGGTTGTGGGGAGGGTACCTCCTGGGGTTGATGGTACGGTCCTCTGGGGGGCGCCGTTTGCTCCATGTACACCTGGGGACCTTTGTGGGATTCTGGTTCTGGCTGTTCCTCCTGGAACTGGCAGTAAAGGCCTTCTGGGGGGGGGTTGGGCTCTGCAGGTCGTTCTGGGGGGGTTGTTTATTTTTCTTTTATGTATTTATGTTTGTATTGTGTTTGTGGGGCTGTGTTGGGTTTTTGCGTTTGGGAGTTTTTCTTTTCTTCCCGGGGTTTGATGGGACGGTCCCCTGGGGAGGTTTTGGGTGGGTTTTGTGTTTTTTCCTGTGTGTTGGATTGTACTGGGGAATGTTTTGGGGCTTTTGTTGTTGCCAGCCAGCCTTCCAGCTGCGGTGCCCTGTCCTGCTGTCTGTGGTGGACCTTGGGAGCGTGGTGCTGTCTGCTTCCTGACGAGGACCCTGGAGGGAGGTGCTGTTCTCGGGCCTGGTCTGTTCGGTCGCCGGGAGGCTTCCCGTTAAAGGGGGGGTACTGTTGTGTGTTGGGGGTGTGGCTGGATATTTTGGTGTTCTTTTCTTTTCTTTGCTCTCCCAGGTGGCATGAGAACTGATTTGTCTGTGGAGAAGGTGCTGGCTGAAGAATCCTTCACCCTCATCAACATCATGTGCAGCACCTGTGAATGGTGCTCACATGCAACCTTAAAGACTTTCAGCTGAAGCAGATAATTGGATGGCGTTCTGCATTTAAGTCATGTGTGATTCAAGCAGAACTGCCGGGAACTCGACCTTGTGATGTTCGTTTGTGGGACGCTGGGGACCGCGCCTGGGTTACACATCGAGCCCGTGAGGCAGGGAGGGGTGAGGGACACATGCTGTCGGCACACATCAGAGGTGATTGAGTGTTTGACTAATTGTTGATAGTAACTTGGTATTTTTATTGCGCAGTATACTTGAATTGTGATGAGAATTGTGCAGCTTGCTTCTCACTGCTGTGGCGTGCGGACAAGCGATCCTCCACCTGTTGTGAGAGGCTGCTCATTTGCATAGAGCTTAAAATACAGACCTGAGTGTGTTGCTGATGGTGTGTGTCTTTTGAAGGATGTTGGTTGTGACTGCTGACTTGCCTCACCTCTTCTGTGCTTCGCGGGGAGTCAGTTTGTTGTGTCCACCTGGGGGGTGTTTGGCGGTGGTAGTGGGTCCAGGAGCGCCGGACTTCGATCCTTTTGGGCGCTGGAGAGCATGCCAGCCTTCACTCCACCAGATGGACGCTCTTTTAGTTTTACACTTTATTATGCACCAGTTGGTGAAATAAATTGTTTTTGTTATTGGAACCGCTTTCTGGTTATTTTTAGCACTGGGTTCCGTCTGACGCAGGTCCGCTCCTCAACCCGCGTCGACACATAACATGAAGGGATTCATCCTTCAGCGCAGATAATATAGACATTTTGGTGCAAAGTTTGTGTGGAGGGAAATGATTTCATTAATAGAACAATTTCAGTCTGAATCAATTTTCACTGAAACATCACCGTGTCTGTTGTGTGTTGTCCATGCGGTATGACGGCTGAAAATACATTAGTATGTTCTTCAGTTTAACAAATAAAATAAAAACCTTTGCAAATCACTTATGCTGCATAATCCTCTGCATCCACGCGACTTCAAACACAATGATGGGGTAAGAGCAGCAGGAAATGTGAAGCGCATCTCCACCTCACCATCACCCCACTTCTCTTGTTATAAATGTGGTTCTCCCTGCAATTAAGAACAGCTGCATTTGCTGATTAAAACTGATGTTGATGTGAGTCAGTGTCCTACTTTCATAGTAGCACCAGTTACTGCTACTGGACCAGTAAAAACAAGTGTGCAAGCTATGACGGAGACTAATTAAATCTCTGGTTTTGAAATATGACACAAAACCGATAGTGGTTAATTAAGCATGAAAAGAATCAGCAGATGAGTCGGTAGATTGTTGCAGCCTTGTTAAGAATAAGATGAGGTCTGGGAACATGCTGTGGCGCCTCATTTCTCTGCATCCATCACTTGACTGAACTGTCTTGGGACCTGCATGACAACTACTGGGGCAGACAACTAGCCCATCCCCACCTCAAAAGTAATGATCAGTCTGAGGTGAAACTGTCATCCCCTTGGTTTATTCCTGCTGCTGGGGTCCTCTGTGCTGATCACCTGTGTGCTGGATCATGTCCAGAGAAAAATACCATATGTTGAAAATGCCGTAACTGAGATTCCCTCACAATGCAAGTGATGCTCCTCATGTAAGTCTACTTAAGTAACAATTCCTTTGACACAAAGTCATTCCATACCCAAGGATACCTCTGACGAGACCTTGTACCAAAGACATCCAGTCATCACCTAACTGAACTTGTTGATCTGAAAGTCTGAGACCTCTGTTCTCTTGTAAAGATTTCAGTATTGCAAAATGCCTTTGTCCAGCAACCTCATGAGCACATAAGCTCTTCTGAGGTGTCTCCCGATCTCAAAGCCCCCAGGTCTCAGAGACATGCCTCTATATGTTTAGCACTTTAACTACCGTATTTCCTAGATTAAATGCCTGACCTTAAATACCAACCTGCCTCATTTAATTGCTGGGTCAAAACTCTGCTGGAAAAAAGCGGCAGTCTTGTTTAAAGGCTCGTGTCATAGAAGGAACGGTGCCCTCTACATATCGGTCCCCCTGCCTTCACTGTGCATGCGTCATTTCGGAGCGTCAGCAGCGATTCGCTGATTATCGCCCCGTTTCTGCTTAAAATCACACTCCAGTCATCATCTATCTCAGCGACGACAGACATCTGAAGCTTTTGTACAACAATCATTTCCACATAAATGTAGCATTATTTCATAAAAGATGGGGAACCAATCAGAGTGTGACACCAGTGCATCTGAGTCTCTGAGTCTGACTCTCTACACCCAAAGCAATCAAAGGGAATATAATGTGATTATTAACCATCAGATGACAAAGTAAAACCTCTTAAATCATTCTAAACTCAGTTTTAAGCAGAAACGAGGCGATAATTTGTTAATCGCTGCTGACGCTCCAAAATGACAGATGGGGAGTGAAGACATGGGGACCTATTGGTAGGGGAGGTGGTTCATGTGGTACATATAGATGCTAATGGCCAAATCCAGGAATTCATGAAAATCCTGTAAGTCTTGATCAGGACAATCACAACTCCAGACATTCACACAACTTATGAAGTGCTGATTGTTATGACTGGTATAAATAATCACCTTATACAGTGTATGCAAATGTTTGGGCACCCCTGATAATTTTCATGATTTTCCTTTATAAATCATTGGTTGTTGGGATCAGCAATTTCAGTTAAATACGAGGTCTATTAGACAATAAACCGACCCTTTTATTTTTTTTTTTTTAACTATATGGATTTGAATGACATGCGATTACACCAATCATGCTTGAACCCTCGTGCGCATGCGTGAGTTTTTTCATGCGTGTCGGTGACGTCATTTCCCTGTGGGCAGGCCTTGAGTGAATTCTGGCTGAATTCCTTTGTTTCACATGCTGCTCGAGACGGCGCACGTTGCTTTATCAAAATTTTTCCTGGACCTGTGAGAAATATCCGAGTGGACACTATTCGAGAAATTCAGCTGGTTTTCGGTGAAAAGTTTAACGGCTGATGAGCGATAATGGGGTGTTTCTGTCACTGTAAGGACTTCCCACGGAGCGGGACGTCGTGCAGCGCTTCCAGGCGCCGTCGTCGGCCTGTTTCGACCTGAAAACATCCTAATTTAAGGCTTAATTCACCCAGGACGTCGTGAGAGAACACAGAAGATTCAGAAGAGGCCGGCATGAGGACTTTATGCGGACATTCCACTGTTTAAGGACATTTTTTAATGAAAGATGCCGAGTCGTTTCCGCGACAGGAAAAACACCTCCATGCTGAAAACCATTTGTAAAATTCAGGCAGCTTTTGATGGCTTTCAACAAGTGAGTAACTGAGAAATTGTTTAACAGCTTGGACATGTTCCAACTTGCCCGTTAAGGTTTCCAACGGAGGTGTTTTTCCTGTCGCGACCCCCCGCGGTCGGGTCCGGCCCGACATGCGACTCTGCCCGCACGTTGTTTCATTACAAAATGTCCGTTAACAATGGAATGTCCGAATAAACTCCTCATGCCGACTTCTTCTGAAAGTTCTCTGTTCTCTGACGACTTACTGGGTCAACAGAGCCTGAAATGTGGAGGTTTTCAACTTGAAACCGCGAGACGCTGCCGCCTCGAAGCGCAGATCGCTGTCAGACACCATGGGCTGTCCTTATGGCAACACTACCAGACCAAAATCTCTCATCAGCCTTTAAAATTTTTACCGAAAACCAGCTGAATTTATCGAATGGTGTCCACTCAGTTGTGCCTTACAGTTTTTGAAAAAATTTTTATCAAACAAAGCAGCAGTCTCTGAGCCATTCCTAAACAATGAAAAAACGACGAGAGGGTGGGCGACTCCTCACTCAAAGACTGCCCACAGGCGAATGACGTAACCGACAGGCGTGAAAAAACTCTTGCATGCCCACGAGGGTTCAAGCATGTCTGATGTAATCACACGTGATTCAAATCCATATGGTTTTTGAAAAAAATAATAAGGTCGGATACTTTTCTAATAGACCTCGTATAGTATATAGCAGACAGAGTGATATTTGAGAAGTGAAATGAAGTTTATAGGATTTACAGAAATTGTGCAATAATTCTTTAAACAAAATTAGGCAGATGCATAAGTTTGGGCACCCCAACAGAAAAAAAAAATGCATCAATATTTAGTAGATCCTGTTTTTGCAGAAATAACATCTTCTAAATGCTTCCTATAGCTTCCAATGAGAGTCTGGATTGTGGTTGAAGGTATTTTGGACCATTCTTCACAAAACAACTCCAGTTCAGTCAGGTTTGTTGGTTACTGAGCATGGACAGCCCGCTTGAAATCACACCACATATTTTCAATAATATTCAGGTCTGGGAACTAAGATGGCCATTCCAGATTGTTGCACTTGTTCCTCGACGTGGATGTGTTAGCAGATTTTGAGCAGTGTTTAGGGTCGTTGTTTTGTTGAAAGATCCAGCCCTGGTGCAACTTCAACTTTGTCACTGGTTCATGAACATTGTTCTCAAAAATCTGCTGATATTGACTGGAATCCATGTGACCCTCAACTTTAACAAGATTCCCAGTACTTGCACTGGCCACACAGCCCCACAGCATGATGGAACCACCTCCAAATTTTACTGTAGGTATTAAGCGTTTTTTCTTGGAATGCTGTGTTGTTTTTCAGCCATGCATACCGCCCCTTGTTATGTCCAAATAACTCAATTTTAGTTTCATCAGTCACAGCACCGTATTCCAAAATGAAGCTGGCTGTGCTGAATCTCTGAGATAGCTTTCCCTAAACCATGATGGTGAACAATCTGATTTCAGGTTATTTGAGAGTTGTTTAGAGGCTTCCATGTTGTCACTCATTAGAAGAGATACAGAGAGGGGAAACATTTGCAAATGGCCCCCTTAAATACCCTTTCTCATGACTGGATTCACCTGTGTAAGGAGGTCAAGGGTCAACGAGCTTACCAAACCATTTTTGTGTTCCAATAATTATTGCTAAATGTATTCAAATCAATAAAATGACAAGGGTGCCTAAATTTGTGCACCTGCCCAATTTTGTTTAAATTATTATTGTACACTTTGTGAAAATACTAGAAACTTAATTTCACTTCTCAAATATCAGTGTGTTTGTCTGCTATATGATATATTGAACTGAAATTTCTGATCCAGACAACCAATGTGTCAGGACAGGCGGGAGCCCGTCACCAGGAGCGGCTGGACCCGCAATGCAAACTCCCAGAATAGGCTTTGGTGTTGGAGAAATCATGGTCTTTATTCCAGGCTTTGTTTCAGTACACATGTAATCAGTCAGCGTGGCAGAGGTACAAACAGGATCAGGCTGAGACGCAGTCACAAACGAGCAGGTTTCAGAGGCACAAGCAAACTCAGACATCTGGGATGAAGCAAAAGGCATGGTCTAGGTAAACAGAGCAAGGATACGGACTACGGCTAGACAAAAACAGGACTGTGAAGGGTGCTGGAAAGTGTACTAAGACAACAATCTGGCTGTGTGCTGTGAGACTGTAAGGGCTTAAGTAACAGGTGCTGTGAACAATGTGCATGTGCAGACTAATTAGGTAACAAGGTGCAGGTGTGGAGGGAAGATTCCAGAAAGGGGGCATGGCTAGTAGACAAAGATCAAACACTGTGCAAGAGTGATGTGAGGAGCAAAGATACTTGGGCTGGTGTAGCGAGTGTGAGTGAGGTGAAACAACACAGACAGAAACAAGGTGAGAGACATGGGGCAGGTGCAAAGAGCGTGAGTGAAAGGAACGATACAGGTTCAGTGAACACAATCAAATATGAGTGAGGGACAAAGACATGATGGAAGGTGCAGGGGTGTGGAGTGGAAACAAATGGCAAAAACCAGAACAGAGCTAAAATGGAAATCAAGGACAGAATATAATGCAATGACAAACCAGGCATGAACATGAAAACTGAAAGAAAATATCACCAAGACAAAACTAAACTGAAACTGACTAAGAAACCAAAGTGGCTAAACAAATTACAAATAAAACAGAGACTGTGATAACAAAACCTGACACTAGAGAACAACCTATAACAGAACGCAAAAATAGGCAGATGATAACTAAATGATAAACCATAAAAACACAGACTGATTGAACAAAACCAGAACGGAACTGAAACATGACCGAAGTATAAAAGTAACAAAGAAAGAAAGTAACAAAGCAAAAATAGAACACATGATGAAAGTAACAATTAATAAAACAAGGCTGGGGCAGAAGGAGCAGAACCAAATAAAGAGAGAAAATAAGGATCGAAGCCTGGAACCAAGATTTTGCTCATTTACTAGTGTGCTTGGGGTCATTGTCTTGTTGAAACGCCCATTTCAAGGGAATGTCCTCTTCAGCATAAGGCAACATGACGTCTTCAAGTATTTTGACATATCCAAACTGATCCATGATACCTGGTATGCGATATAGGCCCAACACCATAGTAGGAGAAACATGCCCATATCATGATGCTTGCACCACCATGCTTCACTGTCTTCACTGTGAACTGTGGCTTGAATTCAGAGTTTGGGGGTCGTCTCACAAACTGTCTGTGGCCCTTGGACCCAAAAAGAACAATTTTACTCTCATCAGTCCACAATATATTTCTGCATTTCTATTTAGGCCAGTTGATGTGTTCTTTGGCAAATTGTAACGTCTTCTGCATGTCTTTTATTTAACAGAGGGACTTTGCCGGGGATTCTTGCAAATAAATTAGCTTCACACAGGCATCTTCTAACTGTCACAGCACTTACAGGTAACTCCAGACTGTCTTTGATCATCCTGGAGCTGTGATCAATGGGTGAGCCTTTGCCATTCTGGTTATTCTTCTATCCATTTTGATGGTTGTTTTCAGTTTTCTTCCATGCGTCTTTTTTTTTTTTTTTGTCCATTTTAAAGCATTGGAGATCATTGTAGATGAACAGCCTATAATTTTTTGCACCTACGTATAAGTTTCCCCCTCTCCAATCAACTTTTTAATCAAACTACGCTGTTTTTCTGAACAATGTCTTGAACGTCCCATTTTCCTCAGGTTTTCAAAGAGAAAAGCATGTTCAACAGGTGCTGGCTTCATCCTTACATAGGGGACACCTGATTCACACCTGTTTGTTCCACAAAATTGATGAACTCACTGACTGAATGCCACACTACTATTATTGTGAACACCCCCTTTTCTACTTTTTTTTTACTAATAGCCCAATTTCATAGCCTTAAGAGTGTACATATCATGACTGCTTTGTCTTGTTGGATTTGTGAGAATCTACTGAATCTACTGGTACCTTGTTTCCTATGTAAAAATAAGAAATATACTCAAAACCTGGATTAATCTTTTTTAGTCACATAGCACTACTATTATTCTGAACACTACTGTACCTTTCCACATGTTACGTAATTTCCAGAAATAGCACAAGAAGATACTGCTTAGTTTATGTACCTCAAGGTTTGCTGAATTACAGCAGCATTGTTACTGAACTTATTGAATGTCGTGTAGCCCCACTTAAAAAATAAAATAAAATAAAATATAAAAATCATCATCCAGCATTCACTGCCTGTACTCCTGCTTGCTTCCACGACCCACAGAAATCTCTAAATATATTTATTTTGTTGCTGGTGGGCTTTATTATTATTATTATTAGTAGTAGTAGTAGTAGTAGTAGTAGTAGTAGTAGTAGTAGTAGTAGTAGTAGTAGTAGTAGTAGTAGTAGTAGTAGTAGTAGTAGTATTAAGCATATTTCTTTGAGTGGACTATGTTATCATCCACCTTCAAGGATTTTGATTATGTTTTAATTTGACATATTCTTTGGATGTATCACAGCTGAGTCAAATTCCATTAGCTGAAAGACATCAAAGGAACTGATCTCATATTACCTTTGAAAACACAAAACAGACATTTGGTGGCATTTGTCATTGTCAGAGAAAACTGATATAAATCACACTTCTGAGCAAAAATAATCATTTAACTTTGGGGTATTAAATGCTCATTCTCTCTGCAAAATGTTACAGTTAAACTCAGTGCAGCAGTTTTGTGAAAGATGTACCATATTTTCCAAAGTTATCCTTTGGAAAATATGGTACATCTTTTGGTATGGTACATGGGGTTTTTTTGTTTTTGATTTTTACTATTTTTGGAGGTGCTGTGACTTATTCTCCAGTGTGATGTATATACTGGAAAAATGTGTTCATCATTTAGAATTATAATTATCATAACTAAATACAGGAATTTCCCAGGAATTGAAGTACCAAACAACTGGCGTCCTGTCTACACCCTGGACAGGACGCCAGTCTGTCACAGAGAGACACATATAGACAAACAACCACATTCACACCTGCACACACCTAATGACAATTTAAAGATTCCAATCCACCTAACCTGCATGTCTTTGGATGTGGGAAGAAACCAGAGCACCTGGAGGGAACCCATGCAAACACAGGGACAACATGCAAACTCCACACCGAAAGACCACAGGTGGGAATCGACCCCATGATCTTCTTGCTGTGAGGCAACAGTGCTAACCATTAAGCTGGACAACAATATGGAGACACAGACTGCTGTCAGACTGCACCAGAACCATAAATAAAGCACCCAGACTGCTGGATGGATGCACCCGAGTGCTGTCACTCACTCACTCGCTGATTTGTTCGTCCACTCACTCCCTCGTACATTGACCTTTGGGCAGGTCATTGCGCTGGCAGGATGGACATGCATGTGCCACACATGACAGACTGTCACCACTATGCTCAGGGACACAGCACAGCACCGGTGGTGTAATGAGCACCCCGAGTACATGGAGAAGCTGTGCACCGTGCTGCCCAGTCGGATCATCTGTGTGCGGTGATGTGATGGGTACATGGAGTATATGTAGACGCTGTGCGCCACAGGACGGCGCCTGACATGTGCATGGTGAATGAGGTGTTTGTGAGCCGATGTTGTCAGCCCTCGGCACAGCTGGGGCAAGAGGGACTTCACCACAGGCTGCAGCGCATGGTCAGTGTCAGCCCTGTGCTGTGATACACACCTGGAGCTGTACCAGAGGTGAGGTTACATGTGTATTTATCGTGTCATGGACTGGCAAAACAGTTCCACCATCATTTCTCCGACAGAGTTCGATACTAAACATCTCAAAATATGTGTATTAAGGGGGTGACATCCCGTTCAGCAGCATTGCGGGCACCCACCAAGCCTGTGACACGCACAATGACACATTTACTCGCAGCGACAGATGCTGCTTTCGGTTTGATTGCATAATGTCCACGTCCACTTCACATGATGGATGCGTGCCACATACATGTTGCATATCACCATTTCCTTTGCACTCCCTGAACGGGATCCAGTGGACATGCAGGTACGTGGCACAAGCGGGACATGTTGGCAGGATCTGATGTGCCCGGTCCATGTCTGGGTTCCTCCGACTGATCAGATTGTTCAGAATGCTGCAGTGGGTTTGCGCTCAGACTGCAAATTGACTGCCATTCAATGGGTGTCCCACTTGGACTGTGCCACGAGTGTTTTGCACATGTGCAAAACATTCAAGGCAGCCGCGCGAATGGGCCCACCTGTGTCAACTGCTCTACGATTGCTGTCCGACGTTTTCTGACCACATCTCAACACTTTTCAGATGTGGGCCGATTCATCATTCTGATGCCATTCCACCTCATTCATGCTATGTGTGATGGGGGTCTAAGGTTAGTGGATGTTTTCAGACTTAATGAAGTTTAAAAGAAATAAATAGATGTTTCCTTGCATTACATCAGCAATGTTTCGCAATGTTTCACGGACACTTCAGCACTGAGGCCTCCAACCTACAATCCACTCATGCACATATTTATGTTATTTTAAACTGATGCATTGAAATGTTGAGCTGACTTTGGTGACAAATCAAACACTAAAATAAATGTCAGCTTCTGTCCTTTCAAATATCCAAATGAAAGCTATGCTGGCAATTCTAAAAAGCAAGGGGAAGGAAAATGTTTGAAAATGATTTGCATCAGTAAAAATGTGATATTTGTACTGACTGGCCTGTGATGCTTCATGTCAAAGGATGCTGAGGAGAGATGGAAGCAAAAAATAAAGCAAAGCTTTTTCATTTTTTTTTTTTCTGGATGTCATAATTACTGGTAAGGAAACTGCACATAACTGAAAGTTCAGGAGTTGAAAAATTCCCAAAACATAACATTTCTGCTACATTAGTGATTTGTAGAGAATCAATTATTCTCATGTGATTTAGAAAAAAGGCTGTATGAAACAAATCTTGTAGTACCTACTGCGGATAAATAAGTATTGAACGTGTCACCATTTTTCTCAATAAATACATTTCTGAAGGTGCTGTTAACAATAAATTTTCACCAGATGTCAGTAACAACCCAAGTAATCCACACATACAAAGAAACCAAACCACAGATATCCAGAAATTAAGTTATGTGTAATAATATCGCTTAAGTAGGGGCTAATGACATTTTCAAAGATTGCCTACTTTGTTATATTACGTGTTTTATCACAAATGATTTACTGCACTGATGTATATGTAATACAAGCAAGCAACTTGTGTTTGTGAGGTTGATCACAGAGCTCTAAGTTTTGGTTGTTCTTTCTGCTGAGATAGTGGGAGAGATGTGAAGAAGAGAGTACAGGCAGGATGGCATGGGTGGAGAAAAGTGGTAGTAATGATTTGCGATTGAAGAATAGCTTCGTGGGTGAAAGGGAAAGTTTACAAGAAGATAGTGAGACCAGCTGTGTTGTATGGCTTAGAAGCACCAGCCCAAACAAAAAGATGCAGACATAGATCATAAGATGGCCACGCATAAGCCTGCAGAGGCTCGGTACACGCCATACTTTTGTTTTTGTCTCTTTTTTTGTTGTTGTTGTTGTTTTTTGGGTGTTTTTATATATTGAAATTGGAACATACAAGGCTCACATACAGTATGAGCGAGCAGAGATCCTCACACTCCTATCCAGTAGATGGCAGTGTTCTATGCATTTTAACGGGGGGGCGGCGGTGAACTGTGCCCACCACTGACTAACGGATATCAACATGTGCAATAAATAATAGAGTCTGTTTACATATCTAGAACTATCCTACCTCACTAAGCATTAAGCACCTTAATAATGTATGAAGCACCTTTTTTTTTGGGGGGGGGGGGGGGGGGGGGGGGGGGATTTTAAGTTTTTGCTGTCCTGTGAAGCTGTTCAGTGTTTTTTTAAACTGTTTTGTTGTTTTTGTGTGTAGCAGTTTGGAACGTGGCACCAGAATTTCATTGCAGAAATGCAATGACAATAAACATCTATTCTATTCTAGATGGAGGTAGCAGCACTGCAATAGAATTTGAATAAACATAATATCAGTGGGACAACTCAGGTAGGACAGTTTGGTGATTAAGTTAAATAAGTGAGATTGAGATGGTTTGGACATATACAGAGGATGGATAAAGGATATATATGGAGAAGGATGCTGAGAATGGAGGTAGAAAAGAAGAGAAAGTGGTGAAGGAGGACAGGCAGGGGGTTGTGTGACAGAGGAAGATCCAGAGGACAGGGTGAAATGGAGATGGATGATCTGCTGTGGCAATCCCAGAAGCAGCCCGAAAGAAGAGGAGGTTGTTCTTGCTGCTGCGACTTGTTTGCGACTTGTTTTAATTTGCAACAAAATACAAACAATCTATGATATTTTCCGATATATAAGTTGCATTAATTTTTAAACTAGTTTGGGATGTCATGCAATTTATTCTCTGGTCTGACTTATATACAGAAAAATCACGTGTTTATTAGTAATCAAAATTCTAATTATTTATTTATGTAGGGCTTTTCAGGAATCAAAGCACTGAATTTCAATAATAAAAGAACAAACGCCAATGATAAAGAGTATGCTACCATAATGCACAAATATCTTAAATTAAGGAGCTGATAATACAGAAATACACTTATCTATATTATCATAGCCAAGTGGCTTCTGTGTGCGTGTATGTCTGAGTGTGTGCATGTGTGCATGGCTTTGATCACAGAGAAACTGGCAAGAGCTGCCATTTGTTATTTAGTATGCTTATGTATTTTGTGTTGTTAGTGTTATTGATTTATTGTGTTTTTGTAGTTCAGTTGGCTTAGTCAGTTTAGTTAAGTGCCATGTTGTGTTACCATGAGTGAAAAGGGTAGTGCATTTGATATCTTCCTACACCGTCTCTGTTTGTGGGTGTGTAAAAAAATAAATAAATAAATAAAAGCACCAGCTTGCAGCAGAATGCAGAAAAGACAAAAAGCTGTGCATGCGTACGTGTGAGTGTATGCATGTGTGTGTGCGTGCATATAACTTTAACGTGCATATAACCGACAAACTGGGGAGAGCTGAAATTTGCTTTTTTGTATGTTTATGTATTTTGGATCAAGGATGAACACCACCAAAATAGAACATTGATTGGACTAATATTTTTGGAGAAACCACAGCTATTAGCGAACAACACTGAACAATAGACATTGATAATTATGTACATTCTGGACTCAGTTTTCAATTTATTTTAATTTATATAGCCACAACAAAGTTACCTCAAGGCACTTCACACAAGTAAGATCTAACTTTACCAACCCCTAGAGCAAGCACACAGGTGACAGTGGTAAGGAAAAACTCCCTCTGATGATTTGAGGATGAAACCTCAAGCAGACCAGACTCAAAGGGGTGACTCTCTGCTTGAGACATTCTCCCAACACAACTGACAAAAATAAATGTACAGGAAATTCTGGGCATCCATGCCACTACACAGGACAGGAGGCTTACAGAAAAACACACCACCCAACTGGATGGAGCCACACCTCAAACAGAGAAAAGCAGTCTCAGAAATCAGAAAAACAACAAATACAGTATAATTTGTCAGCATTAAGCAACAAGAAAAACAGAAGAAATACTAAGGTGATCGCCGGCCACTAGCCCTAAGTTTCACTGAAAGACCCAGACTTTAGATAAAGTTGAGGCCATAGCCTACTCTCTTTACTAATAAATGAAATTAAAAAGGTAAAAGCATAGTAACATACTATGCCAGTATGCTAGCCATACGAAACGGTAAACAAGTGCGTCTTAAGTCTAGACTGTTTTATACGCCATTCCAGCATGGGGCAGTAAAACATACATATATATATATATATATATATACATACATATATATATATATATATATATATATATATATATATATATATATATATATATATATATATATATATATATATATATATATATATATATATATATATATATATATATATATATATATATATATATATATATATATATATATATATATATATATATATATATATATATATAAGCATGCTTCCATGCATGAGTGTGCATGCATGTGTGATTTTGTTTAGTAAGTTCAATGTAAGTACATAATATAATTGTATATACGTTAAAAATACATGCATGACACAAGATGGTGAAAAAATGTATTGCCATTGTGATCCATTTAAAAATCAAATGACAAAATAGAAGTAATAATAAATTAAAATAATAACAACAACAACAACAGTGTGGATATGATAACAAGAATCTAAACAATTTAGAAATACATTAAGACAGTAAATTAACGTTAAGAAATTGCATAATTAAGAGGAAATAAAGGGTTGAGTTCTTATTCTAAAAAATGCTGAGGTCTAACGGTCTAAAAATATTCTGGACTCACATACCATTCCAACTCATTATAGAAACTTTGCATAATTTATTACCACCCTTCAGAAATGTCAGTTACCTATTTTATGAACACTGCCCAATCAAGACCCTGTGGATCCCCACGGGCAGCACACTAGTTTTATCTCATTTAATTTATAGCCTTTAATTTATTTAATTGTTAGAACAGAGCCACTTCAGGTAGCACCTGTGTTTGTTGTAATTACCTAATTAAATTGTTAAAATGAAACAATATATTCATTGTAAATGTTAGTCATTCCCTTAGCTAATATAGGGTACAATTGTTTTTCCTTGTTCTTAACACCTTATTCTTGGTTGGATAGTGCAGTCAGCCAGGTATTTCCACTGAAGCTGTGCCAAATTGTGCTTGTGCCCATTAGCAATGTTAGTGTGCGCTGATGGAGACAGCGGGTGGGTGTTATGAATGTTGTGCTGATGGTGCTCACATTTTGACTTCTGCATTAGTACCTATGACAGTCAAGTGGAAAGATTATAGTTTATATGAACACCTCTGCCTTAAAGGCATCAAGATTGCAAGCACAATAAACTCCAAAAAAAGGATTAATGGAAAAGTAAGGGCATTAAGTGTCAAATGCCAACACCCATAAAGCCCCAATGTATAGTAGACATCTAACCGTAGATAAGCTATGTACTTTTTTGAACTTACATAAATTGATCTTTGCCTTTAGTGAAAATTGATCTAACCTTCTAAAGGCTGTTGTAGCAGAGAAAAAGAAATATTCATTTTGGACAACAAGACCATTTAAATGTATCTTCTGTTTGGGCCTATGTCAAGATTTATTTATTTTTTTGCTATTCCAGCTGCCTTGCTTTCATTGACATGTTAAAGTTTTTATTATTTAGGTAACCCAAACAGCAAGTGGAAATGATCTTACTGCCTCAAATGCACCTCAACTTCCTACTTTTTCAAAATGCTGAAAACGCAAAACATTAAAGCATTAACAAATTAAATGAAGTTGACCACACATAACATGAAATATATTGGGTTCAAATATCCCACTGGTTTTCAGCCAATCAGAGCGCACATAACGTCAGAGCCATATAATAAAATGGGTTATTCCTCTATACAATTACATTTACAATTACAACTATACAACTATTCCACCAACTTCCAGGGCAGTGAGACAATGAGACTGGAGTACTGTACATACTAATTGTGTGGATATTGTATTCATTTTGAAGGGTTCAAATATAATGCTTTTTCACTTTCTTTTGTAATATGTCCTCTGAGGTCTGTTATCTTGATAATATCATTGCAAGACATATCAAACCACTAGGAAGCCTACTGTTAAACAATTCTTTGGTGAGTTTAACATGTACTGTAGACCTCTCTGAGATAGGAGTGTTGGATAATGAGTCCCCAGGATCAGGTTATGAAATCTAATTAATGCTTCACTTTCTTATACAGGAGTCCAAGAAAGCTGATTTCAGTGCACCTCTTTGGCTCAAGGTTGGAAAAAGTGCTTGAAAGAGCTGAACAAACAGCACAGTAATGAGAACAGTACTGCTGTGTAATTGCAATATTTTAAAAGTTAAACAGCCAGAGGTACCCTGCTGATGCTGATTCTGTGTTTTGTGTCAATGTTCTGTAACAGAATAAGCAAATATATTATCAAATCATCAGCTGTTTTTTTTTTTTAATATTACTAAATATCCGTTATTCCAGTGCCTTAAGAAAGGTCACTATTCGTCATTTCATCTTTTTTTTTATTTTTTGCACATTTGTCACCCTTAATTCTGTAATATTCAATACAAGATAAAACCAGTGTGACTATAGTAAGTCCCTTCGGCTGCTCCCTTGTTTTCGCCACAGCAGATCCAAGATGGGTTCTGCATATTGATTTGGCACAAGTTTTATGCTGGATGCCCATCCAAATGCAACTCCACATTACATGAAGAAGTGTGACCAGGGTGGGGTTTGAACTAGGACCCTTCTGCACTGAAACCGGACACATTAACCACTTGGCTTTCATCCGTATGTTATCTGATCATACACTGTGCTCCCATAAAATTTTGAAATAACTTAATTCAGCCTCAAGTCTTCTTGAATACACTCAAAAACCGATGCATTGGATGAACCCTATTCAATTGTGAGCAGGATTTCCATTTAATAAATATATGTAGCCCCAACTCAAATAAAGCACATGCATGCAAGATAATTTAATTTAATTTATTTGGGACTACATATATTTATTAGATGGAAATCCTGTCCATAATTGAGCTCATCCAATGAGTCATTTGTTTCAATGATACACTCAAAAAAACTGACTCATTGGATTGAATTGTTTCAAAATATTTTTTTGATTTTTCAATTTGACGATGAATATCTGAAGATGAACTAATTTAAGCCTAGTATGCTCCATCGCATTGAATTATATTCCCATGTTTGCATTCTGTTCTGTACTCACATGGTGAGCCCACAGTTTAACTGTTGCAAACCTTAAGGGCCCCTTCACACATAATAGGAATGTGGTCGAATTGCACGAGTTGTGTATGAACCAGGGATCGTAGGCAATGTGTGTACAATCGGAGCTGCCTCCAATGCCTCATACACCTGTTGCTACAACTATTTGCGCACACCAGCAGGTGAAAGACAGAGTGTGTCCTGTGAGAGCCCATTCGATCCCTCTCATGGCAGGTGTCGGCCAAATTTCAGGTGACACACACGCACATCTAACACTGCTCACTTGGCACTTAGAAAATATGTGGCCATTCATGCTATTAGCATGAAAACAGCAGACGATCACTTTCGAGCTGGATGTGAAATTTGTCTAAGTGCCCCCACGAGTGTAGCATTGCAAAAAGCAGCACACAGCGGAGGTGATGGTCTAGTGGTTAAGGTGTTGGGCTTGAGAGCAGAAGATCCTCGGTTCAAATCCCCCTAAGGTCCCTTGGGCAAGGTCTTTAATCCCCTATTGCTCCCGGTGTGTAGTGAGTACTTTGTATGGCAGCACCCTGACATTGGGGTGAATGTGAGGCATAATTGTAAAGTGCTTTGAGCGTCTGATGCAGATGGAAAAGCGCTACATGAATGCAGTCCATTTGCATGTGGTCTGCATGCATATCACACGTGTGCACGCTCGTGCACAACACCGTCGCTTGTTCGAAACTGTCGCTGCGGCATCGTTCATGCCTGCCCGTCAGCTCAGTGTTTTTGTGGTTCGCTCATACGAGCTGTTCCACTCGTACTTATTTGTACTATGTGTGAAGGGGAAAAATAATGGAAAAATAATGTTTATTTGTTGAAACACACATCTGATATTTGGGCTAAGCAGCCAATGTGAAGGTGTACTTACAATAATGGGAGAATTCAGAAATGATTTTGTGTTCTATAAGTCAATGGAAGATAATACACACCTTGTACTGATGTAATCATATAATGTCAGAAGCTCAAATCAAATACACCTGCATGATTAAGTTTTGTGATAAAGTTGTTGAATCTGTCACTTTAAACAGACAGAGCAGTGTGTTACTCACCAGATGAGCTGCAGATGTTATGTTCCCAGAACATATAGGACACTAAAGTGAGGCAGACACCAAGCAGTCTCACACACAGATCACTTCATCAGTCATCAGATGTCACTTTATGTTGGTAGCCAGCCCATGCTAAGGCCTGAAGATCAAAGATAAAGAAAAGAGAACCGATAAAGGATAAGACATTGCTTTATCATGTTAGACATGATTGCCAATGGGGTATTATTCACTTTACCTTGTCAGAAATTACTTTGTGTTTTGTCATTACGAATATTATAATATATCACTAACCAACACGGAGAAAAGATTGGAAGAGTTCCTATTTGTATTTCTGTCAATGTGGATTCACATTTTCAATGTTAATATTTCACATATTTCAGGAATATGGCTGTCCTAAGATTTCCAGAGTTTCAGGTACTGTCAGGAAGGCAAATCAGTTAGTTTTGTTCAGTGCATTTTTGCCCAAATACTCAAGTTAAGAATGGAAATAACTGGAGAGTAAAGAGCACAATGTTAAACTGGAAATAGTCCAACAATTGAGCATGGATCAGTAGGTAGTGATGCATTGCATTATGGGTAATAAAACACCCACCTTTGTTCTGCGGTGCCCAAAATGCTTTTTTTTCCCTGTATAATCACATCATAATTACCATATTTTCTGGAGTATAACTCCCACCTGTCAACAACAACAACAACAAAAAATGCTTCTTGAAGAGGAAAAACATGTAAGACCAACCCAGTCTCACGGCAAGTCGTGATTAAGTAGCACGAAATATACATTAATCAACTGGTTCATGACACTGACGAAAAGTGCCTCATTTTTGTCACGGCAGCACGAAATCATTCTAATTCATTCCGTGATGGCTGCACGAAATTAAAAGTGAAGCAGGAGGGTCAGGGGTGGTTATGGTTAGGGTCGGGGGAAGGAGTAGGATTAGGTTATGGTTAGAGTTGGGGGTGGAAGTAGTGTTAGTAATAGTGAGTTTAAAAAAAACCTGTCACGAAAATTTGACTCATTTCATCACGGGAGCATGAAAAAAAAATGTAAGACTGGGCTGGTAAGACACACCAGAGTACAAGTCACTGTTTTTTTTCTGGATGTGGAAATCACTTAACACAACATTTCCCTGTTGGTGTGTTTAACAATGACAGGAATTCTATGCAGCACATGTGCACACCACAGCCTGTGCTGTTACTTAACATAAGGACTGTTAAATTCCAAAACTAAGCTTAATGGGCAAATAGCATACTGGATGTTTTTTGATGAAGTTTGAACAGAAGAAATTATCAGATGAACATAGATTACTGTCCCTAGCGACATATAGAATGGAATAATGATGGAAAGCCTCAGCAAGCAGCATGTACCATAAGGACTGCTAAATTCCAAAAAATATGCCAGATGGACGGACACACACACACGCAAATTCAGAATAACATTATTTGCTGGCTCACAGAAACATGGGGAGTGAACATTGGATTCAGGCAGGAAGCTCTTTGTGGTTTGTACCATAAAGATTGTGAAATTCCAAAACTAAGTAAAATGGGCAAATAAACATGTAATGGACAACATACTGGATATTATTTGATGATGTTTGGACAAAAGAAATTCTCAGATGAACATGGATTGCCACTAACACTACGGTAAAAATGTGAGTCCATTTGTTTTGTTTTGTATTAGTTCTTTAATTTGGGATTTTTATACATTGTTGAGGTGTACTTTTATTATTGCCACCTTATGAGGTGGGGTACACTCTGTAAAGGATGCCAGTCTATAAAGCCCTACATAACAGCTATTATTATCATGAGTGAATGTGTGATTTCTTTATTTATTCTTTGGGACAATACAATGTAAGTTGTATTGGAGTGTAATATGCAGGACCTCTAAAAACAGTAAAGAAAAAAAACAAAACAAACAAACATAAACATGACTTATACTCCAGAAAATAAGATGCTGTAATTTTCTTCATCCACTTGATGTTTGCTGATTCAAAGTCATGCAAAGCTGATTTGAAAATGCATTTAAATATGGAATCCAAAGATGATTTTTCATTCATTCATTCATTCATTCATTTTGTAGTATACCCGCTTATTCCAGTTATGGGTTGTAAAACACATTTGGTACAATAGAATATGAGTCGCGAGTGGATCCTATTTTTAGTCATATTGGAGCAAGCATATGATTTTGTTCAGTGCATGCCAGGAAAACTGTATCAATCAGGAGAAAATGTATCTGACCAATACGGGATCCAAAAAGTCTCTTCGTTTTTCTTTATCCAGCTCATGTGACTTGTGGCTGGCAGCCTTCCACTTGACTGTACGGAGTTGATGTCTGGCTGAAGTACCTAAACAGATGACAGGGTTAAACAGGAAAGCATTAAAGCTAAAAATTCATAAAAGGTGTACAGCACTCTTTCCATTTCGCTGTGCCACTTCTGTCGATATGACATTGTCCTAGTTCCTGAAAGAGAAGGTGAAAATGTAGGGGGGAAAAAAAAAATCAGACAGCACTCAGCTAAACACAAGCCAGATGGTTGTTCTGAGCATTCCACTTATGATAAGGTCTTTATGATGCTGGAAAGTGCTTGTGAACTGTGTGAAGATACATTGCACTGTCAGCTGAAAGTCAGTGAACTTACATGCAAGTGGATAACTCAGAGCGCATATAGCCATGAAGGATGTAAGCTTCTTCTCCCATCACATGCAGATGTGCATTATGATCCACTGTACATGTGAGTATATTTTTGTAAACACTGTCTGGACTGGTGAACTTACGTTATTAAGATTTTTGATTTTTTTCTTTGGGAAAGTAGCAAAATGCTGAAAAATGCCACATAGTGGAAATACAGTGGATCCGGAAAGTATTCCCAGTGTTTCACTTTTTCCATATTTTACTATGTTGCAGCTTTATTCCAAGATAGATAAAATTCTTTTTTTCCCCTTCAAAAATCTACACACAATGCCCCATAATGACAAAGTTTCTGTGAAGGCTCTCAGTTGTCCAGGTGGTTTCCATAGTAGAAAAGCTTGAATCTTCGACTGGACTGGGTTGCTTGACGAGAGGACGTTTCGCTTGTAGTCTGACTTCTGTCTGACTCTTGGAGAGAAGAGTCAGACAGAAGTCAGACTACCAGAGCAAGAAATTTAGTTGAGGAAGCTTCTGCGATTAGAAGCGAAACGTTCTTGCGTCAAGCAACCCAGTCCAGTCGAAGATTCAAGCTTCTCTACTAAATAATGACAAAGTGATTTTTTTTTTTAGATTTTTGCAAATTTATTAAAACTAAAAAACTAAAAATCATGTGTACTTAAGTATTCACTCCCTTTGCCATGAACCTCAACACTAAGCTCAGGTGCATCCTGTTTACACTTATCCATGAGATGTTTCTACAGCTTAATTGGTGTTCACTTGGAGTAAATTAAGTTGATTGGACATGATTTGGAAAGACACACACCTGTCTCCACATAAGGTCCTACAGTTGACAATGCATGCCAGAGCACAAACCAAGCATGAAGTCAATGGAATTGTCTGTAGACTTCCAAGACGAGATTGTCTCGAGGCACAAATCTGGGGAAGGGTACAGAAACATCTCTGCTGCTTTGAAGATCCCAATAAGCATAGTGGCCTCCATCATCCGTAAATGGAAGGAGTTCAGCTCCACCAGGTTGCTTCCTAGAGCTGGTTGCCCATCTCAATTGGGGGAGATGGGCCTTAGTCAGAGAGGTGACCAAGAACCCAATGGTCACTCTGTCAGAGCTCCAGCATTCCTCTGTGCAGTGAGGAGAACCTTCCAGAAGGACAACAATCTCTGCAGAAATCCACCAATTAGGCAAGTATGGTAGTTTGGCCAGATGGAAGCCACTCCTTCATAAATGGCAGATGGCAGCCTGACTGGAGTTTGCCAAAAGGCACCTGAAGATCTCTCAGACCATGAGAAACTAAATTCTATGATCTGATGAGACAAAGGTTGAATTCTTTGGCATGAAAACCAGGCGTCATGTTTGGAGGAAACCAGACACCATCCTTACACTGAAGCATGGTGGTGGCAGCATCATGCTGTGGGGATGTTTTTCAGCGGCAGGAAATGGAGACTAGTCACGATTGAGGGAAAGATGAATGCAGAGACATCCTGGATGAAAACCTGCTCCAGAGTGCTCTTGACCTCAGACTGGGGCGACAGTTCATCTTTCAGCAGGACAATTACGCTAAGTACACAGCGAAGATATCAGGACAACTCTGTGAATGTCCTTTAGTGGCTCAGTCAGAGTCCAGACCTTAGTCCGATTTATCTTCTCTGGAGAGATCTGAAAATGGTTGTGCACCGATGCTCCCCATTCAACCTGATGGAGCTTGAGAGGTGCTGCAAAGAGGAATGGGCAAAACTGCCCAAAGACAGGTGCGCCAAGCTTGTAGCATCATATTCAAAAAGACTTGAGGCTGTAATTGCTGCCAAAGGAGCATCAACAAAATATTGAGAAAAGGCTGTGAATACTTATTTCATTTCTTCATTTTTTTATTAATAAATTTGCAAAAATTAAAAAAAAAAAAACTTTTATTCATTTTGCCATTATGGGGTGTTATGAGTAGGATTTTGAGGGAAAAAAATGTCACTCTCATTATCACTCATCTTCAACCGCTTTTCTGGGTTCGGGTCATGGGGGCAACAGCTCCAGCAGGGGATCCCAGACTTCCCTTTCCTGTGCCACATTGACCACCTCTGACTGGGTATCCCAAGGCGTTCCCAAGCCAGTGTGGCGATATAATCTCTCCACCTAGTCCTGGGTCTTCCCCGGGGTCTCCTCCCAGATGGAAGTGCCTGGAAAACCTCCCTAGGGAGGCACCCAGGAGGCATCCTTACCAGATGCCCGAACCACCTCAGCTGGTTCGCCTCACCCCCTGGGCAACTCCAAAGAAGAATAAGATCCAACCCCTAACAAGGAGAGTGGTTCCAGAGCCAAGCCTGTGCATGGAGGCGAGGCCCACCAGATCTAACTGGTATCGCTCCACCTCCCGCACAAGCTCTGGCTCCATCCCCCACAGTGAGGTGACATTCCACACCCCCAGAGCTAGCCCCTGCTGCCCGGGTCTGGTCCATCGAGGCCCTCGACTTTCACTGCCACTCAAAGGACAGCGCACCCGACACCAGTGGTTCCCCCTGCGGGTGGTGAGTCCACAGGGTGGAGATGGAAGGTCCACGTTGCTTTTTTGGGTTGTGCCCGACTGGGCTCCATGGTAAGCCCAGCAACGAGGCACTCGCTGAAGGGCTCTACATCAAGGCCTGACTCCAGATGAGGGCCCCGGACTTCCTCCAGGCTGGGTTACATTTCCTCTACCTCATTCTATCATGGTGTCTTGTGAACCATTCTTAGTCTGGCCTCTTGCCTGAGACCAATTTGCCATGTGAGACCCTACCAGGAGCACAAAGGCTCCAGACAACACAGCTCTCATGTTCATAGCATCACACAAACCTGTCCACCATGATAAGGTGATGGTTCCCAGAGATGGAAAAAAATGTACTTACTCCATTTTGGAATAAGGCTGTTACCAGTGGTGGGCACAGTTCCGCTAACCGCTAATTATCAAAGATAATGTTTCCATTATCAGATTAGCTTTTCAGCTAACTTTGAAAACCATCATCGGACCAATTATCTTCCGATAAGTTTTGGTCCCATAATTTTTAGACCACTAACATTTTTGCAGAAGTAGCTTTTTGTAGTAGATGTGCAGTTCTATCCTCTACAAGTAGAGAAGAGCTGGTTCTAGAAGAAACCACTCTATCCTCTGCAGGCATAGGAGAACTGATCATAAAAAGGAAAAAAAAAAAACTAATTTCATTTGACCCCATACTAATACACTGGCAATAGCACCTATGTCATCCAGAGGCATAGAGTTTTAACTTATGGTTACAATTTTAACCAAACTAATTTTGGACAAGTTATTTAAATTAACATCATGTCTGAAGTTTTATAAAGTGAAAATATCAGATATGTTTTAGTTTTAAAGTAATGCACTAATTTTAAAGGTTTTAGCTTCTTAGTAGTTGAGAGCGTATGGGAGGCAAAATTTAAAGTTATTGGTTATCTGTAGCTTCTGATAAGTTTTTAGGCAGTTTATCGGTTTGGCATTAAAAAGATAACTTTTCAGTCAGTTGATTACCAGCTATCGAAGCTAACTTTTTGGTTACCTGTGCCCACCACTGGCTGTAACATAAAAAGATGTGGACAAAGTGAAGCACTGTGAATACTTTCTGGATGCACCGTATCGTTTAGAAAGTAGGACAAAAGTTCCTGGATCTCAAGTCATGTCTGCAATCATGAGATGGTGTCACCATACACACCATAATCACAAAACCACCTTGGGTCCTAGCTGACAACCACCCAGGCAGACAACCAATCCATCCCCACCTCTAGGAAGTAGCTCTCCATCTGTGAAATGTGGGTGTGGCCTTGGTCTTGTTCAGCGACTGTGGTCATCATTACTAAGTCACCGACATGCTAGATCATGACCAGAAAAACACACCACATGGCCAAAATGTCATGGCTGACACGATCTGACACTGAAAGTGATACTTCTCTTCAGTGCTGATATGACTGACATCAGCAGATTGTAGCAGCTGGCTACATTAAGCATTTTAAGGCATGTACTCTATATTTTAAAGTGAGTGTATGAGTGGTGGTGGTGGTTGGAAGCTCAACCCATGTTGATTCGCTGTTTGTCAGGCTTGTGGTGCAAGTCTGTATTGTCCTATATCCAGTGGTGGGCACAGTTCAGATAATCCAATAGCAGATAATTATCAAAGCTAATGTTTTTGCTAGTGGATTAGCTTTTCAGATGAGTTTTAAAGCCATCATTGAACCAATTATCTTCTGATAAATTTAGTTCCGATAACTTTTGGTCCAATAATTATTTGCTGGTAAAGTGAGCAAAGTTTAATGGTCAAAAACATTTGTAAATCCTAAAAACAAACATTTTAGTCTGTCTGTTGTGTGTTTATTTATGGCAGACTGGCTGTCGCTTGCTGATGACGTCATCATTAAGTGCAAAACGTGATTGGCCGGTCGATGCAGGGAGCATTGAGTAGTGTAGTTCAGGTTCGCTTTGGACGTTACAGTGTTGTCCCTTGGAAATCTGATGCAAAACCCATCACACATCGTGCAAAAAGAATTATTTAAATATCTAAAGGAAACTGGATTACTACATCGCATCTAAACAAATTATTATAGCTGCCAGGAGTTAAGGTTTTGTAAAATCTCTGCGATCACTCACCCGGTAAGTTGCGGTAAATGCACCTTAAGATGGTGCCATCCGCCATTGGATCCAAAAGAAGAAGAAGAAGAAGAACAACAACAACCGTTATCGTCCGCTTGACAAAAAAAAAAAAGACAACTAAATTTTAACATTATTTTATTACTTTGTGGCTGACGGTATCGCCAAGAATCAGTGAGAGAGAGGAGCTCTCACGGTGCAGGTGTGTACAGATGTTTCTTCACCGTTTAGACCATTTTGGATAATCTCAGGATGATTATTTTTTCAGATGAATCCCACTGAAACTAACAGGAACAAATTTATATTTACTACAAGAATTTTACTCTGCCAATCAAGGCATTAATGGACGTATTTCGGTTGTTTAAGCCGCAGGGTTGAAAGTGTGTGAAAAAAGCAGCAGCTTTTTCGTTTGGAAATGAAGGTGTATATAATACCGAGATAAACTGTGAATTCTCATACTGTGTTTTACTGCTTCTGAAAGATGATGACAGTGTTTGGGGTTTTAATTTTTTATTCGTTAATTTTTTGTTGTTGCGGTTTGCCCCTGATCTGCTGGTTTCTGTCTGTCTCTGTGTTTTCAGGTAAAGCTGAGGTGGAGCTATTGGGTGAAGTGGCTGGGTGCATCCACTGTGTGATCCGTCAGGGCTCTAATCCCAGCTGTCAAGTTGCACATGGACCCCGCCCCATCTGTCAAGACAGCGCACGGAATTGACAGAGCACCATCTCACAGCTGATCTGCTTTTTCACTGAGTGGGTGCTCACAGCTGACGTTCATCGCATCTCATCACCGTCCCAGATTTAACCCCGAACCTGTCATGGGTTCGGGGCCAGAATCTACTGCTTCCTATCGCTGACATCTGCTGCAGTCCGCCGGAATAACCTCCATGTTCCTCCGGGTTGGAACGAGGTTGCCACGGGTTCCGAGCTGTGCTCTTCCATTGCACCCAGCTGGTAACCCGACCTTATGTTTCATTGTAGTGTTCTTTGTTTTGCGTCCCGTCGCCACATTTGGAGCTAATGTCACTTATCTTTTTTCCTGACATGAGCCTCCAAGTTCATTGACATTTCCTGCTGAGTTTTTCCAGACTGAAGTCTTTGCACTCCTGTCGTAACTCTTTCCCTGTGGGCTCCCATGTCCACGAAAGTATCTGTTTGTGTTTTTTCACTGTCGCTTCCAGGCGCAGTCTGTAACCCGCCGTGCTTTTTCCTCTTGAGATTTTCCAGGCTCATTGGGTTACATGTTGTGCTTTTCCTGCCGCAATTTGCCAGGTTCAGAAGTAACCTGTCGAGTTGAGCTTCCATTTCCAGAACGCAATCAGTTGTGTATTTTTTCCTGCCAACAGCCTCCCAGTTTATTTCAGCTGTATTTATCTACCCCCTATACGAAAGGGGGTAGAAAATATAAGTTTTACTTCATTCTACTCCCTTTAAGTAATGTACGGATTTTCAAAGATGAATGTGCGCAATGTATAAATGTTTTTAACTTGCTCAATAAAGTATTCATCATCATTTATTTTTTTTATTTGAGTTTTCTAGTGCAGACATAACCATCTGTCTATTTCTTTATGAGCGTCATGTCAAATTACCATTCATGTTTTTTTCACGGTCAGGCCTCCTTGCTGCTTGTTTTAACCCTGATTCATTCTGCTGGCCACCTGGTGTGTCTTCACCTGCAGCGCTTTGTGCTAATTAGTTAATGGGTCAGAGTCCATTCTGTTCTGCGCTGCTTAGTAATCAGCTTTTAGTCAGTTCTTGATAGTCCAGCTCTAATTCAGTTCCCAGAGTTCGTGTGTCCGCGCTATTCAGTAACTACAGTAGTGTTCAGAATAATAGTAGTGCTATGTGACTAAAAAGATTAATCCAGGTTTTGAGTATATTTCTTGTTGTTACATGGGAAACAGGGTACCAGTAGATGCTCACAAATCCAACAAGACAAAGCATTCATGATATGCACACTCTTAAGGCTATGAAATTGGGCTATTAGTAAAAAAGTAGAAAAGAGGGTGTTCACAATAATAGTAGTGTGGCATTCAGTCAGTGAGTTCGTCAATTTTGTGGAACAAACAGGTGTGAATCAGGTGTCCCCTATTTAAGGATGAAGCCAGCACCTGTTGAACATGCTTTTCTCTTTGAAAGCCTGAGAAAAATGGGACGTTCAAGACATTGTTCAGAAGAACAGCATAGTTTGATTAAAAAGTTGATTGGAGAGGAGAAAACATATACGCAGGTGCAAAAATTTATAGGCTGTTCATCTACAATGATCTCCAATGCTTTAAAATGGACAAAAATAAAAAAACAAAACAGAGATGCGTGGAAGAAAAACAGAAAACAACCATCAAAATGGATAGAAGAATAACCAGAATGGCAAAGGCTCACCCACTGATCAGCTCCAGGATGATCAAAGACAGTCTGGAGTTACTTGTAAGTGCTGTGACAGTTAGAAGATGCCTGTGTGAAGCTAATTTATTTGCCATTTTCCGGCAGATTTCACTTTTAACAAGAGATTTTGTCATGGAAAGCTGCGCGGAGGCTTCACGCGTCACGACCGATTCGCTTTGGAACGAGACAAAGGAACACCTCCGTTTCGGCGTGCCAGAGGACAAGTTTGGACATGTCTATCTCGGTTTTCAGTGCTTACCAGTCCAGTAAGTATCAGTGGAATTGTGGAGAGCTGGACATGTCCAAACTGACATGTGAAATCTGACGGAAAATGGCTGATGTCCAGCTCTTGTGATAACCAGAGAAAGAGCACACGACGGTCTCGTATCCACAGAGCCATCAGCTCAGAAATGGTCCAGTGGCTTGTGCCATGTCGTCGCAGCTCGGCGCGCTGAGCGTCCTTAAAGGGGTCCTTAAAGCTGTACTATCAGACCTTATTCTGTGTGAAGCCCGTAAAATTTTTACCGAAAGCCAGATACATTTTTCGAATAGTTTCCAGGTGCCAGTCTCTAACAGCTTCTGAAAAAATTCTGATGGAAAAAAACCCCAAATCATTCCGCCATTTCCAGACAATGAAAATCTGACGACGGGGTGGGACCACTCCTTCCACAAGGTGTGCTCACAGGCGAATGACGTCACCGACAGGCGTGGAAAAACTCACGCATGCGCACAAGGGTTCAAGCTTGTCTGACGTAAAAACATATGAATCAAATCCATATAGTTTAAAAAAAAAATAAAAAGGTACGATACTTTATGGACAGACCTCGTACCTCCTGTGTCTGCCTTACTGCTCTTGCATTTGGATCTAACGCAACCCGGTCCTCAACCTTAACATTCATGCATTCTTGTGTGTTTGTGATCCTTGAATTTACCCAGCAGCCCCTGCGGTGCTTAAAGTGAAACTGGTTTATCAGAAGCCAACAGTGTAATTTGATGTGGCTGCATCGGAATCAATACTAAAACTTATCAGTTATCTGTAATAAAGATAGATTTTTTTTTAGCAGTTTATCGGTTTATATTCATAAAAGATAACTTTCAGTTTTCTGATTAATGGTTATCAAATTTAACTTTTTGGTTAGCTGTGCCCACCACTGCCTATATTGCCTACCAGAGGGGTGTAGTTTGAAGTGGGGTTGGGTCATGGGTGATTTTTACAAGCCTGCCTTCAGAGCGGACTTGGTAAATGTCCTCATTTTCAGGAAGTTGGGTCTCAGTGACATACTTTGCAATTCTGATGAGTCTTTGCAGGCAACGTTGCTCAGTATGTTTATTAAATGACAATTGCTGAGTTTTCTGAGGGCCACTCAAGACTCTTATTCATCTTCATACGGCCCTAAGTATAGCAGTAGGACACACATCTTGGTGACTGGCTCACATCCACCATGAAATCAACAGTAATCTCCCTCCTTTTGTATAGTAAACACATGAAATATCATGTCAGCAATGCCAGTTGTAACCAAGCGCCATAACTTTGTAGCTCCGGTGGGATGTGAACACCAGGGCCCATGTTCACAAAACATCCTAAAGCCACCCTGACACTTGTACGCATCCCACACTGCCACACAATTCGTCATGCTAATGCCACTCACTTTATCCCGCTGGATGCTGCATTATTGAAAATAATTGTTTTTGTAGCGGAGTAATCATTTGTTCTCAGAGCTTAGCTGATGAATCCATCTCTAATCATTCCCAGAATCACAGAGGGATTTTCTACAGCTGCTGCTTGTCTCGTGTGCTTCATGACGTGGAGAACACATTTGGAATTGTCTCAAAGATAAATATTTGTAATAATTATATCGTCATGCCTTAGTAAAACAGTTGCATTTTCATGCCTTCTTATGAGTATCTGTAAAATTCTGTTTATTATAGATTTAACATCTCATCATTATCATTCAGATGAGCTGCTGATGCAATGACTCACACTGACACAGTGATTTTGAATAGATTGCCAAATGTTCATGTGTAGTTAACAAAATTAATGCATGCCAGAGATTTTGAATATTTCAAAATTTTCTTTGCGCACTTGTACGCAGCCGTGCACAGCTTACACATAGTTTACGAGTTTACTCTCTGGCATGCAGGGATCATATTTGTGCAAATGTCAAGGTTCCTTAAGGCTAAAAGTAGCTCTTAGTGATGCCATTCCAAGAAAAATCTTCAAATTCCTTGAATTCTTAGACATTTATTAGAATTTTCCCTTGCTGAGATAAAAGTTATTCACAGAGCATTGTAGGCCATAAGAGAGCCCCTAAGGTAAAAAAAAAACGTTAAGAGGAGGGAGTAGGACTTTTAAGAAGCCTAAGAGTGACTTAAACAGACAAGACAGAGCGGAAGGAGAGATATTGTCCATGTGAAAAATATCAGGCGTGGCACAAACTGGGTTAAATAACTGGGTGGACACATATGCAAGCTCACACAATTGATAGATTTCAAAAGGTTTAATGAATGCACCAGACAGGGGTTCGGTACACGGGTGGTTCAGCAACGAGGTAAAGGTAGCAAAAAGGCAAGCGGCTGAGACACGCTCCAATAAACAGGCACAAAAACACAGTGTTAGGGCTATCAGAGGCAAGGCATAAACAAGGTAAAAAACGAGGCAGAGTCAAAATACAGGCAAGCAAAAATGGAACAAGGAACTAGGCTGGAAAGTGACACGAAAGAAACAATCTGGTAGTGAGCAGTGAGACTGTGAGGGTTTAAATAGGGCAGAGACTAATCAAGGTGATGTGAAGCAGGTGCATGAAAGGTTCTGGAAAGGGGTGTGGTTTTGGGAATCAAAGAAGAGGGAAGAAAGGCAAGAGAGTGCAAGAGGGAAAAACAAAGTGGTGCAAAGCAAGAGAAGTAAGTGACAGAAAAACTGAAAAACATGAAGTGTTCAAGACAAATAATTAACATGAGCAAAACAAAACTAGAACTGTGACTAGAAACTAGTCTATAAAGGGAGAACAAACAAGAAACCTAATATTAAACCAAACTAGGACACAACTGATACTGACTGAAACATAAACGTGAATACAATAAATGATGACAAACAAACTACTGGTATAACAGAATAACAAACTTGGTGACTACAGAATAATGCAATAAATAAAACAAGATAACTGATAAACAGAAGATGCAATAAATAACAAATGGAACATAATCAGATAAGCAACACTGATAAATGAAAAAACCTTGTGACTAAAGCAGAATAGCAGAATACAACCCCTGGCAAAAATTATGGAATCACCAGCCTCAGAGGATGTTCATTCAGTTGTTTAATTTTTTAGAAAAAAAGCAGATCACAGACATGACACAAAACTAAAGTCATTTCAAATGGCAACTTTCTGGCTTTAAGAAACACTATAAGAACTCAGAAAAAAAAATTGTGGCAATCAGTAACGGTTACTTTTTTAGACCAAGCAGAGGGAAAAAAATATGGAATCACTCAATTCTGAGGAAAAAAATTATGGAATCATGAAAAACAAAAGAACGCTGCAACACATCACTAGTATTTTGTTGCACCACCTCTGGCTTTTATAACAGCTTGCAGTCTCTGAGGCATGGACTTAATGAGTGACAAACAGTACTCTTCATCAATCTGGCTCCAACTTTCTCTGATTGCTGTTGCCAGATCAGCTTTGCAGGTTGGAGCCTTGTCATGGACCATTTTCTTCAACTTCCACCAAAGATTTTCAACTGGATTAAGATCCAGACTATTTGCAGGCCATGACATTGACCCTATGTGTCTTTTTGCAAGGAAAGTTTTCACAGTTTTTGCTCTATGGCAAGATGCATTATCATCTTGAAAAATGATTTCATCATCCCCAAACATCCTTTCAATTGATGGGATAAGAAAAGTGTCCAAAATATCAACGTAAACTTGTGCATTTATTGATGATGTAATGACAGCCATCTCCCCAGTGCCTTTACCTGACATGCAGCCCCATATCATCAATGACTGTGGAAATTTACATGTTCTCTTCAGGCAGTCATCTTTATAAATCTCATTGGAACGGCACCAAACAAAAGTTCCAGCATCATCACCTTGCCCAATGCAGATTCGAGATTCATCGCTGAATATGACTTTCATCCAGTCATCCACAGTCCACAATTGCTTTTCCTTAGCCCATTGTAACCTTGTTTTTTTCTGTTTAGGTGTTAATGATGGCTTTTGTTTAGCTTTTCTGTATGTAAATCCCATTTCCTTTAGGCGGTTTCTTACAGTTTGTTCACAGACATTGACTCCAGTTTCCTCCCATTTGTTCCTCATTTGTTTTGTTGTACATTTTCGATTTTTGAGACATATTGCTTTAAGTTTTCTGTCTTGACGCTTTGATGTCTTCCTTGGTCTACCAGTATGTTTGCCTTTAACAACCTTCCCATGTTGTTTGTATTTGGTCCAGAGGTTAGACACAGCTGCCTGTGAACAACCAATATCTTTTGCAACATTGCGTGATGATTTACCCTCTTTTAAGAGTTTGATAATCCTCTCCTTTGTTTCAATTGACATCTCTCGTGTTGGAGCCATGATTCATGTCTGTCCACTTGGTGCAACAGCTCTCCAAGGTGTGATCACTCCTTTTTAGATGCAGACTAACGAGCAGATCTGATTTGATGCAGGTGTTAGTTTTGGGGATGAAAATTTACAGGATTTTTTCCTCAGAATTGAGTGATTCCATATTTTTTTTCCCTCTGCTTGGTCTAAAAAAGTAACCGTTACTGACTGCCACAGTTATTTTTCCTGATTTCTTATAGTGTTTCTTAAAGCCAGAAAGTTGCCATTTGAAATGACTTTAGTTTTGTGTCATGTCTGTGATCTGCTTTTTTTCTACAAAATTAAACAACTGAATGAACATCCTCCGAGGCCGGTGATTCCATAATTTTTGCCAGGGATTGTAATAACCGGCATGCAAATGAGGTACATTCAAACATTTTGAAGCTGAGTTTCATCATCATGACATTACATTATTTTCATGATAACACATTTCTTAATACACTTCAGGTTATATGATCGGTTGATTTTACTGCCCATTCATAACGAGGAGTGTGGAGTTCATGTATGTTTTCTCATTCCCTTTTTGTAACAACCAATCCCAGCTCTTAGAAGACTATGCCATACCTAGCAATGGGGTCAACCCCACCTCCTCACAAAAATAAAACATTTCTGTCAACTGCTTGCTCAGAGTTGCTCTCAGACACTTCCTGGATCAGTCTTAGGCTAAGATTCCTTGCTAGGAGTCTTAGCCTAAGAAAACTGAAACAAAGTTGGGAGCTCTGAGTAGAATCTGAGATGCTTTGTGAATATGGGCCCAGATTTTTTGCTCACAAGACCAACAGGTCAGCCAAAGGGGAATCCTGGCAAGCCATGCTAGTTGGAACATACTTCCATCTGTATTTCATCTTCACACACACACCACGCAAACACACACACACACACACACACACACACACACACACACACACACACACACACACACACACACACACACAGATACCCCAGCATTCTTAAGTCTGGGAATGGCTGATCTAGATGTTTGGCTGGGCTTTATTGTTATAGTGGCTTTTGTTTAAATGCAAAACAGATTTCAAAGATAATTTCAACCTTTAAAACCTTCTACAAGTAAGTGCAGTAAGTCATGACCTATCTTCTCGATCGCGCAGTTACATATTACCAGAATCTTGCAGTGTTTATTGATTCATCATTATAATAATACAGTATTATCCCATGCCCTGCGGCAGACGGGTGTCCTTTCCAGGGTGTACCCCACCTCACACCGTATGACTGCTGGGAGAGACTCCAGCTCCCCACCCCTCTCGTCCCCCTGTGACCCTTAATTGGAGTAAGCAGTTGGAGATGACTGAGTATTATCCCATAAATGAAAAACACAAATGTAATTTAGTTGGCTCCTCATAATTTTGTTTACCCTGTGTAAATGTGGGGAGGGCTTATTTAACCTGCAAACTGTGAATGAACGTGCTCCATGAATCAGAAGAATGTCATTTGCATTTAAATATTTGAGCTATAATCCTTCCTGCAAAGATTTTCTATAGAAACCTGAGTGAAAAGCAGACAAATAAAAAGCTAAAAACTGACACCGGCTCAGTTTGAGGTTGAGTGTGAGGTCGGTGTGAGCAGGCTGTAATCAAACAGCTTACGTTTTGATGACAGACTAAAAATGCCACAATGCTGTGTGCATCTTGTTCAGCTGTGATGGATAAACTCAGTTTGTCTTGATTTCCACTTACTTTGCTTTTGGTCTGACCCGGCGTTGAGTGTTGAAATCTAATGTGGAATAGGACTCGGTGGATCTGGAAAAGAGAGTAAAACACTGCTTTGATCTGATGATGAATTATTACTTTATCATGCTGCCATTTCACTTGTGAAAGTTCAGTTTTTTAATTATCTAAAATGATTAAATGATTCATTGGGGTAATATTCTGAGAATATTTCTTACTTTATGTGGTTACAGTGATTGAGTTGCTCTTCCGGTGGAAGAGAATAATTCATTAATTTCACTCTGCTTTACTTTTGTGTGGTAGCAGCTCCCTCTATTGTCAAGTGACTGTACTGTCACTGAACAGTGCTCAGGGTCTCTGATTTTCATCCACGTCTACAAATACACCATCACACACTTTGCATCCTCAGATCTGCAAACAGAACTGCTGCCCTCTATTGGTGAGTCACACAATAAACGCCACAGGATCACTATGAGTAGATTTAAAGAGCTTACTGCTGGAGTAATTTTAGTTTTAATGAAAGTAGAAAGTAGTAATGTAACATTTATGCCACTTAGAAAAGTGAGTGAACATATGTATAATTTGGGTACTCTTAAATTCCTCATTTGACACTTTGGTCAACTGTGATGGGATATTCAGGATAAAATGTCCATTTTACACAATCTCTTTGAAAAATCTACACACAACTGTGGGAAACAAAGTAACTGTATAAATACATGATGCATGGAAATATGTAGTTCATTGAATATATGTAACAGTCTGTGTTTTCATTGTAGAATACTACATGACTTCAATTTATCAGCCACTTCTGTCTGATCCCTTTTCTGGCTCTCCCTAGGGGGCAAGGGGAGCCAGTGTAAAAGTATACCCCTCCACCCCCCACCCCCCCCACCCACCCCCCACCCCACACACACACCTGGATATCTTTTCTCCCACCCTGGATATCTAGTGTCTTGATTAGAGAGAGTGGCATCAACTCAGAACATGGCGCCATTTTGGGTCCAACTGTGCTGAACTACTGAATGACTTTTTTTCAACATTTTTTTTAACCATTTAACCACATACAGCAACATATCCAGGTACAATCAAAATATATATAAAAAATAGTTAAGCTATCAAATTTACAATTTATGATGATTTATTTAGTTAATTTAAAACCTGATATATGCAACTGCAGCTCTGTAACTCCGTGTCATGCAATGACATGCTTGACAGTTTAAAGTTCTCCATCTCTGGATTATGCTTTATTCTGGACTAAGTTGACCCCCAACAAGCTTTTCTTTCTACAATCATCACCTCCAAATCAAAGGTAAGCTGTACATTTTCATCTTTTACCAACTTTGTGCTGTAAATGTGCGGACTTTCCTGATCCGTTTGTCATCAGCGCGCACTGTAAAAACTGTTATATATGATGGGAGATGAAAAAGCAGGAAAGTGTGAAATCACAGCCTTTTGTGTTTTATTTAACAGGTGCACGTCAGGCTGCAGGTTCCAGTCTGAACACAGAAATGACTCCGGTCCCACTTTCCTCAAATCGCCAAAAATCAGAGCTGAACTTTAATTTGTACCTCTGTTACTTTACACGTCCAGACTGCTCAGAGTTTCTAATGGAAATACATTGCAATCGGACAAGACATTTTATCTGATGTAAGCGAAAAATCTGTTGTATGTATAAAACAGACAAAATTAGTTATATGTATGTAACGGATCAGTTACAGTCAGGAGGTGCTGAACATCTTCGGGAAATCTTGTACTGGGACGTGTGCCTCATTTCTGCCAAATGTATTTGATCCATTATCAAAATGTAATCTGTGTGTGCACTGTAAATACTATTCTAATATGATGGCAGACAAAGCAGTGAAAGCAGCAAACTGTCAAATCACAGCCTTTTGTGTCTGATTTAACAGGTGCACATCAGAGTGTGAAAAAAAATAAATGGTCAGACTTTTAATCATGGAAATGACTCCGGTCCCTCATGCGATGGGTTTAATGGAAATACATTGCGATCGGACGGGGCATTTTATCCGATGTGAGCGAAAAATCCATTGTACAAAATCCAGTATATGCAGTGTTTATTACATGAAAACCAATACAAAAACTGTGGGACTCTTTGTCCAGTTACTGCAAATATCCAGACAACTGGCATAGCAAGTCACTTGTTGTGTGGGCCGCTGAAGAGGAGGTACTGCTGGCCCACCACCACCAGATGGCGCCCTGCTTGGAGTGTGGGCTTCAAGCACGAGAGGGCGCCGGAGCCACTGGGAATGACAGCTGTCACTCATCAGCACCACCAGCTGTCACTCATTCATCTCATCACCATCACCATAAAGGCTGGACTGCAACTCCACCTCCTCGCCGAGAAATCAGCTACCATTCAGGTAATATTCTCTGCTGTACTTAACACTGACTAATAGTCTGAACTTCTTTGCAGCCATTTTCCTGTGGGTGTTGCCTTATCTGTGGGATTGGCGTTTGGTGTGGTCAGCGACAGCTTCGCTTCACACCCCAACCAGATAAGTGGTTAAACAGGAGCTGCACGAGTGTGTGATTGGAGGTGGAGGTTTTCCCTCCTAACTGTATACAGACTGTGGGACTACTGAGTGTGCGAACTCACACTCATCAGGACTGTCTCTGTTCTCTGCCAGCAGTACCGGGTCTGACTGCTGAAGACAGCGGCCACCTGGGGCGCAGGGCTTGGCGGCTCCGGTGTTCTTCAGCTCCGTTGGTGGTGGAAGCTGTGTGGGATCCGGCTCTTCTCTCGCCAGGCGTCTTCTATCGTCGAGCCTGCCCACACGTCACTTTGTGTATAATTGACAGTCCACAATATTGTTATTGTCTGTACTTCGTTGTGTGATTCACAACATTAAATTGTTACTTTTGGCTGATCCATTGTCCGTTCATTAACGCCCCCTGTTGTGGGTCCGTGTCACGACACTTTCACAACAGGATTTCTCGGCCAGCGTCATGGATCCCGAGGGGCGTCAACCATCGCTTGAACAGCCAATGGAAGAGCGAGGTGCACAGGCGCCAGCAGGAGGCGTGCTAGGTGAGCTGCAGCACATCTTAACCGCCTTTACCGCTTGGTTGGACGTAGTTACCGAGCAGAGCATTGTTCTCAATCGTAGGATGGAGGCTCTCACCGCCCAGGTGGAAGCGCATGCTTAGCGCGCTGCTGCAGCACCTCCTCCTGCTGACTGTGTGCCAGTGACAGACATTCCGCTGGTTGTTCAACAAACCCCCCACCTTCCCCTGAAGCATACATAAGCCCTCCGGAGCCGTACGGAGGCTGTGTGGAGATGTGCGCAGACTCCTTGATGCAGTGCTCGCTCGTCTTTTCACAGCGTCCCGTCATGTACGCGTCAGACGCTAGCCGGGTGCTTACGTTATAAATTTGCTTCGAGGAGAGGCACGCGCCTGGGCTACGGCGCTCTGGGAGCAGAATTCACGGCTCCTAACGGTTTACACTGAGTTTGTGAGGGAGTTCCGACAGGTGTTCGACCACCCTCATAGAGGCGAGACCGCTTCAAGCGTGCTGCTGTTGATACGGCAGGGGCGTCGGAGCGCAGCGAAGTATGCAGTCGACTTCTGCATCGCGGCAGCGCGAGCCGGCTGGAATGCTGTTGCGCTCCGCGCCGCCTTTGTAAACGGACTGTCTCTGGTCCTTAAGGAGCACCTGGTGACGAAGGACGAGCCGCGGGATTTAGATGGGCTTATCGACCTGGTTATACGGTTAGACAACCGATTAACAGAACACCGACAGGAGCAAGATGAAGGGCGTGGTCAGGCACAAGCCGTCCCTCTTCCTCCCGGGTCCGAAAGGGAGCCGACTTCCCCACGCTCCACTGCCAGGGCTCTCCACGTGACAACAGCTCCCCCTGCTGACGTTGCTATTGAAATGAGCAGGGCCAAAAAGCGATCAGATCAGAGACAAAGGAGGCTGATCCGTGGAGAGTGTTTTCTCTGCAGCTCAACTGAGCACACACAGAGAGAATGCCCCAAACGGTCAAAACAGCAGCACTCGTCCTTAGAGACTGGGCTAAGGGTGGGTCACAACACCCACGCGGGGAAAGCCCGAAGATCTGCACGAATCCCAGTCACGATCCTGAGCGGGGATCTAACCCTTCACACCCCAGCACTGGTGAACACGGGGTCGGAGGGGAATCTGCTGGATAGCAGATGGGCAAAGGAGGTTGGGCTCCCTCTAGTGGCCTTACCGTCACCATTGTCGGTGCGGGCACTAGATGGCACCCTTCTTCCACTAATCACACACCAGACACAGCCAGTGACATTGGTGGTGTCTGGGAATCACAGGGAGGAGATTGTGTTTTATGTAACACCTTCTACCTCCCGAGTGATTTTGGGTTTTCCATGGGTGTTGAAGCACAATCCCCGGATTGATTGGCCATCTGGGGTTGTGGTTCAGTGGAGCGAAACCTGCCACCGGGAGTGTTTAGGATCCTCGGTTCCACCCAGTGTGACAGCTAAGGAGGAGGTTTTAGTCCCCCCCAATCTGGCGGCGGTGCCAGCCGAATACCATGACCTTGCTGACGTCTTCAGCAAGGATCTGGCACTCACGCTGCCCCCACACCGTCCGTACGATTGTGCCATTGATTTGATACCGGGCGCTGAGTACCCGTCCAGCAGGCTGTACAACCTCTCATGTCCAGAACGCGAATCAATGGAGACCTACATCCGGGACTCATTAGCTGCCGGGTTGATCTGGAACTCCACCTCCCCGATGGGTGCTGGTTTCTTTTTTGTGGGCAAGAAGTACGGCGGACTCCGTCCATGCATTGATTACAGAGGGCTGAACGAGATCACGGTTCGCAACCGATACCCGTTACCCCTGTTGGATTCAGTGTTCACGCCCCTGCATGGAGCCCAAATATTCACGAAATTGGACCTTAGGAATGCTTATCACCTGGTTCGGATCCGGGAGGGAGACGAGTGGAAGACGGCATTTAACACTCCGTTAGGTCACTTTGAGTACCTGGTCATGCCGTTCGGCCTCACCAATGCGCCCGCGACGTTCCAAGCGTTGGTTAATGACATCTTGTGGGACTTCCTGCATCGGTTTGTCTTCGTATATCTAGACGATATACTCATCTTTTCTCCGGATCCTGAGACCCATGTCAAGCATGTACGTCAGGTCCTACAGCGGTTGTTGGAGAACCGGCTGTTTGTGAAGGGCGAGAAGTGCGAGTTCCACCGCACTTCTTTGTCCTTCCTGGGGTTCATAATCTCCTCCAACCCCGTCGCCCCTGATCCGGCCAAGGTTGCGGCGGTGAGACATTGGCCCCAACCAACAAACCGTAGGAAACTGCAACAGTTCCTCGGTTTTGCAAATTTCTACCGGAGGTTCATCAAGGGCTACAGTCAGGTAGTTAGCCCCCTGACAGCCCTGACCTCCACAAAAGTCCCCTTCACCTGGTCGGATCGGTGCGAAGCTGTGTTTAGGGAGTTGAAACGCCGGTTCTCAACTGCACCAGTTCTGGTGCAGCCAGATCCTAATCGCCAGTTCGTAGTTGAAGTGGACGCCTCTGACTCAGGGATAGGAGCCGTGCTATCCCAGAGCGGGGAGTCCGACAAGGTTCTCCATCCATGTGCCTACTTTTCCCGCAGGTTGACCCCGGCTGAAAGGAACTATGACGTCGGCAATCGGGAACTTCTTGCGGTGAAGGAGGCTCTTGAGGAGTGGAGACATCTGTTGGAGGAAGCATCGGTACCATTTACGGTTTTCACGGACCATCGGAACCTGGAGTACATTTGGACCGCCAGGCGTCTGAACCCCAGGCAAGCCCGCTGGTCGCTGTTCTTCGGGCGTTTTGACTTCCGGATCACCTACCGCCCCGGGACAAAAAAACCAACGATCTGACGCCCTGTCCCGGGTGCATGAAGAGGAGGTCAAGACCGAGCTGTCAGACCCCCCTGAAACCATCATCCCCGAGTCCACTGTCGTGGCCACCCTTACCTGGGACGTGGAGAAGACCATCCGGGAGGCCCTGACACAGAGCCCGGACCCGGGGACAGGTCCGAAGAACAAATTGTACGTCCCACCAGAGGCCAGGGCTGCGGTCCTTGACTTCTGTCACGGTTCCAAGCTCTCCTGTCATCCAGGGGTGCGAAGGACCATGGCAGTGGTCCGGCTGCTCTTCTGGTGGGCGTCTATGGAAGCCGACGTCCGGGAGTATGTCCAGGCCTGCACCACCTGTGCCAGGGGCAAAGCTGACCACCACAAGGCCCAAGGCCTCCTCCAGCCTCTGCCCGTGCCTCATCGCCCCTGGTCTCACATCGGCCTAGACTTTGTCACAGGCCTCCCGCCGTCCCAGGGCATGACTGCCATCCTCACGATAGTGGACCGGTTCTCCAAGGCGGCCCACTTCGTGGCCCTCTCGAAGCTCCCGACGGCCCAGGAGACTGCAGACCTCCTGGTCCACCATGTCGTGCGTCTGCATGGGATTCCATCAGACATTGTCTTGGATCGTGGTCCTCAGTTCTCCTCCCAGATCTGGAGGAGTTTCTGCAGGGAACTGGGGGCCACCGTCAGTCTCTCGTCTGGGTACCACCCCCAGACGAACGGGCAGGCAGAGCGGATGAACCAGGAACTGGAGCGGGCCCTCTGCTGCGTGACCTCCGCGCACCCAACGGCCTGGAGTAACCATCTGGCCTGGATCGAGTACGCTCATAATAGCCAAGTTTCATCTGCCACCGGCCTCTCCCCGTTTGAGGTGTGTTTGGGGTACCAGCCCCCATTGTTTCCGCTAGTGGAGGGAGAGGTCGGGGTGCCCTCGGTCCAGGCCCATCTGAGGAAGTGCCGTTGGGTGTGGCGTACCACCCGCTCTGCCCTAATCAGAGCCCGGACGAGGGCTAAGGCCCATGCAGACTGCCGGCGTTCCCCGGCCCCTGCATACCAGCCCGGGCAGGCGGTCTGGTTATCCACAAAGGACATACCTCTACAAACGGAATCCCAGAAGTTTAAGGACAGATTTATAGGACCCTTCACCATTGTGAAGGTCCTCAGTCCAGCCGCAGTGAAGCTGAAGCTGCCAGCTTCACTGCGGATACATCCAGTATTCCACGTCTCCAGACTCAAACCCTGCCACACCTCTCCCCTCTGTGCCCCTGGACCGGCACCGCCGCCTGCCCGGATCATCGACGGGGAGCCGGCTTGGACTGTGCGCCGACTCCTGGACGTTCGTCGAAAGGGCCGGGGGTTCCAGTATTTGGTGGACTGGGAAGGATATGGACCCGAAGAACGCTCCTGGGTGAAGAGGAGCTTCATCCTGGACCCGGCCCTCCTGGCCAATTTCTACGCCCGGCACCCGGCATCTGGTTGAGGGGGGGGTCCTGTTGTGTGGGCCGCTGAAGAGGAGGTACTGCTGGCCCACCACCACCGGATGGCGCCCTGCTTGGAGTGCGGGCTTCAAGCACGAGAGGGCGCCGGAGCCACTGGGAATGACAGCTGTCACTCATCAGCACCAGCTGTCACTCATTCATCTCATCACCATCACCATAAAGGCCGGACTGCAACTCCACCTCCTCGCCGAGAAATCAGCTACCATTCAGGTAATATTCTCTGCTGTACTTAACACTGACTAATAGTCTGAACTTCTTTGCAGCCATTTTCCTGTGGGTGTTGCCTTATCTGTGGGATTGGCGTTTGGTGTGATCATTGACGGCTTCGCTTCACACCCCAACCAGATAAGTGGTTAGACAGGAGCTGCACGAGTGTGTGATTGGAGGTGGAGGTTTTCCCTCCTAACTGTATACAGACTGTGGGACTACTGAGTGTGCGAACTCACACTCATCAGGACTGTCTCTGTTCTCTGCCAGCAGTACCGGGTCTGACTGCTGAAGACAGCGGCCACCTGGGGCGCAGGGCTTGGCGGCTCCGGTGTTCTTCAGCTCCGTTGGTGGTGGAAGCTGTGTGGGATCCGGCTCTTCTCTCGCCAGGCGTCTTCTATCATCAAGCCTGCCCACACGTCACTTTGTGTATAATTGACAGTCCACCATATTGTTATTGTCTGTACGTCGTTGTGCGATTCACAACATTAAATTGTTACTTTTGGCTTATCCATTGTCCGTTCATTAACGCCCCCTGTTGTGGGTCCGTGTCACGACACTTTCACAACATCACTGTTACAATGGTATGTGTACCCACTGTACGTTGAACTGTGTACATGGATATATACTTACATGCACATAATCATAATGTAGATCTTTGATTAGATTTGAGTTGCACGTAAAGGGTACCCTACAGTCCTGGTTCATGTGCACCAGGACTGTAGGGTGGTGTGATGTGGTGGTGAAGATGTCTGTCTATGGTGGTCAAGCTGACATTGTCAGCTCCTTGATTTCTCTAAGTCTGATTGTGTTGTTCTCCTGAACGATATCTACTATATCGATTTTTTTTTCTCAGGCCCTGCCTCTCCAGTAGCTCTCCAGTTTTATCTCTTTCTTTTTACCTCTTTTTCCTTTCCTTTCTACCCTTCTGCCCTTTCACGAAGTCATTGTGTGCTTTATACATATCCCATGGATACTTTTAACTTTTCAAGGCTAGCAGGAGCCAGCTTTTTGACTTATTCAAGAGAGGAACTACTGGCTCTGAGAACAAAGGGATGAGCTGGGATACGACACCCCATCCTGGCACAGTTGAGGTGGAAACCCAGGGGCTGTAAGGCCAGGGCTAAGCTAAAGGCTAGGTTAGCAGAAAACCGGAGGCGCTACAAGCCATGGATTCCCTCCAAGATCCTGGGAAGTGTGAATTCACTGCTAAACAAGATCTATGAGCTATCCACTCTGATAAACCAGAGGATTTACCGTGAGAGCAGCTTGTTAATCTTTACAGAGATGTGGCTAACCCACCTCATACTGGATGCTAACATACACCTACTGGGATTCACTACTGTGAGAGCCAGCAGAGACACAAAAGCGTGCGGAAAAAGCAAAAGGTGGGGGACTCATCATGTATGTTAACAACCGCTGGTGTAACCCAGGACACAGATCCATAAAGACGGTCTTGTGTTGCCGGGACCTCAAGCTGATAGCTGTTAGCCTGCGGCCATACTATCTACAGAGGGAGCAGAGTCACATGATCACCATCTGTGTTTACATCTCCCCCAAGAGCAGATGCAGCCACTGCATGTTAAACAATTCACACGGTCACAGCAAGGCTGCAGACAATACACCCTGAGGCACTGATAATCATTTCTAGGGATTTTAACCATATGACTTTGGATTCTACTTTGGCTTTGGCCATGACACTGGACTCTGGTGATGTGGCAAAGAAGAGAACACTGGACAAACTGATAGACATTATGGACGATGCCGGTCACACACTGCACAATGTCATCAGCAACCAGGTGAGCCTTTTTAGCCACGGACTGCTCCTTCCCAAATGCAGAACCAATAGACTGAAAAACTCCTTTGTCCCTCAGGCCATCAGACTGTACAACTCCTCACTCGGGGCAGGAGGAGTAACAGGAAGACACGACGGGGAGGAGAGGAAAAGTAGTAGCAGTAAACCAGTAGCAACCAGTATTGTTGGTATTTCTATTCATATTTGCAAACTGTGTGCGTTTTTTTTTTTTTTTTTTTTTTACTTTCACTTTTGATGCTCTGTGTGCTTCTTACCATGTGTGCTGCTATACAATGCTGTGGGAACTTCAATTTCCTTGAGGGAGTCTTTATTAATCCCTGAGTGATTAATAAAGTTCTGTCTAATCTAATCTACAATGAGGGCTTCTTGCACTGGTGTAAATATGACAACTCTCCCACCAACACGTGGCATTCTTTCAGCTCTAGAGAAACAAACATCCAATTTACAGTACTCAATTGGACATGTACTCTAAATAAAACATGCATTCAATAGAAACATCAATGGACATGTTTCATAATCTATTTGAACAGCAGGGATACCTAGGTGAAACCTGCTCCACTATACTATAAAATGTACTTTAGTGACCTACACAGCAATATATTACAAGATAGTACCTGTTGTGTTCTCTGAATACCTGGGTAATGGTGGGCATTGAGAACCTACTGAGATTTGGACAGACTTTGTCCTGCTTCAATCATTGACATGCTGAAGACAGGCCGGAGGAGCTGAGGGAGATGTGTGTGGATCTGGAGGTCTGGGCGGCTTTGCTTGAGCTGCTGCCCCCATGACCCAACTCCGGATAAAGCGGAAGAAAATGGGTGGATGGATGGTTGGATGTATGTAAAGTGCTGTATCAATGAGTCTTTCAAAATATGCAAAATATTGTTTTTTTTGGGACATTGTTTATAGCTGCAAATTGTGGGCAATGCTGCTGAGGAACTCCAAGTGATCTCTCTCGATAGTCGGCTACAATGGTTTGAATTCTGCGGGTGGTGTCCCGGGTGGTGTCCTGGTAAACCTGGCGTTGTGGTGAGACAGTCTCGCCAGCTCACAGCTGTTGGACAATGACTGTTCATTGCTTGTTCCTTCTTTAGTATATCCAAAACACCCAGATGTTTGGGTGGTGACAGCCAACACTAGCAGCCATGTGATGGTGCCAGCTTTGTATGCTGTTGTTTGTGTGTGGCAGCCCTTTCTGTATTCTGGATAATATGTTCCACATAGTGAGGTCAAAAACTGAACCCCTATGGTTTCTCCTACTTGGGTGATCAATGGTGTCCTCAAAGTAATCGACCACAGGCTGTACTGAACCAGCTCAAATGAAGTGACCACATCTTCTGGTGGCACAAAGGCAACATCATGGTTACAAGGTAGAACTCTGCTCTTCCAAATGCACGCAATGGTTCACACACTGGGCCAAGTGATGAAGGCACCCTGTCGGTTCTGCTTCTGGGAAGCTTCTGGACTGCATTGAGGGCTGCCTGCTTAAAACCCTCAAGATGGTGACTGGATTTAAGTTGCCCTCTGTCTGCTCAATGCTGTGAATAGGAGTTATAAGTTCCTTCCTGTTTGTTCAGAAGCAGAGCATAGACACAGGATAACCTGGCCATTAATCAAAGCATGGATTGTGTAGAGTTGGAAAAAATAATTCTGACACAATTTTGAAAGTTCTGTCCAAAACCAGTGATTAGCCTGTGCAAGGAGATGTAAATCTACTTTGGCAGAAAATACCAGAAGTCGTGGACCATCCGTGCTGCTGTCGCAAAGAAGAAATGGCTGGCCAGTGGTGGTCTGCCTGTAATGCAGAGGCAATTGAAGGTCTGCAGAGTGCTGGGGTACTAGGTGGGGATCATTGGTATGCTGCTTAGCCCTGCGTACCAATGAGAGGAGGGCAAAAGGGCCAGGGGGGAAATGCCCTGATAACCATCAAATGACCTTTAACGTGAGAATTTGAGCAGTGTTTTTTACAACTTGTGTTTCAGCAAGGCAAAATGTGCTTAGAGTTATGAGAAAAAGAGGATGGGGTTTTGTGAATTCTGGCTTCATGTGAAATGGGTTTATGGTTTTGGCAAGTGTGGGCTAGTTTTATTAAATGTGTTCAGGGGACTGCTCATTTGGTTTAGAGAACTGGGTTTTGTGTTTTAGTAATTGTGAAAAACTGTAAGATGGGTGCTGATGGGAGGAAGGCATGAAATTTCCAAAATCCTCCACTAGCTATCGTACAGGTGGTAGACATGTCTATGGGATATTACAAAAGCAAAACAAAATTGCTTTTTTGATTGATCTAGTTCAAAGGTAACCACCAACTAATCAATTCACAGTCATAGTGTGCTGTTTAGTGTTCCAAGATGATAGCATTTATTGTTTTGAGATATTATGTGCACAAGACAACAGGTGTTCTACCACTAGTCAGTCAGAGGCCAAAATAGACCTGAAGTCTATTTTATGTGAGTGACGTGACACTGACAATCCCAGTAAAAAGGTATCGTGACATCAGCTGGTTGGTTGTTTGAACAAAATGATCCAACATGGTGGAATATGCTCCGAAACAGCCATTCCTGTATAAATCAAATATGTTCCTCATATATTCTGTAAAGGTTTGCAAGAAATAAACACTTCTAAATCTAAAAATGCTGTTTTTGTACAACCCCAATTCCAATGAAGTTGAGACATTGTGTAAAATATAAATAAAGCAGAATACAATGATTTGCTAATCCACTTGGACCTATATTCAATTGAATACACCACAAAGACAAGATATTTAATGTTCAAACTGATAAACTTTATTGTTTTTGTGCATTTGCTCATTTTGAAATGGAAGCCTGCAACACATTTCAAAAAAGCTGGGGCAGTAGTATATTTACCACTGTTACATCACCTTTCCTTCCAACAACACTCAATAAGCATTTGGGAACTGAGGACACTAATTGTGAGTGTCATGATTGGGTATATAAGGAGTATCCCCAAAAGTCTTAGCTGTTCACAAGCAAAGATGGGGTGAGGATCACCACTCTGAACAACTGCATGAAAAAAATAGTCCAACAGTTAAAGAACAATGTTTACCAGTGTTCAATTGCAAGGAATGTAGGGATTCCATCATCTACAGTCCATAATATAATCAGAAGATTCAGAGAATCTGGAGAACTTTCAACACGTAAGCGGCAAGGCCGAAAACCAACACTGAATGCCCGTGACCTTCGATCCCTCAGGCTGCACTGCATTAAAGCTGACATTGTGTAAAGGATGGGCTCAGGAACACTTCAGAAAACCATTGTCAGTTAACACAGTTCGTTGCTACATCTACAAGTGCAAGTTAAAACTCTACCTTGCAAAGCAAAAGCCATACATCAACAACATCCAGAAAAGTGTCGCCTTCTCCGGCCCCAAGCTCATTTGAAATGGACAGATGCAAAATGGAAAAGTGTGCTGTGGTCTGATAAGTCCACATTTTGTTGTTTTTGGAAATCATGAACGTCATATCCTTTGGACAATAGAGGAAAAAGACCATCCAGATTGTTACAGCGCAAAGTTCAAAAGCCAGCATCTGTGATGGTATGGGGGTATGGCATGGGCAACTTACACATCTGCGATGGCACCATCAATGCTGAAAGGTACATCCAGGTTTTGGCGCAACACATGCTGCCATCCAAGCCACGTCTTTTTCAGGGACGTCCCCGTTTATTTCAGCAAGACAATGCCAAGCCACATTCTGCACGTGTTACAACAGCGTGGCTTCGTAGTAAAAGAGTGCGGGTACTAGACTGGCCTGCCTGCAGTCCAGACCTGTCACCATTTGAAAAAAATGTGGCACATTATGAAGCGCAAAATACAACAATGGAGACCCCGGACTGTTGAAAAACTGAAGTTGTACATCAAGCAAGAATGGGAAAGAATTCCACCTACAAAGCTTCAACAATTCATGTCCTCAGTTCCCAAATGCTTATTGAGTGTTGTTAGAAGGAAAGGTGATGTAATGCAGTGGTAAACATACCAGTGTCCCAGCTTTCTTGAAACGTGTTGCAGGCATCATTTCAAAATGAGCAAATATTTGCACAAAAACAAATTTGATCAGTTTGAACATTAAATATCTTGTCTTTGTGGTGTATTCAATTGAATATAGGTTGAAAAGGATTTGCAAATCATTGTATTCTGTTTTTATACAACATCCCAGCTTCATTGGAATTGGGGTTGTAACCAGATAATACCTGTGAGCTGGGAACGCCCATCAAGTGACAAAGCCATATATCGTCATTTGTAGCTAATGTGACCATCACATAACTCACCTACATTTTTGGTGGCCAAGCCCTACACGGTTGCCAGTGCAATTAATGTATTCAACCTAGCCTTGATATGTTTCATTTTGGCTTTGTGGCAGATCTAAGTATTTTATTGGGACGGTATTGTAGAGGTATTCATTCTGAGTGCAAAAAAAAAAAAAAAAAAACAGCATCAATTTAAAATTATATTTATAATTCTGTTCATGATTACTGAGTGAAAAAAAAATACTTCATAAACCTAAAATTGTTTTGGGCTAGAATATTCCTTGTTCTCCACAAAGACTTAATGGCAGAAAACAAGGAGGAGAGAAAATAAAGACACAGAGTCCATAACCTCATATAATTTGTATTTAACACACATACACACACAAGCCTGCTAATCTCATCCATGGAGACGCGGTGGTGATGTGATATTCGCTTAGTTTTACACTGAGGGCTGGGGGAGGCTGTGGCGGTCCCCAGAGGTAAAACTCTATTAGCACGCAGCATGAAAGCCAATGAGAAAGGCCCCAGTGTGCTTCAACCCCCTGACAGTATAAATGTTTAATGATATCTAAAAAGGCTAATGCTCTACCCCCAGTGCTTTGCTCTTATTTCATTAAATACACACACAACATCATCACCTCCACAGATTGGACCATTGACCCTGCTTGGCTGTGGCCCTGACCTTCACTATCTTTATACACACACACACACACACACACTGTGCCTTCTCAATTTAAATATCAAATAAAAAAGCACGGATACATTTTAACTTCAACCTGCAAACCGTTTACCACTTGGCAACACTCCCATGTCCACCAGATTAGATACAAAGTTGTGCAAGAGTTGAGAAATATGAAGACAAGGTCTACTTTAACATGGCTCATTCTGAACCCCAAGCCAACAACTTGAATATCATACATCTACTCTACAGATCTTTTGCTGTGGCTGTCATACCGATTACTACAATTCAGTGCATTTACATGATGGATCTGATGGCAGCAAAATGTTTTTTCACCTTTCATTGTGATCAGTCCAAAGCATACCATTGCAATAACCATGCTGTTTAATCGTCATGTTGATGTGCTACACCAGTCAGGTGAATGGTTTATCTTGGTAAAGGTGAAGTACTCATGAACAAGGATTTCAAGAAATTTGTCAACAAAATTTGAAATAAATAGGCTTGTGTACAAAGCAGAAGTTGGACATTTTACTTCAACTCATGAAAAATGGGATCAAAAAGGATAGCATTGCATTTTTATTTTTGTTGAGTATTCTCTTCATTTTGATGATGCAGTTTATTTTTTCCAATCAAAACTTGGTTTATAATTGTGCAGAAATGCACAATGAGAAATGTCCTCTCCCTGTCACATGCACTGCTATGTTCCACTGAGGATCTACACACTCAACAACACACTCTCCCAACAGTTAGCAAGCAAAAAGTCAGATGAAGTGCTTACTCCTACTAACACTAAGAGGGGCAGCACACCACTTACGTGGTCACCATTACACACACAAAGGCCTATCACAGCAGCTTTGCTGGCCCTGCTGAGCTTTTTTAGCAAATGCTACTCTGCTTGTGTAGCTAACCCTGTGCGGTACTGAGTTCCATCACTTCCAGGTTTTGGTTGTGCTTCGCTTTGAAGTACAGACAAGCCATTCACTGCAAGATGACATGGCCTTGTCGTTTTGTAAGGAGGGATTAGTCATACTACAATTATTCGAGCACGTATGCCAACTTTCTTGACAGCTGCATTCTTGGGATATTTGCTTCAGAGGTGTTTTTGTCCGAAAACCATAACACTGATAGCAGGCTACAAATGAAAACTTCAGCATTAAGCCAGCTCTATCACTACTGCACATTAGTAAGGAATTACAGTTAAGCACGGTGCATAATGTAGCGGAAAGTGAAATTTCAGCATGGTAAATGCCTGAGCGCGTCAGACTTTACTCTTTGAAACAGATTTTTGGACCAAATCAAATTTGTTTCAGTGGGGTTGCTCAGCATGTTTAATTCTTGTGACAAAGTAAACTTGAGTTGTGCCTTCAGAAAGTTAATGGAAAGACCGCTAGCAGCCTGCGTGAAATTGCTCCAACCCTTCGATGTTATAGGCTTGTTACACTGCACACTGGCGAGGCAGGATATTGTAATCAGTAACGGATATATATATACACTCAACAAAAATATAAATGCAACACTTTTGGTTTTGCTCCCATTTTGTATGAGATGAACTCAAAGATCTAAAACTTTTTCCACATACACAATATCACCATTTCCCTCAAATATTGTTCACAAACCAGTCTAAATCTGTGATAGTGAGCACTTCTCCTTTGCTGAGATAATCCATCCCACCTCACAGGTGTGCCATATCAAGATGCTGATTAGACACCATGATTAGTGCACAGGTGTGCCTTAGACTGCCCACAATAAAAGGCCACTCTGAAAGGTGCAGTTTTGTTTTATTGGGGGGGGATACCAGTCAGTATCTGGTGTGACCACCATTTGCCTCATGCAGTGCAACACATCTCCTTTGCATAGAGTTGATCAGGTTGTCAATTGTGGCTTGTGGAATGTTGGTCCACTCCTCTTCAATGGCTGTGTGAAGTTGCTGGATATTGGCAGGAACTGGTACACGCTGTCGTATACGCCAGTCCAGAGCATCCCAAACATGCTCAATGGGTGACATGTCCGGTGAGTATGCTGGCCATGCAAGAACTGGGACATTTTCAGCTTCCAAGAATTGTGTACAGATCCTTGCAACATGGGGCTGTGCTTTATCCTGCTGCAACGAGGTGATGTTCTTGGATGTATGGCACAACAATGGGCCTCAGGATCTCGTCACGGTATCTCTGTGCATTCAAAATGCCATCAATATGTGTGAACCGGGATTCATCCGTGAAGAGAACACCTCTCCAACATGCCAAATGCCAGCAAATGTGAGCATTTGCCCACTCAAGTCGGTTACGACGACGAACTGGAGTCAGGTTGAGACCCCGATGAGGACGACGAGCATGCAGATGAGCTTCCCTGAGACGGTTTCTGACAGTTTGTGCAGAAATTCTTTGGTTATGCAAACCGATTGTTTCAGCAGCTGTCCGAGTGGCTGGTCTCAGACGATCTTGGAGGTGAACATGCTGGATGTGGAGGTCTTGGGCTGGTGTGGTTACATGTGGTCTGCGGTTGTGAGGCTGGTTGGAAGTACTCCCAAATTCTCTGAAACGCCTTTGGAGACGGCTTATGGTAGAGAACATTCAATACACGAGCAACAGCTCTGGTTGACATTCCTGCTGTCAGCATGCCAATTGCACGCTCCCTCAAATCTTGCGACATCTGTGGCATTGTGCTGTGTGATAAAACTGCACCTTTCAGAGTGACTTTTTAATCTAATCAGCATCTTGGTATGGCACACCTGTGAGATGGGATGGATTATCTCAGCAAAGGAGAAGTGCTCGCTATCACAGATTTAGACTGGTTTGTGAACAATATTTGAGGGAAATGGTGATATTGTGTATGTGGAAAAAGTTTTAGATCTTTGAGTTCATCTCATACAAAATGGGAGCAAAACCAAAAGTGTTGCGTTTATATTTTTGTTGAGTGTGTGTGTATATATATATATATATATATATATATATATATATATATTCCAAAATGGAGTGAATTCTTTTATTTCCCTCAAAATTCTACTCACTACACCCCATAATGATGTGGTGAAGTGGACGAGTTACTTTCAATTGTCAAAACAATTGGAAATCATGAACAAACATGATAAGTCGGACTTCTGACACCACCCTGGGAATTCTACAGTTAGAATAACTCCAATGTTAGGCATGCAAATGAGGCAGAGTAGGAGATTCACTTACAACACAAAACAACTTACTGAAACTAATTTATTATAAAAGACAAAACCAACAATCACAAAACCCACAAATTGTCCATGCGTTAACAAACCAGCATTCCCCATCTGCAGGTGTCCACTTTGAACACCAGAGGGCACCATCACACCACCAACTCCAGCAGGTAGGCGTCAGCCTAACCTCCAGGTTGATGACACATCAGCCGGTAGCAGCAGACATCAGGGCGGAGCAACAAACTCAACTCCAGGCCAAGCAGCAGTGACATCTGCAGGACTCACTCCTTTCCATCATGAACCTGTAACTTTAACAGCATAAACATAAGTGACGGACAAATGTCTGGAGGTGGAAGCCAAGCCACCCATACATTCCATTTAGTTGGTCCCAGCCAACACAGCACAAGCCAAGGAATCAACACCACACCGGAGCATCCAACAGTTGACAACTCATACAGGTCTCTGTTAACAAAACCATTCAAATAAGCACCTAACAGTGCACACGTCAACTAGACATGGGCCAATAACCAGTTTCATGGTATACCACGGTATGAAAAAGCCACGGTATCAAAACCACTAAAAATTTCCGTTATACCATCCCTACGGTATGAGGATTTATGAGAATTCTTGACAGGCCACTGCCACCCTTCCCCCTGGCGTGCACCTCTGTCTCTGTTGACAAACAGAGAACTAATGTTAGCTAGCTCTGCATCATGACTGAAGGTGGCGAAGCCTGCACTGAACTTTTCTCTACGTCTAAAAGGACCAAGTCGGCTTTTTCATTTTATTTTCCGCAGAATAGTCCTTCAAGCCAAAAACACTGGCAACAAAGCACCGTAGCTATGGCCTGTTTTGGACGCGGAGTGATTCAAGATACCCGCAAAGGATTACATGAAAGGACTTTATCCCATCTTTGAAACCACTGAGAAATACAAGCGGTGGACTCGAGTCGCGCTTATGGTCGACGGAATTTCTCCCACAAACATGTCAAGAAGGACAAATACATCTATTCCAAGCACTTTGTTGGTGAAGCTGGGCCATGTATTGAGCATCTAGAGTTCCAGACCTTATTCCAGCCATGTTCCCTCCCTAAACAAGTAAGTCATGTTTCCCATGGGGCAGATGCTACATGTCTAAAAGAGTAACTATTATTTTGGTATTTTCTCTAAAGTTAGCTCGTAGCGGTAAACATTGCGTCAGTTAGTGCGCCTGAATCACGCGTGCTTCATATGCAAATAGCCATAATGTTATTAAAGCACATTTTAAAGCTATACATAATACTGTGAAACCGTGGTATTTTTGCCCACGGTTATCATACCGTCCAAATCATGCCCATGCCTAATGTCAACACACACACCCATGGCTGGCACCTACCTCCCTTCACAGGAAGGCGGAACTGGAAACATCAGACAAACACCTGCAGCAAACCTCCACAAGCCAGAGAAAGAAGAGCACTCTCCACCCCCTTTTATGAGAACACCCTCCTACACTGATTGGCTGAAATCCAACCACCAGCCTAAGATAATTAAGTTCAATCATACTGCTACACAACCACCAGCTGAGAATACTTCTGATCACTCATACTGCTACGACAACATGAAAAGTTTTGTTGATTTTTTTTTTACAAATTTATTAAAAATAAAAACTAAGAAATCACATGTACATTAGTATTCACACCCTTTGCTCAATACTTTGTTGATGCACCTTTTGAGTGGACCGACACTCCCCATCCAGCCTGATGGAGCTTGAGAGGTGCTGCAAAGAGGAATGTGCAAAACTGCCCAAAGATACGTGTGTCAACCTTGTGGCATCATATTCAAGAAGACTTGAGGTTGTAATTGCTGCTAAAGGTGCATCAACAAAGTATTAAGCAAAGGCTGTGAATACTTACCTACATGTGATTTTAGTTTTTGTTTTTAAGAAATTTGCAAAAAAAACAAACAAAAAAAAAACCTTGTTTCATGTTGTCATAATGTGGTGTTGTGAGTAGAATTTTGAGGGAAAAATGAATTTACTCCATTTTACAACAAAGCTGTAACAAGAAAATGTGGAAAAAGTAAAGCACTGTGGATACTTTCTGTCATGATTCGAGGAGGCTTGGTAAAGAAGGTTGTGGGATGCAAATGCAGACTCACAGGCAAAAATGTTGGCGTAATAAAAAAGGCTTTATCTAGTAATCTGTAGTCAGTGAGGTGGTGGTACAGGCAGATGTGAGGCGAGGTCCAAAGAACAAGTAAAGCACAGTTCAGGTACACAACATGGCAGAGCTCAGAAGCAGAGGCAAGATCAAAAAACAAAGCAGGGTCAAACACTGGCAGGCAATCGAACATGGATAAAACAAGGCTGGAACAAAGACATAAAGTTCAACAAACTGTTAGAAGGGGGTGTGGCAAACAGAAGGTACCAGACACACCCATACCAAACCCTGAACATGAAACAAGAGTGTGCAGGTCGACAAATGCGAACTGAACAGGAACCAACTAAAAGATCCTAAAACCACAGTGATCCAAATAAAATACCAAAACCAAAGATGAACAAAACCCAATACATAAGACCCAACACAAAGGAACAAGTTATTAAACCAGGAAACAAATGTAAGAACTGGAAAGGGATCAACAAGAAAATAAAGGCTAAGACAAAACTAGAACACAACTCATGTGGAAAAAAGTACAATAGATAATACAACTAATGATACACAATGGAGAAAAACAAAGGCTGGACAGAAACTAGAATAGCACTACACACATAACTAAAGTCTGATAAACAGAAAATAAATGATAAACAGAAAACAAAACCAGTGACTACAGTAGGGTTGGGTATCGAGAACCAGTTCTTTTCAGGTATCGTTAAGAAATGATTCGATCCAGCGATATCAATAGTCTTTTTGCTTAACATTTCCCTTATTGGTCCTTTAAAGCGGCCAATATTTTTGAGGGTGTTTGTCGGGAAAATTATCATTTCTCTACATTGATTACAGACCCTGCAGCGGCTCTGTAATCAACTGCTTCTGCAGCGCGACTCCACTTTAATGCATGAACCAGTAAAGCAATGCTTCGCTCTGCTGGCTCATTGGTTCTTTGATTTGCTGCTCTTCAGAAGCAGCAAGTCTGCTTCTTAACCCCTCTCAAAGCCATTAAAATATGTCAATCGTGAGTCACTCTTGTGTGGATGAAAGTCACTAACTGGGACTCTTGTCTTGTTGCAGTCAAGAAACGAGAATCGTCCTCCGTTCCATTGGCACAGCTCCAAACGCTGCGTGGCTCTCTGCCGAGACAGTCAGGTCAGAATTAATAACTTCAAATTTAATTGCCGCTTTAAATAAAATGACACCTCTTTCCAAATGCTGTAATACAGACAATAAACGACAATCTAAAATGTTTTTTTCCTCCCAAAATGAGGCGTCCTGCATTCTTTATGAATTATATCCTGACATGCAGCACAGCCAGCTGCAACAGCTCAGTTCAGATGTATGGAAAGACATCCATGCCAATAATGTCTGAAAGGAAATGCTTTTTACAAAAACTACAGATTTTGTTTATTTCTGTTTATGTCCAGAGATCAAAGATCCACCATGTAGAGTTTATTATGTCAAAAGTTTAAGGATCCAGTTACCTATTTCATATTTATTTACTTTAAGACTCAATAAAATGTTGTTGACATATAAAAACCTGTAAAGCCTACTTTTATGTAGCGGAAAGCTGCAACAACCTTCAACATCCTAAGTTTGCATCAAGCAGAGGTCATGAAATTTCTTCAAAAGGAACAATTTAACACAGCAAGGCCTGGTATATCTCCATGTGTCAAAGGGAGACCCTCTGAGCCAACACAGGATGCCTCAGTGTCATAAACCCCCACTCTTTCCAGGATTTAAGACTCCCCAAAGTGCATTCCTCACAGAGCTGCGAAATCCCTTATCAGATCCCAAAACAGATGTGCCAGATCCTCTCCCATAAAAAACAGACCACAGAAAGACATACTTCCTTCCCAAAAGTCCTAAAAATATGTCTTTACAACCAGCCTTAAGAAAAACCACCTCACTGAAGAACTGACATCAACTTGTTGATCACAGTCCAGTTTTTTTTTTTAATTAAAATCGACCCAATTTCACATTGTGTGATGAACTCCAAAACCCAGTCCATGGAACAAGAGTGACCCATGTTGGATAAATTGGGGAAGGACATGTGACTGACTGGTATAGTATTAAAATTATAACCATGTTTTAAAAAGTGCACTGTATTGTTGTAACAGAAAAAAAAGAAGAGAAAAGAAAAAGAAAACGTGATCATTTAACCTTACACGTGATAATTTATATATATCTGGTAGTTGCACTTGGATTACTGTCTGCAGGAAGTTTATCAAGAGTTTTTCATATATAATTGTGTTGTGTGTGTATTTCCACAGAAAACCAGTTACAAGAGTTATCCTACAGGACTTGTTTGGTTTTAAAGCGGGAATCTGAGATTGAACTGTTGTGTGGGCCGCTGAAGAGGAGGTACTGCTGGCCCACCACCACCAGAGGGCGCCCTGCCTGGAGTGCGGGCTCCAGGCACCAGAGGGCGCTGCCGCCTAACAGGAGCAGCCAGGGTGACAGCTGACGCTCATCATCCTTGACAGCTGTCACCACTCAACAGGATCAGCATTGGTATATCAGCCAGACGACATCTCCACCTCTTTGCCGAGATATCGTTCTACCTTGAAGGTAACGTACCTCAGCTGGTTGTGAGATAATAACCCTTTGTTGCTTGAGTGTTTTTTTGTGAACTCTTTATTCGACGAGAGGAGGAGGTGGTTTTCCACCGTACGTATTGCTGGGTGCACACGCACCCACTTCTAACTGTGTTTGCTCCTCGCCAGCAGTACCAGATCTGACACGCGGAGGCAGTGGCCACCTGGGAGTTCGGGACTTGGCGGCTCCAGTATTCCCGGGGTTCGGTGGCGGAGGAAATCGTGTGGTTCCGGTTCGACTTCGGACTGATGTCTCCTATCTTCGAGCCTGCCCACATGACATCTTGTATTTGACTCACTATTGTAATCTGTTGTTGTTGTTGTGCATTTTCACAACAGTAAAGTGTTGTATTTGGCTTTATCCATTGTCCGTTCATTTGCGCCCCCTGTTGTGGGTCCGTGCTCCTACACTTTCCCCAACATTGAACAGTGATTTATATATAAAACCAGACAAAGAAACACAAAAAAACTACAGTACTCAGAATTCTTGGGGGTGGAGCTTTTAACTCTTTAAAAGCCTGTGCCCCTGGGAACTCGCTCTCTTACGCCATTCTCTCTTTTGCCCTTCGCTTCTTACACTTTTTCCTGAGTCTTAAGACGCTGCCTCACAGTCAAGATTTACGACTCTTTGTCTGAAACCACGTGCTGCTTAAAACTTATTTCTTGTTTGTGCATGCCAACAAGAAATTACTTTTCTTTTTTCCAACAGATAACTTTTGCTCAACTTTTGTAAAGTTAAACACGCAGGCGCATTTAACTTCCTTTTTTGATTTTTCAAATTAAAACCTTTTACTTTTTCAACTCCAAATTCCTCTTGTGAACATTTTTTCTCATAAAGCCAACTATTTTTGTATTGCGAAAGACGAATTTTTGATTTTTTTTTTTTTTTTTTGGATAGAGAATGAATTTCAAATTTCAAATTTATTAATTTATATAGCGCCAATTCACGATAAAATCATCTCAAGGCACTTCACACAAAAAACAATTAAAAAATTTAAAACACACAAAAAAACAACCATAAAAGAAAGACAACCATAAAAGAATACAAGAATAAAAACACTTCATAATACTAATGATAAAACAGAGAAACCAAATGAGTCTTTAAACATGACTTAAAAATCGCCACAGTATCCAACTGCCGAATGTGTGCTGGGAGATCGTTCCACAGAGCTGGGGCACGGTAGGAGAAAGTTCTGTGACCGGCAGACTTTTTATTCACCCTGGGAATACACAGAAGTCCTGCACCCTGAGAACACAGGGCCCGAGCTGGTACATAAGGTCTTACCAGGTCAGCCAGATAGGGAGGTGCAAGTCCATGAACGATTTTATAAACTAATAACAGTACTTTAAAATCCGATCTTGCAGGAACAGAAAGCCAGTGCAGGGACGCCAGGTTTAATTTGGTCAAACTTTCTGCTTTGTGTCAAGAGTCTGGCAGCAGCATTTGAATCAGTTGAAGACCCCTAATCCTGGACTGTGGTAAGCCAGAAAATAGAGCATTACAATAGTCCAATCTAGAAGAGACAAATGCATGAATCAAAGTCTCAGCATCAGCCATAGACAGGATGGGATGAATCTTCGCTATATTTCGCAAATGGAAGAAAGCAGTCCTCGTAATGTCTCTAATGTGGAGATCAAAGGACAACGTAGGATCAAAAATTACTCCAAGGTTCCTCACTTTATCCCTATGATGTATAACACACGGACCTAAGCTAAGTGGTAGCTGATCAAATTTATGCCCATACCTCACTGGACCAAGAACCATAACTTCAGTCTTATCAGAATTTAAAAGTAGGAAGTTATTAGACATCCAACTTCTTACTGATGCAAGGCAATCTTCCAAAGATTTTATGTGAGTGAGATTACCAGCAGTTATTGGCATGTACAATTGAGTGTCATCAGCATAGCAATGAAAGGAAATCCCAAAGCGCCGCAGGATATTCCCAAGAGGTGCTACATAAAGGGTAAAAAGCAGGGGGCCTAAAACAGATCCCTGAGGAACCCCAAACTTCATGTCCCTACAATCAGAGGAGATGCCATTACACAGTACGCAGTAAGAGTGACTGGACAGGTATGACGTCAACCAGGCAAGAGCAGTTCCAGTAATCCCAAAGTGATTTTCCAGCCTATTGAGTAAAATATGATGATCCACAGTATCAAACACAGCACTAAGATCCAGCAGCACCAAGACTGTAGTGGTATCTGAGTCCATTGCTCGCAAAAGGTCATTCACTACTTTAGTAAGTGCTGTCTCTGCGGAGTGATATTTTCTAAAAGCAGATTGCAGTGGCTCAAAAAGATTATTCTCAGTGAGGTAGTCCACGAGCTTTCGCGAAATCACTTCTTCCAGGATTTTAGAACAAAATGATAGATTAGATATCGGTATAGAATAAAGACGCTGAAACCTTTCTCTGACGGCCCAGACCACGGAGCGCTGCAGAGATAAAAGCATCCAGGTCAGCTAAGCCGCACAGAGAGTGAGCTGCCATCGCAAATCACAGCAGTTACAACGGAAAGCGTCCCTGGTACCCCACGAAACCGGGCGTGGTGACCGGCAGAGTCCCTTTGCCAAGGTACCGTAGACAGCTGTGCAGACGGACGGGTCCTCGACTGAAAACCAGACGGCTTCCAGCATCGGACCTCACGGAGACCACCTGCATTGCCCCCAAGTAAGATCGGAGCATGTCAGAGATAAACAGAGTAGCTTTATTTAATTCTATTCAAAATCATTAATCTTCTCTCACGTTAATAAATACCAAATTAAATTCCCCGCTGATTAGGATGAATTTAACCCCTTAATGCCCGAATTTATATAGCTATATATAAAAAAATGTTTTGTGTGTGTTTTTGCCTTTAAGTAGATGGTAAATAATGTTGAGATTATTAATTTCACTTTTGCCCAAAACTAGATAGTAATATTGGGTGTTCTGGTAATGACTTTATGTTATAATGTTATAATAATAACGATGGTGACAATGGGCATACAGGTCAATTTGGTAAGTGGCATATTTGAGTCAGAGATTGTAGCATATATGCAACGATGGGCATTAAGGGGTTAACTCCTAAAACTCCCGCTACGAAACCAAATTATCTGAATGTCATATAATCATTGCTCATTGAATTTCATCATCATCCAATTGCTTCCTGTGATATGTCCTGTTATTTAACTCCTGCCTGAGTTAAATAAATATCTTAAACATTGGAAGTTGTCTGTGATTTTGTGTGGTTTTACTGAGGGTGTCAGATCTGACCTGCAGAACTTACTCCTGATAATTAGAGACTTCGTGCGCATGATAATTTGTACCCTATTGTCATGATAATATTTCCTATTGACTGACCCTAAAATCAGCGATATTATAACCTTGTTATAATATCATTCAGTCATAGTTGGTGCCCCCAGTATTCAAGGTAAAATTATCCACAAGTGATCATTTCAAATAACCTAAAACACATATTATATTCTTCCTGTTCTGCTACATTTAGTACACAAAAAAATTCAGAAGAGGAATCGATAAGGAATCGGATCAATAAGCAGAATGGATAATGGTATCGATAGATAAAATCTTATCAATACCCATCCCTAGACTACAGTATAACAAAATCAAAGAATGAGGATCAAAGAGAAGGGTAAGGACATAGACATGTGACAAAACTTAAAGAAATGAAATAATGAAAGACGTGTGGACGGATTCGCGCGTCATGACGCAGCCGCTCATGGCGCGGGACAAACACCTCCATGTTGGAAACCATTCGTAAGATTCAGACGGCTTTCGGTGGCTTTTCAGTCGAGTGAGTATCCGAGAAATTGTTTAACAGCTGGGCATGTTCCAACTTGTCCTGTGAGACTTCCAACACGGATGTGTTGTTTGTCCTGCGCCATGAACGGCTGCGTCGTGACGCGTGAATCTGTCGGAACGTCTTTCATTACAAAATCTCCTTTAACAGTGGAATGTGCCGATAAAGTGCTGATCCCGACCTTTTCTGAAACTTCTCTGCTAGTCACATGACGTCCGGCATCAACAGAGCCTTAAATTTGGAAGTGATCTGCTCGTTCCAGCCTGTCGATGGCCGCTCGGGGCGTGGTGTGCCCTCTGCCACCGTAGGCCGTTTTTAATCCAGTTTTAATGGTCCTTAATCCATGTGATACCGATAGAATCTTCACTGAAAGCCATCTGAATCTTCCAAATGGTTTCCATCTGGCTGTCTGGCAGAGTTTCTGAAAAACATTTTCATGGAACAAAGCAGCAGTCGCTCCACCATTCCTAAACAATAAAAATCCGATGAGGGGGGTGGACCAGTGCTCACTCAAAGCCTGCCCACAGGCGAATGACGCAACCGACAGGCGTGAAAAAACTCACGCATGCGCACGAAGGTTCAAGCTTGTCTGATGCAAGCGCACATTATTCAAATCCATATAGTTTTTGAAAAAAATAAAAAGGTCGGATACTTTTCTAACAGACCTCAGAAATAAATAAATGCAGTGACCATATTACTAGTCAAAGAATTAAAATTTGAAAAAGACTAAATACTGGCCATGGCTACTGTTATTTTTTTGTTTGAAAACAATAGTTCCTGCCATCATTTTTGAATGTACTGTTGTGCAATACTCTGATCAAGCAAGCTGAAAAAATGTAAAAAAAAAAGTGGTATAATTTAAATATACATGTATGTATTGTCTTTCAGACATCATCATCATGTTCACTATGCAACAAAGCTCAGTTATCCATACACATTAGAGGCATGGCCGCTTGAGTGACAGCTCATGTGTTGTTGCTGCGGTCGGCCAAAGGCTGCTGACTGCGACCGCTGTGGAGGCCTGTTTTATATTTGAACATTTTTTTGGAAATATTTGTAATATCGCTTGTTGGCTGTTGGAACAATTCATGTGATGAAATTTTGGATGTTCATCATGTTAGTATATTTAGCAGATATCAATAGTTTGATGACATTTGGCCCAGTTCATCCATAATTTTTAATGCCCACACCAAAGCAAAACCTTTATAAAACCCACTGCTCACCCCCCTACACACACCCGAAACAAAATTTGATTTAATGAACACACAAACTGAGGTTAGCCCATTAGCTGAACTTGTTGATAATTCTTAAGATGGGCGTGTTGGGCTTTATTTGTCCTGCCCAGGTCGTGCACAGTGTTAACCACGCTCCATCCCTTTACCGATATATGGGTTAGCCCTGTGAACACACACACACACACACACACACACACACACACACACACACACACACACACACACACACACACACACACACACACACACACACACACACACATTTTGTACATTATGTACAGGATTTTGAGCTATACACTGCTAAAATAATTAATAAATAAGATATATTTCAGTTCATCTGGCCTTTTGTCATGAGTGAGTATCATGATTCTGACTCACTGTAAATGTGGTGATACAGTAAGAAACCAAAGAAAACTGAGAAGCATCAAGAATTGTTTTGTTAATTAAGCATGGCACCCCAAGATGAAATTAAATCAAACTTTGAGATTTCCTGAGAGTCTCAGCTCTAATGGGCACTAACGGCTACAAAGAGTGATACTGTGACCTTTAATTTAATTGACTGCTGCATGAAGCATGCTGCCTTTCTACCTCCCCTCATTAAGCGGCATGTATCCGTATGTAATGGTGAATATATTTATTTCAAACCAAGTCACATGAACACGCCCATGGCCCAGGCTGATTGTACAGACAATGAGGAAGTTTCATATTTCAGTGTCATATTTATTTTATTTTTGTCTTATTGAAGTCTTATTTTTGCATCTCGTTGGACTTACTTGGTTTCATCAAGGTTATCAAGAAATATTCCTTTGAGATAGAAAAAGGTTGAAAATGGCTCACTCTATGATAATGTCCGAAGTGAAATACTATACGTTTTAGATTAACTAAAACTGAAGTAAGTCTGGATTTAATTGCAGAATCTCATCAGGATTTTATAATCAGTGTACTGCCTGCGGTCTGTGACTGCTGGGATAGGCTCCAGCCTCCCGCGACCCTTAATTTGCACCACGGTAGTATATTTCAGGGCATTCATGAGAAATATTACTTACTTGCAGTCAGACTCCAATGTAAAAAGCATCAATGAACAACTGTTTATGCCAGCTTCATTTAAAGTGAGACATACTAAATAATGTTGCCTCTTTCTGAGCCCCTTCATTGCTTTGTGGTGTGCTTGTGTGTGCAAGTGTGTCGTGTATTATATGCTACAGGAATTGCAAAAAAGATGAAACACTCCATCATTCTTCAACTGGAGATGCAATTGTTGAATATCTCGATGTTGGACATATTTACGCATGGTAGTATAACGGTAAATTTGGTGCCAAACATCTGAGCACTTATAACAGCAGAATTTGAAGCTGTAGAAATAAGTAACAGACTTGGTTTTCCTCTCTTCTCCAAACAAAACTGTTATACAGGTGCACAAATTCTGCACTATGCAGTGCCAATTAAGTGCAAATGTACACTCACAGTTTTGCTCCACACCCTAAAAAATGAACCGCTGTCTCAACGAGAAAAATTGATGTAGCAATTTCCATAGATTTTTTTAAGTTATTTCAACTTAGCTAAAGTTATTTCAACATGACTAGAGAAATCTTGTGGCATTAACTTCGATGAAAGTTGAAATAACTGAGCTGAAATAACTTTTACAAAATCTATGCAAATTGTTACATCAATTCAATTTCGATTTATATCATTTATATAGCGCCAAATCACAACAAAGTTGCCTCAAGGCGCTTCACACAAGTAAGGTCTAGCCTTGCCAACTCCAAGTGCAAGCACACAGGCGACAGTGGTAAGAAAAAACTCCCTCTGATGATTTTAGGAAGAAATCTCAAGCAGACCAGACACACAGGGGTGACCCTCTGCTTGGGCCATATTACCAACACAATTGACAAATATGAATATACAGGACAATTTGGGAGTCCATGCTGGTGCACAGGACAGAGAGAGAGAGAAAAAAACTGAATCAGGCAGCAGAAAGACACAACAAATACAGTATAATTTGTCCGCATTAAGCAACAAGAAAAAAAGAAGAAATGCTAAGGTGATTGGCAGCCACTAGCCCAAAGCTTCACTAAAAGACCCAGACTTTAGATAAAGTTGAGGCCGCGGCCTACTCTGTTTATGAATAAAATTAATTTAAAAGGGTATAATGTATATTCACATACTATGCCAGTATGCTAGCCATATGAAAGGGAAAATAAGTGTGTCTTAAGTCTGGACTTGAAAGTCTCAAGGGGTAATATATAAAGGGAGAAAAGCAGGGGGCCTAAGACTGTCAGGGTGGGTCCAGGCTCAGGGCGAGGTTATGGGTTTGTACCCTATTGTCATCTGCCTCCCCGGATTTGATCCTTTTGGTTACCCTTTTGATCATTTTGTATTATGTTTTCTCTGGTTGCATTTATTATGTATCTTTGGTATTTTATTATCTTGTTGTATTCTTTTTGTTTTCTGCGATCATTGGTTCTAGTCTTTCCATTGTTTTACTGTAGGTTCTGGTTTTGTTTCTGTTCTTCTAATCAGTTCTGTCTTATTTCCTCTGTCTGTGATGTCAGATTGAGATTCAGTTCAAGTGGTGTTTTTAGTCTTATTATTCTTGTGCTATTTTTAGGTCTGTCACTCTGTTTCCTAGTTTGCCCTTTATTCGATTCACGTTTCCTTTTGTTGGTCTGTGGGCATGTTATACTTTCACCATTGGTTTTCATTCACTGACTCCTTTTGCTTTTGATCTGCTTCGTTTTCACGCCACGTACTGGACCTGTCTCATGTTATCGTCCCTCACTCATTCTGTTTAGTGTATTTATCCACTCACGCTCCTTACTCTGGCTCACGTGTCTTTGCATCTTACATCACTCCACTTTGTGTTGTCTCCATTGCACTATCTTGCACCTGCTTCCCTCATCTTTGTTGCATCCAGCCACACCTCCTTCCAGAACCCTCGATCACACGTGCACCTTGTTTCATCACCTGTTATTTAGCGCTTACTTCCCTCACCGCGGTGCCAGCTGGTTGATCTTCGTATCTTCGTTCCAGCCCTGTTCTCGTCTCGTATACCTCAGTGTTTTTGACCTCGTTCTGCTTTTCTGGATTTTGCTCTCTGCCTCTGACTCTGATATTGTGTCTCACTGTGCCTTCGATCTCAGCCTGTTCCTGACCACGTATTTTACCTTGCCCTCATCTGTACCTTTGCTACGCGGCCTGCCTTTCTGTGTACTGGACCCTGGACTGTCTGTAAGATAAAGATTATTATTACACCGCATTGTCAGAGTTAGCATTTGTGTTCAAACACCTTCTGTGTTACGCGACCACGAATCCTGACAAAGACAGACCCCTGTGGAACCCCAAATTTCATGTCACTAAGGTTAGAGGTAGTGTTATGGTACAAAACACAGTGAGAACAGCTGGTCAGGTATGATGTCAACCATGCAAGGGCACTCCCAGTAATCCTAAAATGATTCTCTAGCATATTGAGTAGAACATGTTGATCCATGGTATCAAATGCAGCACTAAGATATAACAGCACCAGAACTGTAGTGGTGTCCAAATCCATTGCAAGCAGAAGATCATTCAGTACTTTAGTGAGAGCCATCTCTGTGGAATGATATTTTCTAAAAGCAGACTGCAGAGGCTCAAAAAGATTATTCTCAGTCAGGTGGTCCACAAGCTAGCATGAAACCACCTTTTCCAGAATTTTAGAGCAAAATGATATATTTGATATCGGCCTATAGTTTTTCAATATACTAGTGTCGAGATTAGATTTCTTAACTAATGGTTTAATTACTGCAGATTTGAAACATTAGGAACAGATCCAGAGGCTAATGAGAGATTAATAATTTCCAGTTATCAGTTTTTCCAATTGAGACAGTGTTTCCTTTTTTAGAGTGATGTTGCTGCAGTAAATATGTTGCAAAACATATTCACACAGCTGTACCAAAAAAAAAAAAAAAAAAAAAAAATGAAATCATGGATAAAATTTATGAATCTGCAAATCTGTATGTGAATTTCATATCTGCATGAATCATTCTCATTATAAACCATTTTATTTTGATATTACACAAACACAATTCATTAACTGCAACTGCTTGAATCTGCCACTTTCACGCTCAGATTACATGTGCTGCAGGCACCCATGTTTGTACTAAATACAGTATGGCAATAAAGTACTTATTCAGTCCTTGACTGTGCAAGTTCTCCGACTTAGAAAGATGAGAGAGGTCTGTAATTTTCAACGTAGGTACACTTCAACTGTGAGAGATGAAATGAGAAAAAAAAATCCAGGAAATCACATTGTAGGATTTTAAAGAATTTATTTGTAAATTATGGTGGAAAATAAGTATTTGGTCAAGGACAAAAGTTCAACTCAATACTTTGTAACATAATCTTTGTTGGCAATGACAGAGGTCAAACGTTTCCTGTAAGTCTTCACCAGGTTTGCACACACTGTAGCTGGTATTTTGGCCTATTCCGCCATGCAGATCTCCTCTAGAGCAGTGATGTTTTGGGGCTGTCGCTGGGCAACACGGACTTTCAACTCCCTCAAGAAATTTTCTATTCATCTGGAGACTGGCTCAGCCACTCCAGGACCTTGAAATGCTTTTTACGAAGCCACCACTTCGTTGCCCGAGCGGTGTGTTTGGATCATTGTCATGCTGAAAGACCCAGCCACATTGCATCTTCAATGCTCTCACTGAAGGAAGGACGTTTTGTCTTAAAATCTCACGATATATGGCCCCGTTCATTATTCCCTTAACACGGATCAGTTGCCCTGTCCCCTTTGCAGAAAAACAGCCCCAAAGCATGATGTTGCCATCCCCATGCTTCACAGTAGATATGGTGTTCTTGGAATGTAACTCAGCATTCTTCTTCCTCCAAACATAACTAGTTGAGTTTTTACCAAAAAGTTCTATTTTGGTTTCATCTGACGACAATATTCTCCCAATCCTCTTCTGGATCATCCATATGCTCTCTGGCAAACTTCAGACTGGCCTGGGCATGTACTGGCTTAAGCAGGGGGACACGCCTGGCACTGCAGGATTTGAGTCCCTCTCTGTGTAGTGTGTAGTCTTTGTTACTTTGGTCCCAGCTCTCTGCAGGTCATTCATCAGGTCCCCCGGTGTAGTTGTGGGATTTTATTCACCATTCTCATGATCATTTTGACCCCGCGGGATGACATCTTGAGTCCCAGATCAAGGGAGATTATCAATGGTCTTGTATGTCTTCTATTTTCTTATAATTGCTCCCACAGTTTATTTATTCACACCAACCTGCTTGACTATTGTGGATTCACTCTTCTATTGTCCCTCCACATGGATGAGCGACTCAGACCTGCTGATGTACTGAATCATCCTTTCCTGGTGGAGTATAAACCTCATGGTGTGGCAAATGCCCTTCCAGTCTTAGCTGAGGAAAATCCTGACATCACTATGAGCTAGGAAGATGCTGAAACAGCGGCCATCCTTCCTGGTCAGTCAGATGTTCAACAGTGCTAAAAATTTTAATTACTTTATCATTTGTTTAAAACAAAAAAATAAATAAATAAATAAAAGAAATCTGTGATGAGCTTTCAGTCGTTGCTGAGGAAAAGTCCAACTTGGCTCAGGACCTCATCACCACGAGCCAGGAAGATGTTGAAACAGCAACTATCCTTCCAGGTCAATGACTATCATTTGTGTCAAACTAAAAAAAATAAAATGTGATGACCTTTTCAGTCGTTGCTGAGGAAAACTCCAACTTGGCTGAGGACCTCATCTCCATGAACCACGAAGATGTAGCGGAAAGCTGTGACCAAACAGCCAACATCTTAAGCTTGCATTAAGATGAAGCCATTGAGTTTCTTCAAAGAAAAATAAACTCCATACAGCAAGGCCTGGTATATCTCCAGGTGTCAAAGAGGAGACGCTCTAAGCCATGCACAGCTTGGATCTGTCAACAACCCCCCCCCCCCCCACATTCAGGATTTAAGATTACCCAAAGAGCATTCCACATGGAGCTGTGAATTCTTATCAGCACCCCAAACCAGATGCAACTCAACTCCCCTCTCACATAAAAAACCTCCACAGAAAGACACTTTCTTCACCAAAAGTCCTAAAAAGAGGTTTTTCACACTAGACTCAAAAGAAACAGCTCACTGAAGGATTACTCTTGATTCACTGATTATTTCAAAAGCTTCTTGGGTTGAAATTGACTAAATATTATGTTTTTTCCATCTCTGCTAGATTTAATCCAAATCTAACCATGGAACAAGAGTAACCCCTGTGGGACGATTTGGGAAGGACAGGATTGATTTCCTGCAAGGCTCAAAAACCTAACCACATTTTAAAAAGGAAATTCCATTGTATGGTTGTAACAAAATAACAAAACAAAAAGAGAAAAGGAAACATGTCACTCTTTTCTATTTATGCATGAAAGTTTTATAATGGATGTGTTATACTCTGTTCATTGGGGAATGTTTACTTAGTGTGTTCTCTTTTATATATACACTCAACAAAAATATAAACGCAACACTTTTGGTTTTGCTCCCATTTTGTATGAGATGAACTCAAAGATCTAAACTTTTTCCACATACACAATATCACCATTTCCCTCAAATATTGTTCACAAACCAGTCTAAATCTGTGATAGTGTGCACTTCTCCTTTGCTGAGATAATCCATCCCACCTCGCAGGTGTGCCATACCAAGATGCTGATAAGACACCATGATTAGTGCACAGGTGTGCCTTCGACTGTCCACAATAAAGGCCACTCTGAAAGGTGCAGTTTTATCACACAGCACAATGCCACAGATGTCGCAAGATTTGAGGGAGCGTGCAATTGGCATGCTGACAGCAGGAATGTCAACCAGAGCTGTTGCTCGTGTATTGAATGTTCATTTCTCTACCATAAGCCGTCTCCAAAGGCGTTTCAGAGAATTTGGCAGTACATCCAACCAGCCTCACAACCGCAGACCACGTGTAACCACACCAGCCCAGGACCTCCATATCCAGCATGTTCACCTCCAAGATCGTCTGAGACCAGCCACTCACACAGCTGCTGAAACAATCGGCATAACCAAAGAATTTCTGCACAAACTGTCAGAAACCATCTCAGGGAAGCTCATCTGCATGCTCGTCGTCCTCATCAGGGTCTCGACCTGACTCCAGTTCGTCGTCGTAACCGACTTGAGTGGGCAAATGCTCACATTCGCTAGCATTTGGCACGTTGGAGAGGTGTTCTCTTCACGGATGAATCCCGGTTCACACTGTTCAGGGCAGATGGCAGACAGCGTGTGTGGCGTCGTGTGGGTGAGCGGTTTTCTGATGTCAATGTTGTGGATCGAGTGGCCCATGGTGGCGGTGGGGTTATGGTATGGGCAGGCGTCTGTTATGGATGAAGAACACAGGTGCATTTTATTGATGGCATTTTGAATGCACAGAGATACTGTGACGAGATCCTGAGGCCCATTGTTGTGCCATACATCCAAGAACATCACCTCATGTTGCAGCAGGATAATGCACAGCCCCATGTTGCAAGGATCTGTACACAATTCTTGGAAGCTGAAAATGTCCCAGTTCTTGCATGGCCGGCATACTCACCGGACATGTCACCCTTTGAGCATGTTTGGGATGCTCTGGACCGGCGTATACGACAGCGTGTACCAGTTCCTGCCAATATCCAGCAACTTCGCACAGCCATTGAAGAGTAGTGGACCAACATTCCACAGACCACAATTGACAACCTGATCAACTCTATGCAAAGGAGATGTGTTGCACTGCATGAGGCAAATGGTGGTCACACCAGATACTGACTGGTATCCCCCCCCCAATAAAAAACTGCACCTTTCAGAGTGGCCTTTTATTGTGGGCAGTCTAAGGCACACCTGTGCACTAATCATGGTGTCTAATCAGCATCTTGATATAGCACACCTGTGAGGTGGGATTGATTATCTCAGCAAAAGAGAAGTGCTCACTAGCACAGATTTAGACTGGTTTGTGAACAATATTTGAGGGAAATGGTCATATTGTGTATGTGGAAAAAGTTTTAGATCTTTGAGTTCATCTCATACAAAATGGGAGCAAAACTAAAGTGTTGCATTTATATTTTTGTTGAGTATATATATATATATAATTCCAGGTAAACCAGTTACAAGATTTATTCTACAGGACTTGGTTTGGTTTCAAAGCGGAATGTTGAAGCCACGCTGATTTATATCTATAAAACTAGACAAAGGAAACTCCAGAAACTACATTACCCAGAATTCTTGGGGGTGGAACTTGTTAAATTCGCTCTCTTTTTTCACTTACACTTTTCCCTTTTACTCTTTACTCTTCACTCTTATTTTCCTCTCTCCACTTTTCTTGAGTCTAAAGACGCGCCTAGCCGTCAGTAGTAAGATTTATGACCCTTTGTTTAAAGCCACATGCTACATAAGACTCATTCTTGTTTGGTAAACCGACAAGAATTTACTTTATTTTTCCGACAGATAACTTTTGCAACCTTTGTCAGGTTAAACGCGCCAGCGCATTTAACTTCCTTTTTGAATTTCAAATTAAACCTTTTTCTTCGTCAAACTCCAAATTCCTTTCACGAACATTTTTCTTCTAAAGTCAGCTATTTTTGCATTGAATTCTGATTTGACCAAGCTTCCAAAAGACAATGACGAAAGACAAATTTTTGATTTTGATAGAGAATAAAGATGCTCAAATCTTTATTCTGACAAGCCATACTCCAGAGCGCTGCAGAGTAAAAAAACATCCAGGTCAGCTGAGACGTTCAACAGTGACTTGAACTGCCACTGCGAAACCACAGCACAATAACAGAAATCATCCCCGCTGCTGATGAGACCGAGTGGGTTGGACCAGCAGAGCCTCTTTGTCAAGGTCCCTGATGAAGCTGTGTGGCGGACAGAGCGTCGACTGAACCAGATGATTCCAGCATCAGATCTCACGGAGACCCGCTGCACTGCACAAAGTAAGACCGGGCTATGTTGTCAAATAAACAGAGTGGCTTCATTTAACTCTATTTAAGATCATTAATCTTCTCTCAAGTTAATAATACCAAAGTAAATTACCTGTTAAATTAGGACGAATCTTACTCCTAAAACTCCCGCTACGAAACCAAATTATCTGAACATCATATAATCATTGCTCATTGAAGGTCGTCATCATTAAATTGATCACTGTGATATGTCCTGTTATTTAACTCCTGCCAGAGTTAAATAAATATCTTAAACGTGTGAAGTTATCTGTGATTTTTGTATGGTTTACAGAGGGTGTCGGATCTGACCTGCAGAGCTTATCCTTTAGAAACTGAGACTGATTAATTAAATTGAGACTAATCAATTAATGAATGCTTAAACTAAAAGTACCTATACTTTGAACTACGTGGTGCCCCGAGGTAAAAGTATCCACATGTGATAATTTTCAATATTCCAAAACATTATTATATTCATCCTGTGACTCTGTTCCTACAAAGATGTTGAAACAGAAGCCATCCTTCCAGGTCAGTCAGATGTTCAACAGTGCTGACAGTTTAAATCACTTCATCATTTGAATCAAACTAACAAAAATATTTCTGTGTGATTTACAGAGGTGCCAACAGAGACCAGGAGAACCTGGAAGAACCATCTGACACAGCTTTTCCAGAGGATCCTCTGCCTCTGCTGATCCAGCCTGTGTGCCCCAGCTGTTGTTTTTTATGTTTTTTTTTTAAATGTACATGGAATTGTAATGTGTAATTTACACATAAACAGTTTACAAGTCGTTTTACGGATGATGTGTTTAAATTTACAACCCTAATTCCAATGAAGCTGGGACGTTGTGTGAAATGTAAATAAAAACAGAAGACAATGAGCTGCAAATCGTCTTCAACCGATATTCAATTGAATACACCACAAAGACAAGATATTTAATGTTCAAACTGATAAACTTTATTGTTTTTGTGCAAATGTTTGCTCATTTTGAAATGGATGTCTGCAACATGTTTCAAAAAAGCTGGGACAGTGGTATGTTTACCGCTGTGTTACATCACCTTTCCTTCTAACAATACTCAATAAGCATTTGGGAACTGAGGACACTAATTGTTGAAGCTTTATAAGTGGAATTCTTTCCCATCCCCAAAAGTCTCAGCTGTTCTCAAGAAAACATGGGGCGAGGATCACCACTTTGTGAACAACTGCATGAAAAAAAACAGTCCAACAGTTTAAGAACAATGTTTCTCAATGTTCAATTGCAAGGAATTTAGGGATTCCATCATGTACAGTCCATAATATAAGCAGAAGATTCAGAGAATCAGGAGAACTTTCTACACATAAGCGGCAATGCCGAAAACCAACATTGAATGCCCGTGACCTTCGATCCCTCAGGTGGCACTGCATTAAAACCAACATCATTGTGTAAAGGATCTTACCGCGTGGGCTCAGGAACACTTCAGAAAACCATTGTCAGTTAACACAGTTCGTCGCTACAAGTGCAAGTTAAACTCTACCATGCAAAGCGAAGCCCAAGCTCATTTGAAATGGAGTGATGCAAAGTGGAAAAGTGTGCTGTGGTCTGATGAGTCCACATTTTGGAAATCATGGACGTCATGTCCTCCGGACAAAAGAGGGAAAAAGACCGTCCAGATTGTTACCAGTGCAAAGTTCAAAAGCCAGCATCTGTGATGGTATGGGGATGTGTTAGTGCCATGGCATGGGCAACTTACACATCTGTGATGGCACCATCAATGCTGAAAGGTCTATCCAGGTTTTGGAACAACACATGCTGGCATCCAAGCAACGTCTTTTTCAGGGACGTCCCTGCTTATTTCAGCAAGACAACACCAAGCCACATTCTGCACGTGTTACAACAGTGTGGCTTCATAGTAAAAGAGTGCGGGTACTAGACTGGCCTGCCTGCAGTCCAGACCTGTCACCCACTGAAAATGTGTGGCGCATTATGAAACGCAAAATACCACAACGGTGACCCCAGACTGTTGAACAACTGAAGTCGTACATCAAGCAAGAATGGAAAGAATTCCACTTACAAAGCTTCAACAATTAGTGTCCTCAGTTCACAACCACTTATTGAGTATTGTTAGAAGGAAAGGTGATGTAACACAGCGGTAAACATACCACTGTCCCAGCTTTTTGAAACATGTTACAGACATCCATTTCAAAATGAGCAAATAAAAAACAAAAACAATAAAGTTTATCAGTTTGAACATTAAATATCTTGTCTTTGTGGTGTATTCAATTGAATATAGGTTGAAGAGGATTTGCAAATCATTGTATTCTGTTTTTATTTACATTTTACACAACGTCCCAACTTCAATGGAATTGGGGTTGTCGTTTAATATATGTTTTATAGGAATATCAAGCTAATTTGACTAATTTGTGAATTTTAATTGTGAGAAACCTGCCAAAACCACTCAAGAATACTCAGAAATATCACAACAAACAGATTTGTACACAATTATGTCCATTCATTTGCAATTATATATATAGTCCTGCTCTACTCTAATAAATGTGCATAGTGTAGCATTTGCCTGGGGTTTTTGTGAACCATGACACCCTTAAGCCCCTTTCACACCAGTGCAAATGTAGAGTTGTGCATTATGATGTACCTACTACGTTGAGTTATGCAGCTCTACACAGCTCAGCACAGAGTTTTGCTACCCAATGCAGCAGGAAGTGGAAGAAATTTAATTTTCATTTTTGCTGCGTAGCGCACTGGACGATTAAAGCAGGCCATTTTAAGTAAGTCTGCACTTCTGCATATAAGTCTGCGCTATAGCGAGCTACTGCATGCAATTCTGCACAGCTGTACACTGTAGAAACTGAGTCAGTGGCTCCGAACGTTGCGTGGTAAGGTGCACCGACACGTGCATAACTTTGATTCACGCACGTCGTCATGATGATACCACCCGCTGTGTTCCCAGCTGGATGCCCTGCTTTGTTCCACCGCCTACCACACGCTCTGCGCTGGACGCTGCATATACTATAAAATAATATTTCATAGCAGATTAAATCATTTTCTCTGCAAGTCGTCTGTTGAAAATGGCTCTAATCGCTTCCTGAATCACAGAGGGCCACTCCAGCAGCCCCGTGCATGCGCTGAATGAGCTGGAGAAAAGCATTTGCAGCCGTCTAAAAAGGTAATTATTGTCATTTTTACATTGTCATGGCTTGGTAAAACAGTTGCATTTCTTTCATTTTTGTCTGCAGTTGTTAAAGTATGTTTATGATATATTTATCATCTCGTTATAATTGTTCAGACGAGCTGCACTCTGATGCGATCCGCTGACAGCAACCACTCTGTTACTTCTTCTTTTCGCCAGCTGACGAGCTGCACATTGTGTTGGCGAGCAGATCACACCACTTAACATGACATTTATGAGTGAAGGATTTTTTGAACATTTCAAAATTATCTTTGTGCAACTGCACGCGCCGGTGCCCCTCTCAAGTCCAGTCTATATCCATTAAAGACGAGTTACTCTCCTGCATGACACAGGTCGTGCAAGTGTGTGATCAAAATCATGTATATGTCAGTGCACCTGTAGAAACAAAAGTGCTGCTGTGGAGGGAGAGCCTTTGCAGCAGCGCAATCACCCTCGTTGCCATGGCACTGCTGAGTGTTGGCACGATTGTTGAAGGCTGTGTATTTGTTCACAGCAGGGAGGCTTTGCAGTAGCGTGATCACCCTCGCTTGGTGCTGCTGAGGGCCGACACGGTGATCAGAGCAAACTGCGCCTCTGTTTGTGCAAACCAGGCAGCAGTTTACAGAAGCGTGACTTCAAGTGTGAAAAGGTTTCAGATTCGTGTGTGAACAGGTTTGATCCATGCACCATGCAGCATGTGTGATTCAACGTGCACAAGTGATCCACACAGCCTGGCATGTATGCATGAACCGCGCAGGGATCCATCCATTAAAATGCACATCAGATAAAATGGTTACATTCTTTCAATTCATAAAATTGATTTTTTTTTTCAAAATCCAGAGAAACACAAACAGTAGGTTTAAAAAAAAAATAACAAAAAAGAGCAGGACAGAGAGACAGTGCCCCCCCCACCCCGATACACAGGAAAAATGCAGAGTACGCATGCATTTCAGGGCCTATTCTAAACACAGCAAAACGCTACTCTCTCTTTGCGCCGGTGTGAAGGGGGCTTTAACCACTGCTGTCTGCATCAGAGCAGTCAGACGTTTCAATAGAAGGTGTTACATTTTTATTTTTTTTCTATGTTCTGTTGGACCAGAGTTAGAAGTGTTTTTCCTTGGCAGGGGTATACACTGTGTGTGTCTGTAGTTTATTTATGCCTGAACACCACTGCAGCGAGGCTGGCTCCAGAAGGGAGCAGGTTCTCATTGAAGGCGATGCCAAAATGTGCAACTTCAGAGCAGAATAAACACCTTTACAGCATAGTACAAAAAACTATTTTGGTCTGTACAGCTTGTTTCCCCCACTGCACAGGGGGGTAAATTATTTTCTAACTCCTTAGTTAAGATATTTTAAAGGCCCAGTCACATGGCACTTAATGAAGGGCAATGAAGCTCTAACGAAACAAGAAATCTGGACTTTCGTTGGCATCGTTTAACCTTCCCGCAGCTTTGTTCCTTGCAGTTGGCACTATTGATTTTTAAACTGTCAAACAATTTGAACAAATGCCACCCAAAAACCTCAATTCGTCCATATTCGTTTTGCTGTAGATCTTGATAGATTTTTATCGTTTACTTAGTTTTTGTAACATTAGTGTTTAGTTTGACTTCGTTAAACCAGGTGAATGTTTTCATACAGTACAAAAGCCGGTTTGTGGGTGCTTGTGCGGAGGAGCTAAAGCTCGCCGTAAAAAACACAGATGGAGGAGAAACTGCAGCGAAAGCGGTGATGCTGGTGTGTGCGGTGTGGGGGCTTCTGCCACTGTGTGCAAGTGCTGCCGCGGTCATGCCGTGGTGCTGGCCAGCAAGGAAAAATTTGTCGGCCTCTCCGCCAGCGCACGGCAGCTCGTGATCATGGTGTTGGCCAGCGCTGCGCACACCTGAGGGCAGAGTTGCTGCACAAGAAGTCCGGCCGAGCTGCAACATTCTGTCCATGAGCTCTGAAGGGCTCCAACCTCTGCTGCCCTATTCAGTGTCTGACAGTTCAAGCATTTTGAGGAAGTGATCCTTGATCACTGTGTATTTGTTCGCAGTGGGAGGGCTTTGCAGCAACACAATCAGCTTTGTTCCCGTGGAGCTGACGACCGACATCGTAATAACGTTTTGTCACTCTTGTAGTCTCTCTTGCTGTTAGTTTGTGTGTGGTGTATGTGAGTTTGTCCATGTGTTTGTGTGAAATGACTGCATATGGTAGCATGTGTATGTCCGCACAACTGTGAAGACTGAACAGGCCAGCAAGCAGGGACCAACAGGCCTTCAGTAGTACTCACTAAACCCACTGAATACCATCGAGCCTGAAGGAAATTCCAGGTAAAACACTGAAAAAGGGTTTAAAATCATAAATTAACAAGCATATGCAGATGACCTCTGAATAAGAAAAAGGGGCCAAGCTGTTTTGTTTGGAACATGGGGAATGCCTGCGTACTCAACTGCCAACCCCTTTGTTTGATCCTTCAAAGATGTGAAAATATGTAATAAATGCTAAATACTGCATTAGTATATTTGATTTCTTGGAACATGAAGGCAGACTCATGCAGATACTATCCCAAATTTAATATCCCAAATGCTGTCAGCATTAAATCCAAGTAAAAGTGATAAAAATGTCTCTGGGGTTGTACTTTAAGTTTGACATTTACAGTTCACACAGACCCAACAATGCTGCTAGAAACACAGCAATAGCTGTAAATGGGAGGGCACTCATCTTAAATAAATAATTCAAAATATGTATGCTATGAAACATCTATCAAATCAAATAAATTTTATTTATATAGCACCAAATCACAACAACAGTTGCCCCAAGGCGCTTTATATTGCAAGGCAAAAGCCATACAATAATTACAGAAAAACCCCAACGGTCAAAATGACCCCCTATGAGCAAGCACTTGGCGACAGTGGGAAGGAAATCTCCCTTTTAACAGGAAGAAACCTCCAGCAGAACCAGGCTCAGGGAGAGGCAGTCTTCTGCTGGGACTGGTTGGGGCTGAGGGGACAGAATCAGGAAAAAGACATGCTGTGGAAGACAGCAGAGATCAATCACTAATGATTAAATGCAGAGTGGTGCATACAGAGCAAAAAGAGAAAGAAACACTCAGTGCATCATGGGAACGTCCCAGCAGTCTAAGTCTATAGCAGCATAACTAAGGGATGGTTCAGGGTCACCTGATCCAGCCCTAACTATAAGCTTTAGCAAAAAGGAAAGTTTTAAGCCTAATCGTAAACGTAGAGAGGGTGTCTGTCTCCCTGATCTGAACTGGGAGCTGGTTCCACAGGAGAGGAGCCTGAAAGCTGAAGGCTCTGCCTCCCATTCTACTCTTAAAAACCCTAGGAACTACAAGTAAGCCTGCAGTCTGAGAGCGAAGCGCTCTATTGAGGTGATATGGTACTAAGAGGTCCCTAAGATAAGATGGGACCTGATTATTCAAAACCTTATAAGTAAGAAGAAGAATTTTAAATTCTATTCTAGAATTAACAGGAAGCCAATGAAGAGAGGCCAATATGGGTGAAATATGCTCTCTCCTTCTAGTCCCTGTCAGTACTCTAGCTACAGCATTCTGAATTAACTGAAGGCTTTTCAGGGAACTTTCAAAAATGACTCCAAGATTTCTCACAGTATTACTAGAGGTCAGGGTAATGCCATCCAGAGTAAGGATCTGGTTAGACACCATGTTTCTAAGATTTGTGGGGCCAAGTAGAATAACTTCAGTTTTATCTGAATTTAAAAACAGGAAATTAGAGGTCATCCATGTCTTTATGTCTGTAAGACATTCCTGCAGTTTAACTAATTGGTGTGTGTCCTCTGGCTTCATGGTCAAGCGTGCACCTTTGTAAAAGACATAAGAAATTCTGATTATCCATCACTTGTATATGTTTGTAGTGATCAAACTGTCAACAAGAAAAAAAATTATCCATTTCTTGCTATGAGAAAGTGTCTGTATAAGGTTTCTGTCATGCTCGCCAAATATCTTCAATCTGTCCCTATCTAAAGACATCATCCCTGTGTGACAATCGCTCCATTGCAGCAAAGACTGAGTGACTACCGACCAATCACAGGTATCATAATCATGAAGCGCTTTGAAAGGCTGGTTCTGCAGCATATCACAGTCAGCGTGCTAGTCACCTTCAGCCTGTGTCAGTTTGCAGACAGAGCAAACAGGTTTACAGAAGATGTTATCACCATTTGTTTTGACTGCAATAACCCACCTTGAGCAGCAGAGAAGCTACATATCTGAAGGTGCTTTTCAGACTTCAGCTCTGCCTTTAACACAACAACTCAAGCAGAGTGATTACTAAACTCACTGGTTTAAGACTTTTATGACCCAACCACTGGATCAAGAAACCTCCGATATTCTGATCAACTGTGTTTTGTATTATACAATTTAAATTAGCTATTATATTTTAAATTTGTAATCACCATGGCTGCCATATACAATTTTAAAGGGGAAAAGAATCTTTGCAACGGCATGGCCATAAGCCACATGTTCTTTTCCTGCTGCTGTGAAAAGGGCGCTCAAAGAGAATTTTGTTGTAGTGTGCAATGACAACAAAGATAAGCCATCCATCCATCCACATACCAATAGACCTGCTAAGGATAGCCTATTAAAAATTTGATTTCAATAAACACTAGGGCTGCACCTAAGGATTATTTTTTATCAATTAATCGAAAGATAATTTTTTTGATTAATAAATTAATCTAACAATTAATTTATCGATTATTCTAACTACCCAATTACAAGGAATTCTTAATATTTCAAGATTTTATTCAAGTACCTCTTGACAAACAAAACCTTTGTTACAAAAGTAACAAGATTACAAACCCAGTTCCAATTAAGTTGGGACGTTGTGTAAAAATGTAATGTAAAATAATATAAAAACAGAATACAATGATTTGCAGATCCTCTTCAACCTATATTCAGTTGAATACACCACAAAGACAAGATATTTAATGTTCAAACTGATAACCTTTATTCTTTTTGTGCAAATATTTGCTCATTTTGAAATGGATGCCTGCAACACATTTCAAAAAGCTGGGACAGTGGTATGTTTACCACTGTGTTACATCACCTTTCCTTCTAACAACACTCAATAAGCATTTCGGAACTGAGGACACTAATTGTTGAAGCTTTGTAAGTGGAATTCTTTCCCATTCTTGCTTGATGTACGACTTCAGCTGTTCAACAGTCCGGGGTCTCCGTTGTCATATTTTGCACTTCATAATGCGCCACACATTTTCAATGGGCGACAGGTCTGGACTGCAGGCAGGCCAATCTAGTACCCGCACTCTTTTACTACGAAGCCATGCTGTTGTAACGTGCAGAATGTGGCTTGGCATTATCTTGCTAAAATAAGCAGGGACATCCCTGAAAAAGCAGTTGCTTGGATGGCACCATGTGTTGCTCCAAAACCTGGATGTACCTTTCAGCATTGATGGCGCCATCACAGATGTGTAAGTTGTCCATACCATGGGCACTAACAAACTGCCGTACCATCACAGATGTTGGTTTGTGAACTTAGCGCTGGTAACAATCTGGATGGAACAATTTGAAATGTGGACTCATCAGACCACAGCACACTTTTCCACTTTGCATCTGTCCATTTCAAATGAGCTCGGGCCTAGAGAAGGCGGCGGCATTTCTGGATGTTGTTGATGTATGGCTTTTGCTTTCCATGGTAGAGTTTTAACTTGCACTTGGAGATGTAGCGACGAACTGTGTTAACTGACAATGGTTTTCTGAAGTGTTCCTGAGCCCATGCACTCCTTTACACAATGATGTCAGTTTTTAATGCAGTGCTGCCTGAGGGATCAAAGGTCACGAGCATTCAATGTTGGTTTTCAGCCTTGCCGCTTACGTGTAGAAAGTTCTCAGGATTCTCTGAATCTTCTCATTATATTATGGACTGTAGATGATGGAATCCCTAATTTTCTTGCAATTGAAGTTTAAGAAAAACATTGTTCTTAAACTTTTGCACTATTATTTCACGCAGTTGTTGACAAAGTGGTGATCCTCGCCCCATATTTGCTTGTGAATTGCTGAGCCTTTGGGGATGCTCCTTTTATACCCAATCATGACACTCATAATTAGTGTCCTCAGTTCCCAAATGCTTATTGAGTGTTGTTCGAAGTAAAGTTGATGCAACACAGTGATAAACATACCACTGTCCCAGCTTTTTTGAAACATGTTGCAGGAATCCATTTAAAAATGAACAAATATTTTCACAAAAACAATAAAGTTTATCAGTTTGAACATTAAATATCTTGTCTTTGTGGTGTATTCATTGAATATAGGTTGAAGAGGATTTGCACATCATTGTATTCTGTTTTTATTTACATTTTACACAATGTCCCAACTTCTTGGAATTGGGGTTGTAAATATGCAACAAAAAATAGCCCACTCGTCACTGGTAATCTGGTTTAGCAACATAAACTTCTCCAAAATAAAGTTACAGCAAGAACTGGTTCATTTCAAGTAAAAATAAAATACATTGTGCAACCTGTGCAATTAAGTAAGTTTTACAACAGTCCATCCATTCATCCATCCATTTTCTTCCCGCTTTATCCGGAGTCGGGTCACGGGGGCAGCAGCTCAAGCAAAGCCGCCCAGACCTCCCGATCCACACACACCTCCCCCAGCTCCTCCGGGGGAACCCCAAGGCGTTCCCAAGCCAGCCGAGAGATGTAGTCCCTCCAGCATATCCTGGGTCTTCCCCGGGGCCTCCTCCAGCGAGGTGTCCAGGGGCATCCGGAAAAGATGCCCGAGCCACCTCAACTGACTCCTTTCGACATGGAGAGCAGCGGCTCGACCCCGAGCTCCTCCCGCGTGACCGAACTCCTCACCCTATCTCTAAGGGAGCACCCAGCCACCCTGCGGAGGAAACTCATCTCGGCCGCTTGTACTCACGATCTCGTTCTTTCGGTCATGAGCCAAATCTCATGAGCATAGGTGAGGATCGGAACGTAGGTCGTTCAGTAAATCGACAGCTTTGCCCCCCTACTCAGCTCTCTCTTCAGCACGACGGTCCGATACAGCGACCGCATTACTGCAGATGCTGCACCGATCCGTCTATTGATCTCACGCTCCATCCGTCCCTCACTCGTGCACAAGACCCCGAGATACTTAAACTCCTCCACTTGAGGCAAGGACACTCCACTGACCTGAAGAGGGCAAAGCACCTTTTTCCGGTCGAGAACCATGGCCTCGGATTTGGAGGTGCTGATTTTCATCCCGGACACTTCACACTCGGGTGCAAACCGCCCCAGTGCACGCTGAAGGTCCTGATTTGACGAAGCCAACAGAACCACATCGTCGGCAAACAGCAGAGACGAGATTCTGTAGTTCCCCTCTACACCCTGGCTGCGCCTAGAAATTCTGTCCATAAAAATAATGAACAGAACCGGTGACAAAGGGCAGCCCTGGCAGAGGCCAACGTGCACTGGAAACAGGTTTGACTTACTACCGGCAATGCGAACCAAACTCCTGCTGCGGTTGTACAGGGACCGGATAGCCCTTAGCAAAGGATCCCGGACCCCATACTCCCGGAGCACCCCCCACAGGGTGCCCCGAGGGACACGGTCGAACGCCTTCTCCTCCACAAAACACATGTGACTGGTTGGGTGAACTCCCATGAACCCTCGAGCACCCGATGGAGCGTGTAGAGCTGGTCAAGTGTGCCACGACCAGGAAGAAAACCACACTGCTCCTCCTGAATCCGAGGTTTGACCATCGGTCGAATTCTCCTCTCCAGTACTCTGGAATAGACCTTACCGGGGAGGCTGAGGAGTGTGATCCCCCTATAGTTGGAACACACCCTCCGGTCCCCCTTCTTAAACAGAGGGACCACCACCCCGGTCTGCCAGTCCAGAGGCACTGTCCCCGATCGCCACGTGATGCTGCAGAGGCGTGTCACCCAAGACAGTCCCACAACATCCAGAGACTTAAGGTACTCAGGACGGATTTCATCCACCCCAGGAGCCTTGCCACCGAGGAGCTTTCCAACCACCTCTGTGACTTTGGCCTGGGTAATGGATGAGTCCACCTCTGAGTCCCCAGTCTCTGCTTCCTCTTCAGAAGACGTGACGATGGGATTGAGGAGATCCTCGAAGTATTCCTTCCACTGCCCGACAACATCCCCAGTCAGAGTCAACAGCTCCCCACCCGCACCATAAACAGTGCTGGTGGAGAGCTGCTTCCGCCTCCTGAGGCGTCAGACGGTTTGACAAAATCTCTTCGAGGCTGACCGATAGTCCTCCTCCATGGCCTCCCCGAACTCCTCCCAGACCCGAGTTTTTGCCTCTGCGACCGCACGGGCTGCGGCGCACTTGGCCTGCCGGTACCTGTCAACTGCCTCCGGGGTCCCACCTACCAACAAAGATAAGTAGGACTCCTTCTTCAGCTTGACGGCATCCCTTACTTACGGCATCCACCACTGGGTTCGGGGATTGCCGCCGCGACAGGCACCAGAGACCTTGTGACCACAGCTACGAGTGGCCGCATCGACAATGGAGGTGGAGAACATGGTCCACTCGGACTCCATGTCTCCAACGTCCCCTGGGATCTGGGAGAAGCTCTTCCGGAGGTGGGAGTTGAAGACCTCGCTGACAGAGGTTTCTGCCAGTCATTCCCAGCAGACCCTCACAATACGTTTGGGCCTGCCAGGTCTGACCGGCTTCCTACCCTCCCAGCGGATCCAACTCACCACCAGATGGTGATCGGTTGACAGCTCTGCCCCTCTCTTCACTCGAGTGTCCGAGACACGTGGCCGAAGGTCAGATGATATGACTACAAAGTTGATCATCGACCTCCGGCTCAGGGTGTCCTGGTGCCACATGCACTTATGAACACCCTTGTGCTCGAACATGGTGTTTGTGATAAACAAACTGTGACTAGCACAGAAGTCCGACAACTGAACACCACTCGGGTTCAGATCGGGGAGGCCGTGCTTCCCGATCACCCCCCTCCAGGTCTCACTGTCACCGCCCACGTGGGCATTGAAATCCCCCAGGAGAACAATGGAGTCCCCAGTCGGAGCGCTATTTAGTACCCCTCCCAGAGACTCCAAGAATGTCGGGTACTCTGCACTGCCACTCGGCCCAAAGGCCGAGACAAAGGTGAGAGACCTGTCCCCGACCCGAAGGCATAGGGACGCGACCCTCTCATTCACTGGAGTGAACTCCAACACATGGCGATTGAGCTGGGGAGCAGTAAGCAATGCAACCCCAGCTCTCCACCTCTCCGCATGGGCAACGCCAGAAAAATGAAGCATCCAGCCCCTCTCCAGGAGTTGGGTACCAGAGCCCAAGCTGTGCATGGAGGTGAGCCAGACTATCTCTGTCAGTATCTCTCAACCTCCCGCACAAGCTCAGGCTCCTTCCCCCCCCCAGCGAGGTGACATTCCACGTCCCAACAGCCAGGGGCTGTGAGCATGGACTGGGCAGCCAGGCCACCTGCCCTCGACCGCCACCCAATCCTCTCTGCACCCAACCCCCATGGCCCCCTCTGCAGGTGGTGAACCCACAGGAGGGCTGTGTTATTCTATGTTATTCTAACGTAACACACACACCCAAGCACATACAGTCTCTCTCCCATTCTGCTTCTTTCTCTCCGTCCCACCCTCTTGTCATCTTACAGTTGTGCATTTTGAGAGACAGTTAACTTTTTTCCTAACAGAAATAACAAAAAGTAGTGCAGTTGGAAACCTACCACATACTGCAGTCTCTCTCCTTTTCTCCCTCTATAGTTCCCCCTCTACACCCCCCAAGCCGTGAGTGTCCATAAGTCCTGAGACATGTAGACTGCAAGAATATAGTTAGGCATTATAGTGGAGGAATGTGAACATATCTACATGCCCTTTTTTTGTCACAATGTTTCCAACTGCTGAAAAGAGGCACATGTTTCCAACTGCTGAAAAGAGGCACTCAGGTGGAGTTGATGTTGCTGGGACAGACAGGTATGATTGGGCCAGAATAGCCAGGGTGGGGAACCTTTCCTCATTCTCCTTCCACCACTGGAGTGGGCTCTTATCCCTTGCAATACATTGTTCACCAAAATACACAAATACCTCATTCCTCACCATTTCATTACCATCACCATCTTCATCCTGGCCAGTGTCTTCCTCATTACTGTGCTCCTCTGAATCTGAGCCCAACAATTGGTCCAGCATAGACATTACCCTCCTCTTCGAAACCTGTGGCTGGGCATTGGCTGTGTCATCCTGCTCCACACTTGCCCACTGAAACTGTTCCTTCTCAATTCTTCTGGCTTGAAGTGCAAGAGTCTGAAGTTTGACTTGCACTTTGAGGATATCATCTGATGACAGGAACTTCATCATCTGCCCTGAATACAGTCTCACCCTGCCACCTTGAAGCTATCTCCTGTGCAGCAGCTGTTTTGAAAGAGTTGACAGGAGCAGACTCAAATGATCTCTGTGTGGATTTTTGTAGGCCCTTTACCAGTGGAGGTAGAGCAGGGATGGTAACATTAGCATATCTACTCAGGAAGATGGTGATTTACTCAAAGGGCTTGAGGGCTTGCTCCAGTTCTTCCAGTAGAGTCCACTGGTCACTTTTCAGAGCTAGGTAATGCTTTCCTCATTGCGTGACCTCTGGATCTGAAAGGGTTGCGGTCACTGGTCACTGCTGCTCCAATAATGAATAGCCCCCTGGCTGCTCCAATGAGTACATACTATTAGTATGAGGTCTGTCAATAAAGTATAGGTCCTTTTTATTTTTTTCAAAAACTATATGGATTTCATTCATGTTTTTACGTCAGACATGCTTGAACCCTCGTGCGCATGCGTGAGTTTTTCCACGCCTGTCGGTGATGTCATTCGCCTGTGAGCACTCCTTGTGGGAGGAGTCGTCCAGCCCCTCGTCGGAATTCCTTTGTCTGAGAAGTTGCTGAGAGACTGGCGCTTTGTTTGATCAAAATGTTTTCTAAACCTGTGAGACACATCGAAGTGGACACGGTTCTAAAAATTAAGCTGTTTTTTGGTGAAAATTTTAACAGCTGATGAGAGATTTTGAGGTGATACTGTCACTTTAAGGACTTCCCACGGTGCGAGACGTCGCGCAGCACTCCCAGGCGCCGTCGTCAGCCTGTTTCAAGCTGAAAACCTCCACATTTCAGGCTCTATTGATCCAGGACGTCGTGAGAGAACAGAGACGTTTCAGAAGAAGTCGGTTTCAGCATTTTATCTGGAAATTCCACTGTTAAAGGAGATTTTTTTTAATGCAAGATGTGCGGACGGATTGCAGCGTCAGCTCGCAGCCGCTGCGACGCTCCGCCACAGGAAAAACACCTCCGTTGGAAGCCTTAAGGACAAGTTGGAACATGTCCAGCTGTTAAACAATTTCTCATATACTCACTCCACTGAAAGCCATCAAAGCCGCCTGGATTTTACAAATGGTTATCAACATGGAGGTGTTTTTCCTGCGCCGACGCACGGACCCGTCCGCATGTCTTTCATTAAAAAAAATCTCCTTTAACAGTGGAATATCCAGTTATCAACTAAGTCTCACAACCATAAAGTAAGACAGGCAGCCCCAGGACTGTCAAGACTAGGACCTTCTCTTGCCTGCAAAGGCATTGCTGAACACATCTTTTGAAAAAGACTGAGTAAGGTCTCCAGAGCTACAGGACAAGTGGCTTTGTGACTGCACAGATGGCGGCCAAAGACATTTGTAAAGAAATGAACGTGGGGCTGTTTTGAAACAAAAACGGCTGAGATCCACAAAGTATCACTTCTCATATGAATCATATGACGAGCCTTTCAGTGATGCACTTAGGAAGTTGGAGGGTGGATTCTTCAGTGTTGTTGTTGATGCAGCCACGTCAGCCATCAAGGAAAGATTTTCCACATTGGAAAATGTGGAAATCAAGAACTTCCTTGACCTGCCATCAAAAAACATGAGCCTCCTTGAGCTTATCACTTTTATGTATGATAAGGATCAACCTGAGATCTACCCCAACTTTTGGACTGCTCTCAGGATTGCACTTACTCTGCAGTCACTGGCTCAAACACAGAGGAGTTTGTCAAAATTAAAGTTGATCAAGTCGTACCTGAGGTCAACCATGTCTCAGGATCAGCTCACTGGCCTTGCTGTCATCAGTATCAATCACTCAATAGGGGAGCAGATTTCGTATGATGACATTATTGATGATTTTGCTAGGAAAGCCAGAAAGGTCAGGTTTTAGTTTACACAGCGAATTTTGCTGAGTAAAATGCACTCTACAGGGACTACAACATGGATCCAACACAGAGTTAAATAAACTCTATTATGAATGAATGAATGAATGAATGAATGAATAATGAATGAATGAATGAATGAATGAACTGTTTATTTCGAACATTTGATACAACAACAAATACAAGATAGATCAGTGAAGACAACAAAAAAAGTTCCTACTGTGTACCCAACATGTCCGAAAAGGGGTAGGATGAAACATCAGCTTATTTATTCCTACCCCTTCTTCCCCACAACCTAATACCCTTTGCCACATATACACATATATTCCCACACACCTAAACCGATATATATATATATATATATATATATATATATATATATATATATACACAAACATAAAAACACCCTAACCCTCATTACCCTTCCTCCTCCCTATACCTAGAAAAAAACATAATTTTGTACCGCTGTTTGAACTGGTTCATGCTTGGACATTGCTTGAGCCCCACTCCCAATCTGTTCCACATCCTCACCCCGCAGACAGAAATACAGAAACCTTTTAATGTTGTTCGTGCCCACTGATGCTTTAAATTAAATTTCCCCCTCAGATTGCAATCCCCTGATCTGTTAAAAAAAACATATTTTTAATATTTGCTGGAAGTAAATTGTTTATTGTTTTATACATCAATCAATCAATCAATTTTTTTTTTATATAGCGCCAAATCACAACAAACAGTTGCCCCAAGGCGCTTTATATTGTAAGGCAAGGCCATACAATAATGATGTAAAACCCCAACGGTCAAAACGACCCCCTGTGAGCAAGCACTTGGCTACAGTGGGAAGGAAAAACTCCCTTTTAACAGGAAGAAACCTCCAGCAGAACCAGGCTCAGGGAGGGGCAGTCTTCTGCTGGGACTGGTTGGGGCTGAGGGAGAGAACCAGGAAAAAGACATGCTGTGGAGGGAGCAGAGATCGATCACTAATGATTAAATGCAGAGTGGTGCATACAGAGCAAAAAGAAAAGAAACATGTTGAACTGAAATGCTTCTTGACAGTTTACTTTGTATATGTTTTATGAGTCTTCCAGTTTATCTTATCATCTATTATCACCCCCAGAAACTTATTTTCATGTACCCTTTCAATATCTACCCCCTCGACTGTAACTGAACCTGTATGTCTGTATTACAATAGCCAAATAACATGTATTTTGTTTTACTTAAGTTTAATGATAATTTGTTTCTGTCAAACCATATTTTCAATTTTCCCATTTCTATACTGATCCTCCTCAGTAACTCCTGCGAAACCCCCCCTGAACAAAAAATGCTTGTGTCATCTGCAAATAATACTAATTTTAATATTTTGGTAACATTGAAACAGTTTTGGACCCAATACTGACCCCTGTGGGACGCCACAAGCATTGTCCAAGCATGATGATGTATATTCCCCCAACTTCACAAACTGTTTTCTGTTACTTAAGTAACTTCTCACCCAGTGCAACACCAACCCCCTAATCCCATACTGTTCAAGTTTATTGATTAATATGTCATGATTGATTGTATCAAAAGCCTTTTTAAGGTCTATAAATATTCCAACTGATTGTAATTTGTGGTCTATGGCGTTTGCAATCTCCTCAACTGATTCTGTTAATGCAAGTGATGTCGAACTATGTGCTCTGAATCCATATTGACTATCAGTAAGTAATTTATGTTTATTTATGAATTTGTCTAATCTATTATTGAATAACTTTTCTAATAATTTGGAAAATTGTGGAAGCAAAGAAACAGGTCTATAATTTGTGAAGTGGTGTCTATCCCCAGTCTTATGCAGCGGCACAACCTTAGCTATTTTCATTTGATTGGGAAATTTACTGGTTTGAAATGATAAGTTACAGATGTATGTTAATGGTTCTCTAATGGTTCCATTCAATGACCTGTTTTACCACCACCATATCAATTTCATTTAAATCGGTAGATGTTTTATATTTACAATTATTCACAATGTCTATAATTTCTTTTCCATCCACTGCTGTGAGGAACATTGAACAGGGATTTCTTTCTATGAGATTATTATCCCAATCCTCAGGTTGGGAATTGGGATTTTTTTCTGCCAAGCTTGGTCCAATATTTACAAAAAAATTATTATAACCGTTGACTACCTCATCCTTATTTTCCTTCTTAACATTATTATCAATGAAATACTGAGGGTAACTGTTTTTTATTACCATTTTTGATAATGCTATTTAATATATCCCATATTCCTTTATTATTGTTTTTGTTATTATAGAATATGTTACTATAATATTCCTTCCTACATACCCGTATAATATTAATCCATTTTTGTATTTCTTATATCTATTTTCTGCCTCTTTAGTCTTTAGTTTTATGAATTCTCTATACAGTGTATTTTTCTTATTACATGCATTTCGTAACACTTTCGTCATCCATGGTCGATCTTGGATTTTTTGTTTTCTGTAGTCTTGTTTAATTGGACAATTTTTATCATATAATGATGTAAATATTTGTAAAAAAAAACTTTCATATGCACTATCAACATCACTTTCACTGTATACCTTTTCCCAGTTTTGCTCCTGTAAATCCTTCTTTAGTGTGTTCATGTTTTCCTCTGTCCGCACTCACCTGTATTTTATTTTCTCCTCTGGCTGATTCCGCCGATGGTTTCTATTAAACGATGAAAACTGTAGATGATCACTAATGTCAATGATTAATAATCCACTCACAGTATTATTCTTATATTATTCTATTATAGTGTGAAATCAGCTCTATCGTCTTGTCAGATCAAGTTTTTCCAAATGCAATAAGAGTCATTCACAGCATGATGGAGTTGATTTAACTGTGATAGAGCTAATTTAATTATTTAGAGTGGATCAAATGTAGCCCCTGTAGAGGTGCATTTTACTCAACAAGATACACTGTGTAGTTTGTGTTTTCTGTTCTTAGTGCAATAGTGTAATAATTAAATATTCTTTAGTGTGTTTTCAAATTTGTGTGATAAAGGGTTGGTACTATTTATATTTCTTCTGCATTTTATTTATATATTATTCTTAATATTTTGTATTATCGTTGCTCATTACATTTTTTTAATATATGATTGTGTATATAAGTTCAGATACCTTATACTGTTTTGTACAGAATTGCCTCATTGTATTTTGGTAATGTTGGAGGTGGGAGAAGAGTGAGCACCTTATTGTTATAATTATTAAAAGCTATTTGTGCAAATTTTTTTTTTTTTTTTTTTTTTTTGGTGGGGGGGGGGGTCAGCTCTCAGAGGGGATCTCGCCCGGGTAGTAATTCAGTGTAGAACTACCACTGTCCACTTTTGTTCACCAAACTGTTGAGTGCTGAGTCGAGCAGTTCTCAGTCTGGCAACGTGGACAGCCTTGTACCCTCAGTTAAAATAGTATTTAGAGTAAAACAAAAATCATCAGCATTTACAGAATTGACTGAGTTAATTTTGTAAAATGAATATAAACACAGAAGTTGAATATATCAATGATACACAGATGACACAATAAAACAAACGCTTATTTCCATTGTGGTCCATGGGAGGCTAAAACGACAACAATGAGGAGCTTGATTAAACATATAAAGATTGCAAAGACATTATAATCTCATCAATTAATGTAAGCAGCAATAAGTGTATAGTTATATATATATATATATAATATATATATATATATATATATATATATATATATATATATATACACACACACAATTTACATTGGGATACCAATAAAATAAAAGTACAAATTGAAGAGAGAACAATAAGATCTCAATAAATTAAAATAAATAGCAACTGTATCCCCGTAGAAGTGTAGACGACAGCAAATTTAGCACCATGTTTTGGACCAGAAAATAATGGACTGGAAGATAAGCTTTTGGACCAGAAATCACATTAAAAAATTAAAATAAATAAAAGGGTGGCATGATCCTCTTCCCTTAGCTTGCTGAAAAAACTTACTTGAATTGTCTTTTAAAACCTTGTTGCTAATCGACTGCAAGATCTATATTTTATACAAGATATATTTAATCTGAATAATTCCCGACATGTGGGATACATGGGTTATATCTTGATCTTTCAACCTAACCTAACCTTCACAGCAATAACAGTGCGGCACCAACGAAGCATTTTCATTTTGAGAGCAGCGTGACTTTGTGAGCGACAATCGGAGCAGCTATAAATTGTTAGTCATGTTAAATTATTCAGATTAATTGATCAAAATATGTTAATCTTTAACCTTATTTTATGATGTTTGATATTGTTGATTCCCAGCAGAATATTGGAGTTTATAGTACATGTAAATGAAGCAGTGGCTGCATAGCAAAAGACCGGAAGTGAGAACCCCAAGTCCTGTCGCACACGCACAACCTCAGCCCCCGCGATCAGACGTTGGCATTCCATCTTTTTTAAAGTCAAGGTCAGTCAATCTTTCCTCAGTGATAAAGTCAGCCAGGTAGACTCACAGCCCTACCTAAAACCTTGACCTTGTAAGTAGTGACCAGAGCAGGAGGTCTCAAGAATGTCAGCATTCACATTGGCAATTTACTACTTTGTTTTGTCCTGACCATTTCAGTTTAGTCCAAACCAAAATAGCAGGTTTGAAAACTGCTTTTATAGCACAGTCCGGAACAAAGAACCACAATTTGCTTTAACGAAAAGAAGTGACCTCAATCCTGATCAAACTGAACCACGGTCTGGCACATTTGCTGTGTGAAAACACTTTTTGGATGGTTTTGACTTTCAGACAAATTACAGGAAGAAGGCCGGTTATCATCACCATTAAACAGTAGAAGAAAATAAATGGACAATAATTTAATTAATTTACCTCGTTACAACTGACTGACTCTCTGAGCTTCTGTCCTTCTTTTCTGCTCATTGAAGATACTTGTGCAGTGCCCATAGGCCGTATGTACAGTATTCCTACAGAAAAGTGGGAGCTTTGTTGATGATCTTTGTCAAAGCTGCCATGTGAGAACATTCCGTCTTGTGATAATAAGGCAAGATGTGTCTGTTTGTGGGTCACATATCTGTCAGACTGTTTGTGTATTCTTTATTTCTTTTTTTTTTTCCATCTCTCCCCATGAACACGTTACAGATAGGCTTCTGTTTAAGGAAGAAAGTGACTCATCTTTGTCGAAGCTGACGGGTGACAATGTTCCATCTTGTGATAATAATGATGTTGACTTGAAAATAAAGGTTTTGAAAATTAATAACAAAAATTTTCATAATAAAGGATGCACATCATGCTATGCGCAAGCCATATCTGAAAGCTGAGACCGATGTGACAAACAGTCAGAGATGTGCGAGCCACATACACACACAGACATTTCTTGCTTTATAGATAGAATACATCAGTTTTGTGTGTAGCTGTGACATGTGGAAAAAGCTGAAAATATTTCTCTTTTGACCGTCACATGCTGCTGTAATAAATATGAAATGTGTGAATTCAGTGAGAATTTTATGATTCTATAGACCCGAGAGCTCAGAGGAAACGTGTGATGTTGGTCGCTGAGCTCGCTGACCAGTCTCAACCTATCTGCATGGAGGCTCGTAGCAGACAAACGTGATCATTTATCCAAATGAACTACAGAATCTCTTCATTAAATTTTTCTCTGTTTAAACAGACTTTTTTGTGTACATATTCAAATGGAACTACACTTGAATTTGACAACAAGCTAACATCAGATGCACAATGTCAAGTCTGGGAGGAAACAGCTCAAAGGTGATGATGTCAAGATGTACGTACGTCATGAAAAACTCTTTAGTCCGACAGCAACTTTGCAGTGTGACACCCAACTAACCAAATGTATGCAAACATGAACCTCGGCTCAAACCTTGTTCTAGACTTTCATGTGTGAAAACACCCTCGAGTCTGCCTCCACTCTACACACCACTCAGAGTGCGTAGATCAGTTATTATGTCCAGCAACTTAATGTGGATCATGTATATTTTCAGGATGTCCCAAATACAGCCCACTCTCACATTTTTTTCTTCCTCCCGTCACGAAATGATTCAAATTTTCATGACAATGTTTTTTTAACTCACTATTACTAACCCTACTCCTTCCCCTAACCCTAACCATAACCACACCCGACCCCACTGCTGCACTTTTAATTATGCCCACGGTTATCATACCGTCCAAATCATGCCCATGCCTAATGTCAACACACACCCATGGCTGGCACCTACCTCCCTTCACAGGAAGGCGGAACTGGAAACATCAGACAAACACCTGCAGCAAACCTCCACAAGCCAGAGAAAGAAGAGCACTCTCCACCCCCTTTTATGAGAACACCCTCCTACACTGATTGGCTGAAATCCAACCACCAGCCTAAGATAATTAAGTTCAATCATACTGCTACACAACCACCAGCTGAGAATACTTCTGATCACTCATACTGCTACGACAACATGAAAAGTTTTGTTGATTTTTTTTTTACAAATTTATTAAAAATAAAAACTAAGAAATCACATGTACATTAGTATTCACACCCTTTGCTCAATACTTTGTTGATGCACCTTTTGAGTGGACCGACACTCCCCATCCAGCCTGATGGAGCTTGAGAGGTGCTGCAAAGAGGAATGTGCAAAACTGCCCAAAGATACGTGTGTCAACCTTGTGGCATCATATTCAAGAAGACTTGAGGTTGTAATTGCTGCTAAAGGTGCATCAACAAAGTATTAAGCAAAGGCTGTGAATACTTACCTACATGTGATTTTAGTTTTTGTTTTTAAGAAATTTGCAAAAAAACAAACAAAAAAAAAACCTTGTTTCATGTTGTCATAATGTGGTGTTGTGAGTAGAATTTTGAGGGAAAAATGAATTTACTCCATTTTACAACAAAGCTGTAACAAGAAAATGTGGAAAAAGTAAAGCACTGTGGATACTTTCTGTCATGATTCGAGGAGGCTTGGTAAAGAAGGTTGTGGGATGCAAATGCAGACTCACAGGCAAAAATGTTGGCGTAATAAAAAGGCTTTATCTAGTAATCTGTAGTCAGTGAGGTGGTGGTACAGGCAGATGTGAGGCGAGGTCCAAAGAACAAGTAAAGCACAGTTCAGGTACACAACATGGCAGAGCTCAGAAGCAGAGGCAAGATCAAAAAACAAAGCAGGGTCAAACACTGGCAGGCAATCGAACATGGATAAAACAAGGCTGGAACAAAGACATAAAGTTCAACAAACTGTTAGAAGGGGGTGTGGCAAACAGAAGGTACCAGACACACCCATACCAAACCCTGAACATGAAACAAGAGTGTGCAGGTCGACAAATGCGAACTGAACAGGAACCAACTAAAAGATCCTAAAACCACAGTGATCCAAATAAAATACCAAAACCAAAGATGAACAAAACCCAATACATAAGACCCAACACAAAGGAACAAGTTATTAAACCAGGAAACAAATGTAAGAACTGGAAAGGGATCAACAAGAAAATAAAGGCTAAGACAAAACTAGAACACAACTCATGTGGAAAAAAGTACAATAGATAATACAACTAATGATACACAATGGAGAAAAACAAAGGCTGGACAGAAACTAGAATAGCACTACACACATAACTAAAGTCTGATAAACAGAAAATAAATGATAAACAGAAAACAAAACCAGTGACTACAGTAGGGTTGGGTATCGAGAACCAGTTCTTTTCAGGTATCGTTAAGAAATGATTCGATCCAGCGATATCAATAGTCTTTTTGCTTAACATTTCCCTTATTGGTCCTTTAAAGCGGCCAATATTTTGAGGGTGTTTGTCGGGAAAATTATCATTTCTCTACATTGATTACAGACCCTGCAGCGGCTCTGTAATCAACTGCTTCTGCAGCGCGACTCCACTTTAATGCATGAACCAGTAAAGCAATGCTTCGCTCTGCTGGCTCATTGGTTCTTTGATTTGCTGCTCTTCAGAAGCAGCAAGTCTGCTTCTTAACCCCTCTCAAAGCCATTAAAATATGTCAATCGTGAGTCACTCTTGTGTGGATGAAAGTCACTAACTGGGACTCTTGTCTTGTTGCAGTCAAGAAACGAGAATCGTCCTCCGTTCCATTGGCACAGCTCCAAACGCTGCGTGGCTCTCTGCCGAGACCGTCAGGTCAGATTAATAACTTCAAATTTAATTGCCGCTTTAAATAAAATGACACCTCTTTCCAAATGCTGTAATACAGACAATAAACGACAATCTAAAATGTTTTTTTCCTCCAAAATGAGGCGTCCTGCATTCTTTATGAATATATCCTGACATGCAGCACAGCCAGCTGCAACAGCTCAGTTCAGATGTATGGAAAGACATCCATGCCAATAATGTCTGAAAGGAAATGCTTTTTACAAAAACTACAGATTTTGTTTATTTCTGTTTATGTCCAGAGATCAAAGATCCACCATGTAGAGTTTATTATGTCAAAAGTTTAAGGATCCAGTTACCTATTTCATATTTATTTACTTTAAGACTCAATAAAATGTTGTTGACATATAAAAACCTGTAAAGCCTACTTTTATGTAGCGGAAAGCTGCAACAACCTTCAACATCCTAAGTTTGCATCAAGCAGAGGTCATGAAATTTCTTCAAAAGGAACAATTTAACACAGCAAGGCCTGGTATATCTCCATGTGTCAAAGGGAGACCCTCTGAGCCAACACAGGATGCCTCAGTGTCATAAACCCCCACTCTTTCCAGGATTTAAGGACTCCCCAAAGTGCATTCCTCACAGAGCTGCGAAATCCCCTTATCAGATCCCAAAACAGATGTGCCAGATCCTCTCCCATAAAAAACAGACCACAGAAAGACCTACTTCCTCCCAAAAGTCCTAAAAATATGTCTTTACAACCAGCCTTAAGAAAAACCACCTCACTGAAGAACTGACATCAACTTGTTGATCACAGTCCAGTTTTTTTTTTTAATTAAAATCGACCCAATTTCACATTGTGTGATGAACTCCAAAACCCCAGTCCATGGAACAAGAGTGACCCATGTTGGATAAATTGGGGAAGGACATGTGACTGACTGGTATAGTATTAAAATTATAACCATGTTTTAAAAAGTGCACTGTATTGTTGTAACAGAAAAAAAGAAGAGAAAAGAAAAAGAAAACGTGATCATTTAACCTTACACGTGATAATTTATATATATCTGGTAGTTGCACTTGGATTACTGTCTGCAGGAAGTTTATCAAGAGTTTTTCATATATAATTGTGTTGTGTGTGTATTTCCACAGAAAACCAGTTACAAGAGTTATCCTACAGGACTTGTTTGGTTTTAAAGCGGGAATCTGAGATTGAACTGTTGTGTGGGCCGCTGAAGAGGAGGTACTGCTGGCCCACCACCACCAGAGGGCGCCCTGCCTGGAGTGCGGGCTCCAGGCACCAGAGGGCGCTGCCGCCTAACAGGAGCAGCCAGGGTGACAGCTGACGCTCATCATCCTTGACAGCTGTCACCACTCAACAGGATCAGCATTGGTATATCAGCCAGACGACATCTCCACCTCTTTGCCGAGATATCGTTCTACCTTGAAGGTAACGTACCTCAGCTGGTTGTGAGATAATAACCCTTTGTTGCTTGAGTGTTTTTTTGTGAACTCTTTATTCGACGAGAGGAGGAGGTGGTTTTCCACCGTACGTATTGCTGGGTGCACACGCACCCACTTCTAACTGTGTTTGCTCCTCGCCAGCAGTACCAGATCTGACACGCGGAGGCAGTGGCCACCTGGGAGTTCGGGACTTGGCGGCTCCAGTATTCCCGGGGTTCGGTGGCGGAGGAAATCGTGTGGTTCCGGTTCGACTTCGGACTGATGTCTCCTATCTTCGAGCCTGCCCACATGACATCTTGTATTTGACTCACTATTGTAATCTGTTGTTGTTGTTGTGCATTTTCACAACAGTAAAGTGTTGTATTTGGCTTTATCCATTGTCCGTTCATTTGCGCCCCCTGTTGTGGGTCCGTGCTCCTACACTTTCCCCAACATTGAACAGTGATTTATATATAAAACCAGACAAAGAAACACAAAAAAACTACAGTACTCAGAATTCTTGGGGGTGGAGCTTTTAACTCTTTAAAAGCCTGTGCCCCTGGGAACTCGCTCTCTTACGCCATTCTCTCTTTTGCCCTTCGCTTCTTACACTTTTTCCTGAGTCTTAAGACGCTGCCTCACAGTCAAGATTTACGACTCTTTGTCTGAAACCACGTGCTGCTTAAAACTTATTTCTTGTTTGTGCATGCCAACAAGAAATTACTTTTCTTTTTTCCAACAGATAACTTTTGCTCAACTTTTGTAAAGTTAAACACGCAGGCGCATTTAACTTCCTTTTTTGATTTTTCAAATTAAAACCTTTTACTTTTTCAACTCCAAATTCCTCTTGTGAACATTTTTTCTCATAAAGCCAACTATTTTTGTATTGCGAAAGACGAATTTTTGATTTTTTTTTTTTTTTTTGGATAGAGAATGAATTTCAAATTTCAAATTTATTAATTTATATAGCGCCAATTCACGATAAAATCATCTCAAGGCACTTCACACAAAAAACAATTAAAAAATTTAAAACACACAAAAAAACAACCATAAAAGAAAGACAACCATAAAAGAATACAAGAATAAAAACACTTCATAATACTAATGATAAAACAGAGAAACCAAATGAGTCTTTAAACATGACTTAAAAATCGCCACAGTATCCAACTGCCGAATGTGTGCTGGGAGATCGTTCCACAGAGCTGGGGCACGGTAGAAGAAAGTTCTGTGACCGGCAGACTTTTTATTCACCCTGGGAATACACAGAAGTCCTGCACCCTGAGAACACAGGGCCCGAGCTGGTACATAAGGTCTTACCAGGTCAGCCAGATAGGGAGGTGCAAGTCCATGAACGATTTTATAAACTAATAACAGTACTTTAAAATCCGATCTTGCAGGAACAGAAAGCCAGTGCAGGGACGCCAGGTTTAATTTGGTCAAACTTTCTGCTTTGTGTCAAGAGTCTGGCAGCAGCATTTTGAATCAGTTGAAGACCCCTAATCCTGGACTGTGGTAAGCCAGAAAATAGAGCATTACAATAGTCCAATCTAGAAGAGACAAATGCATGAATCAAAGTCTCAGCATCAGCCATAGACAGGATGGGATGAATCTTCGCTATATTTCGCAAATGGAAGAAAGCAGTCCTCGTAATGTCTCTAATGTGGAGATCAAAGGACAACGTAGGATCAAAAATTACTCCAAGGTTCCTCACTTTATCCCTATGATGTATAACACACGGACCTAAGCTAAGTGGTAGCTGATCAAATTTATGCCCATACCTCACTGGACCAAGAACCATAACTTCAGTCTTATCAGAATTTAAAAGTAGGAAGTTATTAGACATCCAACTTCTTACTGATGCAAGGCAATCTTCCAAAGATTTTATGTGAGTGAGATTACCAGCAGTTATTGGCATGTACAATTGAGTGTCATCAGCATAGCAATGAAAGGAAATCCCAAAGCGCCGCAGGATATTCCCAAGAGGTGCTACATAAAGGGTAAAAAGCAGGGGGCCTAAAACAGATCCCTGAGGAACCCCAAACTTCATGTCCCTACAATCAGAGGAGATGCCATTACACAGTACGCAGTAAGAGTGACTGGACAGGTATGACGTCAACCAGGCAAGAGCAGTTCCAGTAATCCCAAAGTGATTTTCCAGCCTATTGAGTAAAATATGATGATCCACAGTATCAAACACAGCACTAAGATCCAGCAGCACCAAGACTGTAGTGGTATCTGAGTCCATTGCTCGCAAAAGGTCATTCACTACTTTAGTAAGTGCTGTCTCTGCGGAGTGATATTTTCTAAAAGCAGATTGCAGTGGCTCAAAAGATTATTCTCAGTGAGGTAGTCCACGAGCTTTCGCGAAATCACTTCTTCCAGGATTTTAGAACAAAATGATAGATTAGATATCGGTATAGAATAAAGACGCTGAAACCTTTCTCTGACGGCCCAGACCACGGAGCGCTGCAGAGATAAAAGCATCCAGGTCAGCTAAGCCGCACAGAGAGTGAGCTGCCATCGCAAATCACAGCAGTTACAACGGAAAGCGTCCCTGGTACCCCACGAAACCGGGCGTGGTGACCGGCAGAGTCCCTTTGCCAAGGTACCGTAGACAGCTGTGCAGACGGACGGGTCCTCGACTGAAAACCAGACGGCTTCCAGCATCGGACCTCACGGAGACCACCTGCATTGCCCCCAAGTAAGATCGGAGCATGTCAGAGATAAACAGAGTAGCTTTATTTAATTCTATTCAAAATCATTAATCTTCTCTCACGTTAATAAATACCAAATTAAATTCCCCGCTGATTAGGATGAATTTAACCCCTTAATGCCCGAATTTATATAGCTATATATAAAAAAATGTTTTGTGTGTGTTTTTGCCTTTAAGTAGATGGTAAATAATGTTGAGATTATTAATTTCACTTTTGCCCAAAACTAGATAGTAATATTGGGTGTTCTGGTAATGACTTTATGTTATAATGTTATAATAATAACGATGGTGACAATGGGCATACAGGTCAATTTGGTAAGTGGCATATTTGAGTCAGAGATTGTAGCATATATGCAACGATGGGCATTAAGGGGTTAACTCCTAAAACTCCCGCTACGAAACCAAATTATCTGAATGTCATATAATCATTGCTCATTGAATTTCATCATCATCCAATTGCTTCCTGTGATATGTCCTGTTATTTAACTCCTGCCTGAGTTAAATAAATATCTTAAACATTGGAAGTTGTCTGTGATTTTGTGTGGTTTTACTGAGGGTGTCAGATCTGACCTGCAGAACTTACTCCTGATAATTAGAGACTTCGTGCGCATGATAATTTGTACCCTATTGTCATGATAATATTTCCTATTGACTGACCCTAAAATCAGCGATATTATAACCTTGTTATAATATCATTCAGTCATAGTTGGTGCCCCCAGTATTCAAGGTAAAATTATCCACAAGTGATCATTTCAAATAACCTAAAACACATATTATATTCTTCCTGTTCTGCTACATTTAGTACACAAAAAAATTCAGAAGAGGAATCGATAAGGAATCGGATCAATAAGCAGAATGGATAATGGTATCGATAGATAAAATCTTATCAATACCCATCCCTAGACTACAGTATAACAAAATCAAAGAATGAGGATCAAAGAGAAGGGTAAGGACATAGACATGTGACAAACTTAAAGAAATGAAATAATGAAGACGTGTGGACGGATTCGCGCGTCATGACGCAGCCGCTCATGGCGCGGGACAAACACCTCCATGTTGGAAACCATTCGTAAGATTCAGACGGCTTTCGGTGGCTTTTCAGTCGAGTGAGTATCCGAGAAATTGTTTAACAGCTGGGCATGTTCCAACTTGTCCTGTGAGACTTCCAACACGGATGTGTTGTTTGTCCTGCGCCATGAACGGCTGCGTCGTGACGCGTGAATCTGTCGGAACGTCTTTCATTACAAAATCTCCTTTAACAGTGGAATGTGCCGATAAAGTGCTGATCCCGACCTTTTCTGAAACTTCTCTGCTAGTCACATGACGTCCGGCATCAACAGAGCCTTAAATTTGGAAGTGATCTGCTCGTTCCAGCCTGTCGATGGCCGCTCGGGGCGTGGTGTGCCCTCTGCCACCGTAGGCCGTTTTTAATCCAGTTTTAATGGTCCTTAATCCATGTGATACCGATAGAATCTTCACTGAAAGCCATCTGAATCTTCCAAATGGTTTCCATCTGGCTGTCTGGCAGAGTTTCTGAAAAACATTTTCATGGAACAAAGCAGCAGTCGCTCCACCATTCCTAAACAATAAAAATCCGATGAGGGGGGTGGACCAGTGCTCACTCAAAGCCTGCCCACAGGCGAATGACGCAACCGACAGGCGTGAAAAAACTCACGCATGCGCACGAAGGTTCAAGCTTGTCTGATGCAAGCGCACATTATTCAAATCCATATAGTTTTTGAAAAAATAAAAAGGTCGGATACTTTTCTAACAGACCTCAGAAATAAATAAATGCAGTGACCATATTACTAGTCAAAGAATTAAAATTTGAAAAAGACTAAATACTGGCCATGGCTACTGTTATTTTTTGTTTGAAAACAATAGTTCCTGCCATCATTTTTGAATGTACTGTTGTGCAATACTCTGATCAAGCAAGCTGAAAAAATGTAAAAAAAAAAGTGGTATAATTTAAATATACATGTATGTATTGTCTTTCAGACATCATCATCATGTTCACTATGCAACAAAGCTCAGTTATCCATACACATTAGAGGCATGGCCGCTTGAGTGACAGCTCATGTGTTGTTGCTGCGGTCGGCCAAAGGCTGCTGACTGCGACCGCTGTGGAGGCCTGTTTTATATTTGAACATTTTTTTGGAAATATTTGTAATATCGCTTGTTGGCTGTTGGAACAATTCATGTGATGAAATTTTGGATGTTCATCATGTTAGTATATTTAGCAGATATCAATAGTTTGATGACATTTGGCCCAGTTCATCCATAATTTTTAATGCCCACACCAAAGCAAAACCTTTATAAAACCCACTGCTCACCCCCCTACACACACCCGAAACAAAATTTGATTTAATGAACACACAAACTGAGGTTAGCCCATTAGCTGAACTTGTTGATAATTCTTAAGATGGGCGTGTTGGGCTTTATTTGTCCTGCCCAGGTCGTGCACAGTGTTAACCACGCTCCATCCCTTTACCGATATATGGGTTAGCCCTGTGAACACACACACACACACACACACACACACACACACACACACACACACACACACACACACACACACACACACACACACACACACACACACACATTTTGTACATTATGTACAGGATTTTGAGCTATACACTGCTAAAATAATTAATAAATAAGATATATTTCAGTTCATCTGGCCTTTTGTCATGAGTGAGTATCATGATTCTGACTCACTGTAAATGTGGTGATACAGTAAGAAACCAAAGAAAACTGAGAAGCATCAAGAATTGTTTTGTTAATTAAGCATGGCACCCCAAGATGAAATTAAATCAAACTTTGAGATTTCCTGAGAGTCTCAGCTCTAATGGGCACTAACGGCTACAAAGAGTGATACTGTGACCTTTAATTTAATTGACTGCTGCATGAAGCATGCTGCCTTTCTACCTCCCTCATTAAGCGGCATGTATCCGTATGTAATGGTGAATATATTTATTTCAAACCAAGTCACATGAACACGCCCATGGCCCAGGCTGATTGTACAGACAATGAGGAAGTTTCATATTTCAGTGTCATATTTATTTTATTTTTGTCTTATTGAAGTCTTATTTTTGCATCTCGTTGGACTTACTTGGTTTCATCAAGGTTATCAAGAAATATTCCTTTGAGATAGAAAAAGGTTGAAAATGGCTCACTCTATGATAATGTCCGAAGTGAAATACTATACGTTTTAGATTAACTAAAACTGAAGTAAGTCTGGATTTAATTGCAGAATCTCATCAGGATTTTATAATCAGTGTACTGCCTGCGGTCTGTGACTGCTGGGATAGGCTCCAGCCTCCCGCGACCCTTAATTTGCACCACGGTAGTATATTTCAGGGCATTCATGAGAAATATTACTTACTTGCAGTCAGACTCCAATGTAAAAAGCATCAATGAACAACTGTTTATGCCAGCTTCATTTAAAGTGAGACATACTAAATAATGTTGCCTCTTTCTGAGCCCCTTCATTGCTTTGTGGTGTGCTTGTGTGTGCAAGTGTGTCGTGTATTATATGCTACAGGAATTGCAAAAAAGATGAAACACTCCATCATTCTTCAACTGGAGATGCAATTGTTGAATATCTCGATGTTGGACATATTTACGCATGGTAGTATAACGGTAAATTTGGTGCCAAACATCTGAGCACTTATAACAGCAGAATTTGAAGCTGTAGAAATAAGTAACAGACTTGGTTTTCCTCTCTTCTCCAAACAAAACTGTTATACAGGTGCACAAATTCTGCACTATGCAGTGCCAATTAAGTGCAAATGTACACTCACAGTTTTGCTCCACACCCTAAAAAATGAACCGCTGTCTCAACGAGAAAAATTGATGTAGCAATTTCCATAGATTTTTTTAAGTTATTTCAACTTAGCTAAAGTTATTTCAACATGACTAGAGAAATCTTGTGGCATTAACTTCGATGAAAGTTGAAATAACTGAGCTGAAATAACTTTTACAAAATCTATGCAAATTGTTACATCAATTCAATTTCGATTTATATCATTTATATAGCGCCAAATCACAACAAAGTTGCCTCAAGGCGCTTCACACAAGTAAGGTCTAGCCTTGCCAACTCCAAGTGCAAGCACACAGGCGACAGTGGTAAGAAAAAACTCCCTCTGATGATTTTAGGAAGAAATCTCAAGCAGACCAGACACACAGGGGTGACCCTCTGCTTGGGCCATATTACCAACACAATTGACAAATATGAATATACAGGACAATTTGGGAGTCCATGCTGGTGCACAGGACAGAGAGAGAGAGAAAAAAACTGAATCAGGCAGCAGAAAGACACAACAAATACAGTATAATTTGTCCGCATTAAGCAACAAGAAAAAAAGAAGAAATGCTAAGGTGATTGGCAGCCACTAGCCCAAAGCTTCACTAAAAGACCCAGACTTTAGATAAAGTTGAGGCCGCGGCCTACTCTGTTTATGAATAAAATTAATTTAAAAGGGTATAATGTATATTCACATACTATGCCAGTATGCTAGCCATATGAAAGGGAAAATAAGTGTGTCTTAAGTCTGGACTTGAAAGTCTCAAGGGGTAATATATAAAGGGAGAAAAGCAGGGGGCCTAAGACTGTCAGGGTGGGTCCAGGCTCAGGGCGAGGTTATGGGTTTGTACCCTATTGTCATCTGCCTCCCCGGATTTGATCCTTTTGGTTACCCTTTTGATCATTTTGTATTATGTTTTCTCTGGTTGCATTTATTATGTATCTTTGGTATTTTATTATCTTGTTGTATTCTTTTTGTTTTCTGCGATCATTGGTTCTAGTCTTTCCATTGTTTTACTGTAGGTTCTGGTTTTGTTTCTGTTCTTCTAATCAGTTCTGTCTTATTTCCTCTGTCTGTGATGTCAGATTGAGATTCAGTTCAAGTGGTGTTTTTAGTCTTATTATTCTTGTGCTATTTTAGGTCTGTCACTCTGTTTCCTAGTTTGCCCTTTATTCGATTCACGTTTCCTTTTGTTGGTCTGTGGGCATGTTATACTTTCACCATTGGTTTTCATTCACTGACTCCTTTTGCTTTTGATCTGCTTCGTTTTCACGCCACGTTACTGGACCTGTCTCATGTTATCGTCCCTCACTCATTCTGTTTAGTGTATTTATCCACTCACGCTCCTTACTCTGGCTCACGTGTCTTTGCATCTTACATCACTCCACTTTGTGTTGTCTCCATTGCACTATCTTGCACCTGCTTCCCTCATCTTTGTTGCATCCAGCCACACCTCCTTCCAGAACCCTCGATCACACGTGCACCTTGTTTCATCACCTGTTATTTAGCGCTTACTTCCCTCACCGCGGTGCCAGCTGGTTGATCTTCGTATCTTCGTTCCAGCCCTGTTCTCGTCTCGTATACCTCAGTGTTTTTTGACCTCGTTCTGCTTTTCTGGATTTTGCTCTCTGCCTCTGACTCTGATATTGTGTCTCACTGTGCCTTCGATCTCAGCCTGTTCCTGACCACGTATTTTACCTTGCCCTCATCTGTACCTTTGCTACGCGGCCTGCCTTTCTGTGTACTGGACCCTGGACTGTCTGTAAGATAAAGATTATTATTACACCGCATTGTCAGAGTTAGCATTTGTGTTCAAACACCTTCTGTGTTACGCGACCACGAATCCTGACAAAGACAGACCCCTGTGGAACCCCAAATTTCATGTCACTAAGGTTAGAGGTAGTGTTATGGTACAAAACACAGTGAGAACAGCTGGTCAGGTATGATGTCAACCATGCAAGGGCACTCCCAGTAATCCTAAAATGATTCTCTAGCATATTGAGTAGAACATGTTGATCCATGGTATCAAATGCAGCACTAAGATATAACAGCACCAGAACTGTAGTGGTGTCCAAATCCATTGCAAGCAGAAGATCATTCAGTACTTTAGTGAGAGCCATCTCTGTGGAATGATATTTTCTAAAAGCAGACTGCAGAGGCTCAAAAAGATTATTCTCAGTCAGGTGGTCCACAAGCTGGCATGAAACCACCTTTTCCAGAATTTTAGAGCAAAATGATATATTTGATATCGGCCTATAGTTTTTCAATATACTAGTGTCGAGATTAGATTTCTTAACTAATGGTTTAATTACTGCAGATTTGAAACATTAGGAACAGATCCAGAGGCTAATGAGAGATTAATAATTTCCAGTTATCAGTTTTTCCAATTGAGACAGTGTTTCCTTTTTTAGAGTGATGTTGCTGCAGTAAATATGTTGCAAAACATATTCACACAGCTGTACCAAAAAAAAAAAAAAAAAAAAAAATGAAATCATGGATAAAATTTATGAATCTGCAAATCTGTATGTGAATTTCATATCTGCATGAATCATTCTCATTATAAACCATTTTATTTTGATATTACACAAACACAATTCATTAACTGCAACTGCTTGAATCTGCCACTTTCACGCTCAGATTACATGTGCTGCAGGCACCCATGTTTGTACTAAATACAGTATGGCAATAAAGTACTTATTCAGTCCTTGACTGTGCAAGTTCTCCGACTTAGAAAGATGAGAGAGGTCTGTAATTTTCAACGTAGGTACACTTCAACTGTGAGAGATGAAATGAGAAAAAAAATCCAGGAAATCACATTGTAGGATTTTAAAGAATTTATTTGTAAATTATGGTGGAAAATAAGTATTTGGTCAAGGACAAAAGTTCAACTCAATACTTTGTAACATAATCTTTGTTGGCAATGACAGAGGTCAAACGTTTCCTGTAAGTCTTCACCAGGTTTGCACACACTGTAGCTGGTATTTTGGCCTATTCCGCCATGCAGATCTCCTCTAGAGCAGTGATGTTTTGGGGCTGTCGCTGGGCAACACGGACTTTCAACTCCCTCAAGAAATTTTCTATTCATCTGGAGACTGGCTCAGCCACTCCAGGACCTTGAAATGCTTTTTACGAAGCCACCACTTCGTTGCCCGAGCGGTGTGTTTTGGATCATTGTCATGCTGAAAGACCCAGCCACATTGCATCTTCAATGCTCTCACTGAAGGAAGGACGTTTTGTCTTAAAATCTCACGATATATGGCCCCGTTCATTATTCCCTTAACACGGATCAGTTGCCCTGTCCCCTTTGCAGAAAACAGCCCCAAAGCATGATGTTGCCATCCCCATGCTTCACAGTAGATATGGTGTTCTTGGAATGTAACTCAGCATTCTTCTTCCTCCAAACATAACTAGTTGAGTTTTTACCAAAAAGTTCTATTTTGGTTTCATCTGACGACAATATTCTCCCAATCCTCTTCTGGATCATCCATATGCTCTCTGGCAAACTTCAGACTGGCCTGGGCATGTACTGGCTTAAGCAGGGGGACACGCCTGGCACTGCAGGATTTGAGTCCCTCTCTGTGTAGTGTGTAGTCTTTGTTACTTTGGTCCCAGCTCTCTGCAGGTCATTCATCAGGTCCCCCGGTGTAGTTGTGGGATTTTTATTCACCATTCTCATGATCATTTTGACCCCGCGGGATGACATCTTGAGTCCCAGATCAAGGGAGATTATCAATGGTCTTGTATGTCTTCTATTTTCTTATAATTGCTCCCACAGTTTATTTATTCACACCAACCTGCTTGACTATTGTGGATTCACTCTTCTATTGTCCCTCCACATGGATGAGCGACTCAGACCTGCTGATGTACTGAATCATCCTTTCCTGGTGGAGTATAAACCTCATGGTGTGGCAAATGCCCTTCCAGTCTTAGCTGAGGAAAATCCTGACATCACTATGAGCTAGGAAGATGCTGAAACAGCGGCCATCCTTCCTGGTCAGTCAGATGTTCAACAGTGCTAAAAATTTTAATTACTTTATCATTTGTTTAAAACAAAAAAATAAATAAATAAATAAAAGAAATCTGTGATGAGCTTTCAGTCGTTGCTGAGGAAAAGTCCAACTTGGCTCAGGACCTCATCACCACGAGCCAGGAAGATGTTGAAACAGCAACTATCCTTCCAGGTCAATGACTATCATTTGTGTCAAACTAAAAAAAATAAAATGTGATGACCTTTTCAGTCGTTGCTGAGGAAAACTCCAACTTGGCTGAGGACCTCATCTCCATGAACCACGAAGATGTAGCGGAAAGCTGTGACCAAACAGCCAACATCTTAAGCTTGCATTAAGATGAAGCCATTGAGTTTCTTCAAAGAAAAATAAACTCCATACAGCAAGGCCTGGTATATCTCCAGGTGTCAAAGAGGAGACGCTCTAAGCCATGCACAGCTTGGATCTGTCAACAACCCCCCCCCCCCCCACATTCAGGATTTAAGATTACCCAAAGAGCATTCCACATGGAGCTGTGAATTCTTATCAGCACCCCAAACCAGATGCAACTCAACTCCCCTCTCACATAAAAAACCTCCACAGAAAGACACTTTCTTCACCAAAAGTCCTAAAAAGAGGTTTTTCACACTAGACTCAAAAGAAAACAGCTCACTGAAGGATTACTCTTGATTCACTGATTATTTCAAAAGCTTCTTGGGTTGAAATTGACTAAATATTATGTTTTTTCCATCTCTGCTAGATTTAATCCAAATCTAACCATGGAACAAGAGTAACCCCTGTGGGACGATTTGGGAAGGACAGGATTGATTTCCTGCAAGGCTCAAAAACCTAACCACATTTTAAAAAGGAAATTCCATTGTATGGTTGTAACAAAATAACAAAACAAAAAGAGAAAAGGAAACATGTCACTCTTTTCTATTTATGCATGAAAGTTTTATAATGGATGTGTTATACTCTGTTCATTGGGGAATGTTTACTTAGTGTGTTCTCTTTTATATATACACTCAACAAAAATATAAACGCAACACTTTTGGTTTTGCTCCCATTTTGTATGAGATGAACTCAAAGATCTAAAACTTTTTCCACATACACAATATCACCATTTCCCTCAAATATTGTTCACAAACCAGTCTAAATCTGTGATAGTGTGCACTTCTCCTTTGCTGAGATAATCCATCCCACCTCGCAGGTGTGCCATACCAAGATGCTGATAAGACACCATGATTAGTGCACAGGTGTGCCTTCGACTGTCCACAATAAAAGGCCACTCTGAAAGGTGCAGTTTTATCACACAGCACAATGCCACAGATGTCGCAAGATTTGAGGGAGCGTGCAATTGGCATGCTGACAGCAGGAATGTCAACCAGAGCTGTTGCTCGTGTATTGAATGTTCATTTCTCTACCATAAGCCGTCTCCAAAGGCGTTTCAGAGAATTTGGCAGTACATCCAACCAGCCTCACAACCGCAGACCACGTGTAACCACACCAGCCCAGGACCTCCATATCCAGCATGTTCACCTCCAAGATCGTCTGAGACCAGCCACTCACACAGCTGCTGAAACAATCGGCATAACCAAAGAATTTCTGCACAAACTGTCAGAAACCATCTCAGGGAAGCTCATCTGCATGCTCGTCGTCCTCATCAGGGTCTCGACCTGACTCCAGTTCGTCGTCGTAACCGACTTGAGTGGGCAAATGCTCACATTCGCTAGCATTTGGCACGTTGGAGAGGTGTTCTCTTCACGGATGAATCCCGGTTCACACTGTTCAGGGCAGATGGCAGACAGCGTGTGTGGCGTCGTGTGGGTGAGCGGTTTTCTGATGTCAATGTTGTGGATCGAGTGGCCCATGGTGGCGGTGGGGTTATGGTATGGGCAGGCGTCTGTTATGGATGAAGAACACAGGTGCATTTTATTGATGGCATTTTGAATGCACAGAGATACTGTGACGAGATCCTGAGGCCCATTGTTGTGCCATACATCCAAGAACATCACCTCATGTTGCAGCAGGATAATGCACAGCCCCATGTTGCAAGGATCTGTACACAATTCTTGGAAGCTGAAAATGTCCCAGTTCTTGCATGGCCGGCATACTCACCGGACATGTCACCCTTTGAGCATGTTTGGGATGCTCTGGACCGGCGTATACGACAGCGTGTACCAGTTCCTGCCAATATCCAGCAACTTCGCACAGCCATTGAAGAGGAGTGGACCAACATTCCACAGACCACAATTGACAACCTGATCAACTCTATGCAAAGGAGATGTGTTGCACTGCATGAGGCAAATGGTGGTCACACCAGATACTGACTGGTATCCCCCCCCCAATAAAAAACTGCACCTTTCAGAGTGGCCTTTTATTGTGGGCAGTCTAAGGCACACCTGTGCACTAATCATGGTGTCTAATCAGCATCTTGATATAGCACACCTGTGAGGTGGGATGGATTATCTCAGCAAAAGAGAAGTGCTCACTAGCACAGATTTAGACTGGTTTGTGAACAATATTTGAGGGAAATGGTCATATTGTGTATGTGGAAAAAGTTTTAGATCTTTGAGTTCATCTCATACAAAATGGGAGCAAAACTAAAGTGTTGCATTTATATTTTTGTTGAGTATATATATATATATATAATTCCAGGTAAACCAGTTACAAGATTTATTCTACAGGACTTGGTTTGGTTTCAAAGCGGAATGTTGAAGCCACGCTGATTTATATCTATAAAACTAGACAAAGGAAACTCCAGAAACTACATTACCCAGAATTCTTGGGGGTGGAACTTGTTAAATTCGCTCTCTTTTTTCACTTACACTTTTCCCTTTTACTCTTTACTCTTCACTCTTATTTTCCTCTCTCCACTTTTCTTGAGTCTAAAGACGCGCCTAGCCGTCAGTAGTAAGATTTATGACCCTTTGTTTAAAGCCACATGCTACATAAGACTCATTCTTGTTTGGTAAACCGACAAGAATTTACTTTATTTTTCCGACAGATAACTTTTGCAACCTTTGTCAGGTTAAACGCGCCAGCGCATTTAACTTCCTTTTTTGAATTTCAAATTAAAACCTTTTTCTTCGTCAAACTCCAAATTCCTTTCACGAACATTTTTCTTCTAAAGTCAGCTATTTTTGCATTGAATTCTGATTTGACCAAGCTTCCAAAAGACAATGACGAAAGACAAATTTTTGATTTTTGATAGAGAATAAAGATGCTCAAATCTTTATTCTGACAAGCCATACTCCAGAGCGCTGCAGAGTAAAAAAACATCCAGGTCAGCTGAGACGTTCAACAGTGACTTGAACTGCCACTGCGAAACCACAGCACAATAACAGAAATCATCCCCGCTGCTGATGAGACCGAGTGGGTTGGACCAGCAGAGCCTCTTTGTCAAGGTCCCTGATGAAGCTGTGTGGCGGACAGAGCGTCGACTGAACCAGATGATTCCAGCATCAGATCTCACGGAGACCCGCTGCACTGCACAAAGTAAGACCGGGCTATGTTGTCAAATAAACAGAGTGGCTTCATTTAACTCTATTTAAGATCATTAATCTTCTCTCAAGTTAATAATACCAAAGTAAATTACCTGTTAAATTAGGACGAATCTTACTCCTAAAACTCCCGCTACGAAACCAAATTATCTGAACATCATATAATCATTGCTCATTGAAGGTCGTCATCATTAAATTGATCACTGTGATATGTCCTGTTATTTAACTCCTGCCAGAGTTAAATAAATATCTTAAACGTGTGAAGTTATCTGTGATTTTTGTATGGTTTTACAGAGGGTGTCGGATCTGACCTGCAGAGCTTATCCTTTAGAAACTGAGACTGATTAATTAAATTGAGACTAATCAATTAATGAATGCTTAAACTAAAAGTACCTATACTTTGAACTACGTGGTGCCCCGAGGTAAAAGTATCCACATGTGATAATTTTCAATATTCCAAAACATTATTATATTCATCCTGTGACTCTGTTCCTACAAAGATGTTGAAACAGAAGCCATCCTTCCAGGTCAGTCAGATGTTCAACAGTGCTGACAGTTTAAATCACTTCATCATTTGAATCAAACTAACAAAAATATTTCTGTGTGATTTACAGAGGTGCCAACAGAGACCAGGAGAACCTGGAAGAACCATCTGACACAGCTTTTCCAGAGGATCCTCTGCCTCTGCTGATCCAGCCTGTGTGCCCCAGCTGTTGTTTTTTATGTTTTTTTTTTTAAATGTACATGGAATTGTAATGTGTAATTTACACATAAACAGTTTACAAGTCGTTTTACGGATGATGTGTTTAAATTTACAACCCTAATTCCAATGAAGCTGGGACGTTGTGTGAAATGTAAATAAAAACAGAAGACAATGAGCTGCAAATCGTCTTCAACCGATATTCAATTGAATACACCACAAAGACAAGATATTTAATGTTCAAACTGATAAACTTTATTGTTTTTGTGCAAATGTTTGCTCATTTTGAAATGGATGTCTGCAACATGTTTCAAAAAAGCTGGGACAGTGGTATGTTTACCGCTGTGTTACATCACCTTTCCTTCTAACAATACTCAATAAGCATTTGGGAACTGAGGACACTAATTGTTGAAGCTTTATAAGTGGAATTCTTTCCCATCCCCAAAAGTCTCAGCTGTTCTCAAGAAAACATGGGGCGAGGATCACCACTTTGTGAACAACTGCATGAAAAAACAGTCCAACAGTTTAAGAACAATGTTTCTCAATGTTCAATTGCAAGGAATTTAGGGATTCCATCATGTACAGTCCATAATATAAGCAGAAGATTCAGAGAATCAGGAGAACTTTCTACACATAAGCGGCAATGCCGAAAACCAACATTGAATGCCCGTGACCTTCGATCCCTCAGGTGGCACTGCATTAAAAACCAACATCATTGTGTAAAGGATCTTACCGCGTGGGCTCAGGAACACTTCAGAAAACCATTGTCAGTTAACACAGTTCGTCGCTACAAGTGCAAGTTAAACTCTACCATGCAAAGCGAAGCCCAAGCTCATTTGAAATGGAGTGATGCAAAGTGGAAAAGTGTGCTGTGGTCTGATGAGTCCACATTTTGGAAATCATGGACGTCATGTCCTCCGGACAAAAGAGGGAAAAGACCGTCCAGATTGTTACCAGTGCAAAGTTCAAAAGCCAGCATCTGTGATGGTATGGGGATGTGTTAGTGCCCATGGCATGGGCAACTTACACATCTGTGATGGCACCATCAATGCTGAAAGGTCTATCCAGGTTTTGGAACAACACATGCTGGCATCCAAGCAACGTCTTTTTCAGGGACGTCCCTGCTTATTTCAGCAAGACAACACCAAGCCACATTCTGCACGTGTTACAACAGTGTGGCTTCATAGTAAAAGAGTGCGGGTACTAGACTGGCCTGCCTGCAGTCCAGACCTGTCACCCACTGAAAATGTGTGGCGCATTATGAAACGCAAAATACCACAACGGTGACCCCAGACTGTTGAACAACTGAAGTCGTACATCAAGCAAGAATGGGAAAGAATTCCACTTACAAAGCTTCAACAATTAGTGTCCTCAGTTCACAACCACTTATTGAGTATTGTTAGAAGGAAAGGTGATGTAACACAGCGGTAAACATACCACTGTCCCAGCTTTTTTGAAACATGTTACAGACATCCATTTCAAAATGAGCAAATAAAAAACAAAAACAATAAAGTTTATCAGTTTGAACATTAAATATCTTGTCTTTGTGGTGTATTCAATTGAATATAGGTTGAAGAGGATTTGCAAATCATTGTATTCTGTTTTTATTTACATTTTACACAACGTCCCAACTTCAATGGAATTGGGGTTGTCGTTTAATATATGTTTTATAGGAATATCAAGCTAATTTGACTAATTTGTGAATTTTAATTGTGAGAAAACCTGCCAAACCACTCAAGAATACTCAGAAATATCACAACAAACAGATTTGTACACAATTATGTCCATTCATTTGCAATTATATAATATAGTCCTGCTCTACTCTAATAAATGTGCATAGTGTAGCATTTGCCTGGGGTTTTTGTGAACCATGACACCCTTAAGCCCCTTTCACACCAGTGCAAATGTAGAGTTGTGCATTATGATGTACCTACTACGTTGAGTTATGCAGCTCTACACAGCTCAGCACAGAGTTTTTGCTACCCAATGCAGCAGGAAGTGGAAGAAATTTAATTTTTCATTTTTGCTGCGTAGCGCACTGGACGATTAAAGCAGGCCATTTTAAGTAAGTCTGCACTTCTGCATATAAGTCTGCGCTATAGCGAGCTACTGCATGCAATTCTGCACAGCTGTACACTGTAGAAACTGAGTCAGTGGCTCCGAACGTTGCGTGGTAAGGTGCACCGACACGTGCATAACTTTGATTCACGCACGTCGTCATGATGATACCACCCGCTGTGTTCCCAGCTGGATGCCCTGCTTTGTTCCACCGCCTACCACACGCTCTGCGCTGGACGCTGCATATACTATAAAATAAATATTTCATAGCAGATTAATCATTTTCTCTGCAAGTCGTCTGTTGAAAATGGCTCTAATCGCTTCCTGAATCACAGAGGGCCACTCCAGCAGCCCCGTGCATGCGCTGAATGAGCTGGAGAAAGCATTTGCAGCCGTCTAAAAAGGTAATTATTTGTCATTTTTACATTGTCATGGCTTGGTAAAACAGTTGCATTTTCTTTCATTTTTGTCTGCAGTTGTTAAAGTATGTTTATGATATATTTATCATCTCGTTATAATTGTTCAGACGAGCTGCACTCTGATGCGATCCGCTGACGCAACCACTCTGTTTACTTCTTCTTTTCGCCAGCTGACGAGCTGCACATTGTGTTGGCGAGCAGATCACACCACTTAACATGACATTTATGAGTGAAGGATTTTTTTGAACATTTCAAAATTATCTTTGTGCAACTGCACGCGCCGGTGCCCCTCTCAAGTCCAGTCTATATCCATTAAAGACGAGTTTACTCTCCTGCATGACACAGGTCGTGCAAGTGTGTGAATCAAAATCATGTATATGTCAGTGCACCTGTAGAAACAAAAGTGCTGCTGTGGAGGGAGAGCCTTTGCAGCAGCGCAATCACCCTCGTTGCCATGGCACTGCTGAGTGTTGGCACGATTGTTGAAGGCTGTGTATTTGTTCACAGCAGGGAGGCTTTGCAGTAGCGTGATCACCCTCGCTTGGTGCTGCTGAGGGCCGACACGGTGATCAGAGCAAACTGCGCCTCTGTTTGTGCAAACCAGGCAGCAGTTTACAGAAGCGTGACTTCAAGTGTGAAAAGGTTTCAGATTCGTGTGTGAACAGGTTTGATCCATGCACCATGCAGCATGTGTGATTCAACGTGCACAAGTGATCCACACAGCCTGGCATGTATGCATGAACCCGCAGGGATCCATCCATTAAAATGCACATCAGATAAAATGGTTACATTCTTTCAATTCATAAAATTGATTTTTTTTTCAAAATCCAGAGAACACAAACAGTAGGTTTAAAAAAAAAATAAACAAAAAAGAGCAGACAGAGAGACAGTGCCCCCCCCCACCCCGATACACAGGAAAAATGCAGAGTACGCATGCATTTCAGGCCTATTCTAAACACAGCAAAACGCTACTCTCTCTTTGCGCCGGTGTGAAGGGGGCTTTACCACTGCTGTCTGCATCAGAGCAGTCAGACGTTTCAATAGAAGGTGTTACATTTTTTATTTTTTTTCTATGTTCTGTTGGACCAGAGTTAGAAGTGTTTTTCCTTGGCAGGGGTATACACTGTGTGTGCTGTAGTTTATTTATTGCCTGAACACCACTGCAGCGAGGCTGGCTCCAGAAGGGAGCAGGTTCTCATTGAAGGCGATGCCAAAATGTGCAACTTCAGAGCAGAAATAAACACCTTTACAGCATAGTACAAAAAACTATTTTGGTCTGTACAGCTTGTTTCCCCCACTGCACAGGGGGTAAATTATTTTCTAACTCCTTAGTTTAAGATATTTTAAAGGCCCAGTCACATGGCACTTAATGAAGGGCAATGAAGCTCTAACGAAACAAGAAATCTGGACTTTCGTTGGCATCGTTTAACCTTCCCGCAGCTTTGTTCCTTGCAGTTGGCACTTTGATTTTTAAACTGTCAAACAATTTGAACAAATGCCACCAAAAACCTCAATTCGTCCATATTTCGTTTTGCTGTAGATCTTGATAGATTTTTATCGTTTACTTAGTTTTTGTAACATTAGTGTTTAGTTTGACTTCGTTAAACCAGGTGAATGTTTTCATACAGTACAAAAGCCGGTTTGTGGGTGCTTGTGCGGAGGAGCTAAAGCTCGCCGTAAAAAACACAGATGGAGGAGAAACTGCAGCGAAAGCGGTGATGCTGGTGTGTGCGGTGTGGGGCTTCTGCCACTGTGTGCAAGTGCTGCCGCGGTCATGCCGTGGTGCTGGCCAGCAAGGAAAAATTTGTCGGCCTCTCCGCCAGCGCACGGCAGCTCGTGATCATGGTGTTGGCCAGCGCTGCGCACACCTGAGGGCAGAGTTGCTGCACAAGAAGTCCGGCCGGAGCTGCAACATTCTGTCCATGAGCTCTGAAGGGCTCCAACCTCTGCTGCCCTATTCAGTGTCTGACAGTTCAAGCATTTTGAGGAAGTGATCCTTGATCACTGTGTATTTGTTCGCAGTGGGAGGGCTTTGCAGCAACACAATCAGCTTTGTTCCCGTGGAGCTGACGACCGACATCGTAATAACGTTTTGTCACTCTTGTAGTCTCTCTTGCTGTTAGTTTGTGTGTGGTGTATGTGAGTTTGTCCATGTGTTTGTGTGAAATGACTGCATATGGTAGCATGTGTATGTCCGCACAACTGTGAAGACTGAACAGGCCAGCAAGCAGGACCAACAGGCCTTCAGTAGTACTCACTAAACCCACTGAATACCATCGAGCCTGAAGGAAATTCCAGGTAAAACACTGAAAAGGGTTTAAAATCATAAATTAACAAGCATATGCAGATGACCTCTGAATAAGAAAAAGGGGCCAAGCTGTTTTGTTTGGAACATGGGGAATGCCTGCGTACTCAACTGCCAACCCCTTTGTTTGATCCTTCAAAGATGTGAAAATATGTAATAAATGCTAAATACTGCATTAGTATATTTGATTTCTTGGAACATGAAGGCAGACTCATGCAGATACTATCCCAAATTTAATATCCCAAATGCTGTCAGCATTAAATCCAAGTAAAAGTGATAAAAATGTCTCTGGGGTTGTACTTTAAGTTTGACATTTTACAGTTCACACAGACCCAACAATGCTGCTAGAAACACAGCAATAGCTGTAAATGGGAGGGCACTCATCTTAAATAAATAATTCAAAATATGTATGCTATGAAACATCTATCAAATCAAATAAATTTTATTTATATAGCACCAAATCACAACAACAGTTGCCCCAAGGCGCTTTATATTGCAAGGCAAAAGCCATACAATAATTACAGAAAAACCCCAACGGTCAAAATGACCCCCTATGAGCAAGCACTTGGCGACAGTGGGAAGGAAATCTCCCTTTTAACAGGAAGAAACCTCCAGCAGAACCAGGCTCAGGGAGAGGCAGTCTTCTGCTGGGACTGGTTGGGGCTGAGGGGACAGAATCAGGAAAAAGACATGCTGTGGAAGACAGCAGAGATCAATCACTAATGATTAAATGCAGAGTGGTGCATACAGAGCAAAAAGAGAAAGAAACACTCAGTGCATCATGGGAACGTCCCAGCAGTCTAAGTCTATAGCAGCATAACTAAGGGATGGTTCAGGGTCACCTGATCCAGCCCTAACTATAAGCTTTAGCAAAAAGGAAAGTTTTAAGCCTAATCGTAAACGTAGAGAGGGTGTCTGTCTCCCTGATCTGAACTGGGAGCTGGTTCCACAGGAGAGGAGCCTGAAAGCTGAAGGCTCTGCCTCCCATTCTACTCTTAAAAACCCTAGGAACTACAAGTAAGCCTGCAGTCTGAGAGCGAAGCGCTCTATTGAGGTGATATGGTACTAAGAGGTCCCTAAGATAAGATGGGACCTGATTATTCAAAACCTTATAAGTAAGAAGAAGAATTTTAAATTCTATTCTAGAATTAACAGGAAGCCAATGAAGAGAGGCCAATATGGGTGAAATATGCTCTCTCCTTCTAGTCCCTGTCAGTACTCTAGCTACAGCATTCTGAATTAACTGAAGGCTTTTCAGGGAACTTTCAAAAATGACTCCAAGATTTCTCACAGTATTACTAGAGGTCAGGGTAATGCCATCCAGAGTAAGGATCTGGTTAGACACCATGTTTCTAAGATTTGTGGGGCCAAGTAGAATAACTTCAGTTTTATCTGAATTTAAAAACAGGAAATTAGAGGTCATCCATGTCTTTATGTCTGTAAGACATTCCTGCAGTTTAACTAATTGGTGTGTGTCCTCTGGCTTCATGGTCAAGCGTGCACCTTTGTAAAAGACATAAGAAATTCTGATTATCCATCACTTGTATATGTTTGTAGTGATCAAACTGTCAACAAGAAAAAAAATTATCCATTTCTTGCTATGAGAAAGTGTCTGTATAAGGTTTCTGTCATGCTCGCCAAATATCTTCAATCTGTCCCTATCTAAAGACATCATCCCTGTGTGACAATCGCTCCATTGCAGCAAAGACTGAGTGACTACCGACCAATCACAGGTATCATAATCATGAAGCGCTTTGAAAGGCTGGTTCTGCAGCATATCACAGTCAGCGTGCTAGTCACCTTCAGCCTGTGTCAGTTTGCAGACAGAGCAAACAGGTTTACAGAAGATGTTATCACCATTTGTTTTGACTGCAATAACCCACCTTGAGCAGCAGAGAAGCTACATATCTGAAGGTGCTTTTCAGACTTCAGCTCTGCCTTTAACACCAACAACTCAAGCAGAGTGATTACTAAACTCACTGGTTTAAGACTTTTATGACCCAACCACTGGATCAAGAAACCTCCGATATTCTGATCAACTGTGTTTTGTATTATACAATTTAAATTATGCTATTATATTTTAAAATTTGTAATCACCATGGCTGCCAATTACAAATTTTAAAGGGGAAAAGAATCTTTGCAACGGCATGGCCATAAGCCACAGTTCTTTTCCTGCTGCTGTGAAAAGGGCGCTCAAAGAGAATTTTGTTGTAGTGTGCAATGACAACAAAGATAAGCCATCCATCCATCCACATACCAATAGACCTGCTAAGGATAGCCTATTAAAAATTTGATTTCAATAAACACTAGGGCTGCACCTAAGGATTATTTTTTATCAATTAATCGAAAGATAATTTTTTTGATTAATAAATTAATCTAACAATTAATTTATCGATTATTCTAACTACCCAATTACAAGGAATTCTTAATATTTCAAGATTTTATTCAAGTACCTCTTGACAAACAAAACCTTTGTTACAAAAGTAACAAGATTACAAACCCAGTTCCAATTAAGTTGGGACGTTGTGTAAAAATGTAATGTAAAATATATATAAAAACAGAATACAATGATTTGCAGATCCTCTTCAACCTATATTCAGTTGAATACACCACAAAGACAAGATATTTAATGTTCAAACTGATAACCTTTATTCTTTTTGTGCAAATATTTGCTCATTTTGAAATGGATGCCTGCAACACATTTCAAAAAGCTGGGACAGTGGTATGTTTACCACTGTGTTACATCACCTTTCCTTCTAACAACACTCAATAAGCATTTCGGAACTGAGGACACTAATTGTTGAAGCTTTGTAAGTGGAATTCTTTCCCATTCTTGCTTGATGTACGACTTCAGCTGTTCAACAGTCCGGGGTCTCCGTTGTCATATTTTGCACTTCATAATGCGCCACACATTTTCAATGGGCGACAGGTCTGGACTGCAGGCAGGCCAATCTAGTACCCGCACTCTTTTACTACGAAGCCATGCTGTTGTAACGTGCAGAATGTGGCTTGGCATTATCTTGCTAAAATAAGCAGGGACATCCCTGAAAAAGCAGTTGCTTGGATGGCACCATGTGTTGCTCCAAAACCTGGATGTACCTTTCAGCATTGATGGCGCCATCACAGATGTGTAAGTTGTCCATACCATGGGCACTAACAAACTGCCGTACCATCACAGATGTTGGTTTGTGAACTTAGCGCTGGTAACAATCTGGATGGAACAATTTGAAATGTGGACTCATCAGACCACAGCACACTTTTCCACTTTGCATCTGTCCATTTCAAATGAGCTCGGGCCTAGAGAAGGCGGCGGCATTTCTGGATGTTGTTGATGTATGGCTTTTGCTTTCCATGGTAGAGTTTTAACTTGCACTTGGAGATGTAGCGACGAACTGTGTTAACTGACAATGGTTTTCTGAAGTGTTCCTGAGCCCATGCACTCCTTTACACAATGATGTCAGTTTTTAATGCAGTGCTGCCTGAGGGATCAAAGGTCACGAGCATTCAATGTTGGTTTTCAGCCTTGCCGCTTACGTGTAGAAAGTTCTCAGGATTCTCTGAATCTTCTCATTATATTATGGACTGTAGATGATGGAATCCCTAATTTTCTTGCAATTGAAGTTTAAGAAAAACATTGTTCTTAAACTTTTGCACTATTATTTCACGCAGTTGTTGACAAAGTGGTGATCCTCGCCCCATATTTGCTTGTGAATTGCTGAGCCTTTTGGGGATGCTCCTTTTATACCCAATCATGACACTCATAATTAGTGTCCTCAGTTCCCAAATGCTTATTGAGTGTTGTTCGAAGTAAAGTTGATGCAACACAGTGATAAACATACCACTGTCCCAGCTTTTTTGAAACATGTTGCAGGAATCCATTTAAAAATGAACAAATATTTTCACAAAAACAATAAAGTTTATCAGTTTGAACATTAAATATCTTGTCTTTGTGGTGTATTCAATTGAATATAGGTTGAAGAGGATTTGCACATCATTGTATTCTGTTTTTATTTACATTTTACACAATGTCCCAACTTCTTGGAATTGGGGTTGTAAATATGCAACAAAAAATAGCCCACTCGTCACTGGTAATCTGGTTTAGCAACATAAACTTCTCCAAAATAAAGTTACAGCAAGAACTGGTTCATTTCAAGTAAAAATAAAATACATTGTGCAACCTGTGCAATTTAAGTAAGTTTTACAACAGTCCATCCATTCATCCATCCATTTTCTTCCGCTTTATCCGGAGTCGGGTCACGGGGGCAGCAGCTCAAGCAAAGCCGCCCAGACCTCCCGATCCACACACACCTCCCCCAGCTCCTCCGGGGGAACCCCAAGGCGTTCCCAAGCCAGCCGAGAGATGTAGTCCCTCCAGCATATCCTGGGTCTTCCCCGGGGCCTCCTCCAGCGAGGTGTCCAGGGGCATCCGGAAAAGATGCCCGAGCCACCTCAACTGACTCCTTTCGACATGGAGGAGCAGCGGCTCGACCCCGAGCTCCTCCCGCGTGACCGAACTCCTCACCCTATCTCTAAGGGAGCACCCAGCCACCCTGCGGAGGAAACTCATCTCGGCCGCTTGTACTCACGATCTCGTTCTTTCGGTCATGAGCCAAATCTCATGAGCATAGGTGAGGATCGGAACGTAGGTCGTTCAGTAAATCGACAGCTTTGCCCCCCTACTCAGCTCTCTCTTCAGCACGACGGTCCGATACAGCGACCGCATTACTGCAGATGCTGCACCGATCCGTCTATTGATCTCACGCTCCATCCGTCCCTCACTCGTGCACAAGACCCCGAGATACTTAAACTCCTCCACTTGAGGCAAGGACACTCCACTGACCTGAAGAGGGCAAAGCACCTTTTTCCGGTCGAGAACCATGGCCTCGGATTTGGAGGTGCTGATTTTCATCCCGGACACTTCACACTCGGGTGCAAACCGCCCCAGTGCACGCTGAAGGTCCTGATTTGACGAAGCCAACAGAACCACATCGTCGGCAAACAGCAGAGACGAGATTCTGTAGTTCCCCTCTACACCCTGGCTGCGCCTAGAAATTCTGTCCATAAAAATAATGAACAGAACCGGTGACAAAGGGCAGCCCTGGCAGAGGCCAACGTGCACTGGAAACAGGTTTGACTTACTACCGGCAATGCGAACCAAACTCCTGCTGCGGTTGTACAGGGACCGGATAGCCCTTAGCAAAGGATCCCGGACCCCATACTCCCGGAGCACCCCCCACAGGGTGCCCCGAGGGACACGGTCGAACGCCTTCTCCAGATCCACAAAACACATGTGGACTGGTTGGGTGAACTCCCATGAACCCTCGAGCACCCGATGGAGCGTGTAGAGCTGGTCAAGTGTGCCACGACCAGGAAGAAAACCACACTGCTCCTCCTGAATCCGAGGTTTGACCATCGGTCGAATTCTCCTCTCCAGTACTCTGGAATAGACCTTACCGGGGAGGCTGAGGAGTGTGATCCCCCTATAGTTGGAACACACCCTCCGGTCCCCCTTCTTAAACAGAGGGACCACCACCCCGGTCTGCCAGTCCAGAGGCACTGTCCCCGATCGCCACGTGATGCTGCAGAGGCGTGTCACCCAAGACAGTCCCACAACATCCAGAGACTTAAGGTACTCAGGACGGATTTCATCCACCCCAGGAGCCTTGCCACCGAGGAGCTTTCCAACCACCTCTGTGACTTTGGCCTGGGTAATGGATGAGTCCACCTCTGAGTCCCCAGTCTCTGCTTCCTCTTCAGAAGACGTGACGATGGGATTGAGGAGATCCTCGAAGTATTCCTTCCACTGCCCGACAACATCCCCAGTCAGAGTCAACAGCTCCCCACCCGCACCATAAACAGTGCTGGTGGAGAGCTGCTTCCGCCTCCTGAGGCGTCAGACGGTTTGACAAAATCTCTTCGAGGCTGACCGATAGTCCTCCTCCATGGCCTCCCCGAACTCCTCCCAGACCCGAGTTTTTGCCTCTGCGACCGCACGGGCTGCGGCGCACTTGGCCTGCCGGTACCTGTCAACTGCCTCCGGGGTCCCACCTACCAACAAAGATAAGTAGGACTCCTTCTTCAGCTTGACGGCATCCCTTACTTACGGCATCCACCACTGGGTTCGGGGATTGCCGCCGCGACAGGCACCAGAGACCTTGTGACCACAGCTACGAGTGGCCGCATCGACAATGGAGGTGGAGAACATGGTCCACTCGGACTCCATGTCTCCAACGTCCCCTGGGATCTGGGAGAAGCTCTTCCGGAGGTGGGAGTTGAAGACCTCGCTGACAGAGGTTTCTGCCAGTCATTCCCAGCAGACCCTCACAATACGTTTGGGCCTGCCAGGTCTGACCGGCTTCCTACCCTCCCAGCGGATCCAACTCACCACCAGATGGTGATCGGTTGACAGCTCTGCCCCTCTCTTCACTCGAGTGTCCGAGACACGTGGCCGAAGGTCAGATGATATGACTACAAAGTTGATCATCGACCTCCGGCTCAGGGTGTCCTGGTGCCACATGCACTTATGAACACCCTTGTGCTCGAACATGGTGTTTGTGATAAACAAACTGTGACTAGCACAGAAGTCCGACAACTGAACACCACTCGGGTTCAGATCGGGGAGGCCGTGCTTCCCGATCACCCCCCTCCAGGTCTCACTGTCACCGCCCACGTGGGCATTGAAATCCCCCAGGAGAACAATGGAGTCCCCAGTCGGAGCGCTATTTAGTACCCCTCCCAGAGACTCCAAGAATGTCGGGTACTCTGCACTGCCACTCGGCCCAAAGGCCGAGACAAAGGTGAGAGACCTGTCCCCGACCCGAAGGCATAGGGACGCGACCCTCTCATTCACTGGAGTGAACTCCAACACATGGCGATTGAGCTGGGGAGCAGTAAGCAATGCAACCCCAGCTCTCCACCTCTCCGCATGGGCAACGCCAGAAAAATGAAGCATCCAGCCCCTCTCCAGGAGTTGGGTACCAGAGCCCAAGCTGTGCATGGAGGTGAGCCAGACTATCTCTGGTCAGTATCTCTCAACCTCCCGCACAAGCTCAGGCTCCTTCCCCCCCCCAGCGAGGTGACATTCCACGTCCCAACAGCCAGGGGCTGTGAGCATGGACTGGGCAGCCAGGCCACCTGCCCTCGACCGCCACCCAATCCTCTCTGCACCCAACCCCCATGGCCCCCTCTGCAGGTGGTGAACCCACAGGAGGGCTGTGTTATTCTATGTTATTCTAACGTAACACACACACCCAAGCACATACAGTCTCTCTCCCATTCTGCTTCTTTCTCTCCGTCCCACCCTCTTGTCATCTTACAGTTGTGCATTTTGAGAGACAGTTAACTTTTTTCCTAACAGAAATAACAAAAAGTAGTGCAGTTGGAAACCTACCACATACTGCAGTCTCTCTCCTTTTCTCCCTCTATAGTTCCCCCTCTACACCCCCCAAGCCGTGAGTGTCCATAAGTCCTGAGACATGTAGACTGCAAGAATATAGTTAGGCTTATAGTGGAGGAATGTGAACATATCTACATGCCCTTTTTTTGTCACAATGTTTCCAACTGCTGAAAGAGGCACATGTTTCCAACTGCTGAAAGAGGCACTCAGGTGGAGTTGATGTTGCTGGGACAGACAGGTATGATTGGGCCAGATAGCCAGGGTGGGGAACCTTTCCTCATTCCTCCTTCCACCACTGGAGTGGGCTCTTATCCCTTGCAATACATTGTTCACCAAATACACAAATACCTCATTCCTCACCATTTCATTACCATCACCATCTTCATCCTGGCCAGTGTCTTCCTCTTACTGTGCTCCTCTGAATCTGAGCCCAACAATTGGTCCAGCATAGACATTACCCTCCTCTTCGAAACCTGTGGCTGGGCATTGGCTGTGTCATCCTGCTCCACACTTGCCCACTGAAACGTTCCTTCTCAATTCTTCTGGCTTGAAGTGCAAGAGTCTGAAGTTTGACTTGCACTTTGAGGATATCATCTGATGACAGGAACTTCATCATCTGCCCTGAATACAGTCTCACCCTGCCACCTTGAAAGCTATCCTCCTGTGCAGCAGCTGTTTTGAAGAGTTGACAGGAGCAGACTCAAATGATCTCTGTGTGGATTTTTGTAGGCCCTTTACAGTGGAGGTAGAGCAGGGATGGTAACATTAGCATATCTACTCAGGAAGATGGTGATTTACTCAAAGGGCTTGAGGGCTTGCTCCAGTTCTTCCAGTAGAGTCCACTGGTCACTTTTCAGAGCTAGGTAATGCTTTCCTCATTGCGTGACCTCTGGATCTGAAAGGGTTGCGGTCACTGGTCACTGCTGCTCCAAAATGAATAGCCCCCTGGCTGCTCCAATGAGTACATACTATTAGTATGAGGTCTGTCAATAAAGTATAGGTCCTTTTTATTTTTTCAAAAACTATATGGAATTTCATTCATGTTTTTACGTCAGACATGCTTGAACCCTCGTGCGCATGGCGTGAGTTTTTCCACGCCTGTCGGTGATGTCATTCGCCTGTGAGCACTCCTTGTGGGAGGAGTCGTCCAGCCCCCTCGTCGGATTCCTTTGTCTGAGAAGTTGCTGAGAGACTGGCGCTTTGTTTGATCAAAATGTTTTCTAAACCTGTGAGACACATCGAAGTGGACACGGTTCTAAAAATTAAGCTGTTTTTTGGTGAAAATTTTAACAGCTGATGAGAGGTTTTGAGGTGATACTGTCACTTTAAAGGACTTCCCACGGTGCGAGACGTCGCGCAGCACTCCCAGGGCGCCGTCGTCAGCCTGTTTCAAGCTGAAAACCTCCACATTTCAGGCTCTATTGATCCAGGACGTCGTGAGGAGAACAGAGACGTTTCAGAGAAGTCGGTTTCAGCATTTTATCTGGAAATTCCACTGTTAAAGGAGATTTTTTTTAATGCAAGATGTGCGGACGGATTGCAGCGTCAGCTCGCAGCCGCTGCGACGCTCCGCCACAGGAAAACACCTCCGTTGGAAGCCTTAAGGACAAGTTGGAACATGTCCAGCTGTTAAACAATTTCTCATACTCACTCCACTGAAAGCCATCAAAGCCGCCTGGATTTTACAAATGGTTATCAACATGGAGGTGTTTTTCCTGCGCCGACGCACGGACCCGTCCGCATGTCTTTCATTAAAAAAAAATCTCCTTTAACAGTGGAATATCCAGTTATCAACTAAGTCTCACAACCATAAAGTAAGACAGGCAGCCCCAGGACTGTCAAGACTAGGACCCTTCTCTTGCCTGCAAAGGCATTGCTGAACACTCTTTTGAAAAAGACTGAGTAAGGTCTCCAGAGCTACAGGACAAGTGCTTTGTGACTGCACAGATGGCGGCCAAAGACATTTGTAAAGAAATGAACGTGGGGCTGTTTTGAAACAAAAACGGGCTGAGATCCACAAAGTATCACTCTCATATGAATCATATGACGAGCCTTTCAGTGATGCACTTAGGAAGTTGGAGGGTGGATTCTTCAGTGTTGTTGTTGATGCAGCCACGTCAGCCATCAAGGAAAGATTTTCCACATTGGAAAATGTGGAAATCAAGAACTTCCTTGACCTGCCATCAAAAAACATGAGCCTCCTTGAGCTTATCACTTTTATGTATGATAAGGATCAACCTGAGATCTACCCCAACTTTTGGACTGCTCTCAGGATTGCACTTACTCTGCAGTCACTGGCTCAAACACAGAGGAGTTTGTCAAAATTAAAGTTGATCAAGTCGTACCTGAGGTCAACCATGTCTCAGGATCAGCTCACTGGCCTTGCTGTCATCAGTATCAATCACTCAATAGGGGAGCAGATTTCGTATGATGACATTATTGATGATTTTGCTAGGAAAGCCAGAAAGGTCAGGTTTTAGTTTTACACAGCGAATTTTGCTGAGTAAAATGCACTCTACAGGGACTACAATGGATCCCAACCCAACAAGAGTTAAATAAACTCTATTATGAATGAATGAATGAATGAATGAATGAATGAATGAATGAATGAATGAATGAATGAATGAAAACTGTTTATTTCGAACATTTGATACAACAACAAATACAAGATAGATCAGTGAAGACAACAAAAAAAGTTCCTACTGTGTACCCAACATGTCCGAAAAGGGGTAGGATGAAACATCAGCTTATTTATTCCTACCCCTTCTTCCCCACAACCAGTAATACCCTTTGCCACATATACACATAGATTCCTACACACCTAAACCGATATATATATATATATATATATATATATATATATATATATATATATATACACAAACATAAAAACACCCTAACCCTCATTACCTTCCTCCTCCCTATACCTAGAAAAAAAAACATAATTTTGTACCGCTGTTTGAACTGGTTCATGCTTGGACATTGCTTGAGCCCCACTCCCAATCTGTTCCACATCCTCACCCCGCAGACAGAATACAGAAACCTTTAATGTTGTTCGTGCCCACTGATGCTTTAAATTAAATTTCCCCCTCAGATTGCAATCCCCTGATCTGTTAAAAAAAACATATTTTTAATATTTGCTGGAAGTAAATTGTTTATTGTTTTATACATCAATCAATCAATCAATTTTTTTTTATATAGCGCCAAATCACAACAAACAGTTGCCCCAAGGCGCTTTATATTGTAAGGCAAGGCCATACAATAATGATGTAAAACCCCAACGGTCAAAAACGACCCCCTGTGAGCAAGCACTTGGCTACAGTGGGAAGGAAAAAACTCCCTTTTAACAGGAAGAAACCTCCAGCAGAACCAGGCTCAGGGAGGGGCAGTCTTCTGCTGGGACTGGTTGGGGCTGAGGGAGAGAACCAGGAAAAAGACATGCTGTGGAGGGGAGCAGAGATCGATCACTAATGATTAAATGCAGAGTGGTGCATACAGAGCAAAAAGAGAAAGAAACATGTTGAACTGAAATGCTTCTTGACAGTTTACTTTGTATATGTTTTATATGAGTCTTCCAGTTTATCTTATCATCTATTATCACCCCCAGAAACTTATTTTCATGTACCCTTTCAATATCTACCCCCTCGACTGTAACTGAACCTGTATGTCTGTATTACAATAGCCAAATAACATGTATTTTGTTTTACTTAAGTTTAATGATAATTTGTTTCTGTCAAACCATATTTTCAATTTTCCCATTTCTATACTGATCCTCCTCAGTAACTCCTGCGAAACCCCCCCTGAACAAAAAATGCTTGTGTCATCTGCAAATAATACTAATTTTAATATTTTGGTAACATTGAAACAGTTTTGGACCCAATACTGACCCCTGTGGGACGCCACAAGCATTGTCCAAGCATGATGATGTATATTCCCCCAACTTCACAAACTGTTTTCTGTTACTTAAGTAACTTCTCACCCAGTGCAACACCAACCCCCTAATCCCATACTGTTCAAGTTTATTGATTAATATGTCATGATTGATTGTATCAAAAGCCTTTTAAGGTCTATAATATTCCAACTGATTGTAATTTGTGGTCTATGGCGTTTGCAATCTCCTCAACTGATTCTGTTAATGCAAGTGATGTCGAACTATGTGCTCTGAATCCATATTGACTATCAGTAAGTAATTTATGTTTATTTATGAATTTGTCTAATCTATTATTGAATAACTTTTCTAATAATTTGGAAAATTGTGGAAGCAAAGAAACAGGTCTATAATTTGTGAAGTGGTGTCTATCCCCAGTCTTATGCAGCGGCACAACCTTAGCTATTTTCATTTGATTGGGAAATTTACTGGTTTGAAATGATAAGTTACAGATGTATGTTAATGGTTCTCTAATGGTTCCATTCAATGACCTGTTTTACCACCACCATATCAATTTCATTTAAATCGGTAGATGTTTTATATTTACAATTATTCACAATGTCTATAATTTCTTTTCCATCCACTGCTGTGAGAACATTGAACAGGGATTTCTTTCTATGAGATTATTATCCCAATCCTCAGGTTGGGAATTGGGATTTTTTTCTGCCAAGCTTGGTCCAATATTTACAAAAAAATTATTATAACCGTTGACTACCTCATCCTTATTTTCCTTCTTAACATTATTATCAATGAAATACTGAGGGTAACTGTTTTTTATTACCATTTTTGATAATGCTATTTAATATATCCCATATTCCTTTATTATTGTTTTTGTTATTATAGAATATGTTACTATAATATTCCTTCCTACATACCCGTATAATATTAATCCATTTTTGTATTTCTTATATCTATTTTCTGCCTCTTTAGTCTTTAGTTTTATGAATTCTCTATACAGTGTATTTTTCTTATTACATGCATTTCGTAACACTTTCGTCATCCATGGTCGATCTTGGATTTTTTGTTTTCTGTAGTCTTGTTTAATTGGACAATTTTTATCATATAATGATGTAAATATTTGTAAAAAAAAACTTTCATATGCACTATCAACATCACTTTCACTGTATACCTTTTCCCAGTTTGCTCCTGTAAATCCTTCTTTAGTGTGTTCATGTTTTCCTCTGTCCGCACTCACCTGTATTTTATTTTCTCCTCTGGCTGATTCCGCCGATGGTTTCTATTATAAACGATGAAAACTGGTAGATGATCACTAATGTCAATGATTAATAATCCACTCACAGTATTATTCTTATATTATTCTATTATAGTGTGAAATCAGCTCTATCGTCTTGTCAGATCAAGTTTTTCCAAATGCAATAAGAGTCATTCACAGCATGATGGAGTTGATTTAACACTGTGATAGAGCTAATTTAATTATTTAGAGTGGATCAAATGTAGCCCCTGTAGAGTGCATTTTACTCAACAAGATACACTGTGTAGTTTGTGTTTTCTGTTCTTAGTGCAATAGTGTAATAATTAAATATTCTTTAGTGTGTTTTCAAATTTGTGTGATAAAGGGTTGGTACTATTTATATTTCTTCTGCATTTTATTTATATATTATTCTTAATATTTTGTATTATCGTTGCTCATTACATTTTTTTAATATATATGATTGTGTATATAAGTTCAGATACCTTATACTGTTTTGTACAGAATTGCCTCATTGTATTTTGGTAATGTTGGAGGTGGGAGAAGAGTGAGCACCTTATTGTTATAATTATTAAAAGCTATTTGTGCAAATTTTTTTTTTTTTTTTTTTTTTTTTGGTGGGGGGGGGGGTCAGCTCTCAGAGGGGATCTCGCCCGGGTAGTAATTCAGTGTAGAACTACCACTGTCCACTTTTGTTCACCAAACTGTTGAGTGCTGAGTCGAGCAGTTCTCAGTCTGGCAACGTGGACAGCCTTGTACCCTCAGTTAAAATAGTATTTAGAGTAAAACAAAAATCATCAGCATTTACAGAATTGACTGAGTTAATTTTGTAAAATGAATATAAACACAGAAGTTGAATATATCAATGATACACAGATGACACAATAAAACAAACGCTTATTTCCATTGTGGTCCATGGGAGGCTAAAACGACAACAATGAGGAGCTTGATTAAACATATAAAGATTGCAAAGACATTATAATCTCATCAATTAATGTAAGCAGCAATAAGTGTATAGTTATATATATATATATATATATATATATATATATATATATATATATATATATATATATATATATATATATACACACACACAATTTACATTGGGATACCAATAAAATAAAAGTACAAATTGAAGAGAGAACAATAAGATCTCAATAAATTAAAATAAATAGCAACTGTATCCCCGTAGAAGTGTAGACGACAGCAAATTTAGCACCATGTTTTGGACCAGAAAATAATGGACTGGAAGATAAGCTTTTGGACCAGAAATCACATTAAAAAATTAAAATAAATAAAAGGGTGGCATGATCCTCTTCCCTTAGCTTGCTGAATAAAACTTACTTGAATTGTCTTTTAAAACCTTGTTGCTAATCGACTGCAAGATCTATATTTTATACAAGATATATTTAATCTGAATAATTCCCGACATGTGGGATACATGGGTTATATCTTGATCTTTCAACCTAACCTAACCTTCACAGCAATAACAGTGCGGCACCAACGAAGCATTTTCATTTTGAGAGCAGCGTGACTTTGTGAGCGACAATCGGAGCAGCTATAAATTGTTAGTCATGTTAAATTATTCAGATTAATTGATCAAAATATGTTAATCTTTAACCTTATTTTATGATGTTTGATATTGTTGATTCCCAGCAGAATATTGGAGTTTATAGTACATGTAAATGAAGCAGTGGCTGCATAGCAAAAGACCGGAAGTGAAGAACCCCAAGTCCTGTCGCACACGCACAACCTCAGCCCCCGCGATCAGACGTTGGCATTCCATCTTTTTTAAAGTCAAGGTCAGTCAATCTTTCCTCAGTGATAAAGTCAGCCAGGTAGACTCACAGCCCTACCTAAAACCTTGACCTTGTAAGTAGTGACCAGAGCAGGAGGTCTCAAGAATGTCAGCATTCACATTGGCAATTTACTACTTTGTTTTGTCCTGACCATTTCAGTTTAGTCCAAACCAAAATAGCAGGTTTGAAAACTGCTTTTATAGCACAGTCCGGAACAAAGAACCACAATTTGCTTTAACGAAAAGAAGTGACCTCAATCCTGATCAAACTGAACCACGGTCTGGCACATTTGCTGTGTGAAAACACTTTTTGGATGGTTTTGACTTTCAGACAAATTACAGGAAGAAGGCCGGTTATCATCACCATTAAACAGTAGAAGAAAATAAATGGACAATAATTTAATTAATTTACCTCGTTACAACTGACTGACTCTCTGAGCTTCTGTCCTTCTTTTCTGCTCATTGAAGATACTTGTGCAGTGCCCATAGGCCGTATGTACAGTATTCCTACAGAAAAGTGGGAGCTTTGTTGATGATCTTTGTCAAAGCTGCCATGTGAGAACATTCCGTCTTGTGATAATAAGGCAAGATGTGTCTGTTTGTGGGTCACATATCTGTCAGACTGTTTGTGTATTCTTTATTTCTTTTTTTTTTTTCCATCTCTCCCCATGAACACGTTACAGATAGGCTTCTGTTTAAGGAAGAAAGTGACTCATCTTTGTCGAAGCTGACGGGTGACAATGTTCCATCTTGTGATAATAATGATGTTGACTTGAAAATAAAGGTTTTGAAAATTAATAACAAAAATTTTCATAATAAAGGATGCACATCATGCTATGCGCAAGCCATATCTGAAAGCTGAGACCGATGTGACAAACAGTCAGAGATGTGCGAGCCACATACACACACAGACATTTCTTGCTTTATAGATAGAATACATCAGTTTTGTGTGTAGCTGTGACATGTGGAAAAAGCTGAAAATATTTCTCTTTTGACCGTCACATGCTGCTGTAATAAATATGAAATGTGTGAATTCAGTGAGAATTTTATGATTCTATAGACCCGAGAGCTCAGAGGAAACGTGTGATGTTGGTCGCTGAGCTCGCTGACCAGTCTCAACCTATCTGCATGGAGGCTCGTAGCAGACAAACGTGATCATTTATCCAAATGAACTACAGAATCTCTTCATTAAATTTTTCTCTGTTTAAACAGACTTTTTTGTGTACATATTCAAATGGAACTACACTTGAATTTGACAACAAGCTAACATCAGATGCACACAATGTCAAGTCTGGGAGGAAACAGCTCAAAGGTGATGATGTCAAGATGTACGTACGTCATGAAAAACTCTTTAGTCCGACAGCAACTTTGCAGTGTGACACCCAACTAACCAAATGTATGCAAACATGAACCTCGGCTCAAACCTTGTTCTAGACTTTCATGTGTGAAAACACCCTCGAGTCTGCCTCCACTCTACACACCACTCAGAGTGCGTAGATCAGTTATTATGTCCAGCAACTTAATGTGGATCATGTATATTTTCAGGATGTCCCAAATACAGCCCACTCTCACATTTTTTTCTTCCTCCCGTCACGAAATGATTCAAATTTTCATGACAATGTTTTTTTAACTCACTATTACTAACCCTACTCCTTCCCCTAACCCTAACCATAACCACACCCGACCCCACTGCTGCACTTTTAATTACGTGCAGCCATCACAGAATGAATTAGAATGAATTTGTGCGCCATGATGAAAATTTTGCACTTTTCATGACAATATGACGAACCAATAGATGAATGTATATTTCGTGGTGCTAAATCACGGCAATCTGTGAGACTGGGTTGCCAAAATACCATCCAACTCAAACAAAATCAATTGTAAAAGCCCTGCTACTCCTGTGTCTATTCAATGAGTACTTTTATGGATAGGATGCAGTTGATTGACTTTTTCAATGTCAAACTAAACTGCTTTGGCCACTGAGCATCAAGTATCTGTCACGGAATCCTACTGAGAATGGCCCTTGACAAGAGAGCCGTGTAAGAACCCCTGTAGTTGTTTCAATTCAAGTGATGTTTTCCATTCCAGAGAGAGACCACAAGTCCTTTCTTTCAATCTGGTACAATGATGCCTGTCTCAAAAATGGAAGGAAAGATCACGGCACCAGCCATGTCCAGCCTCCTGTTAGGAGGATCAGCTTTATCCACCTGCTGAGAGCAGCTGGCTCCATACTACAAAAGAGTTGAGTCATCTGTCAGGACTGAGCCATGACTAGGGTGCATCGATTTCTATTTAATCCACTAGATGGCGGATGCAGCCTGTGAGCTGTTGCCAGCAGCCACCATCTTGCTTAGTGTTATTCCTCATGGTCAGGCATTAGATTAAACAGAAATCTATGATGCACTGACTTAAAATTGGGTTAAAGTGAAAATGCTGTTTAGTGCAGTGTTCAGGTGCTGCGACAAGATGAAAAAGGAGTATCAGCTGGTTAAATAAAGGTTAAATCAATAAAAAATAAATAATAATAAATTGTGTTGTGAGTTTTCATGAGTGTGTATTATATGTAATATAAATGATGTAGGGAAATTACTGAAATTGCTGAATAAAGGTTTGAAAATGATTTATTTTTTGTGTTGATCTGTATTCTGTAAAGTGACTTCAGTTTTACTGCCTGAATGCTTTGTCGTGCTAAATATCTCACCATTCATTTAGCAATTCAATTAGAAGTCTCACTTTATCGCTTTTTAATTAGCATCAGGTTTTTTTTATTCACATCTGCTTTTCCATCCTGAGACATTCTGTAACAGCAAATACATAGAGTGGAAATGCTTTTTCCCCTCAATTTGGTGAGTCAACTTGGTCCAGAAATCATTGAGTAATCTTACTTTCACCCTGGCTGGCATGGCTGTTTCGTGTTATTTATTTTATTTAAAATTTTCGCAGAGAAGCAATCCATAAAGCGGCACTGGAGGCGGGTTAGGAGCAGTCTTTAATATTAATATCTATAATATGATGCAAGTGCGCAAAGCTATTACTTTCACCCCTGATTATTTCCCATCTTTAACTTAACTTCATAATGAAATTAATTTAGGATCAGACTAGTATTTTGTGTTGTGGCAGACATAGTGTGTTTGAGAAACTGATGGTATTATTTTCTGTCTTACTTCACAACATCTGGACTGGGACTAACAAATACATTCAAGTTTATTCTATAAATAGTCTGATTGTCTTCTGTATTTGCAGATTTATGGTGAAACTCTCTTGAAAACTGTGATCATGTCTACATTGATTTCTATTTATGTCTGGTTGTTGGACGCTAACCAAGATGGTGGCGCTCTGGCAAAAGCCAGCGAATGAGTGGATCAACCCGTTCCTCCATCTAGTGGGTAAATATAAATCGATGCTGGTGTGGGACAAGTATAGATTTGGAGGAACACAGTGCCTCCATTACTCTGTAAGCAGGCCGCAAGGTCATGAGACCACAGATGGTCTCTCACCTGCTGACAGATTATTTGAACAAATGCCCCTTGTCTACCCCCAGTTCCACCACAGCCAGTGTTCTCAGCTCCCTATACAGCTTCAAACTGCTATAAACCATGTTTTACAACTCCTCTGGATAATATTCAGAATGACCTCTGAGACAAAACGCTTCCTGTTATGAACCATGGCAACCCCAACACAATCCCTGGCAGCATTCATGGTGTTGTTACATTAGAACAACCACATTCATGCTTGCAAAATAACCACCCAGATTGTGTGCAAACACCTCTGAAACAGCTCAATCTTGAGGTCTAGCCAGATTAACTGGCATTAATCTGGAACACAAAGCAAACAGCACTCCACCACACTTCTTAGGAAGTACATAGTCAGAGTTCTAATATCTGTAGTTTCTCCAAAAATATTAGTCCCATCAACATTCCATTTTGGTGACACAAAATACATAAGCATACCAAAACGGCAAATGTCAGCTCTCCTCAGTTTGTCTGTGATTGAAGTTAAACACACACACACACAGCCTTTTATCTTTTCTGCATTCTGCCGCAAGCAGGTGCTTTTATTTTTACACAACCACAAATAGAGACGTGGCGGAAGACATCAAATGGACTACACTTCTCACTCATGGTAATGGTTCACAAACTAGGCACTTCTTTTGACCATGCAGTTCTGCAGGATTCTCCAGTGCCTTCTGATGAGAACATGATCAAGCTCCCAAACTACTTCACCAGTTTCAGAGTACCATGCCCAGTGATGCTGCTCAGAATTTAGCAAGACTTTTTAAAAAGTCAGGTGCGGAAAGTGACAATACTGTCAGTGCATGCAGTTTACTTTGAAATCACTCTGGACCAGAGAATTAATGATTGACAACAATTAGAATCTGTTAGTGTGACAAGTGCCTTGTGATCTAAGCAACATTGTACACTGGATGACTCCTCAGCACAGGACGAGACAGACAAAACACTGTGCTTCTGGTGACTTCTCCTTTCCCAGGACAGAGGACCCAAATTCCTATCCCCCATCATTCTCATGAGGCATAGTTTATAATGGCTGTAGTGCCAATCAAACTAACGACTGAAAAGGAGTTATTTGCAGTCAGGAGAACTGCCACCAGCATCAGAGGTTGTACCCAGCACAATTAAAGGGTATCTCTTTTAAAGCACTTTCTGAATATACTCTGAAAACAAATAATTGCATTTTGTTGAAAGTCTGGAGGACATACAAAAACAAGGTGGTTTTTCAAATTAATTTTAACATTGAACTTTGGGACACGGGCTTGACTGACATATGCACTCAAATGCGATCTTGTAGTTGAATAAGCCACTTGTCAAATATTAACACCACATTGTCACTCATTCCTGTATTTATTACAAATGTACGTACATATGAGGTTTAATTTTGACTGATATTTTAAGTGAGTGCAAATTTAATTTCTTTAAGGCTAGGAAAGTTGGACAAGTTGAGCGCACACACACACACATTATATATATATATATATATATATATATATATATATATACACACACACACACACACATTATATATATATATATATATATATATATATATACACACACACACACACACACACACACACACACACACACTTGTCATCAAAAGTGTTTTGCTTTTTTGGCCATTTTTAAGAGAATATGAATGGCAACACAAAAACATATTTTTTTTCACGTAGGGTTAGTGGTTGTGTAGCCCTGCCTAAAATCACTGACTACAGTACATAAAATCAGTAACACAACATGTAAATAGTTGTAGGACACACCAAAAGTTCATGATATTAAAACTGGTTAAAAGGTGCATTAGATACATTTGCATAAATAACATATGTACTGTTTAAAAGTTAAGTTACATATTTCTAAAAATGTGTAATGGTCCTTTAAAATCCAGAATTTAGGAGAATATGAGTTTGTTTGAGCGAAAAGTCTGTAATCAGCTGTGCAATCTAACCTGTTACCAATTTAATGTCAGTCAGTTTGTTTTAAGTATTGCTATTGGATTTTACTGAATTAACAGCCAATCCCAAGTCTTTTCCTAAAAAGGGGCGGAACAAGTGACGTGAGCCAGAGTGTTGTCTTTTTTTTTTTTTTTTTGAGCAGACGTACTGAGGGAAAAGAGTCAATCGGTGTGTGACAGAGCGTTCTTCAAGTTTTATCTGCACGGTCGACTACTCGTGGGCCTGATAATAACTTGTTTGTTTGTAACCTAAAAGGAGACGTGGAGAGAGAGAGAGGTTCGGAGCGGTTTTCCCAGTCTTCCCAGTGGATGGACTCTGCTGTTTCTGGTGCTGTTTCGTGTTTCTTCTTCCTGGTGGTTCCGGTGGTCCAGACGGCTCCTGGGGTTCCTTGTACTAGCTGCTCCGGTCTTACTGCCATTGCCCTGGTGACTGTTAGCCCCCCTATCAATTCGTTTGGGATTTGTGAGAATTGAATCAGCTGAACTGCACGTGCTTTTTTGTTCTGCTCATGTCAACAGTGAAGCGGCCATTAAAGTTTTAGGCCCCATCACATTTAGCTTCAACTCAGGCCTGCAACCTTTTGATTAAGGAGTAAAAATTGAGTGTGTGTGTGGGCCCACAGATTATTTTGAGTTATTGAGTTTTTTTTGCATATATTTTTAGGGTTCTAGCCAAAGTTCAAGAGTACTTTTTGGGTTTTTATTTAAAGAAAGTTGCAAGATACTTATTTTTTTTTAGTAAAAAGACAGGTCACTTTATTTTGGTGCAGCTCAAGAACATGAAGATAATTTTATTTCATATAAAACTGTAAAAGATTTTTTTTGTTGTTTACTAAAGAGAAAAAACGTCAGTTCAACTTGCACCTTTTCAGTTATAACATTTTTAGTTTTGTTTATATTATTTTTGTTTTACCAAAATTTTTTTGTTTTTTTCTTCTTCAATTGTGTAAATAAATACCTGTACAAGGATTATTGCATTTAAAGTACCGTTGTATGGTGTCCTTATTAATTTTATTAGGAAAACTCAGAAATCAAGATTTGGTAAAACTCAAAAGGAGGTAAATTAAAGGGTAATAAAACATAAAACAGTTCATCAACGAACTCAGGCCCGGTCCCATTGTACTACCCACTCTAGATAACTATAGCTACATGGGACTTGGGTTACATAAATGGAGGCACCGCTGGGATGCATTAGAATAAATTAAATATTTTTCAGTCAAAAGTAAGTGGACCCCACAACTTAAAGCAGTAATACAGTTATAAGGTGCTGCAAGAACTGTAACCGTAGCAATAATGGCAAACCAAAGGAGCAGTCCATCCCAAAATGAGTTGGTTAATTGGTGCAAAGGAGAATCAGTAGACATAAGACATGCCCTCCTGTTATATGGAGTGCCTGAAGGTGTAACAAAAGAAGAGACTATCAAAGCCCTCGAAAAGTTGTAGTTAGGGGCAAAATTTTTAACCCTTCATTACAGTCTGTAATGGTGTTATGTGAATGTCGTGAAGTGGTAGACCCCACCAAGATTCCCCCAGAGATAATGCCGATAAGTGGTGGAAGTGGATGGAAAGCAGTGTATTATACTGAGCCCCAGCTGGATGAGTTTGAAGAAAAGCTACGTGCATTTTTACAGAAGGAAGGGAAAACCTTAGACGATATCCAGGGTTTGTGCACTGCTAGAGAAGAGAACAGTAACCCTGAAGCCATCATCCGTGCAGTTGGTGATATAATGGTCAGAACGAACAAACCGCCCGACAACCACTCTTACAGACGTCTAAGGACATTTTCTGCTATCAGTCCCACCCCTACTGGAGAGGAGTCCCTAGACAGCTGGCTGGAGCAAGCCTCACTTCTAGTAGATGAAGGTGAATGCTCTAATAAAGAGAAACGAAGGCGAATACTGGAAAGTCTCAAAGGGCCCGCCTTGGAGATCATTCAAGCAGTGCGTATGACTCAACCTGATGCTAGTCCCCATGACTACATAGAGGCCATAGATAGCATTTTTGGTACAGCAGAGTCAGGAGAAGAACTCTGTTTGTCATTCAGAGCTGTCCACCAACAGCCTGGTGAGTGCATGTCTGATTTCCTGCGAAGATTGGAGAGGTCTCTTGTCAAAGATGTGCAGAGAGGTGGGTTATCTGTTAGTGATGCTAACAAAGCCAGAGTAGAGCAGCTCATCAAAGGATCCACCTCAGACCTCATGTTGCTTCAACTGAAAATTAGGGAGCGGAGAGATAACCCCCCTACATTCTTGAATCTGCTGCGAGAAGTGATTGAAGAGGAAAGTTGCCAGTCAGCTAGACAAAGTCAAATTACACCTATGCGCCATCAGCGTGTACGTACCATTCAGGCAGAAAAGGAGAAAGAACCTGATTCAGCCTCTAAGGATGAACTACGAGCTCAGATTAAAGAGTTGAGAGCATTGTTGGAGGAAAGAAACAATCCACAACCTCAGTCTCTGTCCGATTGGCATTGCAAGAGTCCAAAAGAAAAGAAGAAACTGAAAACTGAGTCACAGGGTGAACTACAGTCACTAAGAAAACAAGTGAAAGCACTAGAAAGCAAAATGAGTGTAATGGCAGTGAAATACACATCGGCCCCCCACGAGAACACAGGACACAGCCCAGCCAATACAAATCAGCTCCCAGTTACAACCCTGCTCTGTTCAAAGAAACCTCTCCCAAAGACTCAGATGAATATTTCTGTTACAGGTGTGGAGAAAATGGTCATATAGCTACAAGATGCACTGGGCCAGAGAACCCACAGAAAGTCATAAGTAAGCTCATACGTTCGGTGCGAGGAGCACCTGATCCCACCAAGGGGAAGCCAGAGCCCACTGCAGAAGAGCAGTGTGTGGCTAGAATCCGCAAGGTTGAAGTCCCACAAAATGACACTGACCTACCTGAGGGTCTTGTGGGTCCATCATTCATTCATACCATCAAAGTGAATGATGTACCTTGCGATGCTCTCATTGACAGTGGGTCCAATGTGACTATCATCTTTGAAAGCTGGTATAACGAGCACTTGGCAGATGTTCCAATAGTACCTTTCTCTAGACTTGGACTCTGGGGCCTCTCTGACACAGAATTTCCTTATAAAGGCTATGTTGCGGTAGAGATGGAGTTTACTGAGATCACTGGCGTGTCTGGGAAAGTAGAAGTACTCGCCTTGATCTGTCGTGAGCCCAACTACCCGCAGCAAACCCCTGTGCTTGTTGGCACCAATACATCTCTGTTCCGTCATTTATGGGAACTTGTGAAGATAGAGAGCGACAAGAACACCGTTCACTCAATGAGAATTCAGTCTGTGTATGCTCCAGTCAGAGCACAAGAGGAGCTAGCTAAAGACAAGCTGGAAAAGGAGGAAGCTCTGGGTCAGATCAAATGGAAAGGACCCGATCCGCTGTCCATCCCTCCAGGTGCAAAGTATTACGCAACATGCAAACTAGACAGACATGCAGCCCCCTCTAAAGATTTGGTGTTGATTGATGCATCCACTGCCCAGCCACTCCCAGCAGGTGTGCGGGTTCAGCCCGGAGTGCTCCCAGATGCTGACATAGACAGTAACAGTTTCACTGTGCTCATTCAGAATGAGTCCAAAACGACAACTTCCATACCAGTGGGAACTGTCATTGCTGAAATGTATGCGGTTGACACAGTTACCTCAATCCAACCATCTGACTGCATAGCTGAGACTGTAGACCCAAGCCTCTTCGATTTTGGAGATTCCCCTATCCCTGAGGAGTGGAAGAGCCGGCTTCAGCAGAAATTGGCTGAGAGGCGGAACGTTTTCTCACTGCATGAGTGGGATGTTGGTTTGGCCAAAGGAGTCGAGCACCACATACGCCTGCATGACACCAGACCTTTCAGAGAAAGATCCAGAAGAATAGCCCCAGCAGACATTGATGATGTGAGGCGGCACATACAACAGTTGCTGGCCGCTGGAATTATAACAGAGTCCCGTAGCCCCTATGCCTCACCAATCGTTGTAGTCCGGAAAAAGAATGGGACTATAAGAATCTGTATTGATTACAGAACACTCAACAACCGCACTACACCAGACCAGTACACAATGCCACGCATTGATGATGCCTTGGACTCTTTATCTGGCAGTAAATGGTTCTCTGTATTAGATCTGCGTAGTGGCTACTACCAGATACAGATGGCTGAAGAGGACAAAGAAAAGACAGCATTCATTTGTCCCCTCGGGTTCTATCAGTTTGAACGCATGCCACAGGGAATTACTGGAGCCCCTGCAACATTTCAACGCTTGATGGAGAAAGCTGTTGGCGACATGCATCTCCTGGAAGTCATTGTGTACTTGGATGATATCATGGTCTTTGGCAGAACACTTGAAGAGCATGAGCAGCGTCTCCTCAAGGTGTTGGACAGATTAGAGGAGATCGGCTTGAAAGTTTCCATTGACAATCCAGTGACTGATCACTACACACATTATGCACAGGCGTTTCCTACCAAGGACGAAAGAGCTGTCACCATTGCAAAAGTACTGTGGGAAAAGTATTTTGTGCACTACGGTCTGCCTGCACGGATACACTCTGATCAGGGCAGAGACTTTGAGGGTCGACTGATCATGGAGCTTTTGTCAATGCTGGGAGTCCGAAAGTCACGAACATCCCCCTACCACCCGCAAGGTGACGCACAACCTCCTGGCAATGCTTGGTACCCTGGACACAGTAAAGAAACAATGCTGGAGTCAGCATATCACCTACCTTATACATGCGTACAATTGTACAAAAAATGATGCCACTGGATACTCACCATATTGTCTCATGTTTGGAAGAGAAGCAAGGCTCCCCATTGACATCTGCTTTGGAATTTCACCAAATGGTGAAAGTGAATCCTCCTACCAGCAATATGTTGCCAGAATGAGGAAAGAGTTACAGAAAGCATACCAATTGGCATCTGATGCTGCCACAAATAGTCATCTGCGAAACAAAGCCTACTATGACCATCGAGTGAGAGATTTGCCTTTGGAAAAAGGTGACAGAGTCCTCGTCCAGAATGTTGGGCAAAAAGGCAAGCATAAACTACAAGATCGTTGGAAATCGACACCGTATGTTGTTGTGGAGAAATTGTCTAACCTGCCAGTGTACAAGGTTAAACCAGAACTTGGTCCAGGTATAGTCAAAACCTTGCATCGAGACCATCTATTGCCCATCGGTTACTTGGTCAGGATGTCTAACCCTCCAGATGTTGCAGGACCGACTCAGAGACCTGTCACCAGATCACAACATCCTCGGCCATGTCCAAGAACTAAGCCTACTGATCCAGTTGAAGAAAGTGACACTGTGTCATCAGATACAGAATTTGATACTGTCCAGAATCCTCAAGGTTTTGTTGTGGATGAGGTCAGGAAACAAAATGCATCACCAAACCAAGATTCACGAGAGACTGAGAACCGTGAAAGCTCTGAAGAAGACAGTGAAGGCTCTGAAGAGGAGGAAATTCAACCAGTTATAGAATCAGAGAGTGAAGGATCTTCCATAGGTGATACATCTGCTGTGATGGATTCTGATGCCCAAGAGACAAATTATGATTCTGTAGAAGATCAGGTTTTAGAAGGGAGAGCAAACTCACCCTCTTCAACCCGAGTCAGAAGTGGAAAATCAGTTAAAAGTGCAAGAAGTGGGAGTGAAAAGTCCTCCACTGTCCGAAAATCTCAGAGAGAACCAAAACCAGCCATGAGATTGACCTGTGACAAACCTGGTTACCCATCTAGTGAGCCAGTGACCATAATGCATCATGGTATGGTCATTCAACTCAAGCTAAACCCACCAGATCAAACTGGCCCTGAAGCAAGACAAAAACCGAAAACGTCCAAAAGGATGTCAGAGAATGAACGAAAGAGTCACACGTCAAAGTTAAAGAGAGAGAAAAGGTGTGATGAGGACATCTACACATTCAGAAGGGGGAGGGTGTAGCCCTGTCTAAAATCACTGACTACAGTACATAAAATCAGTAACACAACATGTAAATAGTTGTAGGACACACCAAACGTTCATGATATTAAAACTGGTTAAAAGGTGCATTAGATACATTTGCATAAATAACATATGTACTGTTTAAAAGTTGTTACATATTTCTAAAAATTCCAGAACTTAGGAGAATATGAGTTTGTTTGAGCAAAAAGTCTGTGTAATCAGCTGTGCAATCTAACCTGTTACCAATTTAATGTCAGTCAGTTTGTTTTAAGTATTGCTATTGGATTTTACTGAATTAACAGCCAATCCCAAGTCTTTTCCTAAAAAGAGGCGGAACAAGTGACGTGAGCCAGAGTGTCGTCTTTTTTTTTTTGAGCAGACGTTCTGAGGGAAAAGAGTCAATCGGTGTGTGACAGAGCGTTCTTCAAGTTTTATCTGAACGGTCGACTACTCGTGGGCCTGATAATAACTTGTTTGTAACCTAAAAGGAGACGTGGAGAGAGAGAGAGGTTCGGAGCGGTTTTCCCAGTCTTCCCAGTGGATGGACTCTGCTGTTTTCTGGTGCTGTTTCGTGTTTCTTCTTCCTGGTGGTTCCGGTGGTCCAGACGGCTCCTGGGGTTCCTGGTACTAGCTGCTCCGGTCTTACTGCCATTGCGCTGGTGACTGTTAGCCACCCTATCAATTCGTTTGGGATTTGTGAGTATTAATTGAATCAGCTGAACTGCACATGCTTTTTTGTTCTGCTCATGTCAGAGTGAAGCGGCCATTAAAGTTTTAGGCCCCATCGCACCCTAGCTTCAACTCAGGCCTGCAACCTTTTGATTAAGGAGTAAAAATTGAGTGTGTGTGTGTGGGCCCACAGATGATTTTGAGTTATTGAGTTCCCCTAGTTGGTCCTGATGTGTAGTGAGTGCCTTGTATGGCAGCACCCTGACATCAGGGTGGATGTGACGCATTATTGTAAAGCTCTTTGAGAGTCTGATGTAGTTGGAAAAGCGCTATATAAATGCAGTCCATTTACCATCTCTTCAGCCGAGTAGCCAGAGCTGTGAGCCTTTGTTTGGCAGTTTCCAGGGCCTCAGTTATGGACATCTTGTTGTAATTCTTATGCATCCAGGACCTGTCTTTCATGATGTCTTCTGCCTCATGTGGCAGAAGACAGAAGACCAACCTCCACACTGACCAAGAAGCAACTGGCAACACTGATAGACGAGATCTGCTGTCAAAACTATATATATTATAATAGCCAAGTGGCGTATGTGTGCGTGCATGCATGCGTGAGTATGGCTTTGATCATGGAAAATCTGGGGAGAGCTGACATTTGCTGTTTGGTATGCTTATTTTTGGGGGTCAAGGCTGAATGCTGCAAAAACAGAAAGTTGATAGGACAAATATTTTTGGAGAAATTAGCAATCTTAGCTAACAACAGTGGACAATGGGCGTTGCGCTCTAATGCACCATGGGAGTTCGGGGTTTTGGGGTTTTAAATGTTATTGTGGTTCATGTTAGTTTGACAGTGCTGTTAGTGTTATTGCCTTGTGTTTTTTGCAGTTCTTTTGATTTCATCAGTTTAGTTAGGGCCCTGTCCCACTGGCGTTTAGGAGGATTTGCACATGAAATGAGGAGACAAAAGCTGAGCATTCACAACAAAGGTGGGCGGAAATGACAAATGTCCCGGGGTGGATCAGCGAATACATGAGGAAGAAAAGCGGATATAACAGGGAACAGAAGCGAAGGCGACCGTGGAGGCGCCCCCATGAGGGGCACAGCAGCCGTGATGCACTCGCTCCATCCGTGCTCACTCTGTCTGCATGCGCGACATACCATTTGCGACCGTGATGTGGCCGTACTGGGCACGCGTCATATCTGTTTTGCACGCTGTCCCGGTCCGCCGCCACGCCGTCGGTTGCGGATATCAGCGGATGACAGGGGATATGCGGCGCGTTGGTTGTGTAAGTCTTGTGTATGTCTTCAGTATGTGTTCAGGCAGTGATGCGGATCTCATCCGCAGCAGGATTTTTCAGCCGCTCAAAAATCCTGGCTGCAGACATGCGTGCCTCTGCGGATGATCACGGACGTGTTCGGATGGCGGCCGACTCATACAGGAATGTTACACGGTTATTGCGGTTGTTTGGCGGATGTGGGCCACTTTTGTGCGCATGCCATCCGCAAATCCTCCTAAATGCCAGTGGGACAGAGCCCTTAAGTCTCATGTTGCCATTACCATGAGTGAGAAGTGTAGTGCATTTGATGTCTTCCGCGATATTTCTGTTTGTGGATGTGTAAAAATAAAAGCACCCGCTTGCGGCGGAATATGGTAAAGACAAAAAGCTGTGTGTGTGTGTGCGTAGACAAACTGAGGAGAGCTGACATTTGCTGTTTGGTATGCTTATGTATTTTGGGTCAAGGATGAACGTCACCAAAACGGAACGTTGATAGGACTAATATTTTTGGAGAAACTACGGATATTATCTAATAACACTGAACAAAGGATGTTGTTAATTACATTCTCGACTCAGACGCCATTCCAGCAGGGGGCTTTAAATTATAAATGATCTATATACATTATACAAAGCGTGTGTGTGTGCTTGAGAGCATGCATATATGTCTGATTTTATTTAGTAAGTTCAGTGTAAGTACATAATATAATTGTAAATATGTTAAAAAATGCATAAGAAAGTGAAAACACATTTCCATTGTGGTCCATTTAAAAATCAAACGACAAAATAGAATAATAAAATAACAACAATTACAATAGGGTCCTCGTAGGACTTTTTCCTACTCGGGCCCTAATAATGATGATGATGATGATGTGTATACGATAATAAGAACCTAAACAAGACAGTAAATTAACCTTAAAAACATTATGTAATTAACAGGAAATAGTACAGTTCTATATAAATAGAGTTGAGTTCTTCTAAAAACTGTTGAGGTCTAAGGTTCTCAAAACATTCTGGACTTACACGCCATTTCAACTCACTGTAGAAACTTTGCGTAATTTATTACCACCGTTGAAAAATAACATTTCGGACAATAAGGTCTTCTGTCAATAAATCTGAAAAATGAATTTTCACTTGTTCAATTAAAATTTTTAAACTTGAAAATATGTTTAAGTTTATATATATATATATATATATATATATATATATATATATATATATATATATATATATATATATATATATATATACAGTTGTAATCAATTTTTGCTTTTTTGGCCATTTTTAAGAGAATATGAATGACAACACAATTTTTTTTTTTTTTTCACTCATGGTTAGTAGTTGGGTGAAGCCATTTATTGTCAAACTGTGTTTCCTCTTTTTAAATCAAAATGACAAGAGAACTACCCAAATGAACCTGATCAAAAGTTTACATACCCCTGTTCTTAATACTGTGTATTGCCCCCTTTAACATCATTGACAACTTGGGGTTTTTTGTGTTAGTTTTGGACGAGACTCTCTGATGGTAAAGCTGCCACTGAATATGTTTCGGACTTTATTTACATCAGTTACAAAGAAATACAAACAGTTTGGCACTCTATGTTAAATCTGCATGGAGTAGACAGTTCTCAAAAACTGAGTGACTGTGCAAGAAGAAGAGTGAGGAAAGCCACCAAGACACCCAGACAACCCAGAAGATGTTATAGGCTTACGTGGCTGTGATTGGAGAAATTATGCACAGTGCAAGCTTTGCATTTTGTATCATAAGTTATCCATCTTCATGATGATGTGGTATAGAGGAGGATTTTCTTAAAAAGAAGACATGAAAGTTTAGCTACAAATTGCCAGAAGGTACAACTGAGATGCAAGCCTGGATTTGATCTGTTTTGGTGAAAGAAAATCCTTCTCTGCTCTACTCCACGATGAAGCTAAGAGTAGTGATGCAAAATGCAAAGCTTGCACTGTGCACAATTTCTCCAATCACAGCCACATAAACCCATAACTTCCCCTCTGTTGTCTGGGTGTCTTGTTGGCTTTCCACACTCTTCTCCTTCGTGCACAGTCACTCAGTTTTTGAGAACTGTCTACTCCATGCAGATTTACCATAAAGTGCCATACTGTTTGTATTTCTTTGTAATTAATGCAAATAAAGTCCAAAACATATTCAGTGGCAGCTTTACCATCAGAGAGCCACGTCCAAAACCATCACAAAAGACTCCAAGCTGTCGTTGATGTTAAAGACACGCAACACACAGTATTAAGAACAGGGGTATGTGCAGGGGTAGTTCTCTTGTCATTTTGATTTAAAAAGAGGAAACACAGTTGTTTGACAATAAATGGCTTCACCCAACTGTAACCCAAGTCCCATGTAGCTATAGTTATCTAGAGTGGGTAGTACAATGGGACCGGGCCTGAGTTCGTTGATGAACTGTTTTATGTTTTATTACCCTTTAATTTACCTCCTTTTGAGTTTTACCAAATCCTGATTTATGAGTTTTCCTAATAAAATTAATAAGGACACCATACAACGGTACTTTAAATGCAATAATCCTTGTACAGGTATTTATTTACACAATTGAAGAAGAAAAAATAAATAAATTTTTGGTAAAATAAAAATAATAAACAAAACTAAAAATGTTATAACTGAAAAGGTGCAAGTTCAACTGAGGTTTCTTCTGCTTTCAAGTTTTTTCTCTTTAGTAAACACCAACAAAAAAAATCTTTTACACTTTTTTATATGAAATAAAATTATCTTCTTTATGTTCTTGAGCTGCACCAAAATAAAGTGACCTGTCTTTTTACTAAAAAAATAAGTATCTTGCGACTTTCTTTAAATAATAAAAAAAAAGTACTCTTGAACTTTGGCTAGAACCCTAAAAATATATGCAAAAAAAAAAAAAACTCAATAACTCAAAATAATCTGTGGGCCCACACACACACACACACAGTTTTTACTCCTTAATCAAAAGGTTGCAGGCCTGAGTTGAAGCTAGGGTGCGATGGGGCCTAAAACTTTAATGGCCGCTTCACTCTGACATGAGTAGAACAAAAAAGCACGTGCAGTTCAGCTGATTCAATTCTCACAAATCCCAAACGAATTGATAGGGGGGCTAACAGTCACCAGGGCAATGGCAGTAAGACCGGAGCAGCTAGTACCAGGAACCCCAGGAGCCGTCTGGACCACCGGAACCACCAGGAAGAAGAAACACGAAACAGCACCAGAAAACAGCAGAGTCCATCCACTGGGAAGACTGGGAAAACCGCTCCGAACCTCTCTCTCTCTCTCCACGTCTCCTTTTAGGTTACAAACAAGTTATTATCAGGCCCACGAGTAGTCGACCGTGCAGATAAAACTTGAAGAACGCTCTGTCACACACCGATTGACTCTTTTCCCTCAGAACCTCAGAACGTCTGCTCAAAAAAAAAAAAAGACGACACTCTGGCTCACGTCACTTGTTCCGCCCCTTTTTAGGAAAAGACTTGGGATTGGCTGTTAATTCAGTAAAATCCAATAGCAATACTTAAAACAAACTGACTGACATTAAATTAGTAACAGGTTAGATTGCACAGCTGATTACAGACTTTTCGCTCAAACAAACTCATATTCTAAGATTTTAAAGGACAATTACACATTATTAGAAATATGTAACTTAACTTTTAAACAGTACATATGTTATTTATGCAAATGTATCTAATGCACCTTTTAACCAGTTTTAATATCATGAACGTTTGGTGTGTCCTACAACTATTTACATGTTGTGTTACTGATTTTATGTACTGTAGTCAGTGATTTTAGACAGGGCTACACCCTCCCCCTTCTGAATGTGTAGATGTCCTCATCACACCTTTTCTCTCTCTTTAACTTTGACGTGTGACTCTTTCGTTCATTCTCTGACATCCTTTTGGACGTTTTAGGTTTTTGTCTCGGTTCAGGGCCAGTTTGATCTGGTGGGTTTAGCTTGAGTTGAATGACCATACCATGATGCATTGTGGTCACTGGCTCACTAGATGGGTAACCAGGTTTGTCACAGGTCAATCTCATGGCTGGTTTTGGTTCTCTCTGAGATTTTCGGACAGTGGAGGACTTTTCACTCCCACTTCTTGCACTTTTCTTTTCACTCCCACTTCTTGCACTTTTAACTGATTTTTCACTTCTGACTCGGGTTGAAGAGGGTGAGCTTGCTCTCCCTTCTAAAACCTGATCTTCTACAGAATCATAATTTGTCTCTTGGGCATCAGAATCCATCACAGCAGATGTATCACCTATGGAAGATCCTTCACTCTCTGATTCTATAACTGGTTGATTTCCTCCTCTTCAGAGCCTTCACTGTCTTCTTCAGAGCTTTCCTCCTCTTCAGAGCTTTCATGGTTCTCATTGTCTCGTGAATCTTGGTTTGGTGATGCATTTTGTTTCCTGACCTCATCCTGAGAATAGCCAGCATTGATTTTATTAACATCCTGGTGTAAATAAGGTATCACCACATGTGTAGAACTCAAAAAGAATGATAGGATGAGTTCTCATTAAAAAAACAACTGCAATGTGGTAAAATATATTCATAAATATGAAAGAACAGGCTCTTAATAATTATCAACTATTGCATACTGTATTTTTTTCTCAAGATTTGTTTTTGCATAAGTTTGAAAAAACAAGAGATCATAAGTTTAGGATAAATTACTTCTCATGAATTTAATTTTCGAAGTGGCACTAATGACAACACTCATACTGAACATAATTTCGCTTGCATAGACTGATTTTGGAGATCAAGCAATAACTGCAGATGGGCTTTCTGAGTTCCCAGATAGCTTTTCTGATTTCCTTTTCTAACTTTCAGAATTTAGTAAATTAGCATATGGTCCATTGATACTTATGTGTAGACACTAGTCCCTAGAGGCAACTATTTTTAGTTTTAAATCTGGGCAAATGCAGTCCCAGAAAATTCCGAATGTGACAAACAAGAAACAGGTGTTGTAAACAAGTCAATGCTGCTAAAAATACAAACTTGCAGAAACAAAGATACGATTCTGACATGGTTTTGCACATAAGACTGACATAGCATGTTTCAAGTACCCACATATATGTCAGAAGGTGGGGAGGCATACCATATTCTGTCCACCCTGGTTGAAAAAGTGGGGGGGGGGACATGTCCCCCCTATCCCCCACCAAATTGCACCCATGACCTCACAAAGGATATGAGCCACATCTACTGGTTGAAGAACCTAACAGCACTCCATGTGCAAATAGCAGTACAAATGGGTGGGCTACTAAGGGCAGACTGGTTAACACAGGGCAGGAAAATCCTTATCATGAAGGACCCCCACAAGGGTATGACACCATCAATCTACCAGCCAATTTTCTGCCTCTCCACAACATGGAAGCTCCTATCAGGCATCATAGCAATCAAGTTGAGTAGGGACATGAGTCAACATGTCACCACAGCTCAGAAGTGCATTGGAAACAACACCATAGGGTCAAAGAATCAGCTACAGTACTGGTTGACCGAGCAGTACACCAGGACTTGAAGACCAGGTAGGCCACCCTGAGCACACCTTTGATTGACTACAGGAAGGACTATGAGTAAATGTCTCACACATGGATGCTGGAGTGTTTGGCACTTTTCAAGGCTAATAGTACACTGATAACCTTCATCAAGAACTCAATAGCATTGTGGAAGACATCATTGGATGCCAACTCCGAGGCAGTCGCAAAAGTCATCAAGTGTGGAATACGCCAAGGTGATGCACTGTCCCCGCTGTTGTTCTGTGTAGGACACAACCCCCTCAGCCAACTCATCACATAGATCAGTTACGGATATTGATTCATGAGTGAAGTAACCATCAACCATCTCCTGTACATGGATGACATCAAGCTGTATGCCAGGAGTATGAAACATTAGGATTAGTGATAGTCAAAGCCACAATCCAGGATGAGACCTGTTGCAAGTCCTGTTGCTAGTCTATAAAACTGTGCATGGACTGGCTCCTTCCTACCTGGTGGACTTGGTCAAGCCCTACGTACCGGCATGGACCATGCATTTGCAAGGCACAGGACTTCTGTGTGTTCCAACGGTGAATAAAAGGTCTGTGGGGTATAGAGCCTTCTCTTACTGTGGCCCTGCTCTCTGGAACAATCTACCTGCATCAATAATGCAGTCCGACACAGTGGAGATTTTTAAATTAAGACTGAAGACTCACTTTTTAGACTGTCTTATCATTAATTTATTACGTTTGCTTTGTAATTTCTTTTTATTCTACATTTTACCTTTTTACTGTGCCCTTTTCGATTTTAATTCACTTTGTGCTTCTATGAATTGTGTGTTGTGTGAAGCGCCTTGAGGCGACTCTGTCCTGACATGGCGCTATATAAATCAATAAAATTGAATTGAAATGAGGAGCATCCATGAATACATCAGAAAGATGGCCCCGGAGATCAGCTGCTTCAAGAATGCCTCAGGCAGCTGAACACAGACAGTGATAACAGGAGGAGGTGATATAATGGAAGACCAAACCCCTCCAAGGGATGTACCATCGACCGATAGAGGAAATGGCTAACATCAAGAAGACCTACCAGTGGATAGAAAAGGGAGACCTAAAGGACAGCACAGAGGCTCCGATTATGGCAGCACAAAAGCAAGCCCTAAGCACCAGATCCACAGAGGCAAGAGTCTGCCACAGCTGAGAGGACCCAAGGAGCAGTCTGTGCAATTGTGCCACAGAGAAAGTCCAGCACATAGTAGCAGGATGCTAGATGTATGCTGGGACAGCATACACTGACAGACACAACCAAGTGTTGGGAGTTGTGTACAGGAACATCTGTGCTGCTTACAGATTGGAAGTTCCCAAGTCCCGATTAGAGATGCCGCCAAAGATGGTTGAGAAGGACAGGGCTAAGGTCCTGTGAGATTTCAAACTCCAGACAGACAAGCAGCTGCTGGCCAACCAATCAGACATAGTAACGGTTGACAATGGAAAGAAGACCGCAGTTGTGATCAATGTGGCAAGCTGACAGCAACATCAAAAAGAAGGAAGTACCCAGGGCTGAAGGAGCAACTGGAGCAGATGTAGAAGGTAAAGTCCAAAGTGGTCCCAGTGGTAATAGGATCACTGGGAGCTGAAACGCCCCTATTGGAAGAGTGGCTCCAGCAGATTTCAGGCACAACATCAGAGGTCTCTGTCCAGAAGAATGCAGTCCTAGGACAGCTACGATACTGCACTGAACCCTCAAACTCCCAGGCCTGTAAATATATAAAATGTAATTTATTACTTGTATGACAGCACAGTTTTGGAGTGAAGTCGTGAGTAGATTTCACTGCATGTTGTAAAAGTATACAACTGCATGTTGTAAAAGTTTGCACAGGACCTGGTAGGGTCCTGTGCAAACCTTTACAACAAAGAAAGGACACGGCACTGCCTCCCACTCTGTTCCTGTGTTAGCCATCCAGACGTTTGAACATCGGGCTGTCTTCAGCACCTTTTATGACAGTACTTTTAAAGGTTTCTTTTACTTTGTGGGAAAGGACATATTGTTAACACTAATGGAGGGTGATGGACTAGTTTGAACAGATGTGTCTGGCCAGATGGTCTGTTTGGTACATTTCCAGCTTGTTAGTCCTTCCCTTCGACTGCTCCCTTGTTTTCACTCAGGGTCCCCACAGCAAATCCAAAGTGGATCTGCATGTTGAATTTGCAGTTTTATGCCAGATGCTCCCACAACTCCACATTACATGGAGAAATGTGGTAGGGATGGGGTTTGAAGTGGGAACCTTAAACCAAGTGCATTAACCACTTGGCCACCACCCTTGTGTACATCTCCAGCAGCCTTTGGCCCCAGAAAAGAGACAACAAAGGAGTTCTTGTCAAGTTCTTGAGACTCATCATGAAAGACACAGCAAAGTCACCAGTGTTAAATGACACTGACAGTGTCTAGTGTGGACCCATATAGACACTGTCAGTGTTAATTTAAGACTGGCGATTCTGCTGTGTACTTGACACGGAAGTTGCAGCATGACCAAATAGCTGTCTATCAGTGTGACATGTAGCAGTAAGGCTACTTTGATGAACCATCAAGGTGTAGGGTATGAGGCAAGTGTCAGTACCTTTTCCCCACGGCATGAAGAAAATGCTTCCCAGCAACCACTTTGTGGTTTCTGTTAAAGATGGTCTCACATTTTGGAAAGTCAGCAGTCTGCAAGCAGCTAGAGTATGTATGCCAAATTTAAATTGGAGAAGATGTGTTCTGGTTACGTGCTGCCAGCAAATATTGTTCAACAGCTATAGCTTTGTAGCAAATTTCCAATGGCTACTGGGCACCACGTGAAGACCTTGTGGTGAGACATCCTCTGACCCTGCTCCTGGTGATCACCTACCTGTTCCATTCATTGTTAATTAACTAAGTCAGATGTACTCAGCCAATCAAAGGACAGACATGACTAACCAGCTGTTGCAGCAGATAGATATGGAAAACATGCAGGGCAGGTGATGTCCAAGAGCAAGGTGATTGGTGATTACTGTTCTGAAGCATGTGTTATTAGGGGAAGGGCAAGAAGTTAATTTATTCAACACTTGTTTAACCACTGATGAAGGTATATATTTCAATTGGTATGCTGACCTGCGCAAGTGAGAAAATTTTAAATAACTGTACAATATATCAATCAATCAATCAATTTTTTTTATATAGCGCCAAATCACAACAAACAGTTGCCCCAAGGCGCTTTATATTGTAAGGCAAGGCCATACAATAATTATGTAAAACCCCAACGGTCAAAACGACCCCCTGTGAGCAAGCACTTGGCTACAGTGGGAAGGAAAAACTCCCTTTTAACAGGAAGAAACCTCCAGCAGAACCAGGCTCAGGGAGGGGCAGTCTTCTGCTGGGACTGGTTGGGGCTGAGGGAGAGAACCAGGAAAAAGACATGCTGTGGAGGGGAGCAGAGATCGATCACTAATGATTAAATGCAGAGTGGTGCATACAGAGCAAAAAGAGAAAGAAACAGTGCATCATGGGAACCCCCCAGCAGTGTACGTCTATAGCAGCATAACTAAGGGATGGTTCAGGGTCACCCGATCCAGCCCTAACTATAAGCTTTAGCAAAAAGGAAAGTTTTAAGCCTAATCTTAAAAGTAGAGAGGGTGTCTGTCTCCCTGATCTGAATTGGGAGCTGGTTCCACAGGAGAGGAGCCTGAAAGCTGAAGGCTCTGCCTCCCATTCTACTCTTACAAACCCTAGGAACTACAAGTAAGCCTGCAGTCTGAGAGCGAAGCGCTCTATTGGGGTGATATGGTACTACGAGGTCCCTAAGATAAGATGGGACCTGATTATTCAAAACCTTATAAGTAAGAAGAAGAATTTTAAATTCTATTCTAGAATTAACAGGAAGCCAATGAAGAGAGGCCAATATGGGTGAGATATGCTCTCTCCTTCTAGTCCCCGTTAGTACTCTAGCTGCAGCATTTTGAATTAACTGAAGGCTTTTTAGGGAACTTTTAGGACAACCTGATAATAATGAATTACAATAGTCCAGCCTAGAGGAAATAAATGCATGAATTAGTTTTTCAGCATCACTCTGAGACAAGACCTTTCTAATTTTAGAGATATTGCGTAAATGCAAAAAAGCAGTCCTACATATTTGTTTAATATGCGGGTTGAATGACATATCCTGATCAAAAATGACTCCAAGATTTCTCACAGTATTACTAGAGGTCAGGGTAATGCCATCCAGAGTAAGGATCTGGTTAGACACCATGTTTCTAAGATTTGTGGGGCCAAGTACAATAACTTCAGTTTTATCTGAGTTTAAAAGCAGGAAATTAGAGGTCATCCATGTCTTTATGTCTGTAAGACAATCCTGCAGTTTAGCTAATTGGTGAGTGTCCTCTGGCTTCATGGATAGATAAAGCTGGGTATCATCTGCATAACAATGAAAATTTAAGCAATACCGTCTAATAATACTGCCTAAGGGAAGCATGTATAAAGTGAATAAAATTGGTCCTAGCACAGAACCTTGTGGAACTCCATAATTAACTTTAGTCTGTGAAGAAGCTTCCCCATTTACATGAACAAATTGTAATCTATTAGACAAATATGATTCAAACCACTGCAGCGCAGTGCCTTTAATAACTATGGCATGCTCTAATCTCTGTAATAAAATTTTATGGTCAACAGTATCAAAAGCAGCACTGAGGTCTAACAGAACAAGCACAGAGATGAGTCCACTGTCCGAGGCCATAAGAAGATAATTTGTAACCTTCACTAATGCTGTTTCTGTACTATGATGAATTCTAAAACCTGACTGAAACTCTTCAAATAGACCATTCCTCTGCAGATGATCAGTTAGCTGTTTTACAACTACCCTTTCAAGAATTTTTGAGAGAAAAAAATGATATATTATATAAATGATATATCACTATATCATCTGCATATGGCTTACAGAATGAGAGAATTACATGCTTTGCACTTTTGTTTTGACAGATCATACCAATGCACATCTATAAGCTTTAATAGCAGCTTGTACTCATCTTTGAAATTAGTGATTGCTGATTGTTAGTGGTAACACAACATTTTTTTCCAACATATTACTTTTGCACAGCTCAGAACCGACTGATATCATTTTTACGAAAGCTCCTTATCTACCCTAAAATATGCAGACAGGGTTTAGTTTCATCCATTATAGAGCACAATTTGATAAAGCTCCACACTCAAGTCTGAGAATCGTCAGCTTAGCGTGCTCAGAAGGTCATAACGCAGAGAAAATTATGTTTTGTGTCACCAGCCCGATGGGCCATACACTCTACGGTAAATGGAATCTGATAAAAGCCTGCTTGATCTATAGTCAAATTAATGTGGTCGGATCCTAAGACCTTTTTGACAGCAGTGCTGCTCTGATGTTTATGCAAATTAATGGAGCCACGCATCAAAGGTAAAACCCCTAAAACCTTCATGCTGTTGCATCAGTGAACATGAACACACGTTCTGATGAGAATTGTGCAGAATTACAAATAGCCAGTTATGTAGTTTGACTATACTTCTTGGCATGACATGTATGTGCATGGTTCTACATCTTCACATACAACATGCAATTATACCATTTAAGTAAAGTTAGCCACATTTGACACCTTTGTGCCTTCATCATTGAGCCTTTTCTTACTATGGAGATGATACTCAAACACTTTGATGTTCCAGAGTCTTTAAACACTTAATCCCAGAGAGTGGGGAGGAAAATGAGAAATTATAAGAACCTCCTACCTTTGAGTGTAATGTTAATAGCATTCCACTCTGCACATGCACACCCAGATATATTTCAGCAGGAGAAAAGAGAGAGCGTCCTGTTTTAAGCAGTTAAATCCACACATGCAATACCATCAAGTCGCTGATGGTATTGCTGAAATTAAGGACATGTTCACACCAGAGGTTTGTTTGACTGGTCTGCTCCAGGGCCAACAGTGTTGCAGTTGTTTCTTTAGTTTGGATTTCTTTCACACAGTAATATGTCACATTATGTCTAAGTAGAGCAGACTTTGTAAACAAAATCTACTGTCCATGTGATTGCACTTTCTGCTCATTGGGTACAAGTGTAGTGTTTATGTTAAAGGTCATAGCCGCAATACGAACGGGCAATTAAACTGAGGCGCTAATAGAGCCATTGTACATCTGTATTCATCTATATCTACAGAGAGGCACACAGTTAAAAAAAAAAGGTTAAATAAATAAATAAATAAAAATGGCAGCTGTAGTTGCCACAATAATTCTGTAAAAAAACGTATAAACACCTTTTCAAGAAATACTGTAAAATTTTACAGCATAAAACCATTGCCATTTGGATGAATCTAATAAAAGGACAATGGGGTAAAGACAGCCTTGAACCAGGGATATCATATTTTGGAAGCAAATACACTAATTGCTTATGTTGCATTTGGGTAATTAGCCTGAAAATGTGATTAACTGCAAATGTATTTTATCCGATTGACAGTCTACTGATAGTCTACTCAATTCCAAACAGAGAGGATTTGTCTGAATTCCTCATGCTAACGTATTTTGTACAACTACAGAAAAAAATAAGCTTGGTACACTGAATCCCAAACAGGAAGTGCCAAATTGAGTCCACATAGAAGCAGGAAATGTCAAATGTTGAACACGTCCTGGATCAACACTTTCTGGTTTGACAATAAACAAGATCTTGTGGGATCTCGCAGGAATTCAGTGGCAAGTTGAGACTGAAATAGGAAGTACCAAATTTTGAGCCCACACTGAAACAGGAAATGTCAAATGTTGAACATTTCCTGGATTGACAAGACAGGAGATCTCATGGGAATTCAGTGGCAAGTTGAGACTGAAACAGGAAGTGCTAAATTTTGAGTCCACAGTGAAACAGGAAATGTCAAATGTTGAACACTTCCTGGCATGAGTGTAGCTGGGTTGCAATGGACTCCCCTGAAATCTGATTGGACACCCCAGGTGCCACCCGGATGACCGACAATTCATGGCACTGCACGTCTGGTTGAAACAAGCCATTTTGAAATTGGTGACACATATTGACTGCTGGGTCCCTCCTGTACAGTAGTTCCACAAAAACATCTAATCCACCTTAGTAGAAGAAGAAAAATATTTGAGCCAATTTGAATTTGAACACACCGTCGGAACTACAGACTCCTATATTGGTGAGTAAACGGCCATTTTCTAATGTCTAAAATTATCTTCCTTAAACTCACACAGATAGCAAATTTCTACAATTTGGTATGAATTTAATTAAAAATATATAATATAGCTTCCTGATGGAGTGGTGTAGAGGAGGTTTTTCTTGAAAAGAAGACCTGAAAGTTCAGCTTATTTGGCCATATTGTGCAGCCCTACTATGAAGTAGCCTTAAAGTTAAAATATGAATTTACATCAACATAAAAAATGCTTAGTGTGGCAGGGGGTTAAGAGGGGTGTAGTTGGGGCGTGTCGCTCCCCAGAAGCTGAAGATTTTTAGCTATGCTTATGCTCCCCAGAAGCATTTACTAAAGACAAAATTTGAAGGACCTAGGTTACATGGTGAGGACTTTTTCCAGGCATGTGAGATGCAAATAAAGAAAATGCATAAAATGGGTGGGGAGTGGTTCAGAGAGTCATAGTTGGGGGAGTCCAGTGCATTTACTGAAAAAAAGTCTGAAGGACCTAAATGACATGGTGACATGCTGAAGAGCTTTGCTCATTCATATGCAACATATACATATTAGAGCTCTTGCCAAAAGTGGAATGTACCTGAATTAATGGTAAATGTCCACCTGGTGGACATACTGCTCAATTTCAAGAACCTTAAGATCAGGCTGCTGTCAGACACAATGAAAAATCTGTTGCTTACAGTACGAGAAGACAATATAATATGTAAATTCATTATATTTTCAGAGTATTTCTTATTGTGTGACAGCACAGTGACACAAACAGTAAGCAGGCTTTTTTCACAAGCAAAATATCTCAGGTTAAAAGATCCCTGAGGCCCATCCTACTTACACAGTTGGAGTTGTTTTTGGACAAACCAGATCAACATATGGATCCCGTATAAAACCTCCTGTGGTGGCTCTGAGTAAAATGGGAGAAGCACAAAAAAATATTACTGATAATTATTTTTTAAAAGCATAATAATGGTAATTTAGCAAAAACAAACAAAAAAAGAATGTTGGATTAATTGGTTTTAAATCACAGTTTATACTTCAGAATAATTTATTTCTTTAAAGTTGAAACACTCACCACAGATTACTTTCTACATTTTGGAAACTGATGTAATTATGTACAACCCCAATTCCATTGAAGTTGGGACATTGTGTGAAATGTACATAAAAACAGAATACAATGATTTGCCAATCCTCTTCAACCTATATTCAATTGAATACACCACAAAGACAAGATATTTAATGTTCAAACTGATAAACTTTTTTTGTGCAAATATTTGCTTATTTTTAAATGGATGACTGCAACACATTTCAAAAAAGCTGGGACAGTGGCATCAAAAGACTGGGAAAGTTGATGAATGCTCAAACAACACTTGTTTGGAACATTTCACAGGTGAACAGGTTAATTGGAAATAGGTGAGTGTCATGATTGGGTATAAAAGGAGCATCCCCAAAAGGCTCAGCTGTTCACAAGCAAAGATGGGGCGAGGATGACCACTTTGTGAACAGCTGCGTGAAAAAAATAGTCCAACAGGTGGCTGACTTCCTGCAATCTAAAGGTATTCAAATGGACTGTAATAACATTGAAGCGTGCCACCCCCTGCCCAGGAGAGAGGATGGAGACAAGCCAGCAGTTATTAATGAGGTTTGTCAACAGAAAACATAAAATGGCATTGTTAAAACAGGGCCGAAAACTTAAAGGAACAAACGTATTCATCAATGAACATCTGAACAAAAGAAACGCAGACATCGCCAGGAAAGCTCGTTTCTTAAAAAAGCAGGTAAAAATTCAACAGACATGGACATCCAACTGCAAAACATTTATCAAATTGAATGGAACACCAGAACAAGCGAAGGTTATGGTAATCAGGAACATCGAGGAACTGGACAAATATGACCAATAAGGTATGAGGACACAAACACATCACAACACCATGACACAGACCAGAGGAACCTATTCATCTACTACATCATCTACATCTGGAGACAAGAAGGATAGAACTCAAAGGATTGCTGATCATGGAAAAGTAGAACTGAGAACATTTAAATACACAGACCACAATGTACTGGACTTGGAGCACGTTATAGACCCGGACAATAATTTCTTCTCAAATATCAATGACAGTTGTTGCTATTATACAGATGAACAGTTTAATCGGATCATTAAAATGGATAACAAATTATCAATAATCCATTTCAACAGCAGAAGTCTATATGCAAACTTTAACAACATTAAAGAATATTTAAGTCAATTAAAAAAAAAATATTTAACATAATTGCTATATCAGAAACATGGATCAGTGAAGATAAAGGAATGGATTTTGAACTGGATGGATATGAATTTAACTGTGTAAACAGAAAGAATAAGAGTGGAGGAGGAGTGGCTGTGTATGTGGATAAGAACATGGATTATAAAATAGTAGACAATATGACAACTGTGATTGATAACTTATTAGAATGTATAACTATTGAAATATGTGAAGAAAAAAGCAAAAATGTATTAGTCAGCTGTATATATAGAGCACCAGGATCTAGTATTGAAACATTGACTGTATGGGAAAAATGTTCTCAAAAACTAATCAAAAAACTGTGTTCATTTGTGGTGACTTAAATATTGATCTGCTCCATCCAAATAAGCATAAAATAACAGATCAATTTATCAATATAATGTACAGTATGAGTTTATATCCAAAAATCACCAGGCCAAGCAGAATTACATCCCATAGTGCTACCTTAATTGATAATATATTCAGCAATGATATTGAGAATAACACTGTGAGTGGATTATTAATCAATGACATTAGTGATCATCTACCAGTTTTCATCGTTTATAATAGAAACCATCGGCGGAATCAGCCAGAGGAGAAAATAAAATACAGGCGAGTGCGGACAGAGGAAAACATGAACACACTAAAGTAGGATTTACAGGAGCAAAACTGGGAAAAGGTATACAGTGAAAGTGATGTTGATAGTGCATATGAAACTTTTTTACAAATATTTACATCATTATATGATAAAAATTGTCCAATTAAACAAGACTACAGAAAACAAAAAATCCAAGATCGACCATGGATGATGAAAGAGTTACGAAATGCATGTAATAAGAAAAATACACTGTAAAGAGAATTCATAAAACTAAAGACTAAAGAGGCAGAAAATAGATATAAGAAATACAAAAATAGATTAACTAATATTATACGGGTATGTAGGAAGGAATATTATAGTAACATATTATATAATAAAAACAATATTAAAGGAATATGGGATATATTAAATAGCATTATCAGAAATGGTAATAAAAAACAGAGTTACCCTCAGTATTTCATTGATAATAATGTTAAGAAGGAAAATAAGGATGAGGTAGTCAACGGTTTTAATAATTTTTTTTATAAATATTGGACCAAGCTTGGCAGAAAAAATTCCCGATTCCCAACCTGAGGATTGGGATAATAATCTCATAGAAAGAAATCCCTGTTCAATGTTCCTCACAGCAGTGGATGGAAAAGAAATTATAGACATTGTGAATAATTGTAAATATAAAACATCTACCGATTTAAATGAAATTGATATGGTGGTGGTAAAACAGGTCATTGAATGGATTGTAGAACCATTAACATACATCTGTAACTTATCATTTCAAACCAGTAAATTTCCCAATCAAATGAAAATAGCTAAGGTTGTGCCGCTGTATAAGACTGGGGATAGACACCACTTCACAAATTATAGACCTGTTTCTTTGCTTCCACAATTTTTCCAAAATTATTAGAAAAGTTATTCAATAATAGATTAGACAAATTCATAAATAAACATAAATTACTTACTGATAGTCAATATGGATTCAGAGCACATAGTTCAACATCACTTGCATTAATAGAATCAGTTGAGATTACAAACGCCATAGACCACAAATTACATTCAGTTGGAATATTTATAGACCTTAAAAAGGCTTTTGATACAATTAATCATGACATATTAATTAATAAACTTGAACAGTATGGGATTAGGGGGTTGGTGTTGCACTGGGTGAGAAGCTACTTAAGTAACAGAAAACAGTTTGTGAAGTTGGGGGAATATACATCATCATGCTTGGACAATGCTTGTGGCGTCCCACAGGGGTCAGTATTGGGTCCAAAACTGTTTCTAATTTATATAAATGATATTGTCAATGTTTCCAAAATATTAAAATTAGTATTATTTGCAGATGACAAGCATTTTTTTGTTCAGGGGGGGATTTGCAGGAGTTACTGAGGGGGATTGCCCAACAGGGTGCCGGTGGAAATTGGGCTACTGCTGGGCGAAGACGACGAAGAAGAGGAGGAAAACGTTGCCACGAACAGCGGGAGAAGAAGAAAACTAGAAGGGTGGAAATGAGAGTGGGGACTTTGAATGTTGGTAGTATGACTGGTAAAGGGAGAGAGCTGGCTGATATGATGGAGAGGAGAAAGGTAGACATATTGTGTGTGCAAGAGACCAAGTTGAAGGGAAGTAAGAGCAGGAGCATCGGCGGTGGGTACAAGTTGTTGTACCATGGTGAGGACAGGAAGAGAAATGGTGTTGGGGTCATTTTAAAGGAAGAGTATGTTAAAAGTGTGTTGGAGGTTAAGCAAGTGTCTGACAGGGTGATGAGTGTGAAGTTGGAAATTGAAGGGGTGATGATGAATATCATCAGTGCATATGCCCCACAGGTAGGTTGTGAGATGAAGGAGAAAGAAGATTTCTGGAGTGTGCCCAAGCATGAAAGAGTGGTGATAGGAGCAGACTTCAATGGGCATGTTGGTGAAGGGAACAGAGGTGATGAGGAAGTAATGGGTAGATATGGTATCAAGGATAGGAATGGGGAAGGACAGATGGTAGTTGATTTTGCAAAAAGGATGGAAATGGCTGTGGTGAATACCTACTTTAATAAAAGGGAGGAGCACAGGGTAACTTATAAGAGTGGAGGAAGGTGCACACAGGTGGACTACATTCTTTATAAGAGATGCAAGCTAAAAGAAATCACAGACTGTAAGGTGGTAGCAGGAGAGAGTGTCACTAGACAGCATAGGATGGTTGTTTGTAGGATGACTTTAGAGGTAAAGAAGAAGAAGAGAGTGAGAGCTCAACAAAGGATCAGATGGTGGAAGCTGAAGGAGGAAGACTGTTGTGTGAAATTTAGCGAGCAGGTGAGAGAAGCACTAGTTGGAGGGGAAGCAATTTTGGACAACTGGAAAAGTACTGCAGATGTGGTGAGGGAGACAGCTAGGGCAGTACTGGGTATGACATCTGGACAGTGGAAGGAAGACAAGGAGACTTGGTGGTGGAATGAAGAGGTCCAGGAAAGCATAAGGAGAAAGAGGTTGGCAAAAAAGTTTTGGGATAATCGGAGAGATGAAGAAAGTAGACAGGAGTACAAGGAGATGCGGCGTAAGGCGAGACGAGAAGTGGCAAAAGCAAAGGAAAAGACATATTGCGAGCTGTACAAGAAGTTGAATAAGGAAGGAGAAAAGGACTTGTAGCGATTGGCCAGACAAAGGGACAGAGCTGGAAAGGATGTGCAGCAGGTTAGGGTGGTAAAAGATGCACATGGTAATGTGCTGACAAGTGAGGAGTGTGTGCTGAGAATGTGGAGGGAATATTTTGAAGAGTTGATGAATAAAGAAAATGAGCGAGAGAAAAGGCTGGATGATGTGGTGAGAGTAAATCAGGAAGTAAAAGAGATTAGCAAGGAAGAAGTGAGGGCTGCTATGAAGAGGATGAAGAGTGGAAAGGCAGTTGGTCCAGATGACATTCCAATGGAGGCATGGAAATGTCTAGGAGAGATGGCAGTAGAGTTTCTAACCAGATTGTTTAAAAAAATCTTGGAAAGTGAGAGGATGCCTGAGGAGTGGAGACGAAGTGTGCTGGTTCCTGTTTTCAAGAACAAGGGTGATGTGCAGAGCTGCAGTAACTACAGAGGCATAAAGCTGATCAGCCACAGCATGAAGTTATGGGAAAGAGTAGTAGAAGCTAGCCTTAGAAAACAGGTTAAGATCTGTGAGCAGCAATATGGTTTCATGCCGAGAAAGAGCACTACAGATGCAATGTTTACTCTGAGAATACTGTTGGAAAAGTACAGAGAAGGACAGAAAGAGTTACATTGTGTGTTTGTGGACTTAGAAAAAGCTTATGATAGGGTGCCAAGAGAAGAGTTGTGGCATTGTATGAGGAAGTCTGGAGTGGCAGAGAAGTATGTTAGGGTAGTGCAGGACATGTACAAGAATAGTGTGACAGCGGTGAGATGCGCAGTCGGAATGACAGACTCATTCAAGGTGGAGGTGGGATTACACCAAGGATCAGATCTGAGTCCTTTCTTGTTTGCAGTGGTGATGGACAGGTTGACAGATGAGATCAGACAGGAGTCCCCATGGACTATGATGTTTGCAGATGACATTGTGATCTGTAGTGAGAGTAGAGAGCAAGTTGAGTCTAGTCTGGAGAAGTGGAGATATGCTTTGGAGAGAAGGGGAATTAAAGTCAGTAGAAGCAAGACTGAGTACATGTGTGTGAATGAGAGGGAGCCCAGTGGAATAGTGCAGTTACAAGGAGTAGAAGTGGTGAAAGTAGATGAGTTTAAATATTTGGGGTCAACTGTTCAAAGTAATGGAGAGTGTGGTAGAGAGGTGAAGAAGAGAGTGCAGGCAGGGTGGAGTGGGTGGAGAAAGGTGGCAGGAGTGATTTGTGACCGAAGAATATCAGCAAGAGTGAAGGGGAAAGTTTACAAAACAGTAGTGAGACCAGCTATGTTGTATGGTTTAGAGACAGTGGCACTAACAAAAAGACAGGAGGCAGAGCTGGAGGTGGCAGAGCTGAAGATGTTGAGATTCTCTTTGGGAGTGACAAGAATGGACAAGATTAGGAATGAACATATCAGAGGGACAGCTCAGGTGGGACAGTGTGGAGACAAAGTCAGAGAGGCGAGATTGAGATGATTTGGACATGTGCAGAGGAGGGACCCAGGGTATATAGGGAGAAGGATGCTGAGGATGGAGCCACCAGGCAGGAGGAGAAGAGGGAGACCAAAGAGGAGGTTCATGGATGTGCTGAGAGAGGACATGCAGGTGGTTGGTGTGACAGAGGAAGATACAGAGGACAGGGTGAGATGGAAACGATTGATCTGCTGTGGCGACCCCTAATGGGAACAGCCGAAAGACAAAGAAGAAGACTGAGGGGGATCAGTATAGAAATGGGAAAATTGAAAATATGGTTTGACAGAAACAAATTATCATTAAACTTAAGTAAAACAAAATACATGTTATTTGGCTATTGTAATACAGACATACAGGTTCAGTTACAAGTCGAGGGGGGTAGATATTGAAAGGGTACATGAAAATAAGTTTCTGGGGGTGATAATAGATGATAAGATAAACTGGAAGACTCATATAAAACATATACAAAGTAAACTGTCAAGAAGCATTTCAGTTCTAAACAAAGCGAAACATATTCTGGACCACAACTCACTCCGCATTCTTTACTGCTCACTGGTTTTACCTTATTTACAGTACTGTGCAGAGGTATGGGGTAATACTTATAAAGGTACAACACAATCACTATCAGTAATGCAGAAAAGAGCTATAAGAATTATTCATAATACTGGCTATAGAGATCATACAAATCCACTATTTTTACAATCCAAAATCTTAAAATTCTCAGACTTGGTTTATTTTCAAACAATACAAATCATGTATAAAACAATAAACAATTTACTTCCAGCAAATATTAAAAATATGTTTTTTTAACAGATCAGGGGATTGCAATCTGAGGGGGAAATTGAATTTAAAGCATCAGTGGGCACGAACAATATTAAAAGGTTTCTGTATTTCTGTCTGCGGGGTGAGGATGTGAACAGATTGGGAGTGGGGCTCAAGCAATGTCCAAGCATGAACCAGTTCAAACAGCGGTACAAAAATATGTTTTTTTCTAGCTATAGGGAGGAGGAAGGGTAATGAGGGTTAGGGTGTTTTTGTTTTTTGCTTCGGCTTGTAAATATATAGTATTTTGTATGTAAGTAGGTATGTGTAGGTGTATATTTATGTTTGTGTGTGTGTGTATATATATATATATATATATATATATATATATATATATATATATATATATATATATATATATATATATATACTGATATCGGTTTAGGTGTGTAGGAATCTATGTGTATATGTGGCAAAGGGTATTACTGGTTGTGGGGAAGAAGGGGTAGGGATAAATAAGCTGATGCTTCACCCTACCCCTTTTCGGGCATGTTGGGTACACAGTAGGAACTTTTTTTGTTGTTGTCTTCACTGATCTATCTTGTATTTGTTGTTGTATCAAATGTTCGAAATAAACAGTTTTCATTCATTCATTCATTTTCATTCATTCATTCATTCAACAGTTTAAGAACAATGTTTCTCAATGTTCAATTGCAATGAATTTAGGTATTTCATCATCTACAGTCCATAATATAATAAGAAGATTCAGAGAATCTGGAGAACTTTCTACATGTAAGCGGCAAGGTCAAAAACCAACATTGAATGCCCGTGACCTTTGATTCCTCAGGCAGCACTGCGTTAAAAACCGGCATCATTGTGTAAAGGATCTTACTGCGTGGGCTCAGGAACACTTTAGAAAACCTCTGTCAGTTAACACAGTTCCTCGCTACATCTACAAGTGCAAGTTAAAACTCTACCAGTGCAAAGTTCAAAAGCCAGCATCTGTGATGGGGGTGTGTTAGTGCCCATGGCATGGACAACTTACACATCTGTGATGGCACCATCAATGCTGAAAGGTACATCCAGGTTTTGAAGCAACACATGCTGGCATCCAAGCAAGGTCTTTTGCAGGGACATCCCTACTTATTTCAGCAAGACAAAGCCAAGCCACATTCTGCAGTGTTACAACAGCGTGGCTTCGTAGCAAAAGTGCGGGTACGAGACCGGCCTGCCTGCAGTCCAGACCTGTCGCTCACTGAAAATGTGTGGTGCATTATGAAGCGCAAAATACGACAACAGAGACCCCGGACTGTTGAACAACTGAAGTTGTACATCAAGCAAGAATGGGAAAGAATTTCACCTAAAAGCTTCAACAATTAGTGTCCTCAGTTCCAAAATGCTTATTGAGTGTTGTTAGACGGAAAGGTGAGGTAACACAGTGGTAAACATACCACTGTCCCAGCTTTTTTGAAATGTGTTGCAGGCATCCATTTCAAAATGAGCAAATATTTGCACAAAAACAACGTTTATTAGTTTGAACATTAAATATCTTGTCTTTGTGGTGTATTCAATTGAATATAGGTTGAAGAGGATTTGCAAATCATTGTATTCTGTTTTATTTACATTTTACACAACATCCCAACTTCACTGGAATTGGGGTTGTATCATATGTATTATATCGTGGTGCATTATTACACTGTATACTGGTGTATTATTACACCAGTTTAAAACAAACTTTTTTTTGGTAAATTACAACTTTTTAGGTTTTGTAAAGATATATATATATATATATATATATATATATATATATATATATATATATATATATATATATATATATATATATTTTTTTTTTTTTTTTTTTTTTTTTTTTCATTTTTACCTCCGCCAAGGAGGTTATGTTTTCGGTCACGTCTGTCTGTCTGTAGGATAACTCAAAACGTTTTGAAAGGATTTTGATGAAATTTTGTGGAGTGGTTGGAAATGACAAGAGGAACAAGTGATTCAATTTTAGTGGTGATCCGGATCACGATCCGGATCCAGGAATTTTTTAAAGGATTCTTCACCATTGCGGGATAGGGGGAATTTTGACATTCTAGTTTCTAACTCCACAAAAACAAGGCAGAAAGGCTTGAAAAAAAATTAGGGTGTAACATAGTCAAATGTTCTATCAAACAACAAAGTTTGGTGATGATCAGATCCGGATTCCGGATCTGGTGATCCAGAATATGCAAAAATATAGGGAAAATAGAAAATGTGTCAGTGTGAGGTGACAAATCGAAGGTAGAGATGCACAACTAACACCAAATTGTAGCTGAATCTGTACTGATTCAGGAAGGTGTCATCAGATTTGATGTAGCTTCAAATGTTATGGAGCTAGATCCAGAAGAAAACCACCATTACCGAAAAATCATTTTTATACAATAACTTTTTAACTAATAAAGACATAAAAGTGATTCCAAGTTTTAGTGGTATGTTTTCATGGTCAAGGATGTCACATATAAAGGAAAGAAAAGTGTATGTATCATAGTTTTGGTTGTAACACTGAATTGTTGAATAGATCACTGTGCCAAGGAGGGAATCTCTTTAGTGTCAGTGACCCTATGGCCTTGTTTAGGGAAGTGTTTCATAAATGTTAAAAAATTCATATATTTGCAGTTTAGTTGAATAATAAATTGAATTTTGTCTCTTATTTGTTTTTGTCTATAAGCACATGCATATGCAATATCAGTGCTCAGATGACAGCAGCTTCTGGGAAAGGTGCAAGTTGCAATAAACTGTGACGCCAAGCACTAAGGATACATGCTGTCCAGTCACAGCAGATGAAACTTTTTTTACTAGCAATCATCATTGTTAGACTTTTTTAGGTTCAGTGATTCTATGGCGTGTAGATGTTAGATGCGTGTGGAGGTTTGCACTCTCTGAGTGCTTCTAGTTTTTCAATTTATTTTCATTTATAAAGCGGCAAATCACAGAAGAGTTGCCTCAAGGCGCTTCACACAAAGTTTTTTCTTTTTTCTTTTTTTTTTATAAAATTCATTCTGGCAACCACTCCTGCTGTTTTTCTTTCATAAAAAGAACAGATAGATCAGTAAAGCTGGTCTGTGAGCTTGCATCAATGTCACTGCATCGAGCACCTCAGAGAACCCAAACCACAGATCGTGGTTATCAACCAGCCTTGCAGACAACCATTGCAGCCACACTCCTTGAAAATAACCATAACCAGCTGCTGCTGCCATGAGAAATGTGCAAACATCTTTTTCTCTTCAGCCTCTTCCACTTCCAGTGGTCTTGAATACTTAAGTACCCATGTGCTCGATTGCCCACAGAAGTGTGGCACATGGTAAGAATAGGATACCTGACATTCCGTCCCTATGCAAGTCATACCCCTAACCTGACTATCCCTAAGTTACTATTGCTTTCATGCAGTAATTTCAGTGGTAACCAAGGATTGTCGAAGGAAATGTAGTATTTAAAGACATCCAGTCATTGACACAGATTAGCATCCAAGTCTCGCATCCACAAAGAGAAGAAGCAACAAGACCCTAGAGACTTGGGCTTTTTTTTCCGAGCACTGGTATCTGCATCCCAAACACCTCTACCGAGTTACTCCATGAGCTGTTCCCACGTATCTCTCAACCTCAAAGCCAGTGGACCCTGAGACATGAACCTCATTGCCAAGACAAATGAATTTCTTAATATGTTCAATGCTTTAAAAGCATACAGATACACCTCCGACTGCTGAGTCCAAAATTCAAAACCTGGATGTTGGTCTTCATCCAGGACAAATGTAAACACAGATCCACTCAGCTTCTCAAGTGCTGCAATCTGATAACCATATATATTTGTTTGTGCGTGCGTGCGTGCGTGCGTGCGTGCGTGCGTGCGTGCGTGCGTGCGTGCGTGCGTGCGTGCGTGTGTGTGTGTGTGTGTGTGTGTGTGTGTGTGTGTGTGTGTGTGTGTGTGTGTAATTTCCCTCTTGGCCTAGAGATGTGAAGTGTATTGGTGTGGAGCTGACTGGCCACCCCAACAGAGAAGGGTCATCAGCTGTGTACAGACGCTTTATCTTGAGCTACTGCATGAACAGGAGAAGGGCTTCCACATATGAGGACATCCGTGTGTGTGTGTGTGTGTGTGTGTGTGTGTGTGTGTGTGTGTGTGTGTGTGTGTGTGTGTGTGTGTGTGTGTGTGTGTGTAGCTGGTAGGGAAGTGTACAGTGCATCCAAAAAATATTCACTTTCCACATTTTGTTATGTTACACTCACAGACATTCACAGAGTTGTCCTGAAGCCACTCCTTTGATATCTTGGTCATTTGATATCTTGGCTGTGTGCTTAGGGTCATTGTCCTGCTGAAAGATGGGCCGTCACCTCAGTCAGAGGTCAAGAGCCCTCTGGAGCAGGTTTTCATCCAAGATATCTCTGTATATTGCTGCATTCATCTTCCCCTCAATCCTGACTAGTCTCCCAGTTCCTGCTGCTGAAAAACATCCTCACATGCTGTCACCACCATACTTCATTGTAGGGATGGTGCCTGGTGTTCTCCAAACATGATGCTTGGCATTCACGCCAAAGAGTTCAATCTCTGTCTCATCAGACCAGAGAATTTTGTTTCTCATGGTCTGAGAGCCCTTCAGGTGCCTTATGGCAAAATCCAGGTGGGCTGCCATGTGCCTTTTACTTAGGAGTGGCTTCTATCTGGCCACTCTACCATACAGGCCTGATTGGTGGATTGCTGCAGAGATGGTTGTCCTTCTGGAAGGTTCTTCTCTCTCCAGAGGGGAATGCTGGAGCTCTGACAGAGTGACCATCAGGTTCTTGATCACCTCCCTGACTAAAGCCCTTCTTCCCCAATCGCTCACTTTAGACAGGCGGCCAGGTCTCGGGAGAGTCCTGGTAGATCTGAACTTCTTCCATTTATGGATGTTGGAAGTCACTGTGCTCATTGGGGCCATCAAAGCAGCAGAAATCTTTCTGTACCCTTCCTCAGATTTGTTCATCGAGACAGTCCTGTCTCAGAGACCTACAGACAAGTCCTTTGACTTCATACTTGGTTTGTGCTCTGACATGCACTGTCAACTGTGGGACCTTATATGTAGACAGGTGTGAGCCTTTCCAAATCATGTCCACTCAACAGAATTTACCCCAGCTGGACTCCAATTAAGCTGTAGAAACATCTCAAGGATGATCAGTGGAAACAGGATGCACCTGAGGTCAATTTTAAGCTTTATGTGAGCATTGAGTTTCTGTGAATACTCAGCCCAGTCTCACATCCTGTAAAGCACCCCATTTTCGTGACACGGTTACTTTCATTCTTGTTTTTTATGATCCTCCCCTTCTCTTAACTCTAACCACAACCATAATGTAAGTGTGTCCCCTTCCCTAAACCTAACCATAACCCTCAATATCCCCTGTCACCTCACATTTCTTGCCTCCGTCACAAACCCATAGATTAATGCAGTTTTCGTAATGCCACCATGAACTGCTGTGAGACATGCACTGGAATACTTAAGTACATGTGATTTCTTAGGTTTTTTTTGTTTGTTTTTTTTTGTTTTTTGGTGGACGGGAGTATAAATATGCTAAAATCTAAAAAATAATATTTTTCACATTGTCATTATGGGCTACTGTGTGTAGAATTTTGAGGAAAATGAATTTCTTTTAGTTTGTAATAACATTAAAAAAAAAAAAAAAACTTTCTGGATGCACTACATAAGCTTTGCAGAGTTTTGGTCATTTAAAAGACCTCCCCATTTCCAAACCATGCCTGCATGGTGACCTAATGACAGATATAATCTTGATGTCATAAATCTCTTTCAGAGAAGGATAAGCAATTTAGCCGACAGATCAAATTCCCTCAAATCTTGATGTGGGGAGGTCACATCATGCCGTCTTAATAATCTACTTCTACTTTGCCTGCAGGCAAACAGTTTGAGGCTCAGCACACAGAGTGCTAAAAAGAAAAAACTGTTTTTTTCACATAATTGTGCTCAATTTCTGGCCACAGTATCAATAAAGCATGACAGAATGTATGTGTGTGTATAATGGATAAAGTGAATCCTCTCAAATGAAAGCTCATGATGTCGAGTTGGGCTGTGTCTCAATTACAGTTGCTTTCATTCAGTGCTGATCTAAAACAGATGGTGTCTTCTTTCCTAATAGCTCTGTATAAAGCCCTGTGTTCAAAGATCTCCAATGAGAGAATCTAAGAAACCAAAGAACACAACACGATGGCAGTTGCTGCTACAATATGTCTCAGTAGTTGCACTGACACACTTTTCGTCATCCATTAAATGAATAATAGAGGAAGGAGGGAGACCTAAGAACATTTCTTCTTTCCTAATCTGCAGGATAATACAGTAATGCACCGCTGCAAGACAACGCATTTTGGCAGGTTCTTTAACTGGAGTTATTGCACAGTTTCAGCATGATTTTGGTGCATCCAGTCAACCAAATGTTTCTTATTATGGTGCATGATAGAATTCTTAAATGCGTCCCCCTGAGGGTCTCTGAAACTTTTTAGTGATTAATGAACTGGGTTGTGCATGTGCGGAGGTAGAAAGTACAGCATGGGCTAATGGGATTTTAAGCTCTCCTTTTTTCAGACCTGCCCCATTTCATCACACCCCGCGCTCTCTCGCTCTCCGTCGGCCTGGTACTGCTGACTACACGCCACCAGCGCCCACCAAGAGAAATCTTTGTTTTCTCAAGCTCCTGAAGCACTTGCCTCCTTTTTCTACATCTGCTTAAGCACATGCGGCTGCATTCTCGCTGAGTTAGCAAGCATCTTCTTCGATGCATTTGGGAGCCGCAAAAAAAAAAAAAAAAAAAAAATGACAAGGCTCTGGAAAGTGTGTCAGGGAAATGGGAAGCACAGCTTTACCTTTTTTTTCCCCTCAATGGGAGGTTGAAATTAGAACATGAAGAAAAATTGGGTTTAAAAGCTCACAATGGGTTAGATATGTGTTACAACATGAAATATAAGATAGACAGTATACGAAACCAACCTGGGCTCTCCATGTCCATGAGGATTCTTACATGATCCTTCAGACAAGTTGAACTAACCTGCATATCTCTGACTCGGGACATGTACAGGGTTATTCCGCTGCTTACTCAGTGTACACCATAACAGACTTCAACAACGCTCAGTAGGATGACTCAGGATTGATTTTCATAGACAGTGCAATTTTCTAATCCAGTCTTCCAAAGACATACTGCTGCGCAAATCATTTTGCTGAGAAGATTGTCTTTTGTTTAACTGCTCTGATTTCAAGTGCAAACACTAACACAAACTTTCTGTACAAGTAACGCTAAAATGTTTAACTTGCAAGTGTACAGTTGCTAGTGGTGGGCACAGTTCTGACAGTTATCGAAGATAATGTTTTCATTATCGGATTATCTTTTTTGATAACTTAAAAACCATTATCGGACTAATTATCTTGCGATAAATTTTTGTCCGATAATTTTTAGGCTGATAACGTGGTAAATAATGTTGTGAAAGTGTAGGAACACGGACCTACAACAGGGGGCGCAAATGAACGGACAATGGAGGAGTCAAACTACCTGACTATAGCCCTTAATGAACCTCCTGTAGAAATTAGCAAAGCCTAGGAACTGTTGCAACTTCCTACGGCTTGTGGGTTGGGGCCAGTCTCTCACCGCCGCAACCTTGGCCGGATCAGGAGCGACGGAGTTGGAGGAGATGATGAACCCCAGGAAGGACAAAGACGTGTGGTGGAACTCACACTTCTCGCCCTTCACAAACAGCCGGTTCTCCAACAACCGCTGCAGGACCTGACGTACATGCTTGACATGGGTCTCAGGATCCGGAGAAAAGATGAGTATATCGTCTAGGTATACAAAGACGAACCGGTGCAGGAAATCCCGCAAGACATCATTAACCAACGCTTGGAAAGTCGCGGGAGCGTTTGTGAGACCGAACGGCATGACCAGGTACTCAAAGTGACCTAAGGGGGTGTTGAATGCCATCTTCCACTCGTCTCCCTTCCGGATCCGAACCAGGTGATACGCGTTTCTGAGATCGAGCTTGGTGAAAATTCGGGCTCCATGCGGGGGTGTGAACACTGAATCCAACAGGGACAACAGGTATCGATTGCGAACCGTGATATCGTCCAGTCCCCTGTAATCGATGCATGGACGAAGTCCGCCGTCTTTTTTACCCACAAAAAAGAAACCTGCACCCATCGGGGAGGTGGAATTCCGGATCAACCCGGCGGCCAACGAGTCCCAGATGTAGGTCTCCATTGATTCGCGCTCAGGCCGTGAGAGGTTGTACAGCCTACTGGACGGGAACTCACTGCCCGGAACCAAATCAATGGCACAATCATACGGACGGTGGGGGGGAAGAGTGAGCGCCAGATCCTTGCTGAACACGTCGACAAGGTCGTGGTACACCACCGGCACCGTCCCCAGATTGGGCGGGACTCTGACCTCCTCCTTAGCCTGGGAGCCGGGAGGAACCGAGGAACCTAGACACACCCGATGGCAGGTTTCACTCCACTGAACCACTACCCCGGACGGCCAATCAATCCGGGGATTGTGCTTCAACATCCAGGGAAATCCTAAAACCACACGGGAGGTGGCAGGAGTCACAAAAAACTCGATCTCCTCCCGGTGATTCCCTGACACCACCAGAGTTACAGGGGGTGTCTTGTGTGTGATTGGAGGGAGTAGGGAGCCATCTAGTGCTCGAACCTGCACAGGTGAGGTAAGCGCCACCAGAGGGAGCCCTATCTCCCTGGACAATCTGCTGTCCAACAGATTCCCCTCAGAGCCCGTGTCCACCAGTGCTGGGGCCTTCAGGGTTGATTCCTCATAAAGGATCGTAACTGGGAGTCGTGTAGCAATGTGGGTGTGTCCCACGTGAATGTCTCGGCCCACCCCTAGCCCAGTCTCTAGGGGCGGGCGTTGGTGTTTAACCGCTCGGGGCAGTCTCTCACATGATGCTCTATCGAGCCACAAACAAAACATACTCCGCGGGCCCGTCTCCTCTGTGCATCTGGTGCCCTAAATGTTGCCCTGCTCGTGTCCATAGCTTCGTCAGCAGGGGGAGCTGTAGCCACACGGAGCGCGGGGGCCGTGGAGCGTGGGGAAGGCGGAGCGCGGTCGGAACCTGAAGGGAGAGGGATGGCGCGTGCCCGGCCACGCCCTTCGTCTCGTTCCCGACGACGTTCTTCTAACCGGTTGTCTAGCCGTATGACAAGATCGATGAGCCCATCTAAATCCCGCGGTTCGTCCTTAGCCACCAGGTGCTCCTTAAGAACCAAAGACAGTCCGTTTACAAAGGCGGCGCGGAGAGCAGTGCTATTCCAGCCGGACCTCGCAGCCGCGATGCGGAAGTCGACTGCATAGGCAGCTGCGCTCCGACGCCCCTGTCTCATTGACAGTAGCACGGCTGAAGCGGTTTCTCCTCTATTAGGGTGATCGAACATGGTTCTGAACTCCCTCACAAACCCATCATATGTCAGAAGGAGCCGTGAATTCTGCTCCCAGAGTGCTGTAGCCCAAGTGCGTGCCTCGCCGCGAAGCAGGTTTATTACATAAGCTACTTTGCTAGCATCTGTCGCGTACATGACGGGACGCTGTGCGAAGACAAGCGAACACTGCATAAGAAAATCTGCGCACGTCTCCACACAGCCTCCGTACGGCTCTGGGGGGCTTATGTAAGCTTCAGGGGAAGGTGGGAGGGGTCATTGAACGACCAGTGGAACGTCACTATTACACACAGGGTCGACGGGAGGGAGAGCCGCAGCGGCGCCCGGAGGGCGCGCTTCCACCTGCGCGGCGAGAGCCTCCACCCTGCGGTTCAGGAGGACGTTCTGCTCGGTCATCAAATCCAACCGAGTCGTGAAAGCGGTGAGGATCCGCTGCAACTCACCGATCACCCCTCCTGAGGACGCCTGTGCGCCCTGTTCTTCCATTGGCCGTTCAACAGCCGGTTGACGCCCCTCGGGATCCATGATGCTGGCCGAGATATCCTGTTGTGAAAGTGTAGGAACACGGACCCACAACAGGGGGCGCAAATGAACGGACAATGGAGGAGTCAAATAACACTGTTTTTACTGTTGTGAAATAGGCACAACAAACACAACCGATTACAATATTGAGATTGAGTCCAATTACAGCGGTGTCGTGTGGGCAGGCTCGACGATAGGAGACGTCTGTCCAAGTCGAACCGGAACCAACCCGATTTCCTCTGCCACCAAACCCCGGGAATACTGGAGCCGCCAAGTCCCGAACTCCCAGGTGGCCACTGCCTCCGCTCGTCGGATCCGGTACTGCTGGCGAGGAACAGAAACAGTCAGGTGTGGGTGCGGCTGCACCCAGCAACACGGAGGGTGGAGACACCACCTCCACCTCTCGTCAAAAAACAATATGGAAATGTAGGAAGGTGAGTACTTATCCAAATATGTCCAGTCCAGTAGTCAGCTGTCCTACAAACAAGCAACAAGTATTACGGCTTCAGTTAATAGCACGTTTGGCTGAGATCGTTACCTCTTTGATAGAGCGATATCTCGGCAATGAGGTGGAGATGCCGTCCAGCTGATATACCCCTCCGCTGATGGATGTCAGCTGTTTTGGTTAATGGGTGACAGCTGTCACCTTGGCTGCTCCTGTGAGGCGGCAGCGCCCTCTGGTGCCCGGAGCCCGCACTCCAGGCAGGGCGCCCTCTGGTGGTGGTGGGCCAGCAGTACCTCCTCTTCAGCGGCCCACACAACAAAATAAAGCTGAACAGCTACAAACATTCATAAAATTTAAAATCAGTTGAGCACCTACCTGTTAAATGTTTCGTAGCAGATGCGTAGTTCTACCTTCTGCAAAACAGACGAGAGCGGCTTCTAGAAGAAACCGCTCTATCCTCTGCAGGCAAAGGAGAACTGGTCACCAAGAAAAAAAAAATCATTTCTTTTAACCCCATATGCGGGCAATATCACCCAAGTCATCCAGAGGCATACATTTTTAACTTATGGTTCAAATTTTAACCAAACTAATTTCGGACAAGTTATTTAAATTAACGTCATGTCTAAAGTTTTATAAAGTGAAAATATCAGATATATGTTTTAGTTTTAAAGTAATGCGCTAATTTTTAAGGTTTTAGTGTGGACATACTGTGTCCAGGTGCATTATGAGTATCTCAGTACGTTCACGACATGAGAAATGCATTTGAAACACTCTGATCAGGCTCTACGGACAACAGCATTAAACTCTAGTGCCTAAAACTCTCGTGAATATATTCTCTGGGTTTATAGATGTTATTGTGTTTGTATTTATTAAATTACATGCATCTTAAATATAGCAGACACAGATTATCTGGAATTTTGTTTTGGCAAGTTTTCAAGGTCTCTACTGCCATCTACTGGCCAGTAGTGTTCATGGCAGTATTGGCCCTGAAGCTGGGCTGATATTTTCAATCACTGTACTGAGTTCCAACTCAAACTATACTACAGAACCACACAGTGTAAAAGTTCAGAGCGCACGATTTATGTTCTCACACACATTGTACGTTCAAAAACCACATGTCGGACTCGTGTTTCCAGAAGCAAAACGTAAACAGAAGCTTTTTTTCCAAACTCATTTTACAAAAACTCTCAATGGGAGACATCAAAGTTAAAAAACAACAACAACAAAAACATTACAAGACAGGTCTGTGATGTTTGCACAGATACAGTGTGAGAGGTTGGATGCTTGTAGTGCTTCAGCAGTGGGATACCCTCATGACGGCTGACCGGAATATCAAACAGGTTTGATTTTCATCTGACCATACAATCACAGATCAGGAGGTGGTCGTGAGATGTTAGACGCAGCTCGTTACTCCATGTATACTAAACAATGCAGGACACGCGATTAACCTGAAACTCATTGCGATCGAAAAAATTCTCGCACGAATGAAAAATCAGCTGAAAAAGGGCCAAAACTCACACAGTGTAAACCCAGCTTAAGTACTGAACTTCTGGCACCAGTAGATCATGGCAGTGTTCTATTTATTTTTGACACCGGTTATATCAGACAGTTATCTAATTACAACTTGGCTTTTTTTTTTGAAAATGCCTGTTTTTACAAATAAAAAAATGAAATATTTTACAAAAGCACATTTATCTGTAAACACCAACACACGACACATGTTACATTAACGTGTTGGTTTATGTAATGAATGACTCAACCAAATCAGTGTTAGCGGAGGCACATTTTACCCAGAATCCTTTGCAATCTGTCTGTGTTTGTTACAAAACTTCAGAATTAGTGCATTATTCAACATTAAAATATATATATTTTAACTTTGTACAAATGACAGAATTTATATTATTGGAGTTATTCTATCAATATTCATTTTATTTATACACCAAACCATAACTCAGCATTGCTTTATTTTCCAAGACCTCTGCCTGATGGGAGCATTGTGATTGAATAGAGAGTTGAGCTTCGTGGCTCCTTTCAACTTGCTTCTGTGCTGGAAGCCATGTAGTAAACAGGAGCTTCCAGCAGGGGGCAAGATGTTCAAAGACAGAAGTGCTGGCTCATTGTTTGGGTCTGTTGTCGCTTTTGATGCTACCAGAAGTGATCATGGTGTTAAAACTCAAAATCAGCTTGTTAGTAGTTGCAAATGTACCAGAGACAATACTGGAATTTATCGGTTATCTGTAACTTCCGATACATTTTTGGGTCATTTATCATTTTATCTTTATCAAAGATAACTTTTCAGTTATCTGATTATCTGTTATCAAAGTTAATTTTTTGGTTATCTGTGCCCACCACTGACAGTTGTCAACACAGAGTGTGGGATTTTGCAGATATTAATGATAAGCCCCAACCTCCGCCCATTAAAAATGAAAGCCTACCAGAAATGGAAAAAGCTGGAGTTCCTTGAATGACTTCTTGAGGCTGGCTCCAATTCGGAGCACACTGCCATAGACGCCCATGTTAAAATGTTCAACTTTAGAGGAAAAATGGATATGTTTACTTGAGACTGCTCCGGTTTTAGTGGACCAACTCTGTCTGTCCTTCCTGGGCATTTTAGTACAAATGACTGTAATAACATGGCTTGTTGTGCAGTTAATTAGAATGTGCTCCAGTGTTTCCATGGAATGTTACTTAATTTGCGTTAGCACCATTAACAGTGTACTTAGCAGGTACCATAGCTTAGCTGGCATTATTTCTACTCATCATTAACACTCCAAAGTGAGGCAGTAAGCTGGTCATAATTTTTAATATCTGCACCCAAGTCAACAGTCATGAAAACCACCGCCAATAGGGAACTGCAGTCTCATTTGTACCCCTGCATGATATTGTGGGATTTGACCACTTCCAGGGACAGCTTGCACAAACACAGCATCACTTTTAACGGAAAAATGGCGTGCTGCTTTGTTTTCGACTGCAATAACCAAAGCAGTCACTAAAAGTCTAGGTTTAGCGACTAGGGAAGACAAGGCAAATGGGAGAGGTTGTGTCAGTAAGTTTTAGCCTACACACCTTGACAGAATAACTGCGTTCTCTCGCCTGCAAACCGCCTCAACATGTTTGAGCTCTGGTTCATAAACAAGCCGCAACATGTCCACTTTCCACTGCATCATCACTTTTTTTTATTTGTATTTTCTTTTATTTTTCTTTTTTTGTATTTTCTTTGTATTTTTCTTTTTTTGTATTTTCTCTTTGTTTGCCGTGTTATTTGCCCAAAAACTCAGAGAAAGTGTCATGTATCTGATGAAGACAGACGAGGGATGTCCCCGGAAGTACAATTACATTCTTTCATTTAGCGCCCACCCTCAAACGGGACAACGGTACCCAATTCACAAAAAATATGCTTTAATAAACACCTGAACCAAGATTAACCTCTCAGCCTGGCAAAAAGCCTGAGTCAAATCAACACGTAGATCCATATCAGATCTGCTGTGGGGACTCCAGGTGAAAAAAAGAAGAAGCTGTAAGAAATTACTTTTTCAATATACAGTAGTTTATTTCAGCAAAATCGAACCACTTCTCTGCTGACTTGTACAAAATGTCCTCTCCACTACAACAGTTTGTGGGCACCATAATACTTTGGACTCAGACTCTACCATAAATAATCTATAATTACAATCATTAAAGTGATGTATGATTGGATGAACTTGAAAATGTAAGCAGTCCAAAAGACATTTTTTCTCCAAGGAGTGAATGTTTATGTATGCTTAATGTGCAAATAACTTCCAGAAGGTCTCCAAGTGAAGAAAAATGGAAAACCAAGAATATGGCCAACTCAAGTGTGTCATTCTTCAAGATGTAAAATAAACATATTCAAAAATAAAAGAAATTCACCACTAAGCATTTTTGAGTTATGTAGAGCACGACTGGAACAGTGATCTAATCTACCAACTAGTGACTCCATATCACAGTGATGGAAATTTTCAAGGAATTGCCAAGCTTCTAGAAGCACAGCATGTTGCTATTTAAACTGGATATGGTGAGTTTGACTGGTGACACCTCATTTAAAAACAAGAACACAAAGCATGTTAAGGTGGTGTATGGTTTTATAGTAGCGATGAAGTGTGGAAATTATTTCAATAACAAAAGACAGGTGCTTCAAAAAAGGTACATGGTCTGTTTGTGTTGGAAAAGATTGCAGCTTTACAATTGTCGTGTGGTGTATTGACCCCCTTTTCAAAAGCATGCTTCCAGCCTCCCCAATTCACCAAGAAATGGTTTCAATCAGACAAGGTGTTTTTAGTTATTGTGTAGAAATGAAAAGTTTCCAGATGGATGCCCAGACAGATGAACAGATTGCTTGGACATGGCACAAACATAATACTCCCAACTTCTTTGAGCAGGGTCATGAAAATACTGGCCATGGTTGGCATATGTGGTCATGCTAATTGGTTAATGGATAATGGATGTCATCATTAGCACATAGCATGACTGAATATACCAGCATGTGACAATTAACACTAACCACTGTTGCCATTTTCTTTAATATGACAGATCAGTAGTCAGACTCATGGTACCATGACAATATTCAGTGCAGATAGTGATATGTTCCACATCCAGAAATCTGCTAACTCCCAAAAAACCTTCAGTGCTGACATAGAAACCTTGTGAAATAAGTCTAAATGTTGAAACAAGAAATATTACAAATATAATTTTCTCAATGGAAGGTATGTTTGAAAATGTAACTGGTTTATGTTAATCTGCAATTTCAGCAGCCTGATGATAAACAGGCATCCTGTCCATGTTGTACCCTGTCTCTCACCTTATGACTGCTGGGATAGGCTTCAGCCACCCCCATGACCCTTAATTGGAGTTAGTGGGTATAGAAGATAAATGAATCAATGAATGCAATGTCAGCATGCAAGCTGTATGTATATTAGACTATTCTTTGTTCCAGTAGTGCTTGAGGATAACACTTTCTTAAAGCCTTGAACATCCTCATAAGTAAAAAAAAAATGAATAAATAGTAGTAAAAACAAGTGGATTTAAATTTGCAATAATCGTTTTTTAAAATGCAATAAAGAAAGAGCAATAAAATGCTTTTAACTTTGCAGTAATGTAATATGGGAAATCAGCATGTGAGACTCTTACCCTAGATTACTTTGTTGGGCATTCCTGGAATTTACTGTATTGGTTTATGGCAAAGGTTAGAACAGGTATCTCAGTGGTATAAGGAGTTGGACTACCAATATGTAGACCTTGGCTTGGTCCCCGGTCACACTACATGATGAAGATGAAGACACTTCATCTGTAATGTCACAGTCTACCCAACTGTAAATGGGTACCAGTCTTTACTGTGGAAGTAACCTGCCAACCACAGGAGCCATATACTTTCACTGAATCAAGCTAAGAAACTGGGAGAATCAAAACCAGAGGATCCTCACTTTGATTTTGCTTCTCTCTCATGTTGTGTTTTTATCATAATCAGTGGTACAAAAAGGCCGGACACAAATGCTAAGCTCAGATACTGGATGGATTTGGTCAAAGGGTTTTACTGAGTTGACAAGCAGGGTTCAGTACACAAAAAGACAGTCCAAAATCAGCAACGGTAACAGAATCATGAGGCTAAGGCGTGGTCCAAGAAACCAGCATTTAGTCATCAAACACAGTAAGGTAAAAAAGGTTGAGGAAAATACAAAGAACAGGACTGAAAGCAAAGGCATAAGGCGAAGGCATAAAGAGCAACAATCTGGTGTGGAAACGAGAGAAACGAGAGGCTTAAATACAAGGTGTGATGAGCAGGTAATAGGATCCACCCACCACCAAGCACCCAAGTGACAGACAAGAGACATCAAACATACAAAACCCAAGCAGAAAAGTAACAGACCAAATTACATTAAGACATAACAAAATCCACAATCCTGACAGTTTTAATCAAAAACCCCCAAACCTAGTGACCCATGGTTTCAAACCACTGGTTTTCTTCTTGCAACGAAAGTGTGCCACATTTCTGCTGCCAATAACAAAATAAGATTACAAATAGTTATTGAAACAATATTGTGTGCATTTTTCACAATTTAACATCGTGGTGGCATGCTGGTTGTGCACCTGGCTCACAAGAGAGTCTCTGATTGGAAGCCACCAATGAATCTGTTTTATATTTCATACTGTTGTTTGTTTGGTTTTAGTGCTGCAGAGTGTGTTATTTTTATGAAACACATACTGATCAGCACAAAGCTATAGATCAATCATTTGTGGCTATGACACAAAACGACGTGATACTGTGTTACCATATGGCAACGCCGACTCCGTATCTATTTCAAGCCACATTGAGCTTTATCAGCAGATGCTATGAAAATCAGTTTATCAGCAAAATATCCAACAGTCTAATGTTTAAAAAAATGTTTGTCTCTAATCCTATATCTGCATCATTGTTGACGGCCACACGGAGCATCCACTGTGCCTGTTCCTGCCTCAACCACCAGCTGGGGGCCTGTCGGTCAGGTGTTACTCAGTGGTCGCAGCCACGGCATTGCCAGTAAGCTGAGAGGATTTAAAAACAGAGCAGATACAAAAGACACACAGAATGTTTGCATCTCTTGGATAATCATGCTACAAGGGACACATTCTTCTTTAGATAATGACAGATAAAGCTACAGTGTGTATGATTTAGGGCTGTTAGCAGAAATGGAATATAGCATTCATAAATACATCTTCATTTGTGCATAATTAATTACCTGCAAAAATTAATCAATGGGTTTTCATAAGCTTAGAATGAGCGCTTCATATCTACATGGGAGTGGGCCCCCATATAGAGGCCAACATGTTGATACATGTAACACGTGCACAAGAGTTGATGGGGGAAAAAAATACAAACATACACAGACATGTGTTTGAAATAATGTGCTGCTGTTGAATTACTTATGGCGGAGGTGTCTGCACCCATGGACTCAACAATCATTCACCAGTGAATGAGTGTCTGTGGCAACACCTGTGTGGATGTCAGAACAGTCGGGGGGTGGGCAAGGAGTTTGAGTGGTCAAAATCTAGCCAAGGAGAGTCTGTATCACCAGGGCTATAGTGGGCACACAGCAACAGCTGCAGATGCACAGTATCAAATGCCGGTGTCCTGGCATCGTCCTCACGGAATGTTTGGGACACAGCAGGCAAGTCTGTCAACTCCAGCTGATATGTGGATGCTCTGCTCACGCTTGAAGTGGGTTCATCCTGGATAAGATGCAATTCCTCAGCATGACGATGCTCGTCCACATGCAAGTCCACAAACACCATTGCAGTGGTTCAAATTTTAAAAGTTCTCACCGCATCCGACATACAGTCCAGAGCTTGCCCCCTCTGACTTTTTTTCCCCAAGTTGAAGTTGAGTATGGGGTACTGGAACCACTGCACCATGTGATCCGGTCCCTATATGATCACGGTAGGTAGTAGAGTAGTTGTGTGTGTGTGTGTGTGTGTGTGTGTGTGTGTATGCATATATGTATATGTACTGGAGGTTGGCTCTCACTGCGGTATTGTATCACTTCCTGTTCTGGAGCACAGTGGTGTTTTGCTGTATCTGTTAGCTGTTTAATCTGCGTAGTTAGATTGATCTAGATAACTAGATAATGATTTATTTCACAGTGTAATCTTCACGTGCCTTAACTAAAGCACTCTGCTGAATCACCTCTAAATTATTCACACATTATTCACTTTGTGTGTTTTTAGGAATCCGCTAGCATAACGCACCTATTAGCTCTTAGCCGGTTTAGCATGGTGGCTTCTCCTGTCTCTCCCGCACTTTTCTGCGCTGGGTGTGAAATGTTTAGTTATTCCTCGGCCTCCTTTAGCAGTAACGTACTTGTAATAAGTGTAGCTTGTTCGTAGCTTTGGAGGCCAGGCTGGGCGAATTGGAGACTCGGCTCCGCACCTTGGAAAATCCTACAGCTAGCCAGGCCCCTGTAGTTGGTGCGGACCAAGGTAGCTCAGCCACCGTTAGCTGTCCCCCAGCAGATCCCGAGCAGCTGGGAAAGCAGGCCAGCTGGGTGACTGTGAGGAGGAAGCGTAGTCCTAAACAGAAGCCCCCTGTACACCACCAACCCGTTCACATCTCTAACCGTTTTTCGCCACTCGGCGACACACCCGCCGAGGATCAAACTCTGGTTATTGGCGACTCTGTTTTGAGAAATGTGAAGTTAGCGACACCAGCAACCATAGTCAAATGTCTTCCGGGGGCCAGAGCAGGCGACATTGAAGGAAATTTGAAACTGCTGGCTAAGGCTAAGCATAAATTTGGTAAGATTGTAATTCATGCCGGCAGTAATGACACCCGGTTACGCCAATCAGAGGTCACTAAAATTAATATTGAATCGGTGTGTAACTTTGCAAAAACAATGTGGGACTCTGTAGTTTTCTCTGGGCCCCTCCCCAATCGGACTGGGAGTGACATGTTTAGCCGCATGTTCTCCTTGAATTGCTGGCTGTCTGAGTGGTGTCCAAAAAATGAGGTGGGCTTCATAGATAATTGGCAAAGCATCTGGGGAAAACCTGGTCTTGTTAGGAGAGATGGCCTCCATCCCACTTTGGATGGAGCAGCTCGCATCTCTAGAAATCTGGCCAATTTTATTAAACCCTCCAAATCGTGACTATCCAGGGTTGAGACCAGGAAGCAGAGTTGTAGTCTTACACACCTCTTTGCAGCTTCTCTCCCCCTGCCATCCCCCCAATACCCCATCCCTGTAGAGATGGTGCCTGCTCCTAGACCACCAGTAACCAGTAAAAATCTATTTAAGCATAAAAATTCAAAAAGAAAAAATAATATAGCACCTTCAACTGCACCACAGACTAAAACAGTTAAATGTGGTCTATTAAACATTAGGTCTCTCTCTTCTAAGTCCCTGTTAGTAAATGATATAATAATTGATCAACATATCGATTTATTCTGCCTTACAGAAACCTGGTTACAGCAGGATGATTGTTAGTTTAAATGACTCAACACCCCCGAGTCACACTAACTGTCAGAATGCTTGAAGCATGGGTCGAGGAGGAGGAGTAGCAGCAGTCTTCCACTCCAGCTTATTAATTAATCAAAGACCCAGACAGAGCTTTAATTCATTTGACAGCTTGACTCTTAGTCTTGTCCATCCAAATTGGAAGTCTCAAAAACCAGTTTTATTTATTATCTATCGTCCACCTGGTAGTTACTGTGAGTTTCTCTGTGAATTTTCAGACCATTTGTCTGACTTAGTGCTTAGCTCAGATAAGATAATTATAGTGGGTGATTTTAACATCCACACAGATGCTGAGAATGACAGCCTCAACACTGCATTTAATCTATTATTAGACTCAGTTGGCTTCGCTCAAAATGTAAATGAGCCCACCCATCATTTTAACCGCACTTTAGATCTTGTTCTGACATATGGCACAGAAATTGAAGATTTAACAGTATTCCCTGAAAACCCCCTGTTGTCTGATCATTTCTTAATAACATTTACATTTAATGGACTACCCAGCAGTGGGGAATAAGTTTCATTACAGTAGAAGTCTTTCTGAAAGCTGTGTAACTAGGTTTAAGGATATGATTCCTTCTTTATGTTCTTCAATGCCATATACCAACACAGTGCAGAGTAGCTACCTAAACTCTGTGAGATAGATTATCTCGTCAATAGCTTTACATCCTCTTTGAGCACAACTTTGGATGCTGTAGCTCCTCTGAAAAAGAGAGCCTTAAATCAGAAATGCTTGACTCCGTGGTATAACCCACAAACGCGCAGCTTAAAGCAGATAACCCGTAAGCTGGAGAGGAAATGGCGTCTCACTAATTTAGAAGATCTTCATTTAGCACTGTAGCCAGGCTGACAGAGTCAGAGTTCTATTGAGCCGAGTATTCCTTTAACTTTAACTAGTAATTACTTCATGACTTTCTTTGCAAATAAAATTTTAACTATTAGAGAAAAAATTATTCATAACCATCCCAAAGACATATCTTTATGTTCGGCTGCCTTCAGTCATGCTGGTATTTGGCTAGACTCTTTCTCTCCGATTGTTCTGTCTGAGTTATTTTCATTAGTTACTTCCTCCAAACCATCAACATGTCTATTAGACCCCATTCCTACCAGGCTGCTCAAGGAAGCCCTACCATTAGTTAATGCTTCGATCTTAAATATGATCAGTCTATCTTTATTAGTTGGCTATGTACCACAGGCTTTTAAGGTGGCAGTAATTAAAACATTACTTAAAAAGCCATCACTTGACCCAGCTATCTTAGCTAATTATAGGCCAATCTCCAACCTTCCTTTTCTCTCAAAAAATTTTGAAAGGGTAGTTGTAAAACAGCTAACTGATCATCTGCAGAGGAATGGTCTATTTGAAGAGTTTCAGTCAGGTGTCAGAATTCATCATAGTACAGAAACAGCATTAGTGAAGGTTACAAATAATCTTATGGCCTCAGACAGTGGACTCATCTCTGTGCTTGTCATGTTAGACCTCAGTGCAGCTTTTGATACTGTTGACCATAAAATTTTATTACAGACTTTAGAGCATGCCATAGGTATTAAAGGCACTGCGCTGCAGTGGTTTGAATCATATTTATCTAATAGATTACAATTTGTTCATGTAAATGGGGAGTCTTCTTCACAGACTAAGGTTAATTATGGAGTTCCACAAGGTTCTGTGCTAGGACCAATTTTACTCACGTTATACATGCTTCCCTTAGCCAGTGTTATTAGAAAGCATTGCTTCCCATGATGCACTGAGTATTTCGTTCTCTTTTTGCTCTGTATGCACCACTCTGCATTTAATCATTAGTGATTGATCTCTGCTCTCTTCCACAGCATGTCTTTTTCCTGATTCTCTCCCCTCAGCCCCAACCAGTCCCAGCAGAAGAATGCCCCTCCCTGAGCCTGGTTCTGCTGGAGGTTTCTTCCTGTTAAAAGGGAGTTTTTCCTTCCCACTGTCGCCAAGTGCTTGTTGACAGGGGTCGTTTTGACCGTTGGGGTTTTTCTGTAATTATTGTATGGCTTTTGCCTTTTACAATATAAAGCGCCTTGGGGCAACTGTTTGTTGTGATTTGGCGCTATATAAATAAAATTGATTTGATTTGATACAGTAGCTAAGAAGTGACTTACTTACTCTGTCTTTCACATTTTTGCAGCATTGGCAGAAGAGTCAAGAAAGAAAAAAAATACAGGAATTAGTGGTTGCTCCTCCATACACTATTGGTTGCTAATGCAGGCTAACAAATTTGTGTTCCCTCATTTATTTGAACTGAGGATAATGCAGCTTTCTTATTCTATGAAAGGGCAAAAGAGCATGAATTACCATCACCAAAGAAGCAAAACTGTGAGGGGAAATTAAATTGTGACCGGTGATGGCATAAAGCATTCTGCAGCCTCGCCACTAGATAACACTAACAGGGATATTCCACAAGGCTGCATTCTACTATGATCGCCCAGCTTAATCCGGCTTCCCTATTAACAGGCTTGCTTTTAAAGTGCAGACCCAGTAACCCGCCTGAAAATGAAAGAAAGGAGCTGTGCCCTCGGCCAGACATGATCAAGCCGTTCAAAAACCACAACAAACAAAAACAAACACTGCTTTGGTTTCAAAACTTTTACCCCAGTGGGTTATGATCAAACAAGTTTCAAACTGTAGTCACTATGAATGTCCTGTTTAAAGATGTTTGAACATGACTGAAGCTGTTAAGACAATGAATACCCAGAAGGTACCATGTACTATGAATGATTTTGAGAATTGGGATGAAATTTTTGAACAGTTCAAAAATTGGATCCTGATTTCAAATCTGGTCCCGGTGATGGTCGTAACTACTACAAGGTCTGTTAGAAAAGTATCCGACCTTTTTATTTTTTGCAAAAACCTGATGGATTTGAATCATGTGTGCTTGCATGAGCCAACCTTGAACCTTCGCGTGCATGCGTGAATTTTTTCACGCCTGTCGATTGCGTCAGTTGCTGGTAAGCAACATTTGTGTGAGGTCGTGTGTTGTGCTCTCGGCGGATTTTCATTGTAAGGAAAATGGCGGAATGACTGGAGCAGCGCTACTGCATCAAATATTGCCAAAAACTGGGCAACAGCCAGGTGGAAACCATTTGGAAGATTCAGACAGCTTTTGGTGACGATCCTATGGGCATCACACAGATTAAGCAGCGGTACAACCAGTTTAAAGACGGCTGCACAATGGTGGAGAGTGCGCCACGCTCTGGTCAGCCATCAACATGCTTAAATGACCAGATCATTTCCAAAGTGAATGCTGTGGTGATGCGGGACCGTCGTATAACTATCCGAGAAATTGCAGAAGAGGTGGACATCAGCACTTTTTTAGCACATTCCACAGAAGATTTGGTCATGAAAAGAGTGGCAGCGAAATTCGTGCTGAAGCTGCTGACAGCGGAGCAAAAGTACCTTCGTGTTGAAGTCTCACAGGACATGCTGGACTCCGAAAAATGATGCCCACCTCTTCCACAATTTCTCAGATAGTCACACAACTGAAAAGCCACCGAAAGCCGTCTGAATCTTCCGAATGGTTTCCACCTGGCTGTCGCCCAGTTTCTGGCAAAATTTGATGCGGCGCTGCTCCAGTCATTCCGCCATTTTCCTTGCAATGAAAATCCGTCAAGAGCACCACACACGTCCTCACACAAAGGCTGCTTGCCAGCAACTGACGCAATCAACAGGCATGAAAAAATTCACACATGCGCACGAAGGTTCAAGGTTGGCTCATGCAAGCACAGATGATTCAAATCCATCAGGTTTTTGCAAAAAATAAAAAGGTTGGATACTTTTCTAACAGACCTTGTACGTATACCATGTTTGTTCAGAATTGACAAAAACACATCAAGAAGTTACTATGATGCTTCAAATCACGCCCAATTTGCAATTCGGGATTAAATGGGGAGGAACAGCACTCTGTGGAACACTGTAGCTTTAAAAAGAAACCAGTATGGAAAAAACACACGCTTTCTGAAATGTTAAAAACATTGAAATTGTAGTAAATAAACACTTATGCAGAAACAATCAGGTGCACAATAGCACTAGCCGGTTCTCCACAAGAGCTGGTGAACAAGGACTGTACACAATGTGGATAATGTCTAAATAAAGCCCGGGTGGTGTGTGAATCAGTGTGTCGTCAAGCCTGTGCGCTACCAGACAACAGGTTTGCCTTCTGCAAGCAGTTGCTGCCTTTCCACTCCATAAAATGAATTAAAGAGAGTGAGTAAAGTAGGGGGAAACTGAGACAGTATGAGGGCGAAAGAGTTGACATTCGTCACTCGATTGCCGTGGCTTAGTCTAAGAGGCTTGAATAATAAGTATGTTAAGCTGACGGGGTGCGCGCGTGCACCTACCTCACTCTTCTAAACTCCTGCCTGCATTTTAATCAAGCAAAAACCCTGAGAGGCAACGGCAAGTGCCAAGAGCCCGGGCACACGGATGAGCTTTATAATATCTGTTACACTTTCTCCTGACATCACCAGATGTGCATTTTCACTGTAAGCCACATCAGGTTTTTTTATTGTTAAAGAGAGCAGAGAGAATGTTTTTGGTTTGATTTCATATCATGTGAATCATCACTTTCAGTGTATGTACCTTGCAACACACTCACGCTCACATACGCACACTCATCGTCAACTGCTTATCCAAGATCGGAGTCATGGGGCGGCTGGAGCCTATCCCAGCAGTCACAGGGTGTGAGGCAGGGTACACCCTGGACACAATGCCAGTCTGTCGCAGGGCCACATATAGACAAACAAACACATTCACACGCATACCTACGGACAATTTAAAGTTTTCAATTCACCTAACTTGAATGTCTTTGGATGTGGGAGGAAGCCGGACCACGGGAGAGAACCCACGCAAACATGAGGAGAACATGCTAGCTCCACACAGAATGGACCCAGGTGGGAATCTATCCCATGACCTCCTCACTGTAAGGCAACAATGCTAACCACTAATCCACCGTGCAGCCCTGGTAACATGCAGAGGTCCTGAAATGTGTAACTCTGTCAGAAACACATAGAAATGTGCAGCATAGCCCGACTGCATTTTATTCACAAAATTCTCCAGGTTTTTTTGCACTCACTTACACTTTGTGTGATTTGGATTCTTGTCCTGGTGAGATGAAATTCTTTATTTCATGAGCTGCACTTGTTTGTTTTCATCATCCCTTAACCTACTGATATATTTTTTTAATTGGTTGATTAATCATTGGCAGCACAGTGGCTTAGCGGTTAGTACTGTTGCCTCACAGCAAGGAGGTCATGGGTTCGATTCCCACCTGTGGCCTTTCTGTGTGGAGTTTGCGTGTTCTTCCCATGTTTGCGTGGGTTCTCTTCAGGTGCTCCGGCTTCGTCCCACATCCAAAGACACACAGGTTAGGTGAATTGAAAACTTTAAATTGTCCGTAGGTGTGTGTGAGAATGTTTGTTTGTCTATATGTGGCCCTGCGACAGACTGGCGTCCTGTCCAGGGTGGACCCTGCCTCACGCTCCATGACTGCTGGGATAGGCTCCAGCCCCCCACGACCGTTAAAAAAGACAAAATATATACTTTTATTTTTCTGAAGCTTTTTAGAATATTTAAATGACAGAACAGTTCCACTGAATTGTAATTATTTGAAATAGTAAAAAAAAGCAAATCCTCATATTTGAGGAGACTTGACTGTTGAAAATTTGATGTGTTGCTGTTTATTTTATGTCTAAAATATAAGTATATAAATATAATTATATAAGTATATAAATATAATTTTTGTTGCTTGAACAATGCAAAAATCTATGCAGCGATTACAGTATCATTGTTTATCATATTTAATGAGATTATCCCACATATTGTATTGATTTATTTTTAAAAATCTATTTATTTATTTATCTGTATATCTGTTGATGGGATGGGGTGTGTCCTTTATCTTTCTTTATTATGATTATTAATTTATTTATTTATTTATTTGGAGAATCACTTGGAATGCTGACTGAAAATAAGGACTGCAATTTGCAACCCAAATTTAGCCTGACAAGAAAATAAGTTTCAGAGTCATTGTTTTAGCTGATGAATGCAACACAGTTTAACAGCCAACACACAGCATTCAGATTTTCCAACTTTTGTATAAAACCAAACTGCAACAGTCTCAGTATTTTTTAGTGCTCATGATCACAACCCATTCATGTTTTTTTGATAAACTGAGTTCACAAACTTTATCAGTTAATGTTTCATGACAACAGATCTCAATGCAAAATATTTTACAGGTGCTGAACGTCTGCATAAATTGATGTGTACAACCCCTGGCAAAAATGATGGAATCACCGCCCTCGGAGGATGTTCATTCAGTTGTTTAATTTTGTAGAAAAAAAGCAGATCACAGACATGACACAAAACTAAAGTCATTTCAAATGGCAACTTTCTGGCTTTAAGAAACACTATAAGAAATCAGGAAAAAAAATGTGGCAGTCAGTAACGGTTACTTTTTTAGACCAAGCAAAGGGAAAAAATATGGAATCACTCAATTCTGAGGAAAAAAATATGGAATCATGAAAAAACAAAAGAACGCTCCAACACATCACTAGTATTTTGTTGCACCACCTCTGGCTTTTATAAGAGCTTGCAGTCTCTGAGGCATGGACTTAATGAGTGACAAACAGTACTCTTCATCAATCTGGCTCCATCTTTCTCTGATTGCTGTTGCCAGATCAGCTTTGCAGGTTGGATTGTCATGGACCATTTTCTTCAACTTCCACCAAAGATTTTCAATTGGATTAAGATCCGGACTATTTGCAGGCCATGACATTGACCCTATGTGTTTGTTTTTTTTTTTTTTGCGAGGAATGTTTTCACAGTTTTTGCTCTATGGCAAGATGCATTATCATCTTGAAAAATGATTTCATCATCCCCAAACATCCTTTCAATTGATGGGATAAGAAAAGTGTCCAAAATATCAATGTAAACTTGTGCATTTATTGATGATGTAATGACAGCCATCTCCCCAGTGCCTTTACCTGACATGCATTCTCATATCATCAATGACTGTGGAAATTTACATGTTCTCTTCAGGCAGTCATCTTTATAAATCTCATTGGAACAGCACCAAACAAAAGTTCCAGCATCATCACCTTGCCCAATGCAGATTCGAGATTCATCACTGAATATCCAATCCAATCCACTTTATTTATAAAGCACATTTAAACAGACTCGAGTCTCCAAAGTGCTGCACAGCAAAAGCATAGACACGCAAAATAGTAATAATAACAGTAAAATAGATAAGATAAAATAATACATAAATAAACCATGATAAAACAATAATTTCAATAAATACAAATAAAATAAGACCACAAGGACCATACAACTCACGCGGTGTTAAAGCCAAGGAATAAAAGTGGGCCTTAAGACGGGACTTAAAACACTCCACAGTGGGAGCAGATCGGACGTGTAGGGGCAAAGCGTTCCAGAGTCTGGGACCGACCACGGAGAAGGCTCTGTCCCCTCGAGTTTTAAGTCTCGTCCTAGGCACCATGAGCTGGGACTGGCCCTCGGATCTCAGAGCTCGTGCTGGAGTGTAAACCTGGAGGAAGTTGATGATATATTGCGGGGCCAGTCCATTCAGAGCTTTAAAAACAAACAAAAGTATCTTAAAATCAATTCTGAAATGTACAGGGAGCCAGTGCAGAGAAGCCAAAATTGAGGTAATGTGCTCACGCTTTCTGGCCCCTGTTAAAAGTCGAGCCGCTGAATTCTGGACTAACTGCAGTCTGGAAAGTGCGTTATGGCTAATTCCGGAATAAAGTGCATTGCAGTAGTCTAAACGAGAAGAAATAAAAGCATGCATGACTTATTCAAACAAATTAAAAGGGATTAAGGTTTCACTTTGATATTGCCAATTGCCAAACAGAATTATTTCAGTTTTTTTCCCTCATTAAGTTTTAAATAATTCTGTGCTAACCAAGCCTTGACATCACTGAGACAGTCGAGAAGGGGTGTCAGGGGGCAGTGGTTATTTTGAGAATCGGCATGTAAATTTGGCAGTCATCAGCATAAAAATGGTATGACATGCCATGTTTTCTAAATATCTCCCTGAGTGAGAGGCGATACAGAGCAAAAAGAATTGGGCCTAAGATAGAACCCTGGGGGACACTGCACTGCAGGGGAGCAGAAGAGGAGCAGGAGTCCCCCAGCCTCACGGAGAAGGACCTCCCACTCAAGTAAGACTCAAACCACTTCAAAGCAATCCCCCTGACACCCACACAGGTTTCCAAGCGAGATAAAAGAGTTGCATGGTCCACATGGTGAACAACCAGCATCTTTTGCAACATTGTGTGATGATTTACCCTCTTTTAAGAGTTTGATAATCCTCTCGTTTGTTTCAATTGACATCTCTCGTGTTGGAGCCATGATTCATGTCAGTCCACTTGGTGCAACAGCTTTCCAAGGTGTGATCACTCCTTTTTAGATGCAGACTAACGAGCAGATCTGATATGATGCAGGTGTTAGTTTGGGGGATGAAAATTTACAGGGTGATTCCATAATTTATTCCTCAGAATTGAGTGAGTCCATATTTTTTTCCCTCTGCTTGGTCTAAAAAAGTAACCGTTACTGACTGCCACAATTATTTTTCCTGATTTCTTATAGTGTTTCTTAAAGCCAGAAAGTTGCCATTTGAAATGACTACAGTAAAGCATGGTGGTGGCAGCATCATGCTGTGGGGATGTTTTTCAGCGACAAGAACTGGGAGACTAGTCAGGATTGAGGGAAAGATGACTGCACCAATGTAGAGAGACATCATGGATGAAAACCTGCTCCAGAGCGCTCTTGATCTCAGACTGGGGTGAAGGTCATCTTCAGCTGACAATGACCCTAAGCACAGAGCCAAGACATCAAGGAGTGACTTCAGGACAACTCTGTGAATGTCTTGGAGTGGCCCAGCCAGAGCCCAGACCTGAATCTGATTGAACATCTCTGGAGGATCTGAAAATGGTTGTGCAGTGAGCACTCCCCATCCAACCTGATGGAGCGTGAGAGGTGCTACAAAGAGAAATGGACAAAAATGCCCAAAGATAGGTGCACCAAGCTTGTGGCATCATATTCAAGAAGACTTGAGGCTGTAATTGCTGCCAAAGCTACATCAAGAAAGTATTGAGCAAACGGAGTTGAATACTTATATGTACATGCATGTGATTCCTTTGTTTTTTCTTTGTTTGTTTTTTTAAATAAATTTGCAAAAATCTAAAAGGAAAACTTTTTCACATTGTCATTATAAGGTTCTGTGTGTAGAATTTTGAGGAAAAAAAATAAATTCCACACATTTTGGAACAAGGCTGTAACATAACGCAATGTGGAAGTGCTATGAGTACTTTCTGGAAGCGTGGCTAATTTAAATAAAAGCACAAGGCTATTTCTGCCACGCTTCATGCTTATGTTCACAGTTGTTTGATCACGGTTACCTTCACTCTGAGCCAACAACAATATTTCCATGTCCCCACTTCACTCGAGCCGTAGCGCTGAACCCCATGTATTAGCGTGTAAAAATAGCAATGACACAGGGGGTAGAGGGGTAATCTATTTATGACCATACTGCACCACCCAGAGTGATGCTGGGATGGCAGCAAGGAAAGCAAAATATTCAGCACCGATCATGCTCCACCTTTTTCCCTTTTTAACCGTCAGTCTTTTCCTTTTCACCCTCCCAGTGCTTCATCCTTTCTGATTGATCTCCCAATACTTCCGCAGCTTAAATTACATCAGCAGCAGCTTTGCACAGAGACAGAAAAGACCTTCATAATTCTCTTCAATAGCCTCAAATTTTAAAAGATGCCATGTTCAATTTCAACCTTTGGCAATGCCTCCCGCACGCCAACCCCTCGCTTTTTCCTATGAATTATAGCGCACAATAGATGGGTTTTAAAGTTTACAGCCCAGCTCAGAGACCCAGTGCTGCTTACCAATCAAGTGAGTGTGAAGGGAGGCAATGAGCAGTGGAGTGTCCACTGGATCTTTGTGCACTTCATATGCCACTGTGCATTTAGTCAGCAAATACTTGCTTTGAGTTATTTCTATAAATGTACATTCAGAGCCCACCTCTGACTTTACTTACAGTAAAATGTTTAAGTAAAGTCAGTTTAAAGGCAGGGGGAAAGAAATCCTAATGAATTAAGACATGGCTTAACAGAAAGAATAGAAGATAGAAATGTGACATAATCCAGCTTAATAATAACTGATCATAAAGACATCTCCCTCTGGCAGGGCCATAGCAATTACTGTCATGGGGCACAGGGAATATCTGCAAAACTACTATATATTTGCAGCAGTTATGTCATATTTTTATGCATAAGACATCCCCCTTATAATTAGTGTGGCAAGTGAAGTCAGTTTTTTCCGATCAAAAGTCAATTTTGTGGGATGTCAGTGTTTTTGTATTGATTTCTCACAACAGATGAAAGATTGGCCCAAAAAATTGTTATTAGTTAGAAGACTACCCCATCTAACTGATGAGCATGTGTTATGTCTTCTCCAGACTATCAGCTACAGTTGTATGCAAAAGTTTGGGCAGCCCTGATCATTTTCATGATTTTCCTTTATAAATCATTGGTTGTCTGGATCAGAAATTTCAGTTAAATATATTATATAGAAGACAAACACACTGATATTTGAGAAGTGAAATGAAGTTTATAGGATTTACAGAAAGTGTGCAATAATTATTTAAACAAAATTGGGCAGGTGCATAAACGTGGCACTTTTGTCATGTTTATTGATTTGAAAACATTTAGCACCAATTATTGGAACACAAAATTGGTTTGGTAAGCTCACTGACCCTTGACCTCCTTACACAGATGAATCCAATCATGAAAAAGGGTATTTAATGGCCCAGTCACATGGCACATAACGAAGGGCAAAGAAGCCCTAACGAAACAAGAAATCTGGACTTTTGTTGACTTTCGTTGGTATCATTTAACCTTTGCTAAGCTTTGTTCCTGCAGCTGGCACTGTCGAAAAATCTGAACAAAGGGCAACGAAAACCTCAATTTGTCAGTATTTAATTCTGTTGTTGTTGTTGTTCTTGACGTTTTTTAATCATTTGCTTAGTTTTTGTAACATTAGCATTTTATTTGACTTCATTCGATCAGCTGTATGTTTTCACTCAGTGCAGAAGCCGCTTCTGAGCGCTGCTGCTGCTGCTGCTGCTGTGTTCTGTACCGTCGGAAATTACAGGGCAAACTCAGCCCGTTTGCTTGGATTTTTTATCTGGGTGGGGGCTCAGCTTCACTGGGCTCAGACAGCTTATATAGGCCAGAATTAATCTTTTTGTGTGGATACAATTAATTATTTTGTCACAAGCAACTGCTAAATTTGAAACAAAAAAAAGTTGTGTAATTGCCGATGGTACTTAAAAGCAGTCGCAGCAGCAGCAGCAGCAGCTCCTGCGTGCACTTATGATTTTTTTATTAAATATAAAAATGTGAGTGTAAGAATGACAATCCAGCCCTTATGTACATGTGGCAACAGGTAGATAATTCAAATGATTATATAAAGAACTGTTCTGGAAGGCAGAATTCACATTGTGGATCAGCTGTAGCTGGTGGAAATAACCGCACATGGGGAGTCAATGCGCATTCACACGGACTGATCAATTTACTGCTGTGATATATTCATTCATTTTTAATACTTATATTATTCCCCCTTTTGACAGTTTTTCTGTTATAATCAATATCATGGGATACAGCAGTGACACGGCACACCAGAGGTTTTTTTTTTTTTTTTTTAATTGAGCAAGACGGAGCAGGCAGCATGTCACAGACAGTGTGGATTCTGATGATGAAGGACACGATCCCTCTTTTCTTCTGGAACCAGAGCAGGTGGACCCACCGACGTGCACAAAGATCTCCACAGCTTCTGTTTGCAGTTTCTCCAGGACTCAGGTGCTATGAGCTGCATCCCAGTGCTGAGTCTGGAAACTTAGTTCACTTAGTTAATTTTCACCGAAAGCCAGATAAATTTTTCGCAATGGTTTCCAGCTGCCTGTCTCTAACAGTTTCTGAAAAATTCTGATGGAAAAAAAGCCCAAATCATTCCGCCATTTCCTCGCAATGAAACACCGACGAGAGGGGTGGAGCAGTGCTCACGCAAAGCCTGCCCACAGGCGAATGACGCAACGACAGGCGTGGAAAAACTCACGCATGCGGACGAAGGTTCAAGCTTGGCTGACGTAAAAATATATGAATCAAATCCATATAGTTTTTGAAAAAAATAAAAGGTACGATACTTTTGTAACAGACCTCGTATGAATAAATCAGAATATCAATGTGTATTATTTGGGTAAATAAATAGTGCTGTTATTTATACATTAGCCTACCATTCATTACGTCGTAAGGCCGCAGGGCTTTCTTTTTTGGATTGTATTTCAGTGTGCCACCCTTCGACAGTATGTGCCCCCCTACTTAAACCCCCCCACACACACACACACACACACACAGGAAAAAATTTGAGATACCCCCCCCCCCTGAAAAGGGAGTCCAACCCAATAATAGCAAGGTGTACCTAATAAAGTGGCCGGTGAGTGTACGTCCAAGTGAATAGTTATCAAAATGTGGCATTAATGCTTGGTCTGTATTGTCCAAATTTTTTGATTTACATTCACAAGTATGTCTGACTCCACAGGAAGAAAACCCAAGCATCTTTCTGAAATGAGATATTGGTTAAATCGGGGTAAAGGTCTGAAATCTTGGATTCCTCGTTGTAAATCAGTATCCGACACAAAGGGTCCATTTAGCATCCATCACTGTTTGACTGCAACCAAGCCAGCAGCTAGTCAGTGTCCCCCCCCACTCTGCACTCTGAGCCAGGCCAGCATGAGATCCGGAGATTCGGCACAAAGGGCCAGCTGCTTGCAGAGTGTTGGCTTTACATAGAAGGACGTGGTGGCTCACTCACTAGTGCTGGAGACATTACATCCATCTTTTTTATCATTTTTTCTTTTGTTGTGCGGTTCTTCTAAAAAGTGGTGGAACTGCAACAAGCAAAAGCACATTTTCACCCGGTATTCTGCAATCCGCTCATGAGTACGCTGTATGCTGCTGTCAGTTTTTGATCCATATTTCCTCAATGACAATATTAGAAAAACAAAAAGGCCTGTCGACTCACATTTCTTATGCTGCCACCTCAACACATCACCATGAAGTGCTTCATTCAATTAAATTCCTACCAAACCTTCACAACACAGAACACCTAGCATCTGGAACTGACATCTGTGCTACGTGAGATGTGATGGTGTAAAACAGCAAGACAATGCTGAGCCACATTTCACTGTCTGGAGGAGTTACATGCTTCACAGTATGGTAGCATAGGAGCATAAACACATATCACAAGCAGGAGTGTGAAAATACATCACTGAGGCTGTGTTTTTCAAACTGAACCACATATTAAAGTTGTGGTGGGAAAAAAGTCCTAATAGATTCTTCAAACGGTTCTGCGTTTATCACAAGTTCTCTATGTGGATTGATGGCCATAGGGATATCAAGCGTGGAGGTGCGAGGATGGAGCTGGATGAGGCTGTAGACCCCCCCCCCCCACACACACACACACACACCAACATTTTCCACCTTAACCCAGCATGGAAATGAACATTTGGCAATCTTATGTATTTAGCCTGTCTACATTTCTCTCCATCACCTATATTCCCTGAGTGAGCTGATCTTCCCAGATTCCATAGCACTCATGAGGTACTGGGCCCTATCTTGATGATGTGTAGCACATATTTTAAAGTACTTAGCGCAAGTGTGTTTACAGCATGTCAAACTTGACAGAGCATGAACTCTTAGTGCAAAGAAGGCTGCAGGATGCAAAAAGGGTTGCATTTAAGCCTGGGTCACACGGCAAGATTTTAAAATTGTCTGTAGGTTTCCAATACCTGAGAGACCACACACATGGAGATAAAAAAATCATAGATCTAACAGTTTTAGTTGTACAGTGTGTGGTGTGCAGCCACACTGTAAAGACAACACACCGAACACAAACAGATTTCACACACGAACATTCCCAGGTCAGACAGGAAATCACGCACAATCTCCCGACATTAACCGTGACTTCAGAGTAAACAAACATGGTGGATGAGGAAGAAGCAACGGAGATAGTTTGTGGTCTATTTCTAACAGAGAAAAAAAAGATACAAAAAGAAAAGGTGTTGTTTAAAGGAGTGGAGACATCGTGACCACCGGACTTTCTGGTGCGTGAGAACAGCCAGTTTGATTTTGGATTCCACTCCGTGCATCCGTCACCTCGCTTTCTGATTGGCTACATGTCCCATTCAGCAGGCTGTGTGCTCGTTTGTGGTCGCGGAACACCACACACACTGCAATATTGAGCTGGGCACGTCCCACTGGGAGGAGGCCCCGGGGAAGACCCAGGACACGCTGGAGGGACTACATCTCTCAGCTGGCTTGGGATAAAGCGGAAGAAAAATGGATGGATGGATGGACATTCCAACATGTCAAATATCCATGATTTGCGGTCTGAGCATTCCTGGCGTCCTTCCGAGCAGACTCGAGCGCTCTTCACCACCCACGGCTGGAATATTTGATAAGATTATCTTTAGAGCCATCACAATAGTCGGGGCGTCCTTTAGATTGTCGGAATTGGAAGATCGGGTCCAAAATTGGACTTATTATCTTGCCGTGTGAACCAGGCATTAGTCATATAGTCACAGGTGTGTCATCTGTCGTTACCTTTAACACCTTGTTTCCACATAGCGTGTGTGTGTGTAGGTTGCCTTGATGTCCATTTACAAGGGGTGTCACAGATCACAAAAGCCATGGTTCAGATCAGATACAGTTTTATAAACCATGGATCAGGTCATTTTTTGGATTAGTGCAAATTACAAAGCTGTGCATCGCACTCACAAACGCTAAGGTGCCAGAAAAATAGTAGCAATAAAAAATAAGAATTTTCTGCACACTTAACACCAAGAATGTAACTTAAATACTGAACTGCCCTTATGACAAAGTATATGTTGCAAAAACTACACGTTTAAAACAAAGGATCGGGTGAACATAAAAGTTCAATGAGGCAGGCTGATCCCCACTATCCAATAGCTTGTCATTTTACAGAGTGTGCTCACATTGGCTCTTCCTGTCACTTTCAGGGTATTGAGCAAGTGAGGTTGCTCAGAGGAGGCAGCACGGACAGGAGACTGTGCCAAAGGGAACTGTTTTGGATAGACACCTTGGGCTCATTATATCCGAGAGATTTAAAAATTGACTTTGATATGAGTGCTATGTTATGAAATTGTGGAGAGCTGGACATGTCCCAGCTTGTCCTTCTTGACAAAGAACCCCTCCGTTTCGGAGTGCCAGAAGGACAATCTGGGACATGGCCAGCTCTCCACAATTTCTCTGATACTCACTCAACTGGTAAGCACTGAAAGGCATGTCCCAGCTTCTGGCACTCCGAAACGGAGGTGTTTTTGTCTCTCTTGCCGTCGTGACGCGCGAAGCGTCTGCTCCTTTCCATGACAAAAACTCCTCGTTAAAAGTGGAATGTGCCGTTCATTTCCAAACTGAACGCTGTGTTTTATCCGGGACGTCGTCTGGACTAGTACAGGAATTGTGAAAAGACGTGGACATCAGCACTTTTTCGGCAAATTGAGACAGACGTGCGGAGGAATTCCGTGCGTCACGGGTGCCGCGACGCGCAAAGCAATGCCGTGATGAAGCGTCACAGAACATGTTCTGGCATGTCCAGGCTCGTCCACAATTTCTTGGATAATCACTCGACTGAAAAACCACCGACAGCTGTCTGAACGCCATCTCAAAGCTGTCCTGTGAGACCAAAACGAAGGTGGTTTTGTGTCGGTCCAGCAGCAAATCCATTGTGACGCGCGAAGTGTCCGCTCGGCTTTCCATGACAAAATCTCTTGTTAAAAGTGAAATCTGCAGGAAAATAGTTGATGTCCAGCTCTTGTGATAACCAGAGAAATTGCACACGATGGTCACGGATCCACAGAGCAATCCGTTTAGAAATGAAATGGTCGCTCAGCCTGTCGATGGCAGCTGGAGTGCGGCGCGCCCCATAGCTGCTGTGGGCCATCCTTAAAGGGACAGTAACATCCCTTAATGACTTTGAAGCCCATAAAATTTTCACCAAAAACCACTTGAATTTCTCGAATGGTGTCCACATGGATGTGCCTCACAGTTTCTAAAAAAAATTTGATCAAGCAAAGCGGCAGTCTCTCAGCCATTTCCCTGAAAATGAAAATCCGCCGAGGGGGGTGGACCACTCCTCACTCAAATCCTGCTCACAGGCGAATGACGCAACCGACAGGCGTGAAAAAAATCATGCATGCGCATGAAGGTTCAAGGTTGGCTCACGCAAGCACACGTGACTCAAATCCATATGTTTTTTTTTTTAATAAGGTCGGATACTTTTCTAATAGACCTCATACATGTAATCCACATGTATTCTTTCAAAGCAATCCTACCCAACCTTGGTGATGACTGTGCCATTATAGTGGGGAGCGTTAGATGATTAATATTATCAGCGTACTGGCATGGTTTCACCAGCGAGTCCTTTGGCCAGGGGAAAGACCTGAGTGTTTTTCCAAGCCCTGTATGACCTAGTAGAGCACTGTGAGTTTTGTGTAACCAGAGAGGAAAATATCTGCGACCACATTGTCATCAGAATACTGGACAAAGAGTTCTCCTGCACGCTGCAGCTGATGGCGGACCTGACACTGTTGCATACAATACAGACCCTCAAACAGTCAGAGGAGGTCACAACACAAGTGAGCCTGCAGGAAGACACTGTCGGATTGGTACAGGAAGTGCAGTTTAAAGGGAAAAACACAAATTGGAAACCACAACGACAACAAAGCAAGTTAAAAGAGAAAATTGGGAGGAAATTATATGAGCTGTGGAAAATGTTAGAAAACACAGCATAACAGAGATGAAAAGTGCCCTGCTGAGAAAGCTACATGCCATAACTGTCATAAAATTGGACACTGGGCTAGAGTATGTCACAGCAGCAAGTCAGCGAATGACGTGGAGAGGACAGGGCAGACCTCTTACTTTCTAGGCTCAGGGTGTGATGCTAATGAGACGAATGAACAGTGGACTGTGCAGATTCCACATTTACTCCTGAGAGGACACTGGCACCACCTGACATCTCTTTAGACGGCTCTGGAGGAGAGCTGTTGTGTCTGGGTTGTTTCAATGCAACATAAAGTTAAAATTACCCATTCTCAGCTGATGTTGTCCACGGACACAGAGTCAGCAATCGACTCAGCAGGACTCTATTAGTGAGGATGAATCTGGCGAGGCGAGTGGATGAAGTGAAACCCAGCACCTGTTATGTGCAAGCCTATGGTGAGCATGGCACGCTTAAAACTGAATCAGTCAAAATAAAGCTAAGGGATGATGCTGTACCACATGCTGAGCACACTGCACAATGTGTGCCCTTCCCCATGCTACAGAAAGTAAAAAAAGGAACTGAAAAGGATGTAGAACAATGGGGTCATCGAGCAAGTGACGGAACCCACGGACAAAGTTTTCAAGCTGACAAAGTTTACTACACCATTCAGGAGGTACTGTTTCAAGTGACTACCTTTAGGCATATCAAGTGCAACAGAGATCTTCCAGCGGAAGATGCTAGAGACTCTGGTGGGACTGGAAGGTATAGAAGCTTTCATTGATGACGTCTCAGTATATGGGACCTCAATGGGGCACCATGATGATTGGCTTGAGAAGGTGCTGCAGTGCATCGAGTCAGCAGACTTAAAAATCAACAACAAGAAGTGCTACCTCAGGCAGAAACAACTACGCTCCCTGGGTCATATTATTGACCAAACAGGGGTCAGGCTCCATCCTGGCAAAGTTGAGGCCATTCACCAGCTGCCGCCACCAGAAAATGTGCAGGAGCTTAAAAGAGTCCTCGATATGGTGAATTATCTCAGAAGGTTCATCCCAGCCCTAGCAAAAGTGGGCCAACTGTATGTGGACCTGGGGCCATTTGCAGCAGTCAGCTTTTGAGGACATTAAAAGGATGCGTACAAAGGCAGCTGTTAACTCAGCCATATGACATGTGCAGTCAGTACAATCTGAGTGCCAGTCCCAAGCCTGGATAAATGAGTAGTGTTGCTTCAGGAAGAGCATCTGTTGTAAAATGTGCCAAAATTAAAGATGTAGATAACAAATCGAATTTCCATACCGGATCGGCTGAGGCCCGGCTTAACAACGACTACCACCAGTGCTGTTGCCCAACAGGGTGCCAGCAGAAGTTGGATTACTGCTAGCAAAGAAGAAGAAGTGGAGGAAAATGTGTCCAGCGACAATGGAAGAAGAGGAATATTAGAGGGGTGGAAGTGAGAGTCGGGACTTTGAATGTTGGCAGGATTACTGGTAAAGGGAGAGAGTTGGTGGGCAATGATGGAGAGGAGAAAGGTAGACATATTGTGTGTGCAAGGGACCAAGTAGAAGGGAAGTAAGACCAGGAGCATAGGTGGTGGGTTTAAGTTGTTATATCACGGTGAGGATAGGAAATTGTAAAATGGTAAATGGACTGCATTTATATAGTGCTTTTCCATCTGCATCAGACACTCAAAGCGCTTTACAAATAATGCCTCACATTCACCCCGATGTGAGGGTGCTGCCATACAAGGTGCTCACTACATACCGGGAGCAATAGGGGACTAGAGACCTTGCCCAATTTTCCAGTCAGGCTGGGATTTGAACCAAGGATCTTCTGGTCTTAAGCCCAATGCCTTAACCACGAGACCATCACCACTGGAAAAATGGTATTGGGTCATTTTAGAGGAAGAGTACGTTAACAGTGTGTTGGAGGTTATGAGAATGTCTGACACGGTGATGAGTGTGAAGCTGAAATTGAAGGGGTGATGATGAATATCATCAGTGCATATGCCCCACAGGTAGGTTGCAAGATGAAGGACAAAAAAGATTTCTGAAGTGAGTTAGATGAGGTGGTGGAGAGTGTGCCCAAGCATGAAAGTGTGGTGATAGGAGCGGACATCAATGGGCATGTTGGCGAAGGGAACAGATGTGATGAGGAGGTAATGGGTAGATATGGTATCAAGGAGAGGAATGTGGAGGACAGATGGTAGTTGATTTTGGAAAAAGGATGGAAATGGCTGTGGTGAACACCTACTTTAAGAAATGGAGGAACTCGGTCTTATATGTCACACTGTGAATATAAGAGTGGAGGGAGGTGCACCCATGTGGTCTACATTCTGTGTAGCAGAGGCAAGCTAATAGAAAATAGAGACTGTAAGGTGGTGGCAGGAGAGATGGAAGCATAAGATGGTGGTTTGTAGGATGACTTCAGAGGTGAAGAAGAAAAAGACAGTGAGAGTTCAACAAAGGATCAGATGGTGGAAGCTGAAGGAGGAAAACTGTTGTGTGAAATTCAGTGAGCAGGTGAGAGAGGCCCTGGATGAAGGGGAAGCAATTTGGGACAACTGGAAGAGTACTGCAGATGTGGTGAGGGAGCAAGCTAGGAAGATACTGGGTGTGGCATCTGGACAGTGGAAGGAAGACAAGGAGACTTGGTGGTGGAACGAAGATGTCCAGGAAAGCAAAAGGAGAAAGAGGATGGCAAAAAAGAATTGGGATAGTTGAAGGCATGAAGAAAGTAGACAGGAGTACAAGGAGATGTGGCATAAGGTGAAAAGAGAAGTGGCAAAAGCTAAGGAAAAGGCATTTAGTGACCTATACAAGAAGTTGTAGTAAGGAAGGAGAAAAGGACTTGTACAGATTGGACACACAAAGGGAACCAGCTGGAAAGGATGTGCAGCAGGTTAGGGTGGTAAAAGATGCCGATGGTAATGTGCTGACAAGTGGGGAGAGTGTGTTGAGAAGGTGGAGGGAATATTTTGAGAAGCTGATGAATGAAGAAAAGCTTGGGAATAAGCTGATGAATGAGGAAAAGCTTGGGAATAAGCTTGGGACTCCGGTGAGGGCAGTCACATCTCCTCTCTCCTCTCCTTCTGTGTTTTTCTCTATCTCAACCAACCTTCAAAAGTCCCAACTTCACCATACTGTGTATTCTTCGAACTATACTTGGAATAACCATGGAAATTATCAGCTGGTCTCTCATAGCTATTGACAGCATTTTTTTCTACAAGGAATCAGGGCTGGGGGACCCTGCATGCCCAGTTGGAACCTATCCTGCGGGCTATGTTCTCGATGCCAAGGAGAAGTGGCACATTGCGTGCTTGGCACCACTCTCCATGGAAGATGTCAAGGATTTATTCTTATTTGCCTTTATAGTAGGAGGTGTTTTGCTGTTTGACCTACCACAAAATTGGTAAAACGGCTGCTACCAAAACCACAACTCCACATCTGTCTGTCCTGATTAATGAGGTGGGCAAGGTGGTACAGTCTCAGACTGTGTTAACTTTTGAACTTAAACGCAAGTGGAAACCATCTTGGAGCAAGTGTCTGCCCTGCAAAGGAACTGATGTTAGAGACCAGTGAATATTCACAATTGGATCTGGACGGTAAAGAGAGGCCATATTGGAATTCTGTGTCTCTCTGCTTAACCCAAACATGGCAGCCTTATCAGCTAACGAAGGTCAAAGTGCTCTGCTTGTTTTTCCCTCCATAAGGATTTCAACAGCCTTTGTGAAGTATTTGGCTCCCTCTTCATTGTCCTCCCTACAGACTTTACACACACAAACAAAGACTGCATACATGACACACACACCCCACCCCTACCCCTCCTTTATGTTTCTGTCCCCACCCCTGCCCACCCCGGCCTATGCTCTGCCACTCCAGGAGGATCAGCTCACTATCCTTTCTTGTTTGCAGTGGTGATGGACAGGTTGACTGATGAGATCGGACTTTTGGGGGAAATTGGGGAAGAAAAAGAGGGGGAAAAGAAAGAAATAAGACGTATGCTGACTATATTGTTCAAATTGCTTGTTTAAATTGTGACACTAATACTGCAGTGTCTTGGTTAAGTTTAAGAGTGACATAAATGTTGCAATATTTGTTATAAGTTAAAGAAATTACTTTAAAAAAAAAGACGTGATTACAGCTAACTGCACTTTGAGTTTGTTTACAGAACTATTTCAGTTTCAGGAGAAATTTACAGAGTTTACAGAGTGACTGCGTTTCTTAGAGAAGTTACACAAACAAAGGTGCTAAGGTTACACTTTATGTTGCAAGCAAGGTCCATTGGACATATTTTCCTGGCTGTTGTATTGGTTGCCATAGTTTATTGAATGCTCTTATATGCATCTTGTGCTATAAATAATGTAAAAAGTGGGGAGATGTCATATGGTTTCAAAGTAATGTTAACAGTCCCTGCAATTTTCCGAAAGTGACATTTTACAGTAGCAGGTACAGGGGGGTGGGATAAAACAAAAGAACTCAGTGTGTAGTAGTGTAGTAGTTGGAGAAGTAAAAAGAAAGTAATTTTTGTTTGTTTTTGCAGTGGTATGAGGCAAATTTGTTGCCTCTTGGTTCTGGCTTTATTGTGTTCCATGCACACACAACTGGATCATGAAAAACAGAAAAATGTGCCTCTCCTGACTGGTGTGGTCTCCATAACTGAATGCATTTCTTTACAATGAACACTAGATAGTGAATCACATATAATATGGCCACACTCCATATGTTATGTGGTAATGAGTTATGAGAGCCAGAGTGTGCTGAAACCTGGCACACTGCTATTTAGAAAGCTAACTAAAGGGGAGTGGTTTTGTGAACAGATCTGTACACATCATCAAAATCCGTACACCTAAGCTCCCTGAGGTGAAGCAGTAAAGCAGTAAGTTGAACTTTTGCATTTTCCAGTTAGTGATTATTTTTATCTGGTTTTATGTGTGTCATGATCTAAACAACGTAATGTGCATCTGAATATTGTGACCTATAAATACCAGGAATGCCCCAACATGGCCCTGACTACACCTCATTTACAGACACCCACGGGTACACAAATGCACTTGCATTTTAAACAGTGTGGGTGCTAGGCATAGGAATAACATCCGCATCTGCTGGTAACTAAGAATAACACTTGTGCTGGACTGTTTTCCACCAGTGGAAGGGACATTGTTTATACACTGCACTGGTAACTGAACAACTTTACACCACATACAAACACAGTATATATTTATTTTTCTCAGTATCCCATTTCCTGTGGTATGTTAGCTTGAAAAAGGGGTAATTTTGTTGTGGAGCTATTGAACACCAACATGAGGATGACAGCCCAACATTCAAAAAGACTGAAGGAGAATAGCACCAATTACAGGAGAGTAGTCTCTGTCCTGACTGTGCCGCTTGTTGTATGTGGTGTAGATTTTTAATTATTATGCCAGGAAGAATACCAAGTCTGATTGTTCCATCTTTTTTTTAAACTGTCTGTGAATTAACAACATGTATACAGTGCACACTTAAAACTGCAAATACATTATAATACAAAATCACAAAGTTGTGATTTGGCATTATACAAATAAACTAAATTGAATTAATGCATTTGTCAAGGTGCAATTCTGTGTGTTTTATCTATCTGCATTTCAAGTCTAGTCAAGTCTGGAAGCATGTGCTGGTGCTACGTTTTGCCTTCGCACAGGCAGACAACTGGTCCATTACCGCATCTCTATAATGACTATCTATCTGCCGCAGCCAAGTGAAACATTCCCTTAGCCTTCTCCAGCTACTGAGGTCCCCAACACTCAGGCACATGTGTGCCGGATCATGCACAGAGAAACGGGCCACATGGCCAAAATGTCGGAGCTGACGCTCGTTCACAATGCAAGTGATATTCCATCCTAGCCTCTCTCAGTAACTGCTCGTTTAATTCAAAATCATTTCAATGGTACCCAAGGATCCATAAAAGACACTTAGTACCAAAGACATTCAGTTGTCATAGGTCAGTGGTAAGTGTCCAATTCTCACAAGCATACAGCAAGACAGGTAGCACCAGGGCCCCAAACACTTGGACCTTCATTCACCTACATAGATATTGCCATCGCCAAACACTCTGTCCAGTGAACTCATGACTCCATAAGCTCTTTCCAGGTGCCTCTCAGTGTCAAAGGTGGAGGACCCAGAGACATGTATGTCAATGCGATGATTATCGACAGTGCTTCTTTGCAGCCTATGTTGATTTTCGCAAAGAGTTTGATTCAGTTGATCGAACAGGTCTCTGGGACATCCTGGGAATTCTTAGAGCTGGGGATTCCAATAGCTTCCCAAGAAGCTACTGGAATCATAGCCAGCCTATATGCAGATACTGTGAGTGCTGTGTGGAGTGGAGGCAGAGAGTTTTGCCAGTGAAAACTGGCATTCATCGGGGGGTGTTCTGGCTCCTACACTGTTCAGTGTTTGCATGGACTGGGTGTTGGGTAGGGTTGTGGAAACTACTGACTTGAGTGTTTTGGTTGGTGAGGAAAACTTTACTGACCTTGACTTCAGAGAAGATGCTCTAATCTTTGCACAGTCAGTGGATGCTCTGATTGCTGTACTTGAGAAGCTGAGTGAGGAATCAGACTGTATTTGTGTTTGAAAAGGTACAACCCCAATTCCAATGAAGTTGGGACGTTATGTGAAATGTTAATAAAAACAGAATACAACGATTTGCAAATCCTCTTCAACCTATATTCAACTGAATACACCACAAAGACAAGATATGTAATGTTCAAACTGATAGACTTTATTATTTTTGTGCAAATATTTGCTCATTTTGAAATGGATGCCTGCAACACATTTCAAAAAAGCTGGGACAGTGGTATGTTTACATCTGTGTTACATCACCTTTCCTTTAAACAACACTTAATAAGCATTTGGGAACTGAGGACACTAATTGTGGGTGTCATGGTTGGGTATAAAAGAAGCATACCCAAAAGGCTCAGCCATTCACAAGCAAATATGGGGTGAGGATCACCACTTTGTGAACAACTGCGTGAAAAAACAGCCCAACAGTTTAAGAACAATGTTTCTCAAGGTTCAATTGCAAGAAATTTAGGGATTCCATCATCTACAGTCCATAAAATAATCAGAAGATTAAGAGAATCTGGAAAACTTTCTGCATGTAAGTGGCAAGGCCAAAAACCAACACTGAATGCCCGTGACCTTCAATCCCTCAGGTGGCACTGTATTAAAAACCGACATCATTGCATAAAGGATCTTACCGCATGGGCTCAGAAAACCATCTCAGTTAACAGAGTTCATCTACATCTACATCTACAAGTGCAAGTTAAACTCTACCATGCAAAGCGAAAGCCATACATCAACAACATCCACAAACGCCGCCGCCTTCTCTGGGCCCAACCTCATTTGAATGACAGACGCAAGTGGAAAAAGTGTGCTGTGGTCTGATGAGTCCACATTTCAAATTGTTTTTGGAAATCAGGACGTCATGTCCTCCAGACAAAAGAGGAACAAGACCATCCAGCTTGTTACCAGCGCCAAGTTCAAAAGCCAGTATCTGCAATGGTATGGGGTTAGTTAGTTAGTGCCCATGGCATGTGCAACTTACACATCTGTGATGGCACCATCAATGCTAAAAGGTACATCCAGGTTTTGGAGCAACACATGCTGCCAGCCAAGCAACGTCTTTTTCAGGGACGTCCCTGCTTATTTCAGCAAGACAAATGCCAAGCCACATTCTGCACGTGACTTTGTAGTAAAAGAGTCCGGGTACTAGACTGGCCTGCCTGCAGTCCAGACCTGTCGCCCATTGAAAATGTGTGGCACATTATGAAGTACAAAATACGACAACGTAGACCCCGGACTGTTGAACAACTGAAGTCGTACCTCAAATAAGAGTGGGAAAGAATTCCACCTACAGAGCTTCAACAATTAGTGTCCTCAGTTCCCAAACGCTTATTCAGTGTTGTTAGAAGGAAAGGTGATGTAACACAGTGGTAAGCATACCACTGCCCCAGCTTTTTTGAAATGTGTTTGAAAACGTCCATTTCAAAATAAGCAAAGATTTGCACAAAACAATAAAGTTATCAGTTTGAACATTAAATATCTTGTTTTTATGGTGTATTCAATTGAATATAGGTTGAAGAGGATTTGCAAATCATTGTATTCTGTTTTTATTTACATTTTATACAGTGTCCCAACTTCATTGGAATTGGGGTTGTACAAATTAGTGGTGCACAATGAAAATTTGTGCAAGTCAGGCTATGTTACATTCAGAAAACTTCACTGACCAATATCAATGTGTGAGGTAACAAATGAAAACAGCGACCTCACTCAAAAAATGAATGATCTGTATAATAACCAAATTTTTATAAAGCCCTGTTTTGAAATGCCATTAACAGTATGAAATTGAACCAGCAGCCAGATCAAATCCACATCACTCCCACAACTGAAACAGCAATTCTGTACCAAATCCAAATGACAATTTTTTTATATAAATTGATGTGTAACATCTTCAGACTTCTCATCTCCAGACCCAAACACTAATTAACCTAGAAGGCACTCAGACAGCATTCACCTCTGCCAGGGGCACATATTGCTTAAAACCTCTTCTGAATTCCAAAATATGTTTTGGATCAAATTCAAAATAAAATCTTATTTTCTAGGATATTAGCTGTCTGCTTATCAACTTCCTTTCACAAATTAAAAGGTAAATATTTGGAATGTTTTTATTCTAATGGCTTGGTAAAACAGTTTCATGTTCCATTCCTTCTTAAAATCAGCTGTAAAAGTATGTTTATGATAGATTTAACATCTTGTTATGATGGATCAGATGAGTGGCACTCTGAGCACACTGACGCAATGACTCGCACTCAAGACGAGCATTACATAGAATGCAAGCGTGCAAAAGAGTGATTTTGCAGTCAATAGCAGATGAACACAAAGATGGATCATGGTGTCAAAATGACTGCGTGTTTAAAGCCGCGGAAGAAATAAAGCCAGCAAGAAGAAGCGCAGAGGCAAGGCAACTGTCCAGGAACACAGAATGCCAGCGTGAATAAGAGCGATTTTGCAGACATTAATGGACGAATACAAAGCTAAAAGTTGGATCACAGCGTCAAAATGACTGTAAGCTGCAGAAGAAATAAAGCCAGCGAGAAGAAGCGCAGAGGTGACTGTCCAGGAACCCGTGGTTCAGTTCTCGCTGGTCTGGTGCATTTAATGACTCTGGAACACAGGTGAACAGCAGCCTGGCGCACAGATGGGCACAGCAGCCGGACTGTACAGGAGCGCCTATTTTTGGACTGCGTTTAAAAATTGTTACAACATCTTGAATGGATGCTGTGAATTGCAAACCCACACTTTAAAGGGACCAAGTGTGGGAGGGCTGGAGGTTTGGACCAAACCTATGCCTAAATGTGCACCAACGTGGTGTTACATGGCGCGACATGGATCATATGTGGCTTGACATTGATCATATGCAGTGATATGAGCCATTCGAGGCTGGACGGGGCTCAAATGACAGGTCGGTCGTGGCTCACTAGAGGCTGATACATGGCACATCTGAGGTACAGAGAAGCACATAGAGGCACCTTAGTAGTGGATATGTGAACGCTTAAAACGTGGCTCATTCTTCGAATAATCGCTGACACACCCATTATTCATGGCTTATTATTCGGTGGGACCAAGGCTTTACTCTATGGCAAAGGTAAATATAGCCTCCTTTGGTGGAGGTAATAATTTTAAGATTTTTGACATTAGACAGGGGAAAATGCATAAAATGGGAGGGAAAAGTGGAAAAATTGAAGTAAAAAGACATTTGACACTTCCTAAGCTTTAAGTACCCTCATATTTCTGCATCATGTCCCATTTAATGTCATGACGAACAAAGAAAAATGTGTTGAGGGGAACCTGACCATTCATTCCTCTGGTTTTGACTGACAAACATATGTACCTATTTCTCTTATATATTTTGTTATGTCTATCCATACTGTTTGCTACGGAAGCGTTTAGGATTCACTGGATAAAAAAACGTTAGACCCCTGATCTCGTAATTATGAGAAAAGATATCGTAATTAAGAGATGAGGAGACACCTGATCTCATAATTATGAGAAAAGATCTCATAATTACGAGAAAAGATCTCATAATTATGAGCTCAGGAGACACCTGATCTCGTAATTATGAGAAAAGATCTCATAATTACAAGAAAAGATCTTGTAATTAAGAGATCAGGTGTCTCCCGATCTCATAATTACGAGATCAGGTGTCTCTTTTTTTTATAATCCAGCTTCAGTATCATGCACTTACTTCTGTACTTCCAACCCCTCAGTAAAAACAAGCCTGACAATAACTGAGTCATAATCGAAAATTGGCCGATTGTAACGTTGACGGTGCACTGTGATCGCACACAAGTGTGAATTTCCCCCTAAGGTGTTCCTGAATTAATGAAATTCCTCCAGGGAGGGGCACGGGGCACCCAGACTGACATGTGCCCGGCCGGGGGTTAGCCCCTCTTTGTCCCTGATAACAGGTGCCACATTGACCACTGCTTCACTAAGAACCACATACTGCACATCCACGAAGAAAACGAACTATGCACTTGATGAATGAAATTCTTCCAGGGAGGGGCACAGGGCATCTTGCCAAAATGAGACGTCCCCTGTTCTTTGTGAATTACATTGATCTTGATGGCAGAGTTTTAGGGAGCATCAACGTAATTATACGATGTAATTATGAGATCAGGAGACACCTGATCTCGTAATTATGAGATCTCAATTTCCCGGCAGAAAGATTATTGCCCACATACCTGAGAGTTTGCGTAAAGGAAGTAGCTGCTATGCAGTAAATATTTTTCAAAAATCATGCTTTTTTTTTAAATTACTGTTATTGAGCATTCAAAAACAATTATTATACTGATAAAACTCTGTCATTATTTAACTAATTTTTAAAGTCCTTCATCTGACCAATATTTCTGAAGAGGTGCATTGCACTATCACCACCTAGTGGCTGGTCTACAATGATGGGTAGCAATAAAGAAAAAGAAAATAGATTAATTTAGACCAGTGTCAGTTCTGCACAGGAGGTAGAGGAAGGAGGAAAGCGCCCCATAACAACTAATTCAGTGCTCCTTATTTCCTGCACATATGCCAATTTCTGAAAACAGAACAAGGATATGATAACAAAGCTGAAAGTAATAATAATTAAAAAAAAGTAACAACTGAACTATTCGCTGCTCTGGACCTCACTCAAAAAAAATAAAAAAAATCTTTCAGTGTTCAGGCTGTCTAATCTCTGTCAAGGTCACAGGACAGTCATGCGAGCCTCATTAAAGTTCCATGATTGAAGTGTGAATGGGGCACAAACCAGCTGGGACGTGCTGCATTGTGGCTCAAACAATGGCACCAAAGGTGGGCTGTCCTCTAAAATTCTTTCTATTCGTGACACTGTAACCACTCTCACATGACTGCCTGTATGTGACCTGTGACATCATTGTGGTGACCTTAACAAATTACAATTACTAGATTCCCTAGTAATGACCAGAAGAGATGTGTTTTTTTGAAGAACTTAATTCGACAATCAATCAAGCTCCTCTTTACTGGGCCAAAGAAGGCAGCGGTCATTAGTATATTCATAATAATTATTATTATTATCAAAGAAACTGTAAAGTTGCAGAACACACAATGGAATGGAACATCAAATACCAACTTGCTGTAATTAAAATATTATTTAAATCTGTCTGGTGCATCTAAATGATTGTAATAAACTGAGCACATCTGATTGGATAATAGTGATGCTGCATTCACATGTCAGTGGTGTGCAGGCAGAAAACCAGTTCTGTTCTTTTCAGTAGCAGAAGGGATGATGGGAAAATGTACCACTGCTGGGTGTGAGAGCAGCAGCCGCACACTGCATCTGCACGTACAGGGGAAAATATTGTGTGGGGGGGATTAAAAAAAAAAAAAACAAGGACAAAACAGATGTTGATTTACCTTTGATGATGATGATGATGATGATGGTGAAAGTTGAGAGATGAACTGTTTCATAAAAATTGTGTGTGGTATTACAAAGTAAAGCGAATTAAAATGACATATAATTAAGTCCCTTCATCTTTTCCCTTGTTTTCATTCAGGGCCGCCACAGCACATCTGAGGTGGGTTTGCATGTTGATTTGGCACAAGTTTTATGACAGACGTCCTTCCTGACACAATTCCACATTAAATGAGAATGGGCAGGTGTGGCCTTGAACTGGGAACTTTTTTTTTTTTTTTTAATAAGCACACTTAAGCTGTAATATCACAGAAACACTGAATGCAACAGTCAGCGGCAGTTCCTTCGATTGTTGTACAAAATTGTTATTTTTTCCCCCCGATTCTTTCTGTAACACTATCCTTCACAAAGTATAAACCCGAACTATTCTGCACTTTTAAATTTATTCAAAGTTACAGTGAAAAAGAATATCAGGCCTGGATTCTGTAGAGCTTCTCTCACAGATGAGACCTGCCCTATGCGTGACATAGGAAAACCTTATTTCGCAAAATCCTTTCCATATTCTTCCCTGTGGGAATTTGAAGGAGGTCCAACCCCCTGTCTGAGACCCACACAGTAACGGAACATATATGATTTATAATGTAACCTAACGCTCTTCGTCCTAAATGGTAAAAAAAAAACTGGTTAAATCTGGTTAGACATGCACATACCAACAGAGAGAACAAAGGAAAGTAAGAATAATAGTGAAAACTAAGAATACAATCCTTAGTAAGATGCCTCAATACCAAAATGAATACAGAAAACAAATAAAGAAAGCCATAATTGAAAAGACAATATATCTAACAAAATATTAAAACACAGCTGTGTTTTCCAATTATAAACGATTGTCCGTCTTGCTAACAAGGAAAAACTTGCATCTCACCTCGCCATCTACCGTCTGATGCTACAGAATTATATGATTTTATTATAATAATTGGCTTGATGGCTTTTCTACAGTCAACATGTGAATGCAGCATTAGCTTTGTTTTGATCGGTGCACTGAAATGGACATTTTCACACTATTTCTGGAGTGTTACATTTGACCATTTGAGAGCGGGGATGATTTAACCAACATGAAGTCCAGGGAGAACTCCTGTGAAAATCAACAATTTTTGTTCCTTCTGACCCAAATTGTTGCACTGTATGTACAAGCTGTTTGACAAACAACCAACAAGGTTGGATTTATGATGAGATAATCAAATAATCCCAGAAATCACATTCAATTGAAATCAGTCAGTGTGCTGTACAGTGAAATTCTGTATTTCCAAGAAAAACGATATATTAAAATATTATTGTGAAATGAATATCAGTACATTTTAATTTGGTGTTAACCCTTCCAGGCTAATTTTTACCCGAGGCCATCAAATATGGCCACTGGTTATTATTCCAAAGGTTTTGCATCTGTCTGTCTGTCCATCTGTCTGTGCTCAGCATAAGTCCAGTCCTATTAGTGCCAGAGTTTTCAAATTCCCAGGGAACATCCTTGGGACACAGACCTTGGACAAGTTCAAAGATGGCTAACCTTGACCTGTTTTAAAAGGTTAAAGTTACATTCTGTTTCAATCTGTTCGTTTGTTTTTGAGAAGTGGGGGTGACAGCCAATCACAGTAGACTGGTCTTTCCAAAACCGCTTCATTTTGTGTGTTTACATGTTTCTCAGACGTTATGTAAAAGATAGCGAGAAATAAACAGTTCCAAAACTGAAAACTGTTTTTGGAACAGCCTTTTGGGTCTGAAAGACCTAAAGGACATGGTTAGATGGTGAGGAGCTTTTCCATGTGAGAGGCAAATAAAGAAAAATGCTTCAAAAGGTGGTGGGGTCTGGGGGGGCTTTCAAATTTTTTCAGTAAAATGGTTCTTGGGAGCATGAGCATGACTAAAACCTTTTAGCTTCCATACTCTCCAACTTTTTAAGCATTTTTCTTTTTTCTTTTTTCTTTTTTTGCTTTTCAGCTGATCCCCCTCATTACAGCCCTCTTACCCCCTGCCACTTTAAACATTTTTTGATGTAGATGTAAATTAATATTCAAAGTTTTCAGATAGTTGACAGTAGGGCTGTACAATATGGCCAAATTTTCATATCTCAATATTGTCATATAAATTGTCATGTAAATGTCACTTATACGTATACATGCTGTCCACATTCTTGAGCCGCTTAGGTGGGTAGGGATAGTTCCCATGGGATTAAAAAAGCTTCTTTTTTTTAAAGCTATTTAGGTGTTCCACTTTAGATTTGGAATGCATAATAGAAGATATACCTTACTGAATTTTCATATCAATATGATATACAATATAACTATAATTTGACACAAAGTGCAGCAACAGTGAAAATTAAACATTCTTAAACAAAACAGTAATAATACCAAACTCATTTTGCACTCATCATGAGGTTAGGATACTGTGCCCTCCAAAAGTATTGGAACACTTGGAATTTCACACATTTTAATTTGTTTATGTCATTTTAAATACAAGAAATACAAAAAAAAAAAAAAAGAATTAAATGCCTAAATTATCTTTCTCAAACTCAAACTGAAAGCAATCTCTACAACTGATAAAACCTGTAAAACTGAAAATGCTGTTTTTGTAACCCAATAACACCTCTGGAGTCATTTACATGACACTGTGCAGGCTAACTTACTATGGAGTTAAATTTGTCTCAATAATACCTGCAAATGCACATAGGGTGATCTACAAATATTCGTTGATGTGCATAACTTCCATTCTTGTGGAAAGCTCATGTACACACACTCACACACAAGGCTTCCTGCAGACAATTCAAACATTAATATGGTTTTGATTGATTGATTGAATCATTTATTGAAATTATGAATGTATTAGGATTTCAGCAATGCATTCAGGATTCGACGCACATTAGTGGAAATACCCTGGATTTGGTTCTCACACGTGGTATTGCTGTCACAAATATTGACAGCATCCCTCATGCATCAGTGGTCTCTGATCACTCACTTATTAGGTTTACAGTTTTGCTGCCGTGTTTAGTGGAACAACCTTATTTATCATTGCGGGGACACATCAACTCCTCAACTACAACTGAACTCGAAGCTAGACTGCCTGATATCTTAGCTTCATGTTTGGAATATGCCCAATCAGTAGACAGTCTTGTGGATAGTTTACTCAGTGCTTAAAACTACACTTGACATGATTGCGTGACCTATATAAAAACTACGCCCCCCCAAAACACAGTCACCTTGGTTCAAAGATTACTTGCGTGACCTCAAACATAAGCAAGGTTGGGTAGGATTGCTTTGAAAGAATACATGTGGATTACATGTATGTATGTACATACATTTGGATTACTTGTAATCTGATTACTTTTGGATTACATTTCAAAGTAATCCTACCCAACCTTGAACATAAAGCTAGAAGTCATGAACGAAAATGGCATGGTGTGATGCTATCTTCGACTATAAACATGCCCTACTGGCTACAAAGCGGACCTATTACTCTGATTTGATCAACAAAAACAAGGATAACTTGCTGCTTTTAGAAAATATCATTCCACAGAGATGGCTCTCACAAAAGTGATGAATGATCTTCTACTTGCAATGGATTCGGACAACTGTACGGTTCTGGTGCTGTCAGATCTTAGTGCTGCATTTGATGCTGTGGATCACCATATTCTACTCGATAGGCTGAATAATCAGTTTTAGGATTACTGTGAATGCCCTTCCATGCTTGACATCATACCTGACCACTTGTTCTCACTGTGTTTTTGTACAATAACAATACCTGTAACCTTAGTGACATGAAATGTGGGGTTCCACAGGGATGTGTCTTAGGTCCCCTTCTTTTCTCCCTTTATACGAGGTCTGTGAGAAAAGTATCCGACCTTTTTATTTTTTTCAAAAACCATATGGATTTGAATCACGTGTGATTGTATCAGCCAAGCTTGAACATTTGTGCGCATGCGTGAGTTTTTTCACGCCTGTCGGTTGTGTCATTCGCCTGTGAGCAGGCTTTGTGTGAGCACTGGTCCACCCCTCTTGTCGTTTTTTTATTGCGAATAAATGTCTGAACAATTTGGAGCTTTGCTGCATCAATTTTTTTCCAGAAACTGTGAGAGACCTGCAGGTGGACACCGTTCGGAAAATGAATATGGCTTTCAGGGATGATTTTATGGGGATTACACAGATTAAGGAGTGATCCAGACGGTTTAAAGACCGTCCACAACTGCTGAGAGCGCACTGCGCTCCCAGCGCCGATCGACAGGCTCAAATCCCGCTGAAACAACCAGATCATTTCCAACGTGAAGGCTTTGTTGATCCGGGACATCAAGGTGTGGACATCAGCACTTTTTCGGCACATTCCATTGTTACAGGAGTTTTTTTCATGGAAAAAAAAGCGGAGGGACGCGCCACGGAGCCGTTCATTACGCGGCACAAAACCACCTCCGTGTTGGTCTCTCAGGACGGCCTTCAGGTGGATTTCAGACGGCTGTCGGTTGCTTTTCAGTCGTGTGATTATCCGAGAAATTGAGCATGAGCTGGACATGCCCCAACATGTCCTGTGAGGCTTCATCACGGCGTTGCTTTGTGCCATGCAGCTCCACCGCGACGCGCGGAACTCCTCCGCACGTCTGTCTCAGTGTGCCGAAAAAGTGCTGATGTCCATGTCTTTTCAAAATTCCTGTGCTAGTCAGATGACATACTGGATCAAGACAGCGTCCAGTTTAGAAATGAATGGCACATTCCACTGTTACAGGAGTTTTTGTCATGGAAAGAGGAGCGGAGTTCCGCGCGTCGCGGTGGAGCCGCATGGCGCATCCCTCCACTTTTCTTTCCATGAAAAAAACTCCTGTAACAGTGGAATGTGCCGAAAAAGTGCTGATATCCACGCCTTCTGCCTTTTTGTGAAAGTCAGACGACGTCCCGGATCAACAAAGCCTTCACATTGGAAATGATCTGGTTGTTTCAGCGGGGTTTGAGCCTATTGATCGGCGCTGGAAGCGCGGCGCGCTCTCAGCAGCTGTGGGCGGTCTTTAAACTGTCTGGATCACTCCTTAATCTGTTTAATCCCCATAAAATCATCCCTGAAAGCCATATTAATTTTCCGAACGGTGTCCACCTGGAGGTCTCTCACAGTTTCTGGAAAAAAATTGATGCAACAAAGCTCCAAATCGTTCAGACATTTATTCGCAATAAAAAAACGATGAGACGGGTGGACCAGTGCTCACACAAAGCCTGCTCACAGGCGAATGATGTAACCGACAAGCGTGAAAAAACTCACACATGCGCACGAAGGTTCAAGCTTGGCTGATGCAATCACACGTGATTCAAATCCATATGGTTTTTGAAAAAAATAAAAAGGTTGGATACTTTTCTCACAGACCTCGTATAGCACCTCTTGGGCACATACGTATTGCTGCGTTTTGGGATTACCGTTCATTGCAATGCTGATGATACTCAGTTATACATGCTGATAACTGCTGGTAAGATCATCCACATAAAATCCTTAGAAGATTGCCTTGCATCAGTGAAAAGCTGGATGTCTAGCAACTTCCTACATTTAAACTCTGATAAGACTGAAATTTCAATTTCAATTTATTTTCATTTATATAGCACCAAATCACAACAAGGTTGCCTCAAAGTGCTTCACACGAGTAAGGTCTAACCTTACCAACCCCCAGAGCAACAGTGGTAAGGAAAAACTCCCTCTGAGGAAGAAACCTGAAGCAGACCAGACTCAAAGGGGTGACCCTCTACTTGGGTCATGCTACAGACACAAATTACAAAACAATTCACAAAACGAACATACAGGCTGATGGTTCTTGGTCCAGTGAGATATCAGCATCAATTTGATCAGCTAACGCTTAGCTGAGGCTTGTGTGTCATACATCACACTGACAAAGTGAGAAACCTTGGGGTAATTTTTGATCCTACGTTATCCTTTGACCTCCACGTTAGAGATATTACGAGGACTGCTTTCTTCTACCTGCAAAATATAGAGATTTGTCCCACCCTGCCTATGGCTGATGCTGAGTCCCTGATTCATGCTTTTGTTTCTTCTAGATTGGACTACTGCAATGCTCTAGTTTCTGGTTTACCGCAGTCCAGCATTAGGGGTCTCCAGTTGGTTCAAAATGCTGCTGCCAGACATTTGACAGGAAGCAGAAAGTGTGACCACTTTACACCCATTTTAGCATCTCTTCACTGGCTTCCTGTCCCTGTGAGATCAGATTTTAAGGTTCTGTTACTGACCTGTAAAATTATTCATAGACTAGCACCTACCTACTTAGCTGGAGTACTTAAACCCTATATAACAGCCCGGGCTCTGCGTTCTCGGGGTGCAGGACTACTTTGTGTCCCTAGGGTAAATAAAAAGTCTGCGCGTCACAGAGCTTTCTCTTATGGTGCACCTGCTTTGTGGAATGATCTCCCTGCATCAATAAAACAGTCTGTAGAGACTTTCAAGTCCAGACTTAAGACACACTTATTTTCCCTTTCGTATGGCTAGCATACTGACATAGTATGTTACTATGCTTTCTACCCTTTTAAATTAATTTTATTAGTAAACGGAATGGACCGCGGCCTCAACTTTATCTAATGTCTGGGTCTTTTAGTGAAGCTAAGGGCTAGTGGCCGGGGGGCTAGTACCTCATTATTTCTTCTGTTTTTCTTGTTGCTTAATGCTGACAAATTATACTGTGTTTGTTGTCTTTCTGAGGCCTGATTCTTTCTCTCTGTTTGAGGTAGAGCTCCATCCAGAGATGGGAGTGGGCATCTTCTTCTACAGGCCTCCTGTCCTGTACACCAGCGAGGACTCACAAAATTTCCTCTATATTTGTATTGTCAATTGTGTCGGTAGCATGGTCCAAGCAGAGGGTCACCCCTTTGAGTCTGGTCTGCTTGAGGTTTCTTCCTCAAATTATCAGAGGGAGTTTTTCCTTACCACTGTCGCCTGTGTGCTTGTGCTAGGAGTTGGTAAAACCTTACTTGTGTGAAGTGCCTTGAAGCAACTTTGTTGTGATTTGGCGCTATATAAACTAAATAAATTGAAACTGATTGATTGATTGATTGATTGATAGATTGATTGATTGATTGATTGATTGATTGATTGATTGATAGAGGGGCTTTATCAAACATGTACAAATTATATGTAAGAGAATAGGGTCTTAATAATGAATAGAATAACTGTAAGTTATAAAGAACACATTGCTCATATGGCCGAGGGTATTTTAGCATTGCATAACATTTTATTTTGTAGTTATTGGTTTGCCTGATCTTTGTATGTAAATAAACTAATGAGGCTGCATGTTGGCAAAGAAGCGAAGCAGGATATTGTTTCCACTGGCATTGTGTAATTGTGTCTGTGGACAACATAAACTCAGAAACACCTTCAAACATGGTGGAAACCATGACTTTGGACAGATGTCCAGAGGTGGTTAGATACTGGAGTACTTTGGTCAAAAGTCAAGGAAAACATGATTAAAAAAAAAAAAGAAGTCTAGAAGGATGATCTTAAACATGTATTGATCAGCCAAATATTTGTGATTGATTAGTATGAATGACTTAATAATGAAAGTGACATTCGTAAAGTGCTTGTTTTGCTTCTTCTCTGCTCCAACAGCTCTGCAGGATGCAGTGAGTGAATAAGCTGGGTCACATGCTACACATCAAAAGTGGACAGCCAAGAGAATAAAGCAAAGTGCACAGCTATAAGAAAGCAGAACCACTTTTAAGACTTTTTATGTATTGTTAAAAATCCCTTCCAGGCCATCTCAAATGCTAAGACGTTCTATGTTTAAATCTGCATAAATGTATAGGGCTGAGACATGCACTGAACACTGAGAAAATTAATTAATTAATTACTTTAGTGGAGTAGATCACACCAGTTAGTCAGGTCCATAAGTATTTGGACACACTATTTGTAACTATTTGTTACACGAGGCCAAAATATCACCATCAGTTACTGTGTAGACGTTGCGTCTGTCCGTCCATCTGTATGTCTGTGCTCAGAATAACTACGGTCTTTTTACTTCCAGGCTCTTCAAATTCACAGGGAGCATTCTTTGGACACAGACCTTGGACAAGTTCAAAGATGGCTAACCTTGACCTATTTGAAGTAATCAAAAGGTCACATTCATTCGACACATTCTTTCACTGATTACATGCTCATACAGCCGAGGGTACTTTAGCATTTTAATACACATTGCCATAATGGAATTGAAATGCAGTTCAGTATGTATGTGCAGTGTAATCTTTCAATTTTAAGTTAAGGGGTTTAACCAAAATATCATATTAACCATTTTGGAATTGCAGCCATTTTTATGTTTACTGCCTTCATTTTTGGAGGTCATAACAAATTGGACAAATCTTCATATAAATATTATTTTTGTGCAAATCCTCACTTTTATAGCCTGATTTCTTTTGACAATCAGTGCATGGGCACACCAACATTTCTAAGACTCTTGGATTTCATTTACATCATTCATTAAGAAATATAAATGGTATGATAAATGTGTTTTGCAGCAGACAGTTCTCAAAAACTGAGTTACAGTGGAAGAAGGAGACTAGTGAGGGAAGCCACCAATGACAGCTCGAGATATGGGCTTCTGCGGTGAAGACTGGAGGCACTCACTGTATTGTGTAACTTTAGCCTGCTGCATCACTTTTGACACATTTTCATGGCGGAATGGCACAAAGAAGGAGTTTCTCAAAAAGAAGATATTAAATTTTACCTAGAGTTTGGCAGAAGGCAGATGGGAGACCCAAGACAACATTTAATCTGTTTTCTTGCATGAAAATATGTCTCTGTTCCACTCCACCATGGAACTATGACTAGTGAAACAACAGACAAAAGTTACACTGTGCCCCCCTATAAATTCTTCAGTGTTGTCTTGGATGGATTGGTGGCTTACCTCATTCATCACCTTCTTGCACGGTAATTCGAAACAGGTTTAACAGATGGTACCTTACTGTCTGTATTTCTAAAAACTCTTTTATGATTTGTATTAAAATAATCCATATATTTAGTTTAATTACTTATGGGCTCTGAAATTTGAGGAACTCTTTAAGAAAACAGCTGTAATTCTTGAATGTTTAATGAACTGGTTTCATTAAATCCATTCAATTAAACCTGGAAGTTTACACTGCAAGCACATTTTAATTGCCTCATTTCCAGCTCCATTGTGACATACACAGAGGTAGGATAACAAAAATGGTGTCACTGTCCAAATACTTGTGGACATGCCTGTATATAGAGTATGAATCTGGTAAATCACAGAAAGGCTGAGTGCATCCTTCTGTTGGTGATCACACAATAACACACACAGCTCCAATAAAGCTGCTTCCCTCTAAGGCAGTTTGACTGGGAGACGCTCGTCCCCCCAGGGCTTCGTCACAGATGCTCTTTTTGCTGAAATGAACGAATGGTTATCGCACACAGAAAGGTCAGTCCCACCTGCCTGACAAGGCTTTAAGCAAGAACGTCACACTTCATGTTACACAAGAAAACAAAATGCAAATGAAAGTGACATAAATGAGATGAGATATCTGACTTGTGATTGAATTATGAGGTTATTTGATATTTGTAATATAATAAGCACACTGACACTCTTTGCAAAGTTGCTGTGATATCTGGGCAGATTTGGCAGATTTTGTTCATTTGTCACATTTAGTTGCATTAACACTGCAAGAACGGATATCTAAGAAAGTAAAAAAGAGTTGTTTAATGAAAATTTAACTTAATTTTTGTCTAAATAGAAAAATAATCTTGTCAAGCATTTTTTTTACATAAGGAAAAAAAATGTCTTATTTTGGAAAATATGTTTTGTTTTTTGTTTTTTCAGATAATTTCAAGGTGTAATTAACCAGCAACAAGGAAAGGCAAGGGATTTCAAATCATCCAAGCAAAGGAACAAGATTGTTTTCCTTATTTTAAGACAGAGGTTTATCTTAAAATAAGAATTCTGTCTAGTTTTAAGGCAGATTTAGATTATTCAGTGCCGAAACATTTTGCTAATTTTGACAATTCTAACAAAGTAAATTTTTCTTACTCCATTGGCAGATTTGTTTTGCTTAATACAAGACAATTTGGCTGTTTCAATTTCAAATTATTTTCTTTTATATAGCGTCAAATCACAGCAAAGTTGCTTCAAGGCGCTTCACACAACTAAGGTCTAACCTTAGCAACGCCTAGAGCAAGCACACAGGCGACAGTGGTAAGGAAAAACACCCTCTGATGATTTGAGGAAGAAACCTCAAGCAGACCAGACTCAAAGGGATGACCCACTGCTTGGGCCATGCTGCGAACACAATTGACAATACAAATACAGAGGAAATTTTGGAAGTCCATGCCGGTGTTCAGGAGGGGAGGCTTGCAGAACAAGATACCCACTCACACTTCTGAATGACTAGATGTCAGATTATCTGGCTTATTTTGAGAGGGACAGTTTTTGCAGTGAAAAATTGTGTATAAATTGTTTAATAAAAACACAAAGTCAACTTCAGGAAGAGAATTCCCTCAGTTGTTGACACTGTTGGAAGGTTTCATCTTCAGATTATACAACGGCTTTTAAAACTCTGCGGGTATTGATGTCCGAAAGCACTTTACCAGCATCTCTCTCTCTCTCTCACACACACACACACACACACACACACACACACACACACACACACACACACACACACACACACACACACACACACACACACACACACACACACACACACAGAGAGACTGCACTTCCCCTTCCTGGTAGAGTACAGGATGTGCGGATGGAGAGCTAAGCAGTTTTCCCCTCTCTCTCTCTCTCTCTGCTGTTACAGGAATGCTTTATGGGCCGTGTTAATATCGGAGTTCTCCTGCTGCAGCCATTGCTCGACTCAATCAAGCAAAGTCCCCTTCTGGTAAAGTCATTACACTTTGTGCAATGTCATGCGCCGCGGAACACGGTGGACAATCCTGTGTCCTGTTCCTGCCTGACAAAGCACGTGCGCCTAACGCGTCACAACCTATAAATAGCTGACACGGACCAACATAAACACTTTGAGAAAAAATGAAAATCAATTCGAGATGGAGCACGCTGTCACGGGCAACTTGCAAAACATAACTAAATAAATAAAGACCCCGATTCGCTGCGTTTGCAGCTGCTGGAAGCCGGAGGGGATGAGATCAAAAAGAAGATTAAAGGAGGAAAGTTTGAGAAGAAGACAAAAATTTAGTGACCTCCTGGATGTCGCCTGTGAAATCTGTGCTACTTATCTGGGGGGGGATGCTGCAGGGAAAACTTGAAAAATACATGCAAGACAGACCAGGAGGCCACAGAGTACACAAAAGAGGAGCACTTTGTAGAGTGTTTATAAATGAGCCGGGGGGGGGGGTACAGTTTTGGAAGTGCCCGGTGCAGCTCTTACCTGCTCAGCTGTCAGAGGTTGTGGCTGGTAGGACAGAGAAGTGAGGAGAGTCAAAGGGTCCCGGGGCGGTAAGGGGGCTCGGTCTGGCTTGAAACGGGGCTGGAGGGTGGTCCAGGAGAGGGGAGGAAGGATGGAGTGGCAGGGAGCAAGGAGATGGGCAGGCTAAAGGGGGGAGAAGAAATGCTGCTGAGCTCTCCCTCCCTTTTCTCTCTCTCTCTCTCTCACTCTCTCAGTTAATCGCTTTCTTCCTCCAGCGTATACGCACACACACACACAGACACACACCAAAATCCACCCAGATAATAGGCACAGAAAGAGACTTTACATTTACACGCCGCCACAGGGGGAGGATGGGGACGGTGCTCCTCCCATTTTCCTCCAGGCGGCCAATGGGAGCTGGCAGAGATGTGTCCAGTCAGCCAATGAAAGAGGAAGCAGCCGGTGCCATGCCTCAGCCAGTAAGTGCAACAGCTCATCTCCAGTTGGAATAATTACAGCATGGAAGGAGTCACAAAAAGCTCCTCTTTTTGGAGAACAGCGCAACCACAGTGTTCCGCCAGTGGGTGGGATTTAAAGATGTGACTGACATCAGTGGGCCGCTTAACCTAACACAATATGGCTGCACAATCTACTAAAGACGGGTCAGAGCTCTTTAAAGGAAGATGTGTAATTAGTGAGGCGTTGATGACTGGTTGTGTACGGCTGAACAATGCATCATCCTCTGGAAACACATTAGAGATCCTTCTTTGATATGCATGTACAGATGGCAATGACCTACAGTTCATACTGACCAGAATTCAAAGATAAGATCATGTTTTAAATTTTTTGGTCATATTAACACATTCTTAGCAATCAAGCTTCTGAGCATTAGATTCCCTTTTGACAGTTGTGTCATACACAGCAAAATTTCCCACGTTAGATTAACACTGTTCAACAGTGTCTGATTGACAGTGTAATGTTAACACGAGCAAAGTTTCAATGTTTCCACTTTTTTCAGTGCTCAGTGAACACTTTTGAAAGCATTAAATGTTGAACGTTCACCTATTATTTCAATACTGTCAGTGTTGAAGAATTAACACTGACTAACACTATGTGGTGTTCATTACGCTACGCACAAGTGTCAGAAAACCAGTGTTACCAGCTTACACTGAACTCTTTCAAAGTAACACTAACAAGTGTAACACAGGGTCTTGTGCAAAAATAGAGACAGCTAGCATGAGTGGGTTTCAAACCAACCAGATGAGCAAGCATCTTAACCACTGATCTACTCCTCAACCTAATACCTACTTGGATATGAAGTCAGACAGATTTCACAAAAGCTTGGTTGGATTTGCCTGTGGACCACCATATAAAATGTATTTTTCAAAAACTACACTGAACAAAAATCTAAATGCAAATGCTCTCATTTTTCATATGCTGAACTCAAAGAACTAAAACATTTTCAATAAACACAACAGACCTGTTTCTCTCAAATATTGTTGACAAATCTGTCTAAATCTGTGTTAGTGAGCACTTCTTTGTCGAGATAATCCATCCCACCTCACAGGTGTTGCATAGCAAGGTGATGATTAGGCAGCATGGTTATTTCACAGGTGTGCCTTAGGCTGGCCACAATAAAAGGCCACTCTGAAATGTTTAGTTTTATCACACAGCACAGTGCCACAGATGTCGCAGGTTTTGAGTAAGCATGCAATTGTTATGCTGACTGCAGGAATGTCCACGCATATTGGTGCATGTTCACAACCATTCATACCTGAGACAACCATGAATTCATCCCACACCTGTTAAAAATGCTAAATTCTTTCAATACAGGCACTCACTAAAGTGCCCGGTAAATGTGGAGAGCTCCAGAGCATACGCTTGAATGAATAGGGTTAGTTGTACACTTCATATCTTTTTTTACTCCAATTAAGGGTCACGGGTTGGGGGGTGGAGCCTATCCCAGCAGTCACAGGGCATGAGGCGGGATACTCAAAGTTTCCAATGCACATAATCCCACATGTCTTTTGGATGTGGTAGGAAGCCGGAGCACCCGGAAGGAACCCACACAAACACGGGGAAAACATGCAAACTCCACACAGAAAGGCCACAAGTGGGTATCGATATACTTTTTGAAAAAAAATCCCGTTATTTTAGTTAGGTGAAATTTATATTTTTAGTTTTAACTAACCCAAATCAATTTTGTGGAACCTGTTGTGAAAATGACTTTAACAGAATTTATTTATTTGAATGTAAAACCATTTTTTTTCTTACCTTAAAATTGTGCAGTGAAATTATCAACCTCCCCCTCGAACTGCCACCATATCGTGGTGGGGGAGTTTGCACACCCAGATGATCCTAGGAGCTATGTTGTCGGGGGCTTTGTGCCCCTGGTAGGGTCTCCCAAGGCAAACAGGTCCTAGGTGACGGGTCAGACTAAGGGCAGTTCAGAAGCTCCCATGACCAGGATAAAATCAAGGACCGAGACGTCGCCCGGTATGGCGGATCTGGGGCCCAACCCTCAATTCAATCAATCAATTTTTTTTTATATAGCGCCAAATCACAACAAACAGTTGCCCCAAGGCGCTTTATATTGTAAGGCAAGGCCATACAATAATTATGTAAAACCCCAACGGTCAAAACGACCCCCTGTGAGCAAGCACTTGGCTACAGTGGGAAGGAAAAACTCCCTTTTAACAGGAAGAAACCTCCAGCAGAACCAGGCTCAGGGAGGGGCAGTCTTCTGCTGGGACTGGTTGGGGCTGAGGGAGAGAACCAGGAAAAAGCCTTCTGCCTCCGGAAACCCTGGAGGCAGACCTGGGGTTGGGGCTCGCACGCGAGTGCCTGGTGGTTGGGCCTTAGCCCCAAACAGCGACGTGGGCCCGCCCTCCTGTGGGTTCACCACCTGCAGAGTGGGCCATAGGGGTCGGGTGCAGAGAGGATTGGGTGGTAGTCGAGGATGAGTGGCCCAGCGGCCCAGTCCACGCTCACAGCCCCTGGCTGTTGGGACGTGGAATGTCACCTCGCTGGGGCGGAAGGAGCCTGAGCTTGTGCGGGAGGTTGAGAGATACTGACTAGAGATAGTCGGACTCACCTCCACACACAGCTTGGGCTATGGTACCCAACTCCTGGAGAGGGGCTGGACGCTCCACTTTTCTGGTGTTGCCCACGGGGAGAGGTGGAGAGGTGGGGTAGCATTGCTTATTGCTCACCAGCTCAGTCGCTATGTGTTGGAGTTCACCCCGGTGAATGAGAGGGTCGCATCCCTACGCCTTCGGGTCGGGAACAGGTCTCTCACTGTTGTCTCGGCCTATGGGCTGAGCGGAAGTGTAGAGTACCCGACCTTCTTGGACTCCCTGGGAGGGGTACTAGATATTGCTCCGACTGGGGACTCCATTGTTCTCCTGGGAGATTTCAACGCCCATGTGGGCGGAGACAGTGAGACCTAGAGGGGGTGATCAGGAAGCAGGGCATCCCCGATCTGAACCCGAGTGGTGTTCAGTTGTTGGACTTCTGTGCTAGTCAGTTTGTCCATCACGAACACCTTGTTCGAGCACAAGGGTGTCCATAAGTGCATGTAGCACCAGGACACCCTGAGCCAGAGGTCGATGATCGACTTTGTAGTCATATCATCTGACCTTCGGCCATGTGTCTCGGACACTTGGGTGAAGAGAGGGGCTAAGCTGTTGACCGATCACCACCTGCTGGTGAGTTGGATCTGCTGGGAGGGGAGGAAGCTGGTCAGACCTGGCAGGTCTGGTACTGTTTACGGTGCAGGTGGGGAGCTGTTGACCCTGACTGGGGATGTTGCTGGGTGGTGGAAGGAATACTTCGAGGATCTCTTCAATCCCATCATCACGTCTTCCGAAGAAGAAGCAGAGACTGGGGACTCAGAGGCAGACTCATCCATCACCCAGGCCGAAGTCACTGGCCGAAGGCTCTGGATGTTGTGAGACTGTCTTGGTTCACACGCCTCTGCAACATTGCATGGTGGTCAGGGACAGTGCCTCTGGATTGGCAGACCGGGGTGGTGGTCCCTCTGTTTAAGAAGGGGGACTGTAGGGTGTGTTCCAGCTACAGGGGGATCACACTCCTCAGCCTCCCTGGTAAGGTCTATTCCAGAGTACTGGAGATGAGAATTCGACCGATAGTCGAACCTTGGATTCAGGAGGAGCAGTGTGGTTTTCATCCTGGTCGCAGCACACTGGACCAGCTCTACACACTCCATCCGGTGCTCGAGGGTTCATGGGAGTTTGCCCAACCAGTCCACATGTACTTTGTGGATCTGGAGGAAGGCGTTCGACCGTGTCCCTCGGGGCACCCTGTGGGGGGTGCTCTGGGAGTACGGGGTCCGGGGTACTTTGCTAAGGGCTATCCGGTCCATGTACGAGCAACAGCAGCGACAGGTTGCCATGTAATCCCTATGGAAGGATGCGTTATGGCGCCAAGCCACGTAACGCGACGCAATGGACGTGAATGAAGTGACGGGAATGAAGCGATTTTGAGTGATTGGCGTGTTTGTGGGGCGATATCACAACGCATCACGTCGCGTTGCACTCCTCCCCAAGTTGAAAAATCTGAACTTTTTTGTATTGTTGCGCCGCGATGACCAATCAGGGACTGGATATGTAATGACGTGGAGATGTCTGGAGTTTGACTGGAGTTGGATGTGAACATGTCCTGTCTCTGGTAGCCAGCCTGTGAGCAAGACTTATGTCCCTTTTGTCCTTTATTTCACAATTATGACAGAGTTTTGGGAGGAAGAGCGAGCTGCAGCACCACAGCAGGGGCAGCGGAGTTTTTTTTTCATTCACGTGCGCGTGCGAGTGAATCGTCCGTGAAGATTATTTTATTTATTAACTACACAGATGTATAATAAAACAAATGGTGACTGGTTTATAAACACAATTATGACAGAGTTTGAGGGAAAAGCAAGCAGCAGCCCCACAGCAGGGGCAGCAAAGTTTTTTTTTTTTTTTTTTTATTGTTTACATGTGCACACGTAAACGAGACAGGAGGTCCTCAAACTGGGTCCTGCAGAGGCGGAAGGACCGCTGAAGGCGGCCGTCATCCAAACGCAGCTCCTGCAGCAAATAATGATACTCCCCAAATTGGGAACGTCTCATCAGGATGTTGTGAACCCAGGGACAGCGCCGCTGGCGACGTTTGTCAGCTTTCTGCAACAATTAAGAGCACAGCAACTCGCTCCGTGTGATCAAGGTCCGTCACTTGACTGACAACCAGAGCCGGCAAGCAGAATGGAAGCTCCTCCTATTTGATGATGCACTGGGGCGAATTTTCACAGCGAAAGCAGAGCGACACACCGGGTGATGGTGGTGCGAATTTGTGGCGTCTGGTCGTGCCCGGTGAGAATGCGGCATTAGTCATGTATCCTCTCAAATTTAGTGAGAGAGTTGTTGTGTGGTCGCCAGAAGAGGAGGTACTGCTGGCCCACCACCAGAGGGCGTCCTGCCTGAATGGCAGGCTTCAGGCACGAGAGGGCGCTGCCGTCTCACCGGAGCAGGTGGAGATGACAGCTGTTCCTCGTCACCACCTGACAGCTGTCCCTCATCATTATCACGATCACCATAAAAGCCGGGCAGCAACTCCACCTCGCTGCTGAGAAATCAGTCTACCTTACAGGTAAACCTCTCAGCAAGTTTTGGTGCCGATTGCACAATTGTTTGAGTATTTCGCAGGCGTTCCTGGACCATGCCACAGCTGGAGGCTGGAATAGTGGAACCTTCAGGAGACGACGAATCTCTCTCCTTAAGGATAAGTAGAGTCAGGACCTGCACGTAGTTGTTTAGAGGTGGAGGTGTCTGCCCTCCATACGGAACTATTTTGCTGACTGTTTACTGGGTGTGTGCACACACACCTACCATTAACTGTCTCTGCTTCCTGCCAGCAGTACCAGATCTGACAGCTGGAGACGGTGGCCACCTGGGGACTCAGGACTTGGCGGCTCCGGTGTTCCAGATCCGTTGGCAGTGGAAATCGTGTGGAACCCGGCTCTTCTCTGGACAGACGTCTTCTATCCTCAAGCCTGCCCACACGTCACCGTTGTACATTGTGTAACTCCAAAAACTGTAATTGTTTGTATCTCGTTGTGCACTTCACAACAGTAAATTGTTACTTTTGGCTATTCCATTGTCCATTCATTTACACCCCCTGTTGTGGGTCCGTGTCACGACACTTTCCCAACAAGAGTGAGTCAATAAATGAAGGAATGAATGAGTCTGTCCTTTCCAGTAATAAATAATAGAAATAAACAACTCGGCAAAAAGGATTTTGTTTGAATGTAGCCAACGCAGGCACTTCTGTATTTTCTGTCTCTCTCTCTCTCTCTCTCTCTCTCTCTCTCTCTCTCTCTCTCTCTCTCTCTCTCTCTCTCTCTCTCTCTCTCAATATACAGTATGTGTGGTATTTGATGAATAAAGTATGGCTCAAACTTCACTTCCAGAAGTCTTATTTTATTTCCTCTTCTCAATCAATAGCTCTGGCAGGCAACCAGTTTGATAAATGGCTCATGGCAAACTGTCAGATTGTGAAGTGGAAAGCAGGCCACGAGTCCCCTCAGTCAGCGCAGTGAAGTGATCGAATCGCCAACTAATGACGGATCATAAATTGCGCACAGATGCAGTACTATTTAGTTCTGTCAGCAGCAGTGTTCCAGCCACTCTCAGAAAGCTGAATTTTCTTTGAGATGAAGTTTTTTTGCACTACTCCACTACTCCATACAGTACACACACACAGACACACACACACACACACATATATATATATATATATATATATATATATATATATATATATATATATATATATATATATATATATATATATATATATATATATATATATATATATATATATATATATATATATGCAAATTAATTATTTAAAAATCATACAATGTGATTTTCTTTTTTTTTTTCTTTTTTAGATTCTGTCTCTTGCATTTGAAGTGTACCTATGATAAAAAATTACAGACCTCTCCATTCTTTGTAGGTGGGAAAACTTGCTAACTTGACAGTGGATCAAATAATTATTTGCCGCACTGTATATATCAGTATACAGTACATATTTAATATTTAAACATATATAAACATTTTTTGTGGTGTATAAGATGTCTTGTTATTTTTTTGTGGTGTACAGTAGCTCTGCGGGAGACTATTCTATTCTCTTCTTCTTTGGCATGCAAAATTTTGTCTGGGGCTGTGTGTTGTGGAGATGCACAGGTTTGACAATCACTGACATCTAATGTGGTCTTTTTCTACTTCACAAAAATGCCTTTGCTGTGAAGCCCATTTTCATTTAAGCTGAAAAAAGGTATACTAAAATGTATGTTAAAAAATATAAACTAGTAGTAGTGCATCAAAACAAATCATTCAAATGTAAGATACTGTAAAAGTAAAATTAAAAAAATAACAGCAAAATAATGTATTTTTAACACATCAGTAAACTGTAGAATACTGCAAAAGAAAAACAGCTATATAAAGTGTATTTACACACATCAGTTAGCTATAAAATACTATAAATAATCAACAAAAATAACTTCATACTGTATTTTTCATTACTGGAAATAAAACTGTAAATTGTGGTGACAGTAAAAAAAAATAAAAATTACAGTAAGATAATGGCAACCCTGCTGCCAGATCTTTACTGTCTTTTTTTTTTTTTACATGACAAAGTGTTATAATGTAATTACAAAGGGATTACATTTGGATATAATTAAAAAAAAACCCTAATGCATAAAATATTCACTCAGCCTGTTACTTTGTACAGTAATGGTATATTTCTGAACACCAAAAGCTGCTGAGACACATATTTGATTGGTCCTTATTTTGAATTTGTACCACCACATCCTGTCTCCTAAGCAATCTATGTCTCACTGTTACCAATTTAGCGACTTTGTTGCTAAATTTAGTGACTGTTTGACCTTACCTCATTACTAAAAATCCTATCTAGCAACTAGCGACAAATATGGTAAGTTTTATTTCACACAAACTGGTCAGTTTTCTATGAATGGGGTTGCTTGGAATGTTTCTCAGGGGACAGAAAACAAAGGGACACTAATGCCTATGTTTGGTAATGTTTTGTACTTTCCCTCTAAAAAATTATCAGAGACAATGGCAAAATTCAAGAGAGAAGTCATCAGGGCATCTGCAGCAGTAATATGTGTAATTGCGGTGGAACGTCGCCGCCGCCGCCAAAAACAACACAAGCCTCGCTTGTGGTGCAGATCCTGGATTAAGAAAAGACACAAGTATGGGGCCTACAGTTGCCTTCTTAAAGAAATACAGTCCTCAGACAAACCAAGTTAACGGCTGATGAGAGATTTTGGTCTGGTAGTGTCGCTTTAAGGACGGCCCACGGCGCCTGATGGCGATCTGCGCTTCGAGGCGGCAGCGTCTCACCGTTTCAAGTTGAAAACTTCCACATTTCAGGCTCTGTTGATCCAGTAAGTCGTCAGAGAACAGAGAACTTTCAGAAGAAGTTGGCATGAGGAGTTTATTCGGACATTCCATTGTTAACGGACATTTTGTAATGAAAGAACGTGCGGGCAGAGTCGCATGTCGGGCCGGACCCGACCGCGGGGGGTCGCGATAGGAAAAACACCTCCGTTGGAAACCTTAACGGGCAAGTTGGAACATGCCCAAGCTGTTAAACAATTTCTCACTCACTTGTTGCAAGCCATCAAAAGCCGCCTGAATTTTACAAATGGTTTTCAACACGGAGGTGTTTTTCCTGTCGCGGTGCACACAGATTTGCCGAGTCGTCACGGAAACAACTCGGCGAATTTGCGCGCACGTCTTTCATTAAAAAATGTCCTTAAACAGTGGAATGTCCGCATAAAGTCCTCATGCCAGCCTCTTCTGAATCTTCTCTGTTCTCTCACGACGTCCTGGGTGAATTAAGCCTTAAATTAGGATGTTTTCAGGTCAAAACAGGCCGACGACGGCACCTGGAAGTGCTGCATGATGTCCTGCTCTGTGGGAAGTCCTTACAGCGACAGAAACACCCCATAATCTCTCATCAGCCGTTAAACTTTTCACCGAAAACCAGCTTAATTTCTCGAATAGTGTCCACTCGGATATTCCTCACAGGTCCAGAAAAAATTTTGATAAAGCAACACGCGCCGTCTTGAGCAGTGTGTGAAACAAAGCAATTCAGCCGAGAGGGCGGGTCCACATCTCACTCAAGGCCTGCCCACAGGGAAATGACGTCACCGACACGCGTGAAAAAACTCACCCATGCGCACAAGGGTTCAAGCATGATTGGTGTAATTGCACGTCATTCAAATCCATATAGTTAAAAAAAAATAAAAGGGTCGGTTTATTATCTAATAGACCTCGTATATACACAGGGGCGCACATATCTAGTACTCATTGTCCTTCTGTGTGTTAAACATCATTGATGCACAGCAGAGGGAAACACTTTTCCTACAATCTGTCATTGCTTTCCTCTTATGAAGCATTTCTCTTGTGTTTTCTGCTCCACATCATTTAGTTTTAGCATGCACAAGCACCATGAGCACCAGTTAAGTGCATGCATGTATATAGATTTTTCAGCATTATTTCCTAATTTTATAAATTTGTTAGAAAAGCAATCAGAAAGGAATCAAAAAGGGTAAGTTACATTACTCTGAAGTAATTAAAATAATTCCATTACTTATTCCATTTTTAACTCGTAACTAGTAATCTATAACCTATTGCATTTCAAAGGTAACCTTCCCAGCAGTGGTCATGATGAACCTAATGACCAAATGAGAACTGTACTTGCTTATGTCCCAGGACCAGAGTTTATGAATAACCCAGAAATGTGAATTGCATGAGAAACCTAATGAACTGAGTCTTTTTGTTATGTGTCGACGCGGGTTGAGGAGCGGACCTGCGTCAGACGGAACCCAGCGCTACAAATAACCAGAAAAGCGGTTCCAAAAACAATATATTTATTACACCCACTGTGCATAAAAGGTGTAAAAACAAAAACAGCGTCCCTCTGGTGGAGTGACTGTTGGCACGCTCTCCAGCGCCCGCAAGGATCAAAGCCCGGCGCTCCTGTACTCACTACCACCGCCAAACACCCCCCAGGTGGACACGACAAACCGACTCTCTGTGAAGCAAAGAAGAGGTGAGGTAAGTCAGCAGTTACAACAATATCTTTCAAAAGACACACGCTATCAGCAACACATTCAGGTCTGTATCTTTTTTAACTTTATGCAAATGAGCAGCTTCTCACAACAGGTGGAGGATCACTTATCCGCACGCCACAGCAGTGAGAAGCAAGCGGCACAATTCTCATCACAATTCAAGTATACTGTGTAACAAAACACCAAGTTACTATCAACAATTAATCAAACACTTAATTACCTTTAATGTGTGATGACAGCATGTGTCCTCACCCTTCCTTGCTTCACGGGCTCGATGTGTCAAACCCAGGCGCGGTCCTCAGCGTCTCACAAACGAACATCACAAGGTCGAGTTCCCGGCAGTTCTGCTTGAATCACACATGCCTTAAATGCAGAACGCCATCCAATTATCTGCTTCAGCTGAAAGTCTTTAAGGTTGCATGTGAGCACCAGTCACAGGTGCTACACATGATGTTGATGAGGGTGAAGATTCTTCAGCCAGCACCTTCTCCACAGACAAATCAGTTTCCATGCCACCTGAAGAGCAAAGAAAAGAAAAGAACACCAAAACATCCAGCCACACCCCCCAACACACAACACTTTTAAGGGAATGATTTTTAAAGAACTTGATCTGTAAAACAAAAGATTTTTGCCATTGCTGATGTTAGTAAAATTCAAGATGAGACCCGGAGGGGAAAAAATGCACAGTACAGTTAGTTAATCAATACAGAAGACTGACGCAGCTGTCAAAGCACAAGTGTCAAAGTCAGCAAGTTACCAGATTTGTCATATAACACCCCTCACTTTTGTTGACAAAATGACAGTGTTTGACCTGATTTCCACCTTTGTTTTGTTTTTTTGTCTTCTTCTTCTTCTTCATGATTTTGCCTTCTAGCAGCAGGATTATAAATACAGTATGACACCAATATCCCTGTACAGATCCAGTCTGTATGGCACAGCAAGCTCACAGAAGAGCCATAGATTTTACAGTAACACCATTGTTTACAGTTGCATAGTTTTACAGAATAGGGCAGATACAAGGTTTTCCTGCGCGTCAATGTGAGAGGAAGAAGCATCAAATATTCATAATAAGATGGAAGGAGATGTCACATCAAATACGTAACCCACAGCAGTGATGGCTGAAGTTAGTGAGCTGTGTAAACTATGCAGCTCTGCACCGTACACCTGATCTAAGAACATCCCAACAATAAGGAGAGGATAGAGAAGAGCCACACACCCTTGGGCTTTAGCGTCTTTTTTTTAATAATATGAGAGTAGATAGCTCTGTGGGAAAAGAGTTGGAGTGCCAGTGTATAGACCAGGTTTGTTTCCTGCCCGACAGGCTGCCTGATAGTGTTATGGACAATACCCTTTATCTGCATTGTCCCAGTTCACCTAGATGTAAATGGGTACTGGCCTTGCCTGGGGAAGTGATGGACCAGCGTCCCGACCAAAGGTCATCTTAGACTATGGTATCCCTGGATAAGCATGAGCCCAGTGGGTGCATATAAGACTTACTTCTACTGTTGCTTAAGATTACAGAATCAATGGAGACCTTGATTATACCACTTGAGAAGCTGACCAAGGAATCAGAATGTCTGGATTTACACAGTTGTCCTAGATCAAAACTAAGATCTTTGCTTTCAGTGATTTCCTAGACTCAGCCATCATAAGTATATCTGTATGTGGCAAAATGTTGAACTTGTAGAGACATTCACTTATCTGTGACATTGGTGTCTCTGGGTCCTTGTCTTCTGAGATCAGGAGACGCCTGGGAAGAGCTTAAGAAGTCAAAGGCCTCTGGCCAAAGGTATAGTGCCAATATCTCTGCAGGAGAATGAAGTCTTTAGGTCTTTACTTCCTGTTTTACTGTATGATCAGCTATGATATTTTGGTCATGTGATGTGTGGGAATGATGCAGCATGTCGATGCCTGAGTGGAAGAATGCAGTGGCTACGCAAGCCATATGGGGACATCCATGTTTCACCTGGCAATACATGCAAAAAATCTGTAAAACATAATCTACAGTAAAACTTGCCTAAACCGTCATCATATAAACCGGTTACTAATACTGACAGGACTAACGCAAAAGTCACAACATTTTGTATGATTTCCCATCTAATAAACACTGTATATAACCAATTTTGTATAATAGATTTTCGCTCACAATCAAGAAAACGTCCCATCCCATCGCAATGCATTTCCATTGAAACCCCTTCACATGTACTGGACAGATCAGTCTGTGTGTCCAGTCGCAACAGAGGTATGAAATGAAGTTCAACACCAACACTCACCGAGTCAAGGAAAATGGGTACCATATTTCCTTGATTAAAAGCCTGGGCATTTGTTTTTTTGTTTTTTCAAACTGTACTCACATCCGGTGCCTAAACGAGGCAGGCCTTTATTCAAGACTGGCGATTATTAACAAAATGCTGCTTGTAATATGGTGTTAATTTTCACACATATCCCTTTGGGTGTGGCAAACCAAAGACAACCACTTTAGATCACAGCCCTCTGTGTGGCTGCAAACCCTCGCTGTAGCCCGGTTGAAATGACTGAGACTGCAAGGGCTGTGATGCAGCTCAAGCAAAGCTGCCCAGACCTCCCGATCCACACACACCTCCCCCAGTTCCTCCGGGGGAACCCCAAGGCATTCCCAAGCCAGCCGAGAGATGTAGTCCCTCCAGCGTGTCCTGGGTCTTCCCCAGGGCCTCCTCCCAATGGGACGTGCCCGGAAGACCTCTCTGGCGAGGCGTCCAGGGGGCATCCGGAAAAGATGCCCAAGCCACCTCAACTGACTCCTTTCGACATGGAGGAGCAGCGGCTCGACTCCGAGCTCCTCCTGAGTGACCGAGTTCCTCACCCTATCTCTAAGGAAGTGCCCAGCCACCCTGCGGAGGAAACTCATCTCGGCCGCTTGTACTCGCGATCTCGTTCTTTCGGTCATGAGCCAAATCTCATGATCATAGGTGAGGATCGGAACGTAGATCAATTGGTAAATCGAGAGCTTTGCCCCCCTAGTCAGCTCTCTCTTCAGCACGACGGTCCGATACAGCGACTGCATCACTGCAGATGCTGCACCGATCCGTCTATCGATCTCACGCTCCATCCATCCCTCACTCGTGAACTTCTCTCCCATCATATTTTAAAAGTCTTTGCGGTGTGCATGCCAATTACATTTCGATCATGGATCAAACAGAGGAATGTTTGGCAGAAAAGTCCGCAAATATGACCAACTTTACAACACAGTCACAAAACAAAGATGCTCAAATGACTTGCAATTCATGGAGAGAAACTGCACAAACATAACGTTGGTTTAGAGACTGGTGATTTTGTAAAGAAGTTGAGCTCATTGAGGGACAAATTGATCCAGAAAAAGCCACTGTTTCTGTGGTAACTTGCAATAAGACACTCACCAATGCAACAGAGAACTTTAAAACGGTCATGCGAGATCATCATTGCATGACCACGGATTTGTTGAAACATAAATCAGGCTTTAGGATTTTAAGGTACTACTCCACAGGTGACATAGAAAAAAGAGTGACAACCAAACGTAATCCTTTTTTAATGCACACAATTAAACGCAGATAATGCAAATAATTCACTTATTTAAGGCAGGTGTTTTTTTTTTTTAAATGATGTTTTGATGTGGCCATTAAATGAGGCAGGCCCCTATTCAAGGTCAGGTGTTTAATCAAGGAAATGCGTAAACCTAATTGGTGCTGGGGATTCCCCGTAGATCATTCACCATCTCCTGACTGTAACTAATCCGTTACATACATATAACAGATTTTGACAATTTTATACATATATCGGATTTCAAGTTTAATGGGCAAAATTTGCTGGTCCACCTGAATCCATTATCAAATCAAATCAAATCAATTTTATTTATATAGCGCCAAATCAGAACAAACAGTTGCCCCAAGGCGCTTTATATTGTAAGGCAAAAGCCATACAATAATTTCAGAAAAACCCCAACGGTCAAAACGACCCCCTGTGAGCAAGCACTTGGCAACAGTGGGAAGGAAAAACTCCCTTTTAACAGGAAGAAACCTCCAGCAGAACCAGGCTCAGGGAGGGGCAGTCTTCTGCTGGGACTGGTTGTGGCTGAGGGGAGGGAATCAGGAAAAAGACATGCTGTGGAAGAGAGCAGAGATCAATCACTAATGATTAAATGCAGAGTGGTGCATACAGAGCAAGAAGAGAAAGAAACACTGGGAACCCCCCAGCAGTCTAAGTCTATAGCAGCATAACTAAGGGATAGTTCAGGGTCACCTGATCCAGCCCTAACTATAAGCTTTAGCAAAAAGGAAAGTTTTAAGCCTATCTTAAAAGTAGAGAGGGTGTCTGTCTCCCTGATCTGAATTGGGAGCTGGTTCCACAGGAGAGGAGCCTGAAAGCTGAAGGCTCTGCCTCCCATTCTACTCTTAAAAACCCTAGGAACTACAAGTAAGCCTGCAGTCTGAGAGCAAAGCGCTCTATTGGGGTGATATGGTACTAAGAGGTCCCTAAGATAAGATGGAACCTGATTATTCAAAACCTTATAAGTAAGAAGAAGAATTTTAAATTCTATTCTAGAATTAACAGGAAGCCAATGAAGAGAGGCCAATATGGGTGAGATATGCTATCTCCTTCTAGTCCCTGTCAGTACTCTAGCTGCAGCATTTTGAATTAACTGAAGGCTTTTCGGGGAACTTTTAGGACAACCTGATAATAATGAATTACAATAGTCCAGCCTAGAGGAAAGAAATGCATGAATTAGTTTTTCAGCATCACTCTGAGACAAGACCTTTCTAATTTTAGAGATATTGCGCAAATGCAAAAAAGCAGTCCTACATATTTGTTTAATATGCGCATTGAAGGACATATCCTGATCAAAAATGACTCCAAGATTCTCACAGTATTACTAGAGGTCAGGGTAATGCCATCCAGAGTAAGGATCTGGTTAGACACCATGTTTCTAAGATTGTGGGGCCAGTACAATAACTTCAGTTTTATCTGAGTTTTTATCTGATTTAGGAACCAGACGCAGTGTGATACTTACCATATGGCGTAGTAAATTTGTCTGGAGAAGGTAATCTTAAGTGGCCAAGGAAGCCACCAAGTCAACGCGACAAATTTCAAGCAGTTGTTAACTTCAGTGGCTGTGATTGGAGAAAATGTACAAATAACATTTTCTCTGGGTTAACCAGTACAAGTTCATGAGTGGAACAGAGAATGACTGCTAATTTTGAAATTAATTGGTATCCATCCCTTGTCTAAAGATAGTTGGCTGAAAAAAGGATGATTGTTGTGATGGTAATAACAGTACTGTAAATGTACTACACAGACTATTATTATTATTATTATTATTATTATTGTTGTTGTTGTTGTTGTTGTTGAAATCATGCTTCAAAGACAAACAGTGGCAACCTTGATGGCCACTAGACTTGGCCTTTGAAACTGACAGGCTCATTTCAAGTAACATGTAAAACCACAGATGAAAAAGAAAAGAGAGAAGGAAATGGTGTCTGGTTCAGCTACAAGATCCTTTTGGCAGCATTGTGTGAACAGTTATTTGAGTTTTAGAACATAATCACTGTTAATGAGGGAAAAAAACATTCTTTAATTGTGTGATTTAGTATATTCGGTGCAAAAATGGTCTCACTCTCAATTCACTGCATAACTCACTCAACCATCTCCCTCACTTTTTTTGCTGCCAATTCCAGATAAAACCCTTCTGCAGGCTTGTGTGGAGGTACAGCCGTATTTGAAAGTATTTGTTTTTACTTCTCTGATTTAGTGCATTTCTGCGGGAAAGCAGTCTGTCTCACTGATAACCACACCTGCTTCTAATCCATCATCAATCCAGCATCCACAAATGATCCAGCAGATAGCAGACACAGTTTTCATATTAGGAAAAACAAAAAAATGCAATTTGGAGTGATCTGGTGAATAAATGTTGACCAGATTTTAATGATATTATCTTCATTACATGCTGTGAGTGAACTTTTCTGTCCATCTGTCTACCTACCATAGCACTTTTAACCACCACGATATTAAAGAACCTTTTTTCCATTCAACAATGAAGAGCCAGAAATTTTTTATTTGATAATATATATCAAATAAAAACCTTATGTATTCACAGTCATGTAACTTTCAGAGAATTTCCATGTGTTAGCTGTTTCATTTCCCTTTGCACAATTTATTTATTTCAGTGTATTGCAAAATAAATCTGTTATTATGTTTAGTTCAGTAAAAGCTGCTGTATGCAATTTAATTTTGCCTTACAGCAAATTTGGAAAAATCAATCTACAAGTCTGTCTACATAACATTCTTCTTGAAAAAATAAAGTATACTGCAATCATAATTTAACGCGAACAGAAATGCATTCATTATCTGACAAATAAGTAACAGCAGCCAATAATCAATTGCGATCTTTGTTCCTGTTTGACGGAAACATGGTTTAATGGTGAAGTTAAATTTTATTATTGCAGAAAGCAGAAAAGAACGTTTTGTGGTTCAGTGTAACAGCGTGCAGGTACAGTAGTGTTCAGAATAATAGTAGTGCTATGTGACTAAAAAGATTAATCCAGGTTTTGAGTATATTTCTTATTAGATTAGATTAGTAGATCTTATTAGTAGATTCAGTAGATTCTCACAAATCCAACAAGACCAAGCATTCATGATATGCACACTCTTAAGGCTATGAAATTGGGCAATTAGTAAAACAAAAGCAGAAAAGGGGGTGTTCACAATAATAGTAGTGTGGCATTCAGTCAGTGAGTTTGTCAATTTTGTGGAACAAACAGGTGTGAATCAGGTGTCCCCTATGTAAGGATGAAGCCAGCACCTGTTGAACATGCTTTTCTCTTTGAAAGCCTGAGGAAAATGGGACGTTCAAGACATTGTTCAGAAGAACAGCGTAGTTTGATTAAAAGTTGATTGGAGAAGGGAAAACTTATACACAGGTGCAAAAAATTATAGGCTGTTCATCTACAATGATCTCCAATGCTTTAAAGTGGACAAAAAAAAAAAAAACAGAGACGCGTGGAAGAAAATGGAAAACAACCATAAAAATGGATAGAAGAATAACCAGAATGGCAAAGGCTCACCCACTGATCAGCTCCAGGATGATCAAAGACAGTCTGGAGTTACCTGTAAGTGCTGTGAGAGTTACAAGATGCCTGTGTGAAGCTAATTTATTTGCAAGAATCCCCCGCAAAGTCCCTCTGTTAAATAAAAAACGTGCAGAAGAGGTTACAATTTGCCAAAGAGCACATCAACTGGCCTAAAGACAAATGGAGGAATATTTTGTGGACTGATGAGAGTTAAAACTGTTCTTTTGGGTCAAGGGCCGCAGACAGTTTGTGAGACGACCCCAAACTCTGAATTCAAGCCACAGTTCACAGTGAAGACAGTGAAGCATGGTGGTGCAAGCATCATGATATGGGCATGTTTCTCCTACTATGGTGTTGGGCCTATACGAGGTCTGTTAGAAAACTATCCGACCTTTTTATTTTTTTTTAAAAACTATATGGATTTGAATCTGTGTGCTTGCATCAGCCAAGCTTGAACCTTCGGTGCGCATGCGTGAGTTTTTTCACGCCTGTCAGTGGCATCATTCGCCTGTGGGCAGGCTTTGAGTGAGCACTGGTCCAGCTCCCTTGTCGGATTTTCATTGTCAGGGAAATGGCTGAGCGATTGGAGCAGCGCTGAATCAAATTTTTCCAGGAACTGTGAGAGACAGGTGGAAACCATTCAGAAGATTCAGACGGCTTTCGGTGAAGATACTCTGGGCGTCACACAGATTAAGGATCATTACAAATTAAAGATTAAAGACAGCCCACAGTGGCGCAGGGTGCGCCGCGCTCCCAGCGGCCATCGACAGATGGCTGCTCCGGGACAGACAGTCCAATCGCTCAGCCATTTCCTGACAATGAAAATCCGACGAGGGGGCTGGAACAGACCTCGTATATCGCACACCAGGTATCATGGATCAGTTTGGATATGTCAAAATACTTGAAGAGGTCATGTTGCCTTATGCTGAAGAGGACATGCCTTTGAAATGGTGTGTTTCAACAAGACAATCTAGTAAACAAGCACACTAGTAAACGAGCAAAATCTTGGTTCCAAACCAACAAAATTAATGCCTCGCAGATGTGAAGAAATCATGAAAACTGGGTTATACAACTAAATACTAGTTTAGTGATTCAGGATTGCTAAAAAAAGCAGTTTGAACATAATAGTTTTGAGTTTGTAGCATCAACAGCAGATGCTACTATTATTGTGAAACACCCCCTTTTCTACTTTTTTTACTAATAGCCCAATTTCATAGCCCTTAAGAGTGTGATATCATGAATGCTTGGTCTTGTTTGTTGTGAGAATGTACTGAATCTACTGGTTACTTGTTTCCCATGTAACAATAAGAAATATACTCAAAACCTGGATTAATCTTTTTAGTCACATAGCACTACTAGTATTCTGAACACTATTGTATATCTCAAAGTGGTCAAAGCCAACAGTGTCTTCACAATGGCAGGAACACTCGCCAGAGTTACCATCCTGCTCATCAAATATTTAAAGGGAGATGAAAAAAAAACACACTTAATGCCAGAGGACTCACAAGGGAATTTAAAAGACTGGGAGACTGTTCTCATTATCATTATAAATGTCAGTGAAATGTGAAAATCTGTGCAGCAGGCCTCAAGTAGTTCAGACGCCACACAAATGTTGCCTTAAGGCAACTTTTTTCATTTGATTGGAAATGAGAATCCATTATAGGCAACATTAAAACATGGTCTTTGAATATGTTTACAAACAGCAGTCACTGTTTCACCGTGTTGATTTTTGTGTTGTTTTAAAAAAAACTCATGTTGTTCTCATCATGGATACAAGGTCACAGAACAAAGCCAAGTGTCTCTGTAGCGAGGCTGCAAAGGCGCTATTGTTAAAGTTGAGTTACTGTGACGGTGAGTCACCAGCAGCAAATAAACATGCAGATCTGACAGCCGTGGCTTTTCACTTCCCCCAAGTGGAATAACCACCACAATATCTGGTTGTTCGCCCTGTTGTATCATTACCGTCGCAGGTTTGTTTCACTGTACTTAGTTATTACTTAGCACACCCCCTAAATATAGCCCTTGCCCAAGTGACAGCACGTCACCCAAATGCCAGCTGTGAGATTATTACGCCCCAAACCGCCTCCACTAGAAGCTCATTCAGTCAAAAAGACTTATGCGGATAATACGACAGTGTGTTATTTTATTTTAAAGATTTACTCGAGCGGAGGACAGCGAGGAAATGGGCAGCAGCGATGATGCAAGCCATTTTTCCATCAAGCTGGCACACCGCCGCGACTCTGAGCCCCTCCAGTCAATTTATATAAGCCAGGGTAGCTGTAACGAGACCGCTCAGCGGTTTGAGGTCCTAAGTCGCAAACAGATTTGATGAAATTAAGTGGGATGTGACTATTTACTGATAATTTGGAGGATGCTCACAATCATTACAGGGTTGGGGTGCGTGGATAATTGGGGGCCTGGGTCCGATCTGTTATGCTTGATCAGAAATGACATGCCAATAAGGATTTCATCCTACAGCAAATGTTAATCCTGACTGTTGCAAAACTTTGTTGAAATGTGAAACTAGAGAAACAGTCAGATCCATAAGTATTTCGACATTGACACAATATTTGTAACTTTGCCTATGTGCACCACCATAACTGAGATGACTTAAACAATGAATATGTACTTGAAGTGTAGACTTCCAATTTTAATTCAAGGGGTTTAACAAAAATATTTTGTTTTCCATAAAGGAATTACAGCCATTTTACACAAGGTTCCTCCATTTTCAGAGCACATGAGTGCAACAAACCATATGTTTGGGATTTTGTTTACACAGTGAAATGGGCTCATTTTTAATGTAGATGCTCAAAGCACTTTACAATGATGCCTCACATTCACTCATGCATGACAGTGCCCACTGAGGAGCAACTTGGGAATTCATGACCTTGACAAAGGACTTTAGTTATTTCCCAGTCCAACAGGAATCAGACTGAAGATCCTCTGCTCATAAGCCTGCCTTTCTAACCTCTAAAGTCACCAACCCATCATTCAGAAATCCAAACAGTGTGTTACTGTATGATAAGTCCGTCAAGAAAAAAAAATCCTCTTTGGATTGATGGGATTTTTTTTTTTTTTTTTTTGGTACCACTAGTCATATTAGTGTAGCAGATAACTGAAACAAAATCCTTCAAATGGTGATGCAAGCACCAAATTTGGCACAAATACACCTTAGACATTACCCTTTTGAAAAGGGTGTCCACTTGAATTTTCAATAGTCAGCCAGGTAGGGGTCAACAGAATTACACACGGGTCAAAATTGAAAGATGCGACTGAATGTTATGGAGTTATGGGGTAAAAATAGCAAAAATGGTGACAAAAGGTCAATTTCCTACTGTACAGGGGTCAAAAGTTAAAGTTGCTCTAATTTGAGAGAAAATCATGCAAATTATTGGTTTAGTTAATAGGGTTTTAAAAGGAATAGTTTGCATGATGTGTCCTGTTTCTTCGTCATGTTACAAGGTAACATATGTCACAGGTCATAGAATCCACTGGATGTCGACATTGTTTATCCTTTACTTTGCAGACATGCATTCAACACAGACAAAACTATTCCATTTATTAATCCTACTAGCTCAACCAATAATGTGCACCACTTTTTTACTAAACTTAGAGCAACTTCAACTTTTGACCCCTGTACAAATTGAAATTGACCTTTGTCACTATTCTTGGAGTTTTTACCTGATAACTCCATAACATTCAGTCACATTGCCCTTTTGGGTAATGTCTAAGGTGTATTTGTGCCAAAATTTAGTGCTTGCATCACCATTTGAAGGAGTCCTCTGTAAATATTCACCTGTCTGCTGTACTATATCACAGATTTCATGGAAGAGTGGAACAGATAAAGATTTTCACACAAGAAAAAGGGAGTCTGAAGAGGTCTGGAGTTCCTCGTGCATCTTCAGTCAAACTGAAGTTGAAATTTCACAACTTTTTAGCAAGTCCTGTGCCCTACACCACTGTGCAGTTTTCCACAGCCACAGAAGCCTTCAGAGTTGTCCCGGTTGTCTGTGTGTCTTTTTACAGCACATTAACTCAGTATTTGAAGAATGACCTACACCAGACACATTCCAACCTTGACTTCTATGAAAAAAACGGTGATTATTGTTATTAACAATGATCCTTTAGTTTGTCCAATTATGTATGACCTCTGAAAATTGACATCCTATGTTTAAAAATGCTTTAATTCTAAAATGGTTAATGCAGAATTTTTTTTATGAAACTTACCCTTATCCTTTCATTTCATTTCAGTTGTGTAACAAAGGCAACATATTCACCCCATGATATCATCTTTATTGTGACTGCGGCACAAAAAAAAAAAAAAAGAAAAACATAGGCTGGCATATGGAAAGTGCTGCTATAGAAATAGAATATGCAAGTCCTATATAGACCCTGAGGCCCTTTGATGCCACCGCTTATCCCTGGATTACGTAGTGGGAAGTATCTCAGAGTCGACATGTCTCCACGGACGGGCACACTAATCCGATGCAGGTTACCTCACCAGCCAAAATCTGTTGCTCAAGGACAGAAACAGATGCAGACACCTGGAATCAAACTCCAGTCTATATGTTGGTTGTCCAACTCCTATCCCACAGAACACCTGGTCCAATGAAAGCTGTAACTGTCTTCTGACCGGTAATATTCAAGTTAACAAAAACCATTTTCTTTAATGCAGCCTGTCGTTAGTAAAATGCACATTTGATGCCATAACTGTCCAGCAGTCGAGAATTTTTATGGAAAAAAATTTATTTGATTTCATTGACATGAAAGATTGATGTAACCATGAACATTAACCACCACTGACATCATCCACCATTTGCGTAAATGCTTCCAAAACTATAAAAAACGCAGGCCAACTCGTGCATCCCTCACTGGTCATTTGTACCATGGTATTCAATTGTCTTCGTGCTGGCTTGAGCCCTGTGGTAAGTACATTCAGAGATATTCACAAGGCTTTTGTTTTCTGTATTTGGAAATATAAAACAACCAGCTGTGGGTTGCTGAACTAACCATGCTGCTACCACAATGGAATTTTGGTTAATAGAATACTGAGTTCTGCTTTCACAATTTAAAGTGTGTTTTGTGTTTGTGTCAGCAAACAGATTAGCAGCAAACTTACTATTTTTCACTTCATGACTGGTTTTACACATGAAAGCATTTGTGGTAAAAGGTGAGATAAGTTTGAATTCACATGATTTGAAACTTAATCAGTATGACGAAATCTGTCCCTCTTCATGTAGGGATAATTCAGTACATTTAGTGTTTATCAGTGACTCAGGTTTTCTGGGAATTACTGGATTTCCATGATGTGAACCATTACTTAGAACACTATGTTGCCACAGGCATTTGACTGCTGAAGCGACTGCACACTGACAAATGCAAAACCTTACAAGCATATATAGTATGTGTAATTTCTCATCTAAATATTAAATTTACACTGAAGATAAAAATCACCAAAGATGGAAACTTTCACTAAGATGTAAGGACTTGTTTTTAAATAATACATCTTAAAAATCTTACTTCAAAGAGTCATAGAATTGAAAGTCATACTGGAGATGACCACGCTTTTTTGACTCTATGATTTAAAGATGCTGCTTTGTTTGTAAAACACTTTATATTACTTTTAAAATACAGCTCAAAATGAGTTTTCAGCACTAATTTCAAAACTTGTTCCACTGGCATTTTTTTTTTTTTTTTGGTTACATGAAAACAAGGTGTTTTTAACCCTTTACATAAAACTCACAAAAGTAGCATCTTAACTTTATGAGCCAAAACAAATAAATAAATAAAATAAAATAAAATAAAATCTTGATTCCTCTCAGATATGACTGAAAACCTGACACAATGTTAAGATGTATTATCTGAAACAAGTCCTTATCTTTAACTGGAATTACACTTAATTGATTTGGCTTGGTTACCACTGTCAACTCACAGTGAGAAGGTCCTGGGTTCGCTTCCCAGCCGGTCCTTTCTGTGTGGAGTTTGCATGTTCTCCCAGTTTTTGGATTTGTTTCCCCACCAGGGGCTCCAGCTTCCTCCCATTTCCAAAGACATGCAGAATCGGGGAAGTGGTGACTTTATATTGACTGTATATGTGAGAAAGACTGCACGTGCTTGTCTGTCTATATGTGGCCCTGCGAAAGACTGGAGGCCTGCCCAGGGTGTACCCAATGAACTCTGGGATAGGCTCCAGTCCCCCATGGCCCTTGAAATAAGCGGGTTTGCAAAATGAATGAATAAATTTATGATTGTCACAATAAATGTATATATTAGATATATTATTAGCATTGCTATGAATAATTAATATATAATATATATTCATTATCATTCTTAATTATAATATTAACAAGAAATTACACAAATATACACATGGTAAGCAGTCATGCATTCATGGATAGTGACAATGTATACTGTCACGGTAACCCTGGTTACTGCTAACAATTAGCATTAGCCAAAATTAGAGTGAATACACCAAGTGCGACGAATGCTGAATACGCTCTGTGCATTTTTTTTTTTTTTTTTTGGCCCACCCATAAATCAAATGTCCTCTGTTACAAATAGTGATACATTCCATATTTGGAAATCTGGTATTTCCCAGAAACCATGGACTACACTCCAACAAGGTTTATAACAATATTGAGTATGATGTGAAATATGCTGTTGATTCACAGTCTGGCGCAAAAAACGTACCCACTGTAACATTACATAAATTTAGAAAAATACATAAAAAAGTGTTTATTACTATCATGTGCTTATTTTGCAAAATAATAGTGTTACAGGTTCTAATCAGAAATTGAGATTCTGGTGTGTGCTCAGTATCCATGAGGGATTTCTGCATTTCTTTTACTTGTCCAAATCAAACTTTGTCCTTGCATAACTTCATTGAACAATAAATATGTAACTATTCAAATTTAAGTCGAAACATTGACTGGACCCCATGGTTCATTCAGAATAAAACCATTCTTAAAAGAAACTGGAAAACAAACTGAAACTCAATACCTAAACTGAACAAAAACATTATGGATACAGATTTTTTTTTAAATGTTCACAAAATGAAGCATTGATGTTGTCATAAAATAAACAAAATAGCCCCAAGAAAAACAAAACATAATATACAAAATAAAAAAAGGATATAATTGGAGACTATTTCTGCTCTCCGTTCTTTCTCCACCCCTCAAAGTAATTATGTGCCAATGCCCTGGAGAATGAGGACCAACACCCCTGTTTGACCCAACTCTTTGGCATTTATGGAGGGGAGGAACACACAATGTAAAATGTCTCTGCCAGGCAAAGAGCCACAGGGGGAGTTCACTGGATGTTATGCTTTCACAAGTTCTATCACACAATAAAGTACATTTGGTTGGACTTTAACATGATGTTTAACTATTGCCCAAAATAGCAAAAGCACAGAGAATGTGATTTATTTTTTAGAGAATGTTACATGGGCGTTCTCGATGCAGAGAACTATATAAGACTTGGAGCAGCTACTCGAGATTTCCTGCAGGAGGCGGCCACTCTGTAGTGATGATGCAAGACCAGTCACAGCGCGGTCGCCTACTCGCCATGTTTCACAGTAGCTGTCGGGTTGCCGATGGCCTTTGCTGCTTGAGCCGTGCCAGATCATTTTCTCTGGCCTGTGAAAAGAAAAACAGAGGTTCAAGTATTTTAGCTGGCTGGTCTTGCCATGTGTCCTTGGCAAAAATCCAGTTTCCATTTAGTCATGCTGTCAGCAACCCCTTTAATCAACTTCAAACAGACTACAAGCAGTGTGGAATCAAGTGTGTGTGGGGGAACAGGGGGTATTTTGCTTTTTATATATCTTTGTCTTTGTCCGCAGCTGATTCTAAAATAGTTTCATGCATTCCAATTGCAGGAGTTCTGTCCCTCTCCTCTCCATTCATTTTCTAAACCTGCTTATTCCAAATAACACTGATGAAATGATGAAAAATATTAAATATCCATTAATTTGGAAATCATTCATTTTGGTGCATCTGTAGTGACTGTCAGCACAGGAGCACTAATACTCTGCAAAACACACACACACACACATTATCTATACATATGTGTGTGTGTGTGTGTGTGTGTGTGTGTGTGTGTGTGTGTGTGTGTGTGTGTGTGTGTGTGTGTGTGTGTGCGTGCGTGCGTGCGCGCGCGTGTGTGCGTGTGTGTGTGTATTTTTCTGTGACGTAACTTTTTAACCAGTAATGAACCAGTAAAGGACAACGGTAGGATTATATAAGTAATGAGCACATTACTTTACTTTAGCTTTTGCTTTTTTGAGTTCTGATGTTTTCCCACACAATGTACTTTGTGATTTGAGTTTTTGTTTTAATGACTACCACTGGGCCTGAAAAAAAACAATTCTACGGGAATGTGAGGATGATGTATGTTTGCACCTGTCAAAGAGTGATGTCTTTCATTTAACCTTGTGTCCACAGCCATCTCCACATTATGAGTAAATGTGTTGCACATATTTAATGACATAATGTTTGCTGAAGAGAACACTACAAAATATGTGCACTCAAAATTAGAGTACACAAGATGTAACTGCATAAGCATTACTCAGGTCGTCAGATAAAGGCTAAATGTCCAGAGCACATTATGCTGGAATAATTAAAAGATGTTTGTGTGTTCCAGCCCTTTATGACTCACCATGCACTGTCCTTGAGGACATCTCGACCATCAAATGAGTAGATTGAAACATCGTCACTCATTTTATGTCCATTCTCAGTGAAGATGGATTCCCAGCTGCTGAATAACACTTGGTGCTGCATTAAAAAATAATAATAATTCTGAATATCTATTCTACAGCAGGCAGCAGGATATGGCACATAGAGTAGTTCATTTAGTAAAGCTGGTAAGTTTGTGTGAGTTTCACCTTGAGGTTGACTACTGGGATGCTGTCCCTGTCTGACCTGCGGACGATAGTGTAGAGGTCTTGGAGCTTGGAGGACAGAAAAGCTCTGAATGTCCCTTTCAGGCCCACTGCTCGGGCCTGCTGGAAGCACAGGAAGTCTGCTCCTCGAATCCCTTGTATGTTACCACTCTGAGGTGCATTCAAGGCAATGAGATGCAGCTGAGGAGGACAACAGGAGTTCATATTAAAGTGGCAGCTTGAAGTTTCGTGTCTTATTTGGTCGCCCAGTATCCCACCTCAACTTCACACTGTGGGGACACAGGCGTTGTTTTAATATAGTCTGAAATCAGAAATAAATGCAGCTGATGTTCGGCTAATAACACGGCCAACGCTAACAATGTTTATCAATGGAAGGAAAGCAAGGTGGAAGAAATATTGTATAATGTTATCAGACAGCTCTGGGGTGGTAATGATGTGAGCACCTCAATGCTCCATGAAGATTATGTCTAACTGTAATTAGGATGGCTTCAGTGCAGAGGACAAATTTTGTTGTTTGTATATATGAACAATGACAATAAAGGCCTTTCATTCACTCATCGATCATACAATCATAAAAATGTATTACGGTAACAAACTGTTATTGTGAAGAATAAACCCCATTTAATTTGTCCAGTTACATATTGGATCTGAAAATGGAGGAACTGTGAAAAAAAATGGGCAAATTTGTACTACTTTGTAATCAATTAAAAAATTAATTAATTACTAATACTGGAATCAAACTATTACAAGAAAAAAAATGAATTCAAATAAACCTGCATACATTCTCCTGTATTGATTTGGTCTGTAATGTGTCTGAACTGAAAACACTGACATCAGATGCACATCTGTCTACAACCCAATCAACTGAGAGTAGAAGGATCTGCAGCTCGTGACGTGTATGTCTATGATAATGTCTTTGATTTGACAGTCCAATTGTGCAGATGCACCAAATGACTGGAAAAATGTGGTGAGACATTCACCCAAGAAATATGGTGTGAAAACTTACTGCTGGTCCCGATGGGTCCAGATGCACAGCTGGCTGTAGTGCAGGTTTCCCAGGTTGTTGTGGTGAAGAGATGAAGTGTTTGTTCTCAGTCTGTCGGGTGGCTAACCTTCCATCTGTCTCACTTGGATTTCGAGGATCTGGGAACCAAGGTCCATACCGAGGGGGATATCTCGGCTCTTCATGAGGTGGTCCAGGCTTCGATGGAGTTACAGGTGATTGTGGTGGAGGTTCCACAGGTTGCATAGAAGCACTACTTTGGGAGTAATGGCCAGCTCCATTGTTGAGGGACTGGTCCTGGGACTGTGGGTAATGAATCACAGGTGGAGGGTTAGCCTCCGCCACTTCGTTGCCCTATAAAGGAAAAAGGAAAAATAAGTCAGGAATTAATAAAATTGGTATTTAAAGACTTCTCTACATAAACAGTGGCAAAATATATTTGTTGAATGACTGTTTACCAGATCTCTGAAAAAGGGATTGTAGTCTCCAAGCTATAAGAGAAGAAAAAAGAGCTGATAACTCATTAAATGAAAATATGTACATTTGATCTAAAGTTTGTTACAGTACTTTAAAAGTCAGTAAATCTATGATTTGTACTGTTTCAAGATCTATGCCACCACTCTTCGGTCTCTAATAATGGAAGTAGTAGATAACTGTACCATAACTTGTCGCAGTCCATCCCGGACTCTTAAGTAAAGATCTGCTCTGTCTATGATGTAGATGAGGCTGCCTTCTGCTTGCCGTCTAGAAGTAGCAATCATTGTGTCATATGACCTCAGAACTGTGACCTGTTGAAAACAAATACATGACACTTAGCTTTTACTGACATAAAAACATGGTTGCCAATTATATAATGAAACTATTCAGGTTGCATGCAAGCACGTGTCAACACGTTATGGTGAGAACATACTGTTTATTTATTTATTTATTTTTAAGTAATATTATGAGGACAATAGGGCAGTAGAAGCCCTCATTATGGAACAACAGGTCCTTGTATGGCCCTAGTGAGAGCACTGGCCAAGGTTTTCAAAAAAATGTCAGACATGTTCTTGGTGGGTGCTGGACTTTCAAAAAACAATTATCATGTACAGGATTTCATTACAGCTGAGTGCCAGTTTCCAGTATGTTGGCCTCAGATTTGCATCTCTTCTTTTTGCATTTACACCTTTTGTCTGACTTTTTGCTAGTCTGTTAGACAGTGCATCTAGTATTCACAGCACTTCACTTTTTCCACATTTTGTTATATGTACAGCATTATATATGGAGTCAATTCTTTTTTTTCTCTCAAAATTCAATTCTCAACATCCCATAATGACATGAAAAAAAGTTGTTTTTTTATTATTATTTTGCAAATTTATCAAGCCACTCAAGAACATTTACAGAGTTTTCCTGCCGCCACTCCTTTGATATCTTTGTTTGTGTGCTTAGGGTCAATGTCATGCTGAAAGATGAACTGTCACCTCCAGTCTGAGATCAAGAGTGCTCTGAAGCAGGTTTTCATCCAGTGTGTCTCTGGCATTGCTGCATTCATCTTTCTCTCAATCCTGATTAGTTTCCCAGTTCCTGCAGCTGAAAAACATTCATGTTTCTTATGGTCTGACAGATCTTCAGGTGTCAGTTGGCAAACTCCAGGTGGGCTGCCATGTGCCTTTTACTAAGGACTGGCTTCTAGACTGGCCACTCTACCATTGGTGGATTGCTACAGAGATGGTTGTCCTTCTGGAAGGTTCTCCTCTCTCAACAGAGGAATGTTGGAGCTCTGACAGATGTGGACCATCGGCGTTCTCTGATCAACGTCCCTGAGTCCACGCCCTTTCTCTATACAGAATGCTCAGTTTTAGATCGACGACCAGCTCTAGGAAGAGTCCTGGTGGATCTGAACTTCTTTCATTTATGGTTTTTCATGTTGTTTGTAATTTGACATGCACTGTCAACTGTGGAACCTGATATGTGGACAGGTGTTTGTACCTTTCCAAGTCATGTCCAATCAACTGAATTTACCCCAGGTGGACTCCAAATTAAGCTGTGGAAACATCTCAAGGATGATCAGTGGAAACAGGAAGGCACCTGATGTTCACTTTTTGAGCTTCATGGCGAAGGCTGTGTATACGTATAATACGAGGTCTGTCCATAAAGTAACGGTCCTTTTGATTTTTTCAAAAATACTATATGGATTTGATTCATATGTTTTTACGTCAGCCAAGCTTGAACCTCTGTGCGCATGCGTGAGTTTTTCCACGCCTGTCGGTTGCATCATTCAGCCTTGAGCACTCCTTGTGGGAGGAGTGGTCCAGCTCCCTCGTCGGATTTTCATTGTCAGGAAATGGCGGAATGATTTGGGCTTTTTTTCCATCAGAATTTTTTCAGAAACAGAGACATGCAGCTGGAAACCATTCGAAAAATTTATCTGGCTTTCGGTGAAAATTTTACGAGCTTCACAGAGAATAAGGACTGTTACTACAGCTTTAAGGACCCCTTTAAGGATGCTCGGCGCGCCGCACTCCGACCTGCGACGACGCGGCACAAGCCACCGGACCATTTCTAAACGGATGGCTCTGTGGATACGAGACCGTCGTGTGCTCTTTCTCTGGTTATCACAAGAGCTGGACATCAGCCATTTTCCGGCAGATTTCACTTTTAACAAGAGATTTTGTCATGGAAAGCCACGCGGAGGCTTCGCGCATAAAGACCGATTCGCTTTGGAAGCGAGACAAAGGAACACCTCCATTTCGGCATGTCAGAGGACAAGTTTGGACATGTCTATCTCGGCTTTCAATGCTTACCAGTCCAGTAAGTATCAGTGAAATTGTGGAGAGCTGGACATGTCCCAACTTGTCCTCTAACACTCCGAAACGGAGGTGATCCTTTGTCTCGCTTCCAAAGCGAATCGGTCGTGATGCGCGAAGCCTCCGCGCGGCTTTCCATGACAAAATCTCTTGTTAAAAGTGAAATCTGTTGGAAAATGGCTGATGTCCAGCTCTTGTGATAACCAGAGAAATTGCACACGATGGTCCCGGCTCCACAGAGCGATCCGTTTAGAAATGATCTGGTGGTTTCTGCATCGTTGTCGCAGCTCGGAGCGCAGCGCGCCGAGTGCCATTGTGGGCCATCCTTAAAGTTGTAGTAACAGTCCTTATTCTCTGTGAAGCCCGTAAAATTTTCACAGAAAGCCAGATAAATTTTTCGAATGGTTTCCAGCTGCATGTCTCTAACAGTTTCTGAAAAAATTCAGATGGAAAAAAAGTCCAAATCATTCCGCCATTTCCTGACAATGAAAATCCGACGAGGGAGCTGGACCACTCCTCCCACAAGGCGTGCTCACAGGCGAATGACGCAACAGACAGGCGTGGAAAAACTCACACATGCGCACGAAGGTTCAAGCTTGGCTGACGTAAAAACATATGAATCAAATCCATATAGTTTTTGAAAAAATAAAAAGGACCGTTACTTTATGGACAGACCTCGTACATGTGATTTCTTAGTTTTTTTTTATTTTTAATAAATTTCCATACATACATACATACATACATACATACACACACACACACACACACACACACACACACACACACACACACACACACACACACACACACACACACACACATATATATATATATATATATATAGATAAGAAAAGTATCCAACCTTATTATTTTTTTCAAAAGCCATATAGATTTGAATCACGTGTGACTGCGTCAGACAAGCTTGAACCCTCAGTGTTACTGTCACTTTAAGGACGGCCCCCAGCGGCTGTGGGGTGCGCCGCGCTCCGAATCCGCCATCGACAGGCTGAACGACCATTTCATTTCTAAACGGATGGCTGTCTGGATCCGTGACCATCGTGTGCCATTTCTCTGGTTATCACAAGAGCTGGACATCAACAATTTTCCGGCAGATTTCACTTTTAACAAGAGATTTTGTCATGGAAAGCCGAGCGGAGGCTTTGCGCGTCACGATGGATTCGCTACTGGAGCGAGACAAAACCACCTCCGTTTGGTCTCACAGGACGGCTTTGAGATGGCGTTCAGACAGCTGTCGGTGGTTTTTCCATCGAGTGATTATCCGAGAAATTGTGGATGTGCCTGGACATGCCAGAACATGTCCCGTGAGGCTTCATCACGGCGTTGCTGTGCGCCATGCGGCACCGCCGCGATGTGCGAAGCCTCCGCTCCTCTTTCCATGACAAAAACTCCTGTAACAGTGGAATGTGCCGTTCATTTCCAAACTGGACGCTGTGTTTTATCCAGGACGTCGTCTGACTAGCACAGGAATTGTGAAAAGACGTGGGCATCAGCACTTTTTCAGCACATTGAGACAGACGTGCGGAAGAATTCCGCGTGTTGCTTAAAGCGACAGTAACACTCCTTATTCTCTACCAAGCCCGTAACATTTTCACCGAAAGCCAGATAAATTTTTCTAATGGTTTCCCGCTGCCAGTCTCTAACAGTTTCTGAAAAAATTCCCCCATTTCCTGACAATGAAAAGCCGACGATGGGGCTGGACCACTCCTCACTCAAAGCCTGCTCACAGGCGAATGACACAACCGACAGGCGTGGAAAAACTCACACATGCGCACAAGGGTTCAAGCTTGTCTGACACAATCACACGTGATTCAAATCCATATGGTTTTTGAAAAAAATAATAAGGTCAGATACTTTTCTAATCGACCTCGTATATATAACTTTTTTACACTGTCATTATGGGGTATTGTGTGTATAATTTTGAGGAAAAAAATAATTTAATTATTTTTGGAATAAGCCTGTAACATAACAAAATGTGGCAAAAGTGCAGTGTTGTGAATACGTTCTGGATGCACTGTACTTTTACACGATACCAATGTAATATCACTCTGTATGACCACACCTAATTTTGTACCATGGGTGCACATATGAGCAGTTATACTCAGATTTACACAATGTGGGTGTTGAGTATGGATAGTACCAGTGAAACTTGTGTTCCACTGTGCCCTGCTTTGCTCCCGATGGAACATTAAGCTCATTATTCTCAACCCTAAAGACGTTTTGTACCTCAAGTCCCAGCTTGGAGTAAACTCAGTACCCCATCTATGGGAAGGAGGAGGGGTACTGATTTTACCCTCTCAAGTACACTTGGGAGGACACTTTGGGTAGACCCAGGATGCCCTTGAAGTATGATGTATTAACTCTGGAGATACCTTAGATGGACTATATTGCAGGAGAAAAAGTTTGCCAGCACCTTTACATCATGTATTTCCATGTTGAACAAGCCATGGATATGCAGCTTTAAATTTGATTACCTCAAACAGTCTGTCTCATCAAGGTAAATACTTACTTAGTGACAGGAAAGTTTAGATGCAGTGGTGACACTTACCCCAAAGAAATGTCCAGGAGGTCCAGGTGGTCCTGGAGGACCTGGGGGTCCAGGGACACTGATAGCTATAAATAGGAATAAAAGCTTGTAAGCATTTTTTCTTTTAATATTACATATTAATACAAATACTACATTTTATTGACATTTTACATTTTATTACTTCTTTCAGACAGGGGGAGGTGGCCAAGCGGCTAAGTGCACTTGCTTTCAGTGCTGAAGGTTCATTGTTCAAAACCCACCCCTGGCTACTCTTTGCAATATGGAGTTGCATCAGGGAGGGCATCCAGCGTATAACTTGTGCCAAATCAACATGCAGAGGCAACTTGGATATGTTGTGGCAACCCCGAGTGTAAACAAAGGAGCAGCCAAAGGGACTTACAATTAAGATACATCTTTAGTAAAAGTAAGTCTCTTCGGCTGCTCAAACTTTGTCAGGAGATAGTGAGTACCAGTCTGCCCCTCATTTTCAAATATGAGAGTGATTGGGGCATGTTTGTTTATATGAATCTTCAGTAAAATTTCATAACGATATATGAAAAAATTTTGGGCTCCAAGCTGTTCACAAACAAGCATACAAACAAATGTGCCAAACACAAAGGGCCCTTCACACATAGTGCGAATTTGGTCGCATTACGGGCAAAACATGTGAAACAGACAAACATCGCACCGACGGGCAGGCATGTACGATCCTGCTGTGAAGATTTCATACATGAACACAGTGCGAGCAACTGGAGCATGTGTAACCACATTGCACCGCTGCTGTGGGATAAATAATCAATAAAATCCAGCTGGTACCTGTGGAACCACATGGTGTTGCTGTGGAATAATTAAAAAATAAAAACCAGCTGGTATGTGTGGAACCACATTGCACCAATGCTGTGGAAAACAAAACAAAACAAAAAATACATTCCACCCACGTGATTTGAACCTGCACTTTACTGATTGCCAGCCCGAAACCTTACCACTGCAATACCGTCACTGGCCTATAAACAATGTGGGAAAATGCCTGAAATCAACAAAGAGATGGACGTATTTAAAAAAATAAATAAATAAAACCACACAGCATAAAAGCACCCTCTTATCAAGTATGAACCATCTGTTCTTCTGTAGATGACCCATGGTCACAGACATAGGGTCATGAAATAACATTAATGAAGCAGTGCGCTGTTATCATGTCCACATCTACTGGTCCGGTGTGTCCAGCTGGCCCCGCACGCGTGTCCATGTGGAACAGAGCTCATGTGGGTGACGTGACATTTAGATTGCCTGCTGCGTGTTATGATCTGATGGTCACCTGTGGCAGCCTGTCAATGTGCACGCGCTCGCCGCAGTCCGTCGCAGCAGCAATATATGTATTTATGTATGTCCACATGAAGACAGCAAGCAGACACACATGTGTGTTTCCCAGCCATGACATCCAGAACTAGAGATCCAACAGGAGCTGCTGTGGGCGGACACACGTCAGTTCAGCGCACACACCAACACACCATCTATATATTCATATATCAGCAGCTCATGCAAGTGCACACTCTCTGTCTTTCAGCTGCTGGTGTGCGCAAATAGTTGTAGCAACAGGTGTACGAGGTGTTCGAGGCAGCTATGAATTTACATGTTTTACATACGATTCCTGCTTCATGCACACTTTGTGCACACTTCAACCAAATTCGCACTATGTGTGAAGGGGCCCTAATAAAATGCACAAAAGGTCAAAACAGCAAACCCTACTGGCAACAACAATCAACATAAATGGAACAAATGAAAAATTCCAATGCCAAGAATTTATTGAAAGCCCATGCTTAATAAAATAATAAATCAATACATTTTGAGCATAAGGCCATTTACTAGCCAGAAATGGAAGAAAATGGAATGTTTTCTGTCTGGGTTTAAAAAACACAAAAGAATCTGATGGTCTGATATAAACAGATAGCCTATTCCACAGTCATAGAACAAAAGCAAAAGGTCTACAGCTTAAGGTGCGTTTACACATAGGATGAATGCATTATGAATGTCATATTTGCGTCATTCTTGGCACATTCCTGACATTTTTAACATGACTTATTGCATCTGAATTGCTTTCTTAATACTGCGTGTTGGTGCATGATGTTCGTGGAGCATGTTTTTGGCTGTCAAAAAATCTTCCACGAATGTCATGCACCACCCTCATTTCGCCTCATGTCATTGAGGTCACAACTGAGCGTGTTGATCCATCTTGATTAGTGGTGATCTTTAATAGAGCGTGACAGTGTTCTTCTCTGAAGTGCGCACAATTAAACCCTGCTGCACTGCGTTCAGTTTCATTGCTGCAGTATGCTGAAGAAGGACAGTGATGCCAAGTCGGCTAAAAGTGTTGTTCCAATGCTCATCAGTGTGCTCCTGCAGGTGTTCCACCTGCTGCATGTGCCTGATGTTTGGGAAAACGAGCAAGAGCCACATGCAGCCACACATCTGGCTATCTCCATCTCCTCCTCCTCTCTGCGCTACTCCATGGCACAGAGCCCAACTAAGCATGCAGTCACAAAGTTCATCTGTTGTGGATTTTGAGGAGCAAACTGGAGCGATCTGAATTGTTCAGCATCTGACGGTTGGAGGAATATGATGTGCGTGTGTGGAGACAATTCGCCTCAAACACAATACGCCTAAATCGCACGCAGAACATTATTCTTGTCCATGCATACAGAATGTATACTTCGTGGTGACTTGCCGTCGTATGTGTAAACGCAGCGTAACCAACTTATTCTTCACCCTTAGCAAAACTGCACCTTGAGACAACAGGATATATGATGGTACATAAAGCTCAACAAATTCCATAAGATATGGAAGTATACAAGTATTCAGTATTTTATATGATTGAAGCAAAACCTTGAAACCAGCCCTTGTATGAATAGGGAGACAGTGAAGGGAAGATAATACTGGACTACTATCAGATTTCCTTGTTCCTAAATGAACACCACAAGCTAGATTTATTTAATTTGTATAGTCTATAAATCCTGAGTGGTGTAGGGCAATCCAGAACATTACAGTATGGGGGAATGAAAAAAATGAATAAATCACTTACGGTGATGGGGCCTGTATGGTCCTGGAAATGAGGGTCCTGGGGGTCCTGGGGGTCCAGGAGGCCCAGGACGACCATCATAACCAAGCCCAGGTGACCCTGGTGGTCCCTGTGGTCCAGGAGGGCCCTGTATGGAATCTCCCTTTGGACCCTAACATAAAAAAAACACAACTTTGGAAGTTAATAAAATGCTAATGTTTTAAAATTACCAGTTGTTTCCACCTACTACTGAATCAACCAAATATAAATCTAAAGTGTGGCTCAGATTTGTGACTTCCTGATTTTCATCTCTGTACCATAAATGTGGCACACTGGTCAGTACTCACTGGTAGACCTGGTTTGCCAGGAGCCCCTGTTGGTCCTTGTGCACCTCCAACACGTGGGTCAAAATATCCAATACCAGGCTCTCCCTTTTCACCCTTCACACCTGGGTCTCCCTGCTCTCCTTTTAGTTCATTCTGTTGGCAACATTTTTAACATGATAATTTATCCACCTACAGCACAAAAAAATAATCAAGTTACTCATGATTCATGAACCTTAATGAATGATCCAACAAGATGAATAAAATGTTAATGTCCAAGCAATATCTTGAATTACATACGATCAGTGCTAAATGCATAAAGCTGCTGCTCTTACACCTGGCAGAAATTTGCTTCCATTTTGCATCATAACATGTAGAGCTACAACTCTGCTCCTTGTCTGTTTGCACCAGAGCAGCTCCAGCCTGGCCACATTTGGTGCAGAATCCTCCAGAGCAGGCACGCCACTCGGCAAAAGTTCCGAAAAGGCAGCTGCACCTGTAGTCGCTAAGGGAAATGTGCAGCAACATTTTGCCAACAACTCTCGATAACACAGTGATTCTTTGTGTGCTTGCCATGGAAATTGGACAGCGATGTGCATGAAGACTGCATTAAATTGAACACAAGGTCCAGAAAATTTTGAATATGTTCATCACAGGCGCAGGTTTAAGTGAGCTTTCCCAAGCTGCTCCAGCATGCTGACCTCTCCCCGGGATGCACACAAGCCATGCAAAAGCGCTGCTTGACAAATTAAGAGATGAACATGGCAAGGTGTAATGTCTGCTTTACTAGTCAAATTAGTATGTAATTTACATTAAAAATTGTGTCCAAATTACAAAATGGCATGTCTGCTGCGAGCTTTCTTGCTGTTCTCTCAATTCTTTTTCTGTGCTTTGGTTGGCTAAATTTTTTGCAGCAAGTCAAATTAAACTCAGGTCTATTACACCTCTATACATATCTGCTGGACATTTTTCAAATGGTCAAAAAAAAGATGCAAGCAGTTCAAGAAGGCTTTCAAGAGCAGACAACATTTTAAGAACTGGGCCACCACACCCCTATAATTGGTGGCCAGAATACGTTTTTGATGGCCCAAATCCAAACAAATCTAAAAACAATTCGGAAAAGGACATTTTACGCAAGTTCACACATAACGTGAAAGACGCAGAAGCCGGAAGAAAAACCACAAACCAAACACGAAATGGAGAACCACAAACCATTGTGCATGTAAATGAACACAGTGCGAGCAGCTGCACCACATGGTACTGCTGAAGTGGAGAAAAATAAAATAAAAACCAGCAGTATAATTAGTGACTATCACTGGGTTGATATAAATAATAAATAGAACCCTGCGGTTAAGAACCCTGGTTAAATAAAAAAATAAATGTCACTCACGGGATCCAAACCTGCAATTTACAAAAGCTCTGATTAAGAGATGGAAACTTTATCACTGTGCTACAATCACTGTCTTATAACAGGAGCGTAAAATGGCTAAAATCAACAAGGAGATAAACTTTTTTTTTTTAAGAGAAAAAAGCACCGTATTAACTGACAAAACAGAGATTGTTACGGCGTATTTTTGGTGATATGTGACTGAAAGTGGTGTATTTGTGGCACTGTTGGCTTGTCATATTGTCATAGTCCTGCGGCGTGCATATTCTACCGGACACACGTGACATTCAGATCGCCTGCTGCATGATCTGATGACATGTGCTGTATGCAGCCACTTTAGCCTGGCTGTGAGCCCTCAGACGTGGCTGTCCGGCCCCATGTGATCATGTCTGTAAATACATATCATCAGCATGTCATACAAGTGCGTTTTCCCCCACACGCCACATGTGTGTGTGTGTGGGGGGGCACGCACATGCCATGTGTGTTGCTTTGCAATGCCACACTCATGGGTGCACATACAAATTTCATTGCCAGCTCGAAAGTGATTGTCTGCTCACTATTTTCATGCTGACAGTGCAAACAGCACATTTTCTAAGTAGCCAGCGAGTTGTGTTGGATGTTCGTGTGTGACACCTGGAATTTGGCCAACACCTGCCACAAGAGGGATCGAATGGGCTCTCACATGGCACTCTCTGTCTTTCGGCTGCTGGTGTGCATGAATAGTTGTAACGACAGGTGTACGGGGCATTGGAGGCGGCCCCGATTTTTCACGACTGGCATGCAATTCCTCCTTCGTGTGCTAGTCGGCTTCAATCGTGTTATGTGTGAAACAGCCCTTAACTATGACACTTCAATAAATTAAAAGTCATTAACAGAATGAAAATACATAATTATTTATTGATTAATTAAATCTGATTATTAGCTGAACTTAAATAAAGGTGTTTGTTTGCGTGATGTAACTATAAAGTGTGCAGCCATACACAGTTAAGTGTTGGCCACTTTTCCTGTGAATTGTGATGTGATGTTTCCTGAAGACAGATTCTGATGGAAAATTTAGCCAGAATTCTCATCTAGGTGAAGAAACTGCTGAAACACACTCCAGAGTACCGCATCTTTAGACGTGTAACATTCCAGCCACTTAAGCAGCTACTTCAATTCACTCTTAAAATTTTGTTTGGAGATTGTTAGGAGGAGTCAAAATGTAAACATGATGCCTTTTTTAAAAGACTTACCTTGAATGTATAAATATCAAAATTCGAAGCTGCTCCTGCAAATAGTGGAAAAGTTTTTTAAGCACCTCTGTGTCTAATGATGCCAGCATCTGAACAGTCATGTTTTAGTGGGATATACCTGATGTCCCCGGTAGTCCTCTCTCACCACGCTCCCCTTTTTCACCTTTAATTGCTGCCACAAAATTACACATTTTTTACACATCACAGGATTAGACATGGTCCTGCTCATGTGTATTTAATAATGACAGTATAAATTTGACAGCATGTTGTTCTAACTGTAGTGGTATTCTAAATCTCTTGACGAAAGTGTATATCTCCAATAAGCTGAGGCAGCTGGATCAAACAGACATTAAGACAGAACTGTTTATCTCTCCGGACACTTTAAACCTGTACTAAATCTCTGTTCTTTGACTGACACTTTTACTTAACTACTCCGTTTTTGATCTCTTCCTTTGAGGACTTCTATCCTGGGAAAGTAGGTGTTGTGCTCAAACATCAAACTGTGCACTGGGAGAACATACCTGGGTAGTTCCTTGCAGTTTCATCATAGCGCTAGAAAAAGAACAAGGGGAAGAAATTCTCAAAAGTAGTTCCCATTTACAGGTAATGGCCATCTTTTTTTCCAAGTCAAATGTCACAATTAACAATCACTCCATTAGTTTCACCAGTCACAAGTTTGTAACAACAGCAAATGGTTACTTGGAAAGTTTGATGCAGGAATTCTGTTCATCTCTCTCTCAACTCCCCCTTGTGTTTAACCCGACCATGTTATTGCCTGACCTTGTGCTTGAATCTATTCAAAACTTACGGCTGACATTTTAATCAGCAGACAATCATTCCAAAATGTGAAAATAAACAAGGTCTCAGGTGAGACAATTAGAGCTACCATCCAATCAAACAGCATGTAATAATACATACAAATGTCCATAAATCAACATTGCTCAAACTCTGACATTGGCTTTTGCACTTACATTGAAACGTTCAAGGGGAATGTTTGGTCCAGGGGGTCCAGGCGGACCAGGTGGTCCAGGTGGGCCAGGAACTCCCTGATGGAAACAAGTTATTCACACTCATTCACTGGTGTATCACTGCAGATGAAGCCTCATAAGGAAGATTCAAGATGGCTAAGATATGGCTAAGATGGCACAAAAAATGATGAATTTGGCTCTAAAATTAGGTAACATCTGATAGCATTGTTATGAACTGTGTTTTGACTGTTTGTGTTTAAACACACAAATATCAAGACGTCACACTCACTCTGGCCAGTGTGTTTAACTTTCACACAGTGATACAAAAACAAACAAACAAACAAAAAAAGCAAAGCAAAAGTCAGTGATTGCCATGGTTTATGTTTTGACTGTTAAATTTTGAAAACACACTTTATGTGTGTGCTTTTTTTGAAAAATGCCCTCAGTAAAATCACAAAAAAATAACTTTTTTTTTTTTTTTAAATCCTTTCAAGTGTGAAAATGCCATTATAATGTCTGTGATGTTGGGCCACAATGGAAACAAGCATTTTGTTTTTATTTGTTTATTTTTATTTTGCGTTTTTGTGTTACCCGTATTGGATGTATTTATGTATTTAGCTAATACATTTTTGTATCATTTTATGCATGTTTACATTTTATATGAATACAAATCAATCAATCAACTAAAGTGGCTTAGTGGTTAGCCCAAGAAGGTTGTGGGATTGATTCCCACCTTGTCCTTCTTGTGTGGAGTTTGCATGTTCTCCCATGTTCGTGTAGGTACCCTCTGGTTGCTCTGGCTTCCTCCCACTTCCAATGACATAAAGGTAGGTGAATTGGTGACTCTAAATTAACTGTAGCTGTGTGTGTGAATATGTTTGTCTGTCTATATGTGGCCCTGCGGTAGACTGGCATCCTGTCCAGGGTGTACCCCACCCCAAATCTTAAGACTGCTGGGATAGCCTCCAGAGCCCCCCATGACCCTTGATTAGAATGTCTGTCAAGATCGGGCACAGCTTTCAAATCCATTAGCGCTAACACTAAAAGACTTACTGGGTAGCCGTATCCAGCACCACTTCCTGGTTCTCCTTTCTCACCCTTGTATCCATTGATGCCAGGGCGGCCCTGTGGAGAAAAAAAGTCAGTGGTAATGTGTTTGTAGTGTTTGAAAATCAGGAGGAAAGTACAATTACAACACAATATAATTGGGTCACACAGTGCCAATATAGCATAGGAAACGTATAAAAACAGAATGGGATGTGTGTATACATTTTTATGGATATTTATAGTGCACTGTCATGATACCACTAACCTGCTCAACTACCCAGACTTGGAATGTATGTATGAAAATGTTTTTTAAACAGATATCAGTGATTTGGAAATGGGGACTTACAGGTCTTCCAGGCATTCCAATTTCACCCTTAAATCCAGGAGGTCCAAAGGGGCCCTACAAGGAGGAATAAGCAAAACCAAAACAAAATAAGAAAAGGTCTGAGTCACTTGTAAAAATGTAAAATTAATGTCATGGTATAAGAAATGGCAAACAATTTTAAAATTAATATGGTAGGATAGGTTGAATATTTTGAGATTGAAACACCTACAGGAGGTCCAACAGGTCCCACGGGTCCTCTGTCTCCCTGCATGCAGGAAGCAAGTGTAAAAAGATATGACAACAGCATGACAACAAAGCAGTAAATAAAAAAAAAAATATATATATTTTTTTATTTTTCAACATTTGCTCTACATACAGTATTTTTAAAAATGCAGAAAACACACGTGATTTCATCTTCTTTTTTTTTTTTGCATTCATGTACATGTGAAAAACAAAGTCAAAATGCAGTAAAACTCACCTTTACACCACTTAGGTCTGTCAAATACAGAGGATTCCCATCAGGTCCAATTATGAAGCCTGGTTCACCCTTTTCACCCTAAACACAGCACAGCACAAATGATACAAGCTGAATACTCTGACTGTTTTTTGTATTGCAGACCTGACTTGCAACTGGCCAATGTGCTAAGAATCACCTGAATTACTTAATGTTTAAATATAAATACGGTCATGTCAGCATCACTGAGGTACAGTGAGGAAAATAAGTATTTGAACACCCTGCAATTTTGCAAGTTCTCCCACTTGAAAATTATGGAGGGGTCTGAAATTTTCATCTTAGGTGCATGTCCACTGTGACAGACATAATCTAAAAACAAAAATAAATAAATCTGGAAATTACAATGTATGATTTTTTTTTTTAAATAATTATTTGTATGTAAATATAAAATTCTTGAAAGGGTAGTTGGAAAACAGCTAACTGATCATCTGCAGAGGAATGGTCTATTTGAAGAGTTTCAGTCAGGTTTCAGAATTCATCATAGTACAGAAACAGCATTAGTGAAGGTTACAAATGATCTTCTTATGGCCTCAGACAGTGGACTCATCTCTGTGCTTGTCCTGTTAGACCTCAGTGCAGCTTTTGATACTGTTGACCATAAACTTTTATTACAGAGATTAGAGCATGCCATAGGTATTAAAGGCACTGCGCTGCAGTGGTTTGAATCATATTTATCTAATAGATTACAATTTGTTCATGTAAATGGGGAGTCTTCTTCACAGACTAAGGTTAATTATGGAGTTCCACAAGGTTCTGTGCTAGGACCAATTTTATTCACTTTATACATGCTTCCCTTGGGCAGTGTTATTAGAAAGCATTGCTTAAATTTTCATTGTTACGCAGATGATACCCAGCTTATCTATCCATGAAGCCAGAGGACACACACCAATTAGTTAAACTGCAGGAATGTCTTACAGACATAAAGACATGGATGACCTCTAATTTCCTGCTTTTAAATTCAGATAAAGCTGATGTTATTGTACTTGGCTCCACCAATCTTAGAAACATGATGTCTAACCAGATCCTTACTCTGGATGGCATTACCCTGACCTCTAGTAATACTGTGAGAAATCTTGGAGTCATTTTTGTTCAGGATATGTACTTCAATGCGCATATTAAGCAAATATGTAGGACTGCTTTTTTGCATTTGTGCAATATTTCTAAAATTAGAAAGGTCTTGTCTCAGAGTGATGCTGAAAAGCTAATTCATGCATTTATTTCTTCTAGGCTGGACTACTGCAATTCATTATTATCAGGTTGTCCTAAAAGTTCCCTGAAAAGCATTCAGTTAATTCAAAATGCTGCAGCTAGAGTACTGACAGGGACTAGAAGGAGAGAGCATATTTCACCCATATCGGCCTCTCTTCATTGGCTCCCTGTTAATTCCAGAATAGAATTTAAAATTCTTCTTCTTACTTATAAGGTTTTGAATAATCAGGTCCCATCTTATCTTAGGGACCTCATAGTACCATATCACCCCAATAGACCGCTTCGCTCTCAGACTGCAGGCTTACTTGTAGTTCCTAGGGTTTGTAAGAGTAGAATGGGAGGCAGAGCCTTCAACTTTCAGGCTCCTCTCCTGTGGAACCAGCTCCCAATTCGGATTAGGGAGACAGACACCCTCTCTACTTTTAAGATTAAGCTTAAAACTTTCCATTTTGAAAAAGCTTATAGTTAGGGCTGGATCAGTTGACCCTGAACCATCCCTTAGTTATGCTGCTATAGACTTAGACTGCTGGGGGGTTTCCCATGATGCACCGTGTTTCTTTTTATTCACCTCTTTTTGCTCTGTATGCACCACTCTGCTTTTAATCATTGGTGATTGATCTCTGCTCTCTTCCACAGCATGTCTTTTTCCTGATTCTCTCCCCTCAGCCCCAACCAGTCCCAGCAGAAGACTGCCCCCTCCCTGAGCCTGGTTCTGCTGGAGGTTTCGTTTTGACCATTGGGGTTTTTCTGTAATTATTGTATGGCTTTTGCCTTACAATATAAAGCTCCTTGGGGCAACTGTTTGTTGTGACTTGGCGCTATATAAATAAAATTGATTTGATTTGATTTGATGTTACTGCTGCAAATAAGTATTTGAACACCTGTGAAAATCAATGTTAATATTTGGTACAGTAGCCTTTGTTTGCAATTACAGAGGTCAAACGTTTCCTGTAGTTTTTCACCAGGTTTGCACACGATGCAGCAGGGATTGTGGTCCATACATACAGATCTTCTCTAGATATTTCAGGTTTGGAGTTTCAGCTCCCTCCAAAGATTTTCAATTGGACCTTCAAATGCTTCTTACGGAGCCCCTCCTTAGTTGCCCTGGCTGTGTGTTTGGGGTCATTGTCATGCTGGAAGACCCAGCCCTGACCCATCTTCAATGCTCTTACTGAGGGAAGGAGGTTGTTTGCCAAAATCTCGCAATACATGACCCCATCCATCCTCCCTTCAATACGGTGCAGTCATACTGTCCCCTTTGCAGAAGAGCACCCCCAGAGTATGATGTTTCCACCCCCCATGCTTCACGGTTGGGATGGTTTTCTTGGGGTTATTCTCATACTCTAAACATGGTAAGTGGAGTTGATTCCAAAAAGCTCTATTCTGGTCTCATCTGACCACATGACCTTCTCCCATGCCTCTTCTGGATCATCCAGATGGTCACTGGTGAACTTCAAACAGGCCTGGACATGTCCTGACTTGAGCAGGGGTACCTTGCTGCCCTGCAAGATTTTAAACCATGACAGCATCATGTGTTACTAATGTAATCTTTGTGACTGTGGTCCCAGCTCTCTTCAGGTCATTGACCAGGTCCTCCTGTGTAGTTCTGAGCTTTCTCAGAATCATCCTTACCCCACAAAGTGAGATCTTGCATGGAATCCCACACCGAGGGAGATTGACAGTCATCTTGTGTTTCTTCCACTTTCTAATAAATAATCATAACAATTGTTGTCTTCTACCAAGCTGCTTGCCTGTTGTCCTGTAGTCCATCCCAGCCTTGTGCAGGTCTACAGTTTTGTCCCTGGTGTCCTTAGACAGCTCTTTGGTCTTGGCTATGGTGGACAGGTTGGAGTGTGATTGATTGAGTGTGTGAACAGGTGTCTTTTTTACAGGTAAGAAGTTCAAACAGGTGCAATTAATACAGGTAAAGAGTGCAGAATAAGAGGGGTTCTTAAAGAAAAATTAACAGGTCTGTGAGAGCCAGAATTCTTGGTGGTTGGCAGCTGGTCAAATACTTATTTGCAGCAGTAACATACAAATAAATTATTAAAAAATCATACATTGTGATTTCTGGATTTTTTTTTCTAGATTGTTTCTCACAGTGGACATGCACCTAAGATGAAAATTTCAGACCCATCCATGATTTCTAAGTGGGAGAACTTACAGGGTGCTCAAATACTTATTTTCCTCACTGTATTTTGTGAATCTCAAATGCAGTTTTGCTCTCAGAATGTCTCAATACTGCATAAGTAAGCAAAGCAATGAATTTGTCTGATCGGTGATCGACAAATGCTGAATTACACTTCACAAACAGAATTTTAAGTTTTGCAAATGAAAAAAATGACATTTTTACAAATACACATTTATTTGTAAAAACCAACACGCAAGTTACAAATCGGAAATTTGTGTTTGTGGATTGCAAAAGACGTGTGAAAATCAAGGACGATTTGTTGATCACCCTCAGTGCATTTACAGGCATTAATGAGACAAATTTAACTCCATAAATAAGTGTCTTTTCACTTAAAAAAGTAAAGATTTACATGTATACGCTGTCTTTAAAGCAGACATACTGTCGATCACTGCTACAATGCATTATGGGAGTTCGGGTTTGTTTCTCTTTTAATTACTATTGTAGTACATATTATTTTAGCAGTGTTGTAAGTATTATAGATTTGTTGTCTTTTCATAGTTCAAGTAGTGTAATTAATTTGGTGAAGACTTATGTTGTGACAATGAGTGAAAAGTGCCTTGCATTTGATCTCTTCTACCACTCTGTGTTGTTGTGTGTGAAAGTAAGTTACACTTTTTGCAGCAGCAGCTGACTGTTGCAAAACACACAATAGGAGCTACGACGTATGTTTTTAGAATTTACAGATGTTTTTGACCTTTAAGATTTACTCACTATGCCAGCAAAAAAAATGTTTGTGGACTTAAAGTTGGCGGAAGCTAATTGGTCCGCTGATAGTTTTCAAAGTTAGCTGAAAAGCTAATCCGCCAATGAAAAAGTAAGCATCGCTAATTAGTGGTTAGCGGATTAGCAGAATTGTGCCCACGACTGCTGAAGACTTAAATGCCTGAAATTTTTAATTCCTACAACCCCAATTCCAATGAAGTTGGGACGTTGTATAAAATGTCAATAAAAACAGAATATAATGATTTGCAAATCCTCTTTAACCTAGACAAGATGTTTAATGTTCAAACTGATAAACTTTATTGTTTTTGTGCAAATATTTGCTCATTTTGAAATGGATGCCTGCAACATGTTTCAAAAAAGCTGGGACAGTGGTATGTTTACCACTGTGTTACATCACCTTTCCTTCTAATAACACACAATAAGCGAATTGGTGAAGCCAATTTGTAGGTGGAATTCTTTCCCATTCTTGAGTTGCTCAACAGTCCGGGGTCTCCCTTGTCGTATTCTGCACTTCATAATGCGCCACACATTTCAATAGGCAACAGGTCTGGACTGCAGGCAGGCCAGTCTAGTACCCGCACTCTTTTACTATGAAGCCACGCTGTTGCAACATGTGCAGAATGTGGCTTGGCATTGTCTTGCTGAAATAAGCAGGGACGTCCCTGAAAAAGACGTTGCTTGGATGGCAGCATGTGTTGCTCCAAAGCCTGGATGTACCTTTCAGCATTGATGGTGCCATCACAGATGTGTAAGTTGCCCATGCCATGGGCACTAAGACCCCATATCATCACAGATGCTGGCTTTTGAACTTTGCGCTGAAAACAGTCTGGATGGTCTTTTTCCTCTTTTGTCTGGAAGACACAACGTCCATGATTCCAAAAACAATTTGAAATGTGGACTCATCAGATCACAGCACACTTTTCCACTTTGCATCCGTCAATTTCAAATGAGCTCGGGGTCAGAGAAAGTGGCGGAGTTTCTGGATGTTGTTGATGTATGGCTTTTGTTTTGCATGGTAGAGTTTTAGCTTGCACTTGTAGATGTAGTGATGAACTGTGTTAACTGACAATGGTTTTCTGAAGTGTTCCTGAGTCCACGCGGTAAGATCCTTTACACAATGATGTCAGTTTTTAATGCAGTGGCGCCTGAGGGATCGAAGGTCACTGGCATTCAATGTTGGTTTTCGGCCTTGCCGCTTACGTGTAGAAATTTCTCAGGATTCTTTGAATCTTCTAATTATATTATGGACTGTAGATGATGGAATCCTTGGATGGGATTCCTTGCAATTGAATGTTGAGAAAAATTGTTCTTAAACTGTTGGACTGTTTTTTCACGCAGTTGTTCATAAAGTGGTGATCCTCGCCCCGTCTTTGCATGTAAATGGCTGAGCCGTTTGGGGATGCTTCTTTTATACCCAATCATGAGATTCACCTGTTTCCATTGAGGTGTTCTTTGAACATTCATCAACTTTCCCAACTTTTGTTGCCCCGTCTCAAATTTTTTGAAACGTGTTGCAGGCATCCATTTCAAAATGAGCAAACATTTGCACAAAACAATAAAGTTTATCAGTTTGAACATTCAATATCTTGTCTTTGTGGTGTATTCAATTGAACATAGGTTGAAGAGGATTTGCAAATCATTGTATTCTGTTTTTATTTACATTTTACACAACATCCCAACTTCACTGAAACTGGGTTTGTATAAGAAGGTTTGAAAAAAAACATGAAAAGTGATATTCTTTATTGGATTTGGGGAATATCTATCAGTATATGCCTGCTTTCACACAATAAACACTGTGAACAATATGAGCACTTCACACATATTTTGTTGTTACCTTCACTCCGAACCCTGGCAGACCTGGCTCTCCTGTGTCACCTTTCGGTCCAATAGGACCCTGACAGGAAAAAGACAGAAAAATTACATGTATAAACCAACAGTAACGTAATAACTGCAATCTCGATCCACAAAGGTCTTCTTTGCTCCATGATGTCTATTCAGATAAACCCACTTTGTCTTTGTACAGTCGAGCGTCTAAAGTGTAAATATGATAATGTTTCATATGTACAGTGCGTCCACAAATTATTCACAGTGCTTTACTTTTTCCACAATTTGTAATGTTACAGCCGTATTCCAAAATAGATTAAATTCATTTTCCCCTCAAAACTACTCACAATACCCCATAAAGACAAGAAAAATCTTTTTTGATTTTTTTTTCAAATTTATTAAAAATAAAAAGCTCTTTTATATATATATATATATATTGGCAAATTATTTAAAAATAAAAAACTAAGAAGTCACATGTAGACAAGTATTCACACCCTTTGCTTGACAGCAATTACAGCCTCAAGTCTCCTTGAATATGACGCCCTAAACTTGGCACACTTATCTTTGAGCAGTTTTGCCCATTCCTCTGTGCAGCACCTCTCAAGCTCCATCAAATTGGATGGGGAGCATCGGTGCAAAGCCATTTTTAGATCACTCCAGAGATATTGTATCTAATTCAGATCTGAGCACAGGCTGGACCACTCAAGGACATTCACAGAGTTGTCCTGAATCCACTCCTTTGATAACTTGGCTGTGTGCTTAGGGTTATTGTCCTGCTGAAAGATAAACCATCACCCCAGTCTAAGTTCAAGAAAGCATTAGATCAGGTTTTCATCCAGGATGTCTCTGTACTTTGCTGCATTCATCTTTCCCTCAATCTTGACTAGTTTCCCACTTCCTGTTGCTGAAAAACATCCCCACAGCATGATGCTGCCACCACCATGCTTGACTGTAGGGATGGTGCCTGGTTTCCTCCAAACATAATGCCTGGCATTCACGCCAAAGATTTCAATCTTTGTCCCATCAGACCAGAGAATTTTGTTTTTCATGGTCTGAAAGTCCTTCAGGTGTCTTTGGGCAAACTCCAGGTGGGCTGCCATGTGCCTTTAACTAAGGAGTGGCTTCCGTCTGGCCACTCGACAATACAGGCCTGATTGATGGATTGCTGCAGAGATGGTTGTCTTTCTTGAAGGTTCTTCTCTCTCAGAGGAATGCTGGAGCTCTGACAGAGTGACCATCGGGTTCTTGATCACCACCCTGATTAAGGCCCTTCTTCCCCAATGGCTCAGTTTAGGTGGGCGGCCAGCTTTAGGAAGAGTCCTGGTGGATCCCAACTTCTTCCATTTACAGATGATGGGGGCCACTGTGCTCAATAGGACTTTCAAAGCAGCAGAAACGTTTCTGTGCCCTTCTGCAGATTTGTGCCTTGAGACAATCCTGTCTCAAAGGTGTACAGACAATTCCTCCAACTTCATGCTTGGTTTGTGCTCTGACATGCACTATTCTGTGGGACCTTATATATAGACAGGTGTGTGCCTTTCCAAATCATGCTAATCAACTTAATTTAACTGAGGTGGACTCCAATTAAGCTGTAGTGGAAACAGGGGTGCACCTGAGCTCAATAATGAGTTTCATGGCAAATGCTGTGAATACTTATATACATGTGATTTCTTAGTTTTTTATTTTTAAAAAAATTGCAGAAATGTCATAAACACATTTCACATTGTCATTATGGGGTACTGTTTGTAAATTTTGAAGACAAAATGATTTCATTCACTTTGGAACAAGGCTGTAACATAACAAAATGTGGAAAAAGTGAAGTGTTGTGAATACTTTCCGGATGCACTGTACGTACATACATAAATCTTCAACCGCTCAGGCAACAGCCCCAGCAGGGGACCCCAAATTTTCCTTTCCCGGGTCACATTAACCACCTCTGACTGTAGGAAACAGAGGCATTCCCAGGCCACTGTGGAGATAGAATCTCTCCACCTAGTCCTGGGTCTTCCCCGGGATGTCCTCCCAGCTGGACTTGCCTGGAACACCTCCCTAGGGAGGCGCTGAGGTGACATCCTTACCAGATGCCTGAACCCCCTCAGCTGGCTCCTTTCAACGCAAAGGAGCTCTGGCTGTACTCCGAGTCCCTCAAGAATGCCTGAGCTTCTCACCCTATCTCTAAGGAAGACACCAGCTGCTCTCCTGAGGAAACTCATTTCAGCTGCTTGTATCCACAGTCTAATTCTTTTGGTTCTGACCCAACCCTCATTACCATATGTGAGAGTAGGAACAAACATTAACCAGCAGATTCAGAGCTTCGCCTTCTGACTCGGCTCCATTTTCGTCACAACAGTACAGCAGAGCGAATGCAATACCGCCCCTGCTGCGCCGATTCTCCAGCCATACTCACTCCATTATCCCCACACTCGTGAACAAGACCCAGAGGTACCTGAACTCTTCACTTAGGGCAAGAACTCATTCCCGATCCATAATAGGAAATCCTGTTGCTTCCTGCTGAGAACCATGGCTTCTGATTTAGAGGTACTGATCCTCATCCCAGCCGCTTCAAAGTCATCTGAAAACCAACCCAGTGAGTGCTGGAGGTCACAGGCTGATGAAGCCAACAGGACCACATCATCTGCAAAAAGCAGTGATGAGACCCTGAAGATCCTCCTCCCCTGACTATGCCTCGGTATCCTCTCCATGAATATCACAAGCAGGACTAGTGACAAGGTGCAACCCTGGCGGAGGCCAACCCCCACCGGAAACGAGTCCGACTTACTGCTGAGAACCTGAACACAGCTCTCTCATTTAGAATCAGAATTAGAATTTAATTTATTGCCAAGTGAGTTCCCACATTCAAGGAATTTGATCCGGTGTCATTGTGAGTACAGATTGGATGGCCCTGAGAAGGGACCCCCTCACTCCATACTCCCACAACACCTCCCACAGTATCTCTCTGGGTACCCGGTCATACTCCTTCCTCAAGTCCATAAAACACAGGTAGACTGGATGGGCATTCTCCCAAGCTCCCCTCCAGGATCCTTGTGACATTGAAGATCTGGTCAGTTGTTCCCTGGCCAGACCAGAACCAATGTTGTTCCTCTTCAATCTGAGGTTTGATTATCAGCCAAACCCTTCTTTCCAGCACTGTGGAATAGACCTTACCAGGGAGGCTGAGCACTATGATGTCCCTATCATTGAAACACACTCTCCGGTCCCCTTTTTTTTAAAATATGGGGACCACCACCCCAGTTTCCACTCCTTAAGCACTGTCCCAAACCTCCACTCAATGTTAAAGAGAGGTCTCATCCAAGATAGTCCCTCCACACACAGAGCCGTCAACATCTCTGGATGGATCTCATCAACCCCCGGGGCTTTGCCACTGTGGAGTTTTTTTGACTAGCTCAGTGACTTCCACCAGAGAACTTGATAATGATCCCCCATCAGCTTCTACCTCTGCCTCTACTACAGAGGGTGCTCCAGTCTGATGCAGAAGTCCCTGAAAGTGTTTCTTCCAGTGACTGATTATCTCCACAGTTGAGGTCAAGAGCGTCCCAGCCTTACTGTAGACAGTTTGAATGGTTCCCTGTTTTCCTCTCCTTCAGGCCTGTTGGTACCTTGCAACTGTCTCCAGAGTCCTCTGAGATAACAATCCCTTAAAATGGACAGCTTCCCTGACCACCGGTGTTCATCACGGTGTTTGAGGGTTGCCGCCCCTTGATTGTCCAAAGACCTTTAGGCCACAGCTCTCCGCTGCTGCTTCAGCAATGGAAGCTTTGAACAGATGCATGCGGTTAAAATATCACAGACTGTTCAAATTCATAATAAGATTAACAAACATCGCTACTGATATTCCACATAGAAACTTACAGGGAATCCAGCTCGACCAGGTAAACCAGGCCCCCCCTGTACAGGAAAACACAATTATTATACTTTTGTTATTATTATGAATGTACTGTAAACAAATAGCCTCATTAAAACAGTGTCATGTATTTTGCTGGTCAAGATTTTTCTCACAGTACTGGCTGTTGATGAGTGAAACAATGCTGACTTTAATAATATGCTGTCACGTATAGTGAAAATTTTGGATAGTGAAAATTTTGTAATTTTGCCTCTGTAAACCATCACAATGAAGTTGAAATAATAATCTAAATTAAAATAGAAAGTCTACAGTTCAATCCACATTAAGATTGTATCATTTGAACTCCACTGCAGTGATGTACGGAAACAAAATTACACAAAAGTGTCCTTGTCCAAATATGGTTTTGTGTATGACTGTAAACATAAGGCCACTGGTACACTGTGTAATGACAATATGATCTGATGTTAAAGTGAGGCCCATGAAAACAGAAGAGGCAGGTAATTACAGCTTTGGCATGTGCTAATGTACTGGGTTAAGCATATCTGTTGTATCAGAGTTCACATCACATGTAATGATTAGGCTACTGACTTTAATTTTGCAAGCATTGCAAAAATAACAGTACACAACAAAATACAGGGTGAACACAAAAACACTCCTTGGTTTCAAATATTTATAATATCAAAAGTCACATGAATAATTTTGGTATCAACAGTTGCAGAAACTCATCAAGTTATTTTCTCTTTTGCAGATTCTTCTTCTTCAAAATTGCAAAATTATTCACGTGACTTTTGATATACAAATATTTGAAACCAAGGAGTGTTTTTGTGTCCACCCTGTATATGTAATTCTCAGTTTGATGTGAATCACTCAGGATCGTGCATCATTTGTAACACTGATGTAAGTGAACTGAAAAGGAGGGCATGCATAAAAGTCGACAATTTTCAATATGAACACAAACTTCATACAAGCGTCTGACTCAACTGACAAATCTGACCACAACTATGACTGTGTCGGCTCAAATTCTGTTCAAGACACCTGAGGGCCATCATTTTCAAAACGTCCATCATGTTGTAATGCAGTGGTTTCCAAATGTCGGGGGTGTGCCCAGGCAAATGAATTTGGTTTGTGGTCAACAAATGGTTTGTTGCTGTAAAATTTTTGCTACAGCTACATTACAACCGCGACACACACATAGGTACAGGCTGGTTTTCACAACATGATGTGAAAACTGCTGCCTTCAGTCCAACACGATAAGCGCTTTGGGTGGGGGGGGGGCTTGATCGTACATCTATGGCAGAGGTCTCAAACCGGTTCCAGAAAGGGCCGAGAGGGTGCAGGCTTTCTGTGCAACCTCTCACTCCAGCAGGTGATTTCACTGATTAACATCACTTTGAGCAGGTGAAATCAGTTAATCAGTGAAATCACCTGCTGGAGTGGGTGGTTGCACAGAAAGCCTGCACCCTCTCGGCCCTTTCTGGAACCGGTTTGAGACCTCTGATCTATGGGAAATTATCTCCACCCCTAAAGCATAAAAGTTTGGATTGCCCATGCAATTTAGCACTTCATATCTGGGATCACAATAAATCAGGCTGTGACTGCTTCCATTAGTATCACAAACTGTGGATACCCAGAACAAGAAAGAGAGGGATGGAGAGACAATGCGTCCATTGATACTAATGTAATTTGTCCACTGAGTTGTCTAACAGTGTGAACCCTTTTTGCCTAATATTATGCTTTCAAAACCTTATACCTTAATTATACTTCAAGTCCATTATTTATGGAAAATATTCTAATTAAAGATGATACCCGATACCTGATTCTTAATTTATTCTTTAAGCAGCAGGGCTGCTGTTATTGTTTCTGCAATACTGAATATTGCTCTTTGAATGCTGCTAATGTACGAGGTCTGTCCATAAAGTATAGGTCCTTTTTATTTTTTTCAAAAACTATATGGCTTTCATTCATATGTTTTTATGTCAGACAAAATTGAACCCTTGTGCGCATGTGTGAGTTTTTCCACGCCTGTCGGTGATGTCATTCGCCTGTGACCACGCCTTGTGGAAGGAGTGGTCCCGCCCCCTCGTCGGATTTTCATTGTCTGGAAATGGCGGAATGAAAAGGACTTTTTTTCCATCAGAATTTTTTCAGAAGCTGTTAGAGACTGGCACCTGGAAACCATTCAGGCCTCGTATGATTTTTACGGCTTACATTGTTAGATACTTCATATGGGATGTTTCCTGGAGGTCCAGGTGGTCCTGGTGGTCCAGTTCCATCTCGGCCTGGTTCTCCCTAATATCAAATTACACACACAAAAACAAAGACAAATGCCTACTGTGCTATTGTCACATAATTCTAAATTAATCAAGCATTTAATGTGATGTACAGTGCTTTTCTTTAACCTGTAACATACGGTATGTTTTGATAGAGAACTAATTAAAGAACTAATTATAAATGATCAATAACGTGATGTGGCTTGTATGTTTCAATATATATAAAGAAGATATATAAGAAATTTCCCATGATAACATTCCGTAGGATATTTACCCGCTCTCCTCGGTCACCGCTGTCACCCTTTGGTCCCTGTTAAGTTAAAATAAAAGATGTTTTAAACGGTTTATGCTCAGTACCACACAACAGTATTTCGATAAATCCAGCACAAGCCCAAACAACCCTTAGCATCAAAAGTAATCTTCCCAAATTAATTAATTATCTGTGAACAGGATGTGATTTTTTTTTTTTAAAGGTGCCTTAAGGCCCGGTCACATGGCACACTGCGTTAGCTAAACAAAGGAAAAAAGTCAAAAAGCCACAGATTGTCGAGAAAAGTGGACGAATGAGCCACTTCTCCCATCACCGAAAAGCCTGCGAGTGCAGAGCGCTTAAAAGGTTGAAACGAAACCAAAACTAACAAAAGAAAATCAAAGGGAACAGCGACCTTTGCAGCTGTGAGAGCTAGTTGTCTTGACAACAGGTCTGTCTTCACTGCAAAAACGTGTGCACGCACATGCACGTTGTAGCCAGAGATGGCTGCAATGTGTGTAAATAGTTAAAGTCGTTGAGCAAACATTCTTGCTGCTATTGTTTCTGTATGAAAATGTTTTTAAAAATTTTTAAAAAGTTCCCAGTAACTCATGTAAAATTCCATTGGACAATGGAACAACAACATTAATATAATATAAAGCCTCACTTTACCAAAAGTATGAGTTTACTCCTTCGACTATTTTGAATCTCCTCTTTTGTGAGAGACTCAACATACACACAGTAACAAGCATTATTACTGTACTTTCTGATCAAAGTATGTCATGAAAAATTTAATTACAGCACATTGTCCTAATCCTTCAGGTAGCGCGGAATCTTAAAAAATAAAAAAAAATAAAAATATATATTATGAATCGTATACAACATCATTGAAGAGTTAGTAAGGCACCCTGTGAAGTATCATAAGTCAAGTGTACACAGCTCTGAGTGAAAATGTGTGTGTAATATAATGTAGTAAGGTGCTTGGTTGTCATCGTTTATTATTGGTTGTCATTACCTCTCGTGTAATGATAATATTAGTTGTCATTACATGTGAGGTCACTGACAGCACTGCATCCAACAGAGGAAATCTGGATTTTTTTTTTTTTTTTTACCTGAGGTCCAGGGAAGCCATCTAACCCTGGTTGCCCATCTCTTCCAGGAGAGCCTTCATCCCCTTTCTGACCTGGGATTCCAGGCAATCCAGGTTGACCCTGCAGAGGTTAAAACAGTAAAACCAATGAAGACTGAAAAAAAAAATCAAAAAACAATTTAAAATTTAAAGTAAATGCAGTAACAGTGAACTCCATTGTTGGTGAATTGTTGAGTTAATCTTTCCACTGTCAAAACTGGTACTCAATAATAAGAAACAAGTTACTGCCAACCACTCACTAATACAATGATTACAAAGACTTTATTGGAATTTTGTAGTTTTTAGTCAACCACTTAAGACATTGTGTAGTTTTACACCTAAAAAAAAATAAAGGTTTAAAGTGATCAAATGTTACTTATTTATAACTTTTAGATATGTGGCCACTTTTTATTATTTCTGTGTCAAAAGGATTTATACAGAACAGGAGACTTTTTGTTTATTTGGAGTTATTTATTGACTTCTTTATATTAATGCTGGTGAGTCCCATTCCTTAACAACAGAGTTTAGGGCCCCTTCACAGATAACACGAAAGATGCAGAAACCAGAAGAAAATCCGCAAACCAATAAACAAAATGGGGAACCACAAAACATTCCACCTGCTTTTGGGAGGAACGCACAGTCGGACAGGCATGCACGATACCACAGTGACAGTTTTGTGCACGCTCATGTTTGCGTGTACGAACACAGCGCGAGCACATGGAAAGTCGCGAACACAGCACAAGAGCAAAACATTAATAAAACACCACAATTTCTAATACTTAATTCCTGTTATAAAGAGCGGATTTAGCCTCCACCTAGCCATACACCAGGAAGTAATGAAATGATGTGGATTGCTGTTCTCTCTTTCATGTTTTACATGAATTACCGTGTCATGAAGAGCCGGCCAGCTCCCATGTCATGAAGAGCCGCTCTCACATCGTGAACACATCAACCACCACGGCGTGTCCATCGCTCAGTGATCCGCTGCAAATGTGGTATGTGGGAAAATCCCGCAGCGACATGTACCTTGCGGGGGCATCTCGTGGGGTGATTTGCTGCATGGCATGAAATTCACCAGTGTAGCGGTGCGCTGATGCACTGGTCAGCTGAAGCAATATGTTTTAATTTATTCCCACATGAGGACAGCATGCCGACGTCCACGCTTCACAGTACAGTTACGTGAGGTCATATTCTACAAGCCACTACAGGTGTTCCCCAGCTATGACTTGCGAGCACAGATATCTGCACAGCTGCACGTCGCAGGGGGACACACCCACCTCTGTCAGCGGACCTCGGCAGACCTCACAGAACAAAAAGGCTCACTCTCTGCTGCTGTGTTCTGTGATTTAAATTTTATGTATGTATTATTATGTGTTTGTCCTGCATCTGTCTGATGTTTGTGCTGTAATGTAACACCTTGTGTGCACGGTTACGTCCAGCTGTCAGTCGGCAGTCAACTGACATGCGCCATATGTTTTAAGAAGAATGAGTTCACACCTTCACCCTTATTTATTTAGTTAGTTTCCACTCTTTCTGTCTGTCATGTAAACTACAATTTATGTGGTGGAAGTGACATCAGCTGGCCCGGCTGGGTTCACACCGTGCTGCATGCTCATATACTGGCTGGTCCTCATGAGGGTGTGAGCGCCCACCCACACATGTGCACTACATGTTCTCCAGCTGAGCTGCAGGACACAGTGGTCAGCTGGTCCAGCAGCGCACTGCGCTGGACAGCGACCAGACTCCAGGACCTTCAGCCACAGCTGACAATGTTGGATTCATGGTGTGTGTGTGTGTGTGTGTGTGTGTGTGTGTGTGTGTGTGTGTGTGTGTGTGTGTGTGTGTGTGTGTATGTTGGGGGGGGGGGGGTGACACACTCCACACCAAGCCATTTGTGTTGGGGGGTGTAGGAGGAAGACAACACACTCCACATGCCATTTGTGTGTGTGTGTGGGGGGGGGGGGGGATTCAGCACAGTTACACACATGTGTGTTACTTGGTTACGCCACACTCGAGTTGCACTTAGACACTTTTCACAGGCTGGTTGAATGTGGTCGCCTGCTGTCTACTATCATGACAGGAGTGCAAATAGCCATCCCTTTTCTAAGTGTCCAGCAAGTGGTGTTAGATGTTCATGTGTGGCACCTGGAATTTGGCTGACACCTGCCGCGAGAGGGATCGAATGGGCTCTCACAGGGCACTCTCTGTGTCTCTGTTAAATGAGCACGCGCAGGGCATTCGCTGTCTTTCAGCCACTTGACAGGTGTATGAGGCATTTGAGGCAGCTCCAATTTTCCACGAATGGCATGCAATTCCTCCTTTGTGCACTAGTTGGCTTCAATCATGTTATATGTGAAGGGGCCCCTAACAATCCAAGAAGAAGAGGTCTTTATTTAACATGGGTAGCCATTGAAAGCACTAAGCTTATTCCAGAAGAGCCCATGGCTTGCAAACCATTACACCACCTCTCAAGTTCCTCTTCAAAATCAATAAAACTCAATCTCATTTTACTCACCTCTGGTCTTTAAAGAAAGAGCAGATGATATTACAAAGAACAAAATTACTGAAAAAAAAAATTTAAGTTAAGATACAGTTGAGGGGGTGTCATAATTTCTCGCTGACCATTGCAAAGACCTGGGTTGAATCTCTGGTAATGATACACTTTGTTCCAACATATTCAATACAGTAGTGCAGACTGTGAAACAATTTAACATTATTTCTTTGTCTTTTATAGTTGTTTTAACCCAGTGATTCAAAATTTTAGAACCTATGGGAGCTATAGAAAATAGAAATCAGACCACCTTGTGATGCTTTTTCTTACTTACTGGAAGTCCTGGCAACCCAGCAGGACCCTGAAAGCACAAATATTTTCCTTGGTTATTCATATGCTCCTGTATATCGTATTTAATCAATCTTGAAAAGAACTTTAGACTGTTCCAAAAAAAGTGCCAATGACTGCGACAATTTGACCAAAAACATCCCTATGTTGATTTGTTGCCAATGAACTGTGACACATTTAACAGAAACACTCAATAATCACATTAAGTATAGAAGCGACATTGAGCATAGTGGCCAGAACTCTGCAGTCAGTCTTTATTTTCTGTATTAGGCTCTGTATTTATTAGAATTTGAAAATTTCAGAGCTGAATATGAAGGACGTTTTGCATTTACTGATGGAAATTTGGAGAGCCCACTCACTCAGGACTGATCCTATTAATTTTCTGTGTGTGGGCAAATTGGGTAACTGCCCATATGTTCCAACATTCTATCAAAGAGGTTAAATAATGAATTGTTGAGCAGACCAGCTTTTCAGTTCACCAGAATGTAACTTTTTCAGACTAAATGAGCAAGATGAAACATATTTTTAAATATTAAACTTGGTGGGCATCCGCCAACTACTGGATTTAGAGACACTTACTGTGGATAATACCCAACAAGGCTTCATAGGAGCTGCTCTAAAATGCTGTCTGTGATGGTGAGATCAATGCTATTGTTTGAGGCAACAGTAGCGGTTAAGCATTTTTTTTAAAAGGGTATTAATTAACATTTCAAAATAAATTATTTTAATGAAATTACAATGACTCGTGAAGCTGATCGTATTTGCAGAAATATAAGCAGATATTTTAGTTATTTTTAACTGTTACAGGAATACTTTTGTGTCACCACACAATTTATTAAAATACAGCACAAGAATTAAAAATGACAGATCTGGGATCGGCTACTCATTGTAGGTTACAATAATGGAATATGGAAGTTATCTGCTTTCTGTGGAATAATGTCAAGGAAAAGTTATCTTTATTTATTTTAAACTTCTCAAGAACATCTTCCACAGGGGCTGAAATGTTCTTTTAATAATTCAGTTGAGGAAAGACTACGAACCTGTCTTCCTTCTGGTCCTCTGATACCGGGAAGTCCACTGGAGAAAACTGCACCAGAGCCCTCCATGTCATCCTTCAAACACCCACAAATGATTTTTTTTTTTATGTCAGAATAGTAAACAAAACATCAACAAAAAACCTCAACAAAACTCAAGGTCGGTTTTTCTTTCTCCTCAGACTCCTTTCAATTAATTTTAGACAAAATGACTTTATATGTAATTTGGACATGTTTTCTCCTCATTTTGTCTATGTTTCCATGCAATTACACACAAATAAATTACATTTCTTTAATTTAATTAAATTAATAAATTATACATAAGTGTTAGACCACTGTTGATATGTTTTTTGATGCTTTACACAATGGATGAAAGCCGGGCCTCCATTGCCCCAATTTGCTTTCCAATTACAAAAAGTGGAAAGATGGCTGGTTAGTGTTGACTACACCTGAATATGGATGCATGTGTCTGCTTGACAACAGAGACGTTAAAAGGTAGAAAATTGGGAAGAAAAGTCATCATTCAGCATGGACATATGCCTAATAGGTGTGTTGTAGCTAGGTACTCAAATGAGAGACAACAGAACGTTAGGATTCATAGCTTTCCAAAGGACTATGTACAGACCCACAGCTACTTTTGGGACCAGTTTCATAAAGCAATCTAATCTTTCAGTCTATTAAACTTACTTAGTCAACTACAGTTAGTCATTCAATATTATCCGTGTAGTCAAGGAGCTATTAATTGCCGGAATTATAGGCAGAATGTATGAACCGGACTCACGCCATATGTGTCAAAGCCCGCGTTGGTTCTGTCACTCACTCACCCATGCAAGCACATCTTCGCTCCAACACTCACTGATCTCACAGCAGGAGGTCACATGTGCGTACGTAGAACAGGTGATGAAATGATCACTCAGCTGTGTCTGTGTTTGTGTTAGTAACGGCTGAACGAGCTGCTGAGTGTGCATGCGGGGCACATGTGTGTGCTGCTGGCTAGCAGAGAGCCCAGGCTCTCCATTCAGAGTGCGCACATAAAGGCTGACAATGCATAAGGAAATGACAGTTCTAAAGCTCACTTCTGTCAAACAGAGCTGGAGGAAAAGATCAGTGCTAAACATTTTGCCTCTTCATGGTCTGTGATTGCCTACAGTCTGATGAAATATCCATTTAGGTTTTTTTGTAACAGTATATACTACCTGCATTGCCATATTTTATTCATCCCACTGGACTGTTTTCACTGATGAACTTTTCTGGCAGTGGGCCAAGGTTCCCCATGCGCACAACATTTGTCAGACGCAGCCATTCCAGCAAACCTTTTTTTTTTTGCCCATTCCAGCATACGCAGCACAATGCAACTCTGTACACCATGATGCCTGGTTGGATTATCAGTGTGTGGCATGTCACATGGGATTTGTTTATGCTGTGGTTGTTTCCAGCACACGTACAGCACAACTGGGTGAGAGGGTCCACCCTGCACTGTGAAACACTCCAGGGGCTGTGCCAGAGGTGATATTCATGTTTAATAATGTTGTCATGGGCTGGCGAAACAGTTCAACGTCATTCCTCCTACAGAGTTACGTGGTGATCATGTAATAATGTGTATATTACAGCAGTGTTATCCGTTCAGCTAGTGAGCCTCTGACATGTGCAATGACGCACTGATGTGCATGAGGCAGTGGTGGGGTGCAACTGCCCCTGGTGTCACAGATATAATAGGCACAATATTTAACATTATTTATGTCGCCCATGGGTAGGAATGGAAATGTATCTGTACTGTAAGGTCTATTATGGATATACGAACCTGTTCAGATCTGTGGTGCTGTGGTGCTGTGCGACACATTGACCTCCAGTGGCACATGGTGCTTTTGGTTTGATTGCGCACTGTTCACATCCACTGCTCATGATGAATGCATGCCACATACATGTTCATTACATAATAACATTTCCTTTGCCCTCCCTGGCTGGGGTCCAATGGAGGTGGGCATATGTGGCACAAGCAGGACATGCTAGCAGGCTTTCCTGTGACTGACCCATCTCAGAGTTCAATCAACTGCGATCAGATCATTTGAAATGCTGTTTTGATGCCATCAGAACATGTTGATTGTGATCAGATGGCACACAAATTGCACATAGGCCAAGAGTGTTTTGAACATATGCAACACACTTGGGACAACCGAACAAATGGGACCAGCTATGTAGACTGCTCTCAGACTGTTGTCCGTCTGTCTTCAGACCACACCTTGACACTTCCCGACTGTGGGTGGATGTGTCATTCTGACACCATTCGGCCTCAATCGGCCTATGTGTGACGGGGGTCTAAGCTCTCCACTGTGCCTATTGGTACCTAGCACTTGTTGCTTTAGCATGCTCTTGACCATGGGTGATTCATTCATAAAGGCAATTTGGGCCACACACTGCCAAACTGGAAAAGGAGTCTACCCTTCTTCAGGTGCTTATAAGCATTCCAGACCATTTGATCTGCCTCTGAATGTCATTGGCCAGTCAGGTCCCACCCATTCACGTGCGATTTCAGTCAGCTTGAAAAATTAACCACCCATCTCTCTCACACACCCATGTAAAATCACAAAACAGGGCTTTCAATGCATCTCTACATGTTCCGGGTGTGCACAGCACTTTACATGTTTACATCAGACACAGCAGGCAGTGACATCCATCAATACTGTGTTCTAAACCCTGAAAAGCTCAGAGATTCCGTCCTCCAGATCGGGAAATATGCTTTCAGACACTGACAGAATTACGTTTTCATCATAGTTTCTTTTGGGGGCCAAAAATATTTGCATGTACTGAGTGGCCGAGGAATAGTGCAACAAGCCTGCTAAACTCCCTCTCTCTGACATCTTACTAAGATTGGTGCATTTTTGCTGGCATGTAGTGCCACTGCACAGGTAACGTTTTGATGGTCAGAGGCCAGACAGGGCCTGCTGGCTTGGGATTGGGTGATCCACCCATCCTGTGGTCCAGAGCCAGCAAAAAGGAGAGGAAGGACCTCGTTTTTTCTGAACTCACGAGGATGGCGGAGGAAGAATACTGGAGCAAGTCAGAGGTCCAGGGGCAGCAGGGTCATTGGACGACATGGGAGGGGGTGGCGAGTTGGGTGATGAACTGGGCAGACATGTAGAAACTGCCACAGGCCCGACTCAGTTTCCTCATCGGGGCAGCCTACGATACCCTGCCCTGTCCCCGAAACCTCCAACAGTGGCTGGGCACAAAATATGCCTGCAACCTCTGTGGAACCAGCAATGCCTCCCTATATCACATTCTGGCAGGATGCAAAACCTCACTAACCCAGGGTCAGTTCAGATGGCGGCATGATCAAGTGCTCAGGAAAATGTCAGAAGTAGTGGAGAAAAAAAGGCAAGAAGCAAGCCAGGGGTTCAAGTCAAGGAGACATCAGTGGATGCATTTCCTTAGAGAAGGGGAGTCTTCAGCCACAAACAGAAGAACCACATCCATGCTCCTAGCATTGGGGGAAGACTGGAGATTGGAGATGGATCTAGGAAGGCAGCTCCATTTCCCAGGGGAGATCTGCAACACCATATTATGGCCAGATGTGGTGCTGTGGGCCACATTTAAAAGAACTGCTCTTCTGATCGAGCTGACTGTACCATGGGAGGAATTAGTGGAGGAAGCACACGAAAGAAAGAGGGTAAAATACTCTGACCTGGTCTTGGAATGCAGGGAGAGTGGATGGAGTACAAGACTCTTTCCAGTGGAGGTTGGCACAAGGGGATTTGTGGGTACATCTACAACCTACCTGCTGAAGGAACTGGGACTGAAGGGTAAGGAACTACAGAAAGCTTCCAGGGAGCTTTCAGAAGAGGCAAAGAAAGCAAGCTTTTGGCTCTGGTTGAGGAAGCGGGACAAGATATGAGGAGTCAGCAATTCCTGTGAGAGGCTAGCTGTAGGGAGTGACTGGGAGATGTCCTTGTTCACTGCCCTACCACCAGGGGATGTTCCGGTGTCACAGACCGAACAGTCCCCCTAAAAATCAGTCCCCCCCATGACGCGGTTCACGGATTAACAGCTCTTTCTGCTACAAACTGCACACCAGTCATCATCTATCTCAGCGACAGATATCTGAAGCTTTTGTACAACGATCATTTCTACATAAATTCAGCATTATTTCATCATAAATGGTGGCAGAAGCGATCAGAGCGCCACGGATAAATGAGCTGCAAGCTGATGCATTCACTGTGCGTCAGATATTTCAAAGAATCACGGAATTTCGCCTCGTTTCTGCTTAAAACTCACTTTAGGATGTAAGAGGTTTTACCATTATCATCTGATAGTTAATAATCCCATTAATCCATTTGATTGCTTCGGGTGAGGAGATTCCATCTCAGGTGTGCTGCTGTGGTCCGAAACGACGCATGCGCAGATGCGAAAGGCGGACCGATTTTTAGGGGCAGACCGTTCGGTCTGCGACACCGGGTTAAGGGGTGAATGGCGGTTCCCCAGTTGATCACCCGTGAATATCCGCAAACTGTTTTGCTGCAGGGAATAAAATATCCCACAAAACATGAACGCAAGTCTCACAAAATGTGAATCACAAAATGTGAATATCATTCATGATATATATTTTCTTTCAGTTTCAGTAGTTTAAGGATTTAATTTTATGGTTTTTTTTGTGGGTTAACAGGTCATACCTCAAACATTCAATATTTTTTTTCCACAGAACAAAACACATACTATCAAAAAATAATGTGTACTAGTGACAAAAACAAACAAACAAAAAAACATGCAAGTTGCACGTTAAGGCTTTGTACGATGCAGATACAAACTGTTCAAACACAATTTTTCAATCTTTGCCCTCTGAGATTCTTGCTTAAGGTAACAAAAACTGTTAAGTGACAAGGAACCTACCATTCCAACATGATAACGAGGTCCGGGGGGCCCGGGAAGCCCAATGGGTCCTATCGGTCCAGGCAGTCCAGCAAGTCCAGGCTGTCCTGGAATACCTGGTGGACCAGGCAGTCCTGGAGATCCCTGTATGATGGAATAACAAGTAAAACAAGTCCTCAAAGTATATAATAAAAACAAAAAATAATGTGATGGTCAAACATGCTTGCAGTTTTTCAGTGCAATGCATCTGAACATGCTATTAGAGGATTAGAGCTGTTGAAGCATGCACGTTTTTTTTTTTTTCCATTTTTGTCAGCAATACGAATGCTAAAGCTGTTAAACCTAGGTAATGTAAGTGAACATTCTACAAAATTCTCACATCTCCAATAAAAACCATACCCCAGCACAGATTAAAACAATATGTGTAAACAGCTATATATGACAAACATTTGAATATTGCTAAGACTGAAAACCTGTGTGAAAGTTGATGTTCTGGAAACAATCACATGCAGATAGGAAGCCTTAAGAGAGTAGAAGATGAAGACTGAGGGAGGAGTTTGGTGAGAAAAATAAAAGTTGGATCTTAAACAGAAGAGTCAAAGGGAAGGCAAAATCTTAAAAAAAAAAAAGAGACCATGTGGTCACAAAAAATACAATTTTAGATATCAGTTGATGTGATTAAGGTGTACCTTTTCTCCAACTGCTCCTGGGAGACCAAGCTCACCTGAATCACCCTAGTGTGGAAACAAAAGAAACTGTAATGAATTGGACAAATCTTAAATTTATTCAGATGTCTGAAGCTTCATGGATAGTGCAGTGTCATTAGTTTGTTGTATGCTGCATTTGGGTTACTGAACATATGCAGCTTTGGTCAATTTTAGTGGGATTTATAAAGTAATTTTAGTGGTAAACAAAATCAAGTAATAGGAACATGGAACAATGTAACTGCCCTGTTTAGGTGGTTTCACAGCAATTAGTATATCAACAAGATTCTATCACATATAAAGTCAGTGACCCATACTAAGGTACCTGTCAACATCATGGATCTTATTAACAGCTTTGAGGCTGTGAGAACAACAGGTGGCTCCCAACCCACAGCCAGGTCACAGGAGTTACAAATAATAAATCTTGTACTGTTCTTCTGTCTAACCTTCTCAGGTCATGCAATACTTCATTGGACCACTTCCTGGAACTACAAACTAGCTTTTAAAAGACCCCCCCCCCCCCCCCCCCCCACACACACACACACACTAGACAATATGCACCTCACAACAACTCCTACAAACTGGAGAAGATCACACGTGTCTGTGTCCTCCTCCTCCCTCCTTTCAGCAGAGTGACAGTGCTCAGTCTGTCTGACATTTTTCTGCAAAAAGGTGCTAAATTTTTACTGACAGAACACATAAAAAAGTATTGGAAGAAGGCCTTTTTAAACTAATGGAAATTACTTACATTTTTTATTCAGTTTTTCACTAAATGAATTGATATGAAAAACGCATGCAGTGGAATATATATTTCCCCTCCCCAGTTGTATGCAAAGCGCAGCGAAAGCCTCACCCTGAAACATCAGAGCTTTACCATCAATATCCATGGATGTGGAAGAAAGACAGCATACAGTTGAGTTGTTAAGTCAAATCATGTTAGAATTTTATCTTATTTTTTAAGCATTTAGAGACAGTTTCAACAGGGGTGGTGGCCAAGTGGTTAGTGCGCCTGGTTTCAGTGTGGAAGGTTCCCGGTTCAAAGCCCACCCCTGCGCACATCTCTCCATGGAATTTGGAGTTGTGTCAGCGAGGGCATCCAGCGTAAAACGTGTGCTCATTCAACAGGCAGATCCACCTTGGATCTGCTGTGGTGACCCAGAGTGTAAAAAACAAGGGAACAGCTGATGTTACGTGAATGTTTGTTGCAGACGTGCAGCACGGAGCAACAGCTAATTTATCAGAGCATCTGACTGTTTCTATGTTTGTACATTTGTCTTACCATTTAAAAATGATCACAAATCCCTCTGTATTATTTATTTGTGATAGAAAAGTTAACATTTTGATAGGCAACACATGGGCATACTAAAGAAATAAATAAAAATACCTAAAAAGTAAGTAAAAATAAAGGGGAATTACTGCATATGTGGAAAAATTGAGAATATACCCCTAGACCTCAGAGGGTTAACAACCTGTTCATTCAGTAATAGTAGGGCATGGGCACTCAGTTGGAAAAGTGGATCACACAAGATAAAGAGATTGTAGCAGACACATGCTTGAGCTCACCTTGCACCAACAATGGTTCAGGTCTGGGACCATGTGTTGGTGTCACCATGTCATCACATCCAGCACACTATGGCAACCACCCAAGCAGTCAACCAGTCCATCCACACCCCCTCAAAACTACCAATCTATCTTCAGCAGCCAGGTGAACAGCACAATCAATAAGATTAAAAGATAATTATATAGATAATTCTAATAAGAAAAAGATAATTATAGTGGGCAATTTTAACATCCACACAGATGCTGAGAATGACAGCCTCAACACTGCATTTAATCTATTATTAGACTCTATTGGCTTTGCTCAAAATGTAAATGAGTCCACCCACCACTTTAATCATATCTTAGATCTTGTTCTGACTTATGGTATGGAAATAGAAGACTTAACAGTATTCCCTGAAAGCTCCCTTCTGTCTGATCATTTCTTAATAACATTTACATTTACTCTGATGGACTACCCAGCAGTGGGGAATAAGTTTCATTACACTAGAAGTCTTTCAGAAAGCGCTGTAACTAGGTTTAAGGATATGATTCCTTCTTTATGTTCTCTAATGCCATATAATAACACAGTGCAGAGTAGCTACTTAAACTCTGTAAGTGAGATAGAGTGTCTCGTCAATAGTTTTACATCCTCATTGAAGACAACTTTGGATGCTGTAGCTCCTCTGAAAACGAGAGCTTTAAATCAGAAGTGCCTGACTCCGTGGTATAACTCACAAACTCGTAGCTTAAAGCAGATAACCCGTAAGTTGGAGAGGAAATGGCGTCTCACTAATTTAGAAGATCTTCACTTAGCCTGGAAAAAGAGTCTGTTGCTCTATAAAAAAGCCCTCCGGAAAGCTAGGACATCTTTCTACTCATCACTAATTGAAGAAAATAAGAACAACCCCAGGTTTCTTTTCAGCACTGTAGCCAGGCTGACAAAGAGTCAGAGCTCTATTGAGCTGAGTATTCCATTAGCTTTAACTAGTAATGACTTCATGACTTTCTTTGCTAACAAAATTTTAACTCTTAGAGAAAAAATTACTCATAACCATCCCAAAGACGTATCGTTATCTTTGGCTGCTTTCAGTGATGCCGGTATTTGGCTAGACTCTTTCTCTCCGATTGTTCTGTCTGAGTTATTTTCATTAGTTACTTCATCCAAACCATCAACATGTCTATTAGACCCCATTCCTACCAGGCTGCTCAAGGAAGCCCTACCATTATTTAATGCTTCGATCTTAAATATGATCAATCTATCTTTGTTAGTTGGCTATGTACCACAGGGTTTTAAGGTGGCAGTAATTAAACCATTACTTAAAAAGCCATCACTTGACCCAGCTATCTTAGCTAATTATAGGCCAATCTCCAACCTTCCTTTTCTCTCAAAAATTCTTGAAAGGGTAGTTGTAAAACAGCTAACTGATCATCTGCAGAGGAATGGTCTATTTGAAGAGTTTCAGTCAGGTTTTAGAATTCATCATAGTACAGAAACAGCATTAGTGAAGGTTACAAATGATCTTCTTATGGCTTCAGACAGTGGACTCATCTCTGTGCTTGTTCTGTTAGACCTCAGTGCTGCTTTTGATACTGTTGACCATAAAATTTTATTACAGAGATTAGAGCATGCCATAGGTATTAAAGGCACTGCGCTGCGGTGGTTTGAATCATATTTGTTTAATAGATTCCAATTTGTTCATGTAAATGGGGAATCTTCTTCACAGACTAAAGTTAATTATGGAGTTTCACAAGGTTCTGTGCTAGGACCAATTTTATTCACTTTATACATGCTTCCCTTAGGCAGTATTATTAGACGGTATTGCTTAAATTTTCATTGTTACGCAGATGATACCCAGCTTTATCTATCCATGAAGCCAGAGGACACACACCAATTAGCTAAACTGCAGGATTGTCTTACAGACATAAAGACATGGATGACCTCTAATTTCCTGCTTTTAAACTCAGATAAAACTGAAGTTATTGTACTTGGCCCCACAAATCTTAGAAACATGGTGTCTAACCAGATCCTTACTCTGGATGGCATTACCCTGACCTCTAGTAATACTGTGAGAAATCTTGGGGCTGGACTATTGTAATTCATTATTATCAGGTTGTCCTAAAAGTTCCCTAAAAAGCCTTCAGTTAATTCAAAATGCTGCAGCTAGAGTGCTAACGGGGACTAGAAGGAGAGAGCATATCTCACCCATATTGGCCTCTCTTCATTGGCTTCCTGTTAATTCTAGAATAGAATTTAAAATTCTTCTTCTTACTTATAAGGTTTTGAATAATCAGGTCCCATCTTATCTTAGGGACCTCGTAGTACCATATCACCCCAATAGAGCGCTTCGCTCTCAGACTGCAGGCTTACTTGTGGTTCCTAGGGTTTGTAGGAGTAGAATGGGAGGCAGAGCCTTCAGCTTTCAGGCTCCTCTCCTGTGGAACCAGCTCCCAATTCAGATCAGGGAGACAGACACCCTCTCTACTTTTAAGATTAGGCTTAAAACTTTCCTTTTTGCTAAAGCTTATAGTTAGGGCTGGATCGGGTGACCCTGAACCATCCCTTAGTTATGCTGCTATAGACTGGGGTTCCCATGATGCACTGTTTCTTTCTCTTTTTGCTCTGTATGCACCACTCTGCATCTAATCATTAGTGATCGATCTCTGCTCTCCTCCACAGCATGTCTTTTTCCTAGTTCTCTCCCTCAGCCCCAACCAGTCCCAGCAGAAGACTGCCCCTCCCTGAGCCTGGTTCTGCTGGAGGTTTCTTCCTGTTAAAAGGGAGTTTTTGTTGTGTGTTGGGGGGTGTGGCTGGATGTTTGGTGTTCTTTTCTTTTCTTTGCTCTTCAGGTGGCATGAGAACTGATTTGTCTGTGGAGAAGGTGCTGGCTGAAGAGTCCTCCCCCTCATCAACATCATGTGTAGCACCTGTGACTGGTGCTCACATGCAACCTTAAAGACTTTCAGCTGAAGCAGATAATTGGATGGCGTTCTGCATTTAAGGCATGTGTGATTCAAGCAGAACTGCCGGGAACTCGACCTTGTGATGTTCGTTTGTGAGACGCTGAGGACCGCGCCTGGGTTTGACACATTGAGCCCGTGAAGCAAGGAAGGGTGAGGACACTTGCTGTCAGCATACATTAAAGGTGATTAAGTGTTTGACTAATTGTTGATAGTAACTTGGTGTTTTGTTACGCAGTATACTGGAATTGTGATGAGAATTGTGCAGTTTGCTTCTCACTGCTGTGGCGTGCAGGATAAGTGATCCTCCACTTGTTGTGAGAAGCTGCTCATTTGCATAAAGTTAAAAAATACAGACCTGAATGTGTTGCTGATAGCGTGTGTCTTTTGAAAGATATTGTTGTAACTGCTGACTTACCTCACCTCTTCTTTGCTTCACAGAGAGTCAGTTTGTCGTGTTTGTCTGGTGGTAGTGGGTCCAGGAACGCCGGGCTTCTATCCTTTTGGGCGCTTAAGAGCGTGCCAACAGTCACTCCACCAGAAGGACGTTCTTTTAGTTTTGTACACATTATTATGCACAGGTGAAAAATAAATTGTTTCTGTTGTTGGAACCGCTTTCTGGTTATTTTTAGCGCTGGGTTCTGTCTGACGCAGGTCCGCTCCTCAACTCGCGTCGACACATAACAGTAGTTCCCGGCCATTCCATAATGGACCCAGCGGCAGAAGCGGTTCCTTTTGCCGAAAAAGTTCAAGAACACTTGGAGAAAATATGGGAGCAATTACAGCATCTCGCAAACCAAATTAAACAAACAGACGCCCGTGTTACGGAGCTTGCAGCGCAAGCTGCTCCGCTTCCTGCTGCTCCAGCTGCGGCATCATCGATACTAGTGCAGATAACTCCGTCACCCAGAGATTCGGCGTCCGAACCGATTGTTTGTCGTCCGGAGCCTTGTGCGGTGATGCAATGTTCTCTGGTTTCTGCTCAGTCAGGTTGGAGCGCCGCAGCTTTACGAGGAATGTTTGTAGATGGGTTAAATGAGTCATTAAAAGACGAGCCAGCAGTCCGTGACGATCCAAACGATTTAGATGAGCTAATTTCGTCTCGGGGCTTTCCCCGACACAGATCTGGGCCGCCTCTTCTTCACCCCACTGAAGCTCCTCCGACGGGACCTCTGGCTCCTCCTGTTGACGAGCCCATGCGGCTCGGACCAGCAGAGATCACTGTATTGCCCCGACATGTAAGCGTCAAGAGAAATAATGGTGACGTATCTCCAAGTGTTCTGGGACAGGCAAAATAACACACATAAAAAAAAAAAAAAAAAAAAAAGAAAAATCTAGCACGGGTAAATGTTTTGTTTTCTTTAAATAGGGGTTATAATTGTATGGGGAGTCAGAGGCGTATCTGGTGGAGTGATTGTTAGGCGGTTAGAAGTCCGCCTGGGCTCACTTAATTGTTAATTTTTTATGTGTTTTTAGGTATTTTCTGTTTGGGTTTGTTGGGTCGTTTTATTTTGTTGTTTTTTATTTCTCTACATCCCTAACCCCAACCTCACTTGCCCCAAGACCGTTTGTCTTGTGGGTTGTGGGGTGGTGCAGGTTGGTCACGCTGAGCATTCTCAGAAGACCTCTGCACCTAGGGGGGGGGGTGTTAGAGGCGTTTTTCTTGGTTTGGTTAGGGCCCGGTTCCACTCCAGCCTCGGTGAGCCTTTGTACCGTTCGTCATTGGTGTTGCCGGGGTGTGGTGCAGCGGAGACTTACCTCAGTCGGAGGGGTGGGCCGATCTGTTGCCGTTCGCCATTTCGGTAGTTCCACCCCTCCCGAGAGGCTGGGGTATGGTCGAGTTGGGGCACCGGACGTATTTCCGGTTCTCCGCTGCGCCTTGGGGTTGGATCTGGGTTAGTTTTTTCCTGTTCCCTTCTCCGGCTTAATGTTTTGAGCCGTTCGCCAAAGTTGAGCCGCCGAGGGGCTCTGGGAGGGACCCGGGGTCTTTCGGGGTGCCGGGGAGGGTAACAGGGTTTACGGTTGTTTTATATCCCCCCGGGGTTGTTTTTGGTAGTCCTCCGGGGGTTGATTTTTGATTTTGTTCTGTTTCCTTCCGGGTTCCACCTCCAGGGTTGATGGGACGGTCCTCTGGGGGGGAATTGGCTTGGAGCCAACTAGCCAAGTGTGACCGGGTCTGGGGTTCCGGGGTTGTGGAGAGGGTACCTCCTGGGGTTGATGGTACGGTCCTCTGGGGGGCGCCGTTTGCTCCATGTACACCTGGGGACCTTTGTGGGATCATGGTTCTGGCTGTTCCTCCTGGAACTGGCGATGAAGGCCTTCTGGGGGGGGTTGGACTCTGCAGGTCATTCTAGGGGGGTTGTTTGTTATTTTTCTTTTATGCATTTACGTTTGTATTGTGTTTGTGGGGCTGTGTTGGGTTTTTGCGTTTGGGAGTTTTTCTTTTCTTCCCGGGGTTTGATGGGACGGTCCCCTGGGGAGGTTTTGGGTGGGTTTTATGTTTTTTTCTGTGTGTTGAATTGTACTGGGGAATGTTTTGGGGCTTTTGTTGATTCCAACCGGCCTTCTAGCTGCGGTGCTTGTCCTGCTGTCTGTGGTGGACCTTAGGAGCGTGGTGCTGTCTGCTTCCTGACGTGGACCCCGGAGGGAGGTGCTGTTCTCGGGCCTGGTCTGTTCGGTCGCCGGGAGGCTTCCCGTTGATGGGGGGGTACTGTTGTGTGTTGGGGGGTGTGGCTGGATGTTTTGGTGTTCTTTTCTTTTCTTTGCTCTTCAGGTGGCATGAGAACTGATTTGTCTGTGGAGAAGGTGCTGGCTGAAGAGTCCTCACCCTCATCAACATCATGTGTAGCACCTGTGACTGGTGCTCACATGCAACCTTAAAGACTTTCAGCTGAAGCAGATAATTGGATAGCGTTCTGCATTTAAGGCATGTGTGATTCAAGCAGAACTGCCGGGAACTCGACCTTGTGATGTTCGTTTGTGAGACGCTGAGGACCACGCCTGGGTTTGACACATCGAGCCCGTGAAGCAAGGAAGGGTGAGGACACTTGCAGCACACATTAAAGGTGATTAAGTGTTCGACTAATTGTTGATAGTAACTTGGTGTTTTGTTACGCAGTATACTGGAATTGTGATGAGAATTGTGCAGTTTGCTTCTCACTGCTGTGGCGTGCAGGATAAGTGATCCTCCACTTGTTGTGAGAAACTGCTCATTTGCATAAAGTTAAAAAATACAGACCTGAATGTGTTGCTGATAGCGTGTGTCTTTTGAAAGATATTGTTGTAACTGCTGACTTACCTCACCTCTTCTTTGCTTCACAGAGAGTCAGTTTGTCGTGTTTGTCTGGTGGTAGTAGGTCCAGGAACGCCAGGCTTCTATCCTTTTGGGCGCTTAAGAGCGTGCCAACAGTCACTCCACCAGAAGGACGTTCTTTTAGTTTTGTACACATTATTATGCACAGGTGAAAAATAAATTGTTTCTGTTGTTGGAACCGCTTTCTGGTTATTTTTAGTGCTGGGTTCTGTCTGACGCAGGTCCGCTCCTCAACTCGCGTCGACACATAACAGTTTTTCCTTCCCACTGTAGCCAAGTTCTTGCTCACAGGGGGTCGTTTTGACCGTTGGGGTTTTACATAATTATTGTATGGCCTTGCCTTACAATATAAGGCGCCTTGGGGCAACTGTTTGTTGTGATTTGGCGCTATATAAAAAAATTGATTGATTGATTGATTGATTGATCATCACATTAAGCTGCAACAACAGTTGAGTTGATGTAAAAGATTGTGAGCTCAATAACACTTTGCACATATCTATTTAAAAAAAAGTCAAATCAGCTTCGAATGCTCCATAATCGTTTTGTCTGGGAAGCCATGAATAAATAAAAGCTGATGACGAGAGGTGATCTTAAACAACTGCAGTCAATATGGTGGTCCAACCAGAACAGAATTTTGAAAATTTTAGTGGTATCAAAGATTGTATTGTTTCAATGTCAATGTCATCAAGAAGCAGCCTGTGATCAAGAAGTCCATACCTTCTCTCCTTTAGGACCAGGAGCTCCTGGGAGGCCATCACTACCTGGCAAACCAGGCAAGCCCTACAAGCAAAAACATTTGGCTCAAGTTTATAGTAATAACTGATTTGTTTAGATACCCCAATTATTGTCATTATTCAGCTGATTTGACAATTTAAGAAGTGTATATGTATGAGAGGTTTTATTGAGAGAAAAATACACTTTAACCTACCGGTTGACCAGGTGTTCCATCTTTTCCTGGTGGTCCAAATGCCCCAGAGCTCAATGATGTACCTGCTGAAGAAGGCCCAGGAGGGCCAGGAGGACCAGGGGGACCTGGTAGCCCTGGCAATCCCTGTCAAGAAAAAGAAACCCTCTGTTTACTGAATATATACCATAATCTATCATAGCTTGCAGTTCAAAGAGGTAAGAATTAAAGTTTTGTTTTAGTCATCGATTGAATTTGATTGTCAGCTAACAATGTTTGTAATAATCCTACAGCAATAGAAGTGACAGTACTTGATAAAGCACAAATTATGTGACTGAAAGAAAAATGGTTCTCACCCGAATTGATTCCAGATCAGGAAATCCTGAACCTTCCATGTCTATGAAGGTCTGAAAAGCAGTATTTGACCATGGTTAAAAGCAATGCATCCATCATTTTGTAAACCTGTGTATTCCAGCTACAGGGGGCCAGACAATATACCAGAAGTCATTGGCTGAGAGGCAGGGTACATCATGGACAGGCCATCAGTAATAGCCAGGCTATACACAAACACACACACACACACACATATATATATATATATATATATATATATATATATATATATATATATATATATATATATATATATATATATATATATATATCCATCCATCCATTTTCTTCCACTTTATCCGGAGTCGGGTCGCGGGGGCAGCAGCTCAAGCAAAGCCGCCCAGACCTCCCGATCCACACACACCTCCCCCAGCTCCTCCGGGGGAACCCCAAGGCGTTCCCAAGCCAGCCGAGAGATGCAATCCCTCCGTTTCCTGGGTCTTCCCCAGGGCCTCCTCCCAGTGGGACATGCCCGGAACACCTCTCCAGCGAGGTGTCCAGGGGGCATCCGGAAAAGATGCCCGAGCCACCTCAACTGACTCCTTTCGATGTGGAGGAGCAGCGGCTCGACTCCGAGCTCCTCCCGAGTGACCGAGCTCCTCACCCTATCTCTAAGGGAGCGCCGAGCCACCCTGCGGAGGAAACTCATCTCGGCCGCTTGTACTCGCGATCTCGTTCTTTCGGTCACGAGCCAAATCTCATGACCATAGGTGAGGATCGGAACGTAGATCGATCGGTAAATCGAGAGCTTTGCCCCCCCACTCAGCTCTCTCTTCACCACGACGGTCTGATACAGCGACCGCATCACTGCAGATGCTGCACCGATCCGTCTATCGATCTCACGCTCCATCCGTCCCTCACTCGTGAACAAGACCCCGAGATACTTAAACGCCTACACTTGAGGCATATATATATATATATATATATATATATATATATCTTAACAGAGGAGGGCAGAAGTTATGTGATCAACCAATGAAAACCAGATTCTCAAACTTAGCCTGTATGAATCAAATTTAATTCACTTTATCAGTTTTGATATTGATATTTAGATCTAAATTTAAAAAAATATAGCTCATCTATAAAGTCAGCTAAAACCACTTACAATGATTTCAGGGTTTTAAAATTTATGTGAATGATAGTTTATCTTAAATGGAAAAAGCTTCTCAGTTTAGAAAACTGACATATGATGATCAAAACAACTGCTCATATCCTTTCTCTGAATCAATTAATTGAGGAACTGATCAAGCTGTAATCAAAACAAGATTTGAACAGGCATTGAACAACATGTGACTGTGGACAAGACTGACTCACAGATCTGAATCCTTCTCTTGGACGTCCAGGAGGGCCTGGGGGACCTCTGGGCCCAGGGGGGCCTTCTCCACGGTCTCCCTGTACATACAGGACTCAATGAAATGCATGTTCTATTTCTTTCCAGCACTTTTTGCTCTTTTATTGCCTGATTCGTGCATTTAACCTTTTCTCCTTTAGGTCCAGGATCTCCGGGGTTTCCTGGGAAGCCTGGATGCCCTTCAGCACCCTGGAAAGACGAAGCCATAAAGTTAGCTAACTCTCAAGACTACTATAGGCAAGGCATTCTAAACAGATACACCATATTTTCATGATATATTTCATTTTAATTGATATTATTGTTCAAATAGATACAAAACCTACCATGACGCCGTCCTCACCAGGATCACCCTATGGTGAAATCAGGAAAGAAAACAGGTTGAAAGAAGCAGGAATAAAATTAAATGTGATCATTTAAATATCCAAAGGTGCATCATTCAATCTAATGTATAAAAGGATAATGAGACTCACAACAGCTTTCTCAACAGGATACTATATTTAAGAGAAAAGCTATGTTGCAAAATAATCTGGTTGATTAGTAAACAACCAGGTGTGATTCAGGTGATCTTTCTTTACTTTAACCACAGTTCACCTGGGAGCTTAAAAGATTTGGGGTACATTCACACTTTGCCCAGGTGCCTTGGACTGTACCCAAGCATGAACATGTTGTTAAATGAATTGAAGACTGCATTATTCAAGTAACAGTAACAATAATAATAATAATAGTAATAACAATATTTGTCAAATTTTTAAATTGAACAGTGGTGTCAGTGATGTGACATCTGAGTTCCATGTTCTGGCATAATTTTTGATCACACTACATGTGTCTGACACCAGATGGGCCGCACCCCAAACTACCTCTGCAAGTCAGGCTAGACAGGTGCCAGCAGGGCCCCTGTGCCATGACCCAGATCACACCAGTTAGTCAAACAAACTGAACTTTGGGATCATGGTCCAGAGTGCCTAGTGTGAGTACACCCTGGCATACACAGTGGCATGTTGGCTCTTCTGTTTTTAGTTCATTGAGTCATCTACCTAACAGTTTTGTGCTAGTTTTGTTTCAAGTACAGGGTTAAATCCACTAACCGGCTCTCCATCAGCTCCTGGTGGTCCCTGTGGGCCTGGGGTACCTGGTACTCCGGGTGGTCCTCGGGCTGTGGGGACATTCTGGATTGCTGATCCATCACTGCCTCGTGAAAACCCGGGTACAGGCCCTGGTAGACCAGGAGGTCCTGGAGGACCGGGAGGTCCAGGCTCTCCCTTTTTTCCTGGATATCCAAATCCTGCACTGCCCTGGACAGATATTAACATCAGCATTCATTAAGGCAGCAACTTGAATTTCGATTTTAGACAAGTTTATTGATCCCTTGAAGGGAAAGTCATCTTCACACTCAATTACCTTGGACAAAATACAGCAATTAATCCACAATTATTACTAGTTGAATGTAATAATGGCACACATCAGAATTAAAACAACTGCACATATAGTGGGGAGTGCGTGTCCTTGTGTGCAGGTGGTTCATATCAGTCTCTGTCCATGTATGCGCAGAGTTTGAAGTGGCCTTGACGACAATCGCAGACTGTGGGGAAGGGCAGTTGAAGAGGGAACCATATGCGTCACCAGGGCCGTTGAAATCTTTCTGGAGGAAAAACAAGTGGGGCATTTTGACCTTTGGTAGCTGATAAGACTGCCGTGTTTGGGTTAGGCAGAGAAACACGGAACTCCAATACGGCTTCTGTTAACTGTCCAGATGGAATTGTGTGAATATTCACTGGTCTCCAACATCCATTCCTTTGCAGGGCAGACAACTGCTCTGAGATGGATTCCATCTTGCACTTAAGTTCAAATGTTAATGCAGTCTGAGATTGTACACCCTTGCCAACCTCGATAATTATGACGGACAGACGTCACAGTCTGGTGAAGTTGGGACTTTGAAGGCTGGGGCACTGTGTTTATGCACATGCACATGAACACAGTGCAAGCATGCGGAAGGTGTGATACCACATCACGTACAAACAACATCAGCAAATGTACATAAATCAACAAAATGTGTAAGCACAGAATAATGAGAGAACAAGGAAGTAATGAACTGACGTGGATGACTTTTACTGCCTTTTATTTGTTACATGACTGTCCTGATGTGCCCGTTTCATCAACACATCAGCCTGCTCCACGAGTCCCTCTGTCCAGTGTGCTCTGAGGCATTTGCTGCCGATGCATTGCAAATGTGATATGTGGTTTTATTTATTTCCACGTGAGGAGAGCACGCACCTCATGGTGGAGTGTCATGAGATGTGATTCTGCAGGTGTGATTCTGCAGGTCACGATATGTGTTCTCTGACCTGTGGGTACAAAGGGCTCAGCACCTGCTGCTTGCCGCTGACACGCCCACCTGTCTGGAACAACTCACAGCTCACAGAAAAAAGGCTCACCCTCTGTCCCTTTGTCCTGTGATTATTTACCTTATGTATTTGTTATGTAAATATTTATTTATTGTGATTATTTGCCTACTCTTCTCTGTTCTCTGTTTTAATTTAACACATCGTGCGCACTCTGTCAGTTGCAGCTGATGTGAGCCGCTGGCCAGCAGACAGCTGAGATGCCCCCTCTGTACCTGGCGCTATGAGCAAAGCGATCACACATGAATGTGTTCACACCTTTCCCCGTGGTGGGAATGACATTAGCCTGGCCAGCTGATAACACAGTTCAAACCGTGCCATGCATGCCGAGACGTGGCTGTGATCTTGTCTGTATGTAATCAGCAGCATATCATGAGAGCATGAGAGCCCGCCCACACATGTGCACTGTACACAGCGGACAGCTGTTCCGGCATGGACATGCCAGCCGTCCACATGCGCATCGCACTCCGGCCACCTTGGGGGGGGGGGATGATGACACACTCACAGCCACCTGTGTTGCGGGTGGTGGGGCACACCGTACACTTGCATGCCATTTGTGGTGGTGGTGGGGCACATGCACAGTCCCACGCCATTTGTGTGGGAAGACAGTCATGGGGCACTTAGAAAAGGCAGGGCCATTTGCACATCCAGCTTGAAAATGGTCTGCCTGCGCTCTATTTTCATGCTGGAAGGGCGAATGGCCCCGCCTTTTCTAAGTGCCCTACGAGTGGTGTTGGATGTTCATGGATGGCACCTGGACTCTGGCTGATGCCGGCCGAGAGTGGGTCGAATGGGTACTCGCATGGCATTCGCGAATGTCGGCCGCTGGTGTGAAGACTGCCTCGATCTCACCATTCGGCCACGGTTCAACATGGTCAATGATTTGGTGCAGCATATTGTGCCGTGCAAATGCTGCGAACACCATCAGATGGCAGTACGACCTCATCTTTCCCACCGTTCGAATGGGTTTCCAGCATGAGCAGCACGCGAATATAGAGTGTATGTGCCGTGCCCGAATGGATGTGGTGACTTCTGTATGAGGCATTCCACTGCGGCTCCAATTTTCCACGAGTGCCATTTGTCTCTGCCTTCGTGTGCCATTCTGCCTCAATCGTGTTATGTGTGAAGGGGCCTTCAGTGATGTACATCTGTCATCTGCCATGATATTCAATAGTTCTATTTGGAAAATTCTAAATGAAATGGTAGTGAAGAATCGCGGCAAAAACCAACTCTGATTTTAGGTACTGAACATATTTTAATAACTACTTCTATAAAGCTCAAATTAGCATTCAGTTATTTAAAAAGCTGACTTACGACTTACCTTTGCTCCTTTTTCTCCTATATCTCCCTGGAAACACAGAAATAAACAACATGGGTGGTTTCTATTTTTGCTTTAACAGTTTTTTTTCTCAATAATCTGTGTCTATTATCTGGTCATATTTTATAGCTTAACAAGCTAATACACTCTTATCTACTAATATCAAAAACCGTACCCCCAAAATAACAAAATACACACAGATGATATGTGTGTGTGTGTGTGTGTGTGTGTGTGTGTGTGTGTGTGTGTGTGTGTGTGTGTGTGTGTGTGTGTGTGTGTGTGTGTATTCGGCATGTGAAGATAATTGATATGAATCGCTATCTAGATACCAACGTGAGCTATGCAAGTGTGTTGATTCATTCAGTGTGCATCGATTCAATTGATGGGTGAAATCGTGATGCATCGCTCCCTGCGTGCTTGCATCCATTTTTTTTCCGAGGCACACTGAATGCACCATCACTGCTCTGTGTCTTTTGAACATGGACGGAAGCCAGAAAAGCACATTTCTACCACAACAAGAACAACTGCAAGCAGTTGGGAGACATTTTTGGTGCACCTAAAACAATTAAATCAAGCGTTTGGAGATACTTTGGCTTTTTTAAAAAGATGGGAAACTTGACAAGACACAGGTCATTTGTAAAGAATGTCGTGCTGCCAAACGGTATTAACATGGCCACAGATTGTAAACTGAGCGCTGACAAAACTGGTAAGAAAGTATCTCAAATTACTTTTGCCAAGGCAGTACTCTGTCAATGAGTGACTCACTTTAAGTCACTTATTTAGAGCAATGTCTTACTGTTTACTGTACTGTTAAAGTTCTGACAGAGTGATGAAATTGGTTCCAAATTTGAGGGAACCAATTCCCGTTCCTTAATGTTGAATCTGGTAGATTTTCTGCTTATAAGGAGTAAAACAAATTCTCTCCCTCTAGTAGAATCAGAAGAAGAAGAATACCATAGTACCATACTGAATTGCTGCTTCTTATTTTCTATTTAAATTTTTGGTATAATTTCTTTGCATCATGTTGAATCACATCATATCGCATTGTGAGGAATTGAATCGGCATCAAATACATATCAAATAGTATCGAATCGGGAACAGCGGTGGATTGTACTGCATCATATCATCATGTATCACTACATGTATCATATCACTGGTAGTGTAGCGAGATGCATATGAATCATTGTCAGTGATAAGATTCACATACACAAACACAGTCCTCTTGGAAAGCTTTGGAACTAGAACAGCGCTCAACTAGCAACATACCTGAGATGTATGCTCTTATGATCATCTTGATCTCTATGTAATTGTATTTTTGTATGATGTATGATGGCTAAACTTGTAGATTAGCCATCTAACGTTAGTTAATGATTTTCACGGGCATAGCGGCGTTGTGAATGCCACTGCCACGAAACACCTCCAATGTGCGAGAGTTTTGTTTACTTCCGGGTTTGCCGTCTGCTACAGCCATGTCCGGAACCGGGCCCTTTCGGTCATGTGCCAAATCTCATGACCATAGGTGAGGATCGGAACGTAGATCGATCGGTAAATCGAGAGCTTTGCCCCCCTACTACTTTTTTATTTGTAAAAACAGGCATTTTTACGGAGCCCTGGAAGTGTCATCGCAAAATGTTTTGCATGTGGAGAGAATGTGCGCATGTTTTATTAGTGCCGTGCGCACGTTTGATGATGTTGTAAAACGTGCACTCAATAGTCTTGCCACATAAATGTTGGCTTTACACTGTGCGAGTTTTGGCCCTTTTTCAGATGATTTTTCATTCGTGTGAGAATTTTTTGGACCGAGTTTCAGGTTAATCACGTGTCCTGCATCGTGTAGTGTACATGGAGTAACAAGCTGCGTTTAACATCTCACGACCACCTTCTGATTGCTGATCGTATGGTCGAATGAAAATCAAACCTGTTTGATATTATTCTGGTCGGCCGTCAAGAGGTCATCCGCTGCTGAGGGGCTACAAGCCTCCAACCGCTCGCACTGTGCCTGTGCAAACACCGCAGAACTGTCTTGTAATGTTATTTTTTTGTTGTTGTTTTGTTTTTAAACTTAATTTGCTTTAAAAAAGCCATTTGCAAAGCCAAAAAGTTGTTTTGACAACCATCTGATATAACCGGGGTAAAAATAAATAGAACACTGCCATCTACTGGTGCCCAGATGCTTAGTACTTAGGGCAAATACTGCCATGAACACTGCTGGCCAGTAGATGGCAGTAGAGGCCTGAAAAACTTGCCAAAACAAAATCCCAGATAATCCGTGTCTGCTACATTTAACAAACGCAAATACAATAACGTATAATAATAAATGCAGAGAATATATTCACAAGAGTTTAAGGCACTAGAGTTTAATGCTGCTGTCCGTGGAGCCTGAACAGAGTGTCTGAAAGGCATTTGTCCTGTCGTGAACATACTGAGATTAGACTATCCTACCCATAATGTACTGCTGAGCACATTTAAATGAGCACATTACTTTAAAACTAAAACATATATCTGATATTTTCACTTTATAAAAGTCAGACATGACAGTAATTTTAAATAACTTGTGTGTGTGTGTGTGTGTGTGTGTGTGTGTGTGTGTGTGTGTGTGTGTGTGTGTGTGTGTGTGTGTGTGTGGGACTAGTTCTCTTTTGCTTGCAGAGGATAGAGTGGTTTCTTCTGGAAGCAGCTCTCTTCTGGTTGCAGAGGGTAGAACTATGCATCTGTTAGGAAACTTAACAGGTAGGTGCTCAACTGATTTTAAATTTTAAAAGTGTTTGTCACTGTTGATCTTTGTTTACTATGTTATCGGTCTAAAAGTTATCGGACAAAAATGTATCGGAAGATAATTAGTATGATAATGTTTTTTAAAGTTATCTAAAAAGATAATCCGATAATGAAAACATTATCTTTGATAATTATCTGTTATCGGATTATCGGAACTGTGCCCACCACTGAAGTGATGACATTTTTAATAGAATTGGTCACTGATCAAGGCCAGAGGACAAGATCAAATCAGACCCCATGCTGATACATGAAAAAGGCTACAGTTATGGAAATGAGTCCAGAAATGTTACTGTTTGTGAAAAGCCAATGAGATATATAAGTATATATATAATTTTCTTTTTTTTCCAATACAGGTGATACTTTGAAAAGCAGGCATGACGGTACTGTGCTCACTGATCACTTTTGATCTCGTTTATTTTTTACTATCCAGGCTAAACATGATTGGAATGAAATGTGGCCCAAGTCGATGGTTCCAAACTTGTTCCTCGTGTACCCATGTTATCCATGTTTTCCACTGCTCACATTTGAGTCAACTGCTGAATGAGTGAAAAGTCCAGCTAATTATGGCGGCAGAGGCTGGAGACATGGAAAACATGCTGGACAGGGTTACACGATGACTGAGTTTAGGCAAGCACAGCTAATGACACAGGTTACAGGAGGATGATTGAGTGTTTGCCATTTATTAAGGGCGACAGCAGCGGTAATTATACTCCGCGCAAACAGAGCTGCATATACAAGCTGCTACTTCTGTCCTATTTGTTGACAGGATAATACAGTCAGTATGATGAAAGCTTCTGTCGGTGTATGTAAGGGATCATACTACTTTCACAAAATCTTTGTGAAAGTAAGCAGTTTGACTGTTGTCATCCTGAAAAATAAAAGCTTTTTAACTATAATCCCATGCATTCCTTCAGCTGTGTCATGTGAAAAAATCATGTTTTTGTCTGATGAATGTATAATTGTGATGATATTCACAAAAGGTACCAATCTAATTTAATATAATAAAAATATTAAATGTGCTGTATATGTTATTTTACATGTTAGTATTGACTTTCTATATAAATATTCCTTGGCACAATGGCATCTTGTGCAGAGAATGAAAGGTAGCGTTTAAAATATCAATTTGTACTGCATACCTTATGAAATTATAACTAACATCTCCCTCTGGTGTTCAGTTTGAGAATTTCATTAAAATCTATGATGCTGAAATACAACCACTGCTTTTGCCCTTAGCAATGCATAGAGATAACTCGGTCAGTGCAGCCCTCTTCAAGGTTATATGTCATGAATTCTTCCCAAACATTTATTCCATGACAAACAGATTTTTATACCAACTGCACAAGTATAAAAGGGTCCAAACCTTCTCTCCGCGAACTCCACCTCCTGAACTGAAGATGGAGCCTGGGTCTCCCTTGGGCCCAACAGGTCCTGCATCTCCTTTCTCTCCCCTTTCTCCTCGGTCACCTTTCTCTCCTTTAGGCCCGACTGATCCTGGAAAACAACAAACAAAGACAGTTGCTCATATTTTCATTAAAGGACCTTCAAAAATAATATACGAGGTCAATTAGATAAGAAACCGACACTTTTATTTTTTTTTTAACTATATGGATTTGAATGACGTGCGATTACACCAATCATGCTTGAACCCTCGTGCGCATGCGTGAGTTTTTTCATGCGTGTCGGTGACGTCATTTCCCTGTGGGCAGGCCTTGAGTGAGATGTGGTCCTGCCCTCTTGGCTGAATTCCTTTGTTTCACACGCTGCTCGAGACGGCGCGTGTTGCTTTATCAAAATTTTTTCTGGACCTGTGAGGAATATCCGAGTGGACACTATTCGAGAAATTAAGCTGGTTTTCGGTGAAAAGTTTAACGGCTGATGAGAGATTATGGGGTGTTTCTGTCGGTGTAAGGACTTCCCACGGAGTGGGGCGTCGCGCAGCGCTTCCAGGCGCAGTCGTCGGCCTGTTTCGACCTTAAAACATCCTAATTTAAGGCTTAATTCACCCAGGACGTCGTGAGAGAACAGAAAAGATTCAGAAGAGGCCGGCATGAGGACTTTATGCGGACATTCCACTGTTTAAGGACATTTTTTAATGAAAGACGTGCGCGCAAATTCGCCGAGTCTTTTCCGTGACGACTCGGTGAATCTGTGTGCGCCGCGACAGGAAAAACACCTCCGTGTTGAAAACCATTTGTAAAATTCAGGCGGCTTTTGATGGCTTTCAACAAGTGAGTAACTGAGAAATTGTTTAACAGCTTGGGCATGTTCCAACTTGCCCGTTAAGGTTTCCAACGGAGGTGTTTTTCCTGTCGCGACCCCCCGCGGTCGGGTCCGGCCCGACATGTGACTCTGCCTGCACGTTCTTTCATTACAAAATGTCCGTTAACAATGGAATGTCCGAATAAACTCCTCATGCCGACTTCTTCTGAAAGTTCTCTGTTCTCTGACAACTTACTGGGTCAACAGAGCCCGAAATGTGGAAGTTTTCAACTTGAAACGGCGAGACGCTGCCGCCTCGAAGCGCAGATCGCCGTCAGGCACCGTGGGCCGTCCTTACGGCGACACTACCAAACCAAAATCTCTCATCAGCCGTTAAAATTTTTACCGAAAACCAGCTGAATTTATCAAATGGTGTCCACTCAGTTGTGCCTTACAGTTTTGAAAAAAATTTTATCAAACAAAGCAGCAGTCTCTGAGCCATTCCTAAACAATGAAAAAACGACGAGAGGGTGGGCCACTCCTCACTCAAAGACTGCCCACAGGCGAATGACGTAACCGACAGACGTGAAAAAACTCTCACATGCGCACGAGGGTTCAAGCATGTCTGATGTAATCACACGTGATTCAAATCCATATGGTTTTTGAAAAAAATAATAAGGTTGGATACTTTTCTAATAGACCTCGTATATTAAATTGAGTTTTCAATGTTAAATTTAAATGGTCACAAAATCTGTAATCTGGATCAGATCTGGACCAAACTTTATAAGTTGATAAAGGATACCATCCTACATAATGCTCTTAAATATGAAAGAAATTTGATCTTTTTTGACAGAGTTTTGAATTTTTGAAAATTCCTTCAATGTTAAAGATAGGGATTTTTCAAATTTTCCAAGATTTTTCCTGACTTGACCTTGAAAATTGAATCACTTTTTGCCTATCGGGATATGAATCTTCAGTAAAAATTTCATGACGATATATGAAAAATTGTGGGCTTCAAGCTGTTCACAAATAGACAAACAAACAAACAGGGGTGGTAATTTTACCTCCTCCAACTTTATTTGGTGGACTGGTAGAGGTAATAAACAATGCATGTCTTTATTATTATCATTATTATAGGTTACTAACACTTTTTACAAGTACTCTACAAGTGTTGCAATTCTGGGTGACATTTAGTTACAAATGCCGTTTCATTTTTGTGCTGACTTTTGCTTCTTTTACAGTCAACACGGTTCTCCTGGAGCACTGTGGTGATTCGGGGCCTTCCAATGCCACACGGCCATCAAACATCCCATAAATCTGAGGTGTAAAGTTGGTATTGTGTGAGAGGCTGACATTAGTGGTCAGTTAGTCACACAAAAACCCATTTTTGGCGGCACTGCCGCGCTGCGCGGAATTCCTCCGCACGTCTGTCTCAATGTGCCGAAAAAGTGCTGATGTCCACGTCTTTTCACAATTCCTGTGCTAGTCAGACGACGTCCCGGATAAAACACAGCGTCCAGTTTGGAAATGAACGGCACATTCCACTGTTACAGGAGTTTTTGTCATGGAAAGATGAGCGGAGGCTTCGCGCGTCGCGGTGGTGCCGCATGGCGCAAAGCAATGCCGTGATGAAGCCTCACGGGACATTTGGCATGTCCAGGCACATCCACAATTTCTCGGATAATCACTTGATGGAAAAACCACCGACAGCTGTCTGAACGCCATCTCAAAGCCGTACTGTGAGACCAAAACGGAGGTGGTTTTGTCTCGCTCCAGTAGCAAATCCATCGTGACACGCGAAGCCTCCGCTCGGCTTTCCATGACAAAATCTCTTGTTAAAAGTGAAATCTGCCGGAAAATCATTGATGTCCAGCTCTTGTGATAACCAGAGAAATGGCACACGATGGTCACGGATCCAGACAGCCATCCGTTTAGAAATGAAATGGTTGTTCAGCCTGTCAATGGCGGCTTCGGAGTGCGGCGTGCCCCACAGCCGCTGGGGGCCGTCCTTAAAGCGACAGTAACACTCCTTATTCTCTACCAAGCCCGTAACATTTTCACCCAAAGCCAGACAAATTTTTATAATGGTTTCCAGCTGCCAGTCTCTAAATGTTTCTGAAAAAATTCTGATGGAAAAAAAGCCCAAATCATTCCGCCATTTCTTGGCAATGAAAATCCGACGAGGGGGCTGGACCACTCCCCACTCAAAGCCTGCTCACAGGCGAATGACGCAACCGACAGGCATGGAAAAACTCACGCATGCGCACGAGGGTTCAAGCTTGTCTGACGCAATCACACGTGATTCAAATCCATATGGTTTTTGAAAAAAATAATAAGGTCGGATACTTTTCTAATAGACCTCGTATGTTTAAAACCACAAGCTCGACCTCGGGTTCTGGTAGTGGGGCCGTCGGTCCGTCATTTCAACCTAACCCGAGGCCGGCATCGAGAGCACAGGTGGTGGAGAGTGAGCAGGAGGAGGAGGAGACGGAGACGGAGAGAGACGTGACCCAGGCAGGGAGAGATTGAGGTTAGAATTCATCTCATCACTTGCTAGTAACTAGCCAATGCAGTGTAGCTATTCATCGCTTCGTTTCCCATTTATTGCCTGAAACTAAGACTAAGTCATCATCCTGACTTTCTCAAATCAGTCACAAACATGTAACCATTTGATTTATTTTCATACACTTTGACTTCTCTTGTATTATTGCTCCAGCATATAGAACTCTTCCATTTGTCTTGAGCTGTCACAAGGACGACCTGTGTTGTGTGTCTAAAGTAATTGCTAGTGCGTGTTAGTTATGGCATCCCCCCCTTTCACTTTTCAAATCCAGCTAATATCTTATTTCTGCTCTACTGCTTGTCGTTTGTTGTGCAACTATGATTTTATACAAAATGTATTTTTGTAATCTATTCCTTCTGTAATGGCATGCCATGTCATTATCAAGACATCTCGTATTAAGTATTAGCTGCCTCGTGGCATGGTAGATGGATAGGTAAGAAGCCAACTAGCTGTGCTACTGTTTAGCAATCGCTGGTAGCCGTTCCAAGGTGGAGTAGCTACTGCCAGTCTGGTGAGAAGGGGCAGAAAGATGTGTGATACGCTGTGGAATTGGCATAAAATATTTTTGGTTGTTATTAACATTCCATTCAGTAAGCTCACTGACAGTATCTCTCGACTGGAGCAATTGTAAGCTGAAAGTATGAAAATGTTTAACCTAGGAAATTATTACTAAGGGATTAATTTTATTCAGTAAGACATAGAACATACAATAGCGGCCCAGATGGAGTTGTGCACAACACAGCCCTTTTCTTACTGTATATTAACAGAAATCATATTTACCTCATGGCCTATGCAGCACAATTTCCCTACTGTTTCCATGTTATTCATATGACCATCTATATTTAAGGACATAATACATTAGGGAATTAAGAGTTGGAGCACCTGTGTGTGTGTGTGTGTGTGTGTGTGTGTGTGTGTGTGTGTGTGTGTGTGTGTGTGTGTGTGTGTGTGTGTGTGTGTGTGTGTGTGTGTGTGTGTGTGTGTGTGTGTGTGTGTGTGTGTGTGTGTGGTGCCTTAGCTTTGGTGTCAAATAATGCTCTGACTAGATTTGGTGTCCAACTTACAGTGTTGTGTGTTTTAGTGAAATATTGCTTTGCTTAACCCTCGTAAGGTGTTTGGGTCTGTGGGACCTGTTTTCAGTTTTTGCTTAAGGAAAATGGTATGAATATATATATATATTTTTTTTTTCTTTTTTATTTTTTTTTTCACATTGAGATTCACTGGCCAGGGCTCATATCAGGACTCATACCAGGGCTCATAATCAGGAAAAAAAAAGTTAGTGACCTTATCCTCCTCTCTCTCTATCTCTCACCCTCAAAAACATACATACACAGAACTTCAGATACATTCTTCTTTAGCATATGCTTCCAGACATCATATATAGGCCTATATATATATATATTGTATATATAACGGTGCTGGGCCCTCAGGTGATCAAAAAGTGCCCGGGCCCTTTTCAGATGCCAGTCCAGCCCTGCCCACCACCCTGCAAGAATGTAAAACTGTGGAAAAGATGTGCGCATTTGTCATGCTTTTTAAAATCTCAATAGCATGCTGGATGAAAGTCTACATTTGGATCAGACAGAACACCATGACACAGAACAAATAAATGGCCAGGAAAGCACAGGAATATGGATACTGGTCTGCTTGTGACCTACCTGGTTGACCAGAACCTATAGATGGGAGCTCCACAGAAAGTGAACCTGTCCGAGAGCTAGTTGCTGAAAAATGTGCAAAAGACAATGATAAATTAAACCCTAAATCTTGTTATGACTATTATCAATAATTTCAATGCTGTGGATTTTTACGCAGTCGACAGATTCCTGTCTGATCTCATGTGTCAGCCTGTCCATCACCACTGCAAACAAGAAAGGGCTCAGAGCTGACCCTCAAAGTAATCCTCCCTCCACCTTGAAGCTGTCTGTCATTCCTCCTGCACATCTCACCATTGTCATACTGTCATCAAACTCTGAAAAACTGGATGTCTAGCAATTTCTTACTCTTAAATTCTGATGTGACTGAGATGATAGTCATTGGTCCTGTGAGAAACAAGACATCAATTTGATCATCTAATGTTAACCCTGGACTTGTGTGTTATTCTTCACTGTGAAAAAGCAAAAACTTACGGTGAGCTTTGGTATTTTAAGGGGAGTAAAGGGACTGGTGCCCTCGAAAAACAACCAAACAAACAATGGCATCATGATGATGGAGTATTAGCTGGAAAATTTCAAGCTACATCTCAGGAAATTGACCAGAAAACTAAGCTTTGATTTAAACCCCTGTAAATTTGATAGTTATTAGAAGTTTAAATAATTTTCACATTTTTTAAAATGAAAACTCATAGAAATACCAGTAGACACTGTAATCGACTCAACACGTATTCTTTGAAAACATGAAATGTGTTGGAGTTAGTGAAAATTCAGTTAGAAGGTTTTTTTTTTACCTTATTGCATCAACTGTATTTCTTAAAGAAATGTTAAAAACTGAAAAAATATGAACGCGTTTGTACTAGAAATGAAGTGTATGGAATTCACTCAATCTCAGACTGTTAATTTAAGGCTGGCCTATGAGCTCTACTCCACTTGTCCACCAGATGGAAGCATAAGTGAGAGTATGTTTCACTGCAAGCACCAAATAGAACAACACACATGAAAATATTCCCTTAGTATTTATCAGTCAGAATAGCAAAGTCCTGTGTCAGCTTGTAGAAAATACAGCATCTGTTTTCTCAGTTTTAAGGTGAATTTCTTTTAACAATCACAGAACAGCAAGGGGCTGATTCAAGCGCATCTGTGAAAACACTGACGCTGGCTTGCAAAAACAATAAATAAACTCTCCATCTGAGAGTCAGTCTCACTGCTCTGCCTGCACAGTCTCTCAGATGGGATTGTTTCAGGATGTGTTTTCTGTACACAGTCTCACCTGTGTCTTTGATGACTGGCACTTCTTCTGTCTTGATCACTGGTGGCTGGGGAATGGGTCCAGAGGATGGAAGAGTAGTCTGGAGAGAAAAGCAGTAATGTACTAAAGATTTTCTTTAAATGACTCCACATGAGTATGAAAAGCCTTATCAGTTAATTTCTTCTTTCCAGTCACTTTTTCCCCCCTACTTCCTTGTGGGTTCGCTGTATTCGGCCAACCTCCTCTAACAAGCCTGATCCTGTATCGATTCTCCACTCAGCCAGTCTCCATCTACAGTGTGCATTTGTCGTTTCTGCTAGACATTCTGAAACACACACTCAAGAGTCTGTGCTTTATGGAAAATCTTGAAATCAGTGTTCCTGCATGAGAAAAAGTGGAATTTACTAAAGGTTTATACAAAGTACAACAAACAATTTTGTTTCCCAACTCTGGACCATTAGTAGAAAAGCACGTAGCATGTGCATCACCATGTTAATGACCATGTGATGTGACTCGGTTCTGTCGCACAGTGTCAGAGTGCCACTGGACGGACATGTTCCATACATGTAGCTGCATCCCTTTAGAAACAAGAAGAATTCGAGATTTCTGACATCCCCCAAGAGCTGACGAGGACTCAGAATAAAAGATATGTGATTCACATCGTGACCCGGACTTTACCTGGTTCCAGATTCCACAACACAATGCACTTATTGCATACTGATCCAGAATGGTCTGACCGATCAAGATGTTGCAATGTCAAATTTCATTTACAAGATGAAACAAAATAGTGTCTTCCTGATCTTGGTTTTATATCATGATGTCCTGTCCATGAAGTAGTTTTGATGTAATCCTTAAAAGTCTACAAAGTGATATTGTGATCCAGAATCAAGATCTGGATCCAGATCACCTCCAAAATGTAATGGGGTCGTCCAAGGCTCAACACCAGTGTGTTGTGAACATTTGGTGAAAAGCTGTTAAGTAGTTTTGACGTATAACTCAAAATCTGACAAAGTGAAGTATACAAATTGAAATCCTGATCCAGAATCCAGATCTAGATCACCTCCAAAATTCAGTGGAGTCTTCCATGAGCTAATCTCTATATGTGGTGAAAATTTGGTGAAAATCCATGAAGTAGTTATGAGGTAATCCTTAAAAGCCTATATAAAGTGAAATCTTGACCAGAATGCAGATCACCTCCAAAATTTAATGGAGTCTTTCTTGGCCTAATATCTATCTGTGGTGAAAATTTTGTCAAAATCTGTGCAGTAGTTTGGAAGTAATCCTGCTAACAGACAGACAGACAGACAGACAGGCAGAGACAAATTTTATTACATCCTTGGCGGATGTAATAAAGTTTTTTGACAGGTTATTATTCCCAGGAATTATGGTTTGTTTAAATGTCTCCCAGACAGCTTCTATCTGTTACAGCTCTTTGGCTGAACAGACTATTGTTCATTTCAACATTTTTTTTTTTTAGTTTTTTACTGTTTCATTAAAGTCTTTTACATTCACAAAATCAGTGCTGTGCTCCACTAAATATGTGATACTGGGGGAAAACAACTGAATTTTTTCTCCTTTATTGCCAAGATGAAAAATAAAAAAGGAACTACAATTATAAAATATAAAATTCTCTCTCTCTCTCTCTCGCACACACACACACACACACACACACACACACACACACACAAAGGTTCATAATTATTAAACTATTAAACTGTCTGAACTATATTTTATTTTGTATCTCAATCAAATGCAACCTATTCTGAGTACACACACAGTAAATTATTACTTTTATCACTCTCAGTAAAATGTGTGCCACGTGAGTAAAAGATCCTTTTTTTCATTGAACATGTAAAGATGATCAGTTACCAGAGCAATAAGATCAAGATAGACCTGTAGTTTTATGAGGGTAAAACGTGCTCACGCTTCACCACAGATATATTCATCTAGATTTCAGATGCAAAATGTCCTTGCACAGCTGTAACACCACAGTCAGTTACAATGTGATCTAGGATAAAACTGAGCTTACAAGACTACAAACAGGATGGTTATATGTTCGGCAACCGCAACCCACCTAACTTCTGATCACATTCTCCTTTTGGAGGTTTGTGTCTTTCTTGTGTGCTGTTCCCCTTTGGTTTTCTGAATAAGAAGTGAAGATAAGCATCATATCTACTGCTACATTACCACTTGTATGAGGATCTGCATGTGGTGACAAAATAAAGACAGGCAAAGGTCTGTAAAAGATCTTCCATAACTTCAAAACACATCAGGTCTGAGAGAACCAAAGAAGAGAGTAAAGGTGGGGGAGGTGGAAGAAGAGGTCATTCCCGTTTTTCAAAAATGCTTCGGTGCTAAAAAAAATATAAAGGGGGGAGGCACTGTGTGTGTGTGTGTGTGTGGGGGGGGGGGGGGGTTCTAATAATATCAACCTCTGCACCACCCATTAGTTACTCATTCTTCAGCAGAGACATGCCTCAAATTTGTCACCTGAGAGTGTGGGAGTAGTGGGATGGAGAATGTCAGATTGGTGGAATGCAGGGGGGCAGCTGTGATTAATAATTAACCACTGTCCTCTGTGGGAAGTTTTCCTACCTGCTGTGTTGCACAGCATTGAAAATGTGATGAATTTGGCCAGATCCATTATTGGCTGTTCTAAGTTGATGTATCTGTTCATATGGTAAGAATGCCTTGCTTGTCCACTCACTCATCTGTGCACCACAGCTAGAGATAACGGGTGGGAGGCCCGTTGATGGATTTGAACTATGCAGCCACCTGATTCAATGACCGAGTGTGCAGCCCCCTCTGCAATAAGTCAAGTCCATCTCTGCAGCAATTTTGCCAATAAGCAAGTCAATACACTTATGATGTACAGTTGGGGAATTAATAAAATCAAAGACATTTCTATATTTAGTTTAATGTAATTACAAACAGAAAAATACCCCATCTTCATTTTAAAACTCTTTGGTCTAAATTGCAAAGGACACAGCAGGTCAAAGTCACCTGAGATGCTGATGTGGAAATGTCTGATTCGCCTGCACGGGGGTGCGCAAACCACATGCACGCATGTGTTTGGGGGGGAGCGCGCGACCCAAACGCACATATGTTGTGGGGGTAGCTGACACTCTGGCACACCACATGTGTACTCGGCAACTCCACAGTCATGGGGTCACGCAAACAAATTTCACCGCCAGCTTAAAAGTGATTGTCTGCTGACTGCTGTCGTGCTAATAGTGTGAATGGCAAGTGTCAAGCAAGCGGTGTTTGATGTTCGTGTGTGTCACCTGGAATTTGGCCGACACCTCCCATGAGAGGGATCGAATGGACTCTGTCTTTCAGCCACTGGTGTGCGCAGATAGTTGTAACAACAGATGTACGAGGTATTAGAGGCAGCTCTGATTTTACACTTCTTCATGCGCAATTCGACCACATTCATACTATGTGTGAAGGGGCCCTTACTTTTGAACTTATTATTTCAAAAAAAAAGTTCACAATCTAAAGATAGTTATTTTTCTCAGAGTAATCAAGAAACAAGTAAAAAAATAAATAAATAAAAAATAACAGAAAATACATTTAAGAAGCTGAAATCAGACAATTTGGACATTTAAAAAGAGACCCAAAATGATTAACTAATTACCAAAATAGCTGGCAATTAATTTAATAATTTATGCAGCTTTTATCTGTTACAACACTAATGAACATATAAAGCTCCTAAATATCTCCATGCTGTAAAATTACACACGCTTATATTTCAGGTGCCTCATAGTCGTTTCTGAACACTGCGGACGCTTGAAAACAACTGTTGACAAGAAGCTGTAGTTGCAGCAGCCATCAATAAACCATGTGAATGTCATCATGATAGAAGTTCTGCACAAGAAACTTTTTTTTCTTTGAGTTGTATCGTGAATGAAACAGAATTGCAGGCTGACAAAACGGAAAGTTCCTTGTTTACAACTCTCCCTATATCTTGTATCTGCCCAAACTTGCTTCAATTACACAGGGCATACAACTGTGCAGTTTACATACTACCTGTGTGCAGACATCAGCTGGAAAAGCACAGACAAGTAGACATTATATGCCAGCTGTTAATCAAGGCCTACTGAGCAGACGTAAAAGTGGCAGGGCGTCAGTGAGGACATCAGTGGAGATATTTGACTTGAGGTACCAAGAACTCGCCCTCTCTGTCTCTAACTTTCCTTCCACCCCCATCCATTCCTGCACATTAGTAATTGAGAAACCAGTCAGAATAACAAAGCAGAGCCTTGAGGCAGAGGGACCTCTGACGTGGATCAAATCAAATTCAAATGACATCTGGTTTTTCCAACTCACCACTGTAATTGTTAGTGGGTGTGCAGTGGGTGCATGTGTGCACAATGGCACAAGAGGGAGGATGTGGAGCATTACAATCCACATGTTTATTTCTGAGGGTGGGAAGAAGTATTGTAAGAACATGATTTTGTTTGAGTGTGGAAGAGACAAAGCAGATTGAGAGGAAGGAAGACTGAGTGACAAGATGAGAGATAAGGACAGAAATGGCAAAAGACAACACTGGGAAGAGAGAAAGATTACACAGAAAGGAAAGGAATGTGTATAAGAAGAAAAGCTACTATGCTTTTCCATCTGTACATATTTGTACGTATAACGTGCCCAGTTAATGTTTGGTGATGTGGCTGTTTCCTTTTAGGAAATGCAACAAAAGCTGAAGTTATTTGATTTATGTGGGAACAGTTAACAAGACTGCTCTGAAGCTCGCAATGTTCTCAAGACTCAGGTTGACTATGTGCTATTTACAACAAGGAAAGTATAAGATGGAGAAACCAGGCCACTAAAATGTAAACAGAACAAGGAAAATATATTTCACTTGAGTTTCCTGTTGGTGTACAGACAGTTAAAAAGTAAATAAATAAATAAATAAAGTAGGTTATGAATTTGTCATTTTACACACATATGAAATGCATATTTCACGTTTAATTGTAACTTGGTTCAAGTTTAAATTAATAAAAAATGACAGAACAAGTCCTTCACTGGGTTACGCGAATAAAATGTAACTTGTGAGTATTTTCTAAAGAGGATGTGGATTCATGGATGAGGTGTACTGTGCTTGCATACATGCATGTATAACAAAGTGCGGTACTTTCTATAATTCATGTACCTGTATTAATTTAATATTTCTTTTATATGCAATTATAAAGTAATTTGTGTGGGCAATCCAAACTTTTGTACACTGGGGTGGAGACAGTTTTGCAAGTGATTTATGAAGAGTACATGTGAAACTGATAGAGGGTGGTAATGTGATATAGACAGCAGTACGTAAATGAGGATTTTACACCTGTTAATGGCTGTAAGGCACAATTAAATTAAATCAGCCATTTAAGTTACTGGACGCAGGTGCAAGGCATGTCTTTACCTAAATCTAATATACATGGATGACAACTCAGTACTCAAGAGCAGTATGTTTTATTGATTTTGTTTATTTATACAAAACCAATTCCAATGAAGTTGGGAAGTTATGTAAAATGTAAATAAAAACAGAATACAATGATTTGCAAATCCTCTTCAACCTATATTTAATTGAATACACCACAAAGACAAGATATTTAATGTTCAAACTGATAAACTTTATTGTTTTTGTGCAAATATTTGCTCATTTTGAAATGGATGCCTGAAACATGTTTCAAAAAGCTGGGACAGTGGTATGTTTACCACTGTGTTACATCACCTTTCCTTCTAACAACATTCAATAAGCGTTTGGGAACTGAGGACACTAATTGTTGAAGCTTTGTAGGTGGAATTCTTTCCCATTCTTGCTTGATGTACGACTTGAGTTTTTCAACAGTCCGAGGTCTCCGTTGTCGTATTTTGCGCTTCATAATGCACCACACATTTTCAATGGGCAACGGGTCTGGATTACAGGGAGGCCAGTCTAGTACCCGCACTCTTTTACTATGAAGCCATGCTGTTGTAACATGCAGAATGTGGCTTGGCATTGTCTCGCTGAAATAAGCAGGGACGTCCCTGAAAAAGACGTTGCTTGGATGGCAGCATGTGTTGCTCCAAAACCTGGATGTACCTTTCAGCATTGATGGTGCAATCATAGATATGTAAGTTGCCCATGCCATGGGCACTAACACACCCCCATAGTATCCCAGATGCTGGCTTTTGAACTTTGTGCTGGTAACAATCTGGATGGTCTTTTTCCTCTTTTGTCTGGAGGACACAACGTCCATGATTTCGAAAAACAATTTGAAATGTGGACTCATCAGATGACAGCACACTTTTCCATTTTGCGTCTGGCCATTTCAAATGAGCTCAGGCCCAGAAAAGGCGGCGGCATTTCTGGATGTTGTTGATGTACAGTAGTGTTCAGAATAATAGTAGTGCTATGTGACTAAAAAGATTAATCCATGTTTTGAGTATATTTTTTATTGTTACATGGGAAACAAGGTACCAGTAGATTTGGTAGATTCTCACAAATCCAACAAGACCAAACATTCATGATATGCACACTTTTAAGGCTATGAATTCGGGCTATTAGTAAAAAATAAAGTAGAAAGGGGGTGTTCACAATAATAGCAGCATCTGCTGTTGATGCTACAAACTCAAAACTATTATGTTCAAACTGCTTTTTTAGCAATCCTGTGAATCACTAAACTAGTATTTAGCTGTATAACCACAGTTTTTCATGATTTCTTCACATCTGCGAGGCATTAATTTTGTTGGTTTGGAACCAAGATTTTGCTCGTTTACTAGTGTGCTTGGGGTCATTGTCTTGTTGAAACACCCATTTCAAGGGCATGTCCTCTTCAGCATAAGACAACATGACCTCTTCAAGTATTCTGACATATCCAAACTGATCCATGATACCTGGTATGCGATATATAGGCCCAACACCATAGTAGGAGAAACATGCCCATATCATGATGCTTGCACCACCATGCTTCACTGTCTTCACTGTGAACTGTGGCTTGAATTCAGAGTTTGGGGGTCATCTCACAAACTGTCTGTGGCCCTTGGACCCAAAAAGAACAGTTTTACTCTCATCAGTCCACAAAATATTCCTCCATTTCTCTTTAGGCCAGTTGATGTGTTCTTTGGCAAATTGTAACCTCTTCTGCACGTCTTTTATTTACCAGAGGGACTTTGCGGGGGATTCTTGCAAATAAATTAGCTTCACACAGGTGTCTTCTAACTGTCACAGCACTTACAGGTAACTCCAGACTGTCTTTGATCATCCTGGAGCTGATCAATGGGTGAGCCTTTGCCATTCTGGTTATTCTGCTATCCATTTTGATGGTTGTTTTCTGTTTTCTTCCACGCGTCTCTGGGTTTTTTGTCCATTTTAAAGCATTGGAGATCACTGTAGATGAACAGCCTATAATTTTTTGCACCTGCGTATAAGTTTTCCCTTCTCCAATCAACTTGTTAATCAAACTATGCTGTTCTTCTGAACAGTGTCGTGAATGTCCCTTTTTCCTCAGGCTTTCAAAGAGAAAAGCATGTTCAACAGGTGCTGGCTTCATCTTTACATAGAGGACACCTGATTCACACCTGTTTGTTCCACAAAATTGACGAACTCACTGACTGAATGCCACACTACTATTATTGTGAACACCCCCTTTTCTACTTTTTTTTACTAACAGCCCAATTTCATAGCCTTAAGAGTGTGCATATCATGAATGCTTGGTCTCGTTGGATTTGTGAGAATCTATTGAATTTACCAGTACCTTATTTCCCATGTAACAATAAGAAATATACTCAAATCCTGGATGAATCTTTTTAGTCACATAGCACTACTATTATTCTGCACACTACTGTATGGCTTTCGCTTTGCATGGTAGAGTTTTAACTTGCACTTGTAGATGTAGTGATAAGCTGTGTTAACTGACAATGGTTTTCTGAAGTGTTCCTGAGCTCATGCGGTAAGATCCTTTACACAGTGATGTCGGTTTTTAATGCAGTGCCATCTGCGGGATCGAAGGTCACGGGCTTTCAATGATGGTTTTTGGCCTTGCCGCTTAAGTGTAGAAAGTTATCCAGATTCTCTGAATCTTCTGATTATATTATGGACTGTAGATGATGGAATCCCTAAATTCCTTGCAATGAACATTGAGAATCATTGCTCTTAAAGAGTTGGACTATTTTTTTCACGCAGTTGTTCACAAAGTGGTGATCCTCACCCCATCTTTGCTTGTGAATGGCTGAGACTTTTGGGATGCTCCTTTTATATCCAATCATGACACTCACCTGTTTCCAATTAGTGTCCTCAGTTCCCAAATGCTTATTGAGTTTTGTTAGAAGGAAAGGTGATGTAATGGCCCTGTCCCACTGGGGAGAGGATCAATTGCGCATGAATTGAGTACACAAATTACGGGCGTTCGTTGTCGTCCGCAACAAAAAGGGTCAAAAATGTCAAATGTCCCAGTATGAATTATGGATATACAACCCCTGGCAAAAATTATGGAATCACTGGCCTCGGAGGATGTTCATTCAGTTGTTTAATTTTGTAGAAAAAAAGCAGATCACAGACATGACACAAAACTAAAGTCAATTCAAATTGCAACTTTCTGGCTTAAAGAAACACTATAAGAAATCAAGAAAAAAAATTGTGGCAGTCACTAACGGTTACTTTTTTAGACCAAGCAGAGGAAAAAAATATGGACTCACTCAATTCTGAGGAAAAAATTATGGAATCATGAAAAACAAAAGAATGCTCCAACACATCACTAGTATTTTGTTGCACCACCTCTGGCTTTTATAACAACTTGCAGTCTCTGAGGCATAGACTTAATAAGTGACAAACAGTACTCTTCATCAATCTGGCTCCAACTTTCTCTGATTGCTGTTGCCAGATCAGCTTTGCAGGTTGGATTGTCATGGATCATTTTCTTCAACTTCCACCAAAGATTTTCAATTGGATTAAGATCTGGACTATTTGCAGGCCATGACATTGACCCTATGTGTCTTTTTGCCAGGAATGTTTTCACAGTTTTTGCTCTATGGCAAGATGCATTATCATCTTGAAAAATGATTTCATCATCCCCAAACATCCTTTCAATTGATGGGATAAGAAAAGTGTCCAAAATATCAACGTAACTTGTGCATTTATTGATGATGTAATGACAGCCATCTCCCCAGTGCCTTTACCTGACATGCAGCCCCATATCATCAATGACTGTGGACATTTACATGTTCTCTTCAGGCAGTCATCTTTATAAATCTCACTGGAACGGCACCAAACAAAAGTTCCAGCATCATCACCTTGCCCAATGCAGATTCGAGATTCAACACTGAATATATGTATATGTATATTACTTCCGGGGGCACGGCCTGCTGCTGACCCTGCGCTCACTGTTTCTTTCACTGTTTGTCTGTTAGCGTTATTAAATTTGTTTTAACGTATTTTTTTTAAGCAGTTCATTGGTTTAATGTGGATGTGATCTGTCAGAACTTCACTGCACTTTGCACTTTGGACCTTATCGTCGCAATGAAAATCGCACTGCTGTGGATCATTTTCTGCCTATCAGCGTTTGTGCACGGGAGCTGCCTCACAAGCCAGCAAAGCTTCCTTACCTACACCAGAGAGCATCTTTTGTCAATTCGCTCACCTGGTGGGGTTCCTTCAGTTTGTCTACCTGCGGACTGTCAGGAAATCCGACAGCCTCTTAAATGTCTGGGGAAGAGGAAAAAACGTGGCTCCAGGGGAGGCGTGAGGCACTGACTCTGGAGACGCCGCAGCAGATTCCCGCTGCCTGTCATCACTCTGTCTAACGTCCGCTCGGTAAGCAATAAACTTGATGAACTTGTGCTGAGAGTCGAGCATGACAGTGAATTTAGACAGAGTAATCTTGTGTGTTTGATGGAAACATGGCTTAAAGATCATCACGATACACCGAGCCTGTCAGGCTACACCGCTGTCAGAGCAGACAGGGACGCGCGCACTGCGCACAAATCCATCGGAGGGGGTCTGTGTTTGTTTGTGGATAACAGCTGGGCCACTCAACACAGCATACAAGAGCAAGTATGTACACCTGACTATGAGATACTGACTGTATCTTTTAGACCCTTTTATCTTCCGCGGGAGTTCGGACAGATCACTGTCATTCTCGTATACGCGCCCAGTCCAAATGACGACGCAGCAGGAGAGAGAATAGCAGAGAGCTATAATAATGCACTCACCTGCTCTGCTGACCAGCCCATTTTCATTCTGGGTGACTTTAACTCCTGCAATTTGTCTGACTATTTGCCCAATCTACAGCAATATGTAGACTGTCCGACACGTCTGCATCGGACGCTTGACCGTTGCTATGGCAACATCCCAGAGGCTTATAAAGCAGTATGCAGACCGCCTCTTGGAAAATCTGACCACAATGTGATTCATCTTTTGCCTAAATACAAAGCTGTGGTCAAAAGAATTAAAACAGTTAATAAGCAGGTACAGGTGTGGTCCGAGGAAAGCAAAGAGCAACTCAGAGACTGTTTTGATTAAACAAACTGGGACATTTTCTTTGAATCCTGTCAGGATGGAGATGAACTCACTGACACCATCACATCTTATATTAAGTTCTGTGAGGATAACGTGTCAGAGACTAAAACTGTGAAAATATTCCCAAATAACAAACCCTGGGTGTCCAAACAATTGAAAATCTGTCTTAATGAAAAGAAGGCAGCCTTTTGCTCTGGTAATGTGCAATTAATGCAGGAAAAAAGGAGACAGCTGAGAGGGAATATATTTAAGGCAAAAATTGAGTACAAGAATAAAGTAGAAAGTAAATTTTTCAGTGGCAATATAAAACAAGCCTGGGAAGGTCTAAATACACTGATGGGCAAAACCAGTAAGAAATGTGATGCTCTTACAACCATTAATCAATGTTTTGTTGATGAGTTAAACCGTTTCTCGTGGATGATAAACAGAAATGTGATGAGATCTGTAAAAATCTTCCTGCAGGAGCCCCCACAGCCATCACTGAGGATGACGTGGCTAAAAGTCTTTCTAAACTGAAGCCAAACAAGGCCACTGGCCCAGATTGCCTGAAAGCCCGTCTACTCAAAGACTGTGCTCCTCAATTAAAAGGAGTCTTTTCCAGATTGTTTAATTCCCTTCTTGTCACAGGAGTGCCCAAATCTTGGAAATTCTCCATAATAAGGCCTATACCAAAAAAGCCAGGGGCAAGCAAACCTGAAGATTTTAGGCTCATTGCCATAACCTCCATATTATGTAAAACTATGGAGACAGTGTTAGTTGACGTCCTGACCACCACAGTGGTCAGTGAACTAGACCCTCTGCAGTTTGCCTATAAGAGGGACAGAGGTACTGATGATGCCGGATTGATCTTGCTGGACATGATCTCAAAGCAGCTTTCACTTGCTAAAGCATATGCTTGGGTTTTGTTTGTAGACTTCAGTGCAGCTTTTAATTCTACAAAATTACATATTCTTCTGAAAAGGCTGGCTGACTTAAATGCTGAAAAGGGCCTGATGCTCTGGATTAGAGACTTTCTGTCTTGTCGCCCTCAAAGAGTTTGTGCTAACAACATTCTGTCAGGAGAGCTCATCATAAGCACTGGCTGCCCACAGGGTAGCGTTCTTTCACCTCTGCTCTTCTCTCTTTTTACAAACAAATTTGCAGTTAATGACACAAACTTTACGAGGTCTGTCCATAAAGTATAGGTCCTTGAACCCTCGTGCGCATGCGTGAGTTTTTCCACGCCTGTCGGTGACGTCATTCGCCTGTGAGCACTCCTTGTGGGAGGAGTCGTCCAGCCCCTCGTCGGAATTCCTTTGTCTGAGAAGTTGCTGAGAGACTGGTGCTTTGTTTGATCAAAATTTTTTCTAAACCTGTGAGACACATCGAAGTGGACACGGTTCGAAAAATTAAGCTGGTTTTCAGTGAAAATTTTAATGGCTGATGAGAGACTTTGAGGTGATACTGTCGCTTTAAGGACTTCCCACGGTGCGAGACGTCCAGCTGTTAAACAATTTCTCATATACTCACTTCACTGAAAGCAATCAAAAGCCGCCTGGATTTTACAAATGGTTATCAACACAGAGGTGTTTTTCCTGTGCCGCCGCACCGCGTCGGCTGCGTCCCAACGCGCGGACCCGTCTGCACGTCTTTCATTAAAAAAATCTCCTTTAACAGTGGAATATCCGGATAAAATGCTGAAACCGACTTCTTCTGAAACTTCTCTGTTCTCTCACGACGTCCTGGATCAATAGAGCCTGAAATGTGGAGGTTTTCAGCTTGAAACAGGCTGATGACGGCGCCTGAGAGCGCTGAGCAACGTCTCGCACCGTGGGAAGTCCTTAAAGCGACAGTATCACCTCAAAATCACTCATCAGCCGTTAAAATTTTCACTGAAAACCAGCTTAATTTTTCGAACCGTGTCCACTTTGATGTGTCTCACAGGTTTAGAAAAAATTTTGATCAAACAAAGTGCCAGTCTCTCAGCAACTTCTCAGACAAAGGAATTCCGACGAGGGGCTGGACGACTCCTCCCACAAGGAGTGCTCACAGGCGAATGACGTCACCGACAGGCGTGGAAAAACTCACGCATGCGCACGAGGGTTCAAGCATGTCTGACGTAAAAACATATGAATGAAATCCATATAGTTTTTGAAAAAAATAAAAAGGACCTATACTTTATGGACAGCCCTCGTAAACTGATTAAATACGCGGATGACATGGCCCTAGTCGGCCTGCTACAGAAATGTGACTCCTCTGGCGAAGCCTCCTATCTTGACCACACTAAGGCTCTTGAAGCTTGGTGTCTCGACAGCCAGCTGGAAATCAATGTGTCTAAGACAAAGGAGCTTGTTTTTCACACAAAGCAAGAACTGACCGTGCAGCCAGTTTCACTCGATGGCCAGCTTGTTGAAACGGTTGAAACTTTTAAATATCTTGGAACAGTTCTTGACAGTCACTTGAGCTTCTTTGAAAACACTGATTTTATCTTTAAGAAATGTTCACAGCGACTCAGTCTTCTCAGAAGATTGAGTTGTCTTGGTGTTAATTCGCAGATTTTAGAGCTTGTGTATTCTGCACATATTCAGAGTATTTTAACATTTCATTTTGTGTTTGGTTTGGTCACTTGAGTTGTAAATGTAAGGACAAATTAAATAGAATTGTAAAAATGGCGGGGAAAATTGTGGGAAAACCCCAGAAGACTCTGGCCCACATTTACACTGACAGGATGAGGAGGAAAGCTGAGAGAGTCCTGGCAGACAGCTCTCATCCTCTGTCCTGTCAGTTTGAGCTCTTGAAGTCTGGGAGGCGCTACAGAGCTCCTCTGGCCAAAGGTTCTTTTAAAAAATCTTTTATACCAAATGCCGTCACCATAATGAACTCAAAAAAGTGACCACTCCACAAATAAAACCTGAACTGCTTTACTTCTGTTTTATTTGATTTTATTAGATCTTATTGTACGTTTTATTTATCTTACTAGGTCTTATTCTACTTCTTCCTTTACTTCCATGTATTTTATGTATCTGATTTTTGTTTTATTCGTGTGTTTGTATGACTGTTTAATGACTGTTTTTTTTTTGTCTTTTTTGTGCTGGTGAGCCGAAGACAATTTTCCACATCGGTGGACAATAAAGAATTATTCTATTCTATTCTATTCTATTCTATATGACTTTCATCCAGTCATCCACAGTCCACGACTGCTTTTCCTTAGCCCATTGTAACCTTGTTTTTTTTCTGTTTAGGTGTTAATGATGGCTTTCGTTTAGCTTTTCTGTATGTAAATCACATTTCCTTTAGGCGGTTTCTTACAGATCGGTCACAGACGTTGACTCCAGTTTCCTCCTATTCGTTCCTCATTTGTTTTGTTGTGCATTTTCGATTTTTAAGACATATTGCTTTAAGTTTTCTGTCTTGACGCTTTGATGTCTTCCTTGGTCTACCAGTATGTTTGCCTTTAACAACCTTCCCATGTTGTTTATATTTGGTCCAGAGTTTAGACACAGCTGACTGTGAGACTGTGAACAACCAACATCTTTTGCAACATTGCGTGATGATTTACCCTCTTTTAAGAGTTTGATAATCCTCTCCTTTGTTTCAACTGACATCTCTCGTGTTGGAGCCATGATTCATGTCAGTCCACTTGGTGCAACAGCTCTCCAAGGTGTGATCACTCCTTTTTAGATGCAGACTAATGAGCAGATCTGATTTGATGCAGGTGTTAGTTTTGGGGATGAAAATTTACAGGGTGATTCTATCATTTATTCCTCAGAATTGAGTGTGTCCATATTTTTTTCCCTCTGCTTGGTCTAAAAAAGTAACCGTTACTGACTGCCAAAATTATTTTTCCTGATTTCTTATAGTGTTTCTTAAAGCCAGAAAGTTGCCATTTGAAATGACTTTAGTTTTGTGTCATGTCTGTGATCTGCTTTTTTTCTACAAAATTCAACAACTGAATGAACATCCTCCGAGGCCGGTGATTCCATAATTATTGCCAGGGGTTGTATTAATAATATATAGCGAATATATTATGAACAATCACGGTTATATAACGCATGTAGTGAGGAAACTGATCCGACACATTGAGATTTTCACGGCAGTATTACGGGTGTATTATGAATGCATCGCGCACATGTTGCGCGTGCACGGCATCTGCATTGCAGTCATAAAAGAAGCACACTCGCTCCTTTCGGCATCACTATTCACACCAACAATACAGCCTCTGGAGTATTTGCTGGACTTGCACAAGTTGATCACAGAGTTATTGTTCATTTTGTCATGCAAGGGTTAATTGTTCATGAGTTTGGGGAGCGGGAGGGGGGAAGCCACTCAGGGTGTGAGATGGTGTTTTTTTGTTGTTTTTTTGAGCGTGTCACAGAAAACAGACTTCAGCGGGACTTGTGGCTAAACAGCAAATCTTCCTTTTGTTGGAGTTATATAAAAGTCCTGGGGGAGACACAATTGCAGCAGCTACGTCTTTGTGGATCTACACAGCCAGACCGGCACTGACTGGCAGGTATGTCGCTTTCTGCCACATATAATACTTTGGGTTTACATGACGTGTTTGTTATGCATTCACAGATTGTCCGCAAATCAGCTGCAAAGCAGATGTAATAAAAACACTTTATTCGTGGCCAATTTGTATGCAGTCGCTACAGCATATTTTAGTTTGTGATGTGGACATGATAGGCATGATATACTGTATGTCTGTTTTACACACTGTCCCGGTCCGCTGCCAAGCTGCAAATCCCTGTCAGTTGCGGATATCAGCAGCTAACGGCAGATATACAGCGCATACAGTGAGTATGTATTGTGTATGAATTGAGTATATATGGAGTATGTAAGGCGGATGTCATCCGCATTCAGATTTTTGAACAGCTCAAAAATCCTGGCTGCGGACATGCGTGCCTCTGCAGATGATCACAGGTGTGTTCGGATGACGGCCGATTCATACAGGCATGTTACATGGATATTGCGGATGTTCGGCGAATATGGGCCAATTTTGTGTGCAATCCATACGCAAATCCTCCTAAACGCCAGTGGGACAGGGCCCTAACACAGTGGTAAACATACCACTGTCCTGGCTTTTTTGAAACGTGTTGCAGGCATCCATTTCAAAAGGAGCAAATATTTGCACAAAAACAATAAAGTTTATCAGTCTGAACATTAAATATCTTGTCTTTGTGGTGTATTCAATTGAATATAGGTTAAAGAGGATTTGCAAATCTTTGTATTCTGTTTTTTTTTTTACATTTCACACAATGTCCCAATTTCACTGGAATTAAGATTGTATTTTATTTATTTTGTTGATTTACCTAATGCTTAGCTGTCTATATTATATTTACCATCAACATTTCTCCAATGTATTTTTAAACCTGATGACACTTGGTGCTGTTACTACATCTTCTGGCAGGCTGTTTCATGTATCCACCGCTCTCACTCTAAATGAGAATTTCCTTAAATCCAGATGTGACCCCATGTGTTGTCTTCTAATAATTGTAGCTCAAGAGTACGTTCACTTGTAGGCATATGTCTTGCACATCATTACACTCGATCTGTGTAATATAACTACATGTTCACACATTGGCAATTAAAAAGAAAAGAAAATGCAATCCCCTATTTCCAAAGTTTACTTAATCTTCCATCCACAGTATTTAAGCAAAGTGCTGAACAGCTATACTGCATTCTGCCGGCTTAACAACACCTGTCTCTCTACCCGTGCTCCATTTGCACAGTAACGCACACCAAAATGCACACACATAGCATATACAGACGTGTGTGCATCATCCCACAGTGGTGGGCACAGTTCTGCTAATCTGCTCACTGCTAATTATTGAAGCTAATAATTTCATTAGCAGATTAGCTTTCCAGATAACTTTGAAAACCATCAGTGGACCAATTAGCTTCCGATGAATTTAGTTCTGATAACTTTTAGACCGCTAACATATTTTTGCGGGCGTAGGGAATAAAGCTTAACAGTTAATAACATTTGTAAAGTCTGAAATCAAAGATTTTAGTGCTTGCCTGTTATATGTTTTATAGCAGACAGTCAGCCATGAATGGTAGAGCTCTATCCTCTGCAGGCAGAAGAGAGCTGACTACCAGAGAGAAAGGAAAGATGCTTTATCTTGCCAGGATATCACTGGAGTCATGCACAGGCAGACAGTTTTGTCTTATGGTTATAATTTCAAACAAACTAATTCCAGACAAGTTATTGAAATTAATGTCACGGCTGTCGTTTTACAAAGTGAAAATATCAGCTATATGTTTTAGTTTTAAAATAATGCACTAATTTTGAAGGTTTTAGCGTTTAGACATACACGCCGTAATGCATTATGGAAACATTAGTTTTGTGACATCAGTGGTTGGTTGGCCAGTATAACCATATACTGGTGGGTTATACAAATAAATCTGTATGTGTAAATATGTCTTTTTTTTTTCATTTGTAAAAAAAGGCAATTTGAAAACTGAAAATTGTGTTTGCTAAAGGCCTGGGGAGGGGATTAATTGCGCATGAATTGAGTATACAAATGTTGGACGTTCATTGTCGTCCGCAACAAAAGTGGCCAAAAATGACAGATGTCTCAGTAAGAATTACAGATATATTAATAATGTACAGCGAATATATGACAGTCACGGATGTATAAAACGCATGTACTGAGGAAACGGATCGGACACATTGTGATTATCATGGAGGTATTACAGATGTATTGACAGCAGAGGTGGTGACCAAGTGGCTTGGTTTCAGTTCAGAAGGCTCCGAGTTCAAATCCCACCCCTGCCACATTTCTCCATGTAATGTGGAGTTGCGTCAGGAAGGGCATCCGGCGTAAAACCTGTGCCAATTCAACATGTAGATCCACCTTGGATTTGCTGTGGCGACCCCGAGTGCAAACAAGGGAGCAGCTGAAGATGTATTGACAATGCATTGCGCAAATGTTGCACATGCACGGCATGTGCACTGCGGTCATAAATGAAGTGCGCTCGGGCCTTTCGGCATCATTATTCACAAAAACACCACAGCCTCTGGAGCAACTGCTGGACTTGGACAAGTTGATTGGAGTAAACAAGCAGTGAACAGGGCGAGTGGTGATGTCAGCGGATGGCATCAGAGCGAAGCTTGTCTGAACGACTATAACAAGAAGTTAAATCTGTTATAAACATAGGAATAAATACTGTAACAGCTGCAGACAAGAAGGAAAAAACACACAACTGTTTTATCAAGCCTTGACAATGTAAAAAGTCAAATAATTACCTTTTGAGACGGCTCAAAATGCTTTCTGTAGCTTGTCAGGCGCGCGTGCGCGCGCATGCGAACAGCTCGGGCTGCAGCCTCCTCTGTCTTTCAGAAAGTGATTAGAGCCCTTTTCAATGGCGAATTTGCAGAAAACATGATTAATCCGCCACAAAATAATCGTTTTATACACGCTGCGTCCAGTGCAGAGCGCGTGGCAGCCGGTAGAACAAAGAACGGCGTCCGGCTGCGAACACAGCGGGTGGGATCATCAGGCCACAGGTCATGCTGTTGCGTGAAGCAAAACATGCTCATGTCAGTGCGCCTTTATGTTGTTGGGTGGCATTTTTGGGGATCCATAACAACATCTGTACGTTTTCACAGCTGGACTGGCACTGACTGGCAGGTATGTCAATGTCTGCCATGGTACTTTGGGTTTACGTGGAGTGTTTGTTGTGCATTCGCAAATTGTCCGCAAATCAGATGCAAAGCTGACATAATACAACGGCTTTATTCGTGGTCACTTTGTATGCAGTCACTATATCTTATTTTAGTTTGTGATGTGGACGTGATAGGGACGCAATATATCCCTTTTACACACTGTCCCAGTCCGCTGCCAAGCCGCAATACCCCGTCAGTTGCAGATATCAGCGGATAACGGCGGATATACAGCGCATAGATTGAGTATGTATTGAGTATGTAAGGCGGATGTCATCTGCAGCCAAAATTTTCTGCAGCTCAAAAATCCTGGCAACAGAAAAATGTGCCTCTGCGGATAATTGCAGATGTGTGCGGGTGTCGGCCGACTCATACAAGCATGTTTCACGGATATTGCGGACATTTAGCGAATATGAACCAATTCTGTGCGCAATTCATACGCAAATCCTCCTAAACGCCAGTGGGACCGGGCCTTAAGTGACTCATCACTTTTAGCTGCCATGAACACTGCCATCTACTGGCCAGTAGATCCCAACATATATGTCTGTGTGTGTGTGTGTTTATTGTTCTGCCTGTGAAGCACAGACTGACAACTGTACAGACAGATCTGTGTGGTCTGCCAGCACACAGACAGCTGTCTATGCATTCTACTACTGCACACATCTACCTGTGCATGCTGCACACACAGCTCCGAGTCTGTGAGGGAAAAGGCACAGCTGTGTCGTGCACATAGGTAGCTGTACCCAGTGGTAGAATGCACAGACAGGTGGCTGTGTGCTGACAGAAAGCACAGCTCTGTGTGCACAGGTGTCTGTGTGTGCTTCAGTTGTAGAATGCACATGCAACACACACATATGTGTGTGCATCATCTCTCATACACCCTGGAATGTGCATGTTTATTTGTGTGATACAGCATGAAACATAATTGACTGTAATGACCGCGATTTGCCCCAAAATGTACTTTGGTCCACCTGTTACACATGGAGGCATTTACTTTTAAAGAAACAAACATGAAGCAAAACATTATTTAAAATATTAAAAAGTAAAAAAATCTTTATATATGTCCAACAACTGCAATGAATGTTTTTTTTTTCTTCTTTTTCTTCTATGTAGGTGGTATATCTGTGCTGCAGTCTGTCAGTTGTCTGTCAAATGCAATCAGTACCTGCTAAATTTCCTTTTAACCATGAAAAATCATGTTTTGCTAGTGCAAAACTTCACCTATTTGCATGTTCCCTCCCAGAATTTTGTGCTATCATGTGGACACAACCCAAATTACATATTCATACAGGGAAATGCAAATGTTTTTAAATCAGCAAGCATGTGCATTTCTGAGTGTAATGGCATTTGAGCATGTTCTTATACATGCAAACCTTTAATAAATGAAATTCTTAGTATATTAAATAGGGTTTTCTGCAGTACTGGAAACAGAACAGCCAGTGGTGCAGGTGTGTGCAGCTAATGCAGCTCCAAATACACCAAGAGTCATCTGCAAGGTGCTGAAAAAAAATAGATAGCTAGACAGGGTGCACAGAGAAAAGAGAGAAGTGAAAAAAGCTAAACTAAAAATAAAATCATTTTTTAATTGGTCCTTATTTCATTATATGGTTACTTACTAAATTTGTAAAAAAAAAAAAAAATAACAAAACCTCACAATAAGCCTTATAAACAGCCATTATTCAAACTGCCTCAGTGTTTGAGTAACTAAAACCTTTAAAAGTGCATATTATAAGTAAAGCCCTTCACACTCAGCCATGTTTCCACTATGGCCACAAAAAAAAATGAGTGAGCACAGTAACAACATGTAAAACATAGTAGGAGCCCAGTGGAAACCAATACAGATATGGTATTGTCTCCTTGAACATGAAGGATGTGGTGAAACTTTGACAATGTTCAAAAAATACCTAATGAGGACCTGGTTGAATCAGGATGCAGTAAGCACTGAATAAGGGTGTAGTAATGACTGCATTGACATAAATAAACCTAGTAGGATCTTCAATGACATTGTACAAGTGTTGCGCTAATGGGCTAGCCCAGCAGCAATGTGTGGAATGCTTGTGACACAGTATTTTAGTCGCTGTCCATGTTGCTGAAACACCGCAATAAAAAGAAATCTCCTGATTTCCTTGTACAAAATGAGGTTCCCTTTGAATCATATGCACACATACCTGCCTGCACAGACATGCATATTTGAGTGTGTGTTTAAACTGAGATGGGCACATTTGGCAGAAAAGCTGTTTTTCTAACTCTAGTTGTGGACAAGAAAACTTGCAGAGAGAATGAAAAAGCACAGCATATGGTGCAGTATTATTAAGGACAGGATGGATGGAATGACAACATGGTACACGCATAGTGCAATGTGACTGTTCATAGTAAGAACATTCTAAGACTGAATTGGGTGGAGTACACATCTGAAATTGTGCACGCTAAGAAATTAGACACTGTGAGAACATGGCAGGGACATAAATCAAGAGGAAATATGGACCTGAAAACATTTTGACCATGCTCCTACAGCATTCATCAACATTTTCAGTATGCAGTGGAATTTTGATGATCTTCATCTGAGCGGGACAAGGCTCTTAAAAGAATTTCTTTACTAGTGTGAAAAGGGAGAAATGCTTTATTAAAATGCCTTTACCAATAATGAATAAGATAGAAGCAGCTCAACTTACAGATTTTAACTCAGCAGTTTTTAATCTCCCTTGAGGCATAGGTTTGCACTTGTTAAAAGTGCTGAGTAACTTAAGGAGAGCATGTGTCTTGCTATCTACAACAATGGATGTATTCAGTTTGCTTCTTAAAAACCAAAAACCAAGGGATTTACACTGATTTGCCATTCTGCCAATCTCACTCTCAATTGATATGATCTTCAGATACATTTTCAAATAAGACATTAAAAAAAATGTGTAATAATGACAGCCTAAGAATCCATGGACAATGAATATCTCTCATAGAGCTGACACATGTAGACAGACAAACACATTCACACCTACAGCCAATTGAGAGCACACCTGAGCATTTTACAGCCCACGGGCCATAACCGGCCCTTTGGCTGACTTGAGACTTGACATGGGACTTGCAGATTGGTGACTTGAGAATGACTTGACGGTGACTTCGACCCACCTCTGGCATCCGGCGTAAATAATTGTGCCAGAATCAACATGCAGGTCCACCTTGGATCTGCTGTGGTGACCCCGAGTGCAAACAAGGGAGCAGCTGAATGGACTTACTTTTATGACATAAACTCTGCATTAGCAAGCAGTAGCTAACGATGTAATTAATGTTGCAACTATTTTTTGAGGCACCAAGAATTAAATAAGTAGATATTTACCTCACAAAGGGCCCCTTCACACATAACACAATTGATGATGACTGGTGCACAAAGGAGAAATTGCTTGCCACTCATGAAAAACCTGAGCCACCACAAACGCCTCGTACAGCTGTCGCCACAACCATTCATGCACACATGCAGCCAAAAGACAGTGAATGCCGTGCGAGTGCCCATTCGACCCCTCTCTCGGCAGGTATCTTGCCAAATTCACATGAACACATGAACATCCAACACTACTCGACGGGCACTTAGAAAAGATGGCGTATTTGCACTCCCGGCATGATAGTAGACAGCAGGCGACCACATTTAAGCTGTTTGTGAAAAGTATCTAAGTGACACACAAGTGTGTCATAACCTAGCAACACACATGTAGGGTGCCAGAGTGTCTGCTCCCCCCTGCATGAAATGCTGATAAGTACAGACATGATCACATAGGGACCGACCAGCCACGTCTGAGTGCGCACAGCATAGCACAGCGCCTCTCAGCTGATTGCAGCCCAGCCACTCACTGACAGCTGCAAATGACGGGTCAGTCTGTACAACGATGTGCTACATTAAAAACACAAAGACCACAGGAAGGACAGACATATAAATAATTACTACAATAACTACATAGACAATTACATAACAAATAACTAAAATAAATAATCACAGAGCAAAGAAAAGGGGAGTGACACTTTGTTCTGTGGGCTGAACGTACAGATGGGTGTGTCTGCGCAAGGCGCTGCTGTTGAGATCTCTGGACCAGGGCATCACAGCTGGAGAACACGTACTGTGTTTTGAAGGGCATGACCTTACAACTGTCCTCCATGAGGCACGTGTGTCTACCTGCTGTCCTCATGTGGAAATACATAAAACATATATTAGCTTTGCGACAGGCTGCAGCGACCACACAGCATGCACCTCGACAGGCTGTGCCAGGTGAAATGGACCATCAGATCATGTATACACTCAGCTGGTGATCTGAATGTCATGTCTATGTCATGTCTGCTATGGTCCACATGATGCGCCGCTGACTGGACACGCGGGACCGGCTGGACCAGCATATGTGGACATGATAAGAGCGCACTGCTTCATTCATGTCATTTCATGACTGTACATCTATGATAATATACAGAGAAACAGAAGGTTCATACTTTTATTGTCTGCTCGATAAGAGTAATTAAATATAATAAATTGCGGTGTTCTTTTATGGTGTGTGGTTTTTATTTTTATTTTTTATTTTTTTATTCCCCACAGCAGCAACGTCCGCAGACAAAGCAGGGGGAGCATGTCCCCCTGCGACCTGCAGCTGTTAAGATATCTGTACTCACAAGTCACAGCTGGGGAAAACACCTCTAGTGGCTGGTAGAATATGACATTGCATAACTACACCAAGAAGCGCGGATGTCAGCTTACTCTCCTCATATGGTAATAAATTAAAACATATCGCTTCAGCTGACCGCTGCATCAGCGCACCGCAACGCTGGTGAATATTGTGCCATGCTGAGAATCACCACAAGGCGCACGTCACTGCTGGATTTCCCCACATTGTAATAATTAAAACAGATATCACATTTGCAACGCGGTCACCAGCAGAACACTGCGCGCTGAACACGCCATTCCGGCTGATGCATTCATGACATGAGCGCCAGCTCTTGAGGGGACAAGAGCCCGGCTGATGTCTTCATGAGAGGAGCGCATCAGATAATTTATGTAAAACATAAAAGGGAGAACAGTGATCCACGTTATTTCATTACTTCCTGGTGTACATCTAGGTGGAGGCTAACTCTGTTGTTTATAACAGGAATTAAGCCTCTGGAGTCTTGGGTATATTTGGGCGACTTTGACTACTTTTGGTTTTACCTTCATAATTCAACTTAAAAAAAATGTAAACTTTTCCTTGTTTGGTGTAATTTTTTTCATCACAACCTCAGCTGTGTGACTTTACAGTTTTTCTTCCATTCTGACATTCTATATTAACACAGGGAACCTAAATTCATGTAAAACGTTTTTTATAACTTAGAATGCAAATACAAATTGTAAATTTCAAAAATGTGTAAAAATGTAGCAAAACAAAGTTATATACATATATTTGCATTAGAATGCACGACTGCTTCAGGTGTTTTTTTTGTACAACAATTTACATGCCACACAAATTATATTTGTGCCACTCAGATAAACAATTCCTGTCCAAAGCAAAACTATTGTCTAGTATTGATTGGCTTTGGAATAGCCTGATACTTTGTCATTCCTGTTGCTGGCCATTTGGAGGCATCATTTGTCTCTGGTGGCTTTTTTTTTTTTGCATCACTGCAGCGTCTGCAGTGATGCGGTTGCTGTATCGGACCATCGTGGTGAAGAGAGAGCTGAGTAGCAAAGCTCTCGATTTACCGATTGATCTATGTTCCGATCCTCACCTATGGTCATGAGATTTGGCTCATGACCGAAAGAACGAGATCGTGGGTACAAGCGGCCGAGATGAGTTTCCTCTGCAGGGTGGCTGGGCGCTCCCTTAGAGATAGGGTGAGGAGCTCGGTCACTCGGGAGGAGCTCGGAGTCGAGCCGCTGCTCCTCCACATCGAAAGGAGTCAGTTGAGGTGGCTCGGGCATCTTTTCCGGATGCCCCCTGGACGCCTCGCTGGAGAGGTGTTCCAGGCACGTCCCATTGGGAGGAGGCCCCGGAGAAGACCCAGGACACGCTGAAAGGATTACATCTCTCGGCTGGCTTGGGAACGCCTTGGGGTTCCCCCGGAGGAGCTGGGGGAGGTGTGTGTGGATGGGGATTTGCTTGAGCTGCTGCCCCCGCGACCCGACTCCGGATAAAGCGGAAGAAAATGGATGGATGGATGGCTTTTTTTTTCCTCAAGAACAATCCCATGTGGGGTCCACCAACAATCCACATGGAAATGGTGGTTTTGATTGGTTTACGTCATGTGTTTTTCCACCAATGATAAAGGAGAATATGTTTTTTCTCACCCTCCACCCCAACCCCAGCCACAGCAGAGAAATTAGGAAAAACATGCGCGCGGTGAATGCAGCCCCTCTGTAATCAAATACGTTTGGTTTAGTTTAGAGCATGCGTTTAACACCAAATCATAAAGGGACCATCATGGTTTCTTTCACCTTGAAACTGCTGCAGGCAGAAAAGAGCAAAGACAGAAAGAGAGAGAAGTCCAGCTCCACACATATTACCGTAATAACGAAGCAAAAACCTTCCGAAAATTATTAATCATTATTCAAGTTTTACTGAGTCAATCAACAAAATTTAAAAACTGGTTTAAAGGTTGAATACTGCACTTTCAACAAACATTCAAATTGAAACTGAAAGCATGGGGAATTTGGTGGCAGGAACACTTTATTCGGTCATGTGACTTTTGACACAGATCCGCGTCAAACGACTCCAGAGGGTTAAGTCTTATAAATTATGGTGTTTTATTAATTTTGTGTTCCGCTGCTTTGTGTGCGACTTTCCACGTACTTGCACTGTGTTCATGCGCACGAACACGAGCGTGCATGAAACTGTCGCCACAGTATCGTGCACACCTGTCTGACCGTGCGTCCCTCCTGACAGCAGGTGGAATGTTTTGCGGTTCCCCATTTCGTTTTTGGTTTGCGGATTTTCTTCTGGTCTCTGCGTCTTTCGTGTTATGTGTGATGGGGCCCTAAATAAATGCTGTCTGTCTCTGTGGCAGATGTCCTGTTAAGTGCAAAGAAGTTGAGTATTGAGTAGGGGCTCCTCTCTCAGACCCAACCCCTCCTCCCCATTCAGACCAGTGTACGGGAGCAGGCTAGATGGTGCCATTTTGTGTTCGTAGAGTATGCTTTTGAAATACAAGTTGTAGAACCATCCAAACATGTAGAATTAATGCAAAGTATAGTCAAGAAAATATGATATCTCTGTTGTAAGCCATGTGGCACCCACAGTGACGAGGAGAGCCATTAAAATAATGCCTTTGCTTGGTACGCCAACATGTGGCACACACTACAGAACCACTGAAAGGCTGAAGAAGGCTGCAGTTGGAGCTCAGTCACACTGGAACAGCTGGATATGTAATTTCCTCACATATTCTTTCAATGTTTTGCATTGCATACTTACAGCCAATCATCCAGTGTTGAGAGTAGGATTAAAGATTTTCTATATACACATATTGACAAGTACATTGTGACATTATAAATTATATGCCTGTGTTGATGTGCACATTTTAATAAAGTTGATTATCTTTTGCCAAAATTTTAATCATGCTTTTGTATCACTTTATGAATGAGGCACCTATGATTTGGTGCCTGTACAAATAAAAAGACCCACAGATATGACAAATCTGTTGAAACTATATATTCCTTAAAACAGGGCTTTAACTGTGAGAAGAGCACCATGTGATTTTTCTTCAAATCCTTAAAATATTAACTTAAATGATAGAGAAGATGTTACATACCGTCCATTCATGTTTCTCCACAGCAGGTTTTGCAGGTGTTATTTCTCTGTAGCCGCTTCCTTCCCCTGAAGCCTGAAGAGACCAGTCACACACTGAAAGTTAATTCCAAAGCTTTTGTCTTTCCACAAGCTCTTCCACTTTTTATCCGATATGGAGACAGCTGCTAACCTGTAGTATCTGAAAAATTTAGTTCAACTGAATGATCATAAACTCTTTGTAGTTACTGTTATGTTTTATAAGCAGGGCACTTCCATGTCTAATCGTCAGATTTTAGAAATACTAAATGCTTGAAAATTTCAGGCATGGTTCGAAGCCATTCTGTCTTTAACTGCTTGGCTTACAGTTCCATATTTGCTGAGTTAGACCTTGCTAGAAATTGTATTTTTAAAATTCTTTCTAAATTTGGAGCTCACAATATCTTCACACTGAAGCAATATATTATGCACATTAGAGACTTTCTTTCCACATCAGAAATTTAGACTTGTTGTAGACATGCATTTAGCATGTCTACAAGTCTAAATTTCTGATTTATGAGGCATTAAAAAAATCACACATTTTAAGTGCATATTGCCCACGTACTGTCTGACAAAGTCTAGCCTAAACACACACACACACACACACACACACACTGGAATGGGCATATTGTAATTCATAAATGCACAAAATATTGTTGGTAAGTTGGTGCCTTAAACCAAACCATATTGTGTTGGACAGAAGACAAATTCACCAAGAACCAGCAAGTGCAAATGTCTTGAAGAACTGTAAATAACGGGGAAATAAATGGGGTTTACAGTGTTATTTATTCATATTTCAATCAATCAATCAATCAATCAATTTTATTTATATAGCGCCAAATCACAACCAACAGTTGCCCCAAGGCACTTTATATTGTAAGGCAAGGCCATACAATAATTACGTAAAAACCCCAACGGTCAAAACGACCCCCTGTGAGCAAGCACTTGGCGACAGTGGGAAGGAAAAACTCCCTTTTAACAGGAAGAAACCTCCAGCAGAACCAGGCTCAGGGAGGGGCAGTCTTCTGCTGGGACTGGTTGGGGCTGAGTGAGAGAACCAGGAAAAAGACATGCTGTGGAGGGGAGCAGAGATCAATCACTAATGATTAAATGCAGAGTGGTGCATACAGAGCAAAAAGAGAAAGAAACAGTGCATCATGGGAACCCCCCAGCAGTCTACGTCTATAGCAGCATAACTAAGGGATGGTTCAGGGTCACCTGATCCAGCCCTAACTATAAGCTTTAGCAAAAAGGAAAGTTTTAAGCCTAATCTTAAAAGTAGAGAGGGTGTCTGTCTCCCTGATCTGAATTGGGAGTTGGTTCCACAGGAGAGGAGCCTGAAAGCTGAAGGCTCTGCCTCCCATTCTACTCTTACAAACCCTAGGAACTACAAGTAAGCCTGCAGTCTGAGAGCGAAGCGCTCTATTGGGGTGATATGGTACTACGAGGTCCCTAAGATAAGATGGGACCTGATTATTCAAAACCTTATAAGTAAGAAGAAGAATTTTAAATTCTATTCTAGAATTAACAGGAAGCCAATGAAGAGAGGCCAATATGGGTGAGATATGCTCTCTCCTTCTAGTCCCCGTCAGTACTCTAGCTGCAGCATTTTGAATTAACTGAAGGCTTTTTAGGGAACTTTTAGGACAACCTGATAATAATGAATTACAATAGTCCAGCCTAGAGGAAATAAATGCATGAATTAGTTTTTCAGCATCACTCTGAGACAAGACCTTTCTGATTTTAGAGATATTGCGTAAATGCAAAAAAGCAGTCCTACATATTTGTTTAATATGCGCTTTGAATGACATATCCTGATCAAAAATGACTCCAAGATTTCTCACAGTATTACTAGAGGTCAGGGTAATGCCATCCAGAGTAAGGATCTGGTTAGACACCATGTTTCTAAGATTTGTGGGGCCAAGTACAATAACTTCAGTTTTATCTGAGTTTAAAAGCAGGAAATTAGAGGTCATCCATGTCTTTATGTCTGTAAGACAATCCTGTAGTTTAGCTAATTGGTGTGTGTCCTCTAGATTCATGGATAGATAAAGCTGGGTATCATCTGCGTAACAATGAAAATTTAAGCAATGCCGTCTAATAATACTGCCTAAGGGAAGCATGTATAAAGTGAATAAAATTGGTCCTAGCACAGAACCTTGTGGAACTCCATAATTAACCTTAGTCTGTGAAGAAGATTCCCCATTTACATGAACAAATTGTAATCTATTAGATAAATATGATTCAAACCACCGCAGCGCAGTGCCTTTAATACCTGTGGCATGCTCTAATCTCTGTAATAAAATTTTATGGTCAACAGTATCAAAAGCAGCACTGAGGTCTAACAGAACAAGCACAGAGATGAGTCCACTGTCTGAGGCCATAAGAAGATCATTTGTAACCTTCACTAATGCTGTTTCTGTACTATGATGAATTCTAAAACCTGACTGAAACTCTTCAAATAGACCATTCCTCTGCAGATGATCAGTTAGCTGTTTTACAACTACCCTTTCAAGAATTTTTGAGAGAAAAGGAAGGTTGGAGATTGGCCTATAATTAGCTAAGATAGCTGGGTCAAGTGATGGCTTTTTAAGTAATGGTTTAATTACTGCCACCTTAAAAGCCTGTGGTACATAGCCAACTAATAAAGATAGATTGATCATATTTAAGATCGAAGCATTAAATAATGGTAGGGCTTCCTTGAGCAGCCTGGTAGGAATGGGGTCTAATAGACATGTTGATGGTTTGGATGAAGTAACTAATGAAAATAACTCAGACAGAACAATCTGAGAGAAAGAGTCTAAACAAATACCGGCATCACTGAAAGCAGCCAAAGATAACGATACATCTTTGGGATGGTTATGAGTAATTTTTTCTCTAATAGTTAAAATTTTATTAGCAAAGAAAGTCACAAAGTCATTACTAGTTAAAGTTAAAGGAATACTCGGCTCAATAGAGCTCTGACTCTTTGTCAGCCTGGCTACAGTGCTGAAAAGAAACCTGGGGTTGTTCTTTTTTTCTTCAATTAGTGATGAGTAGTAAGATGTCCTAGCTTTACGGAGGGCTTTTTTATAGAGCAACAGACTCTTTTTCCAGGCTAAGTGAAGATCTTCTAAATTAGTGAGACGCCATTTCCTCTCCAACTTACGGGTTATCTGCTTTAAGCTGCGAGTTTGTGAGTTATACCACGGAGTCAGGCAATTCTGATTTAAAGCTCTCTTTTTCAGAGGAGCTACAGCATCCAAAGTTGTCTTCAATGAGGATGTTAAACATATTTGATGCTGGTTTGTGGAGTGTTGTTGTTTATAATGTATGGATGATTATCCCACTTCTAGGAGAAGCATAATGACCTTCTGCAACAACAAAATTATGAACCGTCCAAAATTGTGTTCCAGATTATCCTGATGATGCTGACCTCAGGATGGTGGGCAATGCACTCCAGGATGACCATGTATCCTTGCAGATGGATTGGGTTGGAGTTGGTGATTATCACGTGAGTTTGTTGTTTTGCTATTTTTTTCTATTGGGAAGCTAACTGTAACCCAACAGGAGGCATGTGGACAGGGGGTTTGATTCACGTCTCATACGCCAAGAGATACCAAGAGTATGGCCTTTGTTCCTCAACGGACAGAAAATACACCAGAACAAGTAAACATTCACTCAGGTGCGATTTAATGCCAATGTGTAAGCTACACATTGGTGATGGTCTTGTGGTTAAGTGTTGGGCTTGAGGTTCAAATCCCAGCCTGACCAGAAAATCACTAAGGGCCCTTGGGCAAGGTCCTTAATCCCCTAGTTGCTCCTGGTGTGTAGTGGGTGCTTGCATGGTAGCAGCCTGACATTGGGGTGAATGTGAGGCATTGATGTGTAAAGTGTTTTGAGCGTCTGATGCAGATGGAAAAGCACTATATAAATGCAGTCCATTTACCATTTACACATCTCTGCATTTTAACACCACACATTATAAACACAAAGCCCCCAAAAATTGCATCTTTAAAATGTAAATCAGAATTATTTACAATTGTCCTGAAGTTCTTGCACTTGTTGATTCTACTTCAGAATGAAACATTCCTCTGCTTGCTACAATATAAAGGAACCAAACATGGTTTTCATGTCTGTTTTCTTCTTTGATTGCCATGGCTTTTGCTGACTTATATGTGCTGTTTTTGTTGAAGTGGTCATGTGTTTCTGTTCCTGCTGTGTCAGTTTGTGCTATGTCTGTTTATTTGCTAGTCATTGTCTGACTTTATTTTCTCTTGTTCCTTGTTGTGTTTAATCAATGGTGTTTCCTCTCTTTGGTTCTCATTGTGTTTGACCTGTCCATTTACTTGTGCATTTCTCCAGTGGATCATGGCACCAAAGACGAAGCCATGCTACATGGAAATTCACAAAGACCAATAACTACTAGTTGTAGGGCATAGTGGCATTACTTCCATGAAGTAGGAAGCAAATGCTAGATGGTCAGTCGGGAAATATGTAACAACTTTGCATTAATTCCAATACAAAATTCTTATATCTAACATTTTCTTTGAGTCCTTTGAAGGACAGGAGACAACCTGGTACATTAACAGTTTCTTTATAGAGGAAAACAACTGTGTGTGATTATTATCTGAGATGAAAGGCACAACCACAGATCAGGAACCTGTCATTTCCACTTTGGATGTATTTTTCCACTTTATCCAAACAGCATTTGAAGACATGTTGATAGCAAGAAGTAAAATCTTAAAACATATTCTGTCTGGAAGAATGAGACTGTGGTTCTTTGATCATGAGCGGACAGAACAGCTGCGAAGATGATGTTTTGCCAAATAACAGTGATGGCTGCTGGTGGGCTGCAGTGAGACACCTGTGTTAGTGTGGGTAGTCAGAATCAGCTCTTAAATGGCTATTCTCTAGTATCTGTTAAAAAAAATAATGACAACTCATTAATAATGTAACTGGCAGCAATAAATTATAGATAATATTTAATAGTAGATCTCACAAAAAAAATGGCAAGAATTTTTTTTAATCTCTTTAAGGTCAGACTAATTTTAAATATAGTAAGTAAAAAGGCAGTATGTCAAAGCAAGTTGTACATCATGAAGGTATCAAGCACACACAGTCTGATGACGTACACAAAGACTATTTGATGCCATGCAGTCAACACAAAATGGTCACTTTTCCAGCCCCAGTTTTCTTTAGACAAGTCAGGAGATGGATACATGAACATTTTCCATTCACTGAATGTGTTTTGTACTTCATTTATATCCATCATTAAGACATACCAACCACATGGTACTGTTTGTTAAATCTATTTGGGATAGGCAGTTCTGAAATAAAGTGCAAGAAAGAGATGAATGAGGAGTCATCAAGACACCCAGACAAGGAGTTACAGGCTTCTGTGGCTGCAACTGGAGGAACTGGGAAAGGTGCAAAATTTGTCTGTTGCATCACCAATGTCACATTGAAGTGAAACCAAGAATGATTTAACAGAACTCAGATCAAATCGAGGCTGAAGTCTCCCATGTGCCTTCTAGCAAACTAGTTGAAATTTCACATCTTAGTTTTTAGAAATCCCTTTTCTGCTCCACTTCACCATAAAGCTGTATAACTTATGATGCAATAGACAAAGGACGGGTTTATCATACTGCACTATAATATTTGTATTTATTAATGACATAAAAATGAAGTCTAACTAAGCGGCCTTGTGGATTTTTTTGAAAAGGTTTTCCCACATAGAAGAATTATGGTAATTAAATTACAAGGGGCCAATTATTTCCAAAATATGACAATAGTTACAGCTGATACTCACTATATCTGAGTCATCTTCATCTTCTTCACAGTGTCTCTCAGCAGCGAGGGGGTCTCTCACCACCCTGAGCTCGCCAATCTCCCCCTGTTACAAAACACAGACATGGTCTTTTGGCATTTGTGATATACTGACTAATACACCGGAACTGTATGTGTTCACAAATGAGTATCAAGTACTTATCTCAAATCTTGCTGATAGAGTTTGTTAACATTTTTCAGGGAATTCCCCATAATCAGAGGGTTTATTGATGTCTCTGCTTTGAGCGTCTGCCTGTGAAGTGCTGCTGTCTCTGTCCCACACACATTATCTGATGTATGTTTCCATACTGGAGATTCACAGGCAGCATGAAAGGCCACAAATGTGGCACGAAGAGGACTCTTAAAACATTTACGTCATGAGAAAAATATTCCAAACTTTTTCTGTTTAAACTTTGATGATAAACAGCAAAGGCTCAATGACCTTATAATGTTGCCACTTTTAACATTTAATTTATTGAGACAGCTTGTTATGATCACTCTGGAACTGAGAGCTTTAAATGTTGATGTTCTCACAGTCAAAGTCAGTCTGGTCTCAAATACAATTTAGGACCAAAAAAACGACCAAAATATCAGTGCTGCTTATTTTAGTGCTCAAGACTTTGATGGTTGAGAAGCAAAGAAAAATAAAGCCTGTTTTATAAATGCATTGTGCAAATATGTAGATACAAATCTGTCTTGCTGGGGATTCAGTTAGGTGAAAAATTTAATCAACAGAACTATTTAACTTTGGGCCATGCACTCAGATGCACATAACAGTCCAAACCACAGAGAACAGATCTTTTTCAAATTAATCTTTGATCATTTACATCTTACTGACAAAACATCAAACAACAGGATCTTTGGAAAATTTCTGTAATACAAAGGATCAAAACAAATAGAGAGTGGAAAAATAAGATGAAAACTTCAGCTGGGAAGAAAGTGAAATTTCCAAAAGCAAGACAAGCAATTTGGACAAAATTAAAATGTAAAACTATTTGGGCAGAAAGTAATGATTTTTTTTTTTTGGTTATCGATTAACTATTGATTACAGTTTTGTTTCATTAATTAGGCTGTTATGTAGCAATTATTTATTAGTTGACTGATTATTTTATGATTATTTCATTATCACTTGGTTAAATTATCAGTAAATCATAATCATAAAGTGCATTTAGAAAGTATTCACGACGCTTTGACATGCAGTGTTTTTGAACAGGCTGCACAATGTTCACAGCTAGTTCACTCAAGTGGTGAGAAATTTATGCACGCCAGAAATTTTGAACATTTCAAAATTTTCTTTGCACACTGGCATGCAGCCATGCACAGTTTACAACAGTTTATGATGAGTTTACTCAAGATTGCATGCCAGTGCAGGGATCAAGTTTGTGCAAGGGTCAAGGTACCTTTACTGTCCCTGTTCCACTTCCAGGCAATTAACTTGATCAGGTGTTGTCAGCCAATCAAGAGCTGTAAAACCCCAGTTTTAAAAATCAGGTGTGACTTCAGTAGGTAGACGTGGAAAACATGCAGGGTAGGTGCTCTCCAGGAACAGGGTTGGTGACTGCTGATCTAAAGGTAGGCAAATAATCACTTAAGCCTGAAAAGTACCCAAGCAATTATGAGTTATTACACGTTTTTCCACCAAGACTGGTGACAAAGCTTATGTTTAACTATTATCAGTTTGGATCTTTGCATTTGATTTTTTTATTTAATGTCAAATGCCATTGAGCAGCACTGTAGATTAATCGTTAGCACTATTAGAAAGTCATGGGATCAATTTCCACCTGTGGCCTTTCTGTGTGTAGTTTACATGTTGTCCCTACATTTGCGTGGGTTCCCTCCGCGTGCTCCGGCTTCCTCCCACATCCAAAGACATGCAGGTTAGGTGAACTGGAAACTTTAATTTATTCATAGGTGTGAGTGCGAGTGTGAATGCGACAGACTGACGACAGACTGGCATCCTGTCCAGGGTGCACCACGCCTCACGCCCTATGACTGCTGGGACAGGCCCCAGCCCCCTGTGACCCGATATTAGAAAAGCGGGTTGAAGATGTGTGTGTGAAATGACATTATCTTACTTGACATGTTTCATCTTTCAAAATAATTAGTTGTATGCACAAAATAATGAGGGGCATTATTTAAGTGCTTGGTTTCACAGGTCAGTTAAATTGTGGGTGAGCATCTATTTTCTGCTTAGGGTCATTAGTTTTGCTCAATTACTGGGATTTGAGGCAGTAAAACCAACGGACAGCAATTATTTCCAAGTGGTCAGGCCTTCCAGTTACTTGGAGACTATGGCCAACAAGATCATGAGGCAATAGAGGTATTTATATTATGGTTTAGAGAGGCCAATTTTGACCAATCAAGTCATAAGAGTGAGTCAGGCATGACAGATTCTGTTTCACGTTTGACTATGAAACAGCAAAACATGCTCAGCTTTCCCCAAACATGACACTGTAGGAGCTCCGGGTCTATGACAGTTCAAAACTAGAGATCTGTGAGCAAACTCTAAAGATGATACCACCCATTTTGCCATACTAATGGCTTTGATGTATTATATATCGGCAGTAGCAAATCCTTTGTTTAAAACTACCCGAATTAACAAAGTGGGGTCAACCACATAATTGACAAATACAATGTAGTTTTAAAATCTCTAATTACCTCCTCTTATACCCCCTGTATATATTGCCCCACCAACACCACCTTTTTTTTGGTTTTAGGGGGTAGAATTTTTGTGAAACCGAATACTGGCTGCATTGCAAAACTACCATGGCAGAGCTTTGATATTTCAAATATAGTACTGTATAGTTTTCTACATTATACTTTGTTCCCATTATTTTTTAATAGGCTGATTTTACACAGTCAAACTGTGTACTCACCAGGAATTTATCAGGATCAGCGCCCCCAGCTTGCCCAACAAAGACCCCAGCATCGGGCTCTAGGTCCATCTCATCCGGGTTCCGCTCTAGTCGCATCACCTGAGCGTCTGCATCACAGTTGAGGTAGAACATCACCTTGTCATCCTTCACAGCAATGGCAAAACGAGTCCATGTGTCCCTCATGGAGGGCACGAGGAACCTGGCTGCCTCAGAAGACTGCTGCGAGTCAGGTTTTGTGTAGTATAGGATGACATTCTGGTTGCCACCCTGAACGTCTGACAGTTTAACACCCACATACATGATTCTCTGTTCGGCATTTGTGATAGAGAAAATGATGCCACCCTTGTCAGTGGTTGGTTTCAGGTGGAAGATGAGTGCAAAGTCTCGATAGAAGGGGCTGGGCAGGTGGGTGCGGGCCAACTGTCCTGTGTTGGCATCAGGACCAAATACGTAGCCTGGAATATTGTTGGGACCATAGATTTGAGTGATTTCATCTGGTGGAGGATCCCCAATCAGCTGCAGCAGGGAGACTCCACTTTGTTCTACATGGAAGAGAAACATGATGTGAGACCACATAATTCAATGTGTGTTAAAAGGGAGGGCAGCATGTCATAGACTGAAGTTAGACAAGGCATTAATAGGTTTTGGTGGTTGATTGAACAGGTCTAGTGGATGCAACAACAACGGTTGTAACTCGTATAAGACTATTCTATTTTGAGTTCTCTTTGCACTAGTAGTACACTCATATCAGTGACACGGTTTGCAAAAGACAAGATAAATACAAAATAAACACATAATTCATAGTACAAGGAGTGATTTAGAAGTTTGAGTCTGACGCAGGATAGGCAGGGCATGCATTCTGAGATACCAACATTTCTCCAAAGTGAGCCAAAACCTTGGCACTCATTGGAGAAATGGTGGTTTTTCAGAATTCAAATGATGGAAAAATAAATGGTAAATGGGCTGCATTTATATTGCGCTTTTCCATCTGCATCAGACGCTCAAAGCACTTTACAAATAATGCCTCACATTCACCCTGATGTGGGGGTGCTGCCATACAAGGCACTCACTACACACCAAGAGCAATAGGGGATTAAAGACCTTGCCCAAGGGTCCTTTGTGATTTTCCAGTCAGGCTGGGATTTGAACACCTTAACCACTAGACCATCACCTCCCCCAACCACATCATACTTTTTCTGGGTAAGGCTAAAACCTTCTCAATTGCCCCTGATGAACATGAGAAAACCTTCACATCAAAATAAAAACCATTTTTGAGCACTTGTCAAATTTTTAATACCTTTGATAATAGCTTTTCAAGGAACATTTGTGTTGGACAAGCTAGGCCAATGAACATATGCTGCAAGGAGCATTTCACTATGACCCAAGAGATTCATTGCCAGGCCAGGTGTTTGTCCCCATCACCTTCCTTCTCATGCCTTTGCAGTATTTTTCCAAAAATGACCCACCCCAACCAAAAAAACAAATCAATCCAAAACAAAAATAACAAAAAACAACAGTAACTAAAATTACACAAACCTTTGAAAAAATAATAAAAGATAGAATGAACGTATTCATAGACATGAAAAAAGCCTAAATATGTGAGTCCACTCCCTGCAGTCTGTTAAAGGTATTGTGCTCACTGGGTTTGTTAAGATTTAAGTCATAAAAACAGTTTTCTTTGGCACCACCATAATTTTATTCCTTGTCATTTAGATCAGGGGTATTCAACTCGATCCAGAAAGAGCCGAGAGGGTGCAGGTTTTCTTTGCAGCCACCCGCTCCAGCAGGTGATTTCACTGATTAACATCACATTGAGCAGACGGAATCAGTTAATCAGTGAAATCACCTGGTGGAATGGGTGGCTGCAAAGAAAATCTGCACCCTCTCAGCGCTTTCTGGAATGAGTTGAATACCCCTGATTTAGATAATAGATTCATAATATGATACTGTCCTTGAGTTGGAGAAATTTAAGGGATCACATGCTATGACCAACATTTGGTAGATTTGAAAGCGAATTACATGAAATCTTATGTTAATGTAAGATTAGATTTTAGAGGAAGAACTCAACCCTTGTATTTCTTGTTAATTATGCAATTTGTTAATCTTAATTTTACTGTCTTAATGTATTTATGAATTGCTTATTTTATTATTACTTTTGTCATTTGATTTTTGAATGGACCACAATGGAAATAAGTGTTTTCACGTTCTTGTGTCATCAATGTATTTTTAACATGTTTACAATTATTACTTACTAAAAAAAAAAATCATGCATGCATGCATACACATACACAGACCCCAGTTCGTTTTTAATATATAGATGATTTACCGCCCCCTGCTGGAATGGCGTGTGAGACCAGAATGTAATTATCAACACACATTTTTCAGTGTTGGTTAATATCCATAGTTTGTCTAAAAATATTAGTCCTATCAACATTCTGTTTTGGCGGCATTCATCTTTGACCCAAAATTCAAAAGAATACGAAAAGACAAATGTCAGCTCTCCCCAGTTTGTCTGTGACTGAAGTTGAACACATGCATGCATACATGTACAAGGACACCACTTCGCTTTTAATATATTGTGGCAAGCTGCGCAGAAGAACAAAACCGAGCCAGACTTTTTTTGTCTTTTCTGTATTCTGCCCCAAGTAGAATGCAGAACACCAACAAACAGAGGACAGTGGTCGAAAACATCAAACGCACTGCACTTCCCACTCATGGTAATGGTAACATGACACTTAACTAAACCTACAAACCCAATGAACTACAAAACCACAATAAATCAGTAACACTAACAACACTTTTAAACTAACATGAAACCATTTTATAAAACATTTAAAACCCCAAAACCCAGAATTCCCCTGGTGTATTGCAGCACAACGTCTATTGTTCACTGTTGTTAGCTAATATCCCCAATTTCTCCAAAAATCTTAGTCCGATCAATTTTCCATTTTTGCAGCATTCATCCTTGACCCAAAATACATCAAACATACCAAACGGTTGTTTCCCAGTTTATTTGTGATCAAAGCCATACAGACACATGCACGCATACATGCACACGGAGGACACTTGGCTATTATAACATAGATATTATATGCTTGGATTTCAGTAGAAACAAAATTTTCTCCATTTTATGAAATTTGAAAGGCCCTTTAGCTTTAAGCAACAACACCTCTGCATTTAATGTTAGATTATCATGAATAAACACTGGCTATGTAGTAAGAGCAGCTTTTAAGGTTTTGCTTTTAACATATGCAAATTTGAATGATTGCCCTCTAATTTGGTGAACTTTCTGAAAATGTATGTACCTTTCCAAGGCCATATAGCTTTAACACAGTAACAACAAAAGCATTCATCGTGTACATCATTAGAATAAAAGGGCCCATAAGCCTATACATGGCTGCGGAAAAGACAATACAGATATTGTATTGGCCTGCCTGCCGTCCTGACCTGTCCCTAATATAGAATGTGTGGGGAATTTTAAAATGATATAAAGGCAACACTGACAATGTGTTTACAGAAGGAATGAAACAAAATAACACCCAAAAACTTCAACGCTTAGTGTTCATGCCAAAATGACTGAAGTGTTTGTTGTGAGATGGAATAGCAATATGACAAAGTGCTAAATGCAATCAGCATTTTTTTTTCTGATTTTGGATTGTATATTTAGAAAGTTAATTTTCTATAAAACACAATACATAAAATTCACAGAATATTTACTTTTAGCCCTCCATCCACATTTACCTGTGACCCTTCAAATGAAACAAAAAATGGGCAACTCTGCTCTTAACATACATGTGGTTTTGAAGTTATTTATGGCTTGAAATGAGCTTGGTGTAAGTGTCTTTATATTCAATTTCTAGTTCTAATGTCCAACAAGGCACCACTATATTATTTTATAGCAGTGTACTTATGCTTGTTCTGTAATTCCTCGCGTTCACACCGGACGCCACGCAACCGCCACAAATTCGCCTCCCTCACCTGGCGATGGACGCGCCACCATCGCACGGTGTATCGCTCTGCTTCACTGCAAAAATTTGCCCCAATGGATCAACAATTGGAGGAGCTTCATTTCCGCCTGCCATGAAGCAAACATGGCGGACCTTGATCACACAAGCGAGTTGCTGTTGTTGTGTGGCCGCCAAAGAGAGTGAGGTACTGCTGGCCACCACCAGAGGGCGCCTTGCCTGAAATGTGGGCTTTCAGGCACGATAGGGGCGCTGCCGTCTCACAGGAACAGCCGAGGTGACAGCTGTCACTCATCAACTATGACAGCTGTCACCGATCATCTGCACTCACCCGGATTAAAAGCAGTGAGACACCTCCACCACGTCACCGAGATATCGTTCTTCTACGAGGTAACTTCTCAGCTATCGTCAACTCTGACAAATATCTGAGCTCTTTTTGCAGGCCCGTTTCCTGTGGTGTTTCCTTATCTGCTGGATTGGCATTGGTGTGATTAGCGACGGCTTCGCCTCACACCCCAACCAGATAATTGGTTAAACAGGAGCTGCACGAGTCTGGTGATTTGACGGTGGAGGTGGACTTTCCCATTCGTTGGTTGTTACTGGGTGTACACCACCAACCACACTGATCTGTCTTTGCTCTTTCGCCAGCAGTACCAGATTCTGACACCTGCGGGAGACGGTGGCCACATGAGGTGACTCGGGAACCTGGCCGGCTCCCGTATCCTTCGGGTCGGTGGCGGAGGAAATCGTTTTTGACTGGTTACGGTTCTTTCTCTAGACGGGCCGGTTCTCCTATCGTTCGGAGCATGCCCAAACGACACCTTTATCCATTGACTTTGTAATTTATTTCTACTAACTCTGCTTCCTTCTTCGTTGGTTGTGGCATTTCACAACAGATAAGTGTTCAACATTTAACTCCTTCTATTGTCCGTTCATTTACGCCCCCTGTTGTGGGTCCGTGTCACTACATCTTTCACAACATGCTGTGCTCTGTTTGTTGTGGAACAGCTGGGGGGGGGGGGGGGGGGGGGGGCCATACGTCACAGCAGCACCATCCTGGGTTCACAAATCCTCATGAGATGTTCCCAATTTAGGTAGTTTCATTATTTGCTGCAGGAGCTGCGTCTCAATGATTGCCGCTTTCAGCGGTACGTCCACCTCTCCAGGACCCAGTTTGAGGACCTCCTGTCCCATTCACATGCACACATGTGAACAATTAAAAAAAAAAAAAAAACTTTCTGCCACTGCAGTTCCTCGCTCTCCCCTCCAACTCTGTCATAACTGTGTTATAAACCAGTCACCATTTGTTTTATTATACATCTGTGTAGTTAATAAAATTATCTTCACGGACAATTCGTTCGTGCGTGCACGTAAAAAAAAAAAAGAACCTGGCTGCTGCTTCTGCGGTACTGCTGCTCGCTCTCCCTTCAAACTCTGTCATAATTGTGAAATAAAGGACAAAAGGGACATAAGTCCTGCTCACAGGCTGGCTGCCAGAGACAGGACATGTCCACACCAAGTATAAACTCCAGACATCTCCACGTCACTACATCAGTCCCTGATTGGTCATCGCGGCATGACATTATGAAAAAGTTCAGATTTTTGCAACTTGGGAAGAGAGCGACGCGACGCAATGCACGCAATATCGCGCCACAAACGCCCCTATTGCTCACAATCGCTTCATTTGCGTCGCTTCATTCGCGTCCATCGCATCCCATTGCATGGCTTCGACTTTTGTGGGCCACAACGCGTCCTTCCATAGGGATTACATGGCAACCTGTCCTCCGCCGTCGCTCATGTCGGTCTGGTGAGAATGCGGCATAAGACACAGCAGATGAATTGCAGTCACAGTGTACAGCATCACTGCAGAGGATGGCTCGGCTAAGGTAAGCAACAAACTGTAGAACTGGACATTTTAAACAGTTAACTGACAATATTGACGTAAATTTGCACATGCTTACCTCCATAGGGAGCTACTCCACGCTACCGGACACTTTTGAATGGTACTTTTATCTATTCAATGGCAACAAGAAGTGGTTACAGAATGTTTTCTTCTTGACCTATGTCATTACATCAATTAACCATTTAGCCTGTGACAGTGTAACTCAGTAATGTGCCAGTAATGAAACTTATTCCAGAAGAACAACTTGCACAATATATAGATATATAGAACAACAATATATAGATTAATTCTGTTTTTGTCCCAAGTGAAAATGTAACTCAAAATGGCTAAAAATATTGCAAATGTTGAAAAATGTCAAACTTCCCCTTTATCTTGAGTGACTGAGGTGAGCACACATTAAACGTGTAAAAATGTTTTTGCAGAGTATTATGTGACTGAAAAAATATATTTTAAAAATACAAAAATATCTGTCAATATGGTTTCTGCACAACAGTAGAGATAAATATCAATAAATAATATCCCTGAAGACATCCCTTGAGACCTGTGCCAGCTGCTATAGATCATGGTTCCACACATACTAGAACCAATAGCTAGGCCATCACCCTTGGCAACACTGGTGAGATCACGGCATTCAAATCTGAATCATTTTGGAAATAAAAGCAACACAAAGAGCAATGTGATACTCAGCTGCTTTGTTTGTTTTTTTTTAGATTTTTCTTCAACTGAACCTTTTAGGTTCCCATCAATTATGTTTTTTGTTTTTTTTTTTCTGAAAAAGAAAATCACTGTTTTGGCAGAACACGCGACATAGTTTGGAAATCTTTGAAGAAATGCTTTGGGTTACCACCTGGTGACTCACACACAAGTTCTATCACTGGGTTCAAAGCCTCCCCACTGCCCTGAGCACTGGCTGTCAGCTGGCTATGTTGAGAGCAAAAACACGAGGCAATCAGTTGAACTCGCAGTCCTCTTGCCTGCTGAACAACCATAAACACGAGTCTGAACATTTTGTATTCTGCGTGAGGACTGGCAAATGCTTTCTACAAAATCTGAGCAAAGAGAAGACCCAGTCAAGTTGTACACAAGGCGGCAATAAAAATACTTCCACCATTAATTATGCAGACCCCCTCTGTTCCACTCACCACCGACATTTGTGAAGATTTATGACAGAGTCTACTAGATTTTTTTTTAAACGAGCAAACATATTACAAAGAAGTATGAATCCAGCAAAAAATCAAGAAAGTATTCAATTCAGTTCAATTAAATTTATATCCTACTAAATCACAACATAAATCGTCCAGGGTTCACAAGGATAACCGTTACCCAAACACCCTGAGAATTCAGGAATAATAAGGATATATTTTATATCTCATCATTAGCCAACATCAGAAAGAAAAAAATTACAGGAAATGGCAGAGAGGAAGACTGCAATAATTTAATAAACTTATATGTGGAAAAATACTAAAAATCAATATACATGATTAAGTCATTCATGGAGAGGTGAGATATATGCTTCCATCAGTCCTGCCAAAGTATAAAAAAGAAAATGACAGCTCTTAAATATCCCTTGATCAAACCCTACTAAAACAACACGGCTTTTGCTTCAATCCTCTATGTTAACCACAGTCCAACATGTAACAGGTGCCAGGGTGATAACATCTAAGACAGCTGTAGCATCTGGCTTGCATGCATGAGAGTAAAAAAATATAATAATAGTAACTTCCTATCCAACAGATTAGCAAGATGATTACCCTGATCAAATCATTTCTGTCTGGCCCAAAAGTCAATAAGTCTGAACAACCAACCATGCCCCAAACCCTTCTGGCTGTTCATGGCATGTCTTCCTGACCTTAATATCCAAACAATAATAATAATACAAGCGGTACGATTTAAGCATATTGATGTACCACAACATTGGTGGTTGAAATATTTTAATATTTAAGATTATTCTCATAGCCAAGTCACCTGTGCTTGATATTAAGACATGTTAAGGGCAACTTCACACATAGGGTGAATTTGGTCGAATTGCACATAAAGTGCGCATGAAGCACGACCTGTATGCAAACATGTAAAATTGTAGCTGCTCCCAACGCCTCTACACCTGTTGCTACAACTATCTGCACACACCAGTGGCTGAAAGGACACAGTGTGCGCTGTGTGAGCCCATTGAACCCTCTCGCGGCAGGTGTCAGCCAAATTCCAGTTGACATGCACGATCATCTAACACCAAATCAAATCAAATCAAATCAATTTTATTCATATAGCGCCAAATCACAACAACAGTTGCCCCAAGGCACTTTATATTGTAAGGCAAAGCCATACAATAATTACGGAAAAAACCCCAACTGTTGTTGTGTTGGGGGGTTTGGCTGGACATTTGGTGTTGTTTTCTTTCTTGCTCTCAGGTGGTATGCAAACTGGTTTTTTGTCTGTGGAGAAGTTGCTGGCAGAAGAGTCCTTCACCCTCATTATTGGCTGCACTTGTGGAGGATGTTCACGTGCAGGCCTAATGACTTGCAGCACCTGTGGATGATGCTCACGTGCAAACTTAAGACTTTCAGCTGAAGCAGATAATGAGATGGCGTTCTGATTTAAGCCATGAGTGATTCGAGCAGAATTGCCGGGAACTCGACTTGTGACGTTCGTTTGTGAGACGCTGAGGACCGCGCCTGGGTTTGACACATCGTGCCTGTGAAGGAGGACGGGTGAGGGACACATGCTGTCAGCACACATCAGAGGTTGATGATTGTCTGAATAAATGTTAACAGTAATTTGGTATTTGTTACGCAGTAATTTGAACATTGATGAGAATTGTGCAGCTCGCTTCTCACTGCCGTGGCGTACGGAATGATGATCCTCCACCTGTTGTGAGAGGCTGCTCATTTACATAAAGCTTAAATTCAGACCTGAATGTGCTTGCTGATAGTGTATGCCTTTGAAGGATATTGTTTGTAGCTGTTGACTTACCTCACCTTTTCCCTCCTCACAGAAGTCAGTTTGTCGTGTCCACCTGGGGGTGTTCGGCGGGTGAGTCTGGGTCCAGAAGCATCGGGCTTCGATCCATTTGGGCGATGCCGAGGAGCGCGCTGTCCTTCACCTTGCCAGACAACGCACATTTATGTTGTACACAGTTATTGCACAGAAGGGAAATAAATTTGTTTTGTTTTTGGAACGCTTTCTGGTTATTTTAGCGCTGGGTTCAGTCAGACGCTGGTCGCGCTCCTCAACTCGCGTCTGCACATAACCCCAACGGTCAAAACGACCTCCTGTGAGCAAGCACTTGGCGACAGTGGGAAGGAAAAACTCCCTTTTAACAGGAAGAAACCTCCAGCAGAACCAGGCTCAGGGAGGGGCAGTCTTCTGCTGGGACTGGTTGGGGCTGAGGGAGAGAACCAGGAAAAAGACATGCTGTGGAGGGGAGCAGAGATCAATCACTAATGATTAAATGCAGAGTGGTGCATACAGAGCAAAAAGAGAAAGAAACACTCAGTGCATCAAGGGAACCCCCCAGCAGTCTAAGTCTATAGCAGCATAACTAAGGGATGGTTCAGGGTCACCTGATCCAGCCCTAACTATAAGCTTTAGCAAAAAGGAAAGTTTTAAGCCTAATCTTAAAAGTAGAGAGGGTGTCTGTCTCCCTGATCTGATTGGGAGCTGGTTCCAGAGGAGAGGAGCCTGAAAGCTGAAGGCTCTGCCTCCCATTCTACTCTTACAAATCCTAGGAACTACAAGTAAGCCTGCAGTCTGAGAGCGAAGCGCTCTATTGGGTGATATGGTACTATGAGGTCCCTAACATAAGATGGGACCTGATTATTCAAAACCTTATAAGTAAGAAGAATAATTTTAAATTAAAATTGGTCCTAGCACAGACCCTTGTGGAACTCCATAATTCACCTTAGTCTGTGAAGAAGATTCCCCATTTACATGAACAAATTGTAATCTATTAGATAAATATGATTCAACCATTGCAGCGCAGTGCCTTTAATACCTACGGCATGCTCTAATCTCTGTAATAAAATTTTATGGTCAACAGTATCAAAAGCAGCACCGAGGTCTAACAGAACAAGCACAGAGATGAGTCCACTGTCTGAGAAGATCATTTGTAACCTTCACTAATGCTGTTTCTGTACTATGATGAATTCTAAACCCTGACAGAAACTCTTCAAATAGACCATTCCTCTGCAGATGATCAGTTAGCTGTTTTACAACTACCCTTTCAAGAATTTTGAGAGAAAAGGAAGGTTGGAGATCGGCCTATAATTAGCTAAGATAGCTGGGTCAAGTGATGGCTTTTTAAGTAATGGTTTAATTACTGCCACCTTAAAAGCCTGTGGTACATAGCCAACTAATAAAGATAGATTGATCATATTTAAGATCGAAGCATTAATTAATGGTAGGGCTTCCTTGAGCAGCCTGGTAGGAATCGGGTCTAATAGACATGTTGATGGTTTGGAGGAAGTAACTAATGAAAATAACTCAGACAGAACAATCTGAGAGAAAGAGTCTAACCAAATACCGGCATCACTGCAAGCAGCCAAAGAGAACGATATGTCTTTGGGATGGTTATGAGTAATTTTTTTCTCTAATAGTTAAAATTTATTAGCAAAGAAAGTCATGAAGTCATTACTAGTTAAAGTTAAAGGAATACTCGGCTCAATAGAGCTCTGACTCTTTGTCAGCCTGGCTACAGTGCTGAAAAGAAACCTGGGGTTGTTCTTGTTCTTCTATGCACCACTTGCAAAGCACTTAGAAAATGTGTGTCCATTGGTACTATTATCATGAAAACAGTCTGCAGACAATCACTGTCGAGCTGGCAGTGAAATTTGTCTAAGTGTCCCATGACTGTGAAGTTGCTGAGTGCACATGTGGCGTGCCAGAGTGTTGGCTCTCCCCAAAACACGTGTGCATGTGGTTCACGACCCCCCCCCCCTTGCAGGCAAGGCGTCTCTGATCACAGAGTGATATCTTGGTCTGTGCGCTGACAGGACAGGGGGCAGGGCTGGCTGCCCACAGCTGTTGAGACATCTCTGGCTCTGGACATCACACCTGCAGCACACATCCCATGTTTTGACAGACAGACGCTTGTGTGTGCTTGTATGGAAATACATAAAAACATATATTACTTTTGAGACGGGCTGGAGAAATGGACTGTCAGTTCATTGGAAATGCAGCAGGCGATCTGAATGTCATGTCTGACAGGACACACGTGTCGGGCCATGAACAGACCAGGACAAGCCAACAGTGCAACAAATATGCCACTTTCAGTCATGTATCAGCAGAAATACGCTGTACCAAACGCTGTGTGCTCAGTTATCACAGCGCATTTTTTTCTTTTTTTTAGAAAATACATTTATCTGCTTGTTGATTTTAGCCATTTCACGCTCCTGTTACAAGACAATGATTGTAGTGCAGTGGTAACGTTCCATATGGTAATCAGAGCGTGCAGGTTCAAATCCTGTGGCATTTTTTTCTTTTTTATTTAACCACCTGCTTCTGTATTGCGTCCTCTTTTATGTATTACTTATATCAACCCAGTCCTTCCTGGTCGAAAGAGACTGTCGCATGCACGAACAGTCACACCAGGATCATGCCTGCCCTTCAGCAATGTTTTGTGGTTCAATCATACAAGTTGTTTCACCATGACTCGCCCTGCTGCGTTGTACCCTACAGAGAGTGACATATGTTGCACAACACCACAAATTACCATGTAGCAGTTCTCATTTACACCTCTGATTTGACTGCTGCTTATATTAGTTACTTCGGTCTTTCCCATTTTTAAGAATGCTGCAGAATTCTTCAGCTGACTGTTGGGCCACGTTCCCCAAAGTGAAAAGCCACGATATGCTTTAAATTTAGGACAATATACACATCCTGAAATACTGTCATGAAGCACAGAATTTTTTTGTTACCAAAATATTAATAAAAAAAACACAAAAAGAATGAAGAATTAAGGTCTTCATGCCACACAAACAGTGGTGATGTTGATGGTAACATGACCTAATGAAACTGACAAGCTCTTTTAAAGCTACATGTAACTTCATTCACACCTGCTCTGAATTTTCATAATGCGTGAGATGATAACGCTTAACCACCAGACCATCACTTCCCCAGTATTATAATATTAAGCATTTTATGAACATACATGCAATTTACCTCCATCACTCATAAGGTACTTGTAGAAGCAAGTTAAGGCACCTTGACACTTGCACGCATTTAACCCCTGCACTACCGTGCAATTCGTTACGCCAATGCGACCCACTGTGTTCCACTGGATTCTGCACTTTGTGCTGCTGGATGCTGCGTTGTATAAAATAATTACTTTGCAGCGGATTAATCATTTGCTCTCAGAGCTGGCTGATGAAACCACCTGTAATTACTCTGGATCACAGAGGAATTTTCCCACAGCTGCACTTCATGATGTGGAGAACGCATTTGCAATCATCTAAAAGGTAATTTGTAATATTTATATTGCAATGGCTTGGTAAAACAGTTGGATTTCCCTTCCTTCTTTTAGTGTCTGTAAAATTATGTTTATGATAGATTTAACATCTCGCCATAATCGTTCAGATGTGCTGCAGTGTGCTGTGAGGTGATACGCTAAAGCAAAGACTCAAAAACACTCAGTGTTTTGAATAGTTTTTGCAATGTTCACATGTAGTTCACAAAATTAAAGCGTGACAGAGATTTTGAACATTTTTTAATTTTCTTGGTGCATTTGCAAGCAGCCATTCACAGTTTACAATGGTTTACAGCGAGTTTACTCTTTGGCACAGCAGATTGCGCACCAGTGTGCAGATCAAATTCATAAAGTGTCAAGACACCTTTAGTCAGAACTTAAACCTATCAGATCCTTTTTCTTGCCTTTAAATTTGCAATTCTGCAGTTTAACCATCTTTTTAGGTCCACTACTGTTACTGCCTCAAGTGGTAAAATAATAACAGCTCCAGGTACATCTTCTGGGTCCAAAATTTAAAATGCATTGTGCGACGGCTACTTCTGGGCATGGGCAGCACAGTGACTTAGTGGTTAACACTGTTGCCTCAGAGCAAGAAGGTCATGGGTTCGATTCCCACCTGTGGCCTTTCTGTGTGGAGTTTTGCATGTTCTCCCTGTGTTTGTGTGCCCCCACCCCCGGTGCTCCAGTTTCCTCCCACATTTAATGACACGCAGGTTAGGTGAATTGGAAACTTTATAACTGCCCAGGTCTCCCTTGCAAAAGAGGTCTCTCAGTGGGACTAACCTGGTTAATAAAGGTTAAATAAAAATAATAAAAATGTGCACTGGCACATGCAATCCCCCTATTGCAACTTATGTACTGAAGAAAAATAATTACTCTGTGTAATTCTTTATTTTTTAATATACACAGCTGGTCATAAAACATTTGGTTAGCAGATCAATTTTTAAGGTGTGATAATAGAAGAGGGACCTCAGTAGGACAGGACCTGTAATACATGTAGAACTGGGATTTGATTGCTAGTCATGCTATTCTCTTTGTCTTGGACAAGACAATTCCCCTGCATTATCTCCTGCATAGTAACCTGCATGGGACTAGTGGTCCCATCTACGGTGAGTTGGAGACTCTCATCAGCTTCATGCTAAGGAATCCAGGGACAAGCACCGGCACTAGTAAGAATCAGCAATAAGTTGACAGTGTTGCTGCATCTCAAGGTTGGCTCCAAAAATCCAACTGAGGACTTGATCAAACTATTCACAAAATCAACATCTCAACCTCCTAAAGCTATGACACTTCATATATAGCATCCTCGTCTACATTCTGTTAATGCAGAGGTCTCAAACCGATTCCAGAAAAGGCCAAGAGGGTGCAGGTTTTCTGTGAAATCACCCACTCCACTAGGTGATTTCACCTGCTCAATGTCATGTTATCACCTGGTGGAGTATGTGTCGCAGTTAGTATCTTAGTGAAGCGACCACTTGCAGCTGAACACAAATGACATGTTTGTATGCAGCATTATCTTGCTATCCATGTGAATAGACTGTGGAAATTCCCTCCACTGTTCCCAATAATGGCAAAATAAAAACAATAATAATAAAACGATAATAAATTTAAATAATAATAATAATATAGAACAGCACACTCAACGATTTGCAGAACGATTGTCCCTGCTGGATCTGTGTCCTATCTTCCATGTCCAACATATAATCTACAGTTTATATGTTCCTTTTGTCCTTGGCTTCCAATTCTGTGCACAGTGATTGTTCAGGGACAGCTTCTGATCTGTGATCCAGCAGCACTTCAGGGGTGTGTGTCCTTTCATTTAATTTCATTTATTTTTCAAATAACATTCTAAGTCCCTTTGGCTGTTCCTTATTTTCACTTGGAGTCTCCACACCAGGTCCAAGGTAAATCTGCACATTGATTTGGCACAGACATCCTCTCCTCCTCCTGCGTTTTGGCTCTGGTGGACATATGACGTCATATATCCATGAGCACAGCATTTAGCAGAAGGAATTTCTCCGGTTTAAAGACATATGCGCACTATGGCGTGGAACTGAGGAGTGTGTACTTGTTTAATGAAAGATATCTATCATTGGCATTCCTCACAACAAGCACATCAAGGCTCCCACTGCACGTCCTCAGAGAAAGAGCGAGAGAGAGAGAGGGGGAGGAGAGTGGTGAGAGGGAGAATGAGAGAGCGAGGAAGACAGAGATGGAAAAGATGAGAGTGCTCAAGACCAAAATGGATTCAAAATGACCTAGTGTTGTGCGCTCTGCTACTGTATGACTTGTGCTCCCCCCCCAAAAAAAGGCATTACATGTGTGTTGTCTGGTGTCCAGCAACTGGGCCAAGCAGACAGCAGCTCGGCCACTTCCAGAAGCGGCTGTTCCTTCCCAACCATCTCAGCTATGTGGCATGCTCCCCCAAAGCTTGTGCATGTGGCCACCCCCCCCCCCCCCCCACACACACACACACACACACACCACCACCCCACCACCGCCACCACAACTCCTCCCACAGTCCTCTCATGAATCTCTCATGTTAGGTGTCGCAGCGACTACATTCAAAAGATTGCACGATAGCAGTGATGGCTCTGGGAGCAAACTGGGAAGAGTCTTGTTGACTTGCCAACTGTGAGAAATTCAAAATCCAGGCGCAACACTGGCGACACCTTGTGAGTGAAGTGAGGGAAGAGCACCACCCAGCAAAGGTCACGCATAACCAAGCAATTTCCCTTGCAGTTGCCGTTCACAGGCTGTCGCAGCCCAGTGAGCTAGGACCCTTAGTAAAGCAGGCCTCGATCAAACTTGAACTGCACACAACAGCAAAAGGGTGCACATGTCAGTCAAAGAGCCAGCAATATGCCAGCTGAATCTCTATATGGATCATAATGGAAGTACAATTTGTCATGTAGCACACATTCAATCCTATGTTTATCAGAATAAGTACAGTTTTGAGTTCTTGGCATACTTTATCAAAGATGCTCTTTTTTAAAGAAAAAATAAAATAAAAAGGTGATAATTTGACTCCTGGATACAGGTACACAATATTCTCAAAACACTACACATTGTCCTTCCAAAAACCAATGCCTCCATGAAAACAAGCAAAACTGTAATTTCCAAGAATGCACAGTTTTTGTTTGATCTCTTTTCCCTACTTCCTAACACTGAGATTCCAGGTAAGGGAGTCAGACCAGTTGATAAAGCTATATACAGTGGGAGAGAGTAGTCATAATGATGGAAAGCGCAGCATCCGGCACCAAACATGGGAATACATTTGGACATCTGGACAGCCCCAGAAAATGTGTGCTTGTGACAACAGACCATCACAATTTAAATAATCCCCAAGGGCACACGTCTTTAACTCAACAAACACACAAAAAAAGGATATGTGTAGTAGAGCGTCAAAGTTCACACAAGTTCCATAAATTACTGGTGAAATTATCATGATTGCGAAAAATGTCAACAATCCTACTTTTAAAATAATGTTATGCTGAAAATACATCATTACAAGACTGAAGAGAGACAGAAAAATGACTAAGGTCTACTGAAACAACATCTGTAATCCTTAAATTGTTCCTAGTGAGACATGAAATATCTGGCGTTTAGTAATGCCCACATGGTCAAATAGAACCAATTCTTCCTACCACATATGGTCACATACAGGCCACTGCAGGGGTCATTATTACGGAGTGTCTATACGCCCAACTGTTGGGTCAATAAAGTAAATTCACGAGCATATACACCCAACCACAACAGACCAATGAGTGCGCTTGTAAGATCACTTCCGGTTTCAACGCGGGAGGGAAAAAAGGCGGATATTTTCTCGCCAGCTGCGGGAGGGTTCACAGCCTGCGGAGGAGCTGTGATCTAAAGTGGTTCTGTTTGGCCCATCACACCCAGGGAACAGTGTCAAACTAACACCATCTTACAGCCAACAAGCAGCATTCTGTTCAAAAACTGTTCCGTCGTTGTTAACAGGCTTCCATTCAAAATGCTTATGAAGTTTGTCTGTTTTCCATTGCGGTGTTTTCACAGTAATTAAAGATGGCGCCATTAAATGTGTCAAACATACGCTGCAATAGAGCCTTAAAAAGTGGTGTAAAAAACATAGTTTAGATGCACAAAACGTGTGAAATACACGATCATGGTTGGGCGAATAAGATAAGACATTATATTTATCTGCCCAACGGTTGGGCATATAGCCTTTGCCTTATTATTAGTCTTATTTTGACTGAAGTTATTATTATATTTTGAGATTTGCACTCAGTCAGTCATTCGTCTGGTTAGCAAATAATATGCAACCCCAATTCCAATGAAGTTGGGATGTTGTGTAAAATGTAAATAAAAACAGAATACAATGATTTGCAAAGCCTCTTCAACCTATATTCAACTGAATACACCACAACAACAAGATATTTAATGTTCAAACTGATAAACATTGTTTTTTATTATTATTTGTTAATTTTGAAATGGATGCCTGCAACATGTTTCAAAAAAGCTGGGACAGTGGTATGTTTAACACTGTGTTACATCACCTTTCCTTCTAACAGCACTCAATAAGCGTTTGGGAATTGAGGACATTGTTGAAGCTTTGTAGGTGGAATTCTTTCCCATTCTTGTTTGATGTATGACTTCAGTTGTTCAACAGTCCGGGTCTCCGTTGTCGTATTTTGCGTGTCATAATGTGCCACACATTTTCAATGGGGCAATGATGGCAAGCAGACCAGTTGTGTACCCGCACTCTTTACTATGAAGCCACGCTGTTGTAACACGTGCAGAATGTGACTTGCCATTGTCTTGCTGAAATAAGCAGGGACGTCCCTGAAAAAGATGTTGCTTGGATGGCAGCATGTGTTGCTCCAAAACCTGGATGTAACTTTCAGCATTGATGGTGCCATCACAGATGTGTAAGTTGCCCATGCCATGGGCACTAACACACCCCCATACCATCCCAGAGGGCGGTCACATCTCCTCCTCTCTCCTCAAATTTTGTGTTTTTCCCTCTGGCCCAACCTTCAAAAGTCCCAACTTCACCAGACTGTGTATTCTTTGAACTATATTTGGAATAACCATGGAATTGATCAGCTGGTCTCTCAACACTATTGACACCATTTTTTCAACAATGAATCAGTGCTGGGGGACTCTACGTGCCCAGATGGAACCTATCCTGTGGGCTATGTTCTCAGCGCTTGGGAATGGCGCATCGCATGCTTGGCACCACTCTCTGTGGAAGACGTCAAGGATTTATTCTTATTTGCCTTTATGGTAGGAGGTCTTTTGCTTCTTGGATTATGCACTACCCTGACCTACCAGAAAATTGGCAAGACGGCTGCTACCAAATCCACAACCCCACATCTGTCCGTCATGATTAACGAGGTGGGCAAGGTGGTACAATCTCAGACTGCATTAACTTTTGAACTTAAACACAAGTTGGAAACCATCTTAGAACAATTGCCTGCCCTGCAAAGGAATTGATGTGGGACACCAGTGAATATTCACAATTGGATCTGGACGGTTAAAGAGAGGCCATATTGGAATTCTGTGTCTCTCTGCCTAACCTAATCATGGCAGCCTTATGAGCTACCGAAGGTCACAATGCCCCGCTGTTTTTCCTCCAGAAGGATTTCAACGGCCTTGGTGAAGCATGTGGCTCCCTCTTCATCTACCCTTCCCTATAGCCACTCCAGACTCTATGCACACACAGACAGAGACTGATATGAACTCATCTGCACACATGATGCATGCAAAAAAAAGGGATGCTGATGAAACAATGCATTCTGGGTCAACTTTTCCTATATGCATTGTATTGTAATGCTTATTTCAAACAAATGTTTAGTGCTGATATTTGATTTTCCTGTACTGTAACAGTGTGAAAGCTTGGACAACAAATAAGTAAATGAGAGTGGTAAGTAGTTTGGGCCATTCCAACCAGCTTATGGAAACAATAATTCAGAAACAACAAATATTATTTTGTAACTCACCAAATTAAACATAGAGCATAATGAGGATGAACTAACTGATTTGTGGTGAACTTTGACACACCAAATCATTTAGAAAAGCAACTTTGTTTTGCTTATGTAACATCCCATACACATGTCTGCCACCTGCTGGATGACTAAAGGATGCTGAACAGATTATAGAAAATTATGAACAGCTGTGGATGAATTTATATTTAGTTTGACTGCCACCTGCTGAACACTAGACATGTCACGTAATTGTTGGCACACTCTGCTCACTGGAGGTTGACTTCATGCAACAGCTAACAGGTTACGGTAGCAACTGCAAGGAGAAAAATGAGGCCCAATATGTGGGCAAATAGGAATGAAATATACAAAATATGGAAAAGTAAAACTGGAATTAAAGAAAAAAATAGAATATGTGGCTGGGGATGGTACTGTAACTTTTCTTCAATACTAATACAATAACATGCTTTTGGAGGACGGTATGCATTTTCAGAGGCCCAACATCCATACCCAGTCACCCAAAATGACGGATATTCGCACGAGTTAGACGCGGGCGAATATCTGTCATTGCGGGTGACTGGGCATGGACAGAGAGACTAAAAATGCATACTGCATGACAACTGCATGTTATTTGCATTATTATCACTTACTGAGATACACAACACATTAACAATATTTAGTGTCATTTCAAAACACACGACACTCAGCAAATGCATACATAAAAAGTTGGCTCACTTTAACTTTGCCGTGTTGGCTGGTACCGCACTGCTCTCCAAATTCGGCAGTGTGTCCTCATCAAGCTGGCTGCTTTGGCTGCTGTTCATTGTCGGACTATCCATGATAAAATCATCCGGAATATCCATATTGGTACCAACACACACTTCTCGCCTTTCTTGTAATCGTCTGCGGACAGTTCTTGGGTTGCGCATGATATGACATTATCACTTTATGCACAGTGGGCGGGTATTGGGATACCTGCCAGTTATGTTTAGCACTTTTTAATCATTGTTTATCAGTTAACAGTTGTATTTGTGCATGCACAGGCTCTAGCAACAGAATGTATCCCATAGAGCAGTGGGACGTTCACCCATGGTCTGTGAAAATAATAAGTGCAGGTTGATTCAGATGAGGGTGAATGTGCATAGTCCATCTGATAATGTTATCGAACTACAAGTAATAAAATTCTAGGTAGAACTATACACACACATACATATGTGAATTTATATTCCTATTTCAAAAAACAATTCATATGAGTTGATAAAGTTTCAAAAGTAGAGCTGGGATCGATTCAAATTTCAGGAATTGATTTCATTCCAATTCTTAAGATTCAGAAATAATTATTTCGATTCAGTTAGATTCAATCCATTTCGATTTGATCTGATAACGATTTTGGGTTAGTGTTATTAAAACAGTTTTTGAACTGTTACCTAATTGTCAAGTTATGCAACATATTAATACTAGCATTATATTGACATTTGATGACAAATTAATGAAGTATTGGTAGTTAATAATGATGGCTATAAGACTGATGGCACGGACAAATCCCCCTCCCAGAATGATAGAGTAGTATTTTTATTTTACAAATATGCTGAAGGGCAGAATTACTGAACAGATCCAGGGTAGCCAAAAGAGGCCGCAATTGGAACCTGGCGCATTGGCCCTGACTCAGGTACATTTCTACACGCTTCCATGTTTTGGCCTGATGCCGTGTTTCTTTTGGCTTTAAAGTAAGGCTGTAACAAAGATTTTATATATATATATATAAAATAGTTCTCCCACTTAGAAATCATGGAGGGGTCTGAAATTTTCATCTTAGGTGCATGTCCACGGTGAGAGACGTAATCTAAAAAAATAAAAGCCGGAAACCACAATGTATGATTTTTTAATAATTTATTTGTATGTTACTGCTGCAAATAAGTATTTGAACCCCTACCAATCAGCAAGAATTCTAGCTCACACAGACCTGTTAATTTTTTTTTAAGAAGCCCTCTTATTACGCACTCTTTACCTGTATTAATTGCACCTGTTTGAACTTGTTACCTGTATAAAAGACACCTGTTCAACACACTCAATCAATCACACTCCAACCTGTCCACCATAGCCAAGACCAAAGAGTTGTCTAAAGACACCAGGGACAAAACTGTAGACCTGCACAAGACTGGGATGGACTACAGGACAACAAGCAAGGCGCTTGGTAGAAGACAACAACTGTTATGATTATTTATTAGAAAGTGGAAGAAACACAAGATGACTGTCAATCTCCCTCGATCTGGGATTTCATGCAAGCTCTCACTTTGTGGGGTGAGGATGATTCTGAGAAAGCTCAGAACTACACAGGAGGACCTGGTCAATGACCTGAAGACAGCTGGGACCACAGTCACAAAGATTACATTAGTAACACATGATGTTGTCATGGTTTAAAATCTTGCAGGGTAGCAAGGTCCCCCTGCTCAAGCCAGCACATGTCCAGGCCCATTTGAAGTTCACCAGTGACCATCTGGATGATCCAGAGGAGGCATGGGAGAAGGTCATGTGGTCAGATGTGACCAAAATAGAGCTTTTTGGTATCAACTCCACTCGCCGTGTTTAGCGGATGAGAACAACCCCAAGAACCCATCCCAACTGTGAAGCATGGGGGTGGAAGCTTAAGTTTTGGGGTGCTTTCTGCAAAGGGGACAGGACGACTGCACCATATTGAAGGAAGGATGCTGGGGTCATGTATTGTGAGATTTTGGCAAACAACCTCCTTCCCTCAGTCAGAGCACTGAAGATGGATCGTGGCTGGGTCTTCCAGCATGACAATGACCCCAAACCACAGCCAGGGCAACTAAGGAGGGGCTCCGTAACAAGCACTTCAAGGTCCTGGAGTGGCCGAGCCAGTCTCCAGACTTGAGCTGAAAATCTTAGGAGAAAGCTGAAACTTGAAACCTGAAAGATTTGGAGATGATCTGTATGGAGGAGTGGACCAACATCCCTGCTGCAGTGTGTGCAAACCTGGTGGAAAAACTACAGGAAATGTTTGACCTCTGTAATTGCAAACAAAGGCTACTGTACCAAATATTAACACTGATTTCATAGGTGTTCAAATACTTTTTTGCAGCAGTAACATACAAATAAATTATTTAAAAAAAAAAATCATACATTGTGATCTCCAGATTTTTTTTTTTTTTTTTTTTTTTTTTAGATTATGTCTCTCACAGTGGACATACACCTAAGATGAAGATTTCAGACCCTCCATGATTTCTAAGTGCGAGAACTTGCCTGCAGGGTGGCTGGGCGCTCCCTTAAGATAGGGTGAGGAGCTCGTCACACGGGGGACTCGGAGTCGAGCCGCTGCTCCTCCACATCGAAAGGAGTCAGTTGAGGTGCTCGGCATCTTTTTCCGGATGCCCCCTGGACGCCTCGCTGGAGAGGTGTTCCAGGCACGTCCCATTGGGAGGAGCCCCGGAGAGACCCAGGACACGCTGAAAGGATTACATCTCTCGGCTGGCTTGGGAACGCCTTGGGGTTCCCCCGGAGGAGCTGGGGGAGGTGTGTGTGGATGGGGATTTGCTTGAGCTGCTGCCCCCCGACCCGACCCGATAAAGCGGAAGAAAATGGATGATGGATGGCTTTTTTTTTCCTCAAGAACAATCCCATGTGGGGTCCACCAACAATCCACATGGAAATGGTGGTTTTGATTGGTTTACGTCATGTGTTTTTCCACCAATGATAAAGGAGAATATGTTTTTTCTCACCCTCCACCCCAACCCCAGCCACAGCAGAGAAATTAGGAAAACATGCGCGCGGTGAATGCAGCCCCTCTGTAATCAAATACGTTTGGTTTAGTTTAGAGCATGCGTTTAACACCAAATCATAAAGGGACCATCATGGTTTCTTTCACCTTGAAACTGCTGCAGGCAGAAAAGCAAAGACAGAAAGAGAGAGAAGTCCAGCTCCACACATATTACCGTAATAACGAAGCAAAAACCTTCCGAAAATTATTATCATATTCAAGTTTTACTGAGTCAATCAACAAAATTTAAAAACTGGTTTAAAGGTTGAATACTGCACTTTCAACAAACATTCAAATTGAAACTGAAAGCATGGGGAATTTGGTGGCAGGAACACTTTATTCGGTCATGTGACTTTTGACACAGATCCGCGTCAAACGACTCCAGAGGGTTAAGTCTTATAAATTATGGTGTTTTATTAATTTGTGTTCCGCTGCTTTGTGTGCGACTTTCCACGTACTTGCACTGTGTTCATGCGCACGAACACGAGCGTGCATGAAACTGTCGCCACAGTATCGTGCACACCTGTCTGACCGTGCGTCCCTCCTGACAGCAGGTGGAATGTTTTGCGGTTCCCCATTTCGTTTTTGGTTTGCGGATTTTCTTCTGGTCTCTGCGTCTTTCGTGTTATGTGTGATGGGGCCCTAAATAAATGCTGTCTGTCTCTGTGGCAGATGTCCTGTTAAGTGCAAAGAAGTTGAGTATTGAGTAGGGGCTCCTCTCTCAGACCCAACCCCTCCTCCCCATTCAGACCAGTGTACGGGAGCAGGCTAGATGGTGCCATTTTGTGTTCGTAGAGTATGCTTTTGAAATACAAGTTGTAGAACCATCCAAACATGTAGAATTAATGCAAAGTATAGTCAAGAAAATATGATATCTCTGTTGTAAGCCATGTGGCACCCACAGTGACGAGGAGAGCCATTAAAATAATGCCTTTGCTTGGTACGCCAACATGTGGCACACACTACAGAACCACTGAAAGGCTGAAGAAGGCTGCAGTTGGAGCTCAGTCACACTGGAACAGCTGGATATGTAATTTCCTCACATATTCTTTCAATGTTTTGCATTGCATACTTACAGCCAATCATCCAGTGTTGAGAGTAGGATTAAAGATTTTCTATATACACATATTGACAAGTACATTGTGACATTATAAATTATATGCCTGTGTTGATGTGCACATTTTAATAAAGTTGATTATCTTTTGCCAAAATTTTAATCATGCTTTTGTATCACTTTATGAATGAGGCACCTATGATTTGGTGCCTGTACAAATAAAAAGACCCACAGATATGACAAATCTGTTGAAACTATATATTCCTTAAAACAGGGCTTTAACTGTGAGAAGAGCACCATGTGATTTTTCTTCAAATCCTTAAAATATTAACTTAAATGATAGAGAAGATGTTACATACCGTCCATTCATGTTTCTCCACAGCAGGTTTTGCAGGTGTTATTTCTCTGTAGCCGCTTCCTTCCCCTGAAGCCTGAAGAGACCAGTCACACACTGAAAGTTAATTCCAAAGCTTTTGTCTTTCCACAAGCTCTTCCACTTTTTATCCGATATGGAGACAGCTGCTAACCTGTAGTATCTGAAAATTTAGTTCAACTGAATGATCATAAACTCTTTGTAGTTACTGTTATGTTTTATAAGCAGGGCACTTCCATGTCTAATCGTCAGATTTTAGAAATACTAAATGCTTGAAAATTTCAGGCATGGTTCGAAGCCATTCTGTCTTTAACTGCTTGGCTTACAGTTCCATATTTGCTGAGTTAGACCTTGCTAGAAATTGTATTTTTAAAATTCTTTCTAAATTTGGAGCTCACAATATCTTCACACTGAAGCAATATATGCACATTAGAGACTTTCTTTCCACATCAGAAATTTAGACTTGTTGTAGACATGCATTTAGCATGTCTACAAGTCTAAATTTCTGATTTATGAGGCATTAAAAAATCACACATTTTAAGTGCATATTGCCCACGTACTGTCTGACAAAGTCTAGCCTAAACACACACACACACACACACACACACACACTGGAATGGGCATATTGTAATTCATAAATGCACAAAATATTGTTGGTAAGTTGGTGCCTTAAACCAAACCATATTGTGTTGGACAGAAGACAAATTCACCAAGAACCAGCAAGTGCAAATGTCTTGAAGAACTGTAAATAACGGGGAAATAAATGGGGTTTACAGTGTTATTTATTCATATTTCAATCAATCAATCAATCAATTTTATTTATATAGCGCCAAATCACAACCAACAGTTGCCCCAAGGCACTTTATATTGTAAGGCAAGGCCATACAATAATTACGTAAAAACCCCAACGGTCAAAACGACCCCCTGTGAGCAAGCACTTGGCGACAGTGGGAAGGAAAAACTCCCTTTTAACAGGAAGAAACCTCCAGCAGAACCAGGCTCAGGGAGGGGCAGTCTTCTGCTGGGACTGGTTGGGGCTGAGTGAGAGAACCAGGAAAAAGACATGCTGTGGAGGGGAGCAGAGATCAATCACTAATGATTAAATGCAGAGTGGTGCATACAGAGCAAAAAGAGAAAGAAACAGTGCATCATGGGAACCCCCCAGCAGTCTACGTCTATAGCAGCATAACTAAGGGATGGTTCAGGGTCACCTGATCCAGCCCTAACTATAAGCTTTAGCAAAAAGGAAAGTTTTAAGCCTAATCTTAAAAGTAGAGAGGGTGTCTGTCTCCCTGATCTGAATTGGGAGTTGGTTCCACAGGAGAGGAGCCTGAAAGCTGAAGGCTCTGCCTCCCATTCTACTCTTACAAACCCTAGGAACTACAAGTAAGCCTGCAGTCTGAGAGCGAAGCGCTCTATTGGGTGATATGGTACTACGAGGTCCCTAAGATAAGATGGGACCTGATTATTCAAAACCTTATAAGTAAAGAAGAATTTTAAATTCTATTCTAGAATTAACAGGAAGCCAATGAAGAGAGGCCAATATGGGTGAGATATGCTCTCTCCTTCTAGTCCCCGTCAGTACTCTAGCTGCAGCATTTTGAATTAACTGAAGGCTTTTTAGGGAACTTTTAGGACAACCTGATAATAATGAATTACAATAGTCCAGCCTAGAGGAAATAAATGCATGAATTAGTTTTCAGCATCACTCTGAGACAAGACCTTTCTGATTTTAGAGATATTGCGTAAATGCAAAAAAGCAGTCCTACATATTTGTTTAATATGCGCTTTGAATGACATATCCTGATCAAAAATGACTCCAAGATTTCTCACAGTATTACTAGAGGTCAGGGTAATGCCATCCAGAGTAAGGATCTGGTTAGACACCATGTTTCTAAGATTTGTGGGGCCAAGTACAATAACTTCAGTTTTATCTGAGTTTAAAAGCAGGAAATTAGAGGTCATCCATGTCTTTATGTCTGTAAGACAATCCTGTAGTTTAGCTAATTGGTGTGTGTCCTCTAGATTCATGGATAGATAAAGCTGGGTATCATCTGCGTAACAATGAAAATTTAAGCAATGCCGTCTAATAATACTGCCTAAGGGAAGCATGTATAAAGTGAATAAAATTGGTCCTAGCACAGAACCTGTGGAACTCCATAATTAACCTTAGTCTGTGAAGAAGATTCCCCATTTACATGAACAAATTGTAATCTATTAGATAAATATGATTCAAACCACCGCAGCGCAGTGCCTTTAATACCTGTGGCATGCTCTAATCTCTGTAATAAAATTTTATGGTCAACAGTATCAAAAGCAGCACTGAGGTCTAACAGAACAAGCACAGAGATGAGTCCACTGTCTGAGGCCATAAGAAGATCATTTGTAACCTTCACTAATGCTGTTTCTGTACTATGATGAATTCTAAAACCTGACTGAACTCTTCAAATAGACCATTCCTCTGCAGATGATCAGTTAGCTGTTTTACAACTACCCTTTCAAGAATTTTGAGAGAAAAGGAAGGTTGGAGATTGGCCTATAATTAGCTAAGATAGCTGGGTCAAGTGATGGCTTTTTAAGTAATGTTTTAATTACTGCCACCTTAAAAGCCTGTGGTACATAGCCACTAATAAAGATAGATTGATCATATTTAAGATCGAAGCATTAAATAATGTAGGGCTTCCTTGAGCAGCCTGGTAGGAATGGGGTCTAATAGACATGTTGATGGTTGGGATGAAGTAACTAATGAAAATAACTCAGACAGAACAATCTGAGGAGAAAGAGTCTAAACAATACCGGCATCACTGAAGCAGCCAAAGATAACGATACATCTTGGGATGGTTATGAGTATTTTTTTCTCTAATAGTTAAAATTTTATTAGCAAAGAAAGTCACAAAGTCATTACTAGTTAAAGTTAAGGAATACTCGGCTCAATAGAGCTCTGACTCTTTGTCAGCCTGGCTACAGTGCTGAAAAGAAACCTGGGGTTGTTCTTTTTTCTTCAATTAGTGATGAGTAGTAAGATGTCCTAGCTTTACGGAGGGCTTTTTATAGAGCAACAGACTCTTTTCCAGGCTAAGTGAAGATCTTCTAAATTAGTGAGACGCCATTTCCTCTCCAACTTACGGGTTATCTGCTTAAAGCTGCGAGTTTGTGAGTATACCACGGAGTCAGGCAATTCTGATTAAAGCTCTCTTTTCAGAGGAGCTACAGCATCCAAAGTTGTCTTCAATGAGGATGTTAAACATATTTGATGCTGGTTTGTGGAGTGTTTGTTGTTTATAATGTATGGATGATTATCCCACTTCTAGGAGAGCATAATGACCTTCTGCAACAACAAAATTATGAACCGTCCAAAATTGTGTTCCAGATTATCCTGATGATGCTGACCTCAGGATGGTGGGCAATGCACTCCAGGATGACCATGTATCCTTGCAGATGGATTGGGTTGGAGTTGGTGATTATCACGTGAGTTTGTTGTTTTGCTATTTTTTCTATTGGGAAGCTAACTGTAACCCAACAGGAGGCATGTGGACAGGGGGTTGATTCACGTCTCATACGCCAAGAGATACCAAGAGTATGGCCTTTGTTCCTCAACGGACAGAAAATACACCAGAACAAGTAAACATTCACTCAGGTGCGATTTAATGCCAATGTGTAAGCTACACATTGGTGATGGTCTTGTGGTTAAGTGTTGGGCTTGAGGTTCAAATCCCAGCCTGACCAGAAAATCACTAAGGGCCCTTGGCAAGGTCCTTAATCCCCTAGTTGCTCCTGGTGTGTAGTGGGTGCTTGCATGGTAGCAGCCTGACATTGGGGTGAATGTGAGGCATTGATGTGTAAAGTGTTTTGAGCGTCTGATGCAGATGGAAAAGCACTATATAAATGCAGTCCATTTACCATTTACACATCTCTGCATTTTAACACCACACATTATAAACACAAAGCCCCAAAAATTGCATCTTTAAAATGTAAATCAGAATTATTTACAATTGTCCTGAAGTTCTTGCACTTGTTGATTCTACTTCAGAATGAAACATTCCTCTGCTTGCTACAATATAAAGGAACCAAACATGGTTTCATGTCTGTTTTCTTCGTTGATTGCCATGGCTTTTGCTGACTTATATGTGCTGTTTTGTTGAAGTGGTCATGTGTTTCTGTTCCTGCTGTGTCAGTTTGTGCTATGTCTTTTATTTGCTAGTCATTGTCTGACTTTATTTCTCTTGTTCCTTGTTGGTTTAATCAATGGTGTTTCCTCTCTTGGTTCTCATTGTGTTTGACCTGTCCATTTACTTGTGCATTTCTCCAGTGGATCATGGCACCAAAGACGAAGCCATGCTACATGGAAATTCACAAAGACCAATAACTACTAGTTGTAGGGCATAGTGGCATTACTTCCATGAAGTAGGAAGCAAATGCTAGATGGTCAGTCGGGAAATATGTAACAACTTTGCATTAATTCCAATACAAAATTCTTATATCTAACATTTTCTTTGAGTCCTTTGAAGGACAGGAGACAACCTGGTACATTAACAGTTTCTTTATAGAGGAAAACAACTGTGTGTGATTATTATCTGAGATGAAAGGCACAACCACAGATCAGGAACCTGTCATTTCCACTTTGGATGTATTTTTCCACTTTATCCAAACAGCATTTGAAGACATGTTGATAGCAAGAAGTAAAATCTTAAAACATATTCTGTCTGGAAGAATGAGACTGTGGTTCTTTGATCATGAGCGGACAGAACAGCTGCGAAGATGATGTTTTGCCAAATAACAGTGATGGCTGCTGGTGGGCTGCAGTGAGACACCTGTGTTAGTGTGGGTAGTCAGAATCAGCTCTTAAATGGCTATTCTCTAGTATCTGTTAAAAAAAATAATGACAACTCATTAATAATGTAACTGGCAGCAATAAATTATAGATAATATTTAATAGTAGATCTCACAAAAAAAAATGGCAAGAATTTTTTTAATCTCTTTAAGGTCAGACTAATTTTAAATATAGTAAGTAAAAAGGCAGTATGTCAAAGCAAGTTGTACATCATGAAGGTATCAAGCACACACAGTCTGATGACGTACACAAAGACTATTTGATGCCATGCAGTCAACACAAAATGGTCACTTTTCCAGCCCCAGTTTTCTTTAGACAAGTCAGGAGATGGATACATGAACATTTCCATTCACTGAATGTGTTTTGTACTTCATTTATATCCATCATTAAGACATACCAACCACATGGTACTGTTTGTTAAATCTATTTGGGATAGGCAGTTCTGAAATAAAGTGCAAGAAAGAGATGAATGAGGAGTCATCAAGACACCCAGACAAGGAGTTACAGGCTTCTGTGGCTGCAACTGGAGGAACTGGGAAAGGTGCAAAATTTGTCTGTTGCATCACCAATGTCACATTGAAGTGAAACCAAGAATGATTTAACAGAACTCAGATCAAATCGAGGCTGAAGTCTCCCATGTGCCTTCTAGCAAACTAGTTGAAATTTCACATCTTAGTTTTTAGAAATCCCTTTTCTGCTCCACTTCACCATAAAGCTGTATAACTTATGATGCAATAGACAAAGGACGGGTTTATCATACTGCACTATAATATTTGTATTTATTAATGACATAAAAATGAAGTCTAACTAAGCGGCCTTGTGGATTTTTTTGAAAAGGTTTTCCCACATAGAAGAATTATGGTAATTAAATTACAAGGGGCCAATTATTTCCAAATATGACAATAGTTACAGCTGATACTCACTATATCTGAGTCATCTTCATCTTCTTCACAGTGTCTCTCAGCAGCGAGGGGGTCTCTCACCACCCTGAGCTCGCCAATCTCCCCCTGTTACAAAACACAGACATGGTCTTTTGGCATTTGTGATATACTGACTAATACACCGGAACTGTATGTGTTCACAAATGAGTATCAAGTACTTATCTCAAATCTTGCTGATAGAGTTTGTTAACATTTTTCAGGGAATTCCCCATAATCAGAGGGTTTATTGATGTCTCTGCTTTGAGCGTCTGCCTGTGAAGTGCTGCTGTCTCTGTCCCACACACATTATCTGATGTATGTTTCCATACTGGAGATTCACAGGCAGCATGAAAGGCCACAAATGTGGCACGAAGAGGACTCTTAAAACATTTACGTCATGAGAAAAATATTCCAAACTTTTTCTGTTTAAACTTTGATGATAAACAGCAAAGGCTCAATGACCTTATAATGTTGCCACTTTTAACATTTAATTTATTGAGACAGCTTGTTATGATCACTCTGGAACTGAGAGCTTTAAATGTTGATGTTCTCACAGTCAAAGTCAGTCTGGTCTCAAATACAATTTAGGACCAAAAAAACGACCAAAAATATCAGTGCTGCTTATTTTAGTGCTCAAGACTTTGATGGTTGAGAAGCAAAGAAAAATAAAGCCTGTTTTATAAATGCATTGTGCAAATATGTAGATACAAATCTGTCTTGCTGGGGATTCAGTTAGGTGAAAAATTTAATCAACAGAACTATTTAACTTTGGGCCATGCACTCAGATGCACATAACAGTCCAAACCACAGAGAACAGATCTTTTTCAAATTAATCTTTGATCATTTACATCTTACTGACAAAACATCAAACAACAGGATCTTTGGAAAATTTCTGTAATACAAAGGATCAAAACAAATAGAGAGTGGAAAAATAAGATGAAAACTTCAGCTGGGAAGAAAGTGAAATTTCCAAAAGCAAGACAAGCAATTTGGACAAAATTAAAATGTAAAACTATTTGGGCAGAAAGTAATGATTTTTTTTTTTTGGTTATCGATTAACTATTGATTACAGTTTTGTTTCATTAATTAGGCTGTTATGTAGCAATTATTTATTAGTTGACTGATTATTTTATGATTATTTCATTATCACTTGGTTAAATTATCAGTAAATCATAATCATAAAGTGCATTTAGAAAGTATTCACGACGCTTTGACATGCAGTGTTTTTGAACAGGCTGCACAATGTTCACAGCTAGTTCACTCAAGTGGTGAGAAATTTATGCACGCCAGAAATTTTGAACATTTCAAAATTTTCTTTGCACACTGGCATGCAGCCATGCACAGTTTACAACAGTTTATGATGAGTTTACTCAAGATTGCATGCCAGTGCAGGGATCAAGTTTGTGCAAGGGTCAAGGTACCTTTACTGTCCCTGTTCCACTTCCAGGCAATTAACTTGATCAGGTGTTGTCAGCCAATCAAGAGCTGTAAAACCCCAGTTTTAAAAATCAGGTGTGACTTCAGTAGGTAGACGTGGAAAACATGCAGGGTAGGTGCTCTCCAGGAACAGGGTTGGTGACTGCTGATCTAAAGGTAGGCAAATAATCACTTAAGCCTGAAAAGTACCCAAGCAATTATGAGTTATTACACGTTTTTCCACCAAGACTGGTGACAAAGCTTATGTTTAACTATTATCAGTTTGGATCTTTGCATTTGATTTTTTATTTAATGTCAAATGCCATTGAGCAGCACTGTAGATTAATCGTTAGCACTATTAGAAAGTCATGGGATCAATTTCCACCTGTGGCCTTTCTGTGTGTAGTTTACATGTTGTCCCTACATTTGCGTGGGTTCCCTCCGCGTGCTCCGGCTTCCTCCCACATCCAAAGACATGCAGGTTAGGTGAACTGGAAACTTTAATTTATTCATAGGTGTGAGTGCGAGTGTGAATGCGACAGACTGACGACAGACTGGCATCCTGTCCAGGGTGCACCACGCCTCACGCCCTATGACTGCTGGGACAGGCCCCAGCCCCCTGTGACCCGATATTAGAAAAGCGGGTTGAAGATGTGTGTGTGAAATGACATTATCTTACTTGACATGTTTCATCTTTCAAAATAATTAGTTGTATGCACAAAATAATGAGGGGCATTATTTAAGTGCTTGGTTTCACAGGTCAGTTAAATTGTGGGTGAGCATCTATTTTCTGCTTAGGGTCATTAGTTTGCTCAATTACTGGATTTGAGGCAGGTAAAAACCAACGGACAGCAATATTTCAAGTGGTCAGGCCTTCCAGTTACTTGGAGACTATGGCCAACAAGATCATGAGGCAATAGAGGTATTTATATTATGGTTTAGAGAGGCCAATTTGACCAATCAAGTCATAAGAGTGAGTCAGGCATGACAGATTCTGTTTCACGTTTGACTATGAAACAGCAAAACATGCTCAGCTTTCCCCAAACATGACACTGTAGGAGCTCCGGGTCTATGACAGTTCAAAACTAGAGATCTGTGAGCAAACTCTAAAGATGATACCACCCATTTTGCCATACTAATGGCTTTGATGTATTATATATCGGCAGTAGCAAATCCTTTGTTTAAAACTACCCGAATTAACAAAGTGGGGTCAACCACATAATTGACAAATACAATGTAGTTTTAAAATCTCTAATTACCTCCTCTTATACCCCCTGTATATATTGCCCCACCAACACCACCTTTTTTTGGTTTTAGGGGGTAGAATTTTTGTGAAACCGAATACTGGCTGCATTGCAAAACTACCATGGCAGAGCTTTGATATTTCAAATATAGTACTGTATAGTTTTTCTACATTATACTTTGTTCCCATTATTTTTTAATAGGCTGATTTACACAGTCAAACTGTGTACTCACCAGGAATTTATCAGGATCAGCGCCCCCAGCTTGCCCAACAAAGACCCCAGCATCGGGCTCTAGGTCCATCTCATCCGGGTTCCGCTCTAGTCGCATCACTGAGCGTCTGCATCACAGTTGAGGTAGAACATCACCTTGTCATCCTTCACAGCAATGGCAAAACGAGTCCATGTGTCCCTCATGGGAGGGCACGAGGAACCTGGCTGCCTCAGAAGACTGCTGCGAGTCAGGTTTGTGTAGTATAGGATGACATTCTGGTTGCCACCCTGAACGTCTGACAGTTTAACACCCACATACATGATTCTCTGTTCGGCATTTGTGATAGAGAAAATGATGCCACCCTTGTCAGTGGTTGGTTTCAGGTGGAAGATGAGTGCAAAGTCTCGATAGAAGGGGCTGGGCAGGTGGGTGCGGGCCAACTGTCCTGTGTTGGCATCAGGACCAAATACGTAGCCTGGAATATTGTTGGGACCATAGATTTGAGTGATTTCATCTGGTGGAGGATCCCCAATCAGCTGCAGCAGGGAGACTCCACTTTGTTCTACATGGAAGAGAAACATGATGTGAGACCACATAATTCAATGTGTGTTAAAAGGGAGGGCAGCATGTCATAGACTGAAGTTAGACAAGGCATTAATAGGTTTTGGTGGTTGATTGAACAGGTCTAGTGGATGCAACAACAACGGTTGTAACTCGTATAAGACTATTCTATTTTGAGTTCTCTTTGCACTAGTAGTACACTCATATCAGTGACACGGTTTGCAAAAGACAAGATAAATACAAAATAAACACATAATTCATAGTACAAGGAGTGATTTAGAAGTTTGAGTCTGACGCAGGATAGGCAGGGCATGCATTCTGAGATACCAACATTTCTCCAAAGTGAGCCAAAACCTTGGCACTCATTGGAGAAATGGTGGTTTTTCAGAATTCAAATGATGGAAAAATAAATGGTAAATGGGCTGCATTTATATTGCGCTTTTCCATCTGCATCAGACGCTCAAAGCACTTTACAAATAATGCCTCACATTCACCCTGATGTGGGGGTGCTGCCATACAAGGCACTCACTACACACCAAGAGCAATAGGGGATTAAAGACCTTGCCCAAGGGTCCTTGTGATTTTCCAGTCAGGCTGGGATTTGAACACCTTAACCACTAGACCATCACCTCCCCCAACCACATCATACTTTTTCTGGGTAAGGCTAAAACCTTCTCAATTGCCCCTGATGAACATGAGAAAACCTTCACATCAAAATAAAAACCATTTTTGAGCACTTGTCAAATTTTTAATACCTTTGATAATAGCTTTTCAAGGAACATTTGTGTTGGACAAGCTAGGCCAATGAACATATGCTGCAAGGAGCATTTCACTATGACCCAAGAGATTCATTGCCAGGCCAGGTGTTTGTCCCCATCACCTTCCTTCTCATGCCTTTGCAGTATTTTTCCAAAAATGACCCACCCCAACCAAAAAAAACAAATCAATCCAAAACAAAAATAACAAAAAACAACAGTAACTAAAATTACACAAACCTTTGAAAAAATAATAAAAGATAGAATGAACGTATTCATAGACATGAAAAAAGCCTAAATATGTGAGTCCACTCCCTGCAGTCTGTTAAAGGTATTGTGCTCACTGGGTTTGTTAAGATTTAAGTCATAAAAACAGTTTTCTTTGGCACCACCATAATTTTATTCCTTGTCATTTAGATCAGGGGTATTCAACTCGATCCAGAAAGAGCCGAGAGGGTGCAGGTTTTCTTTGCAGCCACCCGCTCCAGCAGGTGATTTCACTGATTAACATCACATTGAGCAGACGGAATCAGTTAATCAGTGAAATCACCTGGTGGAATGGGTGGCTGCAAAGAAAAATCTGCACCCTCTCAGCGCTTTCTGGATCGAGTTGAATACCCCTGATTTAGATAATAGATTCATAATATGATACTGTCCTTGAGTTGGAGAAATTTAAGGGATCACATGCTATGACCAACATTTGGTAGATTTGAAAGCGAATTACATGAAATCTTATGTTAATGTAAGATTAGATTTTAGAGGAAGAACTCAACCCTTGTATTCTTGTTAATTATGCAATTTGTTAATCTTAATTTTACTGTCTTAATGTATTTATGAATTGCTTATTTTATTATTACTTTTGTCATTTGATTTTTGAATGGACCACAATGGAAATAAGTGTTTTCACGTTCTTGTGTCATCAATGTATTTTTAACATGTTTACAATTATTACTTACTAAAAAAAAAAATCATGCATGCATGCATACACATACACAGACCCCAGTTCGTTTTTAATATATAGATGATTTACCGCCCCCTGCTGGAATGGCGTGTGAGACCAGAATGTAATTATCAACACACATTTTTCAGTGTTGGTTAATATCCATAGTTTGTCTAAAAATATTAGTCCTATCAACATTCTGTTTTGGCGGCATTCATCTTTGACCCAAAATTCAAAAGAATACGAAAAGACAAATGTCAGCTCTCCCCAGTTTGTCTGTGACTGAAGTTGAACACATGCATGCATACATGTACAAGGACACCACTTCGCTTTTAATATATTGTGGCAAGCTGCGCAGAAGAACAAAAACCGAGCCAGACTTTTTTGTCTTTTCTGTATTCTGCCCCAAGTAGAATGCAGAACACCAACAAACAGAGACAGTGGTCGAAAACATCAAACGCACTGCACTTCCCACTCATGGTAATGGTAACATGACACTTAACTAAACCTACAAAACCAATTGAACTACAAAACCACAATAAATCAGTAACACTAACAACACTTTTAAACTAACATGAAACATTTTATAAAACATTTAAAACCCCAAAACCCAGAATTCCCCTGGTGTATTGCAGCACAACGTCTATTGTTCACTGTTGTTAGCTAATATCCCCAATTTCTCCAAAAATCTTAGTCCGATCAATTTTCCATTTTTGCAGCATTCATCCTTGACCCAAAATACATCAACATACCAAACGGTTGTTTCCCCAGTTTATTTGTGATCAAAGCCATACAGACACATGCACGCATACATGCACACGGAGGACACTTGGCTATTATAACATAGATTATTATAATGCTTGGATTTCAGTAGAAACAAAATTTTCTCCATTTTATGAAATTTGAAAGGCCCTTTAGCTTTAAGCAACAACACCTCTGCATTTAATGTTAGATTATCATGAATAAACACTGGCTATGTAGTAAGAGCAGCTTTTAAGGTTTTGCTTTTAACATATGCAAATTTGAATGATTGCCCTCTAATTTGGTGAACTTTCTGAAAATGTATGTACCTTTCCAAGGCCATATAGCTTTAACACAGTAACAACAAAAGCATTCATCGTGTACATCATTAGAATAAAAGGGCCCATAAGCCTATACATGGCTGCGGAAAAGACAATACAGATATTGTATTGGCCTGCCTGCCGTCCTGACCTGTCCCTAATATAGAATGTGTGGGGAATTTTAAAATGATATAAAGGCAACACTGACAATGTGTTTACAGAAGGAATGAAACAAAATAACACCCAAAAACTTCAACGCTTAGTGTTCATGCCAAAATGACTGAAGTGTTTGTTGTGAGATGGAATAGCAATATGACAAAGTGCTAAATGCAATCAGCATTTTTTTTTCTGATTTTGGATTGTATATTTAGAAAGTTAATTTTCTATAAAACACAATACATAAAATTCACAGAATATTTACTTTTAGCCCTCCATCCACATTTACCTGTGACCCTTCAAATGAAACAAAAAATGGGCAACTCTGCTCTTAACATACATGTGGTTTTGAAGTTATTTATGGCTTGAAATGAGCTTGTGTGTAAGTGTCTTTTATATTCAATTTCTAGTTCTAATGTCCAACAAGGCCACCACTATATTTATTTTATAGCATGTACTTATGCTTGTTCTGTAATTCCGCGTTCACACCGGACGCCACGCAACCCCACAAATTCGCCTCCCTCACCTGGCGATGGACGCGCCACCATCGCACGGTGTATCGCTCTGCTTTCACTGCAAAAATTTGCCCCAATGGATCAACAAATTGGAGGAGCTTCCATTCCGCCTGCCATGAAGCAAACATGGCGGACCTTGATCACACAAAGCGAGTTGCTGTTGTTGTGTGGGCCGCCAGAAGAGGAGGTACTGCTGGCCCACCACCAGAGGGCGCCTTGCCTGAAATGTGGGCTTCAGGCACGAGAGGGCGCTGCCGTCTCACAGGAACAGCCGAGGTGACAGCTGTCACTCATCAACTATGACAGCTGTCACCGATCATCTGCACTCACCCCGGATAAAAGCAGGATGACACCTCCACCACGTCACCGAGATATCGTTCTTCTACGGAGGTAACTTCTCAGCTATCGTCAACTCTGACAAATAATCTGAGCTCTTTTTGCAGCCGTTTTCCTGTGGTGTTTCCTTATCTGCTGGATTGGCATTTGGTGTGATTAGCGACGGCTTCGCCTCACACCCCAACCAGATAATTGGTTAAACAGGAGCTGCACGAGTCTGTGATTTGAGGTGGAGGTGGAATTCCCATCGTTGTTGTTACTGGGTGTACACACACCCACACTTGACTGTCTTTGCTCTTCGCCAGCAGTACCAGATCTGACACGCGGAGACGGTGGCCACCTGAGGGACTCGGGACCTGGCGGCTCCAGTATCCTTCGGGTTCGGTGGCGGAGGAAATCGTGTGGTTCCGGTTCTTCTCTAGACGGACGTCTCCTATCGTCGAGCCTGCCCAAACGACACCTTTATCCATTGACTTTGTATTTATTCTATAATCTGCTGTGTTTGGTTGTGGCATTCACAACAGTAAAGTGTTCAAATTTAACTCCTTCTATTGTCCGTTCATTTACGCCCCCTGTTGTGGGTCCGTGTCACTACACTTTCACAACATGCTGTGCTCTGTTTGTTGTGGAAAGCTGACATACGTCACCAGCAGCACCATCCCTGGGTTCACAAAATCCTCATGAGATGTTCCCAATTTAGGTAGTTTCATTATTTGCTGCAGGAGCTGCGTCTCAATGATTGCCGCTTTCAGCGGTACGTCCACCTCTCCAGGACCCAGTTTGAGGACCTCCTGTCCCATTCACATGCACACATGTGAACAATTAAAAAAAAAAAAAAAACTTTCTGCCACTGCAGTTCCTCGCTCTCCCCTCCAACTCTGTCATAACTGTGTTATAAACCAGTCACCCATTTGTTTTATTATACATCTGTGTAGTTAATAAAATTATCTTCACGGACAATTCGTTCGTGCGTGCACGTAAAAAAAAAAAGAACCTGGCTGCTGCTTCTGCGGTACTGCTGCTCGCTCTCCCTTCAAACTCTGTCATAATTGTGAAATAAAGGACAAAAGGGACATAAGTCCTGCTCACAGGCTGGCTGCCAGAGACAGGACATGTCCACACCAAGTATAAACTCCAGACATCTCCACGTCACTACATCAGTCCCTGATTGGTCATCGCGGCATGACATTATGAAAAAGTTCAGATTTTTGCAACTTGGGGAAGAGAGCGACGCGACGCAATGCAACGCAATATCGCGCCACAAACGCCCCTATTGCTCAAAATCGCTTCATTTGCGTCGCTTCATTCGCGTCCATCGCATCCCATTGCATGGCTTCGACTTTTGTGGTGCCACAACGCGTCCTTCCATAGGGATTACATGGCAACCTGTCTCCGCCGTCGCTCATGTCGAGTCTGGTGAGAATGCGGCATAAGACACAGCAGATGAATTGCAGTCACAGTGTACAGCATCACTGCAGAGGATGGCTCGGCTAAGGTAAGCAACAAACTGTATAACTGGACATTTTAAAAAGTTAACTGACAATATTGACGTAAATTTGCACATGCTTACCTCCATAGGGAGCTACTCCACGCTACCGGACACTTTTGAATGGTACTTTTATCTATTCAATGGCAACAAGAAGTGGTTTACAGAATGTTTTCTTCTTGACCTATGTCATTACATCAATTAACCATTTAGCCTGTGACAGTGTAATCAGTAATGTGCCAGTAATGAAACTTATTCCAGAAGAACAACTTGCACAATATATAGATATATAGAACAACAATATATAGATTAATTCTGTTTTTGTCCCAAGTGAAAATGTAACTCAAAATTGCTAAAAATATTGCAAATGTTGAAAAATGTCAAACTTCCCCTTTATCTTGAGTGACTGCAGGTGAGCACACATTAACGTGTAAAAATGTTTTTGCAGAGTATTATGTGACTGAAAAAATATATTTTAAAAAATACAAAAATATCTGTCAATATGGTTTCTGCACAACAGTAGAGATAAATATCAATAAATAATATCCCTGAAGACATCCCTTGAGACCTGTGCCAGCTGCTATAGATCATGGTTCCACACATACTAGAACCAATAGCTAGGCCATCACCCTTGGCAACACTGGTGAGATCACGGCATTCAAATCTGAATCATTTTGGAAATAAAAGCAACACAAAGAGCAATGTGATACTCAGCTGCTTTGTTTGTTTTTTTTTAGATTTTTCTTCAACTGAACCTTTTAGGTTCCCATCAATTATGTTTTTTGTTTTTTTTTTTCTGAAAAGAAAATCACTGTTTTGGCAGAACACGCGACATAGTTTGGAAATCTTTGAAGAAATGCTTTGGGTTACCACCTGGTGACTCACACACAAGTTCTATCACTGGGTTCAAAGCCTCCCCACTGCCCTGAGCACTGGCTGTCAGCTGGCTATGTTGAGAGCAAAAACACGAGGCAATCAGTTGAACTCGCAGTCCTCTTGCCTGCTGAACAACCATAAACACGAGTCTGAACATTTTGTATTCTGCGTGAGGACTGCAAATGCTTTCTACAAAATCTGAGCAAAGAGAAGACCCAGTCAAGTTGTAACAAGGCGGCAATAAAAATACTTTCCACCATTAATTATGCAGACCCCCTCTGTTCCACTCACACCGACATTTGTGAAGATTTATGACAGAGTCTACTAGATTTTTTTTTTAAACGAGCAAACATATTACAAAGAAGTATGAATCCAGCAAAAAATCAAGAAAGTATTCAATTCAGTTCAATTAAATTTATATCCTACTAAATCACAACATAAATCGTCCCAGGGTTCACAAGGATAACCGTACCAAACACCCTGAGAATTCAGAATAATAAGGATATATTTTATATCTCATCATTTAGCCAACATCAGAAAGAAAAAAATTACAGGAAATGGCAGAGAGGAAGACTGCAATAATTTAATAAACTTATATGTGGAAAAATACTAAAAATCAATATACATGATTAAGTCATTCACTGGAGAGGTGAGATATATGACTTCCATCAGTCCTGCCAAAGTATAAAAAAGAAAATGACAGCTCTTAAATATCCCTTGATCAAACCCTACTAAAACAAACAAGGCTTTTGCTTCAATCCTCTAATGTTAACCACAGTCCAACATGTAACAGGTGCCAGGGTGATAACATCTAAGACAGCCTGTAGCATCTTGGCTTGCATGCATGAGAGTAAAAAAATATAATAATAGTAACTTCCTATCCAACAGATTAGCAAGATGATTACCCTGATCAAATCATTTCTGTCTGGCCCAAAGTCATAAGTCTGAACAACCAACCATGCCCCAAACCCTTCTGGCTGTTTCATGGCATGTCTTCCTGACCTTAATATCCAAAACAATAATAATAATACAAGCGGTACGATTTAAGCATATTGATGTACACAACATTTGTGGTTGAAATATTTTAATATTTAAGATTATTCTCATAGCCAAGTCACCTGTGCTTGATATTAAGACATGTTAAGGGCAACTTCACACATAGGGTGAATTTGGTCGAATTGCACATAAAGTGCGCATGAAGCACGAACTGTATGCAAAACATGTAAAATTGTAGCTGCTCCCAACGCCTCGTACACCTGTTGCTACAACTATCTGCACACACCAGTGGCTGAAAGACACAGTGTGCGCTGTGTGAGCCCATTGAACCCTCTCGCGGCAGGTGTCAGCCAAATTCCAGTTGACATGCACGATCATCTAACACCAAATCAAATCAAATCAAATCAATTTTATTCATATAGCGCCAAATCACAACAAACAGTTGCCCCAAGGCACTTTATATTGTAAGGCAAAGCCATACAATAATTACGGAAAAACCCCAACTGTTGTGTGTTGGGGGGTTTGGCTGGACATTTTGGTGTTGTTTTCTTTTCTTTGCTCTCCAGGTGGTATGCAAACTGGTTTTTTGTCTGTGGAGAAGGTGCTGGCAGAAGAGTCCTTCACCCTCATTATTGGCTGCACTTGTGGAGGATGTTCACGTGCAGGCCTAATGACTTGCAGCACCTGTGGATGATGCTCACGTGCAAACTTAAAGACTTTCAGCTGAAGCAGATAATGAGATGGCGTTCTGCATTTAAGCCATGAGTGATTCGAGCAGAATTGCCGGGAACTCGACTTTGTGACGTTCGTTTGTGAGACGCTGAGGACCGCGCCTGGGTTTGACACATCGTGCCTGTGAAGGAGGACGGGTGAGGGACACATGCTGTCAGCACACATCAGAGGTGATGATTGTCTGAATAAATGTTAACAGTAATTTGGTATTTTGTTACGCAGTATATTTGAACATTGATGAGAATTGTGCAGCTCGCTTCTCACTGCCGTGGCGTACGGAATGATGATCCTCCACCTGTTGTGAGAGGCTGCTCATTTACATAAAGCTTAAATTCAGACCTGAATGTGTTGCTGATAGTGTATGCCTTTGAAGGATATTTGTTGTAGCTGTTGACTTACCTCACCTTTTCCATCCTTCACAGAGTCAGTTTGTCGTGTCCACCTGGGGGGTGTTCGGCGGTGAGTCTGGGTCCAGAAGCATCGGGCTTCGATCCATTTGGGCGCTGGAGAGCGCGCTGTCCTTCACCTTGCCAGACAACCGCACATTTATGTTGTACACAGTTATTGCACAGAAGGGAAATAAATTTGTTTTGTTTTTGGAACCGCTTTCTGGTTATTTTAGCGCTGGGTTCAGTCAGACGCTGGTCGCGCTCCTCAACTCGCGTCTGCACATAACACCAACGGTCAAAACGACCTCCTGTGAGCAAGCACTTGGCGACAGTGGGAAGGAAAAACTCCCTTTTAACAGGAAGAAACCTCCAGCAGAACCAGGCTCAGGGAGGGGCAGTCTTCTGCTGGGACTGGTTGGGGCTGAGGGAGAGAACCAGGAAAAAGACATGCTGTGGAGGGGAGCAGAGATCAATCACTAATGATTAAATGCAGAGTGGTGCATACAGAGCAAAAAGAGAAAGAAACACTCAGTGCATCAAGGGAACCCCCCAGCAGTCTAAGTCTATAGCAGCATAACTAAGGGATGGTTCAGGGTCACCTGATCCAGCCCTAACTATAAGCTTTAGCAAAAAGGAAAGTTTTAAGCCTAATCTTAAAAGTAGAGAGGGTGTCTGTCTCCCTGATCTGAATTGGGAGCTGGTTCCAGAGGAGAGGAGCCTGAAAGCTGAAGGCTCTGCCTCCCATTCTACTCTTACAAATCCTAGGAACTACAAGTAAGCCTGCAGTCTGAGAGCGAAGCGCTCTATTGGGGTGATATGGTACTATGAGGTCCCTAACATAAGATGGGACCTGATTATTCAAAACCTTATAAGTAAGAAGAATAATTTTAAATTAAAATTGGTCCTAGCACAGACCCTTGTGGAACTCCATAATTCACCTTAGTCTGTGAAGAAGATTCCCCATTTACATGAACAAATTGTAATCTATTAGATAAATATGATTCAAACCATTGCAGCGCAGTGCCTTTAATACCTACGGCATGCTCTAATCTCTGTAATAAAATTTTATGGTCAACAGTATCAAAAGCAGCACCGAGGTCTAACAGAACAAGCACAGAGATGAGTCCACTGTCTGAGAAGATCATTTGTAACCTTCACTAATGCTGTTTCTGTACTATGATGAATTCTAAACCCTGACAGAAACTCTTCAAATAGACCATTCCTCTGCAGATGATCAGTTAGCTGTTTTACAACTACCCTTTCAAGAATTTTTGAGAGAAAAGGAAGGTTGGAGATCGGCCTATAATTAGCTAAGATAGCTGGGTCAAGTGATGGCTTTTTAAGTAATGGTTTAATTACTGCCACCTTAAAAGCCTGTGGTACATAGCCAACTAATAAAGATAGATTGATCATATTTAAGATCGAAGCATTAATTAATGGTAGGGCTTCCTTGAGCAGCCTGGTAGGAATCGGGTCTAATAGACATGTTGATGGTTTGGAGGAAGTAACTAATGAAAATAACTCAGACAGAACAATCTGAGAGAAAGAGTCTAACCAAATACCGGCATCACTGAAAGCAGCCAAAGAGAACGATATGTCTTTGGGATGGTTATGAGTAATTTTTTTCTCTAATAGTTAAAATTTTATTAGCAAAGAAAGTCATGAAGTCATTACTAGTTAAAGTTAAAGGAATACTCGGCTCAATAGAGCTCTGACTCTTTGTCAGCCTGGCTACAGTGCTGAAAAGAAACCTGGGGTTGTTCTTGTTCTTCTATGCACCACTTGCAAAGCACTTAGAAAATGTGTGTCCATTGGTACTATTATCATGAAAACAGTCTGCAGACAATCACTGTCGAGCTGGCAGTGAAATTTGTCTAAGTGTCCCATGATTGTGAAGTTGCTGAGTGCACATGTGGCGTGCCAGAGTGTTGGCTCTCCCCAAAACACGTGTGCATGTGGTTCACGACCCCCCCCCCCCTTGCAGGCAAGGCGTCTCTGATCACAGAGTGATATCTTGGTCTGTGCGCTGACAGGACAGGGGGCAGGGCTGGCTGCCCACAGCTGTTGAGACATCTCTGGCTCTGGACATCACACCTGCAGCACACATCCCATGTTTTGACAGACAGACGCTTGTGTGTGCTTGTATGGAAATACATAAAAACATATATTACTTTTGAGACGGGCTGGAGAAATGGACTGTCAGTTCATTTGGAAATGCAGCAGGCGATCTGAATGTCATGTCTGACAGGACACACGTGTCGGGCCATGAACAGACCAGGACAAGCCAACAGTGCAACAAATATGCCACTTTCAGTCATGTATCAGCAGAAATACGCTGTACCAAACGCTGTGTGCTCAGTTATCACAGCGCATTTTTTTCTTTTTTTTAGAAAATACATTTATCTGCTTGTTGATTTTAGCCATTTCACGCTCCTGTTACAAGACAATGATTGTAGTGCAGTGGTAACGTTTCCATATGGTAATCAGAGCGTGCAGGTTCAAATCCTGTGGCATTTTTTTCTTTTTTTATTTAACCACCTGCTTCTGTATTGCGTCCTCTTTTATGTATTACTTATATCAACCCAGTCCTTCCTGGTCGAAAGAGACTGTCGCATGCACGAACAGTCACACCAGGATCATGCCTGCCCTTCAGCAATGTTTTGTGGTTCAATCATACAAGTTGTTTCACCATGACTCGCCCTGCTGCGTTGTACCCTACAGAGAGTGACATATGTTGCACAACACCACAAATTACCATGTAGCAGTTCTCATTTACACCTCTGATTTGACTGCTGCTTATATTAGTTACTTCGGTCTTTCCCATTTTTAAGAATGCTGCAGAATTCTTCAGCTGACTGTTGGGCCACGTTCCCCAAAGTGAAAAGCCACGATATGCTTTAAATTTAGGACAATATACACATCCTGAAATACTGTCATGAAGCACAGAATTTTTTTTTACCAAAATATTAATAAAAAAAACACAAAAAGAATGAAAGAATTAAGGTCTTCATGCCACACAAACAGTGGTGATGTTGATGGTAACATGACCTAATGAAACTGACAAGCTCTTTTAAAGCTACATGTAACTTCATTCACACCTGCTCTGAATTTTCATAATGCGTGAGATGATAACGCTTAACCACCAGACCATCACTTCCCCAGTATTATAATATTAAGCATTTTATGAACATACATGCAATTTACCTCCATCACTCATAAGGTACTTGTAGAAGCAAGTTAAGGCACCTTGACACTTGCACGCATTTAACCCCTGCACTACCGTGCAATTCGTTACGCCAATGCGACCCACTGTGTTCCACTGGATTCTGCACTTTGTGCTGCTGGATGCTGCGTTGTATAAAATAATTACTTTGCAGCGGATTAATCATTTGCTCTCAGAGCTTGGCTGATGAAACCACCTGTAATTACTCTGGATCACAGAGGAATTTTCCACAGCTGCACTTCATGATGTGGAGAACGCATTTGCAATCATCTAAAAGGTAATTTGTAATATTTATATTGCAATGGCTTGGTAAAACAGTTGGATTTCCCTTCCTTCTTTTTAGTGTCTGTAAAATTATGTTTATGATAGATTTAACATCTCGCCATAATCGTTCAGATGTGCTGCAGTGTGCTGTGAGGTGATACGCTAAAGCAAAGACTCAAAAACACTCAGTGTTTTTGAATAGTTTTTGCAATGTTCACATGTAGTTCACAAAATTAAAGCGTGACAGAGATTTTGAACATTTTTTAATTTTCTTGGTGCATTTGCAAGCAGCCATTCACAGTTTACAATGGTTTACAGCGAGTTTACTCTTTGGCACAGCAGATTGCGCACCAGTGTGCAGATCAAATTCATAAAGTGTCAAGACACCTTTAGTCAGAACTTAACCTATCAGATCCTTTTTCTTGCCTTTTAAATTTGCAATTCTGCAGTTTAACCATCTTTTTAGTTCCACTACTGTTACTGCCTCAAGTGGTAAAATAATAACAGCTCCAGGTACATCTTCTGGGTCCAAAATTTAAAAATGCATTGTGCGACGGCTACTTCTGGGCATGGGCAGCACAGTGACTTAGTGGTTAACACTGTTGCCTCAGAGCAAGAAGGTCATGGGTTCGATTCCCACCTGTGGCCTTTCTGTGTGGAGTTTGCATGTTCTCCCTGTGTTTGTGTGCCCCCACCCCCGGTGCTCCAGTTTCCTCCCACATTTAATGACACGCAGGTTAGGTGAATTGGAAACTTTATAACTGCCCAGGTCTCCCTTGCAAAAGAGGTCTCTCAGTGGGACTAACCTGGTTAAATAAAGGTTAAATAAAAATAATAAAAATGTGCACTGGCACATGCAATCCCCCTATTGCAACTTATGTACTGAAGAAAAATAATTACTCTGTGTAATTCTTTATTTTTTAATATACACAGCTGGTCATAAAACATTTGGTTAGCAGATCAATTTTTAAGGTGTGATAATAGAAGAGGGACCTCAGTAGGACAGGACCTGTAATACATGTAGAACTGGGATTTGATTGCTAGTCATGCTATTCTCTTTGTCTTGGACAAGACAATTCCCCTGCATTATCTCCTGCATAGTAACCTGCATGGGACTAGTGTCCCATCTACGGTGAGTTGGAGACTCTCATCAGCTTCATGCTAAGGAATCCAGGGACAAGCACCGGCACTAGTAAGAATCAGCAATAAGTTGACAGTGTTGCTGCATCTCAAGGTTGGCTCCAAAAATCAAACTGAGGACTTGATCAAACTATTCACAAAATCAACATCTCAACCTCCTAAAGCTATGACACTTCATATATAGCATCCTCGTCTACATTCTGTTAATGCAGAGGTCTCAAACCGATTCCAGAAAAGGCCAAGAGGGTGCAGGTTTTCTGTGAAATCACCCACTCCACTAGGTGATTTCACCTGCTCAATGTCATGTTATCACCTGGTGGAGTATGTGTCGCAGTTAGTATCTTAGTGAAGCGACCACTTGCAGCTGAACACAAATGACATGTTTGTATTCAGCATTATCTTGCTATCCATGTGAATAGACTGTGGAAATTCCCTCCACTGTTCCCAATAATGGCAAAATAAAAAATAAATAATAAAACGATAATAAATTTAAATAATAATAATAATAATAGAACAGCACACTCAACGATTTGCAGAACGATGTCCCTGCTGGATCTGTGTCCTATCTTCCATGTCCAACATATAATCTACAGTTTATATGTTCCTTTTGTCCTTGGCTTCCAATTCTGTGCACAGTGATTGTTCAGGGACAGCTTCTGATCTGTGATCCAGCAGCACTTCAGGGGTGTGTGTCCTTTCATTTAATTTCATTTATTTTTCAATAACATTCTAAGTCCCTTTGGCTGTTCCCTTATTTTTTCACTTGGAGTCTCCACACCAGGTCCAAGGTAAATCTGCACATTGATTTGGCACAGATACATCCTCCTCCCTCCTCCTGCGTTTTGGCTCTGGTGGACATATGACGTCATATATCCAGAGCACAGCATTTAGCAGAAGGAATTTCCCGGTTTAAAGACATATGCGCACTATTGGAGCTGGAACTGAGGAGTGTGTATTGTTTAATGAAAGCATATCATCATATTGTGCATTCCTCACAACAAGCACATCAAAGGACTCCCACTGCACGTCCTCAGAGAAAGAGCGAGAGAGAGAGAGGGGGAGGAGAGTGGGAGAGGGAGAATGAGAGAGAGAGGAAGACAGAGATGGAAAGAGAGAGTGCTCAAGACAAAAATGGATTCAAAATGACCTAGTGTTGTGCGCTCTGCTCCTGTAGACTTGTGCTCCCCCCCCAAAAAAAGGCATTAAATGTGTGTTGTCCTGGTGTCCAGCAACTGTGGCCAAGCAGACAGCAGCTCGGCCACTTCCAGAAGCGGCTGTTCCTTCCCAACCATCTCAGCTATTGTGGCATGCTCCCCCAAAGCTTGTGCATGTGGCCACCCCCCCCCCCCCCCCCCACACACACACACACACACACCACCACCACCACCACCGCCACCACAACTCCTCCCACAGTCCTCTCATGAATCTCTCATGTTAGGTGTCGCAGCGACTACATTCAAAAGATTGCACGATAGCAGTGATGGCTCTGGGAGCAAACTGGGAAGAGTCTTGTTGACTTGCCAACTGTGAGAAATTCAAAATCCAGGCGCAACACTGGCGACACCTTGTGAGTGAAGTGAGGGAAGAGCACCACCCAGCAAAGGTCACGCATAACCAAGCAATTTCCCTTGCAGTTGCCGTTCACAGGCTGTCGCAGCCCAGTGAGCTAGGACCCTTAGTAAAGCAGGCCTCGATCAAACTTGAACTGCACACAACAGCAAAAGGGTGCACATGTCAGTCAAAGAGCCAGCAATATGCCAGCTGAATCTCTATATGGATCATAATGGAAGTACAATTTGTCATGTAGCACACATTCAATCCTATGTTTATCAGAATAAGTACAACAGTTTTGAGTTCTTGGCATACTTTATCAAAGATGCTCTTTTTTAAAGAAAAAATAAAATAAAAAGGTGATAATTTGACTCCTGGATACAGGTACACAATATTCTCAAAACACTACACATTGTCCTTCCAAAAACCAATGCCTCCATGAAAACAAGCAAAACTGTAATTTCCAAGAATGCACAGTTTTTGTTTGATCTCTTTTCCCTACTTCCTAACACTGAGATTCCAGGTAAGGGAGTCAGACCAGTTGATAAAGCTATATACAGTGGGAGAGAGTAGTCATAATGATGGAAAGCGCAGCATCCGGCACCAAACATGGGAATACATTTGGACATCTGGACAGCCCCAGAAAATGTGTGCTTGTGACAACAGACCATCACAATTTAAATAATCCCCAAGGGCACACGTCTTTAACTCAACAAACAACACAAAAAAAGGATATGTGTAGTAGAGCGTCAAAGTTCACACAAGTTCCATAAATTACTGGTGAAATTATCATGATTGCGAAAAATGTCAACAATCCTACTTTTAAAATAATGTTATGCTGAAAATACATCATTACAAGACTGAAGAGAGACAGAAAAATGACTAAGGTCTACTGAAACAACATCTGTAATCCTTAAATTGTTCCTAGTGAGACATGAAATATCTGGCGTTTAGTAATGCCCACATGGTCAAATAGAACCAATTCTTCCTACCACATATGGTCACATACAGGCCACTGCAGGGGTCATTATTACGGAGTGTCTATACGCCCAACTGTTGGGTCAATAAAGTAAATTCACGAGCATATACACCCAACCACAACAGACCAATGAGTGCGCTTGTAAGATCACTTCCGGTTTCAACGCGGGAGGGAAAAAAGGCGGATATTTTCTCGCCAGCTGCGGGAGGGTTCACAGCCTGCGGAGGAGCTGTGATCTAAAGTGGTTCTGTTTGGCCCATCACACCCAGGGAACAGTGTCAAACTAACACCATCTTACAGCCAACAAGCAGCATTCTGTTCAAAAACTGTTCCGTCGTTGTTAACAGGCTTCCATTCAAAATGCTTATGAAGTTTGTCTGTTTTCATCCATTGCGGTGTTTTCACAGTAATTAAAGATGGCGCCATTAAATGTGTCAAACATACGCTGCAATAGAGCCTTAAAAAGTGGTGTAAAAAACATAGTTTAGATGCACAAAACGTGTGAAATACACGATCATGGTTGGGCGAATAAGATAAGACATTATATTTATCTGCCCAACGGTTGGGCATATAGCCTTTGCCTTATTATTATTAGTCTTATTTTGACTGAAGTTATTATTATATTTTGAGATTTGCACTCAGTCAGTCATTCGTCTGGTTAGCAAATAATATGCAACCCCAATTCCAATGAAGTTGGGATGTTGTGTAAAATGTAAATAAAAACAGAATACAATGATTTGCAAAGCCTCTTCAACCTATATTCAACTGAATACACCACAACAACAAGATATTTAATGTTCAAACTGATAAACATTGTTTTTTATTATTATTTGTTAATTTTGAAATGGATGCCTGCAACATGTTTCAAAAAAGCTGGGACAGTGGTATGTTTAACACTGTGTTACATCACCTTTCCTTCTAACAGCACTCAATAAGCGTTTGGGAATTGAGGACATTGTTGAAGCTTTGTAGGTGGAATTCTTTCCCATTCTTGTTTGATGTATGACTTCAGTTGTTCAACAGTCCGGGTCTCCGTTGTCGTATTTTGCGTGTCATAATGTGCCACACATTTTCAATGGGGCAATGATGGCAAGCAGACCAGTTGTGTACCCGCACTCTTTTACTATGAAGCCACGCTGTTGTAACACGTGCAGAATGTGACTTGCCATTGTCTTGCTGAAATAAGCAGGGACGTCCCTGAAAAAGATGTTGCTTGGATGGCAGCATGTGTTGCTCCAAAACCTGGATGTAACTTTCAGCATTGATGGTGCCATCACAGATGTGTAAGTTGCCCATGCCATGGGCACTAACACACCCCCATACCATCCCAGAGGGCGGTCACATCTCCTCCTCTCTCCTCAAATTTTGTGTTTTTCCCTCTGGCCCAACCTTCAAAAGTCCCAACTTCACCAGACTGTGTATTCTTTGAACTATATTTGGAATAACCATGGAATTGATCAGCTGGTCTCTCAACACTATTGACACCATTTTTTCAACAATGAATCAGTGCTGGGGGACTCTACGTGCCCAGATGGAACCTATCCTGTGGGCTATGTTCTCAGCGCTTGGGAATGGCGCATCGCATGCTTGGCACCACTCTCTGTGGAAGACGTCAAGGATTTATTCTTATTTGCCTTTATGGTAGGAGGTCTTTTGCTTCTTGGATTATGCACTACCCTGACCTACCAGAAAATTGGCAAGACGGCTGCTACCAAATCCACAACCCCACATCTGTCCGTCATGATTAACGAGGTGGGCAAGGTGGTACAATCTCAGACTGCATTAACTTTTGAACTTAAACACAAGTTGGAAACCATCTTAGAACAATTGCCTGCCCTGCAAAGGAATTGATGTGGGACACCAGTGAATATTCACAATTGGATCTGGACGGTTAAAGAGAGGCCATATTGGAATTCTGTGTCTCTCTGCCTAACCTAATCATGGCAGCCTTATGAGCTACCGAAGGTCACAATGCCCCGCTGTTTTTCCTCCAGAAGGATTTCAACGGCCTTGGTGAAGCATGTGGCTCCCTCTTCATCTACCCTTCCCTATAGCCACTCCAGACTCTATGCACACACAGACAGAGACTGATATGAACTCATCTGCACACATGATGCATGCAAAAAAAAGGGATGCTGATGAAACAATGCATTCTGGGTCAACTTTTCCTATATGCATTGTATTGTAATGCTTATTTCAAACAAATGTTTAGTGCTGATATTTGATTTTCCTGTACTGTAACAGTGTGAAAGCTTGGACAACAAATAAGTAAATGAGAGTGGTAAGTAGTTTGGGCCATTCCAACCAGCTTATGGAAACAATAATTCAGAAACAACAAATATTATTTTGTAACTCACCAAATTAAACATAGAGCATAATGAGGATGAACTAACTGATTTGTGGTGAACTTTGACACACCAAATCATTTAGAAAAGCAACTTTGTTTTGCTTATGTAACATCCCATACACATGTCTGCCACCTGCTGGATGACTAAAGGATGCTGAACAGATTATAGAAAATTATGAACAGCTGTGGATGAATTTATATTTAGTTTGACTGCCACCTGCTGAACACTAGACATGTCACGTAATTGTTGGCACACTCTGCTCACTGGAGGTTGACTTCATGCAACAGCTAACAGGTTACGGTAGCAACTGCAAGGAGAAAAATGAGGCCCAATATGTGGGCAAATAGGAATGAAATATACAAAAATATGGAAAAGTAAAACTGGAATTAAAGAAAAAAATAGAATATGTGGCTGGGGATGGTACTGTAACTTTTCTTCAATACTAATACAATAACATGCTTTTGGAGGACGGTATGCATTTTCAGAGGCCCAACATCCATACCCAGTCACCCAAAATGACGGATATTCGCACGAGTTAGACGCGGGCGAATATCTGTCATTGCGGGTGACTGGGCATGGACAGAGAGACTAAAAATGCATACTGCATGACAACTGCATGTTATTTGCATTATTATCACTTACTGAGATACACAACACATTAACAATATTTAGTGTCATTTCAAAACACACGACACTCAGCAAATGCATACATAAAAAGTTGGCTCACTTTAACTTTGCCGTGTTGGCTGGTACCGCACTGCTCTCCAAATTCGGCAGTGTGTCCTCATCAAGCTGGCTGCTTTGGCTGCTGTTCATTGTCGGACTATCCATGATAAAATCATCCGGAATATCCATATTGGTACCAACACACACTTCTCGCCTTTTCTTGTAATCGTCTGCGGACAGTTCTTGGGTTGCGCATGATATGACATTATCACTTTATGCACAGTGGGCGGGTATTGGGATACCTGCCAGTTATGTTTAGCACTTTTTAATCATTGTTTATCAGTTAACAGTTGTATTTGTGCATGCACAGGCTCTAGCAACAGAATGTATCCCATAGAGCAGTGGGACGTTCACCCATGGTCTGTGAAAATAATAAGTGCAGGTTGATTCAGATGAGGGTGAATGTGCATAGTCCATCTGATAATGTTATCGAACTACAAGTAATAAAAATTCTAGGTAGAACTATACACACACATACATATGTGTGAATTTATATTCCTATTTCAAAAAACAATTCATATGAGTTGATAAAGTTTCAAAAGTAGAGCTGGGATCGATTCAAATTTCAGGAATTGATTTCATTCCAATTCTTAAGATTCAGAAATAATTATTTCGATTCAGTTAGATTCAATCCATTTCGATTTGATCTGATAACGATTTTGGGTTAGTGTTATTAAAACAGTTTTTGAACTGTTACCTAATTGTCAAGTTATGCAACATATTAATACTAGCATTATATTGACATTTGATGACAAATTAATGAAGTATTGGTAGTTAATAATGATGGCTATAAGACTGATGGCACGGACAAATCCCCCTCCCAGAATGATAGAGTAGTATTTTTATTTTACAAATATGCTGAAGGGCAGAATTACTGAACAGATCCAGGGTAGCCAAAAGAGGCCGCAATTGGAACCTGGCGCATTGGCCCTGACTCAGGTACATTTCTACACGCTTCCATGTTTTGGCCTGATGCCGTGTTTCTTTTGGCTTTAAAGTAAGGCTGTAACAAAGATTTTATATATATATATATATAAAATAGTTCTCCCACTTAGAAATCATGGAGGGGTCTGAAATTTTCATCTTAGGTGCATGTCCACGGTGAGAGACGTAATCTAAAAAAATAAAAGCCGGAAACCACAATGTATGATTTTTTAATAATTTATTTGTATGTTACTGCTGCAAATAAGTATTTGAACCCCTACCAATCAGCAAGAATTCTAGCTCACACAGACCTGTTAATTTTTTTTTTAAGAAGCCCTCTTATTACGCACTCTTTACCTGTATTAATTGCACCTGTTTGAACTTGTTACCTGTATAAAAGACACCTGTTCAACACACTCAATCAATCACACTCCAACCTGTCCACCATAGCCAAGACCAAAGAGTTGTCTAAAGACACCAGGGACAAAACTGTAGACCTGCACAAGACTGGGATGGACTACAGGACAACAAGCAAGGCGCTTGGTAGAAGACAACAACTGTTATGATTATTTATTAGAAAGTGGAAGAAACACAAGATGACTGTCAATCTCCCTCGATCTGGGATTTCATGCAAGCTCTCACTTTGTGGGGTGAGGATGATTCTGAGAAAGCTCAGAACTACACAGGAGGACCTGGTCAATGACCTGAAGACAGCTGGGACCACAGTCACAAAGATTACATTAGTAACACATGATGTTGTCATGGTTTAAAATCTTGCAGGGTAGCAAGGTCCCCCTGCTCAAGCCAGCACATGTCCAGGCCCATTTGAAGTTCACCAGTGACCATCTGGATGATCCAGAGGAGGCATGGGAGAAGGTCATGTGGTCAGATGTGACCAAAATAGAGCTTTTTGGTATCAACTCCACTCGCCGTGTTTAGCGGATGAGAACAACCCCAAGAACACCATCCCAACTGTGAAGCATGGGGGTGGAAGCTTAAGTTTTGGGGTGCTTTCTGCAAAGGGGACAGGACGACTGCACCATATTGAAGGAAGGATGCTGGGGTCATGTATTGTGAGATTTTGGCAAACAACCTCCTTCCCTCAGTCAGAGCACTGAAGATGGATCGTGGCTGGGTCTTCCAGCATGACAATGACCCCAAACACACAGCCAGGGCAACTAAGGAGGGGCTCCGTAACAAGCACTTCAAGGTCCTGGAGTGGCCGAGCCAGTCTCCAGACTTGAGCTGAAAATCTTAGGAGAAAGCTGAAACTTGAAACCTGAAAGATTTGGAGATGATCTGTATGGAGGAGTGGACCAACATCCCTGCTGCAGTGTGTGCAAACCTGGTGGAAAAACTACAGGAAATGTTTGACCTCTGTAATTGCAAACAAAGGCTACTGTACCAAATATTAACACTGATTTTCATAGGTGTTCAAATACTTTTTTGCAGCAGTAACATACAAATAAATTATTTAAAAAAAAAAATCATACATTGTGATCTCCAGATTTTTTTTTTTTTTTTTTTTTTTTTAGATTATGTCTCTCACAGTGGACATACACCTAAGATGAAGATTTCAGACCCCTCCATGATTTCTAAGTGCGAGAACTTGCAAAATCGTAGGGGGTTCAAATACTTATTTTCCTCACTGTATATATATATATATATATATATATATATATATATATATATATATATATATATATATATATGCTGGCTTTACTTCACAAACTTTGGCCCTAAAAATTCAGGCAATAGTGTTATAAATGTAAAACATTTGCATATTCAAAAGAGATTAAGATTATTAAATATGAGACTAACTCATGCAGTTGGGTAATATCATTAGTTGCTTGCTTGAGTGTGCGTCTGTGTGTGCGTGTGTGTGGGGGGGGTTGAAGCCTATCTGAACAGTCATAGGCTGTGAGGTGGGGTACACTCTGGACAGGATGCCAATCTGTCACAGTGCCACATATAGACAGACAAACTCATTCACGCACGTATGAAAACCTATGGTCAATTTTGAGTCAACGTGTATGTCTTTGGATACTACCTGATGGAGTATTATTCTTTTAAATTTGTCTATGTAGGCAGTGTTCATTACATAAGTTTTAATTTTCATATATTATGCACTATAAACAGCGATGAGGATAACTGATACAAAAACACTTAACAGTTGCTGAAAAACACTGAAAATAAGTTTAAACCTGATAAAAAAGTGACCTTGAAAAACACTGAAATAAGCTGCTCTGCTCAAAATTCACTGGCTCAAAAACATAACAGGGGCTAATACTTTTTGGTAGCTTTCAGTCTGCTTTTCTTCAAAAACTCAGTTCAAGAATTTTCCAGCACTTTATTTTATCTCTTCCAGAAAGTACTCCTCATCCATACAAACTCATTTAAATTATACAAAGTTACCAATACAAACATGGGTTTGACTTTTTTTTGTTTTGCTCTCTGTTTGGCACCTGTGAGTCAGTCACACACAGAAATACATTGTGGCAGTTAGCTAAGCAGGATTTGGGTTTTTTTTTTCCTAGAAGCAGGTCCGCTCCTGAGATATGGATGAAGCCTAATCAAAATGAAGACATCACATGCTGTGTGTCTGATGTTCAAACATAATGAAACACAAGGGAACTGATATGGAATCACTGTGTTTTGATCCATACTTAATAGTTTAGAGTGGGAAAAAAGTAAAAATTGCATTATTTATCGTTGGGCAGTATGTCTCATGGCCAATTTGCTACAACCCCAATTACAATGAAGTTGGGACATTGAGTAAAACGTAAATAAAAACAGAATACAATGATTTGCAAATCCTCTTCAACCTATATTCATTTGAATACACCACACAGACAAGATATTTAATGTTTAAACTGATAGACTTTTTTGTTTTTGTTAAAATATCTGCTCATTTTGAAATGGATGCTTGCAAAACATTTCAAAAAAGTTGGGCCAGGGCAAAAAAAGACTAGGAAAGTTGATGAATGCTCAAAGAACACCTAATTGGAAACAGGTGAATGTCATGATTGGCTATAAAAGGAGTATCCCCAAAAGGCTCAGCCATTCACAAGCAAAGATGGGGTGAGGATCACCACTTTGGTAACAACTGCATGAAAAAAATAGTCGTACAGTTTAAGAACAATGTTTCTCAATGTTCAGTTGCAAGGAATTTAGGGATTCCATTATCTACAGTCCATAATATAATCAGAAGATTCAGAGAATCTGGAGACTTTCTACACATAAGCGGCAAGACCGAAAACCAACTGAATGCCCGTGACCTTCAATCCCTCAGGCAGCACATCATTAAAAACCGACATCATTGTGTAAAGGATCTTACTGTGTGTGCTCAGGAACACTTCAGAAAACCATTGTCAGTTAACACAGTTCGGCGCTACATCTACAATTGCAAGTTAAAACTCTACCATGCAAAGTGAAAGCCATACATCAACAACATCCAGAAACGCCACCGCCTTTTCTGGGCCCGAGCTCATTTGAAATGGACAGACACAAAGTGGAAAAGTGTGCTGTGGTCTGATGAGTCCACATTTCAAATTGTTTTTGGAAATCATGGAAGTTGTGTCCTCTGGACAAAAGAGGAAAAAGACCATCCAGACTGTTACCAGCGCAACGTTCAAAAGCCAGGATCTGTGATGGTATGGGGGTGTGTTAGTGTCCATGGCATGGACAACTTACACATCTGTGATGGCACCTTCAATGCTGAAAGGTACATCCAGGTTTTGGAGCAACACATGCTGCCTTCCAAGCAATGTCTTTTTCAGGGGCGTCCCTGCTTATTTCAGCAAGACAATGCCAAGCCACATTCTGCACATGTTATAACAGCGTGGCTTCGTAGTAAGAGAGTGCAGGTACTAGACTGGCCTGCCTGCAGTCCAGACCTGTCTCTCATTGAAAATGTGTGGTGCATTATGAAGCGCAAAATGACAACGGTTTCAGCTCTACATTTGTTTAGTCCAATAGTCACAAATAGGTTGCACTATGAAGTGTCTGCCTAAATGTCTTTCTGCACACTGTATTCTTTGAAATGCTGGGCAGCAGTTGCAATATTCTGACTTGATGGTGAAGAAAAAGGCATCAAACTGAAGTCCACATCACGGTCCAGGGAACAAATTTAATTTCAGTTCACTCCGAAGACTAATACCCCCGTCACACATAGCCGGAATCATGCAGAGTGCCGTCGGAGTTATGAATTGGCACACATCTGAAAGGTGTCGGGATATCAAAAGTTTCTGACAGCCATCTGCAGAAGTCCACACAATTGGTTAAAACTGACCAGTGGCCCCGAGTGTGACACACATGTTCATAATTCTCCGGGTGCTGTCGAGATGGGACACCTATCCAACAGCAATCCATATGTAATCTGACAACCATCTGATCGCAATTTACATATTCCGATGACGGCATAAACAGAATCTGAAACGATCTGATTGCGGTTGATTGAGCTCTGAGATCGATCACAGCAAAGCCTGCCAACATGTTGTGCCACGTTTGTCCACCTCCACTGGACCCCGGCCAGGGAGGGCGAAGGAAATATTGTTATGTAATAACATGTATGTGGCAATGTGCGCACGTCAGAGGCTCGGTACAATGCTGCAACACAGCTGAACAGGATGTCATCGCTGTAACGCACGTGTTATTACGCGTACACCTACGTCTGTAGTAGGCATGATGCATAAATATTTTCCCAGCACATGACGACATAAATAAACATGGAACTCACCTCCGGTAGCTCGCATTCCACAGCGCGACACAGACAGCTGGTCAAGTCCCTTTCACTCGCTGCACTGTGTGCTGCCAACATCGATCAGATAACAAAAGCATAATCCACCTCTCGTATAATTAAATCCTATGTGAAGTGCCGTCCCACAACAATAATCCAGCTACAGTTGTGTTATGATGCATATCAAGTAAAATGACAACAAAAAAGAGTTTAAAAAAAGAGAAAAGAGAAAATCCACTGGCTGCATCTGAATGTTGCGCACATGTGGGAAGTTAGTGCACCGCCAACACAGTTCAGCGGCAGTTATGGAGTCCAGCCGGACAAATAAAATCTAACAATGCAAGTATATACTGATCAAACACCTAAAGGGATTTTTCACTGGACTGTACAACAGCAGGTGATCACTGACAGCAGTCAGTGCGCTCAGATGGACATCAGCTCCAGTGGAGTTGCTGGTACAGCGTTTATGGACACATATAGTGTACACGCAGCTGAGCGAACATTTCGGCCACACACTCGCACACTGCTTTGATCACCTGTTCTACACACGTACATGCGCGTACTCAGTCATGTGAGACATACACTGATGGAGAGGTCAGTTTAGCGCTGGGAATGTGAGGAGGAGTGCAGATTTGAGTGAGTGGGTGAGTGACAGCTCCAATGTTGGTGCCATCTGACAGCAGTCTGTCATCTGACTGTCTGAAATATGTTTGGGCTGCATCCTGCAGGTGTGCACGAGGCAGTCCGGATTTGTTCGGACCACAGCTGGTCACGCCTCTTTTCCTGCCAAATGCGTTGGATAATGGCAATATTTGCCATGTCAGAATGGCTCCTCCACATTCTTGCTATGTGTGATGGGGCCCTAAGAAGCAATGTGGTGAGACTGAAACAACAAGAAGGAAGATGGTCTGCCACAATGTCTGCACTTATCTGTTTGGAGAAGCAAATATGCAAATGTGCACCAAGTGCTGCACTTGTAAGTGGAGCTTCTTTGAGATGACAGGGAGGTAATAAACAGATAAGAGACATTTCTCGGAATCAGCAAGAGAAGAAAAGGAATCTTCCACATGCACATACAAATTCAAAGAGAGATCAAATGTGACAGTTCTGTATCTTCAAATGTTCCAGGGTGTCTGGACTGTGTTTTGCAATGGTTTCTCATCAGTTCCTGATTTGTGCTATGGCAACACAATCCACAGGGTCAAGGAGTTTCTGGCAGATGTCTGACTACACTGTGCCTATAATTGGAATCCCCCTGAGAGCCAAGTGAAAACAACAAGCAGCATGTCAGAGCACTGGTGCCAGGTTTGAGTCTCCCTGTCATGAGATACAATATCAGTTTCCACTCAACAGCACCATGCCACAACGAATTAGCGGCAGACACCCAAAAAGGGAACATAGGCCAAAAAAAACCAGACAAAATTAAATTGGGATCTCACCTTTACTACAGTAAATTTGACTATTTTTAAAGAAAGCTTCCAAGAACACACAAATGCCACCGTCAATTCCCTTCTAATTCTAACTTCTAAGTCACGCTACCCCTGGAAGGGACGTAAGTCCGACATAGGTTACTTCCCCAGTCAAGGCCTTTTGTTAAATTTAGGCTGTAAGCAATGTAGCCACTGTAGTGTGTGATACCAATGCCCCAAATAAATACGAAATTGAACAACTCAAATCAACAATACTCAGTGTTATGAATAGGCATACTGATGTTAACAACATCAGTGGTTTATTTTTCTTTTCTCTCTCTCTTTTTTCCAGCCAGCCAACCAATATGTGCTTATACAGCAGCGACAAAGGGCTTTCCTGATGACTGATTTCTGTTGGCTGGGCCCGGTCTGGACTGACTGAACATCTGAACTACATGCTCAATGCTCGCTATCGATTCAACAGCAAGGAAGTACCCTTTATTATTTATTGTGCGTGTGTGGTGTCGTTTATTCTGTGATGTGATCAGGTTATCTGAGGACACGTCCCCTGTGTGATTAAGGTGCTTTGACTGGGAAGGAAGGGCTGAAGCTGATGATTGCAACGTTGTATCAATGAGACGCCTTGCTGCATGTAGCTAACTTTAGCCTGAACTGGACATAATTTTGGTTGTTGGCTTCCGGAGATGATGAATTGATTCCCACTGGTCATCAGAAGGGTTGTCACCCCCTACTGGCTTGGGGGTTGATCAGTGGGAGGAACTGAGCTGCCAAGTGGATTGTCCTCTTTGGCAGACACTGTGAACTGACTTGTGGACTGTTTTAAATACATTTGGAAGAAACTGATATTTTTATAAAATCATTTTCATTAAATTGTACATTTTAAGAAGAATGGAAATAAAGAAGTTAAATTCAGTTTTCCTCTGTGGTTCACATTGTGCGGGCGTGAAAGGAAACCTGAATCTAAAGGCTGACCAAGTTTTTGGGGAAACTGTTACAGAGCCATCCATTGGTAGTTTTTCCCCATTGATGTTTCTTTTATTGCTTTTCTGACATTGTATTGTCAAAATTGTAACAAAATTTAGCACAGACTTGGACAACTAAAGTCAAGTGTCAATGACCACTCTTTCTCCACTTGGATTCCCTGCAGACTCAGATAAAGACTAAATGCCATACTCATTCCAGAGAACACAAACACAAATAACCAGTCATCAAACCTTTTTGAAAGGAAGAAAGAGTTCCATCATAGAAATAAAGGCTTTTTCAACCACCAAAACAAGCTGTTGAATGAACTCTGCTGCCATCTTGGATTCTCAATGCAAAAGGATAGGAAAGAAGTCCTTAAAACACTCATCAGTGCAGAGCTGCAGACAATAAAATGTCAGACACTTCACAAATACTGGAAGCCAGGGGTTCTAAAGAGTGAGTCTAAATAGTAAAAAGTTAATAAAGACTATAAGAGAGATAAGAGTTCACAGAGTTGGGACAAATATCTCTGCAATGTTAATGTGTAACAATTTACTAGCATACCCAGTTTACCAACATACACCCAGACTGCTGCAGTAAAACATTCATAAAGTCAAAGAGGTCGTGAGAATGAACAATTCCAAAAACAAATTAGGTTAGACTTCAATAAAAGAACTGTATTGTAACTGTTTATTACAGTGTTTCCAAGTGTCAAGAGCTGCAGTGAGAAGTATCATCAAGAAATTTAAAGAGAGACTCAGTGCAGAACAAGCCTGGAAGAGGTAGGAAACAAAAGATTTCAAAGACTCTGGAAAGAAAACTAGTGAGAGATGTGTCTAAAGACCCCAGAACAGCTGCCAAGACACGAGTGAATGACTTAGTCACATCGGGAATTGTAGTCTCAAAGAAGACAATCAGTAGAGGCCTGGACAGAAATGGACTGCAAGGTTGCAGACCAAGAAAAACCACCTCTGCAGAAAAGACACCTTCAAGTCAGACTGAAAACTACAACAAATGACTGCAGGCTGTTATTTAGCAAAAAGGACACACAATTGACTATTAGCATCAGGGAGGCTAATAATTTTGACCCTGGAAGTTTTTATAGCATTTGTGAAATAATTTTGTTTCTATGTGCAAAGTAAAATAATTTAAGGATCCAAAAAAACCTAGGATGTTTACAAAAGCTGTGTTGAAAATTTCTTGTTTAAAAAAGCACTTGGGAAAATTGTGAAGAAAACACAGGGGGGCAAGCAACAAATGAGTGTGTTGATGACATCACGCAGCAAGTGGCATGAAATCAGTAGAATACAAACATCTGAACTTGAAGAAGGGCCATCCATCCATCCATCCATCCATTTTCTTCCACTTATCCTAGGTCGGATCGAGGGGGCAGCAGCTGAAGCAAAGCCGCCCAGACCTCCCGATCCACACACACCTCCCCCAGCTCCTCCAGAGGAACCGCGAGGCATTCCCAAGCCAGCTGAGAGACGTAGTCCCTCCAGCGTGATCTGGATCTTCCCCGGGCCTCCTCCCGATGGGACGTGCCCGGAACACCTCTCCAGCGAGGCGTCCAGGGGGCATCCAGAAAAGATGCCCGAGCCACCTCAGCTGGCTCCTTTTGACGTGGCGAAGCAGCGGCTCGACTCCGAGCTCCTCCTCCGAGCTCCTCCTTCTTCAGCTCCTCGGGAGGAGCTGAAGAAGGGCCATTTACACAAAAATACAAATGAAAAAAATTAAATAGAGAGATAACCATGTTTGTGTGCAACAGTACAAGTATGAAAGGGTAACTCCAGACATTTTCCAGATTTCATACTACAAAATATTTTGACCAGTCACTCTCGTTGTCATTTTACACATTTATCAGGAACAAAACTTTGAATTTGTTGAACAAAAAAATTGCATCATATTGACAATACTGTTTTAATTGGGCACTGTAGTCTCATTTGAGGGCGGGCACTAAAGGGGCACTAAATTTTAGGGGCACTAAAATATGATGCATATGATGCAATTTTTCTATATCCGGGGACATGCCTCATCTGTCCCCAACCAGAAACATGGCACTTTCTCTGAGATTTTGGGCAAATTACACAGCAAACAAAGTGAAAATGCAAAGAAAAAGTGACGATGCAGCATAAAGTGGACATGTGTTGCGGTTTGTTTATGACCTGGGGCTCAAATATGTAACACGCTCCCATTTACCTAATCTTCCCTTCTCCACTGGGAATGGAAAAACCACTTTTCATGACTTCTTCGGTGATTGCAGCCGAAAACAAAACAGTACACCATTTATCCATGTGAAGCTATGCTGTGGATATATTGCACAATGGGAGTGAAGGCCCTCATAAGTGGTCAAATCCTGCGATATCACAAACGAGACTGCGGTACCCTATTGATGCTTAGTCGTGGATAGCCAATAGTTCTCCTTGTCAACATGTCAAAAGTCTCCTTGGTACGAGGAAATTAACTGCTTGTCAAGGCGATTGTGCAGGTGAGAGAACACCGCTACTCTGGCTAGGTGTGTAGGCTAAAACTTACTGACACAACCTTTCCCATTTGCCTTGTCTTCCCTTCTCCACTGGAAACTGAAAGAATTGAACTTTTCACGACTGGTTTTGTGATTGCAGCCGAAAACAAAACAGCATACCATTTTTCCATTACAAGTGATGCTGTTTGTGGGGAGAGACTAATCCCAGAGCGGAGCGTCTGCACAAGCCATTCGGAGGATTGGGGTTTTAGTGGAAACCATTTTAAACCAGCACGTTTTAAACCGGCATGTCCACTAGGTGGCGGCGAGTATGCTTTTAAGTTTATCAAGCCGGTGTCACAGACCTAACAGCCCCCCACAAAAAAAAATTGGTCCACCCTGCCTTCACTGCGCATGAGTCATTTGGGACCACAGCATCTCGTCTGAGACCGAGTCTCTACACCCAAAGCGATCAAAGCGAATAATGTGATTATTAACCTTCAGATGATAAGGTGAAACCTCTTGTATCATTCAAAAGTCAGGTTTAAGCAGAAACGAGGTCATTTTAAGCAGAAACAAGGCAATAATCAATGAGGCTTTGAAATGACAGAGGCGCAGTGAATGCACCAGCAGCAGCTTGTGTTGCTGTCGTGCTCTGATCGCTTCTCCTGTCTTTTATTATGAAAAAAATGAATTTATGTGGAAATGATTGTTGTACAAAAGCTTCTGATATCTGTCACTGAATCGGTGAGCCGCAGCTGATGCACAGAAATGACGCATGCACAGTGAAGGTAAGGCAGATCGATTTTTAGGGGAGACAGTTAAGTCGGCGACATCGGGCCGAATGGTTTGTGCTGAAACTACCACACTCCGCCCGGACATTAGTCTCTCCTGCATTTGTGCAGACTGTCCCTGGATGTGGTCAAATCCCGCAATATCATGCAGGGGTTCAAACGAGACTGCGCTGCCTGTTCCATATTCATGAGAACACTTCAAATAGTTAAAGTGCATCTGTGGCTTAAAGTACACCCACCCCCACCCACAAGTCCACAAATATCTTTTGTTGCAGTTATTCAGAAGACCTGTTTTCAGTAACAACTGCTCACTGTATTGATAGTTAATTTTCATTTGATTTTAATTTTCATTGCAAAAACATGTATTGTTAAGTAGTCCTCACAAACATATGACACAGTTTATGAGCTGCATAACAGAATATAGCAAGAATATAACATGGACTAGACACCTAACATACTCTACGCATCAGAAAACAATAAGTAATGTCAATGATTATTAATTTGTTTAGTGTACCATCTGTCACCTTTACAACCTATACATTCACTGAAAAACAGCAACTGACTGATACAACTGCTTCCCATGAGCTTAATGTAACATGACAAGTCAATTTGTCTACTGATGGCTGGAAAAATGAACATCAAGTGCCTGCAAGGAACATGCTGTCAACATGCATTCCAGCATACCAAAGTATGCATTTCATGCATAGGCTGCTTACACAAACTGGGCTCCATATATGCTAATTGAGATGTACTGAGATAATAATAATAATTCACAATATTTTATATACATATATATAAATTTTGTGACACACAAAATTTGACATTACTGTTACTGCTCTTCAACTGCTTGACCTCAGAACAGTTCAGTTGAGTCAGGGAAACAATCATAAAAACCTTTACGGTCCCTTCTATACAGTGTAATTTACTGTTGACATAATATCCATAATTTTTGTTAAAACATATGAGTTCTGTTATGAATATGTGTTCCAATGCTTACCCTCTGCACATGAACACTGACAATTTCTACACCTCTTGGAAATTGGCTGCTTGAGCAATGATGCTTATTGTACTTAAAATGCAAAGTTGTAAAGTTCACACATTGTCAAATCATGAAAAATAAGGTGTGTGTGTGTGTGTTACACTGTCTTTCCATTATAAGTTACTAGAGAACAAGGGAAAGACAGACATGGTGCAGGTTAAATATTGTAAGAACAGGGTAATAGGCTCCATGCTTGTTAGTTTGTAGCTGCTACTCTGAAAAATGAGTCTTGCACATGCTTTCTTTGTGTTTAAATAAAATTGTACTTTCACAGACACCACTGAAAAACAAACACACAGGTACTGGATAGAAAACACAAACTCGGGATTGGGGATTTTGCAAACTGGCTCAAAGTGAATTCCAAAATCAGATTTTCATTCAAACCAGTGATTACCTTTCTGGTTGCTAATTGACATGCACTGAAACCCTTCAGTCTCCTCTGTTGGTAGGGTGTGGCACTCCACAGGGAGGCGGCCCTCATCTAGGAGTGTCCAGCAACTGTCCTGCAACACTTTACAGAAACTCCGGCAAGGCAACACTGGCAATAGGCCCAAAGAGTCACACTTTGGAAGCAAGAGAAGGCAGAAAAAACATTCCAAACTATGGTGGCATTGTGACTTCAACAACCATGCCCACTCATCCAAAAGTCCCTGAACTTCCTCCACACTGTTCTGGTTGAGGTCATTTGGGACAGTAAAACTCTTCCCAAACATGAAAGAGCAGAAAGAAAGCTCCTTACCCAAGAACAAGCGGTGAGGGCATTCTGGTCCCACTGCTGAGTTGGCTAATTTGCTTGCAGTTGTTGCCTGGCTGTCTACAGCTGTGTAGCCAATTATTGTTACTTGGCTAGGCTCTAGCATTTTTATTGTTGTTTTCATAGTATGCAAAATATAATCGATTTGACTAACTCTAACTCTCTGGCTGTGAAATGATGACTGACTAGACACTGAAGACTGGTTAGATTGGGTCATGACCGGACCAGTACCAACTGTTTGTTTTGGGGTGATTAACATTTTGTGGGAATCAACTGGTTCTTTGTTCATAAATACTTGGCTAGCAAATGATAAGGGCTAGACTGTGAAGCTTGAGTAAAGGTCGGTAAAGGCTCTTGAGAAGCCTTTGCTTCTTCAGGTAATCGAATATCCTTTGCCGTTTGATTGTCCTTCGATACAGTGGTGTCGGCTGGAATAGGAAATGGAAAATCACCTGAGTATTTATGAGAATATTTTGATGAACTGAAATCCTTCACCCTCGAACTCCAGCTAGTGTTAAATTTACTATTTCTTACAGCGTTGCTCTGGGTTTCAAGAGAAAACTTTAGATTTTGCACTTGATCAAACACTCTGTGGTCAGTTGTCACTACTGGTCCCTGGTGACTATAATACACTGATACCTCACTGTTTTTGGAGCCATCAACAAATCCAGATTCTGACCCTAATCCAGAGTCAGAACAAAAATTTTCATGGGTGTCTGATGTAAATTCAGAGTCATGATCAGATATATTTTCTTTCCCTTGAAAACTTAAATTATAAGATGGTCCAGAAGCCATACCCTCTCGAAGAGATGTTCCATTGGCCGGTTCACTTATATTTGATGACATCCATGAAGTATGATTTTCTGAGGCACCATCATTGTCCAGTTGTGGTTTAGAGCTTACAGCAGGCAGTCCAGGAGGTTCCGTCATTACATCCAGAGTTTTTAATGATTGTATTATATTTCCTACATCAACAATCTCTGCCTTGATCTTTGCATTACTCTCAGATGGCTCTTCTCCACTACCTGCTGGACTGCCAGACCCCTCATGGTCCAATGCTGAGACTGAAGTTCTGGTACCGGCCCAAGACCAGAACCAAGCATCAGAATATAGCACACACTGTGCCAGGAAAAGAAAAAATAGAACACATCTCCCATCTTAAACATGTTCTCAAGTCCTGCCCACATGCACCCACTTGATCAGTAGCCCAGAGTGAAATAAAACACGTCCTTCACTCTTCACATGCACTTTCCTGGAACTCTGTCTTCACACATACACCACAAGACAGAAGAGACAAGTGAAGAGGAGGTGCCCCATTCAAAGAACTGAAGGGGGAGAGCAGAAAGAGGTGTGCTCAGCATTGGCCGCTCTGCCAATATTTCCTCTCCTAACTCCTCCTCCTCCTTCTTTTCTCATAGTAGTGAAAAGTGATTCCTCCTGCTGACTGACAGCTGAGAAATAAAACCTTACCTTTCAGTTTAAAACACTGATGCTTAAAGTGTTTTACAGAGAAGACAAATTTGTTATCCTTGAAGTGTTTTCTTTAACCGTGATAAAAAGTCTCAATTCATAATTAATAAATGGTTTAAAATTTAAAAAATACCAACTATGTAAACTGCACCAGAAGTACAAAAAACTACCTGTAACAACAAAATAAATAAATAAATAAATTGTACCAGTATTAGCAAATTTAGAATTTCTAATAACACAAATTAATTCAGTTTCATTGCAAACATGTAAACAATTATTTTCCAGTTTATAGTGGTGAGATACAAAAATAGACCAAATGCGTTCACATCGACAGTATGCAGTTGAACAGTGTGAACAAACTGCTCTGTAACACTATGACAACACATTGAGGTGGAAAGTACTGAAATAAAATTCAACAAAGTGGTACTAGTCAAAGTAACACTTTATATAAAACTTTTAAACCCTTATCAAATGTACGCACAGTGTAATGCTCATGTATCCAATTGATTCTCTGCCATTTCTTTGGACAGAAAGATAATCACATGTCCCTGCATAAATAAATTATGACCCCTCTGCTATAGTGTTTATTTAACCACTTTGGACCTGTGTTTGGAATCCTGTGTGGTTACATAGTAATCTAGTCCTCACTTTCTTGTCCAGACTGGTTTCTCATACTAGATATGAGATCAGTTGACAGAGACGCTCAACATCTGCTAATGGTTGAGATTAGTGATAAAAGGAACAGGAGGTTTATGCAAGTGTCTGTCTGATAGCACTGGGTTTAAAGTAAAGACATGTTTTGTGTGTATGTTTCCTCAGTTGGTGACAGAAAGGAACTCCATTCATTTTCTCACAACATGACAAAGAGAAGCTGAGATGTTCTTGGGAGGTGATGGTCTAGTGGTTAAGTGTTCAGCTTTAGACCAGAGGATCCCGGCGCAAAACCCAGCCAGACCAGAAAATCGCTAAGGGCCCTTGGGTAAGGTCCTTAATCCCCTAGTTGCTCCTGGGGTTAAGTGAGCTCCTTGCATGGCAGCATGCTGACGTCGGTGTGTTAGTGTGTCTGTATGAATGGGTGGATGTGAGGCATAACTGTAAACCACTTTGAGCTTCTGATGCAGATGGAAAAGTGCTATAAAAATGCAGTCCATTTGCCATTTTCAAGCTTTGAGAGCTTTACCCTGTTGGGTCTGTTGGGTCCGTCATAATTTGTTGTACAACTAAAAACCTGTCTGCAAAATTATGTTTGTGTAAACAGCTGAAACCCCAAAGAAATAACATCATGACCAAACAAAAGTTTCAAAAATGAACAATATTGCATGCAGGTATCAGCCACAGAGACTAAAGTTCATGGTAAAAAAAAAAAAAAAAAGTAGAAAAGCTCATTTAGTCAGCCCAAGACCAGGCTGTTTTTGAGTGTTAACTATTATTATAAGACTTTATAAAGGAATTATTGTCCCTCATCATTGACCCTAAGGGTAACATGATTAAGGAACTTGTGATGAATCTTTTGGGGAGTTACAATACTGCATCCTTGTATTCATTTAACAACCTTATGAAACCATCTTTCTTTGAAGTAAATTAATTTGCGTCATATTCAAATAAACACTCACATAATAATTGAAGATCTGTGTTCATCTTTCCAAAGTTCACTAACATACTGTCAGTTAACTAGACAAAGCAATAAATCAGGATATCCATGACCCTCAAGTCAAGAAGGAGATAGCGCTTAAACACACAAACTGTTCACTCGAAAAAGTTCTAAACAGAGAGTTTAATTATAGCATGACTCATGTGAATCAACACAAGAATCACAAGTTTTTTTTGGGGGGGGGGGGGGGCAATACAGGTTTGAAACAGTACTGTTTAAGCCTCTGGGGTCTAGATGTAGTTTGTAAATTTGACCATACTTCTAGTTATTCCAATTTTAAGGTTCTTGTCACTGTTTTTAGTTTTTCTTGTTGTTTTTTGAAGTATAATGTCCATGTGTTCATATCAATCTCAGCTTTCACAATACCATATTATCCGGAGTAGAAGTCACATATATCACTTCATGCAAGAAGAAGCAGAATGGAGAAAATTGATGTGTTACTCATTTATAAGACAAACACACTGTTAAAGAGCACAGCTAATGAGCTAATTATTGTCACTAAGGGCACAAAATTCGAGTAACCTGCTTCTGCCAGCCACTGAACAGATGATCGAACAGATGATCATATGTGAGATGAATATTCCACGCAATGAAATGTTTAAAAACCTGGGGTATTATTTATATATTTACAACACAAACACTGCTTTGGCCATCACAAGCTAAGAGCTAATTAATGTTTTTTTGTTACAAGTGCAAACTGCTTCTTTAAGCCACAGGTGAGATGTGGGGCTGAGGTCGTGTGTGCCTGGTGGGCCGCATTGTGGGTGGTTTCTCCCTCTGGAAGGGCAAAGGGGCTCTTTTTGTGAATCATCTGAGCTACAGTTCTGCCAGGATCTCATTTTGTGATCAGACTGTTTTATTTGAATCTCTTTCCAGAGCAAATTGTTTGGGAATTTTCATCTTCCTCATTTAACAATGGATTATCACACAAATTTTTTTGAGCTCAACGCCGATCTCTTATGCATTACATTTCTATGTGAAACATTTCCCAAAGTGATGGAGCAGTCCAACGCAACCTTACAGTTAGTTCAGTTTTAAATCGGCTCACAACACATTTATCAGTTTCCTATTCATGTTGTTACTCTGTTGTGGAAATGAACGTTTGTTCATGGGTGCCGTAACAGCACACACACACACACATACACACACACACACACACACACACACACACAGACCTGAACATCTCTTCCTGTGCATTTTTATGGCACAGTTCTTTGTGTCATTAGACAGCACTCTTTGCTGTTTCATAGACATTTATTCATATTTATTTGTTTGAAGTGAGCATAACTGCTAACTGTAGTTTATCTGGAGCCTGAGGAAAAGCTCAAAATAGTAACAACATTATGATCACACGTTTAAAGAACATTTTAAGTGTGACCTGACTCAGTTTTAAATGCGTGCTGAAAGCAATCAAGCCCTGTTAGGAAGTTACCACCTCTCTTGATTTTTTAAAAACAAAGAGGCAGTTTAATGGTGTGTTTCTTATTTCAGCTGTAAAGAGAATTTGTGGTTGTGCATCATGATTTTTTTTCCATATACAAGTCTCACCGAACTATAGGTTGCAGGACCTCTCAAACTAGTAATAAAATACTCTCAGCCGTACAAGCATTATGTTCGTTATAATTTGCAGTTGCTTAATTGGTATCCCGTATAAACTATATTCTATACTGGACTGCAGTGCACCATGGGAGTTCGGGGTTTGAGGTTTTAAATTATGTTATTGTGGTTTATGTTAGTTTAACAGTGTTGTTAGTGTTATTGATTTATTGTGTTTTTGTAGTTCAATTGGTTTAGTCAATTTAGATAAGTGTTATGTTCCTCTTACCATAAGTGACTTATGTGTCATGTTGGTACCATGAGTGAAATGTGTATTGTTTTTAATATCTTCCACCACTGTCTCTGTTTGTCAAAATAAAACACCTGCTTACAGCAGATTGCAGAAAGATAAAAAGCTGTGTGTGTGTGTGTGTGTGTGTTCAATTTTGATCACGCACAAACTGTGGAGAGCTGAAATTTGCCCTTTGGTATGTTTGTGTATTTTGGGTCAAGGATGAAGGGCACCAATTAATATTTTTAGAGAAGATACACAGATTACCTAAAAACACTGAACAATGGACATTAACATTTACATTCTGGACTCACACACCATTCCAGCAGGGGTCGTACATTATCTACACAACATCTCCCATTTACCTCGTCTTCCCTTCTCCACTGGGAACCGAAAAAAAAAACACTTTTCGCGACTGCTTCGGTGATTGCAGCCGAAAACAAAACAGTACACCATTTATCCACGTGAAGCTATGCTGTGGACATATTGCACAACGGCAGCGAAGGTCCCCATAAATGGTCAAATCCTGTAATATCACAACGAGACTGTGGTACCCTATTGATGCTTAGTCCTGGTTGGCCAATAGTTCTCCTTTTCAACATGTCAAAAGTCTCCTCAGCCTCCCTCCTCTCTCTCTCTCCTCTCTCTCTCTCTCTCTCTCTCTCTCTCTCTCTCTCTCTCTCTATATATATATATATATATACGAGGGCTGTCAATAAAGTAAGGGTCCTTTTTATTTTTTCAAAAACTATATGGATTTCATTCATATGTTTTTACGTCAGACATGCTTGAACCCTCGTGCACATGCGTGAGTTATTCCACGCCTGTCGGTGATGTCATTCGCCCTGTGAGCACTCCTTGTGGGAGGAGTCGTCCAGCCCCTCGTCGGAATTCCTTTGTCTGAGAAGTTGCTGAGAGACTGGCGTGTTGTTTGATCAAAATTTTTTCTAAACCTGTGAGACACATCGAAGTGGACACGGTTCGAAAAATTAAGCTGGTTTTCAGTGAAAATTTTAACGGCTGATGAGAGATTTTGAGGTGATTCTGTCGCTTTAAGGACTTCCCACGGTGCGAGACGTCGCACAGCGCTCTCAGGCGCCGTCGTCAGCCTGTTCAAGCTGAAAACCTCCACATTTCAGGCTCTATTGATCCAGGACGTCGTGAGAGAACAGAGAAGTTTCAGAAGAAGTCGGTTTCAGCATTTTATCCGGATATTCCACTGTTAAAGGAGATTTTTTAATGAAAGACGTGCGGACGGATCCGCGCGTCGGGACGCAGCCGACGCGGTGCGGCGGCACAGGAAAAACACCTCCGTGTTGATAACCATTTGTAAAATCCAGGCGGCTTTGATGGCTTTCAGTGGAGTGGGTATATGAGAAATTGTTTAACAGGCAGGACATGTTACAACTTGTCCTTAAGGCTTTCAACAGAGGTGTTTTTCCTGTGGCGGAGCGTCGCGGCGGCTGCGTCCCGACGCGCGGACCCGTCCGCACGTCTTTCATTAAAAAAATCTCCTTTAACAGTGGAATATCCGGATAAAATGCTGAAACCGACTTCTTCTGAAACTTCTCTGTTCTCTCACGACGTCCTGGATCAATAGAACCTGAAATGTGGAGGTTTTCAGCTTGAACAGGCTGACGACGGCGGCTGAGAGCGATGCGCGACGTCTCGCACCGTGGGAAGTCCTTAAAGCGACAGAATCACCTCAAAATCTCTCATCAGCCGTTAAAATTTTCACTGAAAACCAGCTTAATTTTTCGAACCGTGTCCACTTCGATGTGTCTCACAGGTTTAGAAAAAATTTTGATCAAACAAAGCGCCAGTCTCTCAGCAACTTCTCAGACAAAGGAATTCCGACGAGGGGCTGGACGAATGACGTCACCGACAGGCGTGGAAAAACTCACGCATGCGCACGAGGGTTCAAGCATGTCTGACGTAAAAACATATGAATGAAATCCATATAGTTTTTGAAAAAAATAAAAGGACCGTTACTTTATTGACAGCCCTCGTATATATATATATATATATATATATAGATAGATAGATAGATAGATAGATAGATAGATAGATAGATAGATAGATAGATAGATAGATAGATAGATAGATAGAAAGAAAGAATCAGGCTATAAATATGTTTATTTCTGTTCTCAACTTGAATATTTTAACATGGACTTGAATGGGAATTTGCTCTCTTTGGAGCCAGCTTCAAGTGGCCAGTCAAGGAACTGCACTTTTCCTTCTTCCAGTAGGGCTTCATCTGAGACCATCAAAGGTTACCACTTGGTTACAGCACAGGAATTATGCAGAAATCACAATACGACACCACGACAGGTCAAGGCGAGCATTCCTATTTTCAATGTTTTTTTTTGTTTTTTGTTTTTTTTAACTGCTGCTTGGACATGATGGAGAAGGAACTATGGAAGTTTAAACAATGGTTTGATTCAAAACAAATTAGCACTCCACTTTGGTAACACAAAGTGTATTATATTTGGAAACAAGTCCAGGATTTCCTGCAGAAATTTATTATTAAATGATATTGAAATTGAAACTGTAACTGATACAAAATTTCTTGGTGTTGTTATTGATGATAAACTGAGCTGGAAAATGCATATTAATTTTGTTAAATCCAAAATGTCAAAAGCCATTGCAATTCTGCATAAAGCACAAGATTTAATTTCCCAACACTCATCAACTATTTTATATCACTCATTGCTCATTCCATACCTACTGCATTGAGGTATGGGGAAATACATACACTCAACAAAAATATAAACGCAACACTTTTGGTTTTGCTCCCATTTTGTATGAGATGAACTCAAAGATCTAAAACATTTTCCACATACACAATATCACCATTTCCCTCAAATATTGTTCACAAACCAGTCAAAATCTGTGATAGTGAGCACTTCTCCTTTGCTGAGATAATCCATCCCACCTCACAGGTGTGCCATATCAAGATGCTGATTAGACACCATGATTAGTGCACAGGTGTGCCTTAGACTGCCCACAATAAAAGGCCACTCTGAAAGGTGCAGTTTTTATCACACAGCACAATGCCACAGATGTCGCAAGATTTGAGGGAGCATGCAATTGGCATGCTGACAGCAGGAATGTCAACCAGAGCTGTTGCTCGTGTATTGAATGTTCATTTCTCTACCATAAGCCGTCTCCAAAGGCATTTCAGAGAATTTGGCAGTAAATCCAACCACCCTCACAACCACAGACCACGTGTAACCACACCAGCCCAGGACCTCCACATCCAGCATGTTCACCTCCAAGATCGTCTAAGACCAGCCACTCAGACAGCTGCTGAAACAATCGGTTTGCATAACCAAAGAATTTCTGCACAAACTGTCAGAAACTGATAAAAAGATACCGTGACGAGATCCTGAGGCCCATTGTTTTGCCATACATCCAAGAACATCACCTCATGTTGCAGCAGGATAATGCACGGCTCCATGTTGCAAGGATCTGTACACAATTCTTGGAAGCTGAAAATGTCCCAGTTCTTGCATGGCCGGCATACTCACCAGACATGTCACCCATTGAGCATGTTTGGGATGCTCTGGACCGGCGTATACGACAGCGTGTACCAGTTCCTGCCAATATCCAGCAACTTCACACAGCCATTGAAGAGGAGTGGCCCAACATTCCACAGGCCACAATTGACAACCTGATCAACTCTATGCGAAGGAGATGTGTTGCACTGCATGAGGCAAATGGTGGTCACACCAGATACTGACTGGTATCCCCCCCAATAAAACAAAACTGCACCTTTCAGAGTGGCCTTTTATGTATGTATATGTATATGTTTTATGTATGTATGTGGAAAAAGTTTTAGATCTTTGAGTTCATCTCATACAAAATGGGAGCAAAAGCAAAAGTGTTGCATTTATATTTTTGTTGAGTGTATAAAACTAATACTAATCCAATATTTTTGTTGCAAAAGAAAGCTGTAACAATTGTTTGTAACAAATTACATTGTGAGCCAACGAATCCATTGTTTGCCTGTTTGCGTATTCTAAAATTTTGGGACTTGGTTGATTGCTTTACCATACAAATTATGTATCAAGTTAAAAATAAACTGCTGCCACAACATGTCCAGGATCTTTAAACTGAGGGACTCCAGTTATAATTTGAGAGGAATTTTATTGTTTGAAAAATCAAGGATCCGAACTACTGCAAAAAGTCTTTGTGTATCTGTCAAAGGTATTAACATCTGGAATAACTGTCCCGACAACATTAAAGTACTTGGTACGTTAGTAGGCTTTAAAAGACATTACAAGAATAACAAAATTGCATGCTATAGTTGAAGACTTAGGTCTTGTTATTACTTTCGGGTTTGTGTGTTGTGTGCCAGTATTGTCTGGTTATATTTTGTAAATTTGAGTTCACTGACTAAGTTTGCACGTTTTTTCTTTTTGGTATTGTCATGTGTGTGCATATGTATGTATGTACATGTAGGTATGTATACTTGTATATATCTGCGTATGTGTATGTATATATGTGTGTTATTGTGTAGATATGTATTTATGAAATTTGTTTGTGTGTATATGTTTGCTATTTTTTTAGTATCAGGGGTGGGTATTTATAAGCTCTGCTTCTGCCTCACCCTTTCGGCCACGCATGACTTTTGTAAATTTGCTTTGTTATGAGTTTTTGTTTTTGTTGTTGAATTGTGTTCCGAATAAATTCATTCATTCATTCATTCATTCATTCATTCATTCATTCATTCATTCATAATATCAATACAGCAGAAAGCAAGGAAATATGTTCAAGTAATCAGAAAGAGGTAATTAGAGTAAGAATAGCAGAACATTACGGTATGTATCATCTTGATTTTACAGTCTATCTTGTTGTGTCAGAATTCACATATAATGGAATCTTGATCAAGCTTTCAAGAATCAGGTCAAAATGTATTCATCAACTCATTATTCATTTTTTATCATGTTCCCATCTGTTTATTTAGGTCCGGGTTATGTGACAGTCAACTCTTTTATCCATACCCTGAAGCTACCCATCCTTGGAGATGCCAAGATGCACACGGGCCAGAAAATGCATATACTACCTCCAGCTTGATACACATGTCCAGAAAACCTCAAACAGCAAGTGCCCAGAATGTATCGCACATTAAAAGCCCAAACCACCTCAACTGACTTTATTTAATGCACTGTTTCCAAATGTCTGAGCAGCGAATTAACTGAAACTCTAAACCTGCCTGTCGTCTGTCTTCAAAACACCCCGACAAAAGCATGAAAACCTAGACCATGACAGCTGAGACCATCACTGTGAGGATGGATGACCAACTAATTACAACACCAACAAAGCCTGTTGAACACAATCCATTAGAGGCCAAAGGTGTCAAATATTGATCTTTGCATGCAGTATTATGCAGAGGTGTCAAGTAACGAAGTACAAATTCTTCGTTACTGTACTTAAGTACACTTTTTAGGTATCTATACTTTACTCCTTTACTTATTTTTCTGCCTACTTCTGACTTCTACTCATTACATTTTCACACAGGTATCTGTACTTTGTATTCCTTACATTTTTAAAACAAACAGCCTCGTTACTCTTGGCTTCAGTTAATGTTTATATATATATATTCCGTCATGTGCGCCTGTAATCAACTTTTCTGCAGCACGGCTTTGCTTTGAACCGTGAACCAATCCAAGCAGTGGTTCGCAGATGGAAGCAACGCTTCGACCTATTGCTTTGTTTATTCTTTCTTTCTTTTGCTTAATTTCCCCCCGCTAAAACCCTAAAGAGTATACTTCTGTGAGTATTATTACCTTTTCTATGTTAAAACCGACCTGTTATGGTCTTCTGAAACAGTTGATAGATGTATTTTATAACTTAAAAACGGGAGCGACGCTAATGCGTTAGCATGTCTATGGCATTTTCAATGTTAAAAGTTAGCATTAATACGATATGATACGATACACTTTATTGTCCCTTCCGGGAAATTTGTCTTAGACTCCAAGAGCTGCACAAGTAAAAAGTCAAACTGCCATGACATAATTACATAACTCATACAATTTACATAACTTAATTACACACATCATCATACATATTGCACATCCCTAATACACATATCCAAATTACACATCCAAATCCAATCCACATCCACATCCAAAATCCATTAAGCAGCTGTCATCACATTCGAGTGCATTTGTTTTCAAATTGTAATATTTTGTAAATTTATTTTTGTTTATATATTAATAATCTAATGATTATTATATACAATTTTATAGAAAGAGGCAAAAAGAACCTGAATAGAAACACAACAGAAAATATAAACGCAACTAACAATGAACATACATAAATAAATACATACATACAGAAATAAGTGTTTCCTGTGAACACCTAGTGACTCTTACACCTCCACTTCATCCTTGTCTTATTTAATGACAGTTGTTTCGGTCAACCATATTTTCAATGTGTTGTGATTTTCTCCAGAACTATCTGCCAAACTAGAAAACTGCTGCATCCTAGTAAGAGCAGAATATTACTGGAATGAATTTGAATAAGGAAAGTTGTATTTTTTTTTTTTTTCTTCCTTCACTAAATGGATGCTGCACTCACTGCAGTTTATTGTCTGGAATAGTCCCAGATTGCATTTCAGAGCTTCTAGAATTGAAACATTTGCGTGCAGGTGGTGTTGGGGGGTAATTTTGGGTTTCGGGTCTTGGGCCACATGTAGAACGAATCAGTTTTTAAATTAAGCTTTCAATTCATATAGTGGCATCTACCTTTTTTTTTTAAAAGGTTACTTTATACTTTTATACTTTAAGTAGGTTTTGGAGCACATACTTTTTCACTTTTACTTGAGTAAAGAGGTCAAGTTGATACTTCAACTTTTACCAGAGTGTTTTTAAACTGCAGTATCTATACTTCTATTTAAGTAACAAATGTGTGTACTTTTGACACCACTGGTATTATGTAACAGACTGACCAATTCTACCTTTCCTATATATAGCTTTTGTAAATATATAAAGATACAATGACAAATGTACAACACACTCATGCTTTTTTCAGTTATCTGTTGGTTCTATGGTATGACAGACTTCATAGGTGTATTTTGTAAAGGTATTGGAGGTATAGAGGTATATTTAGAGGTATAACAGTATAGAGAGGTATGTTTAAGGGTATTTATAATGTTTTCTCAGCATACCATTTACATAAAAGCAATGCACGTGCTGTGCTAAATAGCCATTAAACATGAAATTGTAATATGTTTCATTACCAAATCAAGACATTTTTGAAGCATTTGTCTGGAATCAGTTGGTGATGTACTGAGACCCCATTTAACACAGCTTGTCATGTCTGCCTTTTGAAGTGCACTTAGGAGCAATGTGTGAACAACTTTTGAAGCTTTTCAATGTGAGTCAGACATCACTTAAGGTGCCTTGACACTTGCACGACTTTAATCCGTGCACTTGCAGCACCTCATTGTGACGATCTCCACCCGCTGTGTTCCCAGCTGGACACCCTGCTTTGTTCCACTGGATGCCACGCATTGTGCACTGGATGCTACATATATAAAATAATTATTTCCTAGCGGATTAATAATTTTTTTCTCAGAGCTGGCTGTTGAAAACACCTCTAATCGCTTTCGGAATCACAGAGGACTGCTCCAGCAGCAAATTTTTTCTCTCTCGCGCGCGCGCTAAATGAAGGTGGAGAAAGCATTTGGAATCGTCTAAAAATGTAATTACTTGTAATGTTATATTGAATGGCTTGGTAAAACAGTTGAATGTTCATTCGTTCTTGTGAGCAGCTGAAACGGCCCCCTTCACACATACCACATTGAAGCCGACTAGTGCATTGAAGAAAGGAATTGCATGCCATTTGTGAAAAATCCCAGCCGCCTCTAATGACTTCGTACACCTGTCGCTACAACTACTCACACACAACAGCGGCCCAAAGACAGAGCGTGTCCTGTGAGAGCCCATTCACCCTATTGATGTATTCTGTAATCCCTTGCGTGCCAGAGAGTCGCTGCAGTCAACAACATATAGAAATAAAACACGATGACAGTTATAAATTAATATTATACTACAAAATGTATTTTTTTAATGCTTTCCATCACGTTAATAAGAGACTGCCTGCATGATACCCTGAAACTTGCTAAAACAATAATAACAAATAATCCATGTCTGTTACGTTTAATCTGCATGGAATTTAATAAACGCAAACTGAATTTCAGACATATTATATATATTAGTCTCGAACAAAGAGGACAAACAGTGTTATAAAGAACAATAATCAAGACATTAAAGAGCAAACTTCACTTTCCCCCATAACGACATGATCAGGAAGCAAGTGTAGCTCACAGCAGCATTGAAAATAACGGAGAGACAGCCTGTGATTCTCGCATGTTTACATAAAATAAACACAATAATAACATCTAAAAACCCAGAGAATATATTCACGAGAGTTTTACGCACAATATAAAAATAGTTTTATGTTGCGATGTTAATGGTGTTGTCTGTGTGCAGCGGTCAAAGTGCAGCGTGATCAGAGCGTCTCAATGCAGTTCTCAGTGTTACTGAGATCTCGCAGTGCGGCGACCTCTCCGAGGTTTTGCGGGATTTGAAACGTCAATAGGGCAAATTCGATCACTCTCACGGCAGATGTTGGTCAAATCCAGGTGACACGCATGAACATCCAACACCGCTGGCTGAACACTTACAAAATGTGTGGCCATTTCCACTGTTAGCACAAAAATAGTGAGCAGACAAACCACTATCCAGCTGGAAGTGTCCCCACGACTGTGGAGTTGCCAAGCAACACGTGGTATGCAGAGTATCTGCTCCCCCATCCACACATGTGCCATGTGTGTGTATCGTGTGTTGTGTGCACTCCCTCCAACACATGAGGCGTGCCTGTGTTTTGTGCGTGTGGGGGGGGGAGTGGGAGTGCACTTCATGAACTGCTGATATGCAGTATGTACAAGATGGGAAGTGGCCAGTCACGTCTGAGTGCACACAGCACAGCAAGTCACCTCCCAGCTAATTGCTGACCAGAGACTCACTGACAGCTGCAAATGACAGCTCAGTGCACACGACGTGTCAACACAGAGGACCTCCGCCAGGACAGGTATATTAATAAGTACTACACTCATACATACACAATTACATAACAAATTACAAAAACAAAGGATCACATAACACAGAAACAGAGAGTGACACGTTGGTGGTGTGCGCTGAACGAACAGGGGGCGTGGCCATCGACAGCAGCAGCTGCTGAGATCTCTGGTCTGGATGCACGGCTGGAGAACACGCACTGTGTTTTGATGAACATGACCCTAACGACTGTCCACTGTGACGCGCATGTGTCTGCTTGCTGGCCACCACATGGACATACATAAAAACATATATCGCTGTTGCGATGGGCTGCAGCGAGCAAGCGCATGGCATGCACATTGACAGACTACCCAGGTGAAAGGGACCGTTCAGATCATAACATGCAGCAGGCGATCAAAATGTCATCTCACCCATGTGAGCTCTGTTCCACATTACGCAGTGTCTGTCCTGCGGTACGCGCCCACAGGACATGCGTGTCGGGCTGAACATGCATGCGGGACCAGCTGGACATGCCAGGCCAGCAGATGTGGACATGATCAGAGCGCAGTGCTTCATTCATGTCATGTCATGACTGTATGTCTATGACCATGGGTCATCTACAGAGGAACAGACGGTTCATGCTTGTACTGTCTGCTCAATAAGAGGGATTCAATAAAATGCGCTGGTCTTTTATGGCGTGTGTGTTTTTTTTTCCACAGCAGAAGTGTGATGTGGTGCAATACATTCCAGCTGCTCGCACTGTGTTCGTGCAAATGCACAAGCATGCATGAAATCGTCGCCGGTGTGTGGTGCACACCTGTGCGACCGTGCGTTCCTCACGACAGCAGGTGGAATGTTTTGTGGTTCCCCATTTTGTGTTTGGTTTGCAGATTTTCTTCCGGTTTCTGCATCTTTCATGTTATGTGTGAAGGGGACTAAAAGTATGTTTATGATAGATTTAAACATCTCGTTATAATCGTTCAGACAAGCTGCACTCTGACACGGTGCGCTGACGCAATCACTCGCACTCACATGCAGTGTTCTTTAATTGTTTGCATAATGTTCATGTTAAGTTCACGCAATGAATGTGTGATGGAGATTTTGAACATTTCAAAATTTTGTTTGCGCACTTGCATGAAGCTGTGCACAGTTTACAACAGTTTACAAGTTTGAGACAAGTTTATTCTTGTGCGCAGCGGAGTGCGTGCGAGTGTGCGGATCAAAGTCATGCAAGTGTCAGGACACCTTTAGTTGTAGTCCCAACAAAAAGTTTTGTCAGACTCCAATCACACATTCTATCAATTATTTAATTCCAGTTTTAGTTTCTCTTCTCCACAGCATCATGTTCTCACTGCAGGGATTAGCTGTTTGCAGGACAGAGCAGAGCATTAAGCCAGTGATTCTCAACCGGGGTGCCGTGATCGAACGTCAGGGGTGCCGTGGGTAGGGCTGTCACAATTATTACAATATTCGTCAATTGCGATTATTTTTCATATTCGCGATTATTTTTCATATTCGCGATTACCGTGAATTATTTATTTTATCCACAAAGCATAAAACGACTCAGAATCTGACGTCATTGTGCTGCAGCCTCGCTCTCGTCTTAAGGCGGGACAATAACAGGAGGCTGACAGCCGATTAAAACAGTGCCGTCTTCTTCAAAAGCCGTCTAAAATGCGGAGCTGTCGGTGTGTGTATCTGTGTCTGTGCCTGTGTGTGCGCGCAGCGTGGAGTTAATAGGCTGCAGACTGCGAGGGAGGGGGTGGGTGAGGGAGATTCCTGAATGCAGCGCGACACGTTCAGTGTGCAGCAAGCGCGGAGCAGAGAGAGGATTTTAACCTGAGTGAACATGTTAACAAAACAAAACGTGAAGCTGCTTTTACTTCTCTCTGAACTTTCTCTAAAGGTGTGATTCTGCCGTTACCATCCTGTTCACACCATGTGCGCGTCGTATGCTGAATTTATGAGATCATGAGATGAAATAAACAGTCAAATATCTTTAAAACACATTTAAAAAATGAGAATATATGAATGAACTGAGCCACAAAAAAAAAAAAATGTTCAAACGCACAGATCACAAAAAGCAGGGTGAGAACTCTGAACTTTAACAGCTGTTATTTTCCAAAGGTATTTATTTGTTCAATCTGAGCTTAATGCAGTGTTTAAGCACCAAACGTGACTGATGAGGAGAAAACAATTTCAGAAATGCAACAGAAACAACCACAATTCAGAAAAAGTGGGGACTGTATGTAAAATGAGATAAAATAAAATGTTGCACCATTCCCAGTTCTTCTCCACTCACAGAAGCCAATGTTCTTCCAGAGTTGTGTATTATACTACAATAGTAGAATATAAAGGGAAAAAAATAGACAATATATTTGTCAATAGCAATTATTTGTCTGACAATTAATCGTCTCCAGAAATTTCCTAATCGTGACAGCCCTACTTGAGATCAGAGGCGCAAAATGCTTGAGGATTTTCGAATGCGGTGGTTTTCTGTATCGATTTTCTATTGCGATAATTGGGTTTTGCGCAAAACCAGAGGTAATAGAATTATAATATTATTTTGGTTGGTGGTGTGCCGCAGGATTTTGTAAATATAAAAAGGGTGCCGCGGCTCAAAAAAGGTTGAAAATCACTGCATTAAGCACACAAAGTGCTCCAGACTTCAAGTTTCAGACAAACTATGTTTGGAATACAGCCATTCATATGTTTGATAATTTATCCAACACCCATCAACTATCCATAACTGATAACAGCTGCGCAAGCCTGTTTGGTTTATGCCCCTGTCCATGCCCCATGCTTGTCTCCCTATGGTGGTCTTTCAAGCAGGTCCAAACAAATAGGAGCCCTCTGGGAAGACCCAGGACATGCTGGAGGAACTAGACTATGTCTCCAAGCTGGCATGGGATCCCCCAGGAAGAGTTACACGGTTGGCCAAGAACAGAGAAGTGTGGGACAACTGACTCATCTGCTGCCACCACAACTCGGTCCCAGATAAGTGGCAGAAGATGAATGATGCTCACATGAAGGTTGACTGTATAAACTCTTTTGAGTTATTATTTGTACAAGCTGGCTGGGATAGACTAACTCACCAACTCATCTACATTTTTGCTGTCCAAGCTCAACGCCAGGGTTGACCACACTTTATCGGCTTGCGAGTGACTCTTACCAAGTCATATTTGTCTACCTACATTACAAACACTAAACATACGAGGGCTGTCAATAAAGTAACGGTCCTTTTTATTTTTTTCAAAAACTATATGGATTTCATTCATATGTTTTACGTCAGACATGCTTGAACCCTCGTGCGCATGCGTGAGTTTTTCCACGCCTGTCGGTGTCGTCATTCGCCTGTGAGCACTCCTTGTGGGAGGAGTCGTCCAGCCCCTCGTCGGAATTCCTTTGTCTGAGAAGTTGCTGAGAGGACTGGCGCGTTGTTTGATCAAAATTTTTTTCTAAACCTGTGAGACACATCGAAGTGGACACGGTTCGAAAAATTAAGCTGGTTTTCAGTGAAAATTTTAACGGCTGATGAGAGATTTGAGGTGAGACTGTCGCTTTAAGGACTTTTCACGGTGCAAGACGTCACGCAGCGCTCTCAGGCGGCGTCATCAGCCTGTTCAAGCTGAAAACCTCCACATTTCAGGCTCTATTGATCCAGGACATCGTGAGAGAACAGAGAAGTTTCAGAAAGTCGGTTTCAGCATTTTATCCGGATATTCCACTGTTAAAGGAGATTTTTTTAATGAAAGACGTGCGGACGGGTCCGCGCGTCGGGACGCAGCCGCCGCGACGCTCCGCCACAGGAAAACACCTCTGTTGAAAGCCTTAAGGACAAGTTGGAACATGTCCTGCCTGTTAAACAATTTCTCATATATACTCACTCCACTGAAAGCCATCAAAAGCCGCCTGGATTTTACAAATGGTTATCAACACGGAGGTGTTTTTCCTGTGCCGCCGCACCGCGTCGGCTGCGTCCCGACGCGCGGATCCGTCCGCACGTCTTTCATTAAAAAAATCTCCTTTAACAGTGGAATATTCGGATAAAATGCTGAAACCGACTTCTTCTGAAACTTCTCTGTTCTCTCACGACATCCTGGATCAATAGAGCCTGAAATGTGGAGGTTTTCAGCTTGAACAGGCTGATGATGCCGCCTGAGAGCGCTGCGCGACGTCTCGCACCGTGAAAAGTCCTTAAAGCGACAGAATCACCTCAAAATCTCTCATCAGCCGTTAAAATTTTCACTGAAAACCAGCTTATTTTTCGAACTGTGTCCACTTCGATGTGTCTCACAGGTTAGAAAAAATTTTGATCAAACAACCGCCAGTCTCTCAGCAACTTCTCAGACAAAGGAATTTCGACGACGAGGGGCTGTATGACGTCACACTCAACCACGCATGCGCACGAGGGTTCAAGCATGTCTGACGTAAAACATATGAATGAAATCCATATAGTTTTTGAAAAAATAAAAAGGACCGTTACTTTATTGACAGCCCTCGTACATTGGCTCATCAATGAAACTTAGTGTAGTATTTAAGGCAATCTGAATTAAAGGAAAATGCCACTTTAACAACCTGGGCCGCATAAAATACGGTCGTTTACTCACCGATATAACTTTGGTGTCATTTGGAGTCTGCAGTTCAAATAACGTTTTCAGTTTAAAATCTTAGTCAAAATTTTTCTTCTTCTACTGAGGTCGATTAGAACTTTTAGAGTACACACCCAACTACTGTACTGGAGGGGCCTAGCAGTCAATATGTGTCACTGAATTCAAAATGCAGCTTTTTGTTTTTATTTTTGCATGTGCTGAGACATGTCAATCATCTGTGTCCAATCAGCTTTCGGGGGTCCAGTGCAATGTGCAACCCTGGCCTCCGCTCTAGCTCTACCCATGCCAGGAATGTTCAACATTTGACATTTCCTGTTTCACTGTGGACTCATAATTTGGCACTTCCTGTTTAAGTGTGAACTTGCCATTGTATTCCCGCGAGCTTCTGTGGATCTTGTCTGTCAATCCAGGAAGTGTTTGACATTTTATTTCCTGTTTCACTGTGGACTCAAAATTTAGCACTTCCTGTTTCAGTCTGAACTTGCCACTGTATTTCCGCGAGATTCCATGAGATCTCGTCTGTCAAACTTGGAAGTGTTGATCCAGAAAGTGTTTGACATGTCACATTTCCTGTTTCACTGTGGACTCAAAATTTGGCACGTCCTGTTTGGAACTCAGTGTATCATGAGCAAGCTTCGCACCACCGCACATCCCTTCACTCATATTATTTTTCACTGCTGTGATTAAATATATATATCTGGCCTGGCAATGTTATGTTATGTTCTTTAACATAACAGTGTAATAAAAAATATACAATTATGTTGACAAATCACAGAAGCCCTACTACGCTGTTACGAGTGCAGGGAATATGGAGCAACCAAAAAGTTACAACATAAAGCAGTCCAATAACTCAACACCACAGACTTTGCCCTCAACCATAAAGATGCATTTGAGACCTGACCAAATGACAACAAAATCTAAATAAATAATAATAATGTTGTGCTGGATCATATTACATTATTCAAGTTTGCATGTACAATATATACACATAGTTCCTGAAGATCTCCATAGTACTTAAATACCTACAAGACTCATTGCAGCTTTTCTACACCTTCCCTGATGTTATTTCAGCCAGAGAGGATACTGACCCCTTGCTGTGACTCATCATGTAGTTAGTGTCTCGGCGGACATGCAGGCATGTCCACTCATGTCTCCAGGTGACTCAGAGTGGAGATTTAAAGGAAACACACTGACTGAGGTCGCTTGTGTCAGCCCACAAATGGTCAGAGTGCATGTGCAGACACACTAACAAATGCAACATGTCACATACTATGAACACCAGTGAAAACAGAGACAAAGACTCCAGTGAACACATGGATGAACTTCCAACACAGTCTGCAACACTGCTGCCGGAGCTGAAGTCATGCTGTATGCTAGCAGTGTAAAAGCAAACAGAAAAGAGAAACACAAGGGCATTCTTGGAATACTGTCATCAGGTAATATCATGGCACCATTGAACAGTTCTTATACAGTGCCCTCCAAAATAACTGGAACACTTGGTATTTCACATATTTTAATATGTTTATGCCATTTCAAATACAAAAAATATGAAAAATAAAAATTTCAAAAACTATCTTCCTTAAACTCTAACTGAAAGCAAATCTCTATACCTTGATATAAATTCATTAAAAATACAAAAGCCAAGATGATGGGTTCCATAAGTAATGGAATGTCTTTTTTTTTTGCCAGTTTTCTTCAGACAAGTCAGGGGATGTATCCATCCCTGCTCTATAACTATGCACAATTTCTCCAATCACAGCCATAGAAGCCTATACCTTCTTCTGGGTTGTCTGGGTGTCTTGGTGGCTTTCCTCACTTTTCTCCTTCTTGCACAGTCAGTCAGTTTTTGAGAATTGTCTACTCCATAAAGATTTACCATAGAGTGCCATATTGTTTACATTTCTTCACAATTTATGCAAATAAAGTCTAAGACATATTCAGTGACTTGGAAATGTTCATGTATCTATCCCCTGACTTGTCTGAAGAAAACTGGCAAAAAAAACTAGTTATTTACAGGCATTATACTTGCATATGGGGCTTTGAGCTGACAGGTTATGATTTAGTGCTGTCTATATAAATTTAATTGAACTGACCGGAAAAAAAAAATCTTCTTTGGAGTTTTGTCAAGAAATCTGAAGTTGCGTCTTTGGTGGTGATCAGTTTTTAATACAAGTATTTTCAGACTTTTGCAGACTAAGAACTTGTAAATATCTAAGTGTAAATAGATCAGATTTATTTTCACTTTGGCATTAAACAGTATAATTGTTATTATTATCATTATTACAAGTATTATTGTTGCACACACAAAATAATTTTATTTTTATTTGATGTCAAAAACAAATGTCTCACAATGTGTGCCCTTTTATACACACTATGTGATGGATCATGTCCAATGATTTAACTTATGATCATATAGAGTTGAGCTGATGCAAGAGTTTCCTTGCATCACTTCATTTATGGAAAGTTGCCAAATTGGACGCAGTTTTCATGGTTAAGGCAAACTTTAATTAATTGCGTGAGTTTATGTCAAAGTGCTGTTACTTGCAGCCCTAATACATTACACATACTGACAAAATTGAGTAAAATCTTCTACAAATTCTCTGAAATAAGAAAACGAATAGTAATGCAGTTACTACAAAGACTAAACTTCAACATTTCCTCTTAATGCATGGACCAAGTTCATGTCTGAATGACATGCCACTATTCAAATGTCATGTTCTCTCACATTTCCAGTGATTTGTGTCACAGACGCTGTGGGAGAGGCAGAAACATAAAGAGAGGTGGGGGGATGGTTAACAAAAAGGATGTTACGAGGTCTAGCTATCAGGTTAGGACGGAAAGGGGTCTTGTCTCTCACAGAAGTTCTTTTCAGACATGCATGCTGAAACACAGCAGATATGATCTTACTGTTTGACTACATTCTAAGTTAAAAACACACATCTCTTTTAACATGTCTTCACAGGTTTGTTCAAACAGCTGTAATCACACAATATTTGTCAAAGCTGGAAGTTGTAAGATGTATGTGCTAGGCTTAGCCAATATAGTAAAATATAGTGTCACTGCACTTTTCCACATTGATATTTATCACCGTATATACCGCATTCGTGCATCTAAGGGCCCAGGGTCATGCATAAGCCCACACCCTTTTTTGAAGAAAGTTGGTTAAACACCCACCCAAATTTTTTTTTTAAATTAAAGCTTATTAAATGCCCAGGTAAAATAAATTAATTCCATGAACCCCAACACATTGTAAAAAGCAAAAAAGTTCACATTTTTCTCCTTTCATCTGCATCTGACTTGTGATGATGTCATCCATTTCACCTGTGCTCTTATTCTGAAAGACACTTTAAGAAACGGGAACTGTTCTGTGACAATGGCTAGCTTTGTGGCGCCAGTCACAGGGTGACTGCTATCACTTTGTGTTTGTTTTTGTTAAACATAAGTCCTTTTTCCATCCGCAAAATAAGTTGTGCATGTTCAAAACTTTTTTTTTTTTTGCTGCTGAAATGAAAAAGGGCCAGACATCAGCTGACAAGGAATACATTTAAAAAAATGACAAAATGATAGGACAAAAACAGACACAGACAAGTGATTTATTTTTGTGGAAATCAGACATTTTATTGAAATTGGCAGTCTGACAAACAATATTTGGCCGAGCTTGTGCAAAACATCCTTCCTCTTTTCAGGTAAAATTTTGTGCGGAGCCCTCAAGACATTCAGATGCGCAAATATGGCAATTTAATAATGCTGGCAGTTTGAAGACTATCCTGATAAGGGAAACCAGAAGAAACCTGAAGCTTAACATACAGTTTTATTTTGGAAAGCACTGAACGCTAGGTCAGAAAGTGTTACACAAATAAATGCTATCATTACTACTACTAGTACTACAGTAGCAGAATGTCTTTGGTTATGAACGCTCAGGCATTTTGATTGATGGTGCCTTCTATGCAGAAAATTTGTCTCTGCACATGATGGCATCTCCGTGCTTTCTTCGGCAGCAACAACAAACACTTTGCAGTTGGAAATGGACATGCACTTTGAAGTGCATACTAAAAACTATATGTCTATCAGGAGCATAACTGTTCAAACTTTTCATCATTACTGAGTTTTTGCAATATGTAATTGTGATCATTTTCTCACCTAACCATTGTATTTGCTATGTTTAAATTCCATTCAGCTGTGTCAAACACACAGTGACGCACTTTAATTTCTGAGGCAGACCAATTCCTAGATCTTTTTAAAAAACTGCACATTTAAATATCTGAAATATACTTGTCAGACTATTCTCAGCTACTTCCTTGTAAATCTACAATAATGAGACATAAAAGATGACTTGTTCAATGCTTGATGAGGAGTATGGGGCATTTCCAGCGAGCATCCCAGTATCCTGTGGAACAGACAGAGCCCCCCCAGGGCTCCTCACAGTCCTGCTCAGACAAGCAGAAACAGTTTGGCTCTCACTCTGAATAACATATGCCAAGAGAATATGTAGCCTGTGGTGCTGAAACACAAATAGTTACAGTATAGGGAGGAGTACTGTATCATACATGAAAGACAGCCGTGTTGTGACATGTTTCAAGCATCAAATTAAAATTTTCTGAAAACCCCATTACTTCTCAAGCTGTGATGATCAAACACTGCTGATTATTGCATAAACTGCATCGCTGCAATCGGAAATCTACATTCCACGTAGTCTGAAACAGCGTGGAATTCCCTACTGACTGATCCACAATTGATTCCCTTGTTTCTGTGCAACAGTGAGACTCAGAATAAGAATCAGAGTTTTCTATGAATCACAAAAAAGCTGGATGAAAACTACATTGTATGTTAATGAAACAGTTACACAACAACAGCATTAAATTAAAAACATCAGTTTGTCAAACCATGTTTGTTTTTTATTGTAGTGGTTCCCAGTCCTGGTCCTCAGACACCCCCACCCCACCCATCCAAACTGGCACATTTTTGATCTCTCACTGTTCTGCCACAAACTGATTACCACATTTAGCTGTCTGTGAGCTTTTAAATGGCTGAGCACACCTGAATGAGATAATCAGCTTATGGCAGAACAGGGAAAGAGCAGAAATGTGTTGGACCAGTGTTGAAAAGTACATATCTGCCTCCACGACTCACCTTAACTTTCTTTATATTACTACTGCAGGAACAGTACCAGCAAATTTATTTTTACTCATCTTTAGAGTCATACTGAGGCAAAAAGGCCAATATTTATATTAAGTTAAAGGAAAAATCTTTGCTATTGTAGTCTGACAAGCGTGTTCCATTTAGGCAACATTCAAGAACATGCAAACATATCCCCAACAGTTAGAATTTAAACCTTCTGACTTGTTATGTGTGGAAACAACCAAAGTGAAACGGACAGAAAAGGTGTTCATTCTCACTGTAATAAACATTTGCAAATCACTGAATATGTATGCGACTTCATTTACAATCAGTCATTAATAAATATAATACGTATGGTATTCTCTGATAAATCTGTCTTCAGTAGACAGTTCTCAAAACCTGAGTGACCATACAATGAGAATAGTGAGGTAGCCACCAAGAAACCCATGGCAACGCTAAAGGAGTTGGAGGCTTCTGTGGCTGTATCTGGACTTTTGTGTGTAGTACCACTAATCACAGGTTGAAGGTATAGTGGAGCTAAAATAATTTTCACACAAGAACACACTTTTTACTCTTTAATTCATTTTATTAGTAAACAGAGTGTGCAGAAGCCTCAACTTTATCTAAATTCTGGTATTTTAGTGAAGCTTAGGGCTAGTGACCAGCAATCACGTTAGTATTTCTTGCGTTTCCTTGTTGTTTAATGCTGGCAAATTATACTGTATTTCTTGTCTTTCTTTTTATTTAATGGTAAATGGACTGTATTTATATAGCACTTTTCCATCTGCATCAGACACTCAATGTTGTGTGGGCCACCAGAAGAGGAGGTACTGCTGGCCCACCACCAGAGGGCGCCCTGCCTGAAGTGCGGGCTTCAGGCACGAGAGGGCACTGCCCCACGGACACAGCCGGGAGTGACAGCTGTCACTCATTATTTCCTGACAGCCTGTCACTCATTCTTCATCATCTCACTCCATAAAACCCAGACGTCATCTCCACCTCATCGCCGAGATATCGTACTTCTATGGAGGTAACTTTCTCCTGCCTGTATTGATTGATTGTGTTGCAGCTGTCTAACCGGAGGACCGGCGTGGGTCGCGACTGTTTGTCCTACTTCCCGTCAGATAAGTGGTTACACAGACGCTGCACGAGTATGTATTAGAGGTGGAGGTGGCATTCCCACCGTTGTTGTTAACGGGGTGTACACACACCCACACTTGACTGTCTTTGCTCTTCGCCAGCAGTACCAGATCCGACAGTCGGGGACGGTGATCACCTGGGAATTCGGGACTTGGCGGCTCCAGTATTCACCAGGTTCGGGTGGCGGCGGAAATCGTGTGGTTCCGGCTCTTCTCAGGACAGACGTCTTCTATCCTCGAGCCTGCCCACACGTCACCTTTGTGGATTGACTGTTATCAGATTCTGAGATTGTCTGTATATTCGTTGTGCACCTTCACAACATTAAATTGTTACTTTTTGGCTCATCTATTGACCATTCATTTGCGCCCCTGTTGTGGGTCCGTGTCACTACACTTTCACAACACTCAAAGCACTTTACAAATAACGCCTCACATTCACCCCCGACGTCAGGGTGCTGCCATACAAGGCGCTCACTACACACCGGGAGCAATAGGGGATTAAAGACCTTGCCCAAGGCCCCTTAGTGATTTTCCAGTCAGGCTGGGGATTTGAACCGAGGATCTTCTGGTCTCAAGCCCAACGCCTTAACCACTAGAATCTGATTCTGATGCCTGATTCTGTTTTTTTTTCTCTCTGTTTAAGGTGCAGCTCCACCCAGAGATGGGTGTGGTATTTGTGCTGGAGACCCTCTTGTTCTGTGCACCAACAGCATTTCCTGTATATTCCTGTATATTTCCTGTATATTTGTGAATTGTTCTGTAATTTGTGTCTGTAGCATGGCCCAAGCAGAGGGTCACCCCTTTGAGTCTGGTCTGCTTGAGGTTTCTTCCTCAGAGGGAGTTTTTCTCACCACTGCTGCTCTGGGGGTTAGTAAGGTTAGATCTTACTTGTGTGAAGCGCCTTGAGGCAACTCTGTTGTGATTTGGCTCTATATAAATGAAAATAAATTGAAATTGAAAAATTGAAGAACACATCAAATCTGGCCTCAAGTCTATTATTTCACCTCTCTCAAATTGTATCTGAAATGTTACATCTTTATATTTCCATACCTTATCCAACTCATTGTAAAACTGAAATGCCTAATCATACACTAGGTTTCCTCACCCTATGAAAGTTTGGCCCATCTTTTAGTCAAGATTTTTGCAATAGAACCTCTTCAAACACTGTGGACTCTGTACACTGTATCATTGTTAGCAATGTCTATAACATCTGCCCAGTTTTTTCCAAAATTAATATGCATAATGATCAGAGGTGGAAACCCCGGCTTCAGCAAGTAAAACTTCTGTGATATATTTGTCCAATCCACCTAATAATCCAATGGATTCTAATTAGATAAACTCTTCAGGCAGGTAGATGAGCTAATCAGTGAAATCACCTGTTTTAGGTGCACAGGTAGAAGTAATACATGGTAGGACCTTTACTTACTGAAACCGGGGGTTTTCCACCGCTGATAATACGTCTTCCCCACCCTACGCACCTTTGGGTTATATAGCACCACCCTCCATCTGTGCATGTGTGCAAGAGGTACCTTGTTTTGTTTTTTTTGTTTTTTTTGGTTGTGGTTTGTTTGTTTGTGTGTTTTGTTGCTACAGCAAACAGATGACTATTTGAGAGGTATAGAATGGACTGTTTGTCTGTCTGGGTGGTTTGCGCATTCAGGATCCCACTGGTTATTTAGTGTGGATGTGGAGACGTGGGGCACCAGCACATGGTCCCACTCGCACCTGACATTTAATTTACATATTTGTTCAGTACCTTTATGAGAACCCAACAGAAATAATCTTTGAATACCCTTGCAGTGCAGTGTGACCCAGATTGGTACCATCTGTGTCAAATACCGTGATTTGATTCATCCCATGACCTCCAGACTGTGCTTCATACCGGACCTTGAGGAGGTGCACAGTTACAGAATTTGCACATCCTTCAGAGGATTACTGGGAAACTACCTGCAATGACTAGTAATTAGTGGACTGTCAGATCTCAGCATTCGGAAATGTCTGCGGATGGTAATTGCTGCACAGAGCCTAGAATGCGTTGAGTAATGACAAACACACACACACACACACACACACACACACACACACACACAATGTATTGATTTTTCTGCCTGAACCAAAACTCTACTGACTGGAGAATATGGTCAAATGTGTAACATGAAATGTGAAATGCTTAGGCATTTCATAGTATTTATTTAAGGTGTTGGATCGGAAATTCAAAAAAGATTATATGAAACACTAGATATTTGTAGTGTTGTTGTCGTTAGACAGAACAATGGTGTCCCTTTTGGGTTTCTATAAAAAAAAATGTTAGGACTCAATTTTCCACAGTGCTGTCATGAAATAATGTGTAGTTATTTTTAAATCCTGCAAGTCACATTTTTCAGTACAAACGCTTCTTTTTGTTCCTGCAAATAAGGATTAATTCCCTTAAGTATAAAACTAAAAAAAAAAAAAAAAGCAGCACTATGGTTGTATCAGGTTGGCACCCCATCTATCTGTTCTGGCAAACATGCTGCCAGAAAAGAGGGGTAGATGTGTGTATGCAGCGCCCTCTATTGTCCAGAATGTGAGCCATCATTGTTACAGTAATGATTTCTCTTTCAGAATTCAGCACACATTCCTGCATCATTTACTATCTCCTTTATGATTCATATTTCACACTTTTTTATGACTAGTTACTTTTAAACATAATCAGAAGCACACATAGTGAAAAAACATGTTTCTAATGGCTTAAAGATTGACCACATCAGTCCACAGAGCTGCCAAACAAATATTGCTTTTCAGGGTGGATAGATGTCAGTCAAAAGAATAAAATGTTAACAAATGCTACAAGTTCACAGTGCTGAGTAAAAAATTAACTTCTCTTTGATAAATGGTTGCTCAGCGCACTGAATGCAGTGAGCTACAAAAGGCAGGGTGTGCTCTCCTTTTACTAAAACACACCTGTGGAAAACACAAACAGTCACACAAAGATCCAGGTCACAGCTAAAAGCAGCTCGTGAACATATAGCATGTAGTCGGGGGGAGAGAAAAAAAAAACTACTGTACGCACGCAGCTTAAACACGTCTGAGCAGTGGGACAGTAGCAGGGAGCAGTGACGTCTTACAAGTTTCTAATATGGTTCTCACAAAGATCAGAAATTTCTCAAAGGCTTTAAGTTGCAGTAGTCTGCAGGAATGTGGTGGTCAGGTTTTGACACTTGGCGCAAAGAAAACCACAAACACCTACTGACATAAATCGTCAAAACAAACGGCATGGGACATCAACACAATATCCATCACACAGACAAGAGACAGAATCTGTAATCAATCAATCTCACCGGTTCATGACATTCACTTCTTCCATCAGCAGAGGGAGACTGAATCACTGGAAGGTACATTATTGGCCTAATGGGACACAGACCTCTGTCACAGGACAGTCGTTATATCAGACAGGTGAGACAGACAAGCAGAATGACAAAATTCCTCCACATCTTTGTGTGATCTAGACCCATACGTAAATACACGACTCTTTCACCTGACCTGAAATACTTCTCGCCCCTTCTAATCAGTGGGAGTGGGCAGTGAGACCTGTGCAACAACGCGCCACATATGGAAGTGTGCAATAACATCAACACTGGTCAGAAATCAGGCCTGAGAACCTCCACCAGACAACACGGTTTATTTTTATGATGCCAACAGAAAATGATACAGATGAAATAATCAGTAAAAGATGACTGTATTCAGACCTCACTAGTCAAAACACCTCTTAAATACTGTTCTTAGAGATACAAACTGCTATAAGTAATTTGACATGGAGACATAAGTTAACAGTCATGGAAATGGTTAAATTGTGATTTTGTTGTATAACCCAGGCCTAAACAATCATGAATTAACACTGTAATGGATTTTTCTATGAAAAAATATATAAAAAAAAAAAAAAAATCAATCTTTGAGTCTTTAAGTTTTCATTCACATTTTAACTTTGAAGGTGCAGATTTAAAAATGAAAATAGTAATTCAAATAAAATTATTAAAGGGGTCATATAGTGCAAAACCATTAAGGCTGTGTGATGTAATGTCAGTCTAAAAAGTGAAAAATACCGTAATATTAATTTTAGGTACATTTCCCACTACTGCTTCTCAGACTTCTCGTCTGTCTCACCTGTCTGATATAATCCTAAAGTGATTTAAACTCTAGTGAAATATGTGCCGCATATTTCAGATTAATCACTTCAATGCAAAAAAAAAGTCATTTCAAAAGGCCACAATGTTCATGTTCAGGGACAGAAAGCCTATGTTATTATTATTATTTATTTAAAAAGTTATATGCTTCTTCTTTTGAACATCCGCAAATAAATGATTGTTCTAAGGACAAGATGTGATTCTCTCCACCCACCCTCCACAGATATGGTCATCCTGGCCTGTAAAATTATTTACCAGGTTCTGGACCTGAAAATACAGAGTGGGAGTCTCCACACTTGGAATCCAAACAGTGCTGGTTAAGTATGAGCTGGGTCAAAGAGTCACAGAGTTGAAAATTCAGCTTTGAGGGTAGCTGCACCTTCACCACAAACTGATACATTGTAAAGAGTCCTAAACCATTCCTCTAAGATTTCATCTGTCCACAATTTAGCAAGTTACCTTTAGCAAGTTACCAATTTAGCAAGTCCAGAGGCAAACAAAAGCTCCTCACCAAATGAAAAAAATAAAGCATGACAACGGATGTGAAACAAAATATTTGCCATGATTTTGTCTTTCAGCAAAGTGCAATAACTTCAAAATGGAGCTGTTATTTGGTGAACAGTAAATTCAACAGATGCGTACTCACCAACCCACCATATTTTCTGAAGTTTACAGTGAAGCAAATAAGTATTTGATCCAGTGTTGATTTTGCAAATTTTCCCACCTACAAAGAATGGAGAGGTCTGTATTTTTTTTAATCATTGGTACACTTCAACTGTGACAGACAGAATCTAAAAAAAAAATAAAAAATCAGAAAATCACACTGCATGATTTTTAAATACTTAATTTGCACTTTAATCAAATAAAATAAAATAAATGAAGTAAGTATTTGATACAACAGAAAAACCTGACCTTAGTACAGAAACTTTTGTTTGCAGTTACGGAGGTCAGACGTTTCTTGTAGTTCTTGACCAAGTTTGCACACACTGCAGCAGGGATGTTGGTCCACTCCTCCATACAGATCTTTTCCAGATCTTTCAGGTTTCAAGTTTCAGCTTTCTCCTAAGATTTTCAGCTGAAGTCTGGAGACTGGCTCGGCCACTCCAGGACCTTGAAGTGCTTGTTACGGAGCCCCTCCTTAGTTGCCCTGGCTGTGTGTTTGGGGTCACTGTCATGCTGTGGAAGACCCAGCCACGACCCATCTTCAGTGCTCTGACTGAGGAAGGAGGCGTTTGCCAAAATCTCACGATACATGACCCCAGCATCCTTCCTCAATATGGTGCAGTCCGTCCTGTCCCCTTGCAGAAAGCACCCCAAAACTTAAACTTCTACCCCCATGCTTCACAGATGGGACGGTGTTCTTGGGGTTGTTCTCATCCGCTAAACACAGCGAGTGGAGTTGATACCAAAAAGCTCTATTTTGGTCTCATCTGACCACATGACCTTCTCCCATGCCTCCTCTGGATCATCCAGATGTCACTGGTGAACTTCAAATGGGCCTTTACATGTGCTGGCTTGAGCAAGGGGACCTTGCTACCCTGCAGGATTTTAAACCATGACGGCATAGTGTGTTACTAATGTCATCTTTGCAACTGTGGTCCCAGCTCTCTTCAGGTCATTGACCAAGTCCTCCCATGTAGTTCAGGGCTTTCTCAGAACCATCCTTACCCCACAAGACGAGATCTTGCATGAAGCCCCAGACCGAGGAAGATTGACAGTCATCTTGTGTTTCTTCCATTTTCTAATAATTACGCCAACAGTTGATGTCACCATTTGTTTTATTATACATCTATGTAGTTAATAAATTTATCTTCACAGACGATTCGTTCGTGCACGCACGTCAAAAAAAACTGTCTGTTGCTGCTGCGGTGTCTGCTGCTCCCTCTCCCCTCAAACTCTGTCATAATTATGAAATAAAGGACAAAAGGGACATAAGTCCTGCTCACTGGCTGGCTGCCAGAGACAGGACATGTCCACATCAAGTATAAACTCCAGACATCTCCACGTCACTACATATCCAGTCCCTGAATGGTCATTGCGACGCAACAAGATGAAAAAGTTCAGATTTTTCAACTTGAGGAGGAGGGCAACGTGACGCAATATTGCGCCACAAATGCGCCAATCGCTCAAAATCACTTCATTCACGTCGCTTCATTCACGTCCATTGCCGTCGCTCGTGTGTCGTCTGGTGTGAATGCGGCAGAAGACTGAGAATCTCCACACACTTAACTTAGTAGCAATACCACAAACTTATCTTAGTAGCAATACCACCATCTGGTGGCAAATGCTTTGACCTGAACCAAGAACAGACCATACCTAGTGTACTTTTCGCCCCAACTCTGTACTAAAGTCTAAAGCCCCTTTCTCACTTTTAACGCCACGCATCGCCACAGATTACAGTCCATAAACACAACGAACTAGTGTGTGGAGGTCATGGTTGTTCAGGAATATGAACGTGTGTGTGGTCATCAACCTGCTCATGCTATGTGATGTGCAAAAACAACCATATATGCCTATCTTACAAAATTACACAGCATGTACAACAATTTTACAGCCTTCACAGAAATGCTGCTAAGGTTTTTCAAGGTATGGAGAAGGTTTCAAACAATGACTTTCAGGGACTCATGTCCAGGAAAATGAGAAAGAGACTTCATAAACAAGCCATGACCAGGTTGTGAGTATAGTTTGAACACATTGCATAGTACAGTATTAACCATTTGCATTTGATACTTCAGTTTCACAGGCCACACATCATTTTTAACACTATCACCACGTTCTATTCCTGCTCAGTTGTTTTAGTGAAACATGCCAAATTGATGAAAATTACAATTTCCATCAGCTCAATGAAAATTTAAGTTAAAAACTGAACTTGGGAACTATAACTGTGGTGAAAACTGATTGATGGTGGCCAGCTAAGTTCACAGTCTGCAAATGCTTCCAATACCAAACACCACTTGTCATTCAACAATTAGAACCCAAGTTCGTAATCTTTATTTTTCCATTGGTGGATACCATTTAAAGTGATTCTGGAGGTACAAAGTAAATAGAAGGTATTGCACATACCAGCTGTTCTGCAGTGATGAGTGAGGAGAATGCCTACCAGGAGTCTACAGCATGTCTGAACGCTTCCTTCTTCAGACATCTGACACGTGAAATGCTGAGACAAGCTTTTTTACTTTTATTCAGCTAAAATAATTTAATTTTAAAATAAGCTAACAAAGCAGGGCTTTGGAACACTTGAGAAGAGACTAAATAAACTAATGGAAACATAACTATGATTATTTAACAGGTTTTGCAATATTAGAGGAGTGGATGGTGTTTGCTGCCAGAACAGTGTTGTATTGGCTATCTGGTGATGACATGCCGTCATTCTCACTTACCGCATAGATGAAACAACACTGGAATCGGAAGTCCAGCATTAAGAGTGTTGACTTTGGGGATTAGTATCCATAAACAAACAGGCAGAAGAAGAGCAAATTATCCAGATATTTCTTTGAGAGGGCTCTGAAAGAAACTATGGGAATGGAAAACAGTGCTGGCATTTTTTAAAATAAAACTCTTGACCTTTTTGTGTTCTTTCAAAAATTACATCCGTTTCTGTGTCATGTCTGCACGAATACATAATTTTTCCCCTGGGAATTCTTTGTTGTACCTGTTTATTTTTGCACAGATGACTGTTGTGTTTATATCCTTTCCCAGATATGCATGGTCTAGTAGTATGTGAGTTATGAGAATTTTGGTCAACAGTATAATCTAAGGAAAATGGTGTCTACAAAGAGACTTTGGCTTTGTAGCAGTCACACATAGAACACATGAAAAATCAAAGTAATACATGCAATTGCAAACTCACAGACTGACTGTTGTAGTGAAAGATAATTTTTATTTCATACTAATCAGAAAGGAAAGGAAAGTGTCTCACTTTCATTCTCACAGATGTGCATCCAAGAAGGTCATTGTCTATAACTGTGACAAACCTGAAAATGAAGCTCACAGTTCCACACTGATATGATCAAGTACATGGTTTGATGACGCAATGCTCAGGTGTAGCGTGTAGTGTAAAGGTATAATGTCCCACGTTTGTGTCATGGGATCTGTGTAAAAATAGCCATAGACACACAGCATGTCCGTAGTATAACTACAGCACAACTACAACATTTCTGGAAAATAATTTGGTTAAGTGCTTAACAAATGAAAAAGAATACCAACACAAAGTGTGAGTGTGTGTTATGTGTCAATGCCTCAGGCATAATTGTCTCAGTGGCCTTTGTTTAATGCATTTAACTCTTCTAGGTTTGTTAAAAAATAACTAAGGCTCAGTTAGGACTGGGCAGTATCGCATATACGTATATATATATATATATTATATATATATATATATATATATATATATATATATATATATATATATATATATATATATATATATACGAGGTCTGTTAGAAAAGTATCGGACCTTTTATTTTTTGCAAAAACCATATGGATTTGAATCACGTGTGATTGCATCAGCCAAGCTTGAACCTTCGTGCGCATGCGTGAGTTTTTTCACGCCTGTCGGTTGCGTCATTCGCCTGTGAGCAGGCTTTGTATGATCAGTGGTCCACCCCTCTCGTTGGATTTTTATTGTGAATAAATGTCTGAACGATTTGGAGCTTTGCTGCATCAAATTTTTCCAGAAACTGTGAGAGACCTCCAGGTGGACACCATTCGGAAAATTCAGATGGCTTTCAGCGACGATTTTATGGGGATTACACAGATTAAGGAGTGCTTCAGCCAGTTTAAAGACTGCCCACAGCGTCTGAGAGCACGGCACGCTCCGAGCGCCGATCAACAGGCTGAAACCCCGCTGAAACAACCAGATCATTTCCAACGTGAAGGCTTTGTTGATCCGGGACATCATCTGACTATCACAAAAAAAGGCAGAAGGCATGGACATCAGCACTTTTTCGGCACATTCCACTGTTACAGGAGTTTTTTTCATGGAAAGAGGAGTGGAGGGATGCGCCACCATGCCGCTCATGGCGCGGCACAAAACCACCTCCGTGTTGGTCTCACAGGACGGCTTTCAGATGGCTCAGACGGCTTTCGGTGGTGTTTCGGTCGTGTGACTATCAGAGAAATTGTGCATGAGCTGGACATGCCCCAACATGTCCTGTGAGGCTTCATCACGGCGTTGCTTTGCGCCATGCGGAAATGTCCCGATGCGCGGAATTCCTCCGTCTGTCTCGATGTGCCGAAAAAGTGCTGATGTCCACGTCTTCCGCAATTTCTGTGGTAGTCAGACAATGTCTCGGATCAACACAGTGTCCAGTTTAGAAATGAACGGCACATTCCACTGTTACAGGAGTTTTGTCATGGAAAGAGGAGCGGAGGAATTCCGCGCGTCGCGGTGGAGCCGCATGGCGCAAAGCAACGCCGTGATGAAGCCTTACAGGACATGTTGGGGCATGTCCAGCTCATACACAATTTCTCGGATAGTCACACGACCGAAACACCACCGAAAGCCGTCTGAGCCATCTGAAAGCCGTCCTGTGAGACCAACACGGAGGTGGTTTTGTGCCGCGCCATGAGCAGCATGGTGGCACATCCCTCCACTCCTCTTTCCATGAAAAAAACTCCTGTAACAGTGGAATGTGCCGAAAAAGTGCTGATGTCCACGCCTTCTGCCTTTTTTTGTGGAAGTCAGATGATGTTCCGGATCAACAAAGCCTTCACGTTGGAAATGATCTGGTTGTTTCAGCGGGGTTTCAGCCTGTTGATCGGCGCTCGGAGCGCGCCGCGCTCTCAGACACTGTGGGCGGTCTTTAAACCGGCTGGAGCACTCCTTAATCTGTGTAATCTCCATAAAATCGTCGCTGAAAGCCATCTGAATTTTCCGAATGGTGTCCACCTGCAGGTCTCTCACAGTTTCTGGAAAAATTTGATGCAGCAAAGCTCCAAATTGTTCAGACATTTATTCACAATAAAAATCCAACGAGAGGGGTGGACCACTGATCATACAAAGCCTGCTCACAGGCGAATGATGCAACCGACAGGCGTGAAAAAACTCACGCATGCACACAAAGGTTCAAGCTTGGCTGATGCAATCACACGTGATTCAAATCCATATGGTTTTGAATCACACGTGATTCAAATCCATATGGTTTTTGCAAAAAATAAAAAGGTCCGATACTTTTCTAACAGACCTCGTATATATATATATATAGATAGATAGATAGATAGATAGATAGATAGATAGATAGATAGATAGATAGATAGATAGATAGATAGATAGATAGATAGATAGATAGATAGATAGATAGATAGATAGATAGATAGATAGAATTTTTCCCCATTTTGATTGATTTGATATTTATCACGACATACTACAATTTGATAATGAAGCCTGAAAAAAAACATGTCAGATGGAAATAATTTGTCATTGTGTACCAAACACACATTTAATCTCAACCACTTTGTAATTTAAAAATGATATGTTACCAATGTCAGCGATGAGGGAAAAAAACACTCTGAAGCTATGGCATGTCACAAACATCAGGGAGACTCCCCCATATATATCTGGCAGATATACAACCCCAATTCCAATGAAGTTGGGACGTTGTGTAAAATGTAAATTAAAAACAGAATACAATGATTTGCAAAGCCTGTTCAATTGCAAGGAATTTAGGGATATAATCAGAAGATTCAGAGAATCTGGACAACTTTCTACAGGTAAGCGGCAAGGCCAAAACCAACATTGAATGCCTGTGACCTTCGATCCGTCAAGCTGCAGTGCATTAAAAACAGACATCATTGTGTAAAGGATCTTACCGCATGGGCTCAGAAACACTTCAGAAAAACATTGTCAGTTAACACAGTTTGTCACTACATCTATAAGTGCAAGTTAAAACTCTACCATCTAAAGCGAAAGCCATACATCAACAACATCCAGAAATGCTGCCACCTTCTCTGGGCCCAAGCTCATTTGAAATAGACACAAATTGGAAAAGTGTGCTGTGGTCTGATGAGACCACATTTCAAATTGTTTTTGGAAATCATGGACGTCATGTCCTCCGGACAAAAGAAGAAAAAGTCCATCCAGATGTTACCAGCGCAAAGTTCAAAAGCCAGGATCTGTGATGGCATGGGGGTGTGTTAGTGCCCATGGATTGGGCAACTTACACATCTGTGAGGGCACCATCAATTCTGAAAGGTACATCCAGGTTTTGGACCAACACATGCTGCCATCCAAGCAACGTCTTTTTCAGGGATGTCCCTGCTTATTTCAGCAAGACAATGCCAAGCCACATTCTGCACTTGTTACAACAGTGTAGCTTCATGGTAAAAGAGCGCGGGTACTAGATTGGCCTGCCTGCAGTCCAGACCTGTCACCCATTGAAAATGCGTGGCGCATTATGAAGTGCTAAATACGACAACGGAGACCCCAGACTGTTGAACAACTGAAGTCGTACATCAAGCAAGAATGGGAAAGAATTCCACCTACAAAGCTTCAACAATTAGTGTCCTCAGTTCCCAAATGCTTATTGAGTGTTGTTAGAAGGAAAGGTGATGTATCAAAGTACTAAACATACCACTGTCCCAACTTTTTTGAAATGTGTTGTAGGCATCCATTTCAAAATGAGCAAATATTTGCACAAAACAATAAGGTTTATCAGTTTGAACATTAAATATCTTGACTTTGTGGTGTATTCAATTGAATATAGGTTGAAGAGGATTTGCAAATCATTGTATTCTGTTTTATTTACATTTTACACAGCTTCCCAACTTCATTGGAATTGGGGTTGTAGATACATATATAGCACAATACATTGAACAGTACAGTACATTCCCAACCATAAAAAGCAGTGCAGCTGAAGCATACATAAAGATTCTACAACAATAAAATGCCAATCACATCTACTGCTCACAACTAAGCTACAACAAAGCCATTTGCTTATGTCATGTAGCTTATTGATTATGCACTCCTGAGTTTCAAATTAGTGTTAAAATCTATTATAAAAAACACACCAAACAGATCCCAAACCAGCCCAAACTATTTTTATCTTCAAATTAAAATTCACAACTGCTCAGTCTGACAACACAGTATAAACACTCCCAAGGGGAAATAACTCACAGTTAATCTAAGCCAGACTGATATTTGGAGTGGTTACCTTCTTGATTCTTTTTCTCTCTCTTTTAGAAACAAGCCTGCCATTTTTTTCCCACGCTTTCAAAGAACCCACCATTATTCTGGTATGTAGTAAAGGAGTTACGGACTACTCACAAGGGCATGCATGACTCGGCTGCATTGTTTAAATGAAAGAAAGTCAGGTAACCAGCAGCAAGATATTGACATCAAAATTAATCGCTATTATACTGTATTTTTCACCTGTTATTAACCAAGAGAGTAAAAATAAAAAATCTGGCCTGGCGGGGCTTCTCTCCACATGGTCTATGTATAATGTGCACCTGACCTCCTGAATCAGTGGCAGCCATCATTTTGCAGTTTATGTAGAATAAACACTGGTGAGATACGTTGCCCCCATGGTGCAAAAGATGCAAAACCAATGGGACATTTTAAATTCAATGCGACAGTGGAGCAAGGCACATGCCCTTCCCGATGGATGGTGCCTTTCCTCACTTGTCATCTTGCATGGTCACTCAGTTTTTGAAAAGTGCCTCTTCCAGACAATTTGACCGTACAGCACCATACTCATGTAGCCATCACCTGACTGGTTTCCAGAAAACTGGTTGCAAAAGTGGTGATTTATGTCTGTTGGAATTTGGGGTGCAATCACTTATGCAACTCATTATTTTGGCTTTTATACTTTTATTTCATTCATTGCCTTTTTGTAGAGGTTAGGTTTCACTCTGAGATTAAAGGGAATCATCTGATTTTTTTTTTTTTTTTTTTTTTTGATATTTCAAAATTAAGATGATCTGAAGGGTTCACATACTTTTTCTTGCCACTGTAAATGCACAATAATAACATCTCTCACTCAGTCTTTACCTCAATTAAGTGTGCAGCATGTGCTCAACTTAGCACAGCACACTAACTAATCAAACTATGTAATTAAATTGTATCTTGTGCGAACAAAGTAGCATTGGGATCACTGAAATTTGTGTTCTAGTGTGGCATATATATATATATATATATATATATATTCTTCTCTCTGACTCTGGACATCTGCATGGGGCAAAGACGGAACCAACAATGCAACCATGCTCCCTCCACTGCACACAACAGTGTGGGTTATACAGCAACACACATTGTCCTGTTTTTGACAAACCCGACAGTATAATCACATTGTGTCATTGTGCGTTTTACATATTCAACTTAGCATTTCTTCCTTGCACATTATGAACTCAACCTTTGGCAATGCTTCTTTTCATTCTACATGAGCTACCCACATATGAAAATACGTTACCAACTATGTTGTGAATATTGTGAGATGAAAAATATGTACCATAGGGAGAATTTCTACCAGTACAGTGGTCCCTCGTTTATCGCGGGAGTTATGTTCTAAAATTAACCCACAATAGGCGAAATCCGCAAAGTAGTCAGCATTATTTTTTACAATTATTATATATGTTTTAAGGCTGTAAAACCCCTCACTACACACTTTATACACTTTTCTCAAACAGGCATTAACATTTTCTCACTTTCCTCTCCTGTGTAAACACTCTCAATGTTCAAACCTTAGTAGCAAAAGAAGACCAACCTGTTTTCAGGCCCAAACATTTGTTTGAGAAATAAAAATAGAACATTTTCCTATAAATAATTATGATGGCTTTTAGAACTAAGGAATTTAATTTTAACGATCAACCTACGAGGTTGGACACATAAGAAATTATTAATAGTGACTGACCAGTATTTCACAGTTCCTCTGACTGCGCCTCTGCGTCCTGGCGCCGCTATGCTGTCGCGTCTTTTTCCACTGAGTGACACCTCGGTGCAGGTGTCTTTTTCTGAGTGAAGAACACAGTTACGGGTAGTTGTTGACGCTCTTTCTTCTTCTGGGTGAGAAGATTCTTATAAACAGACACGCAGAACGGTTCCGCGACTGGCCTGCTTGATGAGGACGCAGAACACAATGCGCTGTAAAACAAAAAAAGAAAGCATGCAAAATTGGACTAAAAAAATCCACGAAACTGCGAGGCCGCGAAAGGTGAACGGCGTTATAGCGAGGGAACACTGTATATTGATAATGGTATGACATGGCCCATCTTTAGGTTCCAATATGCATATCTGTGAACGTGAGACAGGGTTTTTAAACAGTTGTGGAGTGCTCTGTTATCCTCTAACATCTATAATAACATCTTTAAACAGTTTTGCTCTGTTGGCTCTATTGAAACTGAATCTTTAAATAATGGTTAAAATGTCAGATAAAAGCACTAGACTCCATTAAGCTTAGCATATTACTAACAACAGGCCACCCAAACTGAAAGACTACACCCTGGCACATGAATATGATGAAGCATGTTTGTTTAGTTTCTCATTTAAGTTGGAATGAGAAATGCCATTAATGACAATCCATCAAAAAATCAAAAAGTACTATTATTGTGGCCAAGTTCTCTTTTATGTGGGATTTCAGTTGTTTAACTTCTGCAAAGACTCTTTCCAAAATGGGTAATTCTTCTGTCTGCCCACATAATTTGAGCCTTCCCTGTCTGTTGTCACACAATGAAAGTCTTTGGCTGGTTTTCAATGGTGATCTGTCATGCTTCTCAAACATATAATACACCAGGCATGACGTGGGGTGGGGGGCAGACTGGCAGACTTGGCTTTAGTACAAACCAACCATCGTCACCACATTGCCAGGAAAGGATTGAGACACTGATGTGCTGAGACTTGAATTTAGAGGAGCATTTCTTTTTTTTTTTAATTACTTGGGAACTGAAGTGTGAATTATGGATACTTATAATAATCTCCTGGTTTATGCACATAATAGGAATCAAAGCTAGTTGATCTCACTTATCAAAACAGTTTTTGCATACACACATACACAAATACACACACAAAATAGTTAAGTTGTGCATTTATCCGTAAAGCTCATGATATCAAGTCATTAACGTTAATGTTTTTTCATATTCTGCAGAACAGCAAAAACACACCAGTTTGTCTTCATTACAGATGATATACCAGCCCAAGCAGCTCATGCTGTTTATTTCCGCCCTGTGACTCATGCCGAAATGAGTAAAACTTTGTTTTGGGGTTGCAGAGCATGAGTCAGGACAACCAGAGGTAAAGCATAAATTTCTTCTCCTTGCAGGGAAAATCCAGATGTGTCCGTTACCTCCAGCCAACACCACCAGAGACAAGCCTTTCATGCAATAGTAATCTCCTGTGCAAACATTTAGACTTTGACAAACATTTATACCATCTTAACGATGCTGCTTACACAAGAGTTGTATTTTCTGTGTAATTAAAGCAGTAACGGTCTTGTGGCATGCTGCTCATACAATGTGGAAACATTCAGAGAGGATTACCTCAAAAAAGTTATTTTAGCATCAAAAAGGATTCTGATCTTTAAATGTAAAGGGTTTCAACTGCAGAGTTGTAGACTGGGAATCAATGAGGTGCTGATTTCAGCAAACAAAGAATATTTGCACAGAGCAACTAGTTTTGAAAGTTTTACCTGTATTGTAAAAATGTGCCTAGACACAGACATCTACACAAGCCAGCACATGTAATTGATGTTAAAAGCAGAAATTACTCCTTGGACTTTACAAATCATTGGGTAATTCCTGTAGTGTCACCCAGACAGCTTCCTTAGCCTCTAGCACAGCGCTGATCCAGAAGTGAAGCAGAGTTGGTCCTGATTATTACTTGGCCAGTGGACACGCTAGTAGCTCGAACTGAAGTTGTGTCAGGAAGGGCATCTGCCTTAATATCTGTGCCAAATCCCAATGTGAACCTGTACTGCACCTGCTCTGGCAACCCTGAGCAATTGCTGGCAGCCAAAAAAATGTCTGCCTGCAGTATATTTCAGGATCATGTGTACGACTGCTGAGTGACTATATCAACTAAAGTGTGCTTATGATGAATCCAAAATTACTATACCAAATTCGCAACCTAAATGGTGAAAGTAGAATTGGAGGGCAGAAAACGTTTTGTGGCCAAGCAGCAGAGACCAAACACCAGACCAGACTGTGCAGTGCATGTATGATTTTTTGTCATCCACAGAGCACATCAGCCATGAGCAGCAAGCCTTAGACCAAAGATGTGCACTGAGCCCTCATCAGATTTTCATTTGCTGTAACATGACACAACAACATTAGGCCATCTCCAACAGTCATGTTTCCTGGTCAAATATAACACAATTTGTCAGTCTTCCTACTCTCCTGATATGGCTCTCTCTGATTTTTGGCTGTTCAAATGACACTAAAAGGGACTTAATATGAGCCCAACTGTACACCATTTCAAAGAGGACTTCCAGAAAGGCTTCCATCAATTACAGAACTGCTGGGAGAAGGGTGTGTGAGAGAGTAGGAAGCCTGATGAGTCACAGGAGTGTTGTGTTTGGCCACAAAAGCCTGAAGCAGCTGAGCAGAATGAGCACCTGCAGGACTTCCATATGTAGTTGCCTCTCCTCCACAGTTAGTGGCTTTGCCAACAATTTTGCAGACACTCTCCGCATGCCCAAATACTCCATCAAAATGAAATGTACAAAACTTGTGCTGAACTCCACGTACTCCAAAAGTTCTTGTATGGTGACACGACAGTCATCCACAATCAAAGCACTTGGTCATTGCAGCTTGTGGATGGCCTCAAGCCTTTCAGGCCTGTTATAGCAAATATAAATCCGACGAGGGCTCATTACACGTCTTCATTCTAAGGCTTGATGTACTCTGCGGATGACAAAAAATTCATGCATGCGCAAGAACAGACCCTTACACCTCCTCACCAAATGACAACTCACCCACTTCATTTGTTTCAGCGGGATAAAATAGGGTCTGATACTTTTTGGATGCACCTTTGATATATATGAATTTTCTCATTATTCCAATTAAGTGTCATGGGGAAGCAGGAGTTTATCCTACTGATCATTGGGCAAAAGGAAGAGCACACCCTGAACAGGCCATCAGTCAGCCACATATAGGCCCTGTGTATGGACTGGGGTTGGCAAACTGGCTCAAGATGGATTCAATCCTGACTGCTGGTCTGAATGCTGGGTAGTGTGCTGAACACTGCCACAATGGAGAGGATGTTGTGGACACAATGTATGCAGTGTGAATATAGTGAGGAAGTACAACATCATGATCTCTGAGCTAGCTGGATTCTTGCCACATCTGCTTTCAAACCTCAGTGGATCCTGCTCAAATTAGTCAAGCCAGTAGGTAGGTTGAGGTAGAAAACAATCCAGTATAAATCCGATTTGTACTGTTCGCATTGCCAACCACAGTGTGAGTCACAGAGAGACAAACACATTCACACTCTCATTCACATCCAAGATTAATTTGGAGTCACCAATTCACCTACACTCCATTTGGAAGTAGGAGAAAGCTGGAGCACCTGTAAGAAGACCCACACAAACATGGGGAGAACATGCAAACTCACACAAGAAGGACAAGGAGCTAAGCAATCCTAGGGACATAATACCTTCCCATTTGGCCGGTGACCACAGCTCGAGGGATACACACACTCTCAACACCCCCCCCAGAAGGAAGAGAGAGGCTGAGAAAGGGATATTCCAGCTTATATTGATGTACTGCATTAATGTATAACATAATAATAAACCTATACGAGAAGAGGATAGGAGAGTGAGAATCTATTTCTTTATTAGACCCACATGGGGAAATGTGTATTGCGACAGCAGCAGTGGTAACAAATTTGTGTAACAGTAGGGCAGAGTAAAATATGCAAGTAGAAGGCAAACACAAATACCTAGGTATGGCGAATCAAGAGTATGAAAAATAGAGAAATACTGTGTACACTGTAAGCAGAACACATATACATTATTTGCAATGGGTAGTCCAGTGTGTGTACAGTAAAACAGATTTAACAAAAGTATTGCAGTTTGTCCACTGAAGACTCCCCTTTCAAGACAAAACCTGGGATATACAACCCCTGGCAAAAATTATGGAATCACCGGCCTCAGAGGATGTTCATTCAGTTGTTTAATTTTGTAGAAAAAAAGCAGATCACAGACATGACACAAAACTAAAGTCATTTCAAATGGCAACTTTCTGGCTTTAAGAAACACTATAAGAAATCAAGAAAAAAAGATTGTGGCAGTCAGTAACGGTTACTTTTTTTAGACCAAGCAGAGGAAAAAAATATGGAATCACTCAATTCTGAGGAAAAAATTATGGAATCCACCCTGTAAATTTTCATCCCCCAAATTAACACCTGCATCAAATCAGATCTGCTCATTGACATTGACCCTATGCCATGACATTGACCCTATGTGCCATTTTGCAAGGAATGTTTTTGCAGTTTTTGCTCTATGGCAAGATGCATTATCATCTTGAAAAATTATTTCATCATCCCCAAACATCCTTTCAATTGTCCAAAATATCAACATAAACTTGTGCATTTACTGATGATGTAATGACAGCCATCTCCCCAGTGCCTTTACCTGACATGCAGCCCCATATCATCAATGACTGTGGAAATTTACATGTTCTCTTCAGGCAGTCATCTTTATAAATCTCATTGGAAAGACACCAAACAAAAGTTCCAGCATCATCACCTTGCCCAATGCAGATTCGAGATTCATCACTGAATATAACTTTCATCCAGTCATCCACAGTCCACAATTGCTTTTCCTTAGCCCATTGTAACCTTGTTTTTTTCTGTTTAGGTGTTAATGATGCCTTTCGTTTAGCTTTTCTGTATGTAAATCCCATTTCCTTTAGGCAGTTTCTTACAGTTCGGTCACAGACGTTGACTCCAGTTTCCTCCTATTCGTTCCTCATTTGTTTTGTTGTACATTTTTCGATTTTTGAGACATATTGCTTTAAGTTTTCTGTCTTGACGCTTTGATGTCTTCCTTGGTCTACCAGTATGTTTGCCTTTAACAACCTTCCCATGTTGTTTGTATTTGGTCCAGAGTTTAGACAGAGCTGACTGTGAACAACCAACATCTTTTGCAACATTGCTTGATGATTTACTCTCTTTTAAGAGTTTGATAATCCTCTCCTTTGTTTCAATTGACATCTCTTGTGTTGGAGCCATGATTCATGTCAGTCCACTTGGTGCAACAGCTCTCCAAGGTGTGTTCACTCCTTTTTAGATGCAGACTAACGAGCAGATCTGATATGATGCAGGTGTTAGTTTTGGGGATGAAAATTTACAGGGTGATTCCATAATTTTTTCCTCAGAATTGAGTGATTCCATATTTTTTTTTCCTCTGCTTGGTCTAAAAAAGTAACCGTTACTGACTGCCACAATCTTTTTTCTTGATTTCTTACAGTGTTTCTTAAAGCCAGAAAGTTGCCATTTGAAATGACTTTAGTTTTGTGTCATGTCTGTGATCTGCTTTTTTTCTACAAAATTAAACAACTGAATGAACATCCTCCGAGGCCGGTGATTCCATAATTTTTGCCAGGGGTTGTACACAAGTAAATATATACATTAACTGGGAGCGGTGCAGATTATAAAGTGTAATGGCAGCAGGAAGGAAGGACTGCAATACCTCTCCTTCAGACACTTCGGGTGACTCAGTCTGTCACTAAAGGAGCTGCTCAGTGCTGTGATAGTGTCTCACGTACCATGTCCAGCAGCAAGATATCTTGGATACTATCTTCCTGTCACCCACCGAATGCAGTGGGTCAATGGGACATTCCACGACAAACTGGCCTTTATGAATCAGTTTGTCCGGCTTTTTCCTTTCTGCTGTTGATATGCCAATGCCCCATGAGACCACTCTAAAGAAGATGGCTAATGCCATCACAGAGTCAAAAAAAGTCTTTAACACCCTCTGCTGTACTCCAAATGACCTCAGTCTCCTCAACAGATAGAGCTTGCTCTGGCCCCTCCTGTACAGACCAGATACATGATTAGTCCAGTCCAGTTTATTATTCTGATGAATACTCGGGTAGTTACAGAATCTCACCATCTCAATGTCCACTCCCAGGATATTCACTAGTGTTGAGTAGGAGTGTCTGTACCTGCGGAAATCCACCACCATTTTCTTGGTAATCCCTGCATTTATCTGGAGACAGTTCCGCTGAGACCAGCCCACAAAGTCCTGTATCAGTTCTCTGTACTCCCCATCATCTTCATTTGTGATGAGGTTGATGATAGAGAAGTCAGATAACTTATGCAGGTGGCATGAGGGGAAATTTTAACAGAAATCTGCAGTGTGCATGGTGAGCAGAAACAGAGCCAGAACAGTACCGTTGGGAGCCCCTGTACTACAGACCCCATGTCAGTTTTGTAGTCTTGGGTCTTCCAATACTGTGGTCGGTGGGTTAGATTGCCCAGGATGTGATGTTCCTGGATGTGAGGTGTATGTCTACCCCTGCCAGCTCCAGTTTGTGCCTCAGGAGTGCCAGCTACATGATGCTGAAAGCAATGGCAAATTGAAAAACATGATCCTCACAGTGCTCCCAGGCTTCTTCAGGTGACAAAGACCTCTATGTTGAAGACAGATAATGGCATCATCTACCGTGATGCCAGGCTGGTAGGCGAACTGCAGTGGGTCGAATGATTATCTCACAAGGGACCTCAGGTGAACAAGGACCAGCCATTCTAGTCTTCATCAAATGAAATGTCAATGCCACCAGCCTGTAGCTGCTGAGACCTTTAGAGCGTGGGGGTTTTAGCAGTGGTACAACATAGGATGTCTTCCACGGCTGTAGTACTCTACTCAGTATCAGGCTCATGTTGAACATGTGCTCCACAGTCCTGTACAGTTGGTATTCACAAGAACTAAGGAGCCTGGAGCAGATGCCATCAGGACCTGCAGCGTTCCTCACCTTTATCTTCCTGAGGTCATTCCTCACCCAAGTAAGTGTAAGGGACAGCTTGGTGCTGGGGAGCTGAGGGGTTGGACTGGTGAGAAAAGCGATGGGGGTGACTGTGAGGTGAGCACTTTGGGGAGCTGGATGAAGCAGTACACTGGGAATGCTGATGAGGGGGGTTGCAGCAGGACTAATCGGTTCAAAGGTTTGATAGAGATGTCTGATCAAATCTATTTAAAGATGAGTTTAGGTCATTTGCCCAGTTTTGGGGCCCTACAGTCTGGCGCCTTATGAACAGAGATGGTTTTAAGGCCTATCCAGATTTGGTGATATTATTCAGCTGCAATTGAGCTCCCATCTTCCTCCTGTAGCAGTCCTTGCACTCACTGACCTTCCTCCTGCACTCCTTCGACATACCCATCAGCTTTTCCTTATTCGCTAATGGAAAGGTTCTCCTCCTGTCCTTACGGAGGGACTTTACATCAGGATTAATTCAGGTTTTGTTGTTTGAAAAACACTGTACAGTCCTGGTGGGAACAGTGTTCTCCACACAAAAGTTTATATAACTTGTAATACAGCCTGTGAGGCTATCAGTGTTTTCCCTGTGTCCTTCACAAAGTTCATCCCACACAGTTGTCTCAAAACAATATGAAGATATTCAGAAAACAAATGGATGATGTTGGAAAATTTTCAAGAGTAAACCTATGTAAACTGCTTGCTTTCTATGAAATCAGTTTACATGTTTGTTTCATGGTAGAACTCCTGATTTTTAGACAGCATTCAATTGTGTTGTTTTATTCATGAATAAGTTATGAATGTCCTGATGTTAGAGTGCAGTTTCCCAACATACGCTAACTCCGAGTGCCAACACCTTTGTCCTTTAGCTGCATGTGTCAGGATGAGCGGCTACAGTATTAACTCTGCAAACTGTAAAAATTACAATTAACTGTTCAGCCTCATTTAAATGAGATCATACAAAGCTTCTAACATGCTCTGTACACAATGTTTTTTTTTTTTACCAAGAGTTTTCTTTTTATATAATGTATGAAAAAATTCATTTTCATCACTTTTATCCAATTATGAACACGTGAAATGTCTCCTCTCTGTAAGATTACATTTGACATCATAATTTGCACAAATCTCAGAGGTTTCTTAACAACTCAAGATAGTGCTGTGGATCCAATTATTTTGTCTTGGGGTAATGGAGGTTGTATAGGGTACTTAAATTTCATGATTTAGTTGATTTGAAAATATTACAAACGATGTACCAAGTTAATAAAAATACTTTACCAACAAACATTCAAAATATGTTTGAAAAAAGAGTAAGTAGTTATAAATTGAAAGGAATAGAAGTCTTTAAAAAACCAAGATTTAGAACCAAAGTAAAGGAAAGGAGTATTGCAGTAAATGGTGTCAAATTATGGAACAATCTTAATAAAGAAATTAAAGAATTAAGGTCGCTTAAATTATTTAAAAAACATATTAAATTAGATGTATTAAGTAAGTATGAAACTATGAAGTAAGTCAGTGGGCTGCAAGAAAGTCAAAAAAAAAGAAGTAAACTGTTAATAATGTTTGGAGTGTCTTAAGTTTAAATGTAACCTGTCAGTGATGTAATCTATTAATTAATGGTCATAATTATGAAATGGGTCAGTGGTATGTGACAAGTTAAAGAAATGCAATCTGTTAAATAATGTTGACTATGATGCTGTATATTGAAAGATTGTATTGTTAAAAGGGGCAGAAATCATAAGACTTGTTCTTCTTTCTGCTCCTTTTCATTCTGGTATTGTGGTGCTTTTGTTTTTTGCTTTTCTGTTTTTCTTTTAAATGAATGAAATAAATATTAAAGAAAAAAAAATGGAGGTCAAGTATAACCACATGGTACAAATGAATACAAACATTTCTTACCTGTTTCAAAATACTGGCATAACCTAACTTGGTTGAAGTGTGCTTGATGATTAGTTAATGAATCCTCCAGCTCCTATCTCAATGCTTGCAATCAGTCCTTGAGTAACTGTCAAGCCTCACTGAATATTGCACCATTTTGTACTGTAATGAGCTGAGTAACACCTCTGCACAACTTGACTGATTTCTCCCAGCAGCTCTCAACTGATAGTGTTTGGTGCCAAGTCATCCTGAGGAGGCACACTACTCAGCAAAAGTCTGGAAAAGTACTATACCCTCTCCCCCGGGGTTCAGTGCAACCCCAGCCACCTTGGCCCAACCTGTGTGCAGTTCAGTATGGCCCAGGGCAGGCCTAGTACAACTTGATGTATCTCAGAGAGGAGATTGAAACATTTTGAGATTGACCCAGAAAAAGTAAGGTGTGGTTCACCATCATTTGCATTCTGATAAACCAACATTCCTCAAAAAATGCGAGGTTTTGACTTACTGGGTGCAATGTCAAGAAATGCTGGTTTCTCATAATGCAACACACGGACAATCATGCCCTACTTTTTCTGAGTCAGGCTTAAAATCTCTCAATCCTCCATCATATCTCTCGATACCTTCCATCTTTCTGTGATCTATGTGAATATGTAATGCAAGTTTGGCCAAGCTCCTGAAATTTCTGAAAATGTTTAAATTCAACCTTTTCCAACTTATGCTGATCAATGCCAAGCAGCAAGCAGACCTCTAACCTCTGGAATAAATGCACACACAAACCATGCCAAAGCACACGAAAACTTAACACCAAACTCTGCTAGGTGTGACAGCATCCTTATGGTACATCCCAGCTGTACATAGAAGTCAGATTTTCTCTGTTACGCTCCCCCAAGACTGGCCCCTGAAGCTGGGATGACAACGTGCCAAGTTGTTCCACCAACAAATACCCAGGGTTCACAATCTAAGATGGCTGTTCTAAGCATCAACAGGTGCAAAAGGTGTACTTTTTAGTTTTTTAGCACGTTTGGCTTTTTTGTGTCCAATTTAATAAATCGTGCATAAAGTACTGTCCTACTGCTGCCTGTTGATATGCTGCTACAGAATTTTTATGCACAAAATACAGAGAAATGCATTGTTTATCAAGTGGCGGTGCTAATATTTCTTAACCTGGGAGATGTTGGCAACAATGACTACACACGGAACAAGACATTAAAACACCAGTGTAACTTCTGCAGCATTTTTCCTTTTCCATGATGTCTCCTTTGTGGACCACTTGTTTTTGTAGAACTCTACTCCAAAATCTTGGAGGCATCTGGCTGATTTTTCCAACTTACTGCATTCTGTCGAAATTGGAATGCATTTACCTTGGATGCAATGTCACTGCCAATTGCTGACTTGTGTATTTGGAGGGACATGGAACTCAACATTATACCTGGGCTCCCAATCCTGATCCTGGAGAACCTCTGCTCTCTCACATTGGGACCAAGACCCTGCTATTTTGGCTGAAGCTGTAATGTTAGTATCTGTATGAAGTACAACCCCTGGCAAAAATTATGGAATCACCGGCCTCAGAGGATGTTCATTCAGTTGTTTAATTTTGTAGAAAAAAAGCAGATCACAGACATGACACAAAACTAAAGTCATTTCAAATGGCAACTTTCTGGCTTTAAGAAACACTATAAGAAATCAAGACAAAAAGATTGTGGCAGTCAGTAACGGTTACTTTTTTAGACCAAGCAGAGGAAAAAAATATGGAATCACTCAATTCTGAGGAAAAAATTATGGAATCACCCTGTAAATTTTCATCCCCCAAATTAACACCTGCATCAAATCAGATCTGCTCATTGACATTGACCCTATGCCATGACATTGACCCTATGTGTCTTTTTGCAAGGAATGTTTTTGCAGTTTTTGCTCTATGGCAAGATGCATTATCATCTTGAAAAATGATTTCATCATCCCCAAACATCCTTTCAATTGTCCAAAATATCAACGTAAACTTGTGCATTTATTGATGATGTAATGTCAGCCATCTCCCCAGTGCCTTTACCTGACATGCAGCCCCATATCATCAATGACTGTGGAAATTTACATGTTCTCTTCAGGCAGTCATCTTTATAAATGTCATTGGAACGGCACCAAACAAAAGTTCCAGCATCATCACCTTGCCCAATGCAGATTCGAGATTCATCACTGAATATGACTTTCATCCAGTCATCCACAGTCCACAATTGCTTTTCCTTAGCCCATTGTAACCTTGTTTTTTTCTGTTTAGGTGTTAATGATGCCTCTCGTTTAGCTTTTCTGTATGTAAATCCCATTTCCTTTAGGCGGTTTCTTACAGTTCGGTCACAGATGTTGACTCCAGTTTCCTCCCATTCATTCCTCATTTGTTTTGTTGTACATTTTTCGATTTTTGAGACATATTGCTTTAAGTTTTCTGTCTTGACGCTTTGATGTCTTCCTTGATCTACCAGTATGTTTGCCTTTAACAACCTTCCCATGTTGTTTGTATTTGGTCCAGAGTTTAGACACAGCTGACTGTGAACAACCAACATCTTTTGCAACATTGCGTGATGATTTACTCTCTTTTAAGAGTTTGATAATCCTCTCCTTTGTTTCAATTGACATCTCTCGTGTTGGAGCCATGATTCATGTCAGTCCACTTGGTGCAACAGCTCTCCAAGGTGTGATCACTCCTTTTAGATGCAGACTAACGAGCAGATCTGATATGATGCAGGTGTTAGTTTTGGGGATGAAAATTTACAGGGTGATTCCATAATTTTTTCCTCAGAATTGAGTGATTCCATATTTTTTTCTTCTGCTTGGTCTAAAAAAGTAACCGTTACTGACTGCCACAATCTTTTTTTTCTTGATTTCTTATAGTGTTTCTTAAAGCCAGAAAGTTGCCATTTGAAATGACTTTAGTTTTGTGTCATGTCTGTGATCTGCTTTTTTTCTACAAAATTAAACAACTGAATGAACATCCTCCGAGGCCGGTGATTCCATAATTTTTCCCAGGGGTTGTATAAACTAGGCCTCATTGCCGATGAAAGATGAAAGTGGAGAGGAAAAATATGTTTTCAAACAAAATTAGGTTAATGTGGACAAGATCTTCATCAGCAATGAGATTCACTTCTTTACAGTGTGACCAGGCCATCTCATCCATGAATTTAATGCTCAGCTATTTACTGAATCAAAGAAACACTTTCTTTGTAAAAAAAAAAAACATTCATAATGAGTATAACATATTCAGCATGGAGTCCTGTTGGTGCACAGAACTGTTCAAAAACATTACTCAAAACTGTGTGCCACACAAGTTTTCAAAGAAAGAAGATTGCAGTCTTTGTCTTACGTGCTTCAGCTGAGCATTTCTGAGGACAGCGTTGTGGAAGAAAGATTTAAAACGAGGAAATTCTGCATCTTTATATTCTCTGTGGAACTTCATCTGCATAATCCACTAAGCAAAGAAACTGCTTGCAGATGAAAGCCCTGGTGTAAGACATGCCAATGCAAGCATGCAAAGGCAGTGGCAATAGAGTCTTATCATCATGCTGACTCATGATCAGGCCAGACAGACTACATAACCAAAATAAGCAAAAGGGGGGAAAAACAACACTCAAACAACACTCGGCTGCGTCCCGACGCGCGGACCCGTCCGCACGTCTTTCATTAAAAAAATCTCCTTTAACAGTGGAATATCCGGATAAAATGCTGAAACCGACTTCTTCTGAAACTTCTCTGTTCTCTCACGACGTCCTGGATCAATAGAGCCTGAAATGTGGAGGTTTTCAGCTTGAACAGGCTGACGACGGCGGCTGAGAGCGCTGAGCGACGTCTCGCACTGTGGGAAGTCCTTAAAGCGACAGAATCACCTCAAAATCTCTCATCAGCCGTTAAAATTTTCACTGAAAACCAGCTTAATTTTTCGAACCGTGTCCACTTCGATGTGTCTCACAGGTTTAGAAAAAATTTTGATCAAACAACGCGCCAGTCTCTCAGCAACTTCTCAGACAAAGGAATTCCGACGAGGGGCTGGACGACTCCTCCCACAAGGAGTGCTCACAGGCGAATGACGTCACCGTCAGGCGTGGAAAAACTCACGCTTGCGCACGAGGGTTCAAGCATGTCTGACGTAAAAACATATGAATGAAATCCATATAGTTTTTGAAAAAAATAAAAAGGACCGTTGCTTTATTGACAGACCTCGTATATATATATATATATATATATATATATATATATATATATATATATATATATATATATATATATATATATATATACATACACATACATGAATGAATGTTACTGAACAAGTTTACAAATACAATTGACAACATGGAGACACAGAAACCTTTCCCGGTCGTCCGAGCGCCAGCAATTTTAAAATGATACAAGCCCTGTAAATTATATTTTCCCTCTCTCTCAGTAAAAATATTCTTGAATTCTAAATGGCACTTGTTTATTTTTCACTTTGTACATTAACTGAACAGTCTTGAACAAAATCATATAATTAAGTTTTAATATTTGAGATTTAATGAACAATGGGTTGGTGTGGTCTCGATAACCTACATTATGAATTATCCTTAATGCTCTTTTTTGAAGAATGAATAATGGTTGCAATGTAGTTTTGTAATTGTTGCCCCAAACTTCAGCACAATAAGTCAACTAGGGTGCAATCAATGAACAATACAAAGTGTGTAGTGCTCTGCAATCAAGAACATGCTTTACTTTATTTAATACTGCAATACTCTTTGATACCTTCATTTGAATATGCTGAATATGAGCTGTTCAATTAATTTTTTTTATCAATAATGACAGCTAAAAACTTATTCTCTGACATCATCTTTGTTTACCCCATGTATATTTAACTGAATTTGTATGTCTTTTTTATAATTTACAAATAACATTAATTTAGTTTTAGACAAATTTTATGATAATTTCTTAATATCAAACCATCTCTTTAACTTTATCATTTCTGTTCCTAAATCAGATAATAATTGTTGCAGATTTTCCCCTGAGCAAAACAGGTTTGTGTCAAATGCAAAGAGAACAGTTTTAACCAGATCTGAGACTTTACATAAATCATTAATGTATAAAATAAATAATTTTGGGCCCAACACAGAACCCTGTGGTAGCCCATAAATGATGTCCAGACATAAAAGAACAGTATTCCCCGAGTTTAACAAACTGCTTTCGGTTTTGTAAGTAGCTTTTAATCCAACTCAGAGCAACCCCTCTGATTCCATACAGTTCCAACTTTTGAAATAATATATTGTGATCAATTGTGTCAAAAGCCTTTCTTAAGTCAATAAATAAACCTGCAACTATTACCCTTAGGTCCACATGTTTATTGATCTCTTCTATGGAATCGAGCAATGCCAGTGGCGTGGACCTTTTTCGCTCTAAAATCATATTGACTTTCATCAAGCAAGTTGTGTCGATCTATAAATGTATCCAGTTTGCTGTTGTAAAGTTTCTTCACTTCCGCTCTTTTCCTCTGCAGCCAGCGCTTCGTTCACAGGTATTATAAATGCCAATATTCTGCTGGGAATCAACAATATCAAACATCACAAAATAAGGTTAAAGGTTTTGATCAATTAAATCTGTATAATTTAGCAAGCCTTACATTTTGTAGCTGCCTTGATTATCGCTCACAAAGTCACGCTGCTCATAATGAAAATGCTTCATCGGTGCCGCACTGTTATTGCTGCAAAGGTTTACAAACAACCGGTTAGGTTTAAAGATCAAGATATAACCCACGTATCCTACATGTTGGGAACTATTCAGTTAAAATATATCTAAAATAAAATGTAGATCTTGCAGTCGATTAGCAATAAGGCAAGTTTTAAAAGAAAATTCAAGTCAGTTTTATTCAGTAAGCTAAGAGAAGAGGATCACACCACCTTTTTTATTTATTTTTATTTTTTAATGTGATTTCTGGTCCAAAAGATGAGCTTATCATCTAGTCCATTATTTTCTTGTCCAAAATGTGGTGCTAAATTTGTTGTCATCTACACTTCTACAGGAATACAGTTGCTATTTATTTTAATTTATTGAGATCTTGTTCTCTTCAATTTGTACTTATTTTATTAGTATCCCACTTATTGCTACTTACATTAATTGATGAGATTATAATGTCTTTGCAATCTTTCTGTCTTAATCGAGCTCCTCAGTGTTTTCAAGTTTTAGCCTCACATGGACCACAATGGAATTAAGCGTTTGTTTTGTTGTGTCATCTGTGTATCATTGATATATTCACCTTTCTGTGTTTATATTGATTTTACAACATTAACTCAATCAATTTTGTAAATACTGATGATTTTTGTTTTACTCTAAATACTATTTTATCTGGGGTAACAAGGCTGTCCACGTTGCCTGACTGAGAACTGCTTGACTCAGCATTCAAGAGTCATCTGGTGGTCTTCTGCCACCTGTGTCACCCTGTCAGCCTCCGTCTGGTAGAATGCCGCTTGTGAGGCCTCACAGTTCATCTCAGATATCCTGGATGTCTTCATTATGCAAGAACTCAGATGCTTCTCTAGCAATGTGCACATTTCTGAAACTACAAAACTTTCATGTCAATTTAAATCATGTAATATCATACAAAACCGCTGCTCTTGCTGGTGATTTTTCCACAGTTTTGGCAGCTTGATAGAAACTGAAAGCAGGTGTCAGATCCTTCATAATACTGCTCATATTTTCTTTGATTTGTGTGGACTGAAATAAATGATGCATATTTCATCATATTGACTGTGTGAGATACCTCAGTGATATCAAAATAATTTATGACTGAAAATAAAATGTGAATTGTTCTTAATGAGTTTTGTTGTTCAGCAAAAGAATGTGGTTCTTCTGGAACAATATCAGGATCTTCAAGATTGATGCCAGCCAATATTTCTTTGAAATCCTTTGGAAAAAATAGAAATTGTTGCAGTGTGGCCAGCAACCTTCTTATATTGCATACATCTCTGCATGTTGCCATTGGACTGACTAAAATCCCCACTACCATATACAAGTATATGAAGAGTTCAGATGCAAAACCCAGTAAGTATTTTTTTTTTTAATGGAGAAAAATCCAGTTGAAAATGGAGATTTAAAGGAAACCATATTCGGAAATGCACAGACTTTCATCAATAAAATGAAAACAGTCTGTTCAAATTCTTTCATATTTTGCACACTGATGGTCCCCTTGACAGCCAAGTACAAATTTATGGTTTTGGAGATACTGGGTTTTGCATCTGAACTCTTCATATATATATATATATATATATATATATATATATATATATATATATATATATATATATATATATATATATATATATATATATATATATATATATATATATATATTTATTTATTTTTTTTTTTCCCAAAATAGAGTTTATTTATGTTTGAGAGGTCACTCATATTTTTGAGGTTCGAATATGCAGATATGACAAGAAAATATTTTATATTTAGTGATACCATTTTGGAACAGCCTCCCACATCATGTGGTAAATGCTCCAAGTGTTATTAGTTCAAAGGAATACTATGATTATTTTATGGTGCTTGATTTTTATTGATTGACAATTTTATTATGGTGTTTGATGACTTTTACTGTACTGTACTGTTTGTGAGTTTTATACTGTTATATTTATGTTTTACTATGATGCTTTTTTCAATGACGAATGATGTGTGCTTTTACTGTATTTTTATACAAGTTTTATGAATAATTAATGATTATTGACAGTGATTTTCCACCACAGTTACTGACAGTCTGCATGCTCTTATCAATAATATTTGCAAGTTTTGTCATGAATACGATTTCAAATCAAAAAGAACTTCATTCAAGCTACACTTTGAACATACTTAGAAGGGATAACTTGCTCAACCCACGGCAGAAAACGCAAGAAAACATGCAGAAACTGTCCTTAACAAGTGCATCTCCTGCTATTGCTGGCAGACGATCGGAAGTAAATTACCCCAACTCTAGCGGAAACAACTCTAGCATTCCAGTCTCTCTACTCCTATGCCTTGAAGTAGCCCTTGTGCAATGCATCGTGGGATTGTCTGTATGCCTACAACCAGCATCTGTGAATGTAAACAAAGAGAGATGAGGTACTTTCAAGCCAATTTTGGACCCAGAAGATGTACCTGGAGCTGTTCCTAACTCACCATTCAAGGTAGCAACAGCTGTGAAACTAAACATATGGTTAAACTGCAGAATTGCAAGTTTAACAGCAAGAAAAAAGGATCTGATAGACAAGTTCTGACTAACTTGCTTCTAGGAGTCATTACCTTGTGAGTGATGAGGTAAATTGCACATCCTTGGAGGTTATATATCAAATGTTTATAAAATACTTAATATTTGGCCTTTTTACATGGGGAAAAAAACTGCTGTAATGGAGATAATCTTAGCAACGCACCTTTGAGATCATTCCGATCAGTAAAGGTGCACTGACATGAGCATGCCTGTGACTCACACAATAGCACGAACGTCTTTAATCCCACCCACTGTGTTCACAGCTGGACACCATTCTTTGTTCTACTGGCTGCCACGCGCTCTGCGCTGGATGCTGCATATATAAAATAATTATTTCGTGGCAGATTAATCATTTTTCTCTGCAAATTGGCCATTGAAAATGGCTGTAATCGCTTCCTGAGTCACAGAGGAGGCTGCAGCCGAAGCCGTTGACACGCATGTGCATGCCTAACTACTTGCAGAAAGCATTTTGAGCAGTCTAAAAAGGTAATTATTAGTCATGTTTACATTGTCATGGCTTAATAAAACAGTTGCATGTTCTTTCCTTCTTGTGTGCAGCTGTTAAAGTATGTTTATAACAGATTTAACTTCTTGTTATAATCCTTCAGACGAGCTGTGCTCTAATGTGATCCACTGATGTCACCACTCGCTCTGTTCATTTCTTTGCTCCACTTGACGAGCTGCACGTTGTGTTGGAGATTAGGTCACGTCACATAGCACGACAATTGTGGGTGACAGATTTTTTGAACATTTCAAAATTCTCTGTGCACAATAGCGCGCACTGGCGCCCCTCTAGCATCCTGTCTGCACCTGTTAAAGACAAGTTTACTCTCCAGCAACACACAACACGACACAGGTCATGCTATTGCGTAAATCAAAGGCATGCCAACGGTGTGAACCCTAAAAATGTGAATCACTGCAAATCGTGAATTATTCGCAAACCATGAATTGCAAAACATTTTAATTATTTTCTCATGCATTTCTTGACAAACTGGAGCTCCTCAGCCCATCTTGGCTCCTCAAATACTCTGCCTTTTGTGGATAATGTGGCTCCTCTCCTGTGGAACCAGCTCCCAATTCGGATTAGGGAGACAGACACCCTCTCTACTTTTAAGATTAAGCTTAAAACTTTCCTTTTTGAAAAAGCTTATAGTTAGGGCTGGATTGGGTGACCCTGAACCATCCCTTAGTTATGCTGCTATAGACTTAGACTGCTAGGGGGTTTCCCATGATGCACCCAGTGTTTCTTTTTATTCACCTCTTTTTGCTCTGTATGCACCATTCTGCTTTTAATCATTGGTGATTGATCTCTGCTCTCTTCCACTGCATGTCTTTTTCCTGACTCTCTCCCTCAGCCCCAACCAGTCCCAGCAGAAGACTGCCCCTCCCTGAGCCTGGTTCTGCTGGAGGTTCCTTCCTGTTAAAAGGGAGTTTTTCCTTCCCACTGTCGCCAAGTGCTTGCTCATAGGGGGTCGTTTGACCGTTGGGGTTTTTCTGTAATTATTGTATGGCCTTGCCTTACAATATAAAGCGCTTTGGGGCAACTGTTTGTTGTGATTTGGCGCTATATAAATAAAACTGATTTGATTTGATTTGATTTAATGCTTTTGTACAAAATCATGATTACAATCACTTATTGATGTCACCTGTTTGAAATGACCATTATTTTCAGTTAGCCTACTTTTTTCCCCCCTCATAACTAGCCATAAATTGCTTCATCACAGTTTTTTTGGAATATGTTCAGGCTTAAAATACAAGAATGGATGTATACTATTAAACAAAACAAGGAATATCTTGGGGTCATGCTGTCTGCAATAAAATAGAAGCCAAAGTAATGTAAAAATCACTACAGGTTTTTACTTTTTTTTTTTTTTTTGTATTTTCCATGCTGTCCCAACTTTTTTTGAATTAGGGTTGCATCATATTAGAACAGAAGAGCCACTCTTTGAAAAGGGGACAAAAGAAGAAAAAGCATTCCAGTCATGTTGGTTCAGGACGTGCAATCCCAAAACACTGCATGTGAAAAAGCAGGCTGACAGGCACACCAAAAGTACTGCCCCAGGGCTGTGGTTTTGTGTGGTCACTTACAAGTAGAGGAATGTTTTGTTTGTTAAACCAGCTACAAGCCCTATAATAACAAAATGTTTAACTCTGGGTCAGAAAGATATATCAGTAAAAGTGATCTCTAGTTCTTCTGCATAAATGGTAAGAGAGGAAGTAGAGTTCACAGTTTCAAAGTCAGTGTTGTTGCTTTTTGTACCATTAAAAGACTTGCTCAGAAAACTTGGAACAACATGGATATAACTTAAAAAAAATAAAGGCTGTGGAGTCTGATGAGAATATCAGAAAATAATAGTCAGTGTAAACGCCTCTTATTTCCTGAATACTGCTTCATATGACGTTACACGAGAGCTCAGGCAGGCACGGGGGCGTGAAGGACTCAATTGTGAGTAATTGATGAGGAATGTCAAAATCATTTCCGGGGGATCTGAAAAAGGAAATGATTGGGGCGTTTCCAAACCACATGTGAGTGATTTTACATCTGTAACACTTTCATTAACCATTAGTAAATTTATAGCTGATATTGTAGGAGAAGAATGAGTCACCTTCCAGGCATAATGTATTGCTGTGGAGCTTTATCATTTAAACAGATGAACAGGGATTTCCCTCATCACTGCTTTGTGTTACTGATGTTTGATCTTTGGTTGGAGAGGTGTGCAAAGATTTCCAATGCAAGGACTAAGATACCTGTCTTAGTATAAAGGTAACTTGCTTCAACAAGTCTAAAACACACTTACTGTACATGTTCGAGGAAAAAAAATAAAAAGAAAAAAGACACCTTACAGTGGTAGAATTTTCAATGCTACAAAGTACTGGGATAAAGATACTGTATGTTTTAAAAATTTTTATCTTGATATTTGAACACTGAATGTGAAACAAAGGTGTTTGCTACCAGTCAAGATAGTTCCCAAGATACTACATCAATATGTGAGATCATTTATAAGATAATGAGTCTCATCTTCCACCTTGAAAAAAATCAGTGTCCAACTAACATATTTGCCATTTTCCCAGCTAGCGCCCACACGGTGTAAGAAGGCTGTGCTCACTTTTGTTTCATAGGTGTGTTGGTCGTCAAAATTACTTGTATATAACTTGAGTTTGTACCATTTGTTTTATGCTGGTTTTCTGCCAGTTAACAAGAAAGGAGTACTGAAAAGGGGCTGGCACCAGTGTTCAGGAACAGCAAGAATTGGGGGAGTAAAGAGGAGGTGAGGTGGTCAGAGATGGAGGTGGTGGAGATGTTGTTGAAAGAGGTGCACAAATGCTTCACAACAGGGAGCTGTGATCTATGATTGCTGCTCCTGTGGATGATCTGTTTGTGCACCTTGAAACTATGCACAGAATACTTCCTTGCCAGAAAACCTCTCACTCAGTCTCTCAGGTATGCAAAGGTGGTGGTGAGTAATCATATGATAAAGGCCATGAAAGCACAAAGAGATGCATGCACACACTTGGCTGATGCACATGCTGACAGAGTCCATTTTTATACCTCCTGCACTGCAGTGACGGAACCTAATAAAGATACAGTGAATGATGACAAAAAGTGCCTATTTATTGGCAGGGTGGGGCAGACAAATGGGTGTCTGTTTTATTTACATAATACATTTCCCAAAGTCTTTTATAATATGAACTGCAAAAAAAAAATGCCCCACAATGTCTGGAGTGGCCCTTTCACATATATTAGTGCATATCAGCAGTGTTGTAAAAGTAACTTTGACAAGTTACTTTTTTAGTTGCTTTATACAGTTGCTTTATGCAGTTACTTCATTAGCAGCATTATGCAATTACTTTATTAGAATCTGCTGAAAACTTGCAACTAATAAGTAATGTAACTAATAAGGTAACAAGTAATGTAAGTTGGTTACTCGTACGATTGAGCAATCAGCAAAGTAACTTATCAACAAAGTAACTAATAGTTACTTTTCTGAGTACTAAATCTTAAAAATAACCAAATTAGATTATGAGTAACTTTATTAATTACATTCAGCAGCTGCCGACGTGTCCGCAGCTGCTAATGAACTAACTGTATTAAGTAACTGTAAAATATAACTGTATAAATTAACTAATGAAGTAACTTTCCAAAGTTACTTTCCCCAACACTGCATATCAGAAGAATGTCCATATCAGACACCTATTCATCCACTGGAAAACCTCCATTTGGTTTAAGCAAAGAGTGTTGCCTGGATACAGCATGCAGGAAACAGGATATACAGGGCTTGAAATGGTCAATGTCTCCTCATCCTGGGAACCATAAAAATAGCTCCTTGGACACATGGTGTCGGGGACAACTCTGAGACAGTCGAAAAAATGTCCAAGATAATTTCAAAATAGATGTTATTTGCATAAACTCACCACCTATGAGAATCTAAATGTTACTTTATTGCCAGAATTAAAAAGAGAAAAATGTGGTGGCATCACAATCTGTGACCTGCCTCATGTCTAATCCAACCATGCAAACCATGCAGATCGCAGAATCTACTGGGTCACCAAATATGGTGTACTTGTATAACCTGTAAGGCATTATGTAATTTAGTGAAACATGGTACAATGCTTAAGTGGCTTGGAAGGGGTGAGGGACACGCACAGGCAGAAACACAGATAAGCACCCAGCAGCAAGTCCTGACACCTACAAATTCAGAAATAATAAGTAAGTCCCTTGTTTGCTGCTGCCTTGTTTGCCCTCGGGGTAGCCACAACAAATCTGAGGTGGATCTGCATGTTGAATTGGCACAATTTTTATGCCGGATGCCCTTCCTGATGCCAACTGCACATTGCATGGAGAAATGTAGCAGGGGTGAGGTTTGAACCAGGACCCTTGCACACTGAAACCAAGTGCACTAACCATTTGATACCTGCAGCCCTAATTATGAGAGAGAGGGAGAGAAAAGAGATAGATGAGTGTGTCGGCACTTGCATGCAAGTGAGTGGAGGGAGAGGGATGAAATGAATATACGTTTGTTTAAACAAAAATAAGACGGTGTTAAAATAAATCTAGCTCATTACCCGTGGGGATCCACGGGATCTACATTGGAGAATGTTTATAAAATAGTTAGCTGACATTTTTCAAGGGTGGTAACAAATTATACAAAGTTTCTATGAGTAAGAATGGCGTGTTTTTAGATGTTTTTATAACCTTAGACCTTAGACCTCAACAGTTTTTAAAGGAAGAACTCAACCCTGTTTATTATGTAATTTTTTATGTTAATTTACTGCCTTAATATATTTCTAAATTGTTTAAGTTCTTGTTATTATGTGCACACTAGTATTATTATCATTATTAGCCGTATTATTGTTATTATTTTACTTTATTACTTCTATTTTGTCATTTGATTTTTAAATGGACTAGAATGGAAATAAGTGTTTTCACTTTCTTGTGTCATCGATGTATTTTAAATGTAGTTACAATTATATTAGATGCCACAGATGCCACTTCATTATTAATATATAAATTTACCGCCCCCTGTTGGAATGGCATGAGTCCAGAATGTAATTATCAGCGTCCATTGTTCAGTGGTGTTAGCCAATATAGACAGTTTCTCCAAAAATATTAACCCGATCAACGTTCCGTTTTGGCAGCGTTCTGCCTTGACCCAAAATACAGCATACCAATACGGCAAATGTCAGCTCTCCAAACTTTCACCGTGATCAAAGGCAGGTACACACACACATGCACGCACAGAGGGGTCCCTTGGCTGTGAATACAGATATTTGTGGCCATTTTTCAGAGAATATGAATGATAACACAAAAACTTTTTTTTCACTCATGAAGCCATTTATTGTCAAACAGCTGTGTTTACTCTTTTTAAATCATAATGACAACAGAAACTACCCAAATGACTCTGATCAAGTTTACATATTGTTGTTCTTAATACCGGGTATTGCCCCCTTTGACATCAAAGACAGTTTAAGAGTGTTTTTTTAGTAGTTGTGGACGAGGCTCTCTGATTGTAAAGCTGATACTGAATATGTCTTGGAATTTATTTAAATCAATTTTATTTACAAAAATGATCAATTATGAAGAAATAAACAGTATGGCACTCCATGATGAATCTGCATGGAGTAGATAATAGAGGTGGGTGGATCGATCCTAATATCCTAATATCGATAATATCCTTGTGTAAAAAGTTTGATACTCAAGCTTTTTTTCTCTCCCGCATGCACTGACTGTTGCACACGCAGATTCATCAAAGTCTACTCTCTGTCTGAGCAGTGCTGCGCTGTGTCACAAAACACGGAGCAGCGCACCCTTGTATTGTGGTTTGTCAGCCCTCTACCTCAGGAGATTTTGTTTTAAGTTGTGTTGAGTGATTTTTTTTAAACAAAAATGTTGATTGTGATAATAAAGTATTTTGTTGTCACGTACAATGTTTGGCAAAATTCTATCCTAGGTCTTTTGGATCCTTTGGATCTATGAAGCTTAAATATGAAAAAGTATTGGTATCGATATCGGCGATACTGGGCCTGTATTTACTTGGTATTGGATCAATACCAAAATTCCCGGTATCGCCCACCTCTATATAGCTCTGAAAAACAGTGACTGTGCAAGAAGGAGAAAAGTGAGAAAAGCCACCAAGACACCCAGTCCTTTCTGGTCCAACTGACTGTGTTCTCACATATAGTGTAGCTTGTCCAGATAATGTGGAGATAAGTTCAAGGTTGGAGTGCACGTGTCAAAGAGGATCCTGTTTGTGACATGCAACTTTTGTAGCATAGTCTTCAGAGAAAATGCAAGGTGCCCTTTAAGACCAAGAGTACATCCTTTCATCCCTAAACATCAAAGATTCTACAGAATCCACAGCACAAACTCAGAGCAACAATGTATGGAACTGAACACACAGTGCATTATTCAGTGAGAGAACTGCCACCACTGTTACACAAAATTAAAAGCTTACCTTTAAATAAGCCCTCACTGCCACTAACAGCTTACAGGCCATAAATTAGCCCCTTATCCTTGTAATAGAACCAGGTCCTTAAGTATCTGAACAGTGACACTTTTTGTAATTTTGGCTCTGTACACCACCACAATGGAGTTGAAATGAAACAAACATGTGCTTGTAACACAGACTTTCAGCTTTCATTCAAGAAAAAAAATTACATCAACTATGTAGGAATTACAGACATTTATATACACAGTGCCTCCATTTTTCATTTTATACAGTAAATGTTTGCATTTGTAAAGAAAAAAAGCAAACACTGCTTATTTTAAAAAGCCTTCCTTTTTCTTTACTTGCTGTAATGTTACAATAAATTTGATACATTTTTCTTCATTTTGCTTGTGCAGTGTTCCCAATGCATTTGCATTTATGAAAATAAAAGCTATTATCAAGATTTTGAGCTTTACTCACTTAAAAATAGCACTTCTCGTAATTTTGAACACAACTGTGTAATGGAAATTTAAAGGTGCTTTTCAAACACTCACTGCAGTGCAGGCTCACTTATTTACACAGATATGTGTCAGAGCAGGAAAAACAAATCAGACTGGGGCACCGCCAGACAAGATCTCAGAGCCTGATAGTTTTTCAGCTGACGGTGGTGGCAGAGGTCAGGGTACATGGCTATTGTCAACCCTGACACATTCCAGACTAGCTGTGGCTGTTCACTAAGGAGACTTCCCTGTGTGGGGGACAGAAAGCAAGCCGACCCTTCACATCAGCTTTAGCCACTCAGCTTATTGCCATTCGGACTCACTGAGGGAAAGCAGAGATAAAGTCAGGACTTAGGGATAGACGAGAGGGAGGAGTCAAAGAGATTTAAGGAACTATTTGATTGTGAAAAGCAGCTGACAGAAATCCTTAATGAACACACAAACTCACCTGAACTTCAATAAATACATTTTAACAAATGCTTAATAAGCACATGGTGATTGAGTATACTGAGGAGTAGAATGGGAAGCGCATACACACACACACACACACACACAGCAACCAGAATATGCAGGCAGGGGTGGAAGGTGTTGCTGGAGTTGGGAGGAGGCAGCGTCTGGCCTCTTTTTCTTCTTTCTGACAAACAATGCACCATTCAAACACAACACAAACTGTGCCACAGAGACAATCTGTTGCAGGAAGGACATTTCATGAGTGGATTTTACGAAACTACATGTGGAGCAATGATAAGAATAATGTTCTTTCATATTCTAAATTGCTTTATTTTTAAGAAGCAGGGTTTCACACATGAAATGCAGGACATGGAAAAGGTTTTAAAACAAAAATATGCTACTGATTTGAGAAACAAAAAAAAGGTGTCTGAATATGCTTTAAAGTTCATTATATCAACCCTGAATAAACAGAAACTGTGTGGTATTGTAAGGTAAGTGTATACAGTAGGATGTCTCAAAACCTGAATGACCCGTGAGGGAAGCCACCAAAAACACCCATGACAACTGTGAAGAAGGTATAGGCTTATCAAGTGTCTACCATGTATTTTTCATGTGATCACAAAATTGCACCCACCGACAGAGGCAGACGTTACACTTTACAGGTACTGTACATGTTGGACAGAACAAAAACAACTGTACAACTTCACCTTTTCATTTTACCTACACTGATGATGGGAAATACTTCTTTTCATCATACTGAAGCAGTATTTTTTTTTTTTTTTCGTGGGGCCTGTGAAGTTGGTTTATTTAAGTTGCAGCATGTCTGTTGTTTTTTTTTTTTTAGGTGTCCTTGTTCTTCGTGCGTACGTGCTTGAATGTTCAAGTGTTGAGTTTTGTTTTGTTCCTAACTTAAGTACGATGAAAAGAACTATTTCAACAAGATATATGTATAGATATTTTTTTTTTTTTTTGTCACTTCTCTTGGATTTCTTTTTAATGGAATGCCATGGGCCCCAGATCCGGGGTCTATAGTTGCACCCTAAACATTTCTGGCATTGTATCCAAGGACTCTCTTCAAGATGGTGACCATTCCCTTTATTGCTGATAACTGCACCTCTTGGGCACTTGGGTGTCCAGGGATTGCCTCAATGTATTTCTTTGCATTCTTCTTCATAAGCCCTCTTGCCCCCACCATATCTATTTCTTTCAATGACCATGTTGTGCACAGGTCATTTTTAAGATCTTGGTATTTCGTGATTTTCTATTTAGGCAATAGTCATTGGGGACTGTTACGTCAATAATTTTGCCTGTTTTCTCTTGCTTGTACTAGAACACAGTATCAGGTTTTATTGCACCTCCTTCGACATGTCTACCTGCTGGGATCTCTTTGTCGTAGAAGATAGTTACATTTCTGTTGGATGAGATTGGTGTTGGCTCAAGCATCCAGATGTTTTTGTTTGTCTTTATGTCACACAGTCCGTGGAGGCAGAACGCCTTCTAAATTCAGTCAATTTAAGTTTCTTGTACTTTTCTACAAATCACGCCTTTGCTTAAAACATATCACTCTGTATAGAATTTAAATCATTGTACACAGTGTGAAATTTTACACTAATTCATACAAATATCAACTTTTGTCATAGGCGAGTGGCATTTTGTCTAAACTCTAAAGCGGACTGACCTTATACATGGACGGTGACTCAACACAAACACATATCAGTGCACTTTCACTTTTAGATTAATCTTTCTGAAGAAAAATGGAAATTAACCAATTCCATCGATGCTTCCAAAGTTTCTGGGTTAAACAACCCTGTCACTGGCTTCAGCTGGCTGTTTTCCTGTTTCACTTAGGCACAGCAAGCTGGGGGCTGTGGCCACTCCTTCTGCAGTGAAGGGGTAGAAAGACCCCGCCTTCCGGCACAGATCGTGAAACTAGAAGGACACACTCTGTGGACATGAGATAAAATGTCGCTTATTTATGGAAACAAATATGCATGTCTATAATCAGATTGTGCAGCATTGTACTGTTTATTGTGCGTGCAGTTCTGTGCACTGAACTGTTGCATGTGTACCGTAGGGTTCAATAAAAACACATATTGTGACACCCTTCTATATACATACACACATATATATGTGCATAACTTTATATCTTAAAATGTCTTAAACTAAGGAGTTATAAAAAAAATTCACCCCTCTGTACAGCTGTCATGGAGGGAGGCATGAACTACACAGACCACAGCCATTTTTTGTACCAGGGTGTAACCTTATGTATTTATGCTCTAAAACTGGAAATTCTAGTATCTGCTTCTATGAGAACACATTCCCTTCTCGGTGGTTTTAGGGTATAAATAATCTACAACACTCAGAGCGCATAGTCTGTTTTCGTGAAAGGGACAGATTATTTCAAACTGAATGCCAGATCTTATAACTATGCCTCTTTTGAGCCCAGAGCCGAGATTAGGCAATGCTGCAGTAACCCAATAGCACTGCCTGAAGGTACAGGATGACCAGGGAATGCACAGCAGGAATGGGTCCCAAGTACCAGGGTGCTGGTAAGAGGAATAGGAACAATGGCAGGACAGAAGCTGGAAGGTTAGATAAACACACATTCACCTCTTGTGAGCCAACACTTCCTGGTGACTTTTCAATGTGTCCCATGTTAAACTATTCCCACCGACAATATGTTCAACACCCAACACCCCCAGCTCTACCCTGTTTTAGCGTTTGATGACCCATCTGCCATCACTGCTCTCCACTGAGTTTATCAAGGCTTAAGTCATTATCAGTGTACTTTTCACCCCATTGAGAGAGCCTAGTTATGTATTATACTTGGAAGAAGGCCAGCTTCATAAATTAGGACCCAGTAGAGTACAGGCCCCCACCCACACAGACACACCTCAAGACCTCACTTTTTTTGTTGTTGTATCTTTGCCTTTAGCAAGATTTTACTTTTAGAGGGTGAGAAGTTTGACTTTTTCTTCAGGCTGCACATACTGTCATGCTATAACGGCAAAATGACATCTACATATCAGTAAGTAATGTTACAGCAAAACAGTTCGCATCACATCATGCAACATTACAGCTGACACTGAGGAAACAAGTCTACACATTTAATTGATGACATTATGGTAGTTCATAGCACAATATTTCCTTTAATTGATCTTTATTCTCCAAAATAAGGGAGGATAAACTTGTATGTATTTATTCAAAATACCTACCATAAATAAAAATATGTTAAAGGTAAAAGTGGTAAACATGCAACAAATACACTTATTAAATTACTCATGGGCAAGATTCACTGCAGATGTAGCGTTGAGGAAGCGCAGGTGCAAACATTTATGGCAACATGACCTAAGAACATGTACAGACTTAACAATTACGCTTGAAACGTAATGGAAGCCAGTCCCGTCTGTCAGTGGACAGTCATTTTAAAATTAAAGCCATGATCAGCACTCTTCAGTGGAGGCTTTTATTGTCAAGCAGCTGCATGTGCTGAGTTGGCACTGACATCATGCAAACATCAACGATACCTGATTTCAAACAACTGCCCTGTGCAACAGGCACTTTTTCCTTCCAGCCAGATTTTTTTTTTTAATATGAGTTAATCTATGTTAAAAAAAATAATAATAAAAAAACACAACAACAACACATGAACATGTTTCGTTTTTTAATTAACTAATATCTACCTGTCTAACAGCCTCACACTCTCTGAGTCAAGAGTAGATCATGGTTATGGTCACATTCCAAGACAAGTCCATATCTAATAAAATAGAGGCCCACCTCTCTGGCTTTCAGGCTGTCCTTTGACAAACATCCCAGACTACCAGCATTCTTAAGATTCTCCTGCCAGTCACACAGGAAAATTTATTGACTGACCGTCCAACAACCTTGAGGCAATGGCATAGTACTGAAAAATTTGGGGGTTGTTGGTCTTTTAAACATTAAAACCACCTCAGCAACCTTTACCATACTGCATTGCAGAATTGTTGAATGGTATTTTGTACACATTAGCAATAGTAACTATATTACTAAATTGACACAACTCTTAAACTACTGCTTCACAATACAATACCCTGATAAGGAGCTTGCAAAAAATGCAAAGACATTGTGATTCACCCTAAAGGTCCACATGTGTTTTATTACAAAAAATCTATAAATTAAATGACAAACATCATGACAGATTTGTAGTATGTCCATCTCAGGTTAGTCTTCATGTGTTAGTTGGACACGATACCCCACCTGATCTCCCATGTTAATGCTATCAAAGAGTTTTAAAAATGGTACAACTAGGTATTCTATAGCCTAATCTATTAACAGAAACATCTGTTAACAAATCAGTGATGGAATGTTAGAGACTTCATTCAACCACTTCCTGAAACGACAGCGTGTCACTGCTTGGTACAGAGTGGTGGAGCTACTTCCTCTATACAGGTGTGTAGAGCAAGTGGATAGGGAGGTGGTCTGCCAATATGTAGACCTGGGTTTGAATCCCATTCATGATATCTCTCTGTGTTCTTGGATAAGACACTTCATCTGCTTTGTCTCAGTCCACCCAGCTGAAAAAATGGGTACTGACCAATGGCACATGTAAGCATGAGGCATCATTGTAAACCACTTTGAGCATCTGCTTGATGGAAAATGAGTCATAAAAATGCAATCCTTCTTCCACCTCTGAATCAACAGTGTAACAGTGTACAGTGTGGACTGTACGGCAGGTGTGGGAAAATCTCAGAAAATTGTAGCCACTGCAATGCATCCTGTGTTTGCTGACGAGCACTGACATTCTGAAGAACTGTGTCTTTTCCAGGGCAAACCCATTTCAAGCATGCACGCAGCTTTTGCTAAGCATCCACATAATGGTCAGAGTTAACAGTATGGCCATGTTCCAAAAATTCTGTGAGGGCTATGTCATTGCAGTCCCACAAATTGGTCATTAAGACATTTCCCGATGAAGGTCTTGTACATTCGTCATGGCTGGATTTTTGCCCTCCAAACTCATTTCCCACCTCCTGGCAGTATTCACATCCACAAAGGAGTCACCACAGACCACACTCATTCGTCAATGAATGTCCACAGGTACACCGTAGACATACGGTGCACAACCTGCTGCTGTGGCTAACGCAATAAGTGCACACTGTTTCAAATGCATGTCCACATACATCATAGTTTCTTACTGATGTATTACATCAAAGGTGACTCTGTGCATGCCTGAAATTGCAGGTGAAAACATTTTGTCATTGTGATAGTCAATGGGGATTATTCTCATACTAGTTTAATTTTAGTTTAATTATCTTGCTTGTTATTTAAATAATCACATTTGTAGCAGAACTTTTCAGCCAACCCCGTTTCCCTCATAATGTTATGGGTGCACAAAGAGGAGAAAGAACAGAAGGAATTCCAAGTGAATAGGCTAATTCACATTTCATGGTGTTATTGTCACGGTTTACACTCATACAAATTGTGTGCACTATACTTACATATCTGGGTACTTTGCGTTGTGTTTTACCCAATCTGAACATGCTGCAGGGGACTTACGGGAAGGTTCATACTATGGAAGCAGCATAGCAAGTGCGCTCTCTTGTCCTTATATAGGGCTCTGTGTTTCAAGCCAAATCCCAGGCGAACTCTGAATACAGACCTTGCCTTGAGAACATGAAATGTCTTCATAAAGGCATTTCAACAATTCCCCCACCTGTCAATTTCGCTTTATGTTGCCTCAGACTGGAATAATGTTTCAAATGGAAAATCTCTACCTGTCAGCACAGGTCTAACATTTAAGAATCATCTTACAAACATTGGCAGGGGTGTAAAAGCACATTCTCCCTCAGTTCTCAACATATCTCCAAAATGAACTTTTTTCCATTTCTGTTGTTGATCTTGAACACACAAGTAAACATCATCCTCTGGTGAAGAAGTAGGACTCATGTGGAAAGAATGTGTGTGCAGATCTCATTTCTGTGTGGTACAGGTTGAAGCAGATCGCAAGACCAGGCTGTTGGCCGGTCTTTTTGTCCATTTGCCGGTTGTTTGACCCTGGAAGGCCTCACTCAAGTGTTAAGTTTCAGCTTTGCACAGCACTTCAGGAGCTTGTCACTGCAGATCAGCAATTTGACAGTGAATGTCACCATGAAAGTGAACTAAAACACGTCTACTTGAGAGTGTATCACACTTTTAAACCCTTAAAGTGTAGGTGATGCCAAAACATGTGCACAAATAATCACTAAAAATTATGAAATGTTGATATTTTAAAAAAAAATCCTGAACAATAAAAGTTAATGATAAGTGTGTATGTGAAGGATAAACTACAGCTGTCTGAAGCCTGCACTCTATTTCAGACTTCAGCCACGATCATATTGTTGCTACGTCACTGGAATGCCTGCTGATTCAAGCCCAAATCAACTGTAAACACGGCAGAGGTCGAGCTGTTTATGGACGATTTTTTTTCTAGTGTGGAGCTTTTTTCTTTTTTAAGTCCAGTCTGAACGTGTGTCTGAATAAGTTGTGGGGGGGGACAGCTTTATGGGTTTGAGACGTATTTAGATGACAATGAGGGAGAAGAAACTTGGAGGAAAACCTTCAGTCTGACAACAGTGATGATATTGGCAGAGTTCAGAAGACAGAATGATCATTATAAAATAAATAAATAAATAATGCAGGCGATTTAGGCAGGAGATTATGCTTTTTGCCAGCTCTTTGGTGTAATCAACTGATAATAAAACAGTTTTGGTGATGGTGTGTTTTTTTTTTATTATTATTTATGATTTTTTTCTGAGAAAAGGGTACATTCAAATCTGAAAAATGTCACGAGGAACACAAAATATCAGCTACTTTTAAAATAAATATTGTTTCCTTCTTGAATAGCATAATACATTATTATTAAATATTAAAACCATTTGCACAAGGAGGAAATAATATAGACTTATCTGTCCGTTTCAGTGAGAGCATCTTCATTTTAATGAAAACGTGTGAAAATAATTTAATTCGTTCTCCTGGCAGAAGAAAAAGTCCATGATGGTTCGAGTTTCTGCTGTACTGAACCACGACCGACACAGTCCGCTGCAGGTGTAATCTGTTCACTGCGTCTGCAGCTGATGGTTCGAGTCTCTGCTGTGAATGGAACCTCTTGTTCCACAGCGGTCCGCTTTGCGCTTCAAGTTAAAGGATTCATAGCGCCTCATCTGCTCCTAATATTTCAGTCTGCATGCAACAAAATTCCCATGATCCAAAAACAATAAAATCAAATAAAATAACGTGAAAAGAGTCAGTTCTGCTTCCGTGTGGAGTGGAGAATCCACACTACAGTCTGTGTGCGCACCTGTCAATATAAGTGTTTCCACCTGCCAATCGAAAAATATTCTGCCGGCAAGAATAACCGTTCTGACACAGAAAACACGGTGCAGCGCCGACCCGATCCACTTGATGGAAACAGGTATGTCAGTAGCCTGTAAAAATACATAAATTAATGGGACAATTAAGATAATGGTTCCGGAGCTGACGCCAATTCCTCTGTCTTCTTCTCCAATGTCGGCACGCCGGGAAGTTCCTGATTTTTGTGCAGTTCAAAATCCAAATATTTATCTCTTCAAGAACTGCGCATCAGGAAAGGATAAATGTCAAACTATTGTTTAATTTTAGTCTTAAATATTCATGAAAACATGGCATTACGTGTCACCTACACTTTAACATCTGCAGCAATGATGGGAGAGCAAAAGAGAAAAAAAGAAGAAAAATTCTGCACTAATCCCCCACTTATGTAAATTGTTGTAAATGCACAAATCATGGAAAAGTAGAGTACTCAGACAAAGATGGTGCCATACATGAAGATGCCCATAGTTGAGTTCTACAAGCCGTTCATCAGCCCTAATCATGTAAAACTGGCTAACTGCTCACACATGAAACTCATAGAATATCATGAAGAAAAGATTTTAAACTGTCCATCATTCCCTGAAGACTCATCAGATAATGTTTCATCCTTTAGTGTAAGTGCTAGACTGGAAAATCTTTTAGCTTACAAGGAACAAGCCCTCAGCGAATACTGTCTTCGGCTTTCAACTGACACTTTAATCCTTTGTAATGAAAGGAGAAAATACCTAATGGGACTGACATTATGTCTGTGGCGGTACCAGATGGTCAATATAGTACATGAAGACATATTAAGTGGGGCAAAGAGGTGTTTCATTGAAAAGACAATATTAGGGCCCTCAATTTGTACAGCCCAGATTGCAGAGGGTGACAGAGTACATTGTTCCCCACACTGGGGAACCAACATGTCATGCTCTTCCTCCATTTCAGTCCATGTATATAACCAGGTTAGTTCCATTGAGATTGAGATCTCTTTTACAAGGGAGACCTGGACAACTATAAAGTTTCCAATTCACCTAACGTGCATGCCTTTTGGATGTGGGAGGAAGCCTGAGCACCTGGATAGAACTCACACAAACACGGGAAGAACATGCAAACTCCACACAGAAAGGCCACAGTTGGGAATTGATCCCATGACTGGCCTACTGGCCTCTACTGGTGGTTGGCTCTCACTGCGGTATTGTATCACTTCCTGTTCTGGAGCACAGCGGTGTTTTGCTGTATCTGTTAGCTGTTTAATCTGCGCAGTTAGATTGACCTAGTTAACTAGATAACGATTTGTTTCACGTGCCTTAACTAAAGCACTCCCTCTGCTGAATCACCTCTAAATTATTTACACATTACTCACTTTGTGTGTTTTTAGGAATCCGCTAGCTTAGCGCAGCTACTAGCTCTTAGCCGGTTTAGCATGGCGGCTTCTCCTGTCTCTCCCGCACTTTTCTGCTCTGGGTGTGAAATGTTTAGTTATTCCTCGGCCTCCTTTAGCAGTAATGGTACTTGTAATAAGTGTAGCTTATTCGTAGCTTTGGAGGCCAGGCTGGGCGAATTGGAGACTCGGCTCCGCACCTTGGAAAATCCTACAGCTAGCCAGGCCCCTGTAGTCGGTGCGGACCAAGGTAGCTTAGCCGCCGTTAGTTCCCCTCCAGCAGATCCCGAGCAGCCAGGAAAGCAGGCCGACTGGGTGACTGTGAGGAGGAAGCGTAGTTCTAAACAGAAGCCCCGTGTACACCGCCAACCCGTTCACATTTCTAACCATTTTTCCCCACTCGGCGACACACCTGCCGAGGAACAAACTCTGGTTATTGGCGACTCTGTTTTGAGAAATGTGAAGTTAGCGACACCAGCAACCATAGTCAATTGTCTTCCGGGGGCCAGAGCAGGCGACATCAAAGGAAATTTGAAACTGCTGGCTAAGCCTAAGCGTAAATTTGGTAAGATTGTAATTCACGTCGGCAGTAATGACACCCGGTTACGCCAATCGGAGGTCACTAAAATTAACATTGAATCGGTGTGTAACTTTGCAAAAACAATGTCAGACTCTGTAGTTTTCTCTGGGCCCCTCCCCAATCGGACCGGGAGTGACATGTTTAGCCGCATGTTCTCCTTGAATTGCTGGCTGTCTGAGTGGTGTCCAAAAAATGAGGTGGACTTCATAGATAATTAGCAAAGCTTCTGGGGAAAACCTGGTCTTGTTAGGAGAGACGGCATCCATCCCACTTTGGATGGAGCAGCTCTCATTTCTAGAAATCTGGCCAATTTTATTAAATCTTCCAAACTGTGACTACCCAGGGTTGGGACCAGGAAGCAGAGTTGTAGTCTTACACACCTCTCTGCAGCTTCTCTCCCCCGCCATCCCCTCATTACCCCATCCCCGTGGAGATGGCGCCTGCTCCCAGACCACCAATAACCAGCAAAAGTCTATTTAAGCATAAAAATTCAAAAAGAAAAAATAACATAGCACCTTCAACTGCACCACAGACTAAAACAGTTAAATGTGGTCTATTAAACATTATATCTCTCTCTTCTAAGTCCCTGTTAGTAAATGATATAATAATTGATCAACATATTGATTTATTCTGCCTTACAGAAACCTGGTTACAGCAGGATGAATATGTTAGTTTAAATGAGTCAACACCCCCAAGTCACACTAACTGCCAGAACGCTCGTAGCACGGGCCGAGGTGGAGCATTAGCAGCAATCGTCCACTCCAGCTTATTAATTAATAAAAAACCCAGACAGAGCTTTAATTCATTTGAAAGCTTGACTCTTAGTCTTGTCCATCCAAATTGGAAGTCCCAAAAAACAGTTATATTTGTTGTTATCTATCATCCACCTGGTCGTTACTGTGAGTTTCTCTGTGAATTTTCGGACCTTTTGTCTGACTTAGTGCTTAGCTCAGATAAGATAATTATAGTGGGCGATTTTAACATCCACACAGATGCTGAGAATGACAGTCTCAACACTGCATTTAATCTATTGTTAGACTCGATTGGCTTTGCTCAAAATGTAAATGAGTCCACCCACCACTTTAATCATACCTTAGATCTTGTTCTGACTTATGGTATGGAAATTGAAGACTTAACAGTATTCCCTGAAAACCCCCTTCTGTCTGATCATTTCTTAATAACATTTACATTTACGCTGATGGACTACCCAGCAGTGGGGAATAAGTTTCATTACAGTAGAAGTCTTTCAGAAAGCGCTGTAACTAGGTTTAAGGATATGATTCCTTCTTTATGTTCTCCAATGCCATATACCAACACAGGGCAGAGTAGCTACCTAAACTCTGTGAGTGAGATAGATTATCTCATCAATAGTTTTACATCCTCATTGAGGACAACTTTGGATGCTGTAGCTCCTCTGAAAAAGAGAGCCTTAAATCAGAAGTGCCTGACTCCGTGGTATAACTCACAAACTCGCAGCTTAAATCAGATAACCCGTAAGTTGGAGAGGAAATGGCGTCTCACTAATTTAGAAGATCTTCACTTAGCCTGGAAAAAGAGTCTGTTGCTCTATAAAAAAGCCCTCCGTAAAGCTAGGACATCTTACTACTCATCACTTATTGAAGAAAATAAGAACAACCCCAAATTTTAACTATTAGAGAAAAAAATACTCATAACCATCCCAAAGACATATCGTTATCTTTGGTTGCTTTCAGTGATGCCGGTATTTGGTTAGACTCTTTCTCTCCCATTGTTCTGTCTGAGTTATTTTCATTAGTTACTTCCTCCAAACCATCAACATGTCTATTAGACCCCATTCCTACCAGGCTGCTCAAGGAAGCCCTACCATTAATTAATGCTTCGATCTTAAATATGATCAATCTATCTTTATTAGTTGGCTATGTACCACAGGCTTTTAAGGTGGCAGTAATTAAACCATTACTTAAAAAGCCATCACTTGACCCAGCTATCTTAGCTAATTATAGGCCAATCTCCAACCTTCCTTTCCTCTCAAAAATTCTTGAAAGGGTAGTTGTAAAACAGCTAACTGATCATCTGCAGAGGAATGGTCTACTTAAAGAGTTTCAGTCAGGTTTTAGAATTCATCATAGTACAGAAACAGCATTAGTGAAGGTTACAAATGATCTTCTTTTGGCCTCAGACAGTGGACTCATCTCTGTGCTTGTCCTGTTAGACCTCAGTGCTGCTTTTGATACTGTTGACCATAAAATTTTATTACAGAGATTAGAGCATGCCATAGGTATTAAAGGCACTGTTCTGCGGTGGTTTGAATCATATTTATCTAATAGATTACAATTTGTTCATGTAAATGGGGAATCTTCTTCACAGACTAAGGTTAATTATGGAGTTCCACAAGGTTCTGTGCTAGGACCAATTTTATTCACTTTATACATGCTTCCCTTAGGCAGTATTATTAGACAGCATTGCTTAAATTTTCATTGTTACGCAGATGATACCCAGCTTTATCTATCCATGAAGCCAGAGGACACACACCAATTAGCTAAACTGCAGGATTGTCTTACAGACATAAAGACATGGATGACCTCTAATTTCCTGCTTTTAAACTCAGATAAAACTGAAGTTATTGTACTTGGCCCCACAAATCTTAGAAACATGGTGTCTAACCAGATCCTTACTCTGGATGGCATTACCCTGACCTCTAGTAATACTGTGAGAAATCTTGGAGTCATTTTTGATCAGGATATGTCCTTCAATGCGCATATTAAGCAAATATGTAGGACTGCTTTTTTGCATTTGCGCAATATCTCTAAAATTAGAAAGGTCTTGTCTCAGAGTGATGCTGAAAAACTAATTAATGCATTTATTTCCTCTAGGCTGGACTATTGTAATTCATTATTATCAGGTTGTCCTAAAAGTTCCCTGAAAAGCCTTCAGTTAATTCAAAATGCTGCAGCTAGAGTACTGACGGGGACTAGAAGGAGAGAGCATATTTCACCCATATTGGCCTCTCTTCACTGGCTTCCTGTTAATTCTAGAATAGAATTTAAAATTCTTCTTCTTACTTATAAGGTTTTGAATAATCAGGTCCCATCTTATCTTAGGGACCTCGTAGTACCATATCACCCCAATAGAGCGCTTCGCTCTCAGACTGCAGGCTTACTTGTAGTTCCTAGGGTTTTTAAGAGTAGAATGGGAGGCAGAGCCTTCAGCTTTCAGGCTCCTCTCCTGTGGAACCAGCTCCTAATTCGGATCAGGGAGACAGACACCCTCTCTACTTTTAAGATTAGGCTTAAAACTTTCCTTTTTGCTAAAGCTTATAGTTAGGGCTGGATCAGGTGACCCTGAACCATCCCTTAGTTATGCTGCTATGGACTTAGACTGCTGGGGGGTTCCCATGATGCACTGAGTGTTTCTTTCTCTTTTTGCTCTGTATGCACCACTCTGCATTTAATCATTAGTGATTGATCTCTGCTCCCCTCCACAGCATATCTTTTTCCTGGTTCTCTCCCTCAGCCCCAACCAGTCCCAGCAGAAGACTGCCCCTCCCTGAGCCTGGTTCTGCTGGAGGTTTCTTCCTGTTAAAAGGGAGTTTTTCCTTCCCACTGTCGCCAAATGCTTGCTCACAGGGGGTCGTTTTGACCGTTGGGGTTTTTCTGTAATTACTGTATGGCCTTGCCTTACCATATAAAGTGCCTTGGGGCAACTGTTTGTTGTGATTTGGCGCTATATAAATAAAATTGATTTGATTTAATTTGATTTGATGACCTTCTTGCTGTGAGGCAACAGTGCTAACCAATAAACCGCTGTGCTTTTTAAGATAAACAAAGCCATGTTACAATCCATGTGATAAGGCTTTGTTGAACTGATGCCCTAACTTTATCTGAATCAACTGAACTTAGTGAAAAAAAAATTATTTTGACCCCTCCATGGCAGCTAAACAAACTATAAGTGGGGTGTCTTGGTATGCTCAACATGCAATCATTTTGATAATCAGTCAAAGGACTAAAACTGAACAAATTCTATACCACTATTATATAAATGAATGAATGAATGAATGAATGAATGACAGTACAGATTGCTTTGACACTGTCATATAAAACTGAAGCATAAATTATTTTTAAATGGAAGTCATGATTCTGAAACTATGCCGTTACAAACATCTCATGATATCCACCTTTTATGGAGCTATAATTTACCTATTACATTGAGGTGGGTTTTTCATTAAAGAACTTTAACATAAACAAAATAACAAAAACCTGACTATAGATCAGGTATCTGACATTCGTGGCTACTGCATCACCTGCAGACCCATCCACAGACTCTACAGATTTTGACCTGCTGTACAATTCCTGCTGTACCATCAGGAAGAAAAATGTATACTCAAAACACGATAAACAGGTATAACAAAATGAGAGAGAGTATAGGTGCAGTGACACTTGCACAACTTTGATGCACGCACTTGCATGCCCTGTGTCGTGCAGGATAGTAAACTCTTCTTTAACGGGTGTAGACTGAACGTGAAAGGGGCACTGGCGCGTGCAACTGTGCAAAGAATATTTTGAAATGTTCAAAAAAATCTTTCACGCATAAATGTCATGCAACGTGGCACAATCTGCTCGCCAACACTACGTGCAGCTCGTCAAGTTGAGTAAAGAAGAAGTGAACAGAGCGAGTGGTTGGGTCAGCGCACTGCATCAAAGCGCAGCTCATCTGAACAATTATAATGAGATGTTAAATCTATCACAAACATACTTTTACAGCTGCACACAGGAAGGAAAGAACACACAACTGTTTTACCAAGCCATGACAATGTAAACATGACAAATAATTACCTTTTTGGACGGCTCCAAAGGCTTTTTCCAGCTCATTCAGAGCGCAAACAGCTCTGGCTGGAGCAGTCCTCTGTGATTCAGGAAGCAATTAGAGCCATTTTCAACAGCCAACTTGCAGAGAAAATCATTAATCCGTTATGAAATAATTATTATATATCTGCAGCATCCAGCGTAGAGCACGTGGCACCCGGTGGAATAAAGCACGGCATCCAGCTGGGAACACAGCTGGACGCCGACATGCATACAAGTGCGCGGATCAAAGTCTTGCAAGTGTCAGGGCACCTTAAGTCCTATATAGAGGTTGATGATCATCGGGCCGGTGCTTATACCCGGACATCGTAGCCTGAAGCGGATAAGAGTCAACAATTTCCCCTACAGGGGATCCCATTGCAGGTTACTTTCCCAGGCAAGGCCAGTACCCATTTAGAGGTAGTTAGATTGGGACAATGCAGATGAAATGTCTCGTTCAGGAACACAGACAAGTAGCCTGAAGCACACATTTGCAATCAAACCCAGATCTAAAGAGTTGGTCGTCCAACTCCTATGCCACAGAGCCACCTGCTCTGCTCCTCATTAAATAAGGTAGTTTGAAAAGCTGAGATGAATATAACAGAAAGACAGTCGACAAGTAAAGTTTGAGGATGTCATTAAATCCCACACACCAAACCCACAGCAAATTGCATAGGGTAACACCATACAACCATAGAGGAAAAGAGGTAAAGGACTCACCTTCTTTTTATTGTAGAGATCTAGGCCAAATCTCTCCAACTCATATGATTGTCTCCAGTTCACAGCCCCATAGTGTGAGATTTGTGAAGCAGTATAATGAGACGTCCTATAGACAAGGCAGTTCTTGGAGGATGGGTGAATGAATGGAATTCAAGGATGAGAGTCAATCAGAAGATAAGGAGACATAGTGAGGAAAAAAGGGCTATATTGCCAAGTGAGTTTACAAGCACAATGGCATTCCTGCCAGAGGCCTCATGAAATCCTGAATGGTCTGTTCATTGAAGAAACACATTGGGTGGTAGCTGGTGCTTGTATTTGTAATGATCACACCTGACAGTTAAAAACTATGCTCTATTCAGGGTTGAACCACTAAAGAACCTTAAAAATACAATCAAAGATCATATCTTGTGTATAAAACATGCCATGTAGTCTTAAAAGCTTGCCATAACAATCACTAAGTATCATATATTATTTGTACAAAGTAAAACTCTGATATTACAGAGTAAAAAGAACAAGAGAATGCAAACGGAGAGTCTCCTGTTTCATGTCATGTCTCTCTGTGTTCTGCAGGCTACTAGTGAGGACAAGTGAACACTCCCTAAAAGTGGAGACATGCAGAAACTGCCAAGTAGATGGATCTGGTTTCCCTTGCTTCAGCCAAATAAGTCTTTGTGGTGGAAGAATCTGCACCTGGTGGCCATGGAAACCAATGTTCGGCTAGATTGCAGACCACATTGCTGACAAGTAGACCATAAAGTAGTAATGGCAAGCCTGGCCTTATCAAGATAATGGGTTCCAAGTTGACTGCCAAGACACTTTTACTGCTTAGTAGGTCTGAAACTACATGAAGCCTTTCACATCACAGTATAATGGTGCACTGTGGCACAATGAATGTGCCACAGTTGCACAAAACTGCAAAAGGCTAAAAAATTACAGAACACAATATATATTTTGACTTCAATGTACATTGTTGTAACATGTTTGCTGGTGTGTGGAAACACTTGTGGACAAGTTCATACTGAGCAGCACTGTGCAGAGCTAATGGCAAGTGGACTGCATTTAGCATATCTGGTTTTGTCTGCCGTAATGACAGCTTGTTCCAACATAGTTTATGGTACAGGTTGTCATCCTTGTTGTGTGTTGGGGGGGGGGTTTGGCTGGACAAGGTTGGGTTGTTTTGTGTTTATTTTCCTTCCCAGGTGATTTGGGGCTGTTCTCTGAGGAAAATGTGCTGCAGAAGAGTCTCTCTCCTCTGTTACGATGATTGGCTGCACCTGTTGCATTGTCGTGCGGTTCTCTATCAGGACAATCCACAACACCTGTGATGTTCACGTGCAGATCTGAGGACTTCCAGCTGGTACCAATGTAGTGATGAAGAACTACATTTAAACCAGCAGTGAGTTGGATAAGATTGCTGGAGAATACAACCTTGGGACGACCGTGTGGGGACGCAGAGGGCCGTTTCAGAGTCTGACATCACGCCTGTGAAGGAGGACGAGGGTGAGAGGCAAACGTTGTCAGCACACGACAGAGGTGAATATTCTGAAAAGTTTATCCGTGAATGTAAATTGGTGTTTATACGCAGCTATAAGTAATTATTGGTGGAAATTGTTTGGCCTGCTCTTCATGGCAGTGGCGTGCGGATTAATGATCCTCCACTAGCTGTGAGCAGCAGCCTCTTTGAACTAAGTTTGAAACCAGACCTAAACGTGTAGCTGATAAGTTTGCCTCTAAACAATATTTCGTAGTAATAAGTATTGAATAATCTCATCTCTGTTCCTCCTTCGCAGAGTACAGTCTGGGAAAGTCACCTGGGGGGGGTGTTGGCGGAACTCCTGAGTCCTGAACGTTCGGACTCTGACTGTTGGACGCTGAGAGAGCGCGCCGCCTTTTCACCTCACCAGAACTCTAATTATTTAGTATTTCATGTATAGCACAAAGGGAGAAAAATAAATGTTTTGTTTTTGGAACTGCTTCTGATTATTTCATGCTGGGTTCAGTCAGATACTGGACCGCTCCTCAATCCGCGTCTTATCCATAACAGAATTCTCCCGCCAAACCAATATGGATCCAGCGGCAGAAGCAGTTCCATTTCAGGAGAAAGTCCAGAAGCACCTGGAGATGATTTGGGAGCAAGTGCAGCACCTTTCGATTCAAATTAAACAGACAGACGCCCGTGTTACGGAGCTTGTAGCTCAGGCTGTTCCGTTTCCTGTGGTTGCACCTCCGGTTCCATCAAGCCCGGTGCAGATAAATTCGCCATCCGGAGATTCGGCTCCTGAACCGGTTATATGTCATCCGGAGCTCTATTCGGGAAATGTGGAGGCTTGTGTGCCGTTTTTGATGCAGTGTTCTTTGGTTTTTGCTCAGCGACCGGCGTCTTTCTCCTCTGAGAGTAGCCGAGTCGCATATGTTGTTAATCTGTTGCGAGGTGACGCCCTGGCGTGGGTCACGGCGTTGTGGAGCAATAAATCATCACTGCTAGAATCCTTTGACGAATTTTCCCATGAACTTCATTTGGTTTTTGATCATCCGGTGAAAACAAATACCGTGGTTCAACGATTGCTGAACCTCCGACAGGGGCGACGAAGCGCAGCTGATTATTCTGTGGATTTTCGAATCTTTTCTGCTCAGTCTGGTTGGAATGCTGCTGCTTTGAGGGGGGTGTTTGTAGACGGGTTGAATGACTCCCTGAAAGATGAGCTAGCCGTCCGTGAAGAACCGAAGGATTTAGATGAGTTAATATCCTTGGTTATTCATCTAGACGATTGGATTAAGGAGCATGGACGAGAGAGAGGGTGAGCGTCCAAACGGGGTGTTTTGTCTCGGGGTTTTCCCCAACATAAGTCCGGACCGCCTCTTCTTCGTTCCTCTGAGACTCCTCCGACGGGACCTCTAGCTCCTCTAGTGGACGAGCCAATGCAACTTGGAAGGGTCAGAACAGCCATATTGCCCCGGTCAAACGAGCGTCAGGAGACCGCATCATAATATGCCTCCAGGTGTTTTATGGACATTTTTGTGGGATATAAATGGGAGTTTTTGTAAACCAGGTTTTGTGTATAGCACTTGAGGTAGTTCTGGTGGGGTGAACAGGCTGGCTGGTCGGAGTTCGTTTGGACTCAGGTAAGCGTGTGTTTTTTTTATTGTTTATAGTTATTTAATTTTTGTTAGCGGAATGGGTCATTTTATTTTGTTGGTTTTTATTTCCCTGTCCCCTAACCCCAGCCTCACACACTTCTGGCCGTTCGTCTTTGCTGTTGTGGGGTGGTGCAGGTTGGTTGCTGGGCATTCCCATGAGGACCTCTGCACCTGGGGGGGGGGGGGGGGGGTGTCCAGGGCTCTTTTCTTAGATTTAGTTGTTTCCCGGTTCCTCTCCTGCCTCAGCGCGCCTCTGACCGTTCGCCATTGGCACTGCTGAGGTGTCGGGCAGTGGGGATATACTCCAGTCGGAGCGGTGGGGCCGATCAGTGCCGTACGCCTTTTCCGCTGCCCACCCCTCCTGGTAGGCTGGAGTATAGTCGGGGGGTCGACACCGGCCATCTTGCCGGGTTTCCCCTGCCCTTGGCGGTGGAGCAGGGTTGCGTTTTTCCTATTGGCTTCTCCGGCTTAGTAGTCCTGTGCCGATTGCCACGACATGTTTCCCGACGGATCTGGAGGGTCTTTCGGGGTGCTGGGGAGGTCAATGGGGCTTTCTGTAGTTTTTGTTTGCTCCTGGGGTGGTTTTTGGAAATCCCTGGGGGTTTGGGGTTTTTGTTTCCCCCCGGGGTTTGATGGGATGGTCCTCTGGGGGGGAGGTTGACTGTGGGGCCGACCAGCCGTGTTGGGCTGGGGTGAGGTTCCTGGGTTGTGGGGGTGTCTCCTGGGGTTTGATGGGACGGTCCTCTGGGGGACGTTAAGGCTCCTGTGTATGCCTAGGGATTCCTGGACGGCTCCTGCCGTGGTCGTTGCTCCTGGGGTTGACGACGATGTCCCCTGGGGGAAGTCGGGCTCCACATGTTGGGGGAGGGCGTTGTTTGTTTTTTCCTTTGACCTGTGTTCTACTGTGTTGGGGGGTTTTGTTGGGGTTTTTGGGTTTGTGTGTTTTTTGTTCCTCCCCAGGGTTTGATGGGATGGTCCTCTGGGGGGGTGTTGGGTTGGGTACTGTGTTTTTCTTTTGTGTTTACCCCAGTGTGCTTCCCTGGGGTATGTTTGTGGTACTCTCTGGGGGGGATGCTGGGGGTCTTTTTTTGTTGTTGTTTTGTTTTTGTGTTTGGGGTTGTTTCGGGATGTTTTTTTTTTTTGTTTTGATGCCGGCCGCATCTCCCGGCTCTGCTGCCTGCTGTGATCTCAGCCCTCCTCCTGCTTTGGCCTTTGATGTGTGGGGTTGTTTTTGGGTCTGGTTTGTGCGGTCGCCGGGAGGCTTCCCGTTGATGGGGGGGTACTGTTGTGTGTTGGGGGGGTTTGGCTGGACAAGGTTGGGTTGTTTTGTGTTTATTTTCCTTCCCAGGTGATTTGGGGCTGTTCTCTGAGGAAAATGTGCTGCAGAAGAGTCTCTCTCCTCTGTTACGATGATTGGCTGCACCTGTTGCATTCTCGTGCGGCTCTCTATCAGGACAATCCATGACACCTGTGATGTTCACGTGCAGATCTGAGGACTTCCAGCTGGTACCAATGTAGTGATGAAGAACTACATTTAAACCAGCAGTGAGTTGGATAAGACTGCCGGAGAATACGACCTTGGGACGACCGTGTGCGGACGCAGAGGGCCGTTTCAGAGTCTGACATCACGCCTGTGAAGGAGGACGAGGGTGAGAGGCAAACGTTGTCAGCACACGACAGAGGTGAATATTCTGAAAAGTTTATCCGTGAATGTAAATTGGCGTTTATACGCAGCTATAAGTAATTATTGGTGGAAATTGTTTGGCGTGCTCCTCACGGCAGTGGCGTGCGAATTAATGATCCTCCACTAGCTGTGAGCAGCAGCCTCTTTGAACTAAGTTTGAAACCAGACCTAAACGTGTAGCTGATAAGTTTGCCTCTAAACAATATTTCGTAGTAATAAGTGTTGAATAATCTCACCTCTGTTCCTCCTTCGCAGAGTACAGTCTGGGAAAGTCACGTGGGGGGGGTGTTGGCAGAACTCCTGAGTCCTGAACGTTCGGACTCCGACTGTTGAGACGCTGAGAGAGCGCGCCGCCTTTTCACCTCACCAGAACTCTAATTATTTAGTATTTCATGTATAGCACAAAGGGAGAAAAATAAATGTGTTTTCTTTTTGGAACTGCTTCTGATTATTTCATGCTGGGTTCAGTCAGATACTGGACCACTCCTCAATCCGCGTCTTATCCATAACAGTCCTAATAGTAACCGGGGTGCAGATTACTCAGTGGCTTTCACCACTGCATCATCTCTTCAGCTTTTTGCTGGCTGCAAAAAAAAAAAAAATACATTTAACGATCCACCAAGAGGTAAAAAAAGTAATTACACTATTAACAGCATCAGTTGATTAATTATGAGCTGCTGTGGATAGACAGGTGGTGCTGTGATATAATCCTTTCAGAAATATTCCATATTGCTTGTGCACATGGAAACGCAAATCCAGCATTTTCAGATTTACCCACTCTGGGACCCGTTTTCAAATACTATCGTTTTCGGCCACCAAACCCCATTTGCATGTGGATGAAATGCCAAAAAGATACAAAACCTATGCAAATACACCTAAATCTGTTCTCATGTGGGTGGGGCCTAAAATTGGTGAATGCACCATTTTTATGAACTGAATAATGAGACCTAAATCACGCCAAACTGTGACTCTGTATAATTACACGGCTACCAACCATAACACACCTTGCAACTTTGTTCACAATGTTGTTTATATTTCTAACATACAGTGAGGCAAATAAGTATTTGATCCACTGTTGATGTTGCATCTTTTCCCACCGACAAATGGAATGGTCTGTAATTTTTATCATAGGCATCACTTCAACTGTGAGAGACAGAATCCAAAAAGAAAAAAAATCAGAAAATCACATTGCATGATTTTTAAATAATTAATTTGCATTTTATTGCATGAAATAAGTATTTGATCAGCTACCAACCAGCAAGAATTCTGGCTCTCACAGACAAATTTCTAAAGAATGTTTAGTCCTAAAACGCAAGTTAGAGCCTAATTAAAAATGCATCTCTGATTTGAAAAATTGTGCTTGTGATTGTCAAATCATGAAGAGCTAATAATTTCAACTTGTACATGCTGCAGCAACAACAGACTGAATAAATTTCACTTCATGATTTCCTTTGATGTTGGACCCACTACTCATAACTGAGAACTTTGTGTCACACTGACATTTTAAACTGATGCAACAGTTTATTAGTCTTAAATTTGTCCTTCAGATATGGTCTGGTGTCTGTCAGGTATAACTATGTGGACCATGTAGTTTCATGGTAATGTCAACCACAGCAGATTTAGGATAAAATGGGAGTAGTTCCTTTTTAAACCCTAATCAGTACACATGGGCGCCAAGTGAACCCCAGTGGTATATCTGAATGAATGAATTTTTATTCAGCGCGCACATACACATACTTAACAAAAGAATCTCTCAATTATTGATTTTTTTTTCTAGCCTTTATACTTTATTTATTTTTGGCAGCACAGCCGCTTAGTGGGTTGCACTATTGCCTCATTTTTCAAGGGTGGTAATGGTGTGTGAGTTCAGAATGTTTTTAGAACCTTAGACCAAAACAGTTTTTAGAGGAAGAACTCAACCTTTTTATTTCCTGTTAATTATGTAATTTTTTTAATGTTAATTTATTGTCTTAATGTATTTATAGACTGTTAAGGTTCTTGTTATCATATGCACAGTATTATTATTATCATTATTATAAGTATTATTATTATTTAATTTTTGCTTTTACAACCCCAATTACACTGAAGTTGGGACGTTGTGTAAAATGTAAATAAAAACAGAATGCAATGATTTGCAAATCCTCTTCAGTGTATATTCAATTGAATACACCACAAAGACAAGATATTTAATGCTCAAACTGCTAAACTTTATTATTTTTGTGCAAATATTTTCTCGTTTTGAAATGGATGCCTGCAACACATTTAAAAAAAGTTCTGACTGGACAACAAAAGACCCACCCCCCCACCCTTGTGCACCCAGGAGAAAACTTCTTAAAGTGAAAGTGGGGAACCGGCCACGTTTGTGGATTGTGTCGCGCTAAGCTAAGACACTACAAGCGGGACACCAGCAAGTCAATGTGGGGTTTGTGGCAATGACAATATGACGGGACAGCCGGAACGTGGACCAGATCCCAGCCCTTTGAGTTACTGCGTAAGCTGTGCTAAATCGATAGCTAAGGTAAGTGCTACCAGGAGCCCAGCAAGTCTGGAGAAGTCTGATTGAGGAACATTGTTTTTCTGTGGACAAAAGACAGCGCCACATAGTGGAACAATAATTCTACATGGCTCTGTGTGTGAACACAGCAGGAGTGAAATCAGGGACACCACTTTCACAGAAAGTAATCATTATTATTCAGTCTTTTTGGGACATATGTGATGTTGATGTTTTGTTTTTATGAATACACTGTGGGCTACAAAAAGGGCAAGACTGACACTATGTTAGCCACAAAATACAAGAATTTGATTTGAAAGCCAAGTTCAAGCCATATTACATTTGGAGACAAAAAAAAAAAAAAAACAACCCAGGTGGACTGTGTGTACTGTGTAATTCATGAAGTGGACACAGGTGGAGTGACGTTCAGACAGGTAATAGTCAGCACCTGAGGTTACGTCACTTTTATGGCTAAAATTAGCTCTGAATCTGTGTGCACTTTTCAGACTCTATATGACTAATTTTATTTTTTTCAGATACATCAGGACTCGCACAAGTTAAGGAGTTGAAAGTAATAATTCATAATTTGGTACATAATTTTTTTAAAAGATGGCATTGATTGGAGTGTGATATGCCCTTTAAGCTCACCATTTTACCTAACCTACATGTTTTGGAAGTGGAAGGAAGCTGGAGACACCCAGAGAGAATCCACGCAATCGCGGGTAGAACATACAGTAGTGTTCAGAATAATAGTAGTGCTATGTGACTAAAAAGATTAATCCAGGTTTTGAGTATATTTCCTATTGTTACATGGGAAACAAGGTACCAGTAGATTCAGTAGATTCTCACAAATCGAACAAGACCAAGCATTCATGATATGCACACTCTTAAGGCTATAAAATTGGGCTATTAGTAAAAAAAAGTAGAAAAGGGGGTGTTCACAATAATAGTAGTGTGGCATTCAGTCAGTGAGTTTGTCAATTTTGTGGAACAAACAGGTGTAAATCAGGTGTCCCCTATTTAAGGATGAAGCCAGCACCTGTTGAACATGATTTTCTCTTTGAGAGCCTGAGGACAATGGGACGTTCAAGACATTGTTCAGAAGAACAGCGCAGTTTGATTAAAAGTTGATTGGAGAGGGGAAAACTTATATGCAGGTGCAAAAAATTATAGGCTGTTCATCTACAGTGATCTCCAGTGCTTTAAAATGGACAAAAAAAACCAGAGATGCGTGGAAGAAAATGGAAAACAACCATTAAAATGGATAGAAGAATAACCAGAATGGCAAAGGCTCACCCACTGATCAGCTCCAGGATGATCAAAGACAGTCTGGAGTTACCTGTAAGTGCTCTGACAGTTAGAAGACACCTGTGTGAAGCTAATTTATTTGCAAGAATCCCCCGGAAAGCCCCTCTGTTAAATAAAAGACGTGCAGAAGAGGTTACAATTTGCCAAAGAACACATCAACTGGCCTAAAGAGAAATGGAGGAATATTTTATGGACTGATGAGAGTAAAACTGTTCTTTTTGGGTCCAAGGGCCGCAGACAGTTTGTGACACGACCCCCAAACTCTAAATTCAAGCCACAGTTCACAGTGAAGACAGTGAAGCATGGTGGTGCAAGCATCATGATATGGGCATGTTTCTCCTACTATGGTGTTGGGCCTATATATCACATACCAGGTATCATGGATCAGTTTGGATATGTCAAAATACTTGAAGAAGTCATGTTGCCTTATGCTGATGAGGACATGCCCTTGAAATGGGTGTTTCAACAAGACAATGACCCCAAGCACACTAGCAAAATCTTGGTTCCAAACCAACAAAATTCATGCCTCGCAGATGTGAAGAAATCATGAAAAACTGTGGTTATACAACTAAATACTAGTTTAGTGATTCACAGGATTGCTAAAAAAGCAGTTTGAACATAATAGTTTTGTGTTTGTAGCGTCAACAGCAGATGCTACTATTATTGTGAACACCCCCTTTTCTACTTTTTTTTACTAATAGCCCAATTTCATAGCCTTAAGAGTGTGCATATCATGAATGCTTGGTCTTGTTGGATTTGTGAGAATCTACTGGTTCCTTGTTTCCCATGTAACAATAAGAAATATACTCAAAACCTGGATTAATCTTTTTAGTCACATAGCACTACTACGTATTATTCTGAACACTATTGTACAAACTCCACACAGAAAGGCCCAGGTTGGAAGAGATCCCACAACCTTCTTGCTGTGAGGCGACAGTGCTAATCACTAATCCACCATGTCAAGTCCACCAAATTTCTAAAAATAAATCAATAAAAACACTAACATGTCGTTGCAAATCTACAAGGTTTAGAAAAAAGTAGTAATGATAAAATTTTCTCATTGATGGAAAGAAATCAAGAATGATGTGGAAAAACAGGTGGTATTTACGGTACACACAGACACAGTTTTTTTTAAAGAAATAAAACAGTATGTGAGGTGGCAGGAGTTCTCCATGTTTCTCTCTGTCCAGCAGAGATACAACTCTTCAGATCCACTACAGGATCCAGATTGATTTAAGTTGATAATGAAAGCAGGATGTGACCACTGTGGCATTTTTGTTTTCCAAAAACACATCCGCTTTCAAGTAAACTAAACCAAGTCTAGATTTCCTTTTCAGTTCCCATTTCCCATTTCGAGACACTTTTTTTTTGTTACCCCTTAATCTTTGACAGCTGTGCTGATTTCAGTGTGGTCCTGTTCCACTGAATAGTTTTCAGGGACAAGACAGGATACTTTCCTGCACCAAAAGAATAACTACAACTGGACCGTCAAATGTTTTCAAAGCTAAACACTGAATGGGATTTTAAAAAAGACCAGTCTGTGATACATCACATCTTGGTGAGTGACAGACAAAACACACAGTAGTCACACTGACATAACTGTGAGCATAAAGGACAGCCCCTTACACCAAATTAGTAAAACTTCAAAAAAAGAGAATCCGAAAATGAAATCCCGACAATCTACTTGACCACCTGCATGTCACTTAAACATGTCAGACAGATAAAAGCAAGAAAGTCAGTCATTTTCCACAATCAAAGGTGGGAAAAATGTTTTCCGACCAAAAGCTTAAAGCCCTCCCAGTTGCAATAGTTGAGAACAAACAACTATTGTCAAGATGATGTGTTCAACTTTCACCAAATTTGATTTGTGTTTGAACAGAGTAAATTACACTGCAATTTTTCTCCTGCCTTTTCCACAATTACTCTCAAAGGTCAATCGCAGGTCAAATCAGAATTGATGCAACTGTGCTGCATGTCCACAAGCAACACTTGCAGTTTTGTATTTGGATCTCAGAGCCATTTAAAAACAGGCCATATAAACATAATCAATCAATCAATCGGTGTCTCTCTGTCAAGCAGCACATTCCTTCAGAGGGTGTTCAGACAGGTTTTGGGGTAAACTCAGACACAGGAACAGTGGGAGATGCCAGACATAGTAAACGTGACAAAAAGAACAAGTAAGAGATAAGTACTTCATATTATCTTAAAGTGGGTTCAATTTAAATTGTGTGTGCCTGTATGTGACAGATCTGATATTTTCTGTGCAGTTCCATCATGTCAAATCAGTTGGGGTTTTTTTTTCCCCTCCGTATCAGATGTTAGCGACTTGCACATGACTCCTGATTCATATCTGATGTCTGGCAACATGACTGCTGTGAGTATGGTCAGATCAGATCCCCTGTTCAAAGATAAACCTGGAACTAACCACGTTGTAAATATTGCTCAATGCTTTCTGCAAAAGTCTGTGCTTAAACAGAAAAGAAAAGAGACCAATCAGCAAGATGACAAAATGAAACCCTACGCTCTGTCTGCCATACTTTGCTTGTATGTATGTTGTACGGGTGGTGATCAGGATCCTTGGTTTGATTCCTCATCTGAGAGGAAAATCACAAAGGTCTCCTTGAACAAGAGCCTTCTTATTCACGTTGGCAGCACACTGACATCAGTGTGCGAGTGTGAAATTAAATGTAAGGCATCACTGTGAAGCACGGTGGGAGTGTGCATCACATGCAAAAGCACTTGATAAATTCAGTTCAATTACCACTTATATATTGTGATATTAAATTGAAAAGAAAAAAAAACTTGTCAAGATTTGTCTGTTTATACATCTAATTGACAAATATCATTTTTCCAATTATCTCAGAATAATATTCCTTCATAGACATCTTCATATGGTCTGCTACTACCGAGTCAAGTGTCATTGAAATCCACAAAGCATTTAGGAGGAGTATCACTGACAGTCAGGTATAGAAGTATTTCAAGAATATAGTATTTCAAAAGTAATTCAAGTATTTCAAGTATTTCAAAAATATTGCATTAACTATTTAAGAATTTTCATACAAGAAACCAGATCAGATGTAGGCTCAACCTTCTTTCTAACTGGAAATGAAATTTCATGTCTTCTTTTCTCTGTTCTACTCAGCCCAGTCTCACGTTTTTGTTTGTTTTTTCATTTTTCTATGACGAAATGAGTCAAATTTTCATGACGGGTTTTTTTTTTTAAGTCACTATTCATAACCCTACTCCTACCCCCAACCCTAACCTTAACCATAATCTAATCTTACTCTTTCCACCCGCCCTAACCATAACCACCTCAATTCCCCCCACTTCACTTTTAATTTTGTGCAGCCATCACAGAATGAATTAGAATGAACTTGTGCTGCTGTGACGAAAATGAGGCGCTTTTGTCACAATATCACAAACCAATAGATTAATGTATATTTCATGCTGCTGAATCATGACTTGCCATGCGACCAGGTTGTTCTACTCCACCATGAAGCCGTATAACCGGTTACACAACAGAAGAGTTGCACTGTGGAGTTTCTTCCTGTCACAGCCACAGAAGCTTGTAGCTCCTTCAGAGTTGTGTCTTGGAGGCTTCCCTCACAAGTCTCTTTGCACAGTCACTCACTTTTTGAGAACTTTTGACAGATTTACCATACAGTAACATGCCGTTTGCATTGTTAATGATTAATGTAAACAGGGTCCAAGACATGTTCAGTGATCTGAAAATGTTCATGGATCCATCCCCTAACTTGCCTAAACACAACTGGCTGGTAAGGATTTGCTTAAAAAGTAATCATTAAATTGTCTTTACCCTTTGTCCAATTATTACAGGCTTTGAAATAGCCATAATTCTTCCATGTTAATTCAATATTTTTGTTAAACCCGTTACAACTGAAGAGTTGGGGATAGATGGACAGGGTGATTATGCCATATGAATAAAAAATTAAATAAAACTGTGTGCTAAAGAGATTCATGATTGAAAGCAAAAATGCACTCACTGCAAGATGGCAAGATGATACACATCCAGAAAATACCATCAAAGCAAATGCATTGTAACAAAAACATATGTTAAGCGGAACATCCACCCAAGCCTAAATGAGGCACCTCCAGGGATGTTAATCACGAATGAATAGGATTATTGACTAGAAAATCCTGGGATTAGACATCATAAGGTCCACTGAGTCAACAGACACTGTGCAGTTGGTCCATTTATTTCATTTGAGAGTCACAGATCCTATCACAGGTACCGATCTAAAATGCAATGACCACAGGAAAAGACATTTATTTGAAGGGGCAGACCATCAGAACAGTTTTATGCTGTTTCATTTGCTTGTGATGGCTCACAGTGAAGGCTTTGCTGGTAATTACTGCATGTAATGATCAACCAACATGTTGGACTTCACTGACCAGCACCTAGCCACACATTAAGTCAGAGGTGGGTTTGGTGTTAGAGTGGTCTACAGCACACACACACCTCTCCTCTGTTATATTGCTCGCTTGCTGTCTCATGTCATTCTCCACAGGATGCCTTGTAAAGCCATGAAAGCAGTGCTAAATTAACTGGACGGGGGCTCTCCTAGATCACATACCTTTGCTACAGTTGAGCAATTTTCAGGTGTGATCTGTTTCACCTTGCAGAGTAACATCCTTCCTCCTGACCCTCCTTCCTTTCCTGGGCTGCAGGAAGAAATGGTGGGTCAAGGGGAGCAGTACTGAGCAGAGAGGAAGTGGAGCAGGAAGACCTCAGGGCCAACATTTAACTGTAATCCATGAAACAGTTTTTGTCCCCCCGCCATGAAATAAAGGGAACAGAAAAAGGTGTTATTGAAATGGACTCTGTATGCCCATCCATCCATTACCCCACAAGTTCAGAACTTGTGGAGAGCTGGACATGTCCCAACTTGTCCTCTAACACTCCGAAACGGAGGTGTTCCTTTGTCTCGCTTCATCAGCGAATCGGTCGTGACGCGCAAAGCCTCCGCGCGGCTTTCCATGACAAAATCTCTTGTTAAAAGTAAAATCTGCCGGAAAATGGCTGATGTCCAGGTCTTGTGATAACCAGAGAAAGAGCACACGACGGTCTCGTATCCACAGAGCCATCAGCTTAGAAATGATCCAGTGGTTTGTGCCGCATCGTCGCAGCTCGCAGCGCGGCGCACCGACCGTCCTTTAAAGGGGTCCTTAAACCTGTAGTTAAAGTCCTTATTCTCTGTGAAGCCCGTAAAATTTTCACTGAAAGCCAGATAAATTTTTTGAATGGTTTCCAGGTGCCAGTCTCTAACAGCTTCTGAAAAAATTCTGATGGAAAAAAAGTCCTTTTCATTCCGCCATTTCCAGACAATGAAAATCCGACGAGGGGGCGGGACCACTCCTTCCACAAGGCGTGCTCACAGGTGAATGACGTCACCGACAGGCGTGGAAAAACTCACGCATGCGCATGAGGGTTCAAGCATGTCTGACGTAAAAACATATGAATGAAATCCATATAGTTTTTGAAAAAATAAAAAGGTACGATACTTTACGGACAGACCTCGTACATAAATATGCATACTCTTTGCTCAGTAACTTTGTTGATGCACCTTTGGCAGCAATTATAGCCTCAAATCTTCTTGAATATGATGCCACAAGCTTGGCACACCTATATTTGGGCAGTTTTGTCCATTTATATTTGCAGCACCTCTCAAGCTCCATCAGGTTGGATGGGGAGTGTTGGTCCACAGTCATTTTCAGAGCTCTCCAGAGATGTCCAATCGGATTCAGGTCTGGGCTCTGGTTGGGCCACTCAAGGACATTCACAGTGTTGTCCTGAAGCCACTTCTTTGATACCTTGGCTGTGTGCTTAGAGTCACTGCCCTGCTGAAAGGGGAACTGTTGCCCCAGTGTGAGGTCAGGAGTGCTCTGGAGCAGGTTTTCATCCAGGATCTCTATGTACATTGCTGCATTAATCTTTCTCTCAATCCTGACTAGTCTCCCAGTTCCTGCCATTGAAAAATATCCCCACAGCATGATGTTGCCACCACCATGCTTCACTGTAGGAATGGTATTGATTAGGTGATGAGTGGTGCCTGGTTTCCCCCAAACATGATGCCTGGCATTCATGCCAAAGAGTTTAATTTTTGTCTCATCAGACCATAGAAATTTGTTTCTCATGGTCTGAGAGTCCTTCAGGTGCCTATTGGCAAACTCCAGGTGGGCTGCCATGAGTCTTTAGCTAAAGAATGACTTCTGTCTACCACCTGATTTGTGGATTGCTGCAGAGATGGTTGTCCTTCTGGAAGGTTCTCCTCTCTCCACAGAAGAATATTGGAGCTCTGACATAGTGACCATCAGGTTTTTTGGTCACCTTCCTGACTAAGGGCCTTCTCCCCCCCATCGCCAGTTAAGACAGGCAGCCAGCTCTAGGAAGAGTCCTGGTGGATTCAAACTTCTTCCATTTACGGGCGACGGAGGCCACTGTGCTCATTGAAACCTTCAAAGCAGCAGAAATATTTCTGTACCCTTCCCCAGATTTGTTCTTTGAGACAGTCCTGTCTCAGAGGTCTACAGACAATTCCTTTGATTTCATGTTTGGTTTGTGCTCTGACATGCACTGTCAACTTTGGGAATTTATATGTAGACAGATGTGTACCTTTGCAAATCATGTCCAATCAACTGAATTTACTCCAAAAATCTAAAAAAAAAAGTGTGTTACAGTTTTAAAGGTCTCTGTCGCGTCTTTATGTATTTTTTTCTGGATTATGCTTTTTATGGCTTTTCTGGAGAATTTGTCCCTCAGCAAGCTCTTCTTTCTACAACCTCCAAATCAAAGGTAAGGTGGAAAATTTCCTCTATGAATTGTGGGTGTAATCACCTGCGCACTGCAACAACTTTTAAAATATGACAGGAGAGAAAGAAATGAAAATGTAAAAGTGATCACAGCCTTTAGTGGTGTCCCATGTAGCACACGCACAGACTGCAGGTCCCATCAGTTTGAAAAAAATAATAATAATCGGCGAGTGTCAGTGCTGAACTTTAATGTCATACCTCTGTTACTGTGCACGTCCAGACTGCTCTGTCGGGTTTTAATGAAAATGCATTGCGGTCGGACAGGACGTTTTGCACGATGTGATTGAAAATCCGTTGTACAAAATCCAGTATATACAGTGTTTATTACATGGAAAACTATAGAAGACACGTGTGCTTTTGTCCAATGACTGTGAATGTCCGGTTTACACGATGACAGCAAGTTTTACTGTTGAAATTGAAAAGTTCACTCATTCTCTGCCTCTTCCCAACACATGAGAAGTCCATTTCATTTATCAGGTTTTTCACATATTAAAAATATAAAATATAATACATATTGCATTTTCTGGTCATTATTCCTGTGCAGAAAAGGAGAAACCTCCATGCCAACTGTGATTTTTTTTTTTTTTTTGTAAATGTGGCATTTAATTCAGCCATGAAATGGCTCAGTGGGGAGTCCCCTTACAATTGTTCCCCTTCCCCCACCTGGTCCTGCTCCCTTCAGGCAAAACCATGCTGTGTGCATGTCAAAGATCACATGACAATAGGGATTCCTGACCCAGCCTGAGACTGGGAATGAATCAGACCTTGTTGCAGGCACTCAAAGGCATTGCTCCCAAGACCCAACGGTAGGCCTTTTCAACCTCAACATAAACACAACAGCATTCTTGTGAAAATGCTGACCTGTTTTAAGTCCTAGTGTTGCGCTTTCTTGCTGTATTTCAGGGTAGTGTAGTGGAGCACTTATAAAAAAAGATGCATGTAAACATAAAAAGAAAGTGTGAACAATTAATGTATGAGATGACCAATTTTAAATGACTAACTATCAAAAAAATAACTAAATAAATAAATACAATGATTGCCTGGAGGCAGAGTTTACAGAGACTGACAGTTGGATTGTTTAACTCCGCCCATACAGTCATTCAAAGAGGTAATTTGAAGCAGGTCGGGTGATAAGGTTTATCTCGACCCCAAAATGCGAAGTAATCGCAATAAATCAAATATTAATGGTCACCCCCTCTCAGTTTCTCGTCCATATCACCTGACAGCTCAACTATTCTCCAGCACAACTTTTACTCAATTAAATGCGAGACAGTAGTGCAGTCAAAAGCTAAATTATTCAGCAACTGAAGAGAGTAGCTCACATGGCCCTTTAATACCACTACACACATGTACGATACCATCGATGCAACATGACAAAAGGCAACTTTTTGGGGGGGGGGCTACTTGGATCAATTTCTACTTACAATGGAGGAAATGGGTGTGTATGGGGGGTGGGGGTTAGTACCAAGAAGCAGCCAAATCGATGGCCTCTGGTCAAAAAAAAAAAAAAAAAAGGACAAGACAGGACAAACAAAGGAATGTGGAATTCTGAACACCGCAGACTTTGGTCTTGTGAAAAATTGACAGAGCCAAAGCTGTTCTTGACCCTGTTCGGAATGAACAAGCTGATAAATTTTCCCAGTGAATCACAAAAATCACAGACGACATAGACAATAGAGATCTGTGGAGATTATAAAGTAGCTGTGGAGTCTTTTTTTAAAGGACTCAAAACAAACTCCTGCCATTAAATATGATGAGATAAGTCAGAAAAGATTCAGCAGCATGCAGGAGAAGGTTGAGGCATCGCGACAGACAGTGTGTTGAAATGTGCATTTTTCTAGCATTTGATTTCATAAAACAGTTTTTCCCTTATTGCGTGGGTGCCAGATCTGATCCACGAGTCCACTGTTAAATCTGGCAGCCCAAATACATATATACTGTCTGTCTTCTTTTAGACTGTTCCTTGGATTTTACAGACGATAACATTACAAGGTGAAAAAAGTGAAGTTTTCGCTTATTAGTTTAAATGCTGCAGCTAACTGGCCAACAGGAACAGGTTGTTAAAAATGCTTTTGCTCAATGCAGTAGGAGAAGGTGGAAACTTCTGAATCACACAGTCCATTTCAGAATAGTGAGATGTGTAAGATTTCTTAGGCGTTTCAGAGAAATTAAACCATAAAGCCTCATTCTCACTTTGATCTGCAACCCGGAAGGACGCAGCCAAATAAACATGGAAAACTGTGATTCCCAGCTTGTGGAAAATGTGATCCCCAATTTGTACTATACAATGTCTACAAAAATAAGTAGAACTTTAGTGCAACCTTTGTGCTTCCAAAAAACCTCCCAGTCTACGCTGCAGCATGTACACTAACATTACAGGCTTAATGGAAATGCACAGGTTTACCAAAGTATGCCAAAGTTCCGAACAGAAAAACCTCCTTTTCTCTTACATCGTGAAAATCCTGCCACAGTTAAAATAAGCCCATGGCATAATGACAAAATATCCCGGTTCATCACCAGCAATCCTGGAGCCTTAAAGATTTCCAACATATGGAAAGGGTTTCAAATCATGACCTTCAGGATGCACATCCATGAAAGTGAGAAAGGGGCTTATAACCATTATCCTGACCCTAAGCCCAAACCATTGAAGAGAAAGTGATTTGCAAGATTGCTAAGCAGCTCAAACATCATCTTGGAGCTTTATGGATCCAGGATTGTGCAGCACCCTTTCGGAAGCTGCAGAATCAGTGCAACATGTTCAGTTTGTCCATATTCTCTAACTGCGCAGAACACAGTCACTGGGAAACAGATGCAGAACTGGCACAAAAATGTCTCTTTGCAAAGTTAAAAAGACTGATGTATTTTCCCACTGATATTAATCTAACAGCTGCAGTGAACACCCCTGGCCTCTGGCCCCCAGGTAATTTAAGGCTGAGATCCCACTGAAACACATGCGGAGTAGTTTCCATCTTTATCCAACATAATTCCTAAATTTGGCAATTCAGCAATAAGGAACCGGTTTATCGCTCAGTATCTCTGTTGCCACATACCACAAAAAAAATCCGTGAAAGCGCACTCTCAAACTAGAGTTAAAAAAAAAATACAAACTGTGTTTAGTCTTCAAAATAGAGAGCTGAATTTATAATATAATTTTCCCACAAAACCCCCCACAAAGTCAAACAGTCAGCACATATTTATGTTTGTATTATTGTCTCTTACCTGACCACTGAGCCGCAGCTGTGGCAACAAGGAGAACGCAGCAGAGCCACGAAGAACACCTGCAGAGAAAGAGGCAAATATTCACAATTTACAGCACGTTACACAAACACACACCAAAAGGAGAATGGTTCACAGAGCGCAACAAATACCCCATTTTAATATCTTCTGTCGCCGGTTTGGAGTGGGAAGGCTACATGGACTTTTCGGGGGAAACGAGAGAATAAAAGTTTTGGTCCAGCAGCGCCGCTCGCGCAGCTCAAACAGCTGATGATGAGAAGAAAAGCTCACATGAGGGGTGTCCGCGTGGTCCTAAAGGCAACCTAATCCCATTCTGCATGCACACGGACACATGGGAACATTAAAGGTGCACCGCCTCTATAAGTCATGTAACGAATTCTCTTTGGCACCAGAGGTGAGCGGATCGATGCTAATATCGATACCAGCACTGGTACTGATATTGAACAATCCTTCTGTAAAAAGATTGATACTCAAGCTTTTTTTTTCTCTCCCGCACGCACTGACTGCTGCGCACGCAGATTCATCAAAGTCTACTCTCTGTCTGTAAGAGCAGCGCTGCGCTGTGGCACACATCACGGAGCAGCGCACCCTTGTATTGTGGTTTGTCAGTCCTCTACCTCAGGAGATTTTGTTTTAAGTTGTGTTGAGTGATATTTTTTTAAACAAAAATGTTGATTGTGATAAAGTATTTCGTTGTCACGTACAATGTCTGGCAAAATTCTGTCCTAGGTCTTTTGGATCCTTTGGATCTATGAAGCTTAAATATGAAAAAGTATTGGTATCGATATCAGCGATACTGGGCCTGTATTTACTTGGTATCGGATCAATACCAAAATTCCCAGTATTGCCCACCTCTATTTGGCACCACTATAATTTTATCCCTTAGCCTTTAAATAAGGGATTCATAAAATGATGTAGCCAATATGATCAAAATTTGCGCTGTCTATAAAAATTTTTAATTTGTTCCCCTGAAGGGAAAAAAATTCCAAGGATCAAACGACCATGAACTACATTTTGTAGCTGCATCAGATCACGCGGGATCTTCCCCTGACTTGCGCGAGGGATGCTGGAAAGCATACAGTGACAGCCAATCACAGTAAAGAAAGGCGGGATGCTGTCACCTGGCTGCTTGCTCGAACAAAATAAACCAATATGGCAGAAAACGGTCCAAACATGTTATTTCCATATAAATTTAATATGTGTCTCATATGTTGTGTAAAAAATAGTGAGAAATAAAAATTTCTGAATTTAAAAACATTGTTTTTGAAATCAGATAACACCTCTGAAGTACTTTACAAGACATCTGGTGAATGTTAACATGCATGCCCTGTGAACACACATCACACAAGGTTAAAACTCACACATGTGCAGAAGTGTGTCCTCCCATAGACATTGTTAAAAGGAAAATAAAATATTAGCTATGGAATTCAATCCAGGTAAATATGTTCTCTATATGCTCACTAACACAGAATTAGACAGATTTGTGAAAAATATTTGGGAAAAATAGGTATTTTGTGTACATACAAAATGTTTTAGATCTTTGAGTTCAGCTCATGAAAAGTGTGAGCAAAAACAAAAGTGTTGCACTTATATTTTTGTTCAGTGCAACTACAGTTGTAACAAAAAGAATGCTTTAACTCAAATAGCTACAGCTGTATGCAAAAGTTTGGGTACCCCTGATCATTTTCATGATTTTCCTTTATAAATCATTGGTTGTCTGGATCAGAAATTTCAGTTAAATATATCATATAGCAGACAAACAGTGATATTTGAGAAGTGAAATGAAATTTCTAGTATTTACAGAAAGTGTGCAATAATTATTTAAACAAAATTAGGCAGGTGCATAAATTTGGGCACCCTTGTCATTTTATTGATTTGAATACACCAATAGCACTAATTATTGGAACACAAAATTGGTTTGGTAAGCTCATTGACCCTTAACCTCACACAGGTGAATCCAATCATGAGAAAGGGCATTTAAGGTCACCATTTGCAAATGTTTCCCCTTTTTGCATCTCTTCTAATGAGTGAAAACATGGGAGCCTCTAAACAACTCTCAAATGACCTGAAAACAAAGATTGTTCAACATCATGGTTTAGGGGAAGGATACAAAAAGCTATCTCAGAGATTTCAGCTGTCAGTTTCCACTGTGAGGAACATAGTAATGAAATGGAAGACCACAGGTACAGTATTAGTTAAGGAACAAAGTGGCAGGCTAAGAAAAATCTCAGATAACCTCAAGCGAAGGATAGTGAGAACAGTCATAGTCAACCCACAGACTTGCTCCAAAGACCTACAACATGACCTTGCTGCAGATAGTGTCTCTGTGCATCGTTCAACTATACAGTGCACTTTACACAAAGAGATGCTGTATGATGCTATAATGCAGAGGAAGCCTTTTCTGCGTACATGCCACAAACAGAGTCGCTTGAGGTATGCTAAAGCGCATTTGGACAAGCCAGCTTCAAATTGGAATAAGGTGCTGTGGACTGATGAAACTAAAATTGAGTTATTTGGACATAACAAGGGTGGTATGCATGGCTGAAAAAGAACACAGCATTCCAAGAAAAAACGCTTGCTACCTACAGTAAAATTTGGAGGTGGTTCCATCATGCTATGTGGTTGTGTGGCCAGTGCAGGTACTGGGAATCTTGCTAAAGTTGAGGGTCACATGGATTCCAGTCACTGTCAGCAGATTCTTGAGAACAATGTTCATGAATCAGTGACAAAGTTGAAGTTGTGCTAGGGCTGGACCTTTCAACAAAACAGCTACGTAAACACTGCTCAAAATCTACTAAGGCATTCATGTAGAGGAACAAGTACAACGTTCTGGAATGGCCATCTCAGTCCCCAGACCTGAATATTATTGAAAATCTGTGGTGTGATTTTAAGCAGGCTGTCCATGCTCGGAAACCAATAAACCTAAGATGTTTTGTAAAGTAGAATGGTCCAAATACCTTCAACCAGAATCCAGACTCTCATTGGAAGCTATAGGAAGCGTTTACAGGCTGTTATTTCTGCAAAAGAAGGATCTACTAAATATTGATGTATTTTTTTTCTGTTCAAACTACTTTTAAATCAATTTGACAGTTACATTGGAAAAACTAACATTTCCGCGTGTTTTGTGTTTTACTGAGGTATTAATACAAAGGTTTGTTTTTGCACAGCTCTGCCCTGGATATTCGGACACATTATTAGCATTAGCTTCTCCTTCGTTACGAGCACTGTCACTTCTACAGTACTTGCCAAAGCGAACAAAGGCCGTTGCAGTGCACTGTCAAATACTGTACATCAACTTTTGCACCACACACACAATAACTGATAAAAAGTGCACAAAATAAGATGTACTGCAATAATCTGAGCACAGTTTCAAAACTTTGAGTGAGTGATGATGCATAGTTAGATTAGAAAGAACACTAATAATTAGAATGATATACATTCAACAAAAATATAAACGCAACACTTTTGGTTTTGCTCCCATTTTGTATGAGATGAACTTAAAGATCTAAAACTTTTTCCACATACACAATATCACAATTTCCCTCAAATATTGCTCACAAACCAGTCTAAATCTGTGATAGTGAGCACTTCTCCTTTGCTGAGATAATCCATCCCACCTCACAGGTGTGCCTTAGACTGCCCACAATAAAAGGCCACTCTGAAAGGTGCAGTTTTGTTTTATTGGGGGGGATACCAGTCAGTATCTGGTGTGACCACCATTTGCCTCATGCAGTGCAACACATCTCCTTCGCATAGAGTTGATCAGGTTGTCAATTGTGGCCTGTGGAATGTTGGTCCACTCCTCTTCAATGGCTGTGCGAACTTGCTGGATATTGGCAGAAACTGGTACACGCTGTCGTATACGCTTGTCCAGAGCATCCCAAACATGCTCAATGGGTGACATGTCCGGTGAGTATGCCGGCCATGCAAGAACTGGGACATTTTCAGCTTCCAAGAATTGTGTACAGATCCTTGCAACATGGGGACGTGCTTTATCCTGCTGCAACATGAGGTGATGTTCTTGGATGTATGGCACAACAATGGGCCTCAGGATCTCGTCACGGTATCTCTGTGCATTCAAAATGTCATCAATAAAATGCACCTGTGTTCTTCATCCATAACAGATGCCTGCCCATACCATAACCCCACTGCCACCATGGGCCACTCAATCCACAACATTGACATCAGAAAACCGCTCACCCACACGATACCACACACGCTGTCTGCCATCTGCCCTGAACAGTGTGAACCGGGATTCATCCGTGAAGAGAACACCTCTCCAACGTGCCAAACGCCAGCGAATGTGAGCATTTGCCCACTCAAGTCGGTTACGACGACGAACTGGAGTCAGGTCGAGACCCCGATGAGGACGACGAGCATGCAGATGAGCTTCCCTGAGACGGTTTCTGACAGTTTGTGCAGAAATTCTTTGGTTATGCAAACCGATTGTTTCAGCAGCTGTCCGAGTGGCTGGTCTCAGACGATCTTGGAGGTGAACATGCTGGATGTGGAGGTCCTGGGCTGGTGTGGTTACACGTGGTCTGCGGTTGTGAGGCTGGTTGGATGTACTGCCAAGTTCTCTGAAACGCCTTTGGAGACGGCTTATGGTAGAGAAATGAACATTCAATACACGAGCAACAGCTCTGGTTGACATTCCTGCTGTCAGCATGCCAAGTGCACGCTCCCTCAAATCTTGCGACATCTGTGGCATTGTGCTGTGTGATAAAACTGCACCTTTCAGAGTGGCCTTTTATTGTGGGCAGTCTAAGGCACACCTGTGCACTAATCATGGTGTCTAATCAGCATCTTGATATGGCACACCTGTGAGGTGGGATGGATTATCTCAGCAAAGGAGAAGTGCTCACTATCACAGATTTAGACTGGTTTGTGAACAATATTTGAGGGAAATGGTGATATTGTGTATGTGGAAAAAGTTTTAGATCTTTGAGTTCATCTCATACAAAATGGGAGCAAAACCAAAAGTGTTGCATTTATATTTTTGTTGAGTGTAAGAACAATGGTTCCTTCAGTGGATTCAGTGTATGATTCATGTTGAATCACATTAGGGGTTGATAATGTGAATTTTATTTGTTCAGCCTATCAAAACGGGAGAGCCCGAGCAAGATTGGTGCGACAATGCTGTAAATATTTTTTTCTATAAATTTTTAGCAGACCCTATAGTTTTTATGCAGCACGGATTAAACAGCCCCATAATCAATTCAGTCACTCATTCAGTCAGTTTAGTCAACCATTTGCATAATCTGCATGTTTTGGCCTTCAGGAAGTATAGTTTTTGAAGGTGCAATCATCCACAAACTGCTTAGTTAACTTGTAATTTAAAGCTGAAGCTTGTGACGACATTTTAACAAAATGTTAAATATTGTAAAAATATAAAGGTGCAACGTTCACAGTCAGTTTAGGAGCATGTGTACTGATGAATCAGTGTACAAGTCAAATTCAACCTTAGGTTAAGTTGTGTGAGGGGAACAAAATCATCAAGACTCAAGATTAACCAGAAAGACCGTGAAGCATTGACAGCAAGGTGCAGTTACACATAATGACCAGCAGAGGATGGAATTGGTGTTCTTTTCAAGGCCTGCATACATTATTGGCTCTGTTGCAATATCTGCTGCTCATTTGCACATCTTCTGTACATGCTGACAACATAAAAATGTTAATATGTTACTACATTATACAGCTATTCAAACCCATTAACCTCAATAAAATTATCTTTCACACTCAGAACAATGATAAGCATGAACTTTGTTGTTTGTCCTCATATAACGATTCTGTTCACAATTTTGCAAAATGGGAAAAGAAAATGGACATCAAAATGAATTTCATTGTGAAAATAGAGAACCTGCATCATATTTTTAGCTCAAAGTCTTCAAGGTTTCTACATACTCGTGAAGTAACTGAATAAGTGTCAGTTATTTTGTTCTGATAAATAAGAATGTAAATCATTTATTGCAGCGTATTTCATATTTGTTTTAACATGTGCACATGGAATAATGATCTGCATGACCTTGCTCAGCATCAGCAACAGTGACTTGAATAAGCATTGTGTTGTATAGTTGTATTTCCAACATTTTCATTATAATTTTATCACAGTGGCAGTATTAAAATAGTCTATGGAGAGAGTGTACAGAGGAGTGTAGTTCTTGCCTTTGGGATGGGATTTTAATGATGTTTATGGAAAAGTTTGCAACGTTTTATTTAAAAAAAAATGTGTTAATGAATTGAGTTACCTTTGAATGAACCTTTATAATAAGTTTATTATGACTTGAGAACACTTTGTTATCTGAAGAAAAGTCACTGCATTCAGTCCTTTGGCACTGTTTATTGGAGTCTTTATCAGAAGGCAGCGAGGTTACTGTCTGAACACGTCTGCTGCTCTTTGAATGTCTGCTCGCATTCCAGTGTCAGGGAAAAGAAGAGAAAACTTGTCTACTAAATGATATTTTGTAGTATAATCTTACAGACAGCAGGCTGAGGCAACTTTCAAAAAGAAAAATGTACATTTCACACTCCTGCTCTGTGACAGCATAATAATGTTATTATTTGCAGTGTAGGGGTTTTCCGTTGCAACAACTGCAAGTGATAGAAATGATCTCTTTATGATAGAGTGATGGCTTCATGGTTAGCACTGTTGCCTCACAGCAAGAAGGTCTTGGGTTCACTTCTCTCCTGGTCCTTTCTGTGTGGAGTTTGAGTGGGTTTGCTCTGGCTTCCTCCGACTTCCAAAAATATGTAGGTTTGTTTGTTTATATGTGGACCTGCGATGGACTGGATGGGAGGCCTGTCCAAGGTGTACACCGCCTCTCACCCAATGATCACTGAGATAGAGTCCAGCTCCCCCATGACCCTTGATTGAAATAAGTGGGTATATTGGATGAAAGGGACCAAGACCCCCTTAGGGGGTTGCCAAAGATTCCGGGGGGGGGTGTCAGAAGGTTTTATCTGCTCTAAGGCTGTCAAAATGTGACATGCACAGCTTACATAAAGTCATAATAAGTCAGTTGCTGGGTAACCCGTCATAAGAAAATATGACAATTCAGTCAAGTCAAGTCTTGGAGCCACATCCACAACAACAAGTATACACGTGATTTACACTGGCTTCAAACTGCTTGAGTCAAACTGAGCTTGTGTTTGACCTTTCAAAGTCATTCAACTGCAACGTTCATGTGACCAAAAAAAAAAAGGTCATGTATGACTTCAAATTGGTGATGAACAGCAATCACGTATGTGTCTTACATCAATTTCCTTGGCTGACCCTCAATCAATCCACCAAGTTTGGTACAAATCGGTTTGAAGCTCTTTGTTGTTCTCTCACACACACACACACACACACACACACACACACACACACACACACACACACACACACACACACACGTCTGTTTGTTCACTGAAGTCACATCAGGCTCGTATGAGAGAGAAGAAGTAAGACCATTATAGGCCCTGAGGCCTGTTAGTGCTGGTGCTTATCTCCAGATTCTGTAGCGTGAAGTGAATGAGTCTCCAGTTCCCCCTGGACAGGATGCCAGTCCAATGCAAGTTGTTTTCCAGTATTCATAATCTTTTACATATTTTAAATGTTTTCTAAACTTCTTCTGATTTTTACATTATCTCACTTTATCATGTTGTAGTCATTCAACATCTATTAGAAATGCATTACAGTTGATATTGCATGAAAAAATTGCCACATTTCATTTGTGACTATTTTAAAAAAAAAAGCACACGAGGAGAACATGCAAAGAACAATAATTGAACAAGAAAAAGTACTTCCAACAATATTGCTACAAACTGAAAAACTAAAGCTTTTTGAGCTTCAGCATATATTAGATTAGATAGAACTTTATTAATCCCTTGGGAAGACTTCCTCAGGGAAATTGAGATTTCAGCAGCATCGTCTAGCAGCACACAGGTTAAGAAGCACACAGAGTACCAAAAGTGAAAGTAAGAAAAAAAAACAATTTGCAAATATATAAATAAACAAATATAAATATCAGAAATACTGCTCACTACTGGTTTACTAGCTACTACTGTTCCTCTCCTTCCCGTCCTCTGTCTTCCTGTTACTCATCCTCCTCCCGAGTGAGGGGTTGTACAGTCTGATGGCCTGAGGGTCAAAGCAGTTTTGCAGTCTGTTGGTCCTGCACTTGGGAAGGAGCAACTATATCCTATAGTTGATGATTTCTTTGAAGGATTACTGCCATTTAAAAATAAAAAGGGACATTTTATTGCCGATTTCATAAATGTAAAAAATGTCTTCACTACATTGCGATGTAGAACATATTGGGTGGGGATGATCCCGAAATGTATTCCAATCACTTTTGAGGTGGCTACAGACAGTCAAATTCATTCAATTCAATTCAATGTATTTTTAGAGCACCAAATCACAACATAACTTGCCCCAAGGGGTTTCACATGGGTGAGGTCTGACCTTACCAATCCCCCTGAGCAAGCTCATAGGTGACAGTGGTAAGGAAAAACTCCCTCTGGCAAACACAGAACATATAAAGGTCTTAAAGGTCTGTGTGTGTGTGTGTGTGTGTGTGTGTGTGTGTGTGTGTGTGTGTGTGTGTGTGTGTGTGTGTGTGTGTGTGTGTGTGTGTGTGTGTGTGTGTGTGTGTGTGTGTGTGTGTGTGTGTGTGTTGGGGAGGGGGGGGTGCATTTATTTGTTTACTGTTATTGCACAATGAAGCATTTTTCTAGGAACAAAATTTATGTAATTCTATGAAAATGTTTTGCTATATAAAGTTTTTATTATTATGATCATCATTATCATTATGGATAGAGGTCCGGGACGGAACCAGACCATTTCAGGCAATGGGCCCAAATGCTAGGGAGCAGGACACGGGAATGAGTACAAAGAAAAGATATTTAGTGGTACAAATAACATAAATGCTGCTGCGCTGAGGGTGCCTACAGAATGGAGAGATGGCCCACCTCCTGGTGGTGAAAATAGGGAGCTGCAGTATCCTGAGCCAGTCTTGAGGATAAACTGAGGAAAAGGGTTCAGCTACCAGGACCAAGTGGAAGGCTCGCCTCCAAGACCAAGAACTCGGGGGAATGAAGACAGATGGTGAGTGAATGCTCTCTTAACACTGAAGCCATTAAACAGTCACTGTTCATAAAAGACTTAGCATAGGATTCTTCAGAGGCTTGGAAATAATATCTCCTCTTAGGAAATAAGGTTCACTGTTCATGAATGGTTCACAGTTCATAAACTGTGTCCATAGTTTATCATTAGTATCCAGTGGTCAAGTACTGCACGTGTGACGCAGTTCCAATTAAGCAGGACTCAGACAGCTGCACTCAATACAGGTTGATATCAGAGTTCATGCAGGTCTTAGGAAGAGTTCTTGGAACAGTTCTTTATCATAGCACAGTCACAGACAGGCATGAGTGAGAACGAGATCCCACTAAGATGAGGAGGAACTTAACTGGTGTGTAGCAGAGTCACGCTCTGAGCAGAGAGCTGAGGAGTTCCAACGTGATGTAGCTGTGCAGGTAGCCAGGAACCAGGAGTCAGGGCAGCATGTGTGCAGGAACTGTGCAGGAATTGTCTGGAACACCAGGAAAGACAGTTAGGTCTAATATGGGAATTAGAGGGGAGGACAGGTTACCTGAAGTTCAGCTGCAGGAAGCTCTGCCATCTTAAGCACATGAGAGCAGCAGGTAGATGCAGTCAAGTTCACAGAGAGGAAGTCAGGCCTGGTCCTCCTGGATACGGTCTGGGTCTTGAATCGTGGAAGAGTCCGAGAAGAACCAGGCTGTGGGATCTCAAGCAATCTCAAGGAACATGCAATGCAAGCTGCATCGCAAGTATCTGGCAACTACTGAACAGAAAGTCGGGGTTTAACCCTCTGGGACCGACGCTGTTGTATACGACGGCTAAGACAAAGCTTTACTAAATTCTAAATAACTTTTTAATGATATGAGATAGAACCTTACTTTTTTTGCTGAAAAGTTAACTCCGTGGACGTTTGAGCCAGCCATCGGCCGTCTTTGTACTCTTCATAGAAGCTATGTGATGACGTGCGCAATGTGAGTGTCCAATTGGAATTAGATCACCGTCACATGGTTTTCCAAAATCCAATCGTAGGACAGATTTACCTCACGTGAAAAGCCAAAGATCATTTTCAGGAGTGATAGGTTACTAGTTGGCCTGTTTCAGTAGCCCCCTGGCTCTCCAGTGAGTACATACTATATTCCAATGCGCTCTGAGCCATTACGCACAGCGAAAGTGAAAGCAGACGGAGCAGATGGAGAGCCTCTGATGACAATCTCATGTGCTCAAACAAAGAGTGTGTAACTATCAGGATTGCACCACTAGTTTGCGTGTGAATGTTACTGGATAACTCTGTTGCTTTCTCTGCGTAAAGCACTGTTTGCCATATCAAAATAACAAAATGCATAGACCATTTTGTATATATTGTTCAAAATGTGCATTTGTGTTTATTGTTTGAACCTTTTTGTTGTACAGTCTTTCACACAAGACCTCAAATTACCTTTATAAAGTGTCAAAACAGTTGTTTATTGTAGTTTGCTGTGTGTTTTGAATAAATGTGTGTGGAAAATTATTTTTTGCTTTATTTTTTCCTTTCTTATTTTTGATCGTAAACCTTTATTACAGCTATAAAACACAACAAAAACATATATATTCTGAAAGCACAGGTTGTCCTGAAAAAAAAGAGACATAAAACTTGATTGTGGGATGCAAGGACAGCTGTTAACAACAATAATAAATCATTTATGCCAGGCAAGTGAACTGTCCAAAAAATGCCCTCAGACCCCAGAGGGTTAAATAGTCTAACAATCATCAGTCACATATCTGATCCAGGTGTGAAAAATAACAGAGGGCGCCATCTAGTGGAGAAACTAACACACAACACTGGTAAAGAGTGTTAAAACCAGGATCCGGGGGAAATCCTGACAATTAAATAGGTGAAATTACAAGAATGTATTTTCACATAACATTCTGAAAGTGATGGTAGATATTTTAAGGAGTATTTGGATGAAGGGGCAGAGTAATTCTCTCCCCCCATGTGAGATAGTGCTTTTAATGAAAAGACTGTGTCAACCTTGGAATCGAAACCATTGTTTCAGTGGGTGGTTCAGTTCCAGGCTCCACAGCTGGTAATTTTAAGGAAATATTCTCAGCATTACAGAGTTGGGTATTTTAGCCCTTGGTTGAGGTAAAACATCTGATAGCTGTCATTGTAGTTATTCTTTTGAACTTACGCTCGAGTGAAGCGCTCAGATTTTTATCATGCTGTTACTTACTGCAGCATTTATTTATGCTTTTAAATAAACATCCTTTAATCTTACTGACCCATCAGTCCTTTGGAAAGTTGTACAAAAATTCCAGCAATTCCTCAAATGGCCAGTGTTGCCCATGGAAGGAATATCTGAAATTCCTCATTTGTTCCAGAGCCAGAATGAGTAGATGTGTCTGCTCTGTGTTTTGGATCAACAGAAATTAATGATTGGACTTTACATAATAATTCACAAAGTTCAGTCCCTTTGGCATCCTTGAGGCTGTGCAGAAAGAACACGCTTCATTGGTACATTTCCTTTCCCGTAATGTGTTTTGTCTCACATAAATTACTGGCCCAGTCTTCAAATTTAATGGTTAAATCTTCACACTGTAAATTTATATTTGAGAACCAGCGATGATGTTATTTTAGCGGGCCATAACAACATATTAGAAGTGAGAGCAGACAATATGCATTATGAAGATTCAGGGGAATTAAGTACATCCAAACTGGGTGAACATTGTAGGAGTTACTGCATTCCTTGCTAACGGGTACACATTTGAGAAATAATTGGACAGTTACCTGAGCCATTTTATTTTTAAAGTAGTTGTTGTTTGACCACTAAAATGTTAGATTAGATTAGATTAGATAGAATTTTATTAATCCCTTGGGAAGACTCTCTCAGGGAAATTGAGATTTCAGCAGCATTATATAGCAGCACACAAGGTAAGAAGCACACAGAGTATCAAAAGTAGAAGTAAAAAGCAACTTGTAAAAAAAACTATTTGCAAAAGGTAAATATAAATATAAATGCCAGAAATACTGCTCGCTACTGGTTTAACTGGCTACGACTGTTCATCTCATTCCTGTCCCCTGTCTTCCTGTTACTCCTCCTCCCCTGAGTGTAAAATGTCTACAGTTGAAGTGTTTCATAACCTTGGGGTTCAGTTAAATCAATGTTTAATAAATGAAAAGTGAGACACAGTCTGGCACATCTCCTTTAAACCGACTCTCCTATCCTTAAGACTTGGGGCCCTATATTGATGATTTATTAGGCATTGTGTACATGCATTTTGGCCATCTCTGACTCCACTTTGCTATGTCACCTGAGTGCAAAGTAGGTTGGAGGTTTAGTAGGTTGTGAGCACTATGCACAATGGGGGCAGAATCTATGAATTTTTCCAAGTGAATACTGGCAATCATCAACTATGTGTTCTTGCTGCCACACAGTTTAGTGCTTGCATGGACTGACTTTTGGATAGGATTGTGCAAACCAGCATCAGAACTGTATCTGAATGTGGTGTAGCTGTCAAAACATTCACTTATCTCAGCAGCGAAATTGATGTCTCTGGGTCATTGGCCTTTGAGATTGAGAAATGACTGCGAAAGGCTCATCGAGTCATGACGCCACTGGACAGAGATGTTTGCCAATGCTGATATCTTTGCAGGAGCATGAAGGCCCACATCTTTAGGGTCCTGGTGCACCGAACACTTTAACTCCATTCGCACAATACGTCGCTGTTAATAAAGCCTTGGTCCCACCGTATAATAATCCACGAATAATGAGCTATGCATGGGTGTGTCAGCAATTATTCAAAGAATGATCCACGTTTTAAGCTGTCATTTATCTGCTACTAAGGCGAATCTACGTGCCTCTCTGTACCTCACAGGTGCCACATATCAGCCTCGAGTGAGCCATGACCGACCTGTCATTTGAGCCCAGGCCAGCCATGAATGGCTTGTGTCACCACATATGATCCACGTCAAGCCACATACAACCCCAATTCCAATGAAGTTGGGACGTTGTGTAAAATGTAAATAAAAAGAGAATACAATGATTTGCAAATCCTCTTCAATCTATATTCAATTGAATACACCACAAAGACAAGATATTTAATGTTGAAACTGATAAACTTTATTGTTTTAGTGCAAATATTTGCTCATTTTGAAATGGATGCCTGCAACATGTTTCAGAAAGTTTGGGACAGTTGGAACAAAAGACTGTGAAAGTTGATGAATGCTCAAAGAACACCTCTTTGTTACATTCCACAGCTGAACAGATTCATTGGAAACAGGTGAGCATCATGATTGGTTGTAAAAGGAGCATCCCCAAAAGGCTCAGCCATTCACAAGCAAAGATGAGGTGAGGATCACCACTTTATGAACAACTGTGTGAAAAAATAGTCCAACAGTTTAAGAACAATGTTTCTCAACATTCAATTGCATGGAATTTAGGGATTCCATCATCTACAGTCCATAATATAATCAGAAGATTCAGAGTATCTGCAGAACTTTCTACACATAAGTGGCAAGGCCAAAAACCAACATTGAATGCCGTGACCTTCGATCCCTCAGGCAGCACTGCATTAAAAACCAACATCATTGTGTAAAGGATCTTATTGCGTGGGCTCAGGAACACTTCAGAAAACCATTGTCAGTTGACACAGTTAAAACAGGGCACGTAAAAACTCTACCATGCAAAGTGAAAGCCATACATCAACAACATCCAGAAACGCTGCCGCCTTCTCTGCGCCTGAGCTCATTTGAAATGGACAGACGCAAAGTGGAAAAGTGTGCTGTGGTCTGATGAGTCCACTTTTTAAATTGTTTTTGGAAATTATGGACATTGAGTCCTCCAGACAAAAGAGGAAAAAGAGCGTCCAGATTGTTACCAGTGCAAAGTTCAAAAGCCAGCATCTGTGATGGTGTGTTAGTGCCCATGGCATGGGCAACTTACACATCTGTGAGGGCACCATGAATGCTGAAAGGTACATCCAGGTTTTGGAGCAACACATGCTGCCATCCAAGCAACGTCTTTTTCAGGGACATCCCTGCTTATTTCAGGAAGACAATGCCAAGCCACATTCTGTACATATTACAACAGCGTGGCTTTGTAGTAAAAGAGTGCAGGTACTAGACTGGCCTGCCTGCAGTCCAGACCTGTCGCCCACTGAAAATGTGTGGCACATTATGAAGTGCAAAATACAACAACAGAGAACCCGGACTGTTGAACAACTGAAATCGTGCATCAAGCAAGAATGGGAAAGAATTCCACCTACAAAGCTTCAACAATGAGTGTCCTCAATTCCCAAACACTTACTGAGTGTTGTTAGAAGGAAAGGTGATGTAACACAGTGGTAAACATACCACTGTCCCAGCTTTTTTGAAACGTGTTGCAGGTATCCATTTCAAAATGAGCAATTATTTGCAAAAAAAACAATGAAGTTTATCAGCTTGAACATTAAATATCTTGTCTTTGTGGTGTATTCAATTGAATATATGTTGAAGAGGATTTGCAAATCATTGTATTCTGTTTTTATTTACATTTTACACAACGTCCCAACTTAATTGGAATTGGGGTTATATGATCCATGTACAACCCCAATTCCAATGAAGTTGGGATGTTGTGTAAAATGTAAAATACTATGAAGCCACGCTGTTGTAACACGTGCAGAATGTGGCTTGGTATTGTGTTGCGGAAATAAGCAGGGACGTTCCTGAAAAAGACGTTGCTTGGATAGCAGCATGTGTTGCTGCAAAACCTGGATGTACCTTTCAGCATTGATGGTGCCATCACAGATGTATAAGTTGCTCATGCCATGGGCACTAACACACCCCCATACCATCACAGATGCTGGCTTTTGGACTTTGTGCTGGTAACAATCTGGATGGTCATTTTAACTTGCACTTGTAGATGTAGCGACGAACTGTGTTAACCGACAGTGGTTTTCTGAAGTGTTCATGAGCCCACGCAGTAAGATCCTTTACACAGTGATGTCAGTTTTTAATGCAGTGCTGCCTGAGGGATTGAAGGTCACAGGCATTCAATGTTGGTTTTTGACCTTGCTGCTTACGTGTAGAAAGTTCTCTAGATTCTCTAAATCTTCTGATTATATTATGGACTGTAGATGATGGAATCCCTAAATTCCTTGCAATTAAAAGTTGAGAAATATTGTTTTTAAACTGTTGGGCTATTTTTTCACACAGTTGTTCACAAAGTGGTGATCCTCGCCCCATCTTTGCTTGTGAACGGCTGAGCCTTTTGGGGATACTCCTTTTATACCCAGTCATGACACTCACCTGTTTCCAATTAGGTGTTCTTTGAGCATTCATCAACTTTCCCAATCTTTTGTTGCCCCATCCCAACTTTTTTGAAATGTGTTACAGGCATCCATTTCAAAATGAGCAAATATTTGCACAAAAACAAAAAAAGTCTATCAGTTTGAACTTTAAATATCATGTCTTTGTGGTGTATTTAATTTGCAAATCATTGTATTCTGGTTTTTTTTTTTACATTTTACACAATGTCCCAACTTCACTGGGACTGGGGTTGTGGATGGCTTTATTTCTTCTGTAGCTTTGCAGTCATTTTTACACCGTGATCCAGCTTTTTTTTTTTTTTTTTGAGCAAGTTAAAAACATTATCTATTGCGCACATTCATCTTTTAGAGTCCGTACATTACTCAAAGGGAGTAGGATGAAGTAAAACTTATATTTTCTACCCCCTTTCACATGTATTATTTTCGGCTGTGCAGACAAGAATAAATAAAAAGTTTTGAGATCATACATACCTATATAAACACACACCTTGCATTATACATATCAACATATATTTACATAAATACATTACTTCTATACACAAATACCCTTGCTACCACCACACCAATACACACACTAGATTCAATGAAACTTGATAATATAACAATTTTAACCCACATACATGCACCCATGGGCACCCAGGCCCATGCATGCATGCACATTTCCCTGTATTCGATTAGACTTGATGATATAATAATTTTTTATCCACATACATGCACCCATGGGCAACCCGCGCCCACGCATGCATGCATGTTTCCCTGTATTCAATATGACTTAATAATATAACAATTTTATCCACTTACATGCACACATGGGCAACACGTGTCCATGCATGCATGCACGTTTCCCTGTATTCAACATGACATAATAATATAACAGTTTTTATCCACACACATGCACCATGGGCAACCTGTGTACACGTGTGCATTCATGTTTCCCATACATTCGATATGACCCGATAATATAACAGTTTAGATCCACAAACATGCACACCTGTATATATACTGAAAATTATGTTATTCCGTTTCATATTTTTTTAATATTTTAAGTTTTAAATTTGTTTTGAATTGATGTAATGTCAGTTAGGTTATTCCATAAATCCACCCCATGTCTCTTAAGGCACATTTGTTTCATTGTTGTACTTGTGTTGTTGTACTTGTTGTACTTAACTTTGTGGTTGTGTTACTGACTTCAAAATCACTCTTTTGCGCGTTGCCGTTCTGCATTCCTGGACAGTCGCCTCTGCGCTTCTTCTCACTGAGTTTACTTCCTCCGTGGCTTTGCTGGGTTTATTTCTTCCCCGGCTTTAAACACACAGCCATTTTGACACCACAATCCAACTTTTAACTTTGTGTTCATCTGTTACTGACTGCAAAACCACTTTCACTGCATCAGAGCGCATTATATCCATTATAACAAGCTGTTAAATCAATCATAAACATAGTTTTACAGCTGCTTATAAAGAAGGAATGAACATGCAACTGTTTTCCCAAGCTATTACAATAAAAACATTACAAATACTTACCTTTTAAGCTGTTCTAAATACTTTCTCCACCTCAGAGCCCAAGACAGAGACAGCAAAAAAGCTACAAATGTCCTCTGTGATTCTGGAAGTGGTTAGAAGTGTTTTCAACATCACAACTGACAGAAAATGATTAATCCGCTGTAAAATTATTATTTTATATACAGCGTCTGGTGCACAAAGCAGGTGGGATTGTCGTGCGCAAGAGGGCTGAGACGAGCATGTCCAGCCGCCAGATGCTCAGATAATGGGCTTTTAACAGCCGTGTCCTCTCCAGACATGCCTCTCAAATCCTCGTTTGTCCTCATAGTACCTCGTACAGAACGGTGGAGAGCAAGCCACGCTCCGGTCGGCCATCAACATGCTGAAATAACCAGATCATTTCCAGAGTGAACGTTGTGGTGACGCGGGACCGTCGTGTGACTATCCGAGAAATTGCGGAAGAGGTGGACATCAGCACTTTTTCGGCACATTCCACTGTGACAGAAGATTTTGCCATGAAAAGAGCGGCGGCGAAATTCATGCTGCTGCTGACAGCGGCGCAAAAGCGCATGTGTGTTGGAAGTCTCACAGGACATACTGTGACATGCCCACCTCTTCCACAATTTCTTGGATAGTCACGCGACTGAAAAGTCACCGAAAGCCGTCTGAATCATCCGAATGGTTTCCACCTGGTTGTCACCCAGTTTCTGGCAAAATTTGATGCAGCGCTGCTCCAGTCGTTCCGTCTTTTTCCTTGAAATGAAAATCCGCAGAGTGCACAGCACACGCCCTACACAAAGGCTGCTTACCAGAAAATATGATATGATACGATACGATACATTTTATTTTCCCCTCAGGGAAATTTGTCTTGGACTCATGCAAGTGCCTTTACAAAAGGAAAACAAACAGATACAAGTAAAAACACAACCACATCCATAACAATTAACACCATAAGTATTGCACAATTCCAATTTTAGACATTATTGTTTAGCAATTTGATGGACATGGGGACAAATGAATTTTTGAGTCTATTCAGTCTGCTCCGAGGGACTCTATACCTTCTCCCAGAGGGAAGGAGAGTATACTCTGTGTGAAGGACATGAGCTGAATCCATCAATATCCTCTGAGCTGCTTTCAAGACAGACTCTTCATAGAGTGAGCTGAGGGACTGATATTGTTTCTTTCCAATTATCTTCATTGCATTATCAATTTGTTAAGTTTTGTTTTAAGTTGTACAGAGAGGTTGCCGTACCAGGCAGTCATGCCATATCTGACTAGGCTCTCTAGCACTGCCTGGTAAAACAACAACATTATTTTTTGATTGACACCATACAAACAAAGTCTACGAAGAAAATAAAGTCTCTGATGGAGTCGAGAACACAAACTGTCCACATGTACAGTCCAGCTGAGAGTATTGTCTATGTGCAGCCCCACGTACTTGTATGAGCTGACCTGGTCAATAGGAGTACCATGTATGACCACAGGAGTATGGTCCCCAACAGTCCTTGGATCCAGAATCATTTCCTTGGTTTTATTAACATTTAAAAACCAAGTGGTTGTCATCACACCACTGCACAAAGTGTTTCACTTCAGAGAAGTACTTTGTTGGACTTGAGTCTTTGTGCAGTAGGCTCAAAATGACTGTGTCATCAGAAAATTTAAAAACAAAGTTATTACAGTAATTATTTGTACAGTTATTAGTATAAAGAGTGAAGAGAACAGAACTGACACAGCCTTGTGGTGCACCTGTGCTTGATGATTTGAGTACCGAAAGAGCTTGGTTAACACGGACTTCTTGTAATCTATTAGTTAAAAAAGAATGATACCATCTAATTAAAAATGGGTTGACATTCATTTCCTTTAACTTAGACAGCAACAGGTATGGTTGTAATGTATTAAAGGCTGAACTGAAATCAACCAATAAAATCCGTGCATATGCAGTAGGATCTTCCAAGTGCTTAAGTGAAAGGTGGGTTAAGCTGTTGATGGCATCATCAGTGCCTCTACCCTGCCTATAAGCAAATTGGAGTGGGTCAAGTACAGGATTAACATCCGTCTTGAGGAAAGATAGCATAATCTTTTCGAAGCACTTGCTTACAACAGATGTTAAAGCTATTGGCCTATAGTCATTGTTTCCAGATGAGCACGATTTTTTGGCAATTGGAACAATAATGGATCTTTTCCAGAGGGTTGGTACAGTATGAAGGTCTACAGACTGCTGGAAGACAAGACACCAAGCAGGGGCCAATTCTTCTGCACATGCTTTTATAAGCATTGCAGAGATGCCGTCTGGACCGGTGGATTTTTTTGTAGACACCTTCTTAAAGATTGATTGAACTCTCCATGGGTCGATTGCAATCCTGGTATTTTGGTCAACAGGAAGGTTTTCCAAAATATTCTTACAATCATCGGAAAAATCTTGTATTTCAAACCTCAAAAAGAAGTCATTTAGCTCGTTTTCTTTTCCTTGATCATCATTTGTTGCAAGTGTCTTTTTAGCTGGGTTCATGTTTGTTATTGTCTTGATGTTATCCCACAGCCTTTTAATGTCTGATTCTCTAAAGTTCTTCTCAATAGTTTCCCTGTGTAGTATCCTGGCCTTTTTCAGCAATGTATTAAGTTCTCTTTGTACCGCTTTCACACTCATTCTGTCTTTGTTCTTAAATGCTATTTTTTTCCTGTTAATACACTCTTTCACTGGTTTAGTTATATACGGCTTATTGTTTGGATACACTGTAACTTCTTTCTTACTCATAACACTGTCTACACAAAATTTAATGTAATCTGTTATTGTTTCGGTGGCTTCATTTATTTCCATTTCATGGAATATTTCCCAGTTAGTACAGAGAAAAGATCCTTTAAGCATCTCCATATTGTCTCTGTCCCATAAAGTCACTGTTTTTGTTTGTGGCTTACTCCTTTTGAGAGCGGTCTTATAGAGCGGGATCAGCTGGACAATATTATGCTAAAATGATGCAATCGACGGGCGTGAAAAAGTTCATGCATGCGCACGAAGGTTCAAGGTTTGCTCATGCAAGCACGTGATTGAAATCCATCAGGTTTTTACAAAAAATACGAAGGTCCGATACGTTTCTAACAGACCTCATATTTGATCGAACAAAATGGGCAGTTGCATCAACTGTTGAGCTACAACTGATAATTGTTTCTATGTTCGAGTATTTTGAAAAACAACTCAGATTCTGATGGAAAATTGGAGTGATTTTTAAAACTGTCAGGAAAGTGACTGCTTTGGACAAAATTACAATCATGAACAATCACTTAGCAATCCCAGCACAATGACTTGGAGCAAAGTAGTCTTGGTAAGACAAATATTGAGATAATGACACATCCCCTATAACTGTAATACTGGACGGCAGCCAGCATTACAGTCCTGGGTAAAATTCCAGAGGGCTCAATATCCAAGTATGCTTGGAATATATCACTTCATGTGTGTTAAATTTGGTGTTTTTGTTTGACAGTTGATCTGATTCTTGATCTGATTATTGACTATGTTGTGTTTGAGTATATATGATGTTGGATAACACAGTTTCATTGACACAAAGTTTCAAAGTCTGCTCCAATAGTCTGACTTGGAGTTTGTCAAATGACTCCAACAGCTGAAATGTGGGAGGAGGAGCGACTGTGAGGCTGTAAGATGTGAGCCACAAAACAGCTGAAGGGCCACTCCAGCCCACGCTCAGGATGGATTGGTCACACTCCTGCAGCCATGCTGAGCATCATGGACTGAAATGACAATCGGAAATGAATTACATTTAGAATAAGTTTGGATCTTCTTCTAGACCTTGTCAAAGTCACTATCCACCTAATCCAGTTGACTGACAATCTCTGATTTTTCAGTTGTTGCGAAATGGCTCCAGGAGACATTTCTGAATTTTGTAGATTTATGATGCTTCTTCTTAGATCTTAGATCTGGACCTTCCCATTGCAGTGTGTGTTTGTAGCTATAAAACACAGCACTCTTGTGTTGGCACAGAGAAGCTACCAGCTGTAGTCAATCATGATCAATAATGTGAAGTTAAGAAGCCTTGGTAACTTAAAAAACACACCCAAACACACGGGCAAACAAATTCTTTATCCACCACATTATCTGGATCATGATAGAAGTTTCTTAAAAACCAGTTCAGCACTTTTGGAGCAATTTTGCGAACAGGCAGAAAATCATATTGCAATCTGGACACCATTAAGTGTTTGTTACTCTGCCCCTCTTGGGTCATTTGGCAAATATCCACCAAACCTGGAAGAAGGATGAAGAGCGACCGTGAGAATTCCTTTAAACGGATTGTTTTATTAATGGTTAACTGGAGTCAAAGGTCAAAATTTCAGTGTATCTGTCTGTCTGTTCCCCTACTCCACCAGACAGCAAAATCACCAGTGTCAGATTGACACTAACAGTGTTAAAGTCAGCTACAGGGCTATACACTGGAGCTGCGCTTCACCGCATCCATGACACCACGAAACTGCCTTGGTCCTGGATGGCACTGCACATTCAGCACTGTATATGTATTTGTTTTATTTAAACTATGTGTTGTGTGGGCCGCTGAAGAGGAGGTACTGCTGGCCCACCACCACAAGATGGCGCCCTGCTTGAAGTGCGGGCTTCAAGCACGAGAGGGCGTCGGAGCGACCGGGAGTGACAGCTGTCACTCATCATCCGTACCAGCTGTCACTCATCATCCGTACCAGCTGTCACTCATCCACTACTCATCACCACCACCATAAAGGCCGGACTGCAACTCCACCTCCCCGCCGAGAAATCAGCTACCATTCAGGTAATATTCTCTGCTGTACTTAACACTGACTAATAGTCTGAACTTCTTTGCAGCCGTTTTCCTGTGGGTATTGCCTTATCTGTGGGATTGGCGTTTGGTGTGATCAGCGACGGCTTCGCTTCACACCCCAACCAGACAAGTGGTTAGACAGGAGCTGCACGAGTGTGTGATTGGAGGTGGAGGTTTTCCCTCCTAACTGTATACAGACTGTGGGATTACTGAGTGTGCGAACTCACACTCATCAGGACTGTCTCTGTTCTCTGCCAGCAGTACCGGGTCTGACTGCTAAAGACAGCGGCCACCTGGGGCGCAGGGCTTGGCGGCTCCGGTGTTCTTCAGCTCTGTTGGTGGTGGAAGCTGTGTGGGATCCGGCTCTTCTCTCGCCAGGCGTCTTCTATCGTCGAGCCTGCCCACACGTCACTTTGTGTATAATTGACAGTCCACCATATTGTTATTGTCTGTACGTCGTTGTGCGATTCACAACATTAAATTGTTACTTTTGGCTTATCCATTGTCCGTTCATTAACGCCCCCTGTTGTGGGTCCGTGTCACGACACTTTCACAACACTATGTACTTTTTCCCAAGATGGAAGAGTTTTAACAAGTTAACACTTTCAAAAGTTAGAGTGGACACATTTTAACTGAGTCTTCCAGCTTCTGTTTTTGCACAGGGCACAAGAGCTGATCTGAAACTGATTTGGCAGAAGTTTAACACTGGATGCTCTCGCTGACAAAACACCATTTTAAGTGTGCATACATTTTAAGTGCACTGTTTGTTTGGCGGGCAGCACCGTGGATTAGTGGTTAGCACTGTTGCCTCACAGCTAAGAGGTCATGGGTTCAGCTCCCACTCCGGTTTCCTCCCACATCCAAAGACATGTGTGTTAGGTGGATTGGAAACTCCCTGTTGGGAAGGTGTCGTAGCACGGACCCACAACAGGGGGCGCAAATGAACGGACAATGAGTAAGCCAAAAAGTAACAATTTAATGTTGTGATAATACACAACTAAATGTACAGAAATTTGCACAGTCAATAAACACCAGGTGACATGTGGGCAGGCTCGAAGATAGAAGACCCCTGACGAGAGAGAAGCCGCGTCCCACACGGCTTCCACCACCAACGGCCTGAAGAACACCGGAGCCGCCAAGTACCGAGTCCCCAGGTGGCCTCTGTCTTCGGCTGTCGACCCTGGTACTGCTGGCAGAAAGCAGAGATAAGATGTATGAGTGTGAGTCCGCACACTCAGTAATTCACAGTCCATACACAGTTAGGAGGGAACACCTCCACCTCCAATCACACACTCGTACAGCTCCTGGTTCAACCACTTATCTGGGTTGGGATGTGAGGCGAAGCCGTCGCTGTCACACCAAACGCCAATCCCTCAGACAAGGAAACACTCCAGGAAAAACGGCTGTAACAGAAGTTCAGGTTAAACACACAAAGTGTCTGTCAGCAGAGAAATTACCTTTGTAATGGTAGTCGATTTCTCGGTGGAGAGGTGGAGTTGCACTCCGGCTTAAGTAGTGGTGTAGATGAGTGACAGCTGGTGTGATGAGTGACAGCTGTCACTTCCTCTGGGTCTGGCGCCCTCTCGTGCTTGGAGCCCGCACTCCAAGCAGGGCGCCCTCTGGTGGTAGTGGGCCAGCAGTACCTCCTCTTCAGCGGCCCACATAACACTCCCTCTGATAATAATGAAGAAGAAACCTTAAGCAAACCAGATTCAGAGGGGTGACCCATTGCTTAGTTCATTCTAACAGTTGCATGGTTGTTACAGAATTTTGCCAATTTTTACAAGCAGAAGAAACACAAAGAAAATGCAGAACTAATAAAAGCATAGTCTGTTATTGAGATAAAAGACAAGCATTCATTGGCGCAACAGGCAGGGCATCCTGAGGTCAGTCCGGCACTCTAAGGTGCAGGACCAGCAGCACTGAAGGTCTTGGTAGTGGCTTGGACAGAGAGAAAAAGAGCAGAATCAGTCAGCCGTAAATAGCTGCACCTAAGGTATTAGTTCACCAGCAGTAAATCAACAGGTAAGCAAAGAGATTACTAATTTGGTCACTGGCAGCAAGGCCTGTGCTTCACTAACAGACACATAATTTAGATGTAGTGTGGCTGAGATCTGTTCCAAATTCAAAAGACAAGAAGCAGGTGGTGCATCTGGAAAGTATTCACAGCATTTCATGTTTTCCACATTTTGTTATGTTACAGCCTTATTCCAAAATGAATTAAGTTTATTTTTTCCCTCAAAATTCTACTCACAACACCCCATAATGACAACATGGAAGCGTTTTTTAATTAATTTATTTTTTGGACCATTTTATTAAAAGTAAAAAAAAACTGAGAAATCACATGTACCTAAGTACATAAGTCTCCCAGTTCCTGCCACTGAAAAACACACAGCATGGTTTGTGCACTGACATGCATCGTCAACTGTGGGACCCTACATGTGGACAGGTGTGTGCCTTTCCAAATCATGTCCAATCAACCCCATGTGGACTCCAATTAAGCTGTAGAAACATTTCAAGGATGATCAGTGGAAACAGGATGCACCAGAGCTCAATTTTGAGCTTCATGGCAAATGCTGTGAATGCTTATATCCATGTGATTTCTTAGATTTCTTATTTTAATAAATTTGCAAAATAAAAAATAAAAAATTATGTCAATATTTGTGGCAGCAATACCATATGCGAGAACCAAATCCAGGGTATTTCCACTAATGTGTGTTGAATCCTGAATGAATTAGTGGAATCCTAATACATCCATAATTCCCATAATTTCTTTGCAGAGGGGATCAGAAGGCTTATTTATATATGAATGTTGAAGTCACCGATAATCAGAATGTTATCTACTGTATAATAGTTGACAAGTTAGAGGTGAACTCACCAAATTCATCTAAGATTTCAAAATATGGGCCAGGGGGCCTATATACAGTGACAAAGTAATACGGCTGATTTTTATTCTTCTGACCTTGGCAATATGTAGCATTGTGGGCACAGCAGCGAATCAAATGTTCAAACTGTCATGAACTGAGGTGCTGTGGCACAGAAGGTGGTTGAACACATATGCAGACTCAAAACTCAGCGATAGGAGTAAAAGGCTTTATGTCAAAAAATCAGGCTGGGGTACGGTTCACAGGAAGGCTGTCAGTGAAGCGGCGGTACAGGCAGGAGTCAAGCAGAGGCGTAGTCACAAAACAAGCATAGTTCCAAAATACAGGGTCTGAGGCAGGAGCGAGGTCAAAATGAAATGGCAAGACATGGCAAGACAAGACAGAGCAGAAGACAAAGGCTGGAACATGGACAAAAAATCACAATGAACTGGCAGAGAAAAAAAGGACAAGCAGGGTTTAAATACACTGATGGTAATTAGGGAAAATTGAACACAGGTGTGGAGAACATTCAGGAAGGGGGTGTGGTCCTAATAAATCCATCCATCCATCCATTTTCTTCCGCTTCATCTGGAACACACCTCCCCCAGCTCCTCTGGGGGAACCCCGAGGCATTCCCAAGCCAGCCGAGAGACATAGTCCCTCCAGTGTGTCCTGGGTCTTCCCCGAGGCCTCCTCCCGATGGGACGTGCCCGGAACACCACTCCAGCGAGAGGTCCAGCGGGCATCCGGAAAAGATGCCCGAGCCACCTCAGCTGGCTCCTTTCAACGTGGAGGAGCAGCAGCTCGAGTCCGAGCTCCTCACCCTATCTCTAAGGGAACACCCAGCCACCCTGTGGAGGAAAATCATCTCGGCCGCTTGTACTCGCGATCTCGTGATTTCGGTCATGAGCCAAATCTCATGACCATAGGTGAGGGTCGGAACATAGAACAATCGGTAAATCGAGAGCTTTGCCCCCCTACTCAGCTCTCTCTTCACCATGACGGTCCAATACAGCGACTGCATCACTGCAGATGCTGCACCAATCCGTCTGTCGATCTCATGTTCCATCCATCCCTTGCTCGTGAACAAGACTCTGAGATACTTAAACTCCTCCACTTGAGGCAAGGACACTCCACTGACCTGAAGAGGGCAAGGCACCTTTTTCCGGTCAAGAACCATGGCCTTGGATTTGGAGGTTCTGATTGTCATCCTGGATGCTTCACACTCGGCTGCAAACCACCCCAGTGCACGCTGAAGGTCCTGATTTGATGAAGCCAACAGAACCACATCGTCTGCAAACAGCAGAGATGAGATTCTGTGGTTCTCAAACCAGACCCCTCTACACCCTGACTGTGCCTAGAAATTCTGTCCATAAAGGTAATGAACAGAACTGGTGACAAAGGTTAGCCCTGGCAGAGGCCGACGTGCCCTGGAAACAGGAGTGACTTACTACCGCCAATGTGAACCAAGCTTCTGCTGCGGTCATACAGGGACCGGATAGCTCTTAACAAAGGACCCCGGACCCCGTACTCCCGTAGCACCACCCACAGGGCGCCTCGAGGGACGCGGTCGAACACTTTCTCCAGATCCACAAAACACATGGACCACCACCCCGGTCTGCCAATCCAGAGGCACTGTCCCCGACCGCCATGCGATTTTGCAGAGATGTGTCAACAGTCCCACAACACCCAGAGATTTAAGATACTCTGGACAGATTTCATCCACCCCAGGAGCCTTGCCACGGAGGAGCTTTCTGACCACCTCGGTGAATTCGGCCTGGGTAATGGGTGAGTCTGCCTCTGAGTCCCCAGTCTCTGCTTCCTCTTTGGAAGATATGACGATGGAATTGAGGAGATCCTTGAAGTATTCCTTCCACTGCCCGACAACATCCCTAGTAAGTGTCAACAGCTCCCCACCCACACTGTAGACAGTGTTGGTGAAGAGCTGCTTCCGCCTCCGGAGGTGTCAAACGGTTTGCCAGAATTTCTTCGAGGCTGACCAATAGTCCTCCTTCATGGCTTCCCTAAACTCCTCCCAGACCCGAGGTTTTGCCTCTGTGAGCACACAGGCTGCAGCACGCTTGGCCTGCCGGTACCTGTCAGCTGCCTCCAGAAACCCACCTGCCAACAAAGACAAGTAGGGCACCACCGGGTTCGTGGATTGCTGCCGCGACAGGAACCAGAGACCCTGCAACCACAGCTGCGAACGGCCGCATCGACAATGGAGGTGGAGAACACCGTCCATTTGGAATCCATGTCTCCAACCTCCCCTGGGATCTGGGAGAAGCTCTCCCGGAGGTGGGAGTTGAAGACCTCGCTGACAGAGGGTTCTGCCAGTCATTCCCAGTAGACCCTCACGAAACGTTTGGGCCTGCCTGGTCTGACCGCCTTCCTCCCCTCCCAGCAGATCCAACTCACCACCAGGAGGTGATCCGCCAACAGCTCTGCCCCTCTCTTCACCTGAGTGTCCGAGACATGTGGCCAAAGGTCAGATGATACGACTACAAAGTCGATCATCGACCTCCGGCTCAGGGTGTCCTGGTGCCATATGCACGTATGGACACCCTTGTGCTTGAACATGGTGTTCGAGATGGACAAACTGTGGCTAGCACAGAAGTCCAACAACTGAACACCACTCGGGTTCAGATCGGGGAGGTGGTGCTTCCCAATCACCCCCCAGGTGATTGGGAAGGTCTCACTGTTGCCGCCTACATGGTCGTTGAAGTCCCCCAGGAGAGCAATGGAGTCCCCAACCAGAGCACTATCTAGTACCCCTCTCAGGGACTCCAAGAAGGTTGGGTACTCTGCGCTGCCACTCGGCAGGCCGAGACAACAGAGACCTGTCCCCAACCCAAAGGCGTAGGGACGCGACCCTCTTGTTCACCGGGTGAACTCCAACACATGGCGACTGAGCTGGGGAGCAATGACCAATGTTACCCCCGCCCGCCGCCTCTCCCCGTGGGCAATGCCAGAAAAGTGAATCGTCCAGCCCCTCTCCTGTAGTTGGGTACCAGAGCCCAAGCTGTGCGTGGAGTTGAGCCCGACTATCTCTAGTTGGTACCTCTCAACCTCCCTCAAAAGCTCAGGCTCCTTCCCCACCAGCGAGGTGACGTTCCATGTCCCGACAGCCAGAGGCTGTGAGGGCGGACCGGGCCGCTGGGCCACCCGCCCTCGACCGCCACCCAGTCCTCTCTGCACCCGACCCCCATGGCCCCCTCAGCAGGTGGTGAACCCACAGGAGGGCGGGCCCACATCGCTCTTTCGGGCTGGGCCTGGCCAGGGCCCGTGGGCTAAGGCCCGACCACTAGGCACTCACGCGCGAGCCCCAACCCCACGCCTGGCTCCAGGGTGGGCCCCCTCCTCCGCCGTACTGGTTGACGTCTCGGTCGTTGATATTATACTGGTCATGGGAGCTTCTGGTCTGCCCTTAGTCTGAACCGTCCCCTAGGACCTGTTTGCCATGGTAGAACATAGCTCCTAGGATCATCCGGGTATGCAAACTCTCCCACCAGGATAAGGTGGCAGTTTGAGGGGGCATTTTTCAGAGAATGTGAATGATAACACAAACCTTTTTTTCCACTCATAGTTAGTGGTTGGGTGAAACCATTTATTGTCAAGCAGTTGTGTTTACTATTTTTAAATCAATGACAACAACTGATCAAAGGTTTACAGACCCCAGTTCTTAATATTGCCCCCTTTAACATCAATGACAGCTTGAAGTCTTATCAAAAGTTTACATAGCCCAGTTCTTAATATTGCCCCCTTTAACATCAATGACAGCTTGAAGTCTTTTCTGGTAGTTGTGGACGAGGCTCTTTACTTACTCTGATGGTAAAGCTGCTTATTCTTCTTGGCAAACAGCCTCCAATTCATGTAAATTCCTGGGCTGCCTTGCATGAACTGCACGTTTGAGATCTCCCCAGAATGGCTCAATGATACTGAGGTCAGGAGACGGAGATGGCCACTCCAGAACCTTCACTTTATTCTGCTGTAGCCAATGACAGGTCGACTTGGCCTTGTGTTTTGGCTCATTGTCACGTTGGAACGTCCAAATATGTCTCATGCGCAGCTTCCGGGCTGATATGTGCAAAGTTTCCTCTAGAATTTTCTGATAACATGCTGCATTCATTCTGCCATCAATTTTCACCAAGTTTCCTGTGCCTTTATAGCTCACACATCCCCAAAACATCAGCTATCCACCTCCATGCTTCACAGTAGGAAGGGTGTACTTTTCATCATAGGCCTTGATGATTTGAAATCTGAAATAATTGACCAAAAAAAAAAATTACAGGGTAGCTGGAGGCTGGGGTAGATGGAACCTGTCCCAGTGGTCATTGGGTGAGAGGTGGGGTACAGGCCACAAGTGTATCACAAGGCCACATATAGACAGCTGGAGGGAACCTACGCAATGTAGGGAACTTATGAGCAGAACATGCAGATGCCACACAGAAAGGAACGTGTAAAAAATGAGCATAACATTTAAATAAAATGTCGATTTAAGAAAAATGACACAAAGATTAATTTCCTGAGAACTTTTGAGTTAATCTATAATGACTAGTGCAGCTACTATTACTTGCAGACTTTCTGTCTGCACACTGTGTTGCAGTCTGTTGTACAATAAGTGACAGAATAAATGTGGACCATATAAACAGGGGATTGGTTGAAGATTATCTGTAAAACCTTTAGTGACCAGGAGCATGCTCTTCTCCTTCATTTTTTTACTGCAAAGCTTTGTGTAAGCAAAGCAGCCTGCCCCAACTATCTTTAGCCCCTGCTGGCAACTGAGTAGAAGTGCCTGACTTATCTTCACTGCTGTCATCGAGGCTGCCAGTATTTTTAGGGGACAGCAGCAGCTGCAAAAGCATTTAACAGTCTTCCATGCGCAATGACACTTGGAGTGTCTAACGTCTGAATGACGCAGAGGTTCAGGGGATCACTCTGAAGTTGTTAAACTGGAACCTTGTGTTGTGGATACTGATGTTCTGTTTTCGATCCCTCCTGCTCCAGAAAAATGGAAAACGATGTGGTGGTGTAGAACGTAAGACCTTTAAGGAGAGCATGTGTTTGATTCTGAAAGCAACTTGGGACATCACACGAGATGGGTGGCGTTGCTTCTTCAGTGGAAGAGAGCCTGCGACACTGGAATGCATGTTGACGGTCATTCCTTGCGACTGAAGCGAGGTAGGTCATGTGAGGGGTCCACGGCACAGCACATAGGGGGCAAAGGTCATTCCAATTAAATGAGACAAGCAAACACAGGGGTTAATTGCCCTCTTTAAACCACCAGAGGGAATACTGAAGACTGATTCAATGCAACAGAGAATGTGAGTTCATATAACTTGCAGTGTTATACATGTAAAGAAATAAATTAACAGCTTGTAAAATTGATGTAAAATGGCAAATTTATATTCAAACTGATTTGACAGTTATTGAAAATACAATAGAGTTATACAAGAACATCAAACTCAGATTAGTGCTGTAGTGTGTATGCATGCATGTATGTGTGTGTATATATATATATATATATATATATATATATATATATATATATATATATATATATATATATATATATATATATATATATATATATGTGTGTGTGTGTGTGTGTGTGTGTGTGTGTGTGTGTGTGTGTGTGTGTGTAAATAACATAATATAAATAGCAGGATATAAATTTATGAATTGTTATAAATCATGTAAATGGTTCACTTATGATATACACAAATCATAGTGTTGAATTCATTAAGTGTGATAGAAAATTCAGTTTTTTGTTGGGTTTTTCATTTGTTTATTTTTTATTATTATTTGTTTGTTTATTTCTTATTTTTAACAACAATAAATTATTAATTTCTCCAAGGATTGATAATGATTTGCCTTTTTCTCTCTATCCCCTTCTTTGTGCTGAGGAATAAATGTTTAAAATGTCATTTAAAAATGATTTTCTTTTTATGATACCTAAAATGTCTTTTGTTGCACCACAAAGGACAATTTCATCAAATCTTTATTGGGAGATGCTCCAAATCACACCTTTGTGACATGCATGTGATTATCAAGGCAAAAGTTGTGGCAAAATATTGAGAATTTTCAAAGTACAAAAGAATAACAAACTCAAGCCTTTAAGAAGAGCCTGACTGATATTTATTTAGTCGTATGACAGAGAAAATCTGACATTTAAAGAAGGTATTCTGTCAGACGACTGCCAGCACGGAGCGTGATGAGATCGGCCTGTACTTCTGCGAGCCCGCGGAGTTTCATAGCTGTCTTTGTGATACCTGACACAAACTCCCTCGCAGGTCTCAATTTAGGATGTACTATATTAAGCACTTTCCCCATTGAAATACAGCACCAGCTGTACTGGCTCAGTCAATGACTGCTGTTGCAACAGGACTGGGCCGTTCATCCTCTCACAGCTAGCGTATGTTTTTCCTCGCATGCAGACAGATCTAATCCAATTAGCCCGAATAATCATACCACCCATTTGTGCTAAAATGCATGCATGAGTGAATGACAGATTCCAGACATACACTATAAATGGTTTAAAGCTACAGTGTGTAGGATTTAGGGGTATTTATCAGCAGAAGTGGAATACAACATTCCTAACCATTCATGTGTTAATTATTTTATAATTACATGTTACAACAAATTGATAAGCCCATCATGCCTACATGGGATTGGGTTCTATGTTGCCACAGTACATATTTTTTTTCACATTTTGCAACACAGCCAGAAGCAGGGGTGCCACCGGGGATTTTGGGCCCCATGAAAAGAAATCTTACTGGGCCACCCCCAATATTATTTTGTCAGTATTATAATTGTCTTAAGGGCCTCTCTTGGCCATAATCCTTGTTCTTATTCTCCCCTTTTTGGTAGCCCTGGCCAGAAGACTGAAGAAGAAAGAAGAAGAATCAGTAGTTGGTCCCCTTTACATTTTCTGTTGGTTAATACTGCAAGCTAACAAGTTTAAGAACCCTCACTTTTGTGAAATGCAGGCTCATATGTATTGCTTATCACAAGAGCATGCAGAATCCCTGTTTCTGTGTAGGCTCTCAGTTGTCCAGGTGGTTTCCATAGTAGAGAAGCTTGAATCTTCGACTGGACTGGGTTGCTTGACGCGAGGACGTTTCGCTTCAAATCGCAGAAGCTTCCTCAGCTAAAATTCTTGCTCTGGTGGTCTGATTTCTGTCTTGACTCTTGTAGAGAAGAATAATCAAGAAGTCACAAAAGCTGGAGTTTTAAACCTAACCAGACCCCTCCTACCGAGAGGCAGACTGCTGTAGGCTAGTGACTAAACAATAGCTCTAATTAGCACCTATTGTGCTCTAGTTAGCACCCTCCTAATGACAGGGCAGCTGTCCCTCCTAATGATGGGACAGACCCTCTCCTGATGGCTCCCTTGACAACTCTGCTGATGACTCATTACCATGAACAAAAGACTGAAACTGGTTTGACATGAGTACCCCGTTGTAAACAGGGGATAAAGTGTGTCTCAGACCCCCTCCCTGGTTAAGGCTGGGTTTCAGACGTTTCACAAAGAATGCCTCCTTGACTCCTCTCTCAAACCATTTCTTCTCTCTGGCTAATATTTGAACTTCCTTGTCCTCAAACGTGTGGTTAGTGTCTTTAAGGTGGAGATGAACTGCAGACTGAAGTCCACTGGCGCCCTCTCTGCGGTGCTGGTATAGCCTTTTGTGTAAAGGTTGCTTAGTCTCACCAATGTAGTGTTCGTTACAGTTTTCCTGACATCTGATAGAATACACTACATTGCTCTGTTTGTAACTAGGGATCCTGTCCTTCGGGTGAACTAATTTCTGTCTCAAGGTGTTAACCGGTTTAAAGTAAACTGGGATTTTGTGCTGTCTGAAGATCCTCTGTAGTTTTTCCCCTACTCCTGCTAAATAAGGGAGACACTCCTCTTCTTCTTGTCTCCGTCTCCTGTCTATCTGGTCTCTTTGTTCTCTGGGACGTCTGCACTTTGTTCAGAGACCAGCGTGGGTACCCACATACTGTGAGGGCTTTCCGGACAAGTTGTTGTTCTTTAGTCCTTCCCTCTTCAGTTGTGGGCACCTGTAGAATCCCTGTTGGCAAAGAAGTGACAATCTGAAGTGAAGTAAAATTCTGATGGCATAATGCAATCTGCAAACTCACCACCAGATGGCACTAAATCCTCCACACTGTGATTTTAAATACTTATCAAATGCTATGTAATGGTCATTTCATGTATAGCAGAATGTTTTCTGTAAAATCTGGAAATACTCCACAACAGACACATTCCTTATCTTACGTACACTCAAAAAATGGCTCTTTGGATGAACTCAATTTAATTATGTGCAGGATTTCCATCTAATGAATATATGTAGCCCCAACTAAAAAAAACATCTATGCAAGATAATGTAATTTAATTGAGTTGTGACTACATATAATTATTAGATGGAACCTGGTCCAATGAGTCAGTTTTTTTAGTGTATCACACAAACAAATGGCTCATATGTAGTATATATGTACAACCCCAATTTCAATGACGTTGGGATGTTGTGTGAAATGTAAATAAAAACACAATACAATGATTTGCAAATCCTCTTCAACCTATATTCAATTGAATACACCACAAAGACAAGATATTTAATGTTCAAACTGCTAAACTTTATTGTTTTGTTTTTGTTTTTGTTTTTTTGCAAATGTTTGCTCATTTTGAAATGGATGCCTGCAACACCTTTCAAAAAAGCTGGGACAGTGGTATGTTTACTACTGTGTTACATCACATTTCCTTCTAGCAACACTCAATAAGCGTTTGGGAACTGAGGACACTAATTGTGAGTATCATGATTTGGTATAAAAGGAGCAGCCCCAAACCTCATTCACAAGTAAAGATGGGGTGAGGATCACCACTTTGTGAACAACTGTGTGAAAAAATAGTGCAACAGTTTAAGAACAATGTTTCTCAATGTTCAATTGCAAGGAATTTGGGGATTCCATCATCTATAGTCCATAATCTAATCAGAAAATTAAAAAAATCTGGATAACTTTCTACACGTAAGCGGCAAGGCTGAAAACCAACACTGAATGCCCATGACCTTCGATCCCTCAGGCAGCACTGCATTAAAAACAGACATCATTGTGTAAAGGATCTTACCGCGTGGGCTCTAGAACACTTCAGAAACCCATTGTCAGTTAACATAGTTCGTCGTTACATCTACAAGTGCAAGTTAAAACTCTACCTTGCAAAGCGAAAGCCATACATCAACAACATCCAGAAACATTGCCACCTTCTCTGGGCCCAAGCTCATTTGAAATGGACAGACGCAAAGTGGAAAAGTGTGCTGTGGTCTGATGAGTCCACATTTCAAATTGTTTTTGGAAATCATGGAAGTTGTGTCCTCCAGACAAAAGAGGAAAAAGACCATCAAGATTGTTACCAGCGCAAAGTTCAAAAGCCAGCATCTGTGATGGTATGGGGGTGTGTTAGTGCCCATGGTATGGGCAACTTACACATCTGTGATGGCACCATCAATGCTGAAAGGTACATTCAGGTTTTGGAGCAACACATGCTGCCATCCAGGCAATGTCTTTTTCAGGGACGTCCCTGCTTATTTCAGCAAGACAATGCCAAGCCACATTCATGTATATTTTCATTTCATTTCATTTATTTATTTATTTCATTCATTTAAAAGAAGAAAAAAAAAAAAAACAGAAAAGCAGAAATAAAGCATCTCCATTACCAGAATGAAAAGGAGCAGAGAGAAGAACAAGTCTTATATTTTCTGCCCCTTTTTACAATACAATCTTTCAATATCCAGCGTCATTTTTCAACATTATTTAACAGATTGTATTTCTTTAACTTGTCACATACCACTGACTTATTTCATAATTATGATCATTATTAAATAGATTACATCTCTGACAGGTTACATTTTTAAACTTAAAACATTTTATACATTATTAACAAATTACATTTTTTTTAACTTCCTTACAGCCCACTAACTTATTTTATAGTTTCATACTTACTTAATACATCTAGTTTAATACGTTTTTTAAATAATTTAAGTGACCTTAATTCTTTAATTTCTTTGTTGAGATTGTTCCATAATTTTACACCATTTACTGCAGTACTCCGTTCTTTTACTCTGGTTCTGTATCTTGGTTTTCTAAAGACTTCTATTCCTTTCAGTTTATAACTACTTACTCTTTTCTCAAACATATTTTGAATGTTTGTTGGTAAAGTATTTTTATTTGCTTGGTACATTGTTTGTAATATTTTCAAATCGACCAAATCACGAAATTTAAGTACCCTGTACTTAATGAACAATGGATTAGATGGATCTCTAAAACCACTGTTGCTAATCACCCTTAAAGCCCTTTTCTGCAGAATAAACAAAGGTTGTATATAAGTTGTATATGTTGATCCCCAGATTTCTACACAATAAGTTAAATATGGGAAAGTCAATGAATTGTACAATGTTAATAAACCATAACTATTTAATGAATATTTTACTTTATGCAAAACAGCAATGGCTTTCGCTATTTTTCCTTTTATGTAATTTATGTGTGACTTCCATGTAAGATCTTCATCAATTATGACTCCTAAAAATTTCATTTCTTTTACCCTTTGTATATCCATTCCATCTCTTTGTAATGACACTTTTTTTTTTTTTGCTCTGTCATTAAACAATATGAAATTTGTCTTATTAATATTTAGTGACAGTCTGTTTATATCAAACCAATGCTTAACCTTTTCCAATTCTGTTTTTATCACTTGTGCTACTTCCTGTATATCTGATCCAGAGTAAAACAGCGTTGTATCATCAGCAAATAAAATGCTACCAAGCACATTAGATACATTCACAAAATCATTGATATACAAAATAAACAGTTTGGGTCCAAGTACTGATCCTTGTGGTACTCCATCACATCAAGCAAGAATGGGAAAGAATTCCACCGACAAAGCTTCAACAATTAGTGTCCTCAGTTCCCAAATGCTTATTCCCAAATATCTTGCCTTTGTGGTGTATTCAATTGAATATAGGTTGAAGAGGATTTGCAAATCATTGTATTCTGTTTTTATTTACATTTTACACAACGTCCTGATTTCATTGGAATTGGGGTTGTAGTGCCAAATAAATTAAATTAAATTATCTTTATTCTATATCTTTATTTGTGTTGGGGCTACATATGTTTATTAGATGGAAATCCTGTTCATAATTGAATTGATTTAACCCAATGCATCAGGTTTTTGAGTGTACTAATCCATGTCAAATTTTCTTTGTTTTGAAATTTGCACAGCGGAGAAGTTGGTCCTGCCCATTTCAAGTCACTTGTTGCTTTCCTGACTGCATAACGCGAAGTGAGGCCGACAGCAGAGCAGAAATGGATGTGTTTGGTGGCGCCCCACGTTTTTTGGCGTACCCAAGACCTGTGGTGGTTCAAAGTGGCACAGACGCAGTGCTAAAGTGTCAAATTGGTGGCGACCCAAGACCCGCAGTGATCTGGGAGCGAAATAACATAAAGATTGATCCACAAGGGCGATACAGGGTCTTCGAAGATGGAAATGTTTACAATCTCATCATTACAGCTGTGACTCTAGAGGACAGCGGCCAGTATATATGCAAAGCAAAGAACAGCATCGGTGAAACATATGCTGCTGCCACGCTTAAGGTTGAGGGCGAGGCACAAGAAATGGAGATACGAGAGGAAAATAAGCCACGATTCCTCATCAAGCCTCTTTCCACTCGTGTTGGTCGTGGGGATGATGCTGTCTTCTCCTGTAAGCTCTGGGGAAACCCCAGGCCAGACATTTTCTGGGAAAAGGATGGGCGAAAACTCAATGAAATATTTGAGAGCGCACATTTTTGCGTGGGACACCAGGACGGAGGATGGTTCCAGTTGAAGATCTTTAAGACACGTGCACCAGATGGTGGTGTCTATACATGCAAAGCCAGGAATGAGTTCGGGGAGTCATTAGCAGGAGCCGTACTACTGGTTGATGCGGGTCCCGGACACGAGGAAGAAGGGAGTAGGAATGGTTACACAAATGGTCACTGGAAACCCCATCAAGCAAAACAGAGGAGCAGCAGGCAGATGCCAAATAGGGTCAAAGATGATCCCATGACCATGTCGACTAAAGTGAAAATGTTTGCGGTGACAGAGGGCAAACATGCTAAATTCCGCTGCTTTGTGACTGGGAAACCCAAACCAGAAATAATCTGGAGGAAAGATGGCAGACTGATATTATCAGGAAGACGTTATTTGCTGTATGAGGACAGGGAAGGATACTTCACACTCAAGGTTCTTTACTGCAAACAGAAGGATAACGGAGTGTATGTTTGTGCCGCATCCAATACTGCAGGACAAACCCTCAGCGCCGTACATCTGTCCGTAAAGGGTAAGTTGAGACCATGTTCAACTTCTTCAGATTTTACATTTTGTGAAGACGGTAGTCTAAAATGTCATGAGTAAATGCAGCCACATTGAGCGTGTTTACTGCGGTGAGAGGAGGAGTGAGTGAGGGTGCGGCATGTGCTCGGATCACGTTTCTCTTCGTTGGATGGTGGAGTGATGTCAGTGATATATCTGCACAGACTCTCTAAGATCATGTGCTGGTGTTAAAAAGGATTCAAATAAAAGGAAATATGACTGCAGTATACTACCAAACAGTGGACAGACAGACAGACAGACAGACAGACAGACAGACAGACAGACAGACAGACAGACAGACAGACAGATAGATAGATAGATAGATAGATAGATAGATAGATAGATAGATAGATAGATAGATAGATAGATAGATAGATAGATATTAACATAACTCAAAAATGATAAATACTATCATACATAACGATAAAATCATTGAAAATAAATTAAAAGTGTTTGTGTACAATTACTAGCAATAGAACAGATTTTAAGACTGGTCTGAAATACTTCTAGTGAAGTAACATCCACAGACAGGCTGTTCCATAAGGTTAGATCACAAAAAGCAAATGCTTGGTGTATTGGTTAGGGCTGCTGCCTCCCAGCAAGAAGGTTGCAAGTTTGCTTCCGCCTCAGTCCTTTCTGTGTGGAGTTTGCAGGCTCCCTGTTTGTGTTGGTTCCCTCTGTGTGCTCCAACTTCCTCCCAGTTCCAAAGACATGCAGGTTAGGGGTATTGCTAACTCTAAATTGACTGAAGGTGTGAATGCCTATCTGTGTTGGCCCTGCGACAGACTTGCGACTTGTACCTCGCCTTTTGCCCAATTACCGCTGTGCAAGGTTACACACTCCATTCCACCCCCCTCCCCACCACACCCCACGACCATTAAATGGAATAAGCACGTTTCAAAAATGGGTGAATGGAATGTCCCACAGACATGTTTACCAAATGCTGAATGGTTAGTGGATTCTGCACTGATGATGGATTAGGAGCAAGTGTGATTGCCACACAGCAAATTTTGAAGAGTAAAGACACGAGAGAATGTTAAATCAAGTCTATCATAGTATAACTGCATGACGTATGTTTGTGGCCAGGGCCAGGTTTGATGTTTCAGCACCAGATCACTTGTACAATGCTGTACCAGGTCAGCCAAAGGGGAGCTCCCCAGTTGCCAAGCCAGTAGGAACGTCTTTTCAATCTGGACTTCACCTTGTTACATATTTCCCAACCATTTGTGACCTTGTCAACTACCACATCCTGCCAGCAACAACATTTTGTAACCACAGACATGGTGGGATCTGAACACCAGATGACTCATACAACTTGAAGCCAAGGCTCTTCCAAGTCAGCCAAAGAGGAATTGGCCAAAGGCTTTCAATCTGGACTTCACCTTGTTACAATAGGATGTATATTCTATTAGAGTTGATCAATTAATTTTATTCCATGGCAGAGGTGTATATGTAAAACAAACTACGTGCTCGTGTGTAGAGACCCTGCACCGATTGTAGCCTTTACAAACAGTGTGATCATAATTCACCTGTGTTTAGGTTAAATCAACTACAGTGCTTTAGTGCATTTGTTTCAAATCACTTTGTGATGAACTGAGGGCCATTTAGCACAGACTGGAGACCAATGTTCAAAACAGGCTTTGAAACATTCTGGGAAAGTTTTTTATTATTATTATTATTATTTATCCATCACTAATTAATTAATTTGAAGTCCCAATGAATTGTTTTGACACCATCCCCAGGAACACATTTTATCTATTTTTTTAAGCTGCCCATTGTGTCGTGTATTTCATTATGAATTTGCCATCATAGTAGCCATCATGGTTCTGCTGGCTTGTTAACTGTGCAGAACAGAGAAAAGTCCACATAACCTGTCCAGTGTTCACGAAGAACACAAATTATGTGTATGTGTGTTAAGCCAGAGCTGTTCATCATTTCCAATCATTTATCCAGCATCCACTAACTATCCAGCAGGTGGCAGTTCATTGATGAGATATTGCACAGACAAAACAAAGTTGCTCTTTCAATTGATGTGGTACATCAAAGTGCCACCAGATGGAATAGAGTGTGTCTTTATTATATCCTTCTTTTACTTGAGTGAGTTAGAAAATGATAGAGTTTATTGTTTTTGATTTATTATGTGCACAATCTGGCTTTTATGGATGTACTCATTCATTTCTTCCATCATCAACTTTTCAGAAATTTTGCTGTCAGTGGTACCACTGCAGGAGAAACCATCACAGTTATCATGTGACACTTGTTGCCTCCAAGATCTGCTAACTGAAACATACATTCATAACAGGACAGTCTAGTGAGCTGTCCAAAATCAGTAAATCACATTATCTTACACTTGAGGAGTAATGACATTTCTTAATTATCTCACATATGACCTGAAAGATATGTGCTCAAAAAGCGTAGGGTGGATTTCAACAGCAGTACGTATGATGGGTTCTACTAAGTCACTTAGCCCTTTTCCATAGAGTGATATTCTGTCCTGTTTCATCCCGAATAGCAAATTGGGGCATGTTTTGAAGCATCACATAACTTCTTGATCCATTGTTGTCAATCTTGAACAAACTTGGTAATAGTTACAGCCATGACCGGCGCCAGTTTTGAAATTGGGTTGAAGTTTTAGAAATTTTGTTGCGGTTCTGGCTAAGAACACAACCAGGCACAGCTTCACTTTTGTTTTAGAGTGGGACGCCAGGTATGTGCTTTATAAGATAGCATGAAACAAGGCAAGCAGGAGTTTGCCGTTTCATCCCATCTTTGCACATTTTCTGGATCGTAGGGGATCATCATAGAATGGTGCCCTGTGGAATGGGGTATTAGATTGTGACTGAAGTCTTTTGGAAGAAAATTGTTTCCTGTCATGGCCCAGAGAATTCCAAAGTCATAGCACCAGAAGAAAGCATTGTGCTACACCAGTCAAAAATAGATATTATCAGTTATCAAGTTGTTCACCAATGAATATGGCTTTATACACCCTGAAGAAAACCATACACCCAGCAGCCTTCAGCCTCAGGGTGTATGGTTTTCTTCAGGGTGTATAAAGCCATAGGGCCATAGGGTGTATGGTTTCCTTCAGGGTGTAAAAAGCCATATTCATTGGTAAAACAACTTGATAACGATTTTATCATATACCTATAAATGATAAATGTTGTATGGTTTTCTGAAGGGTGTAAAAAGCCATATTCATTGGTGAACAACTTGATAACGATTTTATCATATACCTATAAATGATAAATGTTGTATGGTTTTCTTCAGGGTGTATAAAGCCATAGGGCCATAGGGTGTATGGTTTCCTTCAGGGTGTAAAAAGCCATATTCATTGGTAAAACAACTTGATAACGATTTTATCATATACCTATAAATGATAAATGTTGTATGGTTTTCTGAAGGGTGTAAAAAGCCATATTCATTGGTGAACAACTTGATAACGATTTTATCATATACCTATAAATGATAAATGTTGTATGGTTTTCTGAAGGGTGTAAAAAGCCATATTCATTGGTGAACAACTTGATAACGATTTTATCATATACAGTGGTCCCTCATTTATTGCGGGAGTTACATTCTAAAAATAACCCGTGATAGGTGAAAACCGCAAAGTAGTCAGCGTTATTTTTTACAATTATTATAGATGTTTTAAGGCTGTAAAACCCCTCACTACACACTTTATACACTTTCTCAAACAGGCATTAACATTTTCTCACTTTTCTCTCCTGTGTAAACACTCAAAGTTCAAACCTTAGTAGAAAAAAAATAGAATGTTTTCCTATAAGTAATTATGATGGCTTTTAGAACTAACAAATTTAATTTTAACGATCAACCTACAAGGTTGGACACATAAGAAATTATTAATAGTGACTCACCAGTATTTCACAGTTCCTCTGACCGCGCCTCTTCATCGTGGCGCCGCTCCGCTGTTCAGATTCGCTGATTACTCGGGTGGTATGAAAACTATTACCCGTCTGCAAAACGGGTGTATTGCTATTTATTCTTTAGTGTTTTATCCAATCATAATGGCATATCATTTATAGGTATATGATAATGTTAAATATCATCAACACTCAGGGGTCCATAAGCATAAAAATAAAAATTTGATTGCTGATTTGGAGTCACTGGTGAGTCTATGGACTCCAGGGGGTTAATAGTTAGTGCTGCTGGGTATAGGGGTGTTGAATATGTGTTCAGTGGAGAAAACATTTAGATGATATAAAGGTGAATATGGTTCATCAGACGCCTGTGTTTAATCTGACATGTTGGAGGATCACGAAGAGAAAGCTTGGAGAGTGTCGCATGTAGACTAAATTTAATACAGTGTACATTCTTCTGTTTACAACTGTCTGGTTTTGTCTCATGGTGTCACTTACAAACTGTTTTTGTTTTTCATCCTGAGCTACTTGTTCCTTGATTTTGTTGAGCTTGTTTGCTTCACTGCATTTCCTGACAATTATATTTTAATTTAAAGAATGCAATGTTTAGGAGAACAGCACAGATAAAGTACTGACTAGTACAGAATAAGTAAGACCCTTTGGCTGCTCCCATGTTTGCACTTGGGGCCGCCACGGCAAATCAGAGGTGGATCTGCCAGTTGAATTGACATAAGTTTTTTGTTTTGTTTTTTTACACCAGATGCCCTTCCTGACGCAACTCCATATTACATGCAGAATTATGACAGGCGTGGGATCCAAACCAGGAACCCGCGGGATCAAAATCAAGCGCACCAACCACCCGGCCACCAGTCCTGTCTGACTAGTACAGAATATTTGCATAAAATACTTAAATTACTGTCAGATCCAAAACTAGATGGACAATGACTGTTCTTACCTCCGCCAAGGAGGTTATGTTTTCGGTCACGTCCATTTGTTTGTTTGTTGGTTGGTTGGTTGGTTGGTTGGTTGGTTGGTTGGTTGGTTGGTTGGTTGGTTGGTTGGTTGGTTGGTTGGTTGGTTGGTTGGTTGGTTGGTTGGTAGGATTACTCAAAAAAATCCTCAATGGATTTCAATGAAATTTTTACCAGGGGTGTATCTTGGCCTACCTTAGAGGTCATTAAATTTTGATAATCATCCGGAACACGATCCAGATCCAGTAATTTTTTTAAGGATTCTTTATTATTGCAGGATAGGGCCAATTTCAACATTTTTGCGTCTGACTTCATGAAGACGGGTGACAAAGGCTGAACAAAAATTAAGTTACGACACAACAATAATTTAGCATTTGTTTCTCCTCACTGAATAAACTTGTTATTAGAAAATAAAAAAAAAAACGTGTAGTTCATGCAGTTTCTCTTTATAAATACATTTGATGAAGATCTAAGGGTTTAACCCTCTGGGGCCGACGCTGTCATATACAACGGCTGAGACCAAGCTTTACTAAATTATGAATAACTTTTTAATGATATGAGATAGCAACTTATTTATTTATTATTATTTTTTTTTTTTTTTGCTGAAAAGGTAACGCTGCAGACTTTTGAGCCACCATCCACCGTCTTTGTACTCCTCATAGAAGCTGTGTGATGACGTGCACAATGTGAGTGTCCAATCGGAATTGGTTCACCATCACATGGTTTTCCAAAATCCAATCGTAGGTTGGATTCACAGATTCACCTCACGTGACACACCAAAGATTGTTTTTAGGAGTGATGTGTTACTAGTTTATTATAGTTTGCTGTGTGTTTTGAATAAATGTGTGTGAAAAATGATTTCTGCTTTACTTTTTCCTTTCTTATTTCTGATTGTAAACCTTTATTACACTTATAAAACACAACTAAAGCATATATATTTTGAAAGTACAGGTTGTCCTGAAAAAAGAGACATAAAACTTGAAATTGTGGGATGCAGGGAGACCTGTTAACAGTAATAATAATACATTTATGCCAGGCGAGTCAACGGTCCAAAAAATGCCCTCGGACCCCAGAGGGTTAGCTGCTGAATCTGAAACATGATGGTAGATGCGTGAAAGGACATGGAATAAGTCTCTTTGCCAAAGGGTATTCCATGTGACGTCAGTGACCCTATGGCCTTGGCGGAGGTTTGTGCTCTCCGAGTGCTTCTAGTTGTAATTTTGCCACTACACCACCACAGTGAATTTAACAATCAGGATGTACATGTATTGTATGTAGACATTAAATTCGAGGTTCATTCATTCATTTATTTTCAGCTGCTAAATCAGTCTGGGTTGCTGTGGTAGCAGAGCAAGCAGCTCAACCTACACTTCCCTATCCTCAGCCAAATCCTGTAACTCTTCCTGGGGGATCCCAAGGTGTTCCCAAGCCAGCCAAGAAATATAATCTCTTCCAGTTGGAAGTGCCTGGAAGACCTCCCTAGGGAGACGACCAGGGTACAACCTCAACAGGTGCCTGAACCACCTCAACTGGCTCCTTTAGATGTGAAGAAGCAGCAGCTCTACTCCATGTCCCTCCCAGATAGCCATGTTTCTCTCCCTGTCCAGGAGTGTAAGGCCGGATACCAGAGGGAGGAATCTCATTTGTGCCACTTATATACTTATGATACTTAAACTCCTCCACTTGGGGCAGTAACTCTCCCATGACATTCCACCAGTTTCCTACAGAGGACCATGGTCTCAGATTTGGAGGTGCTGATTCTCATCCCAAACACTTCACACTTGGCCTCAAACCTGCTCAGTGTGCATTGGAGATGGTGACCAATGTGGTGTCAAGCCTCTTAATTCAAGGTATTTAACAAAAAAGATGGTATGGTAAGGTTTTATACTTGAGTGTTGGCCCAACACACCAGCCACAGAAGTGACCGTATGGATGCTCACTAAATAAACAACAGACTATTACTGTTTGTTTTTGTGTTGCTGTCTGTCCTGTATGTTGTATCGTGGGTGTTCAGCCTCTTTGATGTTACACATATTACATCACCTGACTCTTATTCCTGTCACATGTCTTTTGTTCTTCTCTGTCTCTATGTTGTTTTGATGTTCAGCCAATCTTGATAGAAATTGTATGTTAGCATTGAATAAAACATTATAGACTGTTCAAGAAGGGCAGGTGAAGGTCACACGTTCACCCATCTACTATATGTTATCTGTCTTGCAATATTAAATTGCACATGTATACATGAAGGAGTTCAAGTACATTGGAGCCTTTTGTTCACAAGTGAGGGGACAATGGAACGTGAGATTGGCCGGAGAATTGGCACAGCAGGGGCGGTATTGCATTCGCTCTACCGTACTGTTGTGACGAAAAGAGAGCTAAGCCAAAAGGCAAAGCTCTCGATCTATTGGTCAGTCTTCTTTCCTACTCTCACCTATGGTCATGAGGGTTGGGTCATGACTGGAAGAACTAGATCGCAGGTACAAGCAGCCGAAATGGGCTTCCTTAGGAGGGTGGCTGGTGTCTCCCTTAGAGATCCCGGATAAGCGGTTGAAGATGAGACAGGTGAAAGAAAAAAAAAATTTAAATGACAATGTGTCATAGAGGAATTGCAGCCCGTTTGTCCTTCCAAATTCAGAAGCCATATGTAATTAGACAATCTAAATATAAGGACTATTTGTCATTACAGCTCTTCATTTTTACACCCAGCGTACTAGAGAGAATCATTGGATGGATAAATGAATATTTCCAATTCAGTAAGGTCAGCATATCTTGGACTTCATTTACTTCAATCATTAAGAAATATAAACAGCATGGCAATGGAAAAATACAAAATCCTATCACATATATTTTTGGAATTTCTAGTGAAAATATCCAGTTCACCATATATAAAACACAATCACTTAAATAAAATTTCACAAGATAATGTAATGATTGTTGCACAACAGGAGACCTCTGAGCATAAAACAACACTAATGGCAAGTTCAAACAGACTATTTATTGCTAAGCAGGGTGATTACCAAGACAAGATTTAGCTGTTGAGATCCATACTTAATGGCATCTGCTTACAAACAACAATGTTGTTATACAAGTGAGATTTATTACTTCAAAAAGGCAACAAAGTCTGTGAGGGCAGCAGCAAAGGGTGAATGCAATTTTTGTTAGCAACATGTCAGTCATGATGTGTCATGAATCAAAAATACCATGCAGGAATCCAAAGAGGGCAGGCTAAACTCGGAAGTAGCAGGAAAGCATTGGAGGTCAGTAACTCAAGATCACAACACGAGAAAGTTGACTTGCACACGAGACAATCTGGCACTGGAGTAAAGGATTTGTGAAGGTTAAATAGTGTATAACTTAATTAAACATGAAGTGAGCATGTATGTGAAACCAGAAATGAGAGTTCCCAGGAAAGAAAGTCAACAACATGCACAAGGACCAAATCATCATCAAAATTAAAGCACGAGGAGAATAACATAGAAGAGATATCACTTGGAGCATGAAAGGCAAACACCAAACATGAGAAATGTAACATGCAGGCGATAATATTAGAAGATTTAAAAACCAAGAGATCTGAAAACTAACACCAGAATGTGACCCATGACAGATATAAGTATATATTTTTTGATGATACATCTTTAAAATCTTAAAAGAAAGAGGTAAGTTACATCTGAAGGATTTTTTTTTACTCACCATAAGATTTTTAAGAATGCTTGTGTAGTTTCTGAAAAACGCAACACTTTTGAAAAATAGTCAAATATAGCTCAAAATGAGGTTTCTTTGCAAATTTTAAAATCTTATTTAAAAAAACCTAAAGTGAATTGTCACTTGTTCAACTGGCAGATTTTTTTTTTTTCTTTTTCAAAGTGCATTTGCAGATCTAGACGATTGGTGTAAATAAAGTGCAAGACATCAGGGACTTGGAAGTATGTATCCATCCCCTAATTTGTTTTTTTTTTTTTTTTAAACCTAGCGGTAAAAGTGATGATGTTACAGTTTGACCACAGAACAAAGTTAAGACCCAAAGTGCAGGGAGTATGAAAAAAGACACATAATTTATTGTGTAACAGAGTAAGGTAATAATCTACAAAGTCCAGTAAGGAGACACAGACTTGACCAGGACGCCAGACTGAGTGAATACTTGGACCAGGTAGAGAGCAGAACCAGAACCAGGTGGCCGCACCCGGAGCTGATAGGTGGCAGGAATGCTGGAGGCGCAAGAAACAGAGATGCCAAAAAACTGCAAGGACTCATCACCAAAGAAATCTCAACAAATATTTCACAGAGAAAATTCAGAGACCATTTGCCACGCAAGCAAAGCTGAGTTTCTGTCAGTTTAAGTACGGGTGATGGTGACTGCTGGCAGGTGTATGAAACCACCATTCACAGGAAGAAACAGGAAGGGATGGGGAGCAGAGCAGATCCAAGGCAGCACAATAGATTATTTGTAATAAAAGTACTGTTGTCTGAAAATGGAGGGACCGCCTTTACAAATGGGTGTAATTCCTAAATGGTTAGTGTAATATTTTTGTGAAACCTCTTGTATTAAAGCTGAAAGTTTACACTGATTGTTTTATTCAGCTCCACTGTGGTGGTGTAAAGAAGCAAAATTGCAAAAACTGTGTCACTGACAATTACTGATGGACATGATTATGCTTCAGGTTTCTTCCTCAAAAATGAACAAGTGAGTTTTTCTTTACCAGTGCTGCCTATGTGCTTACTCATCGAAGTCGGTAAGGTGAGATGTTACCCTTGTGAAGTGCCTTAGGAGTTGTGATTTGGCACTTTATAAATAAATGGAACTGGATTGAGATTATGAAGCATTGATATTAACATCATTTGATGCATAGGTTTTGTGTTTTTACTGTTTTGTGAGTTGTTGTTGGGTATTTTTTTTGGGGGGGGGGGGGGGAACGGAGGGTCTGCTCACTTTTTTAATTTATGTTTTTTTTTCTTGTTCTTCAACACTGTGATCACATCCTCAAAATTTTAGTGATTTGCAATTTTAAATCTGAAAATGACAATGCAAACACATGCTCTATGTGCAGCAGGGTAAGCAAAAAACTGACACTGAACAGTATGTGACTATGCAGCAAACACTGGAATGTGAAAATGTTAAACATTTCAAAGTTGATTTTAGCACTTAACTCTCATGTTTAAGATTCTCAGCATTAACTGATTAAATGATGGAGTATCTTCTCAAAATTGATTATTATCCATGTTGATTCAGCTCTACAAGTGTAACTGAAATCTCTGAAGGAATCATTTTAATCTTGCCCATTAGTTGAATGAGAAATGAGAAAATGGAATTCTTGTGATACATAACTCACAACCAGAAGGTTGTTGGTTCAAACCCACCCTAAAGCCTTTGTGGTATTCTAACAAGCAATATTCATACAGATTTACTTTTACATCTACACAGTTCTGTACTCTTGGTACGTATACACTTTCATATACATAACATAACTGAGTGTAAAATGGCCTTGAGCACCAAATTGCGTGGGCTTTCCAAACTTTTGCTCAGTGGGTTGGATGATGGTTTGTGGGTGATTTACTAGGAATAATTCTGCACATGATAAGCGGGTGTTAACATGACATCATAAACAGCAGTGTGTATGAAAATGAGGATTTGGTTGGCCATAAGTGCAAAATGAAATTTGACATATTTTCAACACATTTTAACTGAAAATGTCATTAAGTGAACATTTACCAAATCAAAAATGAATGTGTCTTGAAAATGATTTGTCTGCTCTTTCATGGGAGGTGAAAAGTGTAACACAAACCCAGATTCAGCACCACTGGTGGGAAAAGCACATTCCCACATGAATAAATATTATTTTGATTTCATTAATTTAAGTTACCCCACTATGAATGCATTTTGTGTCCATCCTTTGTGTCATACTGTGCTGAAAGGGGAATTGTGAGAGCTATGGCATTTGCACTCATTTTTGTACACATGAAGCTTTAGTAAATCAGGCCTCAACTCAGGAATTACATTATTTTACATAATATGAGTTGAATACACACTGAGGATTTTACTGCCTAATATTTAGTATATACAAAGGTACAAAACATTACGCCGAAGTAGCAGTTAACTTGTCAGTACAGTGCAACCAGAAAGTATTCACAGTGCTTCACTTTTCCACATTTTGTTATGTTACAGCCTTTTTCCAAAATTGAGTAAATTATTTTTTCCCCTCATAATTATTTTCACAACACCCCATAATGACAACATGAAAAAAGTTTTTTTTTTTTTTGGAAAGTCACAAAATCACATGTACATAAGTATTCACACCCGTTGGTCAATACTTTGTTGATGCACTTTTGACAGCAATTACAGCCTCAAGTCTTCTTGAATATGATACCACAAGTAGAGTGACCATCGGGTTCTTGGTCACCTCCCAGACTAAGGCCCTTCTCCCGCAATTGCTCAAGTTAGATGGGTGGCCAGCTCTAGGAAGAGTCCTTCATACATTTATGGGTGATGGAGGCCACTGTGCTCATTGGGACCTTCAAAGCAGCAGAAATGTTTCTGCACTCTTCCCCAGATTTGTGCCTCGCGACAATCCTGTCTCAGAGGTCGACAGACAATTCCTTTGACTTCATGCTTGGTTTGTGCTCTGTCATGCAACTTTTTGGTCTTATATGTAGACAGGTGTGTGTTTTTCCAAATCTTGTCCAATCAACTGAATTTACCCCAGGTGGACTCCAATTAAGCCGTAGAAACATCTCAAGGATGATCAGTGGAAACAGGATGCACCTGAGTTCTATTTTGTGCTTCATGGCAAAGGCTGTGAATATATATGTACATGTGATTTCTTTTTTTGATTTTATTTTTAATAAATTTGCAAAATTCTATAAAAGAGCTTTGTCATTATGGGGTATTGTGTGTAAATTTTTGAGGAAATAAATTTATTTAATCTATTTTGGAATAAGGCTGTAACATTAAAAAAAAATGTGGAAAAAGTGCAGCGTTGAGAATAATTTCTGGATCCACTGTATGTATCAATACGTACTTAAGTAATATTTTTCTATGTTTAATCATTGGCGTAACCATGCTGTGTTATTCTTCTGCCTCTTTAATTCCAGAGCCGCTTGTGCGGTTTAAGCAGCCTCTCATTGATCTTGAAGTTTGGGAACGTGACTTGGCTGTTCTTGAGTGTGAGGTTCCAGAGGACTCCGTTCGCATCACGTGGTATTTGGAAGATAGACGACTGCAACCAGGGACCAAATATGGAATGGAAGAGTGGGGAACGAAAAGGCGACTTACAATTCGTGACATTGGAGTTGATGATGACGGGATTTACCTCTGTGAAATGCCTGATGGTGGGCGAAGTATTGCAGAGGTAGCTGTTAAAGGTAAACCTAGACTGTAATAAAATATATAATATGTTTTGCGCTCCTTCACACATAGCATGAATAAGTAGGAATCAGGGTGAATCATGTCGAAACTGCCTGAATGAGTGAACCACAAAAACATCGAGCCGACGTCGGGAGGAATGCATGGTCGCTGAATGATCACACTGTGACGGTAACACAGTGTGAGCAGCTGAAGCGTGTGGAACCATATCGCGCACTGATGTGGAGATGAAAAAAACTACACACCATAGAAAAACACTGCAATGTCCAATATTTAATCCCTCTTATCAAGCCAACAATACTAGAATGATCCCTCTGTGCCTCTGTATATGACCCATGGTCATAGACGTACAGTCATGAAATTACATGAATGAAGCAGTGTGCGCTTATGTCTTATTATGTCCAGGCGTGTATATAAATAATTAAAACAATCACCAGACACTCATAGATGAGATATTGGTGTATAATTAGTGAAAATCACTGGGTTGATATAAATCAGGGGTTGGCAACTTGTTCCAGAAAGGGCCAAGAGGGTGCAGGTTTTCTTTGCAGCCATTGACTCCACCAGGTGATTTCACTGATTAATTGATTCCATTGCTCAAAGTGATATTAATCAGTGAAATCACCTGGTGGAGTCAGTGGCTGCAAAGAAAACCTGCACCCTCTTGGCCCTTTCTGGAACAAGTTGCCCAATCCTGATATAAATAATAAATAAAAGGGGAATTAAATCATATAAAGGTGAAAAATAATTATAATGCTTATGTCGATCCTCTCTTTTGTATTACACAACTAAATCATCAGATTTACACATCGTTTTCTTGAGACAAACTAAGGGGATAGATTTTATTAGATTAGTTAGAACTTCATTGATCCCTTGGGAAGACTCCCTCGGGGAAACTGAGGTTCCAGCAGCATTGTATAGCAGCACACAGGGTAAGAAGCACACCGAGTATCAAAAATGAAAAAAAGAAAAACAATTAGCAAAAATATAAATATAAATACAAATACACAATATAAATACCAGACATACTGATCAATACTGGTTTACTGGCTACTACTGTTCCTCTTATTCTAATATAAGGATATAAGATATAAGGACATTTCCAAATAATTTAATATGTCTTGGATTTCATTGAAATCAATCATTACAAAATGTAAACAGCATGATACTGTATGGAAAAAAATATTTCTACACTAAGCAAGTCTCAAATGAATGTGCTAGAAGGAGACTAGTGAGGAACACTACCAAGACAGTAATGTAAACTTCAGTTGCTGTGTCTGGAGAGAACATGTCTGTTGCATAACTAGTCACAACTTCATGGTGGAGTGGAATGGAGATATGAGATGGTTACAAGTCAATCATTCTAGGCTTGAGTTGTTACCTCCGCCAAGGAGGTTATGTTTTTGGTCGCGTTTGTTTGTTTGTTTGTTTGTTTGTTTGTTTGTTTGTTTGTTTGTTTGTTTGTTTGTTTGTTTGTTTGTTTGTCTGTCTGTCAGCAGGATAACACAAAAGGTTTTGAACGGATTTTGATGAAATTTTGAGGAGTGGTTGGAAATGACAAGAGGAACAAGTGATTAAATTTTAGTGGTGATCTTGATCACGATCCGGATCCCGATGCTAATGCATTAGCATGTCTGTGGCATTTTCAATGTTAAAAGTTAGCATTAAGCAGTTGCAGCTGTCATCACGTTCGGGTGCATTTGTTTTCAAATTGTAATATTTCTTAAATTTATTTTTGTTGAAATTTTGTGGAGTGGTTGGAAATGACAAGAGGAACAAGTGATTAAATTTTAGTGGTGATCTTGATCACGATCCGGATCCCGATGCTAACATGTTAGCATGTCTATGGCATTTTCAATGTTAAAAGTTAGCATTAAGCAGTTGCAGCTGTCATCACGTTCGGGTGCATTTGTTTTCAAATTGTAATATTTCTTAAACTTATTTTTGTTTATATACTAATAATCTAATGATTATTATATACAATTTTAGAGAAAGAGACAAAAAGAAATAGATCACTGTGCCAAGGAGGGAATCTCTTTAGTGTCAGTGACCCTATGGCCTTGTTTAGAGAAGTGTTTCATAAATGTTAAAAAATTAATATATTTGCAGTTTAGTTGAATAATAAATTGAATTTTGTCTTTTATTTGTTTTTGTCTATAAGCACATGCAATATCAATATCAGTGCTCAGATGACAGTAGCTTCTGGAAAAGGTGCAAGTTCCAATAAACTGTGATGCCAAACGCTAAGGATACATGCTGTCCAGTCACAGCAGATGAAACTTTTTTTTACTACTGAGCAAACATCATTGTTAGACTTGTTTAGGTTCAATGATTCCATGGCGTGTAGATGTTATGGCGTCAGTGACCCCATGGCCTTGGCGGAGGTTTGCACTCTCTGAGTGCTTCTAGTTTGTTTTGTTTTTTGTTTTTTTTTCTGGCAAACAGCTGCTGAAAATTCAGATCTTCTTTTGAAGAAAATTCTTTTTCTTTTCCAGACTACCATAAAGTCGTGTGGTGATGCAACAGACAAAAGTTGTGTTCTGTACAATCTTCCCAAAAACAGCCACAGTGGCTTTCCTCTTGAGTCTCCTTCCAATAGGGCCACTCAGTTTCAGTTTTGTTTTTTTTTTCCCCATATAATATTCAAAAAGGGTGCAGCTGTATTTTCCCAACTCAACCCCTGAGAGTTAAATTGGACTTTAAAACTCTGTCATGCTGTTTAAGTTTTGTGTATGTGTGGGTCTCCATATGTGTGTGTAGATTAATGTGTTTAAATATTCTCTTTCAGGCACAATTGTGCGTAAACTTCCAAGAAAAGTTGATGTCTTAGAAGGAGAAAATGCTGCTTTTTGTGTTGAAGTGGAAAAAGAAGAGATGGATATACACTGGTATATAGACGGTGTAGAGCTACGAGAAACACATCAAACCATTATAAAGTCTTTTGGTCGAACTCACATACTGGTTTTCGTCAATACAATGCCCCAAGACTCTGGCCTTGTGACTTTCCTTGTGGGGAGATCCAAGACCTCCTCTCAGCTAAGAGTGAAAGGTAGCATCCATTGTTACTATACTTGTATTGTGGCATTCCAAATGCAATAACTGGTGTAATTACAATGATTAATATTAATCCAATTTGTGTGTTGATATACGATTGCGAGTTTCTCTTAAAGTTGGACATATGTCTACACGTTGATGCATGATGTGTTTCTTATTTCAGCGGCCAAGCATTGTCCTCCAAGTTGTCCAGTGGGAGTGCAGATGAACACAGAGCGCGCTAATGCTGCTCTTCTCTCGTGGGTTCCGGCTCAGGACTCACGAAGGAACCCTCCATCTGGATATGTTCTTGAACGGCAGGAAGTGGGCACCGGTTCGCAGGAGTGGCTCCAGTGCCTGACTACTGACTCCGCAACCTCTGTGGAGATCCTTGGTGACAGCGTTCCATGTGAAGCTGATTATCGATTTCGCATTTGCAGTGTAAATAAGTATGGCAAGAGCAATAATGTGGAGTTTCCTAAAACTGTTCATTTAGGTAGGTTCCACCCAATAATGCAAAATAGTGTTTTTGTTTGTTTGTTTTTATTTTAAACTAAGGATATGTATATTTTCCCATCCAGTTCCAGTGGCTCGAATACAAGCCCCCCTACAGGATGCCTTAGTGCCAGAGGGGCAAGATGCCCTATTCTCTATTGAGCTGTCTTCTTCAGTTATTGGTACATGGTTCCTAAATGGTACTCAGCTTCAGGAGGATGAACGGTATTCCATGCGTCGTACTCGAACACATCAGTCTCTTCGCATTCGGGGAGTGCGTGACACGGACAATGGAGCTGAAATAACATTCATTGCATATGGAATCCGGGATTCTGCAGCACTGTACATTCAAGGTGTGTACAACTCACCAGAATTACCTGTATGTATGAATTTGTTACTTTAGATAAGTCGTCTTTTATCAATGGGAAGTTTGTAAAGTCTATATGCATTTAAGAATAACCAAGCAGCTCAGTACAAAGCTGCAAAATGACTAATAATGTCAGTAATGATCATAAAAGTGAAAACATCCTTTAGGGCTCCTTCACACATAGTATAAATCAGGGTGAATCATGGCGAAACAGCTCATATGAGCGAACCACAAAAACATCGAACCAATGTCGGGAGGGACACGTGGTCGGGCAGGCGTGAACAATCCTGCTGCAGGAACACAGTGCAAGCAGCTGGAGCATGTGTAACCACATCACACAGCTGCTGTGAAAAAATAAAAAATACATGCCACCCACTGGATTCAAACATGCAATTTACAAAAGCTCTGATTGCCAGCCAGCAACTTTACCACTGCACTAGCATTGCTGTCCTATAAAAGGTGCAGAAAAATGCCTGAAATCAACAAGGAGATAGGTACATTAAAAAAAATAAAACCACACACCATAAAAACAACACCACTTTTTATTGAATCCCTCTTATCGAGCGAACAATACAAGTATGAACCATCTGTTCCTCTGTAGATGACCCATGGTCACAGACGTACAGTCATGAAATTACATGAATGATGCAGTGCACTCTTATCATGTCCACATCTACTGGCCTGGTGTCTAGCCGGCTCTGCGTGTGTCTCCAGCCCGACACGCGTGTCCTGTGGACACTGCACCACAAGGACAGACACCGCATCATGTGGAACAGAGCTCACGTGGGTGACGTGACAGTCAGATCACTTGCTGCATGTTATGATCTGACAGTCTGTTTCACCAACAGCGATATATGTTTTTATGCATGTCCATTTGAGGACAGCAAGCAGAGACACAGTGTAATTCATGTCCGTCCAAACACGATACGTCTTCCCCAGCCGTGAGGTCCAGAACCAGTGATCTCAACAGCTGCGACTGTTGGCGGCCAAGCCCCCTATCAGTTTAGTGCACACACCAACGTGTCACTCTGTGTCTGTCTTATGTGATCATTTCTTTTTGTTATTTTTACTGCTATTTATTTATCCCCCCCCATCCGCAACACATCTGCCACATGTGTTCCGGATGGGGGGAGGGGGACCACAACACACATGCGATTCACATGCACGGCACGTGTGTTGTGGGAGGAGCCGACATTCTGGTACGCAACGTGTGTTGCTGTTTTGCAACACCACACTCATGGGAGCACTTAGACAAATTTCACATCCAGCTCGAAAGTGCTCATGACCACTTTTCCGACCTGTATATTTACAAAAAAAAAATGCTAAAATTAAGTTAAAGTTAAAATTCAGGCCTTTTTATTTTCATGTAACATGATTATAAGAAAATTTTAACTTTTAGAACTTTGCTTTCTTTATGACAGAACAGGTGGTTAGGCAGGATCGCAGTTTGGCAACAAGCATGTGCGTAGGTTTGATTCAAGGTACACAAATGTTTATGTCCTTGAACAAGATACTTCATCTGCACTGTGTCAGTCCATCCAGCTGTAAATGGGGACTCGCCTTGGTTGGGGAAGTATCCTGTTATGCACTGGTGATAAAATCCACTTTTGTAACCATTTTAAAGACATTTTTTGCACATAATAATAATAATAATAATAATAACAATAATAATAATAATAATAGTAAGAAGAAGAAGAAGAAGATGCTTTGGAAAAATAAAATATTATGTAATAATAATAATAAAATATTATTATTATTATTATTATTATTATTATTATTATTATTGACTTACTATTTGTAATATTTAAGAATAAAGTATTTTTGCCTAAAACCCAGCAGCTTCATACACTAAATACCGTAGTTAAGTAGTTTATTATTTTAAAAAAATGGCTGTATGAATTAAACATACATACAGTAGTGTTCAGAGCAATAGCAGTCCTATGTAACTAAGAAGATTAATCCAGGTTTTGAGTATATTTCTTATTGTTACGGTACATGGGAAACAAGGTACCAATAGATTCAGTAGATTCTCACAAATCCAACAAGACCAAGCATTCATGATATGCACACTCTTAAGGCTATGAAATTGCACTATTAATAAAAAAGTAGAAAAGGGGGTGTTCACAATAATAGTAGTGTGGCATTCAGTCAGTGAGTTTGTCAATTTTGTGGAACAAACAGGTGTGAATCAGGTGTCCCCTATTTAAGGATGAAGCCAGCACCTGTTGAACATGCTTTTCTCTTTGAAAGCCTGAGAAAAATGGGACGTTCAAGACATTGTTCAGAAGAACAGCGTAGTTTGATTAAAAAGTTGATTGGAGAGGGGAAACCTTATACGCAGGTGCAAAACATTATAGGCTGTTCATCTACAACGATCTCCAATGCTTTAAAATGGACAAAAAAAAAAAAACAGACGCGTGGAAGAAAATGGAAAACAACCATCAAAATGGATAGAAGAATAACCAGAATGGCAAAGGCTCACCCATTGATCAGCTCCAGGATGATCAAAGACAGTCTGGAGTTACCTGTAAGTGCTGTGACAGTTAGAAGACGCCTGTGTGAAGCTAATTTATTTGCAAGAATTCCCCGCAAAGTCCCTCTGTTAAATAAAAGACGTGCAGAAGAGGTTACAATTTGCCAAAGAACACATCAACTGGCCTAAAGAGAAATGGAGGAATATTTTGTGGACTGATGAGAGTAAAATTGTTCTTTTTGGGTCCAAGGGCCACAGACAGTTTGTGAGACGACCACTGATAGTTTTGAGTTTGTAGCATCAACAGCAGATGCTACTATTATTGTGAACACCCCCTTTTCTAATTTTTTTACTAATAGCCCAATTTCATAGCCTTAAGAGTGTGCATATCATGAATGCTTGGTCTTGTTGGATTTGTGAGAATCTACTGAATCTACTGGTACCTTGTTTCCCATGTAACAATAAGAAATATACTCAAAACCTGGATTATCTTTTTAGTCACATAGCACTACTAGTATTCTGAACACTACTGTACATGGAGGGCAAATCCAACTCAAACTGGTCTTTTCTCGCCATTGGCACTCGGCCGGCTCGGCTGCACCTCGTTGCCAAACACGCCAACATGGGATGAGTCAGGACAACAACAGGACAAGTGGGTCTCTGACCATGCTTAATGTTTATGCCCAATATAGATTTTTATATTCCAACAAAGTCAAGATGAACAAATAAACACGTGAGGGACATCACATCAGATGTCATTTGATGCAGTTTGAACAACAGCAAACATCAGATGTACACAGATTGCTGACTTACAGGGTTAGAAACATTACAATAAGTGTCCAAAAAGAGTCCATTTGATTTTTTTTTTTTTTTTTTTTTTAAATCAGCGCTTTAATTTGGTATTGTGTACATTATTGTGTTGATTCCTTGGAAAACCTAAATACCTATTATTATGAATAATGACTGTGTGATTTTTGGTATATAAATTGCACTGGTGAAAAATCAAAGTATGTTAATTTTTTTCCGGTATATTTGTCACTGGAACAGTACAGTGGCAAATATTAACAACACATGAAGCATGTAAAATTTATCTCCAAATCTTTGACATTATTTTGGTTATTTTGGTAAAATGTATCTTCTATGCAGTGCACCTGGAATTCAGGCAGGGTTTGCACTTTACAGATGCAATGTGTTATTTCGTGTGTACACACACACACACACGCACAAACACAGAGAGATGAATGAAACAAAAGCGGGACATGAAATGTCACACTTGTATATCTGTTCCTGTATTTAAACACAAATATTTTTCATGTTTACTCTTCATCATAAATAATATTTTCTAAAATTTGCAGCTCCTCTGGTCAAGTTTTCAGCATTGTCAGAAATGGATCGAAACAAATTTGTAGAGACTGGGAACCCCATTGTGCTCTACTGTGAGCTGTCAGACCCTGCAGCTCCAGTGCATTGGTACAAAAATGGAGTTGAACTGCAAACAGTGGAAGGTCTCCACATCCAATCTGAGGGAACCATGAGGAGAATTGTCATCCAATCAGCAGAGTTCTCCCATTCTGGTGTATATTGCTGTGATGCCATAGACGACATCATCAGATTCAATGTGGAAGTAGAAGGTGAGTGCAAGCATGTTTATTGAAAATGGTGAACTTTACATGTTCTGAGCTTTTTATGTAAAAAAAAAAAAAAAGATGCAACTACACAAGTCCACATTGTAAAACATGTGAAAAGCTAATGCCAACTTGACAAATCGATATGATATCCTAATATCCATAGCTCCGCCCGTGAGGTTTTCAGCAATTCCAGATGCTGAGAGGAACAAGATCATCCAGACAGGCTGTCCCATTATTTTACAATGCGAGCTCTCAGATCCGTCTGCCCAGGTGTACTGGTACAAAGACGGCTCAAAGCTCCATCCCCACACTGGACTAGATATTCTATCAGAAGGCTTGAGGAGAAAACTGATTGTCTCTTTGGCAGAATTCTTCCATGCTGGGTTGTACTGTTGCAAGACAAAAGGCGACACCGTCACCTTCAGCGTGGACGTCAAAGGTGATTTAAAGTTTTACCTTAATGAATGTAAAACATTAACTGGTTCCTGCTCAGCAAAGCAGCAAAGTTTGATGACACTTCTTCTCCATCTTCTTCTTCTTGTTCTTGTTCTTAAGTATACTTCTGCTTTGTTAGAAATATAGAACTGCCGCTAGTCTTACATCAGTTAAGCATCAAGTAAATGCAGTATGATTATGACTCAACTTATTTGCTTGCAAGATTGATATGAGGTCTAAACGTATCTGTAGCTCCACGTGTGACCTTCTCGACAATTCCTGAGGAAATGAGAAACAGGTCCATTGAAGCAGGCTGTCCTATTGTACTCCACTGTGAGGTGTCTGATCCCGAGGCCCACGTTTGCTGGTACAAGGATGATACGCAGCTCTTTTCGAACATGGAAATAGAAATCCAGTCCAACGGCAAGACAAGAACTTTAGTTGTTCAGTCTGCGGAGCTGTCCCACTCTGGTGTGTACAGATGCACCACAAAGGATGATTCAGTAGAGTTTCAAGTGGAGATTAAAGGTGACTTTACACTTTCTTTGTTTTGTGTGAACATTGTAACCCTGCCTCTTCTTTTGAGAAGCTACTAATAACCCCCTGCTTACACCGTATGCAGTTTGCTGGAGTGCTTCATGCTCGTTTACGCCCTTGTTAACACTTTTTGGATGTTACTATGGTCACTTGTTTTGTATTTATTTATTTGTTTGACTGCCATGGCTCTTCTTGAAATGAAAGTCTCCAAAGCATTTTGGTCTTCTACTCAGCAGTCACTTTTATAACACATCCATTTTCCGCAGACTTGATTTTATTTGGCTATCCTTGATTCCTTCCCCCCCAATGCTAGCTATACAAGTGGCACGCTTCACAATCTTTGATGCAGAGACAACCAAGTCACTTGATGTGGGCAAACCTTTGCAGCTGGAGTGTGAGGTTACAGACTCCAATTCATCTGTCTGCTGGTATAAAGATGGCGTAAAGATCATCCCAGAGAATGGGTGGAATATTCAGAGTAATGACACATTGCGGAGACTCCTTATCCCATCGGCTGAGCTCTTTCATTCAGGGTTATACAGCTGTGAAACTTCTGATGGGACTATGCATTTCACTGTGGATATCAAAGGTGATTTTTATTTCTATTTTTTACTAATTTGTTGAATTTTGAGTAATTCCTCAAGCTCTTCTGGAGACCAGATGTCACTCATATGTTTAATATGCATAACCATCTGTGTGTGTGTCTTAGTTATGTTTTGTGTGAAGATGTGTCTGTTCCTTCAATAATGGTAAAATTAATAAATGGTTTTCTGTAATGCCAACTTTGGAACTACATCTGTAATATTTCAGTTTTCCATCTTGAAATTGATCTGAGACATTACAGATTAGTACCCCATTTGGAGATCGTCAGCCTGTATCCCCTTTCTTAATCAGAGTGTACATGTTAACTGTGAAATCCACAATTGTAATATGAATACTCGTCTTTAGCTGCAACGTTGCCATCATCATCCTCACCGGAGGTTGTGGAGACCCAGTTATTTGACACGACCTGCACCACGGAACCTCAGTGTGAAATCTCAGACCCTGCTGTCCAGGCTTCACACCAGATGAACGAAGAACATGATTGTAAAACCACATCTGATTTTCAAATGGCATGTATCAAGAAGGCCCTTGTTATTGAACCAAGTCATCCCTCAAACTCTGGAGCATACTATTGTGCAACAGCAGATGATGTTGCCCAGTTAATTGAAAAAACTCAAGGTGAAGTTAGTTTCCTTGTTGTGTTGTTTTTCTTTGAGTTATGACTAACCTTGTGTAGTGTTTAGTCTGTCTTCTTATTTGTTGTAAGTACACATACAGAGCAAACATCTACAGTATTGTTCAGAATAATAGTAGTGCTATGTGACTAAAAAGATTAATCCAGGTTTTGAGTATATGGAAGAAAACAGAAAACAACCATCAAAATGGATAGAAGAATAATCAGAATGCCAAAGGCTCACCCATTGATCAGCTCCAGGATGATCAAAGACAGTCTGGAGTTACCTGTAAGTGCTGTGACAGTTAGAAGATGCCTGTGTGAAGCTAATTTATTTGCAAGAATCCCCCGCAAAGTCCCTCTGTTAAATAAAAGACATGTGCAGAAGAGGTTACAATTTGCCAAAAAAAACACATCAACTGGCCTAAAGAGAAATGGAGGAATATTTTGTGGACTGATGAGAGTAAAACTGTTCGTTTTGGGTCCAAGGGCCACAGACTGTTTGTGAGACGACCCCCAAACTCTGAATTCAAGCCACAGTTCACAGTGAAGACAGTGAAGCATGGTGGTGCAAGCATCATGATATGGGCATGTTTCTCCTACTATGGTGTTGGGCCTATATATCACATACCAGGTATCATTGATCAGTTTGGATATGTCAAAATACTTGAAGAGGTCATGTTGCCTTATGCTAAAGAGGGCATACCCTTGAAGTGGGTCTTTCAACAAGACAATGACCCCAAGCACACTACTAAACGAGCAAAATCTTGGTTCCACACCAACAAAATTAATGCCTTGCAGATGCGAAGAAATCATGAAAAACTGTGGTTATACAACTAAATACTAGTTTAGTGATTCACAGGATTGCTAAAAAAGCAGTTTGAACATAATAGTTTTGAGTTTGTAACGTCAACAGCAGATGCTACTATTATTGTGAACACCCCCTTTTCTACTTTTTTTACTAATAGCCCAATTTCATAGCCTTAAGAGTGTGCATATCATGAATGCTTGGTCTTGCTGGATTTGTGAGAATCTACTGAATCTACTGGTACCTTGTTTCCCATGTAACAATAAGAAATATACTCAAAACCTGGATTAATCTTTTTAGTCACATAGCACTACTATTATTCTGAAAACTACTGTATGACAAATTTGTCAGTATGTCTTTCTTCATAGTCATTTGACAGGATGTAGGATAATGCACGCTAAAATTATTGCTCAATGATTATTCCTAGTTCCTTCTACGACATGCTTGCTTGGTCCTGAAGTAGAGAAGACCAATTCGGATGAAGCCCACAGCCCTATTGTTCAGCAGTTTGAGATTTCAGATCCCATTGCCAAAGCCTGTTGGTACAAAGATGGAACCCAGATCTACCCAAAAAAGCAACCAGCCAGCGAATTACTACAAAGCAGCAGTGATTCGCTGCCCCTCCAGTCAAATGGGTTGTCTGTCAATGGGAGATTTGGCTGTGAAACCTTTGCTGATGTCCAGTTAAATGTGGACGTGAAAGGTGGTTCCACATAGTACTTTCACAATTGAAACTGAAGTATTTAGCTGCATATCCGAAGCTATCACCCAGCTCATTGGGTTTTTTTTTTTTGTTTTTGTTTTTTTTTCTCTATGGCTTTGTTCAAACAGCAGAAAAGTGTCACTCTGATGATGAGATTGGTGAGATAGCTGATGCATCTGCCCAATACACTGTGGATGTCAAAGGTGATTTGATATATTTCAACATCAGCATCATCCATGTTAACCCAACACATCAATGCCACTAACATTAGTGGTGTGTTGTTAGTTCAATCCAATGTAGCACCTTTAAAAATCTGTTTTGATTTTTCCTTTTGGAAAATGCTTCAAGTCATATTGTCATCCACAATCTCATGTTGTTTTCTGCAGTTTTTGTTTTTGATTTTGGCACTTCTTCAGGTAGATATATGGATGTCTTATGAATTCTTGCTCCTCACTAACCTATATGTTCTATGTGTCACTTCACTCTTCATTTTAATGTCCATCTTTATGTGCTCATAACAAGCAGCTTTCAGTTCTTAAAGTTCATCTTATATCGTATTGTTCACCAACAACTCTCATTCATATTGCTGCCCCAATCCTCGTCCCGTTGCAATGACAATGAACTCTTAAAAGAAGAAGACCTTTTTAGATTACTTTTAATGAATAAGGTGCTAGTGTGCACATTGATGGTGTTACGGTATTAGGAGGATACTTAAGGGGAAGCGTAGCACCTCAATCTCAGACCAAACCTGGTCGACCTTCTTAAGTGTTTGTCTTTGCAATGGATGATCTCATAACTCCATTCTAACACACAATGATGTAAAATTCTGTTGTGAGAAGATCTATTGAGGCCAACATCCACTGAAAACCTTTCTCTGTGTACATCACAACACTTATAGCTACACCACCATGGCTCTCTTCTGACCAAGAGAAGGACAGGGCTACCGAAGAGGCTTATCCTGTTGTCTGCGTGTCCCCAAAGAAGTCATCCGACATCTTCAGTGACAAACGAGATGATGTTCACATTTGTGTGGAACATTCCAGGCATTTGCTAACCCATTGGCCATTGGATGAACACATGACTGAACAGATTACAACTGTACAACCAGAAGAGTACTCTGGCATTCAACCAATAATGGCACAATCTCCACTGTGCTTTACCTCTGTAAAACCAACAATAACACAATTGGAAAAATCCCATTATTCTCAATCCTGCATGGAATCTCTTAATGAAGAATCATTTTGCACTACGCAGCATGCTGAAGCCCAATCTGTGCAGCTTCATGATTCCCTACAGACAACTGCACAGTCTGCAGAGTTTTGTGATGTTCTAAAAACAACAACCACTGGATCCAAAGAATCAGCAAAGTCCTTCAAGACTCAAATGGTCCAGTCAGAAGAGATGCCTAGTTCCATACAAACAGCAACTTTTATGTCTAAGATAAGTAATCCTGTGCAAATGTCATTTGCTCAGTCAAAGGAGCTTACTGAAGAACTTACTAACCACTTACAGACTTCCGCTGAGCTCAGTACCTCCTTACCAAGTACAACAGTCCGGTCAGATAACTTCTGCAGTGCTAAACTGATGCCAACAGCACTTTTAGAAAAGCATAGTCCCTGTTTACAAAGTAAAATGCCCCATACAGATAACCCATGTAACTCCTTAAGGACTGCAACTGTCCAGTTAGAGAAGATAAACAATGCTACGACAATGTCAACTGTACAGTCTGAGAGTTCTGTTTACCCCCTTGCTACACTTAGACTTCAACCAAAGGAAGTTTATAACCTTCAGCTGGGTGCAGCTGTCCAGTCAGAATGTTTTGTTCCAACTTTTGATACAGTTTGCCTTCAACCAAAGGAGTTTTATAACCTTCAATCAACCACAAGTGTCCAGCCTGAAGACAAATACAATGCCCCACAATCTGCAGATGTCAAATCTGACAACATCCCCCATGCTGGACAAATGGTACCAAACCAATCAGAGGTACTGTATCAGTCCATGCCAGAAACAACAGCCCAGGCAGACTTTAATAACACCAAGGAAGCTCAAGATGACCAACAAGGCAGAAAAGTAACATCTGGGCAGAGATCATCTGCCCCATCTTCAGAGTCTTACTTTTCCAAGCAGACGCCTGCTGTTCAGTCCGAAGACATCTATTATTCAAGAACTTGTGACAGCCACTGGGGTGACAGTGTCATTGCAAATAAGGTGGCTGTTGAAGGTGATTTGAATGGTTAGCATTATCAAGAAAGAAAATGAGCAGGCACATTGTCATTGTGTAAATCCAGATACTGATTAAACTTGACAATCTCTTTAATTTCTTGCTTTTTTTCAAAATAGAGCTACTTAAATTGTGAAACTTTGAGCTTGGGTGATCTTTGATGTTAAAAAACAGTAAACAGATACAAATCCTAAACTGAATGCCTAAGTATCTTAAATGTAATCTAACCAAAAATACTGCTTTTTAAAACACTAATATATAAAAGTTGTATTTTAAGGACTTATTTTAACTTTTGAGAGCTACTGGCATGACTAATCTCAATTTTGCTCTTGTATTTTAACACATTATTTGTGATGTTGTAAGTGACAGTGATGGAATTTTCTCTTGATCTCAAATATTTCCAGCTCCATCTGTAAGAATTACAACCCTTCATGGCACTGAGAAGAGAAAGTGTGTTAAAGTCGGTGAGCCCATAGTGCTGCAATGTGAGATATCAGATCCAAATGCTCAGGTTACATGGTACAAGGACAGAGTAATAGTTTGTGAAGCAGCTGGGCAACGCATGGAGTCAGAAGGTTCCATAAGAACTCTGGAGATCCAGTCTGCGATGCTGTCTCATTCAGGGATTTACAGCTGTAAGACAACAGATGATGCAGTGCAGTTTCATGTGGATGTTCAAGGTGACAAAAACTGTTTTCTTCTGTTTATTAAAAAAAAATTGTCACGTCACAAATACCATTTGGTGATTATGGTGATATGAAACAGAACAGACAACACAAGTCCAATCACTCAGTATTTGTTGAACTACATGAAGCTCAGTTTGTAAATGGACTGCATTTCTATTGCACTTTTCCATTTGAAGTGGATGCGCAAAGCCCTTTACAATGATGCCTCACATTCACACACTCATACACTGATGTCAGGGTGCTGCTATGTAAGGCACTCAACTGCACACTGGGGGAAATTTGGCGATTAAAGTGAAGGTGACACAAAAAAAAATGTGCACAAATAATCACTAAAAAATATTAAATGTTGATATTTGAAAAAATCCTGAACAATAAAAGTTGATAAGTGCACGAGTGAAGGATGAAACTGTTTTTGGTTTGTTTGTTTGTTTGTTTGTTTGTTTGTTTGTTTGTTTTGCCAGCTCTTTGGTTGTAATCAACTGATAAAAAAAAAATAATTAGTTTGTTTTACTATCTGTGACATCAGAAAAAAAGTGATGAGGATTTTTTTATGTTTTTTCTTAGAAACAGGTACATACATTTCAAATCTGAAAAATGTCACGAGGAACTGACAGAATCAGCTATTTTTAAAATAAATATTTTTTCCTTCTTGAATACAGTTAGTGTACTGTGCGTTAGTAGCGTAATACATTATTATTAAATATTAAAACCATCCACACAAGGAGTAAATAATATACTCTTACATGTCCGTTTCAGTAAGATCATTTTTCAGTCTGATGAAAACTTATCCACCTTTGCTAAACGACATCTGAAAATAATTTAATTGTCCTGGCTGAAGAAAAGTCCATTTGTCACACAACAGCTTGGTGCCATGTTACAGCGCCGGCTGTAATCTGTTAATTGCGACTGATGGGTCGAGTCTCTGCTGAAGCGATCCGGAACAGCACGGTCAGCTACAGGTGTAATCCGTTGATTGCGTGTGCAGCTGATGGTTTGAGTCTCTGCTGTGAACAGAGCCTCCCCTTCTTCCACAGCGGGCCACTTTACGCCACAAGTTGAAAGACTCGCAGCCCCTCATCTGCTCATAACGTCTCACTCTGCACATGATGAATTATCACAACAATAAAATAAAAATAAAATAATGCAGCACGGACCCAAACCACTCGGTGGAAATGGGGCTGTCAGTAGCCTGTAAAAATCCCTAAATGAATGCATAAATGAATGGGACGATTAAGATGATAGTTCTCGTGCTGATGTCACTTCCGCCTTCTTCTTCTCCAATGCTGTGCAATTCAAAATCCAAATATTTATCTCTTCAGTAACTACGCGCCAGGAAAGGATAAATTTCAACCTGTTGTTTAATTTTAGTCATAAATACTTAAAAAAAAATTACATACCATGTCACCTACACTTTTCCTGGTGAGTCCTGTCATTGGAGAAGAAGGAGGAAGTGAGATCAGTGCTGGATCCATTATCTATAGTCCCATTAATTTATGGATTCATTTATGGACTTTTACAGGCTACTAACAGCCCTGTTTCCATTGAGTGGTTCAGGTTGGTGCTGCACAGTGTTTTCAGTTCAGAACCGTTAATTCTCGCCGGCAGAATGCTTTTGATTGGCAGGTGGAACACATATTGATGAGCGCGCACGTACAGTGTCTGCAGCTTCTCCACTTGACACGGAGGCAAACCAGCATTTACACATTATTTTATTGTTTTGTGGCTCATGGGATAATTTTGTCATGTGCAGACTGAGAGGTTATGAGCAGATGAGGGACTGGGAGTCTATTAACTTGTAGCGCAAAGCGGCCCGCTGTGGAACAAAAGGATCCGTTCACAGCAGAGACTCAATCCATCAGACGAAATTAACGAATTAGCCCTGTAGTTTACCATGCCACTCCCGGATCGGTACAGCAGAGACTCGAGCCATCATGAACTTTTCTTCAGCCAGGACAAATGAATTAAATTACTTTCAGATGTTTTCATCAGACTAAAGATGATCTCACTGAAATGAACAGATAAGACTATATTATTTACTCCTTGTGTGAGTGATTTTAATATTTAATAATAACATGCTACGCTACTAATGTACAGTACACTAACTGTGTTCAAGAAGGAAACAATATTTATTTTTTTAAAAAGCTGATATTTTCTGTCCCTCATGACATTTTTCACATTGAAACATATGTACCTGTTTCTCAGGAAAAAAATCATAAATAAAAAAGCCACACTTCCTCATCAGTTTTTTCTGATGTCACAGATATTAAAACAATGTTTTGTTTTGTTTTTAAATCAGTTGATTACAACCAAAGATCTGGCAAAAAAAAAAAGTTTAGCAGGCTTCAGACAGCTGTTGTTTATCCTTCACCTGTGCACTTATCATCGACTTTTACTGTTCAGGATGTTTTTAAATATTGACATCTCATTATTTTTAGTGATTATTTATGTATATTTTTAGGTGTCACCTACACTTTAAGGAACATGTCCAAGGACGCTTTGTGATTTTCCAGTCTGACAGAGATCAAACACAAACCCACCTCAAACTGACAAGCTTAAGGTCAATACAGACAACTTGACAAAATTGTTGACTCAGATGTTTTCATATTTCTGTTTGATCAATACAGAATGATTTGGTATTTAAAACTAGATAAAAGATTGTTGACTTTTAATTCTGTGTTTATAGACTACTACACTGTAAACCACCCCAGATGGGAATTAATATGAAGCATCTTGTAATTTGAAACTCACCATTGCAGGTAGTTTTTACAGGGTGTGGTGCAATTAGCAGCTGGGGTAAGACCAAAAACTGCTTTTATGGGTATTGTGTCAAAGTTGACCTTAGCCTAGACCATGGAGAAAGTGTCTAAAGTGTAATTTTAAAAAAGTACCTCAACACTGCCCCACTACCCGATCCCAGCTAAGCGGTTGAAGATGAGTGAGTGACCTCAACACTGAGGTACATGTTCCCAAGTATATATGATCAAATTAGATACACAAATGTTATTGACACTCTCCCAAACCCCCCCAAAAACAAGGTACAGTTATAATATGTGTGACATGGAAAAGGAGGATCCAACAACTAGTGCTCTTTAACCACTTATCACCACCAGGGGAAAATCTATGGGTCTGTGTCAAGGAACACACATACTAATAGACACAGTAATTTCACAACATGTGGCTCTGTCCTCTAATCTAATTATCTTTGTGCCAGTTGTAGAGCAATTGGACCTTAACATCTTATGCATTTATAAATTCACCACAATAAATAGTTGGATAGAATCAAAATTTTACTTTATAGTCTACATTTATGATGGACTGTGTCACCTTTTTATTTTTAGCGATAATCCACAAATGCTTTGAAGCTGTTCTTAATATGAGTCCATTGACCTTTCAAACCTGGAGTGACAATGGAAATAAATTTCCCTGTGCAAGTACACATTTGATTTACTAGTATTTAATACGCTGTTGTTAGAGAACACCACCACCAAACTCTATAATCATTCTCATCAAAGAAACAAACAAAGAAAATCACTTTTACTTCAACATTTAATACCAAAAATATTCATGACCTGAGGTTTACATTACATGCCAAGGCAGACTGCCAGCATAATGACTGATAGCATGAAATGTAATCGTAACTCTATTGATGTTAAGAAACAATGCCAAATGAAGCAGATGGTCTAATCCTCAGGCAGACCACAGCCTCCATACCAGACAAGCTGCAGCATGATGTATGACTCTCAGTTCTTAGACCTGCAGGGCTCCAAGGGCAGCAGTGTCTGGCCACACAACATGCATCACGCTGGCTTCTGGTTGGGAAGAGCCGTAAAACGATCCATGACATTTGGATGTGCAGAAACCAACTCAGTGTGCAATTTCACTTTGGTCACTTGAAACACGGTTAGATTTAAATGCAAGATTGTGATATTGTGATTTATGACCTTAACACTTACAGCTATTACCATACAACACAGGAAACAAATCTGAGACATGTGACTCCAATAGATTTTGTTGTAATAATCCTAAGTTGTTTCCAAAAAAGGTGCATTTTGAGCATACTGGCAATATTATATTGTGAATCCTTTATTAAAATCCTTAAGAATAAAGTTATAGCGATGAAGAAAATAATATTTTTAACTAAAAGAATATGCCTTTATTTTGCTATGACATTTTTAAAAATGTTTTCTTTACATTAAAAATAATTTTTGGTGTATAATTGAGACCTTTAAACTATGGTTGTGAAAGATCTTATACATGTAGGCTTACATTTCAGAACTGTGTTTTTCTTTGGTTGGTTAATGACATTGTCTATTTCATTAATCAGTTGTAATTTTATATTCAATCTTGTAGCTCCGCCAGTGAAGTTTTCATCAGTATCTGAAGCTGACCAGATAAGAACAGTCACAGTAGGCAGTCCCATTGCCCTTCAGTGTGAGCTGTCAAGTCCCGGTGGGCAAGTCAGTTGGTACAAGGATGGAACAAAGATCCTGCCTGAAAATGGAGTAGACCTCCTCTCAGAGGGGAGTGTAAGAAGTCTACTTGTCCAATCAGCAGAGCCGGCTCACACGGGCATATACCGATGTGAGTCGCAGGATGACGACATCCAGTTTGCTGTGGATGTAAAAGGTGACACTCACTCTTCAGTACTTAACCTGCTTTGTCCTGGCCACTAACTGTAGCATCAGGTCATTTAGGGGAAACCAGAGCACAGTGGATCACGGGGCACAGTGAATCAGTAGCTATATCTGCAAAACTACATATATATATTTGTAGTTGTTAGGCCATATTTTTTATACATAAAAACATCCCCCTTATAAATTACTGTTTTGTTTTTGGATACATTAAGGGTAAAACTAAGTGGCAAGTGAAGTCAGTTTTTTCCTATCAAAAGTAAATTTTGTTGATGTCAGTGTCTACAGAGGAAAGGTGGCCCAAAAAGTTGTTATTAGTTAGAAGACTACTCTGTCCAGTTGATGAGCATGTGTTATGTCTTCTCCAGACATCAGCTATTTGATAACATGACTCGTGTGTCACATGCACTCAGGGCACAGTGAATTGGGGCTCAGTGAATCAGTGTAGAAAGTGATTTACTAAGCCCCAGTATCAAGTGGATGACAAATATTACTTGTTGAAGCTTATACATTTATTTTTCCATGAATTATTTCTATAATAATAGAAATAATAATAATTGTGACAGTTGATTTTATAATAGTTTCTAAAGGACTTATATCACTATATAAGACACTCACACATTATATATGTAGCTGGTTTGCTGGATTATAGTTTGTATATGCATCAGCATATATTTAATAATATTGAAGAAATCTTTATAATATAAATAAATAAATAAATCTGTTTTTGCATTATATTCTAAGTTGATTCACAGCAAATCAAAAATTTTAAAATCAATTTTAAACACCTGTAAATTACACTTGGGAGACATGAATAACAGTCTTATAAACAATAACTTGCTGTATTAAATCCACCATAGAATGACCTAAACCTATGCATAATGTGTTTATGCTGCCACAAAACAATATGTCTGATCCACTGTGCCCCAGCTTCCCCTATTCTTGTTTGTTTACTCGCTCAGTTTTGTGTTTAACTAAACCAACCACCTGCCCTCATGCTACTGATGCTGAATTTGGATCAACAGTATCTTATCTTGAAAACATGAATAATAACCCTTGATAAAAAAAAAAAAGGCAAAATGAGCAAAACCCTCATTAGAATGCATGCTCTAACTCCAAGAAGACCTCAAACCTCCAGCATCTCAGTTGCATTTAACTTATTTTTGAATAATCCCTATTCTTAATTTAGTCATCGTTGAAAGTCACAATCACTTTATACCGTTGCACAGCAAAGACATAACAACAAAATAATAATAATAATACTAATAATAATGCTCAGGTCGTCATTGTGAGTTAGCATAAGCTGCAGAACATCATTTAAAACAACAAGAACAGCAAAAACAATTTAATGCCTCTAAAGCCTCATCTTTCTTTGACTTGTTGGATCCAAATTATTAGGCAAGGGGAGGCATACCCACACATATACGCACAGGGAAGGCACACCCATCAGACAAGGGGAGACACACATACACCAGAGGAAAAAGACAACAGATTATAATATAACCATATAGAAAACCAAACAACAGGAAGGGATGCACATAGCCGCCACATTACCCCACCCTCAATGGCTGACCCGTCAGCCCAACACAAACAGAATGGGGAAAAACCAAAAGGAAATGGAACTGACACCAAAAGCACTAATCCAAAAACAGACACCAAAAAAAAAAAAAATCCAGAGACCCAAAGAAAACCTGACCCAGGAAAGCAGGAAGAGGCTGGGAGGCGGGAAACACCTCAAAATAACCCAGCAAAACCAAAATGACAGGTATGCAACAAAACATGGTGCAATTCATTGCCCAACGGCCGGCAGGAAACAAAGTCCAAGATCTCTGACTGGTCATACGACCAGGAGATTGGCCGGCCAGCTGATAGGAGCTCCCAGCAATGCCAGGAGAACAGCCCGACGGCCCGCAGGAGTTCACATCTGATTCAGGAAGTTGACTGGCCAGCCCACAGGAGTTCACTAGCTGACCAGATGTGTGGCCACCTGGACCACAGGAGCCCACAGCAGAACCATGAGGGCACAAACTGGGAACTAAATACACCAGCAGAAACAGATGGACAACACACGCAGGGGACTTGACACATCACAAGACACACAGGACACAAAGACAGCGCACGCGACAACCACACACACACATACAAGGCCAGGAGACGGATGGTATACACTCACACACATACGCACAGGCAGAACGGACTGTACACATACGATAGGCCAGCAAGGACACACCCACACACATACACACGGGGAATGCGTACCCGACAGACGAGGGGAGACACATCCACACACATACGTACAGGGAAGACGTACCCAACAGACAAGGGAACACACACACACACACACAGACACACACACACACACCAGAGGAACGAGACAACAGATCATAACGTAACCATACAGAAAGCAAAACAACATGGATGGATGGGCGTAACCGCCACAATTTTTGTAATCAAAATTAAACACTTGTTATAAACTGAACTGCAAAAAGAGACAGTATGATAACAATAATTTTAAATTCCAGCAACAATCAGTAATTCATATTTTTTATCATGCTTCTAACATCAGTATAACACATAACAAAATCATGCAATTTCACAACGTGTGCCAAAATACATGCTATATCTCTGACATTTCTGACTTATAGTTTGAAATTTGTCATTTTGACACTGGTGTGCCAGACTTAAATGTAAATGTTGTATATTTGTGCATCATGATTCTTAAATTTTATCTTCTTTTTTTTTTTGTCAGTATGGCTTTGTCACATTGCCATTATTTTGCTGCTTTGATTATGCTTTAGTTCTCAATAAATAGTTTGTATCTGAAGACAGGTTTGATCTTTAAACTTGATTGAATAAAATAAGATTATGAACTTAATTACAGCATTATCTTTGCAATATCTGAAACTTACAGCCCGACCTGTGATGTTCTCTGAGCTTCAAGAAACTGACAGGAACAAATCTGCAGATGAAGGCTCCCCCATTGTTCTCAGTTGTGATCTTACTCATGACCCTTCTGCAAATGTGCACTGGTATAAGGATGGAATGGAAGTCCGATCACAAATCAATGTAGAAATACAGTCAGATGGTCTGACAAGGACACTAGTCATCCATTCTGCTGAATGTGCACACAGTGGCACCTATGAATGTTCCACAGCAGATGATACTGTCACATTTAAAGTGGACATCAAAGGTGATTGATGTTTATCTTGTTAACTTATCATACATAAAAGATAAAAGTTTGATTCATATTATTCCATGACTGATTGAACAGGGCCATTTTTTGGTGACTGTAACGCTCATCTAAAATCTTTTCCTTCCTCTTATATGTTCTTTTCAGGCCAATCCCCAAAACTCCTACCTATGCCAGTGTCAGAACGAAAAAAGGTGATTGCAGTTGGGTCTCCAATTATTCTCCAGTGTGAAGCATCAGACTCCATTGCCCAGGTATCATGGTGTAAAGATGACTTGGAGCTTTTTTGCAAAACTGGCCTTGATATGAAAAGAGACAGTAACTTCAGGAAGTTGATGATTCATTCAGCCAAGATTTCTGACTCTGGCAGCTACAGCTGTCGCCTCGCCGATGATGTTGTGACATTCACAGTGGAGGTCCAAGGTGATTTATTTTGCATTATCACTTTTAATTAACGTGTTTCACAGTGTGACATAAACATAATTTTAGAATTCAGTGTCAGAAATTTTAATTAAATTATCTATACATATGAATTACTTCGATCACTTAACTTAAACACGATAAACATGTTCTCATTTATAAAATAACCAATCTCAATGTATTTAAAGTACAAGACACTACATGCTAATGATAAGTATCTGATAAGGATTAGATACTTATCAGATACTTATCATTATAATACCCACAGCCACCCCTGTGAGGTTTTCAGCTTTTCCAGATGTTGCAAGGAACAAATATGTTGAAGCCGGCTGCCCAATCAAGCTGCAGTGTGAAGTGTCAGAGTCAACTGCCCAAGTCTATTGGCGGAAGGATGGATTACGGTTACTTCCACATGAGGAATATGACATCCAAACAAATGAAAAACTGAGAACACTGGTTATTCAATCATCAGAAGTCAGACACTCTGGAGTGTACAGCTGTGAGACTTCAGATGACTGGATAGAATTCAAGGTGGATGTTGCAGGTGATCTAAATATTTTAAGTTTTGTCAGAATTACTAACAACCCTTGTTCAATGCTTGACTACACTTGTTTTAAATTACATAATTTTGAAGTGAGTCTGTGTTAATTTAACTTAATTTATGTAATTTACATATGATCATACAAAACTTTAAACTTTGTTAATGAAAATCATTATTACGGGATATAAACGAAATGATTTGTAGGACAATGTCATTATTGTCCTTATAGACCTTTTAGAATTGAGAATGTCACATTAATTTAATTGAAAATCAACTTGTTAATTTCAGCCCTTTATCCTAAAGCAGCACAGGCATTGTTGCTATACCTACATGAAACACATTTTCTTCAAACAGCAAATTATTGGTATCAGATGCAAATTGGTAGCTTTGCTTGATACTGCATCAGACCGAGAGAGGATCATATCACTTTACATTATGAAAGGTCCTCAAGGTTTTGCCTTTACATACGAACAACTAGAGGTGTTTCACGTGTCCAAATGTTTCATTCCCAACTCAAACAAATCCACAGAAAGCTTGCACAACTTCAGATGTAAAATAAGACCCAAACCAAAACGTACCATAAAACAATGAAACCACACCTGAAATGCAGACTCAAACAGACCCAAAGACAGACAGAGGGGTGATCCATCCTCTTTGGGTGTTGGGCAAGTTATTTCCAAAATGTAATATATTATAGATCACTAGTTATTGTTATATCAGAGTAATTCATTGCACTACAATATTACTGTGTCTGAATTGTAATGCATTACAGGCTTCTGAATTACTTTTGAGTTACGTTGACCAAAATAACTGTGGAAGTAAGGCTGAGCATTCTAAAATGCTAAAATGTAGTTTACTGGAGGTCATTATACATCCAATGTAGGGCAATGTGTTGCAGCATAGTAACTGTAGCCCCGAAGGCCACTAACAATCATATGTAAATGGCACAGTGAAGGCTCAAGTCCCAATACAAGTATCAATCATAGCCAGAATCACAAGGGATCAAAGTCTGGTAGAATTATGATACAGATATTTAAAGTCTAGACCATTTCATAATAAGACAATCGAGCTAGAGCTCACTATAATGTAACATATTATAATGACATGACAAGAGACATAAACTTTTTCTTTTCATTTCCATTTGTTTATTTTTTAATTCAAGGAGTTCCCAGCACAGAAATGGCATGATGGCATGAATACAAAGTGTACTTGGGGGATTAGTCCTCAGCCTCAAGGGATATAGCTCACTCATTTTAGACCAACTTCACAAATATTAACATATAGACTAAACATAACCTGAAAAGAAATAAAACACAGGCCAAACAGGCAAGCCTTACTAGGGCTGTATACATATATATATGTATACTCAACAAAAATATAAACGCAACACTTTTGGTTTTGCTCCCATTTTGTATGAGATGAACTCACAGATCTAAAACTTTTTCCACATACACAATATCACCATTTCCCTCAAATATTGTTCACAAATCAGTCGAAATCTGTGATAGTGAGCAGTTCTCCTTTGCTGAGATAATCCATCCCACCTCACAGGTGTGCCATACCAAGATGCTGATTAGACACCATGATTAGTGCACAGGTGTGCCTTAGACTGCCCACAATAAAAGGCCACTCTGAAAGGTGCAGTTTTGTTTTATTGGGGGGGGATACCAGTCAGTATCTGGTGTGACCACCATTTGCCCCATGCAGTGCAACACATCTCCTTCGCATCATCCATGAAGAGAACACCTCTCCAACGTGCCAAACGCCAGTGAATGTGAGCATTTGCCCACTCAAGTCGGTTACGACGACCAACTGGAGTCAGGTCGAGACCCCGATGAGGACGACGAGCATGCAGATGAGCTTCCCTGAGACGGTTTCTGACAGTTTGTGCAGAAATTCTTTGGTTATGCAAACCGATTGTTTCAGCAGCTGTCCCGAGTGGCTGGTCTCAGATGATCTTGGAGGTGAACATGCTGGATGTGGAGGTCCTGGGCTGGTGTGGTTACACGTGGTCTGCGGTTGTGAGGCTGGTTGGATGTACTGCCAAATTCTCTGAAACGCCTTTGGAGACGGCTTATGGTAGAGACATGAACATTCAATACACGAGCAACAGCTCTGGTTGACATTCCTGCTGTCAGCATGCCAATTGCACGCTCCCTCAAATCTTGCGACATCTGTGGCATTGTGCTGTGTGATAAAACTGCACCTTTCAGAGTGGCCTTTTATTGTGGGCAGTCTAAGGCACACCTGTGCACTAATCATGGTGTCTAATCAGAATCTTGGTATGGCACACCTGTGAGGTGGGATGGATTATCTCAGCAAAGGAGAAGTGCTCACTATCACAGATTTAGACTGGTTTGTGAACAATATTTGAGGGAAATGGTGATATTGTGTATGTGGAAAAAGTTTTAGATCTTTGAGTTCATCTCATACAAAATGGGAGCAAAACCAAAAGTGTTGCGTTTATATATATATATATATATATATATATATATATATATATATATATATATATATATATATATATATATATATATATATATATATATATATATATATATATATATATATATATAATCATGGAGGGGTCTGAAATTTTCATCTTAGGTGCATGTCCACTGTGAAAGACACAATCTAAAAAAAAAAAATCCGGAAATCACAATGTATGATTTTTTTATAATTTATTTGTATGTTACTTGCTGGTTGGTCCCCTACCAACCAGCAAGAATTCTGGCTCACACAGACCTGTTAATTTTTCTTTAAGAAGCCCTCTTATTCTGCACTGTTTATCTGTATTAATTGCACCTGTTTGAACTTGTTACCTGTATAAAAGACACCTGTTCACACACTCAATCAATCACACTCCAAACTGTCCACCATAGCCAAGACCAAATAGCTGTCTAAGGACACCAGGGACAAAACTGTAGACCTGCACAAGGCTGGGATGGACTACAGGACAACAGGCAAGCAGCTTGGTAGAAGACAACAACTGTTAGTCTCCTTCGGTCTGGGATTCCATGCAAGATCTCACTTTGTGGGGTAAGGATGATTCTGAGAAAGCTCAGAACTACACAGGAGGACCTGGTCAATGACCTGAAGAAAGCTGGGACCACAGTCACAAAGATTACATTAGTAACACATGATGCTGTCATGGTTTAAAATCCTGCAGGGCAGCAAGGTCCCCCTGCTCAAGCCAGCACATGTCTAGGCCCGTTTGAAGTTCACCATTGACCATCTGGATGATCTAGAGCAGGCATGGGAGAAGGTCATGTGGTCAGATGAGACAAGAAGAGAGCTTTTTGGAATCAACTCCACTTACCATGTTTAGAGGATGAGAACAACCCCAAGAAAACCATCCCAACTGTGAAGCATGGGGGTGGAAACATCATACTCTGGCGGTGCTCTTCTGCAAAGAGGACAGGATGACTGCACAGTATTGAAGGGAGGCTGGATGGGGTCATGTATTGCAAGATTTTGGCAAACAACCTCCTTCCTGTTGTGTGGGCCACTGAAGAGGAGGTACTGCTGGCCCACCACCACCAGATGGCGCCCTGCTTGAAGTGCGGGCTTCAAGCAGGAGAGGGCGTCATAGCAACCGGGAGTGACAGCTGTCACTCGTCATCAGCACCAGCTGTCACTCATCCACATCACCACCACCTTAAAGGCCGGACTGCAACTCCACCTCCCCGCCGAGAAATCAGCTACCTTGGAGGTAATATTCTCTGCTGTATTTAACGCTGACTAATAGTCTGAACTTCTTTGCAGCCTTTTCCTGTGGTGTTGCCTTATCTGTCGGATTGGCGTTTGGTGTGATCAGCGACGGCTTCGCTTCACACCCCAACCAGATAAGTGGTTAGACAGGAGCTGCACGAGTGTGTGACTGGAGGTGGAGGTGCTCCCTCCCAAAAGAACACAGACTGTGGGATCACTGAGTGTGCGTACTCACACTCACCTGTGCTGTTTCTGTTCTCTGCCAGCAGTGCCAGGTCTGAAAGCTGGAGACGGTGACCACCTGGGGACTCAGAACTTGGCAGCTCCGGTGTTCTTCAGATCCGTTGGCGGTGAGGGCCGTGTGGGATCCGGCTCGGTTCTGGACGGGCATCTCCTATCCTCAAGCCTGCCCACACGTCACCCAACATGTAATTGACTGTAGTTCCAAACTTGTTGTTGTCTGTATTCCGTTGTGCACACTTTACAACATTAAATTGTTACTGTTTGGCTTATCCATTGCCCGTTCTTTTACGCCCCCTGTTGTGGGTCCATGTTCCTACACTTTCACAACACTTCCCTCAGTAAGAGCATTGAAGATGGGTCATGGCTGGGTCTTCCAGCATGACAATGACCCCAAACACACAGCCAGGGCAACTAAGGAGGTGCTCCGTAAGAAGCATTTCAAGGTCCTGGAGAGGCCTAGCCAGTCTCCAGATCTGAACTCAATAGAAAATCTTTGGCGGGAGCTGAAACTCCAAACCTGAAAGATGTGGAGAATATTTGTATGGAGGAGTGGACCAAAATCCTTGCTGCAGTGTGTGCAAACCTGGTGAAAACTACAGGAAACGTTTGACCTCTGTAATTGCAAGCAAAGGCTACTGTACCAAATATTAACATTGATTTTCACAGGTGTTGAAATACTTATTTGCAGCAGTAACATACAAATAAATTATAAGAAAAATCATACATTGTGATTTCCGGATTTTTTTTTTTTTTAGATTATGTCTGTCACAGTGGACATGCACCTAAGATGAAAATTTCAGACCCCTCCATGATTTCTAAGTGGGAGAACTTGCAAAACCGCAGGGTGTTCAAATACTTATTTTCCTCACTGTAGATATATGTAGCGGGATGAAAGTCCCGGGTCCCAATTGAAAAGACGTTCCCGCTAGCTTGGCTAATGTAGGGGGAGTTCCCCTTTGGCTGACCTGGTAGAGGAACGGTCTTTTGGTGTGAGCCGCGTGGGTTCAATCCCCCACCCTCGTCCCGGCCACGAAGGTCCTGCTGCTTCATATAGATAGATTTGTATGCAAACGTTTGATAATGGTCATGATTTTCCTTTATAAATCATTGGTTGTCATTTAAGATAAATATATAGCAGACGAACACATTGATATTTGAGAAGTGAAATTAAGTTTGTAGTATTTACAGAAATTATGCAATAGTTACTTGAACAAAATTAGGCAGGTGCATAAATTTGGGCACCCTTGTCATTTTATTAATTTGAATACATTTAGCACTAATTACTGGAACACAAAATTGGTTTGGTAAGCTCATTGACCCTTGACCTCCTTACACAGGTGAATCCAATCATGAGAAAGGGCATTTAAGGTAGCCATTTGCAAATGTTTCCCTTCTTTGCATCTCTTCTAATGAGTGGCAACCTGGGAGCCTCTAAACACCTCTCAAATGACCTGAAAACAAAGATTGTTCAACATCATGGTTTAGGGGAAGGATACAAAAAGCTATCTCAGAGATTTCAGCTGTCAGTTTCCACTGTGAGGAACATAGTGAGGAAATGGAAGACCGCAGGCACAGTAGTAGTTAAGGACTGAAGTCGCAGGCCAAGAAAAGTCTCAGATAAGGTGAAGCGAAGGATGGTGTGAACAGTCATAGTCAACCCACAGACGTGTTCCAAAGACCTACAACATGATCTTGCTGCAGATAGTGTCTCTGTGCATCGTTCAACTATACAGCGCATGTTGCAGAAAGAGATGCTGTATGATGCTATAATGCAGAGGAAGCCTTTTCTGTGTACACGCCACAAACAGAGTCACTTGAGGTATGATAAAGCACATTTGGACAAGCCAGCTTCATTTTGGAATAAGGTGCTGTGGACTGATAATACTAAAATTGAGTTATTTGGACATAACAAGGGGCAGTATACATGGCTGAAAAAGAACACAGCATTCCAAGAAAAACACTTGCTACCTACAGTAAAATTTGGAGGTGGTTCCATCATGTTGTGGGGCTGTGTGGCCAGTGCAGGTACTGGGAATCTTGTTAAAGTTGAGGGTCACATGGATTCCAGTCAATATCAGCAGATTCGTGAGAACAATGTTCATGAATTAGTGACAAAGTTGAAGTTGCAACTACAAGTTAATCTTTGCATAGAAAATCTGAATTCTTCCATATGTGCAGTCACTTTCCCATAGCACTGCTTTGATTCTCAGATGTTCCAGACACTGAGAGGATTAAGTCTGTTGAAGCAGGAAACCCTATCAAACTGCAGTGTGAGATCTCAGACCCCACAAGGCAGACCTACTGGTATAAGGATGGAGTCAAACTAATCCCACAGTGTGGAGTAGACGTCCACTCAGAGGGCAATAAGAAGACCCTGGTTATCCAGTCGGCCACATCTTCATGCTCTGGGGTGTACAGTTGTAAAACTGACAACGGGTCAGATTTCAAGAATTTCTTTGTGGAGGTGAAAGGTGACATATAAAGCTTTTTCTTCTCATTTGTCACTGCTTTGTGATTATAGACTTCCATGACCTCTAACAATAAAGGAGCAATTACTATGGGCACAAACTATGTTCATTATAACTAAAAATCATCTTAAAATAGCTCTATAAATGCTCCAGTTTCATCACACATCAGACATTCATTGAAATCTAAAAGGCATGTGACTTGAGGTTTTTTTTTTTGTTTTTTGTTTTTTGTTTTTTGCATGTTTTAACTTACACACAGTAATTATAAAACTTCACTACACTGCTTGTATTAACATTTTTGGCTACCTTCAAAAGTGGATTAACAGCCATGATTGATCTGTGAATATCTGATTCAAGATGAATATTGATACTACGAGCAACATAGCATCTCTCTTGTACCAAATTTTCTGAACAAAACCACTGATATAAATATTTTGAGCTTTGTCAAAATTAATAATTACATACCTTTAGTGAATGCTTGGCTGTACATCATATTCAAGTCTGTGTTAATTTAATTTACTTAGTGTAATTTGCATAGTTAAGGCAATTGTACAGAATAAAACTTAAACTTTGTTCATGAATGTAATGAAGAATATAGAAGAGATTTTATTTGTACGATTCTGTTATTTTAATCCTAAACAATTTCTTGAAGACCTTTCAGACTGGGGAAAGTCACATTCATTCAACCTCATGTTGTTAATCCCAGTGCATTACAATAAAGCAGCATGGGGGTTGTTGCTGCCCACATGAAATACATTTTCTTTATATAACAAATTGTTGGTATCATTTGTAAAATTGGCAACTTTCATTGTTACTCTGTCAGACCAGCAGGGGATCCTATCACTTTCCAGCAGTAAAGATTTTTAAGGCTTTACTGTCACACTCAAACAACACGGGGTCTTCAGTTTGAGTCTGTGTGAAGTAAAGTAATTCATGAAGACCTCTCCTGACAACCACATACAACACTGATACAACAGCAACAAAATAACAAAAAGATGGAATTAGATGATGTTCTGACACTGATTTTCCACAGCTGATTGATTTGTTATGACCTCTAAACCTGCATACTGATATTTGATAAGTACTAACCCTGTTCACTCATGTTGACATTCAACAAATTAGCCATAAATTAAAGACAAGTTGATTTTTGCATTGTAAATGTGAATTATTCTATATGTGCAGTCATATTCCCATAGTACCACTGTGATTCTCAGATGTTCCAGACACTGAGAGGATCAAGTCTGTTGAAGCAGGAAACCCTATCAAACTGCAGTGTGAGATCTCAGACCCCACAAACCAGACCTGCTGGTATAAGGATGGAGTCAAACTAATCCCACAATGTGGAGTAGACGTCCACTCAGAGGGCAGTAAGAAGACCCTGGATATCCAGTCAGCCACATCTCCATGCTCTGGGGTGTACAGTTATAGAACTGATGATGGGTCAGATGTCAACGATTTCTATGTGGAGGTGAAAGGTGACATACAAAGATTTTTCTTGGCAACATTTGTCACTGCTTTGTGGTTATAGACTTCCATAACCTCTAACAAGATGGAAACAGTCACTTTCTGTACAAAACATGATCATGATAACATTCATCTTCATGTAGCTCCTTCTAAACACCTGGGTTTCATCAAACGTTCAATATTCATTGAAATCTAAAAGGCATGTGACTTAATACTTATTTTCTTCCAAATCACAAAGTATTCATAAATCCTCACTGTATTGCTTGAATTAACATTTTTTGCTGACTTCAAAAGTGGATTAACAGACACTGTTGACTGAAACTGCAGTTTGATAATCAGGAATCCTTGTCCGCATGTCTAATCTGTGAGAATATGAGTGCATATACATATAGATGATTCCTCAAACATCTTTTTTAAAGCTCTGTTTTGTACAGTACTACTCATCAAAACGTTTTGAGATGTGATGGAATTATTAACTACCTTTGTATAGTGTTTCGCTCTACTTATTTTAAATTGATATGATATTGAAGTCAATATGTGTCAGTTTATAATTTGTATGATTCAAGTGATTGTACAAAACCTTAAACTGTGTTAATCTGGGCTCATACTACTTATGAGCCACATAGCCAAATGTGAAGAAAAATGCCATGTGGCTAAAAGAATTTGTTTGCTTTTAGACAAAGTGTCGAAGAATCATACTCACTGACATAAGTAGTTCATACAAATAACACACCTCTTGCAGTGACGTGTCTATACAGTAGTGTTCAGAATAATAGTAGTGCTATGTGACTAAAAAGATTAATCCAGGTTTTGAGTATATTTCTTATTGTTACATGTGAAACAAGGTACCAGTAGATTCAATAGATTCTCACAAATCCAACAAGACCAAGCATTCATGATATGCACACTCTTAAGGCTATGAAATTGGGCTATTAGTAAAAAAAAAAAAAAAGTAGAAAAGGGGGTGTTCACAATAATAGTAGCATCTGCTGTTGACGCTACAAAGTAAAACTATTATGTTCAAACTGCTTTTTTAGCAATCCTATGAATCACTAAACTAGTATTTAGTTGTATAACCACAGTTTTTCATGATTTCTTCACATCTGCGAGGCATTATTTTTGTTGGATTGGAACCAAGATTTTGCTCATTTACTAGTGTGCTTGGGATCATTGTCTTGTTGAAACACCCATTTCAAGGGCATGTCCTCTTCAGCATAAGGCAACATGACCTCTTCAAGTATTTTGACATATCCAAACTGATCCATGATACGTGGTATGTGATATATAGGCCCAACACCATAGTAAGAGAAACATGCCCATATCATAATGCTTGCACCACCATGCTTCACTGTCTTCACTGTGAACTGTGGCTTGAATTCAGAGTTTGGGGATCATCTCACAAACTGTCTGCCGCCCTTGGACCCAAAAAGAACAGTTTTACTCTCATCAGTCCACAAAATATTCCTCCATTTCTCTTTAGGCCAGTTAATATGTTCTTTGGCAAATTGTAACCTCTTCTGAAGGGCCAGCTTGCACTCGGCTGAGACGGACGCATTTTCTCTTCTCTCCCTCCCTCCTTATCTTTCCTGCTTCTGTGGCATGTTGTGTGTGAGGCTCCAGTTTTTGCTCTTCTGAAAAGCGACAAAAATGGATTTGTTAAAGTGGTCTCTGAACGCAATTGACTCTATTTTTTCTACAAGACATTCGGGGGCGGAGTACCCGACCTGTCCTGCCGGGACGCATGTGATGGGCTACGTGATGGACTCGTGGAGGAGATGGCAGGTCATGTGCCTTTACACGCTGTCTGTGGAGGACGTTGAAGATGTGTATCTATTTGGCTTGGGAGTGACCGGCTTTCTGCTGTGTGGCGCGGGCATAGCGCTGGTTTACTGGAAAATTAAAAAAGTGGAGGCTGTTTTGATTGGGCTGTCCAGATTGCCCCACTTGATTGATTCGATTGGAAGGACAGTGACTGCTCAGTCGGCGGGTGTTAACCGCACGTTGGAAACCATCTCTGGGAGGATTGCAGCGCTGGAAAACCGCCTGGAAAACACTCAAGCCTCACTGCCCCGGTCTCCCCCTCCCTCAGCTTCTCCAGCTCTGACGTTGACTGTGAACAGTGACTGCTCAGAGCTGAACCCCCCCTCCCTTCCAGGATTCAGTCATGGCCGTTGTTTAGTGCCAAAAAGGGCTGCTACCGGAGTGTTCTGATAAACTGGACTTTCAAATCTTGGCTGTCGTCCTGTGTTCTTGTTTGTCTGTGTGTTTACTGTTCTCTGTGCTGATAAGAGTTTTTTCCTCATTGTTGTGGCTTCTCGAAGGCAGCAACCTTGAGGGGTTTTTTTCTCTTCCTTACCTTGTGTGTGCTTTTTTATGTTTATGTACCGGGCCGGCCTATGTGTGTTGTGTGTTATGTGTGTGTCGTTTGTTATGGGTCGGTCTTGGTTTGCTCAGCCCTGCTGTTGACCAAGGCAGGGATGTACATCTGGAGCTGGTCCCCGGGCGCCTAATGGCGACTTCTGCTCCTACTGGCAATTAGGATGGGTTAAATGCAGTAGACACATTTCATTGTGCAGGGAACATGTTCTTCTGTGCATATGACAATAAAATTCTTTTGAATCCTTTGAATTGAATCCTTTTGAATCCTTCTGCACGTCTTTTATTTAACATAGGGACTTTGCGGGGGATTCTTGCAAATAAATTAGCTTCACACAGGTGTCTTCTAACTGTCACAGCACTTACAGGTAACTCCAGACTGTCTTTGATCATCCTGGAGCTGATCAATGGATGAGCCTTTGCCATTCTGGTTATTCTTCCATCCATTTTGATGGTTGTTTTCCATTTTCTTCCACGTGTCTCTGTTTTTGTTGTTGTTGTTGTTGTTGTTTGTTTTTGTTTTGTCCATTTTAAAGCATTGGAGATCATTGTAGATGAACAGCCTATAATTTGTTTCCCCTAGTTTTCCCCTCTCCAATCAACTTTTTAATCAAACTACGCTGTTCTTCTGAACAATGTCTTGAGCGTCCCATTTTCCTCAGGCTTTCAAAGAGAAAAGCATGTTCAACAGGTGCTGGCTTCATCCTTAAATAGGGGACACCTGAGTCACACCTGTTTGTTCCACAAAATTGACAAACTCACTAACTGAATGCCACATATTGTGAACACCCCTTTTTCTAATTTTTGTTTTTTATTAATAGCCCAATTTCATAGCCTTAAGAGTGTCCATATGATGAATGCTTGTTCTTGTTGGATTTGTGAGAATCTACTGAATCTACTGGTACCTTGTTTCCCATGTAACAATAAGAAATATACTCAAAACCTGGATTAATCTTTCTAGTCACATAGCACTACTATTATTCTGAACACTATTGTATATCTTTGATGAAACCTTTATTATGTGAATTTGGTTGCTAATGCCATTGGTCTCACAGCAACATTGTATCTACCTCAAGGAAAGTACAACCCCAATTCTAATGAAGTTGGGACGTTGTGTAAAATGGAAATAAAAACAGAATACAATGATTTGCAAATCCTCAGCAACCTGTATTCAGTTGAATACACCACAAAAACAAGATATTTAATGTTCAAACTGATAAACTTTATTGTTTTTATGCAAATATTTACTAATTTTGAATTGGATGCCTGCAACATGTTTCAAAAAAGCTGGGACAGTGGTATGTTTACCACCGTGTTCCATCACCTTTCCTTCTAACAACACTCAATAAGCCTTTGGGAACTGAGGACACTAATTGTTGAAGCTTTGTAGGTGGAATTCTTTCCCATTTTTGCTTGATGTACAACTTCAGTTGTTCAACAGTCTGGGGTCTCCATTGTTGTATTTTGCGCTTCATAATACGCCACACATTTTCAATGGGTGACAGGTCTGGACTGCAGACAGGCCAGTCTAGTACCTGCACTCTTTTACTATGAAGCCACACTGTTGTGGATTGGCATTGTATTGCTGAAATAAGCAGGGACGTCCCTGAAAAAGATGTTGCTTGGATGGCAGCATGTATTGATCCAAAACCTGGATGTACCTTTCAGCATTGATGGTGCCATCACAGATGTGTAAGTTGTCCATGCCATGGGCACTAACACACCCCCATACCATCACAGTTTTAACTTACACTTGTAGATGTAGCAACGAACTGTGTTAACTGACAATGGTTTTCTGACGTGTTCTTGAGCCCACGCGGTAAGATCCTTTACACGATGTCAGTTTTAATGCAGTGCCGCCTGAAGGAGCAAAGGTCACGGGCATTCAATGTTAGTTTTCAGCCTTGCCGCTTACTTGTAGAAAGTTCTCCAGATTCTCTGAATCTTCTGATTATATTATGGACTGTAGATGATGGAATCCCTAAATTCCTTGCAACTGAATGTTGAGAAGCATTGTTCTTAAACTGTTGGACTATTTTTTTTATGCAGTTGTTCACAAACTGGTTATCCTCGCTCCATCTTTGCTTGTGAATGGCTGACCCTTTTGGGGATGGTCCTTTTATACCCAATCATGACACTCACCTGTTTCCAATTGGCTGTTCTTTGAGCATTCATCAACTTTTCCAGTCTTTTGTTGCCCCATCCCAACATTTTTGAAACGTGTTGCAGGCATCTATTTCAAAATGAGCAAATATTTGCACAAAAACAATAAAGTTTATCAGTTTGAACATTAAATATCTTGTCTTTGTGGTGTATTCAATCAAATATAGGTTGAAGAGGATTTGCAAATCATTGTATTCTTTTTTATTTCCATTTTACACAATGTCCCAACTTAATTGGAATTGGGGTTATAATTGTGGCTCAAGCGAAAACTCATCATTTATTGGCTAAGCATTAAAATATCATAGCAAAAGCCCAGGTCAATGAAAGCAAATATTACTACATAAGAGAGGTAATTTTTTTGTAGGATTCTGTCATATTTTGTTCTAAACAAATTCTAAAAGACCTTTCTGACTGAAGAGTGTCATATTCATTGAACTTCAAGTCATAGATAAGGTGAGCCCTTTACCCAAAAGCAGCATGGGCCTTGTTGTGACCGACATGGAATGCATTTGCTTTTTGTAATAAATTGATTGTATCACATGCAAAAATTGCAAGTTTGCTTGCTAGACTTATGGAGGAATCTGTCACTTTCCAGTGACAAAGGTCCTTAAGGCTTTACTGTCACAGACTAACAACTAGAGGTCTTCATGTCCCCAAATGTTTGGAACATATGTAGATGGAGTGATGTACTGTATACCTGACGTGTGCTTCATACCACACTGTATAATACTAGTTGGGGAAGTATTATGTTCATGTCACTCTTACCATTTAATTACAAATGACTGTCATAATGATTGTCGAGATATCCTGGAAAATGCCTTGTTTGGACTACCTTTGATGACCTTGACCTTTGACTGATTTGCTCTGTGCGTTATCCCTCAAGCAACTGAGTGGGATCATTTACGACCCCAGGCATATATGTTTGTGCACCATTCCTCCAGTTCAAATGGAAAAAGGTTTCCAACCATGAATTTGTCAATCTCTTTGTCCTGCATGTGCTCATAGAATTTTGCAAGGATCGGGTGATCCAGGTGGCAACTACAGTCCAAAGTTGTGCTGGGTCACTTATGACCCCAGGGAGATCTATGAGATTTTAGACATTATAGCTTCAGATGGTATTGTAATTTGCCAACTTTAATCATTATATTTTACTGTTTAGCAGGGAAGCATTGCCAACAGACCTAGAATGCCAAAATTTACAGCTGCACAAGCACTGAAACTGATTCTTGATGCCCAGAGTGAGGATGAAAATAGTTCCATTGATGGAGATGAGTCAGCATCAGACAGTGAAGATCGTAACTTTGAGATGTCAAACCACCCTGATATAGAAACTTTATAGAATATTTTGATGCTATAACTATCCTACCACATTATAATACATATTGTCTTACATTACATTGTTTTCATTTTTGATGCAAAATGCAAAGAAATAAAAGTAATGTTCATTTTACATGATGTAACAGAGAAGGAAATTGATATGTGTTTTTGCCTACTTTTTGGTAGAATAAATATCAAATTCCACACCTTAATGCATTGGATGATAGACTATATTAGGGAGTGTTCTAAATATGAAGAACCCTAAAACAATCATTTATATAGACGTATACCAATATAAAGTCAATGAGATCATAAATGACCCCACTCGGTCATATTAGTTGCTAAAATAGCTTGGTCGCTTGAGGGTTAATCATCTTGAGGCACTCACCCAAGCAATAATCCAATGACTTTGAGTGAAAATCTGTTCATCAGTTTTTGTTACTTGTCAAAGGCACACAAGAGCAATGACACACCCAACACTACATCATGCAAGGAAGGTGTTCCCTCACAGTTTACAAATTTTACAAAATGATCAAAAAAAAAAAAAAACAGCCTTTATCCCACTTATTATAAAGCACCACAAAAGGAGCTAATTTGAGAATTACCAGGTATGAAACACACAACCCACAGACTTGAGGCAAAATAACACAACATGAACGGACCCGGTGACACTGACATTCAGAGCCAACCCATCTTAAGGTTGGATCTCAGTGAAGCAAATGGATTCATGAAGACCTCTACTAACAACTACATTTTCATACACAAGCAGGCCAATGTGCAGTCACATTCCGAATGTACCGCTTTGATTCTCAGATGTTCCAGACAGTAAGAGGATCAAGTCTGTTGAAGCAGGGAACCCTATCAAAGTGAAGTGTGAGATCTCAGACCCCACAATTGAGACCTGCTGGTATAAGGATGAAGTCAAAGTAATCCCACAATGTGGAGTAGATGTCCACTCAGAGGGCAGTAAGAAGACCCTGGTTATCCAGCCGGCTACATCTTCATGCTCTGGGGTGTACAGTTGTAAAACTGACGATGGGTCAGATGTCAGCGATTTCTATGCGGAGGTGAAAGGTGACATACAAAGCTTTTTCTTGGCAAAATTTGTCGCTGCTTTGTGGTTATAGACTTTCATGACCTGTAACAAGAAGGAAACAGTCACTTTCTCTACAAAACATGATCATTATAACATTCATTTTAAAGTAGTTCCTTCTAAATTCCCATTTCATCAAGCATTCCATATTTATTGAAATCTATAAAGCATGTGCTTTGATGCATTTCCCTTTTCTTCTGAAATTACACTGTATTTGTAAAACTTCATTTCACTGCTTGAATTAACACTTTTGGCTCACTTCAAAAGTGGACTAACAGCCATGATTGATTAAAACTGCAGTTTGATAATCAGGAACTCTTGTCGGCATGTCAAATCTGTGAGAATATGACTTAAAAGTAAGTCTCTTTGGCTGATCTAAATATTTTGAGCTTTGTCATAATTACTAACTACCTATGGATAATGCTTGGCTGTACTTTTTAAAGTTTTCAGAATATTGAAGTCAGTCTGTGTTAATTTAACTTTATGTAGTTTTTACACTGAACAAAAAATATAAATGCAGCACTTCTGTTTTTGCTCCCATTTTTTCATGATCTGAACTGAGTGCTTGTCCAGGTTAAAGAAATATATTATTAACATATCAAGGATGCAAAATAAATTATTTGTAGGACACCATCATTCTTCTTAAGAAATTTTGAAAGACATTTCAGAATGAAGAGTGTCCTATATTTGAATCTCAAGTTATTTCAACTCTTAACTATGAAGCGGCATGGGGTTTGTTGCTACTCTTACTACCAAAATAAATGAATACATAAAGAAAATAAAATAATTTCAGACTATATTGGTCCAGTTTTTCATTTAGTTATTCCTTTATAAATCTATACTCTTAAGCACATTTGAAGGCAACAGCAGTAAAACATCAATACCCAAGTCTTATTTGATAGTGCAACTGAACTGATAAGTTGCAGTTTGATACCAATGACTCATTTTTTGAAAGCGGACTTGGCCACAAGACTTCGGTGATTTTCCCATGTAACTGGGATTTAAACCAAGGATCCTCTTAATATAAGCCCATTGTGAAAGCCCCAAGACCATGAATTCCAGCTTCACAGCTATTGGTTTATGTATTTCCAGAAAACAATTGCTTCTTATAGTGACAGGTAAAAGCCACAACATGTCAGTATAGTGGTACTTTCCTTCTACTAGACCCAAATATACTGAGATTTTCTCCTATAGTTCTCAGTATACACCAAATTTAATTGGGCTTTTCTGAATATTTGTCATCATAAACCAAGTATATTCCCAAAACATTCAGTGAACATCTGCACACCTGTTGCTAATTATTTTTTACAAAGACACGTATGACCAATTACAATATCCTACACTACCTCTGATTTGTTAGTAGAGCTTCTCAGATCCACTTGTATCCACTCAGGTATGAAACACATAAACCGAAGACTTGAAGCAAAATAACAGGACTTGGCTGGACCTTATTAGACTGACATTCAGACCCAACCCAGCTTCAGTTCAAGTCTGCGGGAAGTAAACCGATTCATAGGCATCTACTGACAACCACATTTTCATAAACAATCAAACCAGCTTGACACTGTAAAGTTAAACTGAAATACACATGCAACAGTGGCAAACAAACAGATGGAATTAGATGACATTCTAACGCAGAGTTTCCATGGTTGACCTCTAAGCCTGCATACTGACATTTCACAACTACTAACCCTGTTCAGTCATGGTGACATTCAACAGCCTTCAGTCAGTAACTCTAAACTGGCCATAAATTAACAACAAATTGATATTTGCATAGAAAATGTGAATTTTTCCTTATGTGCAGTCACATGCCCATAGCACCACTTTGATTCTCAGAAGTTCCAGACACTGAGAGGATCAAGTCTGTTGAAGCAGGAAAACTTGTCAAACTGCAGTGTGAGATCTCAGACCCCACAAGTCAGACTTGCTGGTATAAGGATGGAGTCAAACTAATCCCACAATGTGGAGTAGACGTCCACTCAGAGGACAATAAGAAGACCCTGGTTATCCAGTCGGCTACATCTTCATGCTCTGGGGTGTCCAGTGATAAAACTGACAAGGTGTCAGATATCAGCGATTTCTATGTGGAGGTGAAAGGTGACATACAAATCTTTTTCTTGGCAACATTTGTCACTGCTTTGTGGTTATAGAATTCCATGGCCTCTAACAAGAAGGAAACAGTCATTTTCTTTCCAAAAATGATCATTATAACATTCATCTTAAAGTAGCCCCAGTTTCATCAAACATTCAGGTAATCTTCATTGAAACCTCCAAGGCATGTGACTTGATGCTTTTTTTCTTCAAAAGTACACAATATTCATAAATCCTCACTACATTGCTTGCATTAAAATTTTCGGCTTACTTCAAAAGTGGACTAACAGCCATGGTTGATTAAAACTGGAGTTAGCTAGTTAATAGTTCTCATCAGCATATTTAATCTGTGAGAATATTAAAGTATTTTTAACCGAGCATGAGGTCTGTACAGGAAAATATCAGACCAAAGTGTAGGTATGGGTTAGCGAGATCCATGTGAAAAACACATGGTCTGACATTTTTTAGGAGTATAAGTGCTTGTGAACTGATAGGTAGCAGTTGAGTACTTGTGGCCCACTTTTTATTTTATGAAAATACACTTAACCAATGGATTTCAGTGATTTTTCACTGTGACTGAGATTTAAACCAAGGATCCTAACTCAAGCCTATCTCCACAACTCTGAGATCATGAAGTCCAACTTTGCAACCACTGGTTTATGTGTTACCACAAGACACATGATTCTTATTGTGATGGGTAAAAGCCACAAGTTGTCAGTTTACCCAAGTATACTTGCACTTTCCTAATAGTAAAAGTATAATCCAAGTATACAGAGGCTTTCCACTATAGTTGTCAGTGTATACTAAATATACCTGGGCTTTTCTGTATATTTATTAGTATGTGCCAAGTATGCTGAGATTTTTCAACATACTTGTCTGTATACGCCAAGAATGCATTGATTTTGTTGGTATACTTCTCAGTATAAATTAAGTATCTCTCATCTTTTTGGCTTGGCTTCGCAAACAAAGATTAGGAAGGGTGCTGTCCACGTCTAATGTAGGTTCACTTGTGGCTGATGAGGCGAATGCAAGACAAGCAGACCCAGCCACAGCGGCTGCAGGGGAGGGTCTGATCTGGGTCTAGTGCTGTGGTGGAATGGATCTTTCTCCTGTTTCACCTCTCCTTAAGGGAAGCTCTGCGGGAGGTCTCAAATGAGGAAACAGAGTGAGGAACAGTGTGTTGCCATGCCTCTTGGTCAGCAGCTGGAGTTGACCGTTGGCGATGGCCAATGTGACAGGCTGTGAGGGATTTCTTTAGAGAGTCTTTAGATCTCTTCTTCGGTGCCTCTCTGTGATGATGGCCAGTGGACAGTTTACCGTAGAGAATGATCTTGGGCATGCGTTGATCCTCCATCCTGGAGGCATGCCCTGCCCAATGTAGCTGTAACTTTAACTGTATGGCTTCAATATGGTGGTGACCTCCACTTGTTCAAGGACGTCAACATTGGTGGCAAAGTCTCTCCAATGGATCTTGAAGATTGTGCTGGCAGGTGACCCAAGACTCAGAGCCCTAGAGAAGGGTGTGTGACGGCTCTGTAGATGCTGGACGTGATACTTCAAGTGACTGTTGTTACAGGCATGGTGGTAGAGTCTGCTGAAAGCGCTATTGGCTGTGCCAGTCAGTTGTCCATCTCTTAGTGTCAGAGGAGATGCATACATGTCAACCTATATGGATTGTCCGTAAATTATACAGATTTTTCCGTGTTTCAGAGTCATACGGACGTACAAATAAAGTCTTATGGATATTCAGGGATTTCTGTTGTAAATTTATTTTTTACTGTTGTTTTTCTTAACTCCGCGGACTTTCGGCCAGCCATCCACCATCTTTGTACTCCTCATAGAAGCTGTGTGATGACATGCGCAATGTGAGCGTCCAATCGGAACTGGTTCACCGTCACATGGTTTTCTAATATCCAATCATAGGGCAGAGCAGTCTCAAGACTTCTTGTTTCTGTAAAAATAGAACAGCTGTGTGACACTATATTCATGGGAAATATATTGAGTTTGTACAAAATACCTACAATGTACTTGTAGACATTGATTTTATTGACAGCAAGCAATTTTACTGTGGAGCAAGAGGATTTAACTGTGGAAGACTTCCACCATAAAAGAGCCCATGGAGATCCCTGGTGTTAGTTATTAATATATGGACAAACCCCAGTTATGTGATACCGCTATGCGGGTGTGTGTACTGTAATAAAACTGATTTTGGTGCGATTTGGAGGTTATAAGGATTTTGTGTTGATTTTATCACTTGGTTATACAGGTGGACCCTCAAAGGGGTTAGCATGTATGGAGATGGTGCATCCCAGGTCGGTGAACTACTGGACTGGTTTCAGTTCTGTCTTACGAATTGCGATATTCGGTGTTTCAGCATTTCCCATAATGCCCCTGGTGGCTGCCTGTACTTCCCAGAATGCACCGAGGTGCCAGCAGAGTTCCTCTGTTTCACAGCGTATGTAAACAATGGCAAAGCAAGGATGTGGATGGTGTTAATTTACCGAATTCATGGGCGATTATGAAGATTATACATTCTTTGAGGTTGCGAGGGTTATCTAGAGGAGGTGTAGCACCTGTGATGGATTTCTGCTGAGCCCCAATGTTATCTTATTGTCCATACTTCACGAGATGTGTTTACACTGTGAATGCTGAGCTCCTGACACCGGAACTGTGCTGAAATAGACCTCTCGCATGAGTTACAAACCAACAGATGGCGCAAGATTCACAATTGCAAAACACCAAATGGGGAAGCCTGTACTGTTCCAGAGGTGCAGACTGGTAGAGAATTTCTGTCTTTTTTAGGCTGACCTTGAGACCAAAGTGTTGGGCTGCAAGATATTACACACTGCAGGGCAGTCTTTGTGGGCCATTAAGACAGTATCATTGGCAAAAAAAAATACCTCATGGATGAGTTGCTCCAAGATCTTCATGTGAGCCTGTACTAATCTTATGTTGAACAGGCTGCCATCAGTGTGGTAGCATATGTAGATACCATCTTTTTAATCTAGATCTACTGCGTCCCGCTGGAGCATCATGCTGAAGAAGATGGTGAAGAGCGTCGGAGCAAGGACGTAACCCTACTTCACCCCAGTGTTGACTGAGAAAGGATCTGAGAAGTCGTTGCTGTGTCTGACTTGACCATTTTGGATGACCATGAAGAGGAACTTTGGGGAACACCCTAGATGCTCCAAGATCTGCCACAGACCTTCCCTGCTCATGATGTTGAACACTTTGGTTAGGTCAATAAAGGTGATGTAGAGCCCTTTGTTCTGTTCCTGCCATTATCTTGAAGTTGCCAGAGGACAACGACCATGTCAATTGTGCCTCTATTGGCTCTGAAGCCACACTGGCTCTCTGGAAGGTGTTCTTAAGCAATGGTTCAGAAGAACTCTTGTGAGGGTTTTAAAGGCAGTGGTAAATAAAGTTATGGTTCGGTGGTTGGAACAGTCTGACTTTCCCCTTTTGTTCTTGTATAGGGTGATGATGGCTGCATCGTGTGTTTTCCTTGTTTGCAGCAGCATATAAATTGTTGATGAAGCTTGAAGTGTAACGCTGAGCCCCTATACTTCCAAATCTCTGGTAGAATCTCGTCAACGACTGCAGCCTTGCCACTCTTTAGTTGCTCTGTGGAACTGACAGCCTCTTCAAGGGTTGGAATCTCATTCAGTTCTGTTTTCACTGGTTACTGTGAGATCTCCTGAATTGCTGCATCGTAAAATTCCCTGTAGTCAGTGTTGCTGCAAAGCTTTTTCTCTGCTAGGTTTGTCTACCACTTGTTCTGGATGACTCTGAGCTTGCATTAGACGGTGCTGCATGCAAGACAGAAGGCTGCTTTTTTAATCGACAGGATGGTTGTGTATGGTGAGCCTGGTAGGCGGGTCTCTTCTTCACCAGCAATTGTTGGATCTCCTGGTTGTTTTTTCATGTCAGGCCCTATTCTTCTTTATGGAGACCCCTAGTACTTCTTCAGACATTTGCAAAATGAGAGTTTTCATTCAAGCCCAAAGCTTCTCTGAAGAGGGGTCAGTTTTGGCAACTAGGTTCTTCCAGTCTTGTCTGGAGGTTGGCTTAGAGGTCAGCTCTCACTTTTGCTGACTTGAGGTTACCAACTTGGAGTTTCTTTCTGAGGTTGCCACCTCTTTCCAGCTTGGGTCTGGAGTAGAGGTTGAGTCTGCAATGCACAAGATGGTGGTCAGTCTGGCATTCTGCACTGGGTATCACTCTGGTGAGCAAGATGTCTCTGAGGTATCACAGGCTCACCAAGACAGTCTGTGATGTGCCAGTGTTTGGACCAAGGATGAATTTAAGTTGCTTTCATTTTTTCTACTGAGAGATGGTGTTCATGATAGTAAGCTGAATCTCTGAGCAGAACTCTAGTAGGGGTTGTCCATTGTTACTGCACTTTCCAATGCCATGTTTTTCAAGAACACCTTTCCAGGCTCCTGAATCATGGCCCACTCTGGTGCCGAAGTTGCCAAAGATAATAACCTTGTCATGTGCTGGGATGTTCCATAAAAGTTTATGAAGGTCAGTGAAAAACCTGTCCTTGTCTGCAGGATCCACCAGAAGAGTCAGCGCATACACACTGAAGAGTGTCACATGCTGTATGTTTTGTAGTGGCAGGCGCATGGAGATGATACAGCCTGAGTGACCTGTTGGAAGACTTTTGAATAAAGAGGTTATGGTGTTCTTGATCATAAAACGTAAGCCTGAAAGGCATCGCTCAGAGTGGGGCTTGCCTAACCAGTAAAGGGTGCAGCTGGCACCATGTTCTTTGTGGCTGCCTTGATCTGGAAAGCGAACTTTGCTGAGACCAGCAATGTTGATGTTCAGATGAGAGAGTTAGATCGTAACTAGTGCAGAGCATCATTCAGGGAAATTGCTGTCGGCTGTGTCTAACTTGGTTCTGATGTTCCAGCTTGCCAGTTTGAGTCTGTTCAGACCTTGTGAGGCAGGTGTTGACCTCTCTCTCTTTGATACTGTATGACAGCTTAGGAAGATGCCCGCTGACCGCAGCTAAGCCAACTGGGTAGTGAGGCAATGAGCTTTGGTTAGGACACATTTTCAAGGCCCCTCTCCACGTGACGCAAGCAGTGCTATCCAACATGTTTGCATAACACTGCATTGTATAGTATTTTGGGACACATTATCCTAATGTCACTCATACCATTTGATGACAAATTAGTTGAGGAGATATCCTGTAAAATGTGGTGTTTCTGCAGCATTTCTGACAACACTCACCTAAGGAATATTCCAAACACATTTAGTGATATGCTTTCCTGTTTCCAATAATTTTGCACACAAACACACAGAAGCAACTACAATACCATACGCCACTTCTGATTTGTCAGTAGAGCTTCTCAGCTCCACTTGTGTCCACTCAGGTATAAAACACAAAAACCAAAGACATGAGGCCAAATAACAGGACTTGGCTGGACCTTATGAGATGGATATTCAGAGCCAACCCAGCTTCAGTTTGAGTCTCATTAGTCTTCATTAATCAAGAAAATTGATTAATGAAGACCTCTACTTATAACCTTGTTTCTGTGTAGGCTCTCAGTTGTCTAGGTGGTTTCCATAGTAGAGAAGCTTGAATCTATGACTGCACTGGGTTGCTTGACGCAAGGACGTTTCGCTTCAAATCTCAGAAGCTTCCTCAGTTAAAATTCTTGCTCTGGTAGTCTGACTTCTGGCTTGACTCTAGTAGAGAAGAATAAACAGAAGCCACAAAAACTGGAGTTTTAAACCTAACCAGACTCCTCCTACCGAGAGGCAGACTACTATAGGCTAGTGACTAAACAATAGCTCAAATTCGCACCTATTGTGCTCTAGTTAGCACCCTCCTAATGACAGGGCAGCTGGCCCTCCTAATGATGGGATGGACGCCTCTCCTGCCGGCTCCCTTGACAACTCTCCTGATGACGTGAATGACTTATTACCATGAACAAAAGACTGAAACTGCTTTGACCTGAGTACTCAATTGTAAACAGGGGACAAAGCATGTCTCAGACCCCCTCCCTGGTTAAGGCTGGGTTTCAGCTGTTTCACATAGAATGCCTCCTTGACCCCTCTCTCAAACCATTTCTTCTCTCTGACTAAGATTTTAACGTCCTTGTCCTCAAGCGTGTGGTTAGCGTATTTAAGGTGGAGATGAACTGCAGACTGAGGTCCACTGGCACCCTCTCTGCAGTGCTGGTATAGCCTTTTGTGTAAATGTTGCTTAGTCTCACCTATGTAGTGTTCCTTACAGTTTTCCTGACATCTGATAGAATACACTACATTGCTTTGTTTGTAACTAGGGATCCTGTCCTTAGGGTGAACTAATGTCTGTCTCAAGGTGTTAACTGGTTTAAAGTAAACTGGGATTTTGTGCTGTCTGAAGATCCTCTGTAGTTTTTCCCCTACTCCTGCTAAATAAGGGAGAGACACTCCTCTTCTTCTTGTCTCTGTCTCCTGTCTATCTGGTCTCTTTGTTCTCTGGGACTTCTGCACTTTGTCCAGGGATCATCGTGGTTACCCACATACTGTGAGGGCTTTCCGGACAAGTTGTTGTTCTTTAGCCCTTCCCTCTGCAGCTGTGAGCACCTGTAGGGTTCTGTGTTGAAGAGTCCTGATCACCCCAAGCTTGTGTTCAAGGGGGTGGTTTGAGTCAAAGAACAGATATTGGTCAGTGTGCGTGGGTTTTCTGTAAACCCCTGTCTGGAGCTGCCTGTTCTCTCCAATCGTAACATCACAGTCCAAGAAGGCTAAATGGTTGTTTCTGGCATCCTCACGTGTAAACTTGATATTGGAGTCCACCGAGTTGATGTGTTCTGTAAAGTCCTCAACCTCCTGTTGCTTGATTTTAACCCATGTGTCATCGACATATCTGAACCAGTGACTGGGAGGGATGCCTGTGAAAGACGTCAAGGCTGTCTTCTCCACTCGCTCCATGTACAGATTGGCCACAATGGGGGATACCGGAGACCCCATCGCACAACCATGGATCTGCCTGTAGTAATTCCCCCTAAACAGGAAATACGTGGTGTTAAGACAGATCTCCAAGAGTTGGCAGATGTGGTCTGGTGTGAGTTTGGTCCTTTCAAGTAGAGACACATCCTCCAGCAGTCTCTGCCACACAGCAGAGACGGCCTCAGCGGTGGGGATGCAGGAGAACAATGATGTCACATCAAATGACCCCATAGTTTCATCTGCCTCCAGCTGCAGGTCCTTGATCTTGTTCACAAAATCTTGTGTGTTCTCCACATGGTGGTCTGAGTTACCCACTAGAGGAGCCAAAATATACTTGAGGTGTTTGGCCAAATTGTACGTGATGGAATCTGTGCTACATACAATAGGCCTGAGTGGCATGTCCTGTTTGTGGATTTTGGGCAGTCCATAGATGCATAGAGTGGCATCCCCAGGGTACAGTCTGTAGTATGCCTGCCTGTCGATGAGTCCCTCTTTCTCCAGGTTTTGGAGGTAGCTAATGATTTTCTTCTTATAGCCGCTTGTGGGGTCTCTCTTCAGACGTTCATATGTATTGGAGTCACTGAGCAAGTTGTTGATCTTGGCCTCGTAGTCCGATGTGTTCAGGACCACCGTGCATCTGCCTTTATCCGTTGGCAGGATAAGGATGCTTTAGTCCTTCTGCAGTGCTGACAAAGCTTTCCGTTCTTCTCCTGTGATGTTGGACGGAGGAGGTTTAGCACTGTTCAGCACTGCTGTGACTCTTAGTCGGAGGTCCCCAGCTTCTGACTCTGACAAACTGTTATGTTTAATGGCTGACTATACTGCAGTGATGTAATCTACTGTCGGTATATGTTTAGGGGTCACTGAGAAATTTAGTCCTTTAGCGAGCACATCCTTTTCTGTCTGTGTAAGAACCCTGCTGGAGAGATTCTTTACCCAATTTTCCCTGTTGTCACTAATTTGTCTTTTGTTTGTTTTTCTACTTACAGCCCCCATTTCCAATGAAGTTGGGACATTGTGTAAAATGTAAATAAAACAGAATACAGTGATTTGCAAATCCTCTTCAACCTATATTCAATTGAATACACCACAAAGACAAGATATTTAATGTTCAAACTGATAAACTTTATTGTTTTTGTGCAAATATTTGCTTTTGAAATGCATACCTGCAACACATTTCAAAAAAGCTGGGACAGTGGTATGTTTACCACTGTGTTACATCACCTTTCCTTCTAACAACACACAATAAGCATTTGGGAACTGAGGACACCAATTGATGAAGATTTGTAGGTGGAATTCTTTCCCATTCTTGCTTGATGTACAACTTCAGTTGTTCAACAGTCCAGGGTCTCCATTGTCGTAGTTTGCTCTTCATAATGTGCCACACATTTTCAATGGGCGACATGTTTGGTCTACAGGCAGGCCAGTCTGGTACCCGCACTCTTTTACTACAAAGCCATGCTGTTGTAACATGTGTAGAATGTGGCTTGGCATTGTTTTGCTGAAATAAGCAGGGACGTCCCTGAAAAAGACATTGCTTGGATGGCAGCATGTGTTACTCCAAAATCTGGATGTACCTTTTAGCACTGATGGTGCCATCACAGATGTGTAAGTTGCCCATGCCATGGGTACTAACACCCCCCCATACCATTACAGATGCTGGCTTTTGAACTTTGCGCTGGTAACAGTCTGGATGGTCTTTTTCCTCTTTTGTCCGGACGACAGGACGTCCATGATTTCCAAAAACAATTTGAAATGTGGTCTCATCAGACCACAGCACACTTTTGCTGTTGATGTATGGTTTTCGCTTTGCATGGGAGAGTTTTAACTTGCAGTTGTAGATGTAGCGATGAACTGTGTTAACTGACAATGGTTTTCTGAAGTGTTCCTGAGCCCATGCGGTAAGATCCTTTACACAATGATGTTGGTTTTTAATGCAGTGCTGCCTGAGGGATCAAAGTTCATGGGCATTCAATGTTGATTTTCGGCCTTGCCGCTTAAGGAGAAGGTTCTTCAGATTCTCTGAATCTTCTGATTATATTATGGACTGTAGATGATGGAATCCCTAAATTCCTTGCACTTGAACATTGAGAAACATTGTTCTTAAACTGTTGGACTATTTTTTCATGCAGTTGTTCACAAAGTGATGATCCTTGCCCCATCTTTGCTTGTGAACAGCTGAGCTTTTTGGGGATGCTCCTTTTATACCCAATCATGACACTCACCTACTTCCAATTAGATGTTCTTTGAGCATTCATCAACTTTCCCAGTGTTTTGTTGCCCCATCCCAACTTTTTTGAAACATTAGCAAATATTTGCACAAAAATAAAAAAAAGTGTATCAGTTTGAACATTAAATATTTTGTCTTTGTGGTGTGTTCAGTTGAATATAGGTTGAAGAGGATTTGCAAATCATTGTATTCTGTTTTTATTTACATTTTATACAACGTCCCAACTTCATTGGAACTGGGGTTGTACAACCATCCATCTATCCATTTTCTATACCCCCTCACTCCATTTAAGGGTCACGGGGGTGGGGGCTGGAGCCTATCCCAGTTGTCATTGGGTGTGAGGCGGGCTATACCCTATTGCAGGGCTGCTTATGTACAACCATATATTCATTATCAAACAAACCAACATGACACTGTAGTTAAATTGAAATACACATAAATACATTGAAATACACTGTTCTCTAAACTTCAACTCACTGGTAACAGGCATGAGTTTAACACAAGACAAGCTACTAGTTCTATTTTTGTTTTGCCGCTGCCAAAAACTAATGCTCTAAAAAATACATTTATATATCGATCAATCTTATATTGGAATCAGTTGCCTCTGGATGTGAGGTTAATACGAAATCATATAGTTTTTACAGCAAGTCTTAAGAAATGTATACTCAACAAGACAGTTCTCCTAATGTAGTGAATGTAGTGTTGGTGTTTGTTTTGTGAAGAAATAACTGTTACTTGTGTAAGTTCTGTGAATTGTACAGTTGGTGCTTGTGAGTTGTATAAATTGTAATACTTTGATGTAATTATAATATTTTTATTTGAGAATGGACCCCAGGAAGAATAGTCTCTACTTTGCTAAAGACTAATGGGGATCCTTAAATAAAGAAATAAAGAAATAAAACAGTAATAAAGCAAAAGATGGAATTAGATGATGTTCTAACCCAAAATTTCCATAGCTGATGGATTTTATGACCTCTAAGCCTGCATATTGATGTTTCATAAATGCTAACCCTTTACAGTCTTGATGACAGTTTGTGGGCTTCATTCAGTAACTCTAAACTGGGCATAAACTAACAACAAGTTGATTTTTGAATAGAAAATGTGAATTGTTCAATATGTACAGTCACATTCCCATAGCACTGCTTTGATTCTCAGATGTTCCAGACACTGAGAGGATCAAGTCTGTTGAAGCAGGAAACCCTGTCAAACTGCAGTGTGAGATCTCAGATCCCACAAGTCAGACCTGCTGGTATAAGGATGGAATCAAACTAATCCCACAACGTGGAGTAGACATCCACTCAGAGGGGAATAAGAAGACTCTGGTTATCCAGTCAGCCACATCTTCATGCTCTGGGGTGTACAGTTGTAGAACTGACGATGGGTCAGATGTCAACGATTTCTATGTGGAGGTGAAAGGTGACATACAAAGCTTTTTTCTTGGGAACAGTTGTCACTGCTTTGTGGTTATAGACTTCCATAACCTCTAACAAGAAGGAAACAGTCACTTTCTGTACAAAACATGATTATAACATTAATTTTAAAGTAGCTCCTTCTAAATGCCCCAGTTTCATCAAACATTCAGACAATCTTCATTGAGATCTAAAAGGCATGTAACTAAATGTTTTTCCCGTTTTCTTCCAAATTACACAGTATTTATAAAACTTCACAGCATTGCTTGAATTAACATTTTCTGCTCACTCCAAAAGTGGACCCAGCCATGGTTGATTAAAACTGGAGCAACATAATCAGGAATTCCTGTCAGAATGTCTAATCTGTGAGAATATGAGTTAATATACATATTGATACAACTCTGAGCAACATCTCATCCCTTTTGTATTGACTTTTTACAGACCCACTGATTTAAATACAGTTTTGTCAGAATTACTAACTACCTTTGATAAAGGCTTGGCTGTACTTTTTAAGTTTACATAATATTCATGTCAGTTTGTGTTAATTTAACTTGCTTCATGTAGTTTGCATAATTTAGGTGATTGTACAAATCCTTAAACTGTGTAAATCTGAGCTAGTGTTAATGTTTAGCTACATAGCCAAATGCTAAGAGATATTCTATGTGGCTAAAAGAATGCGAATACTTTTAGTGACTTAAAGCCTTTTTCATGGTCAGAAGTAGTTGATACAAATTACACACCTGGTGCAATTGCTGTCAATTCAGATATCTGATGAAACCTTTGACATGTGAATTTGTTTGTGAACGTCAAGGATATCACTTACACCAACATCATGTGGCTCAAAGAAAAGAGCCTCATAGACTAAGCAATAAAATAGTATTGTGCTAGCGTAGGTTAATGAAAGTTATTATTTAATATATAAGGAATGTATAATAAATTATTATTCAACATTGTTGTTGTTCTCAACAAATTCTGAAAAACCTTTGAGACTGAAGAGTGTCACATATTTGAACCTCAAGTTGTCTCAGCCCTTTACCCTGTAGCATCATGGGGTTTATTACTACCCTTACAATAAATAAATAAATTAATAAATAAAGTATATTTAAAGATTTATTAAATAAACTTAAGTAAACCTAAAGTTTACTTTCTAAGTATACTCTGGAATATACTTGTGAGTGCACTATTTCAGCACTCACTTTAAAATATGCTTGTAAGTACAGTTTAAGGTTAGAGTAGCAAAACCTGAAAACACAAGTTTTTTTGTTTCTTTTTAATAGAACCTGTGAAGATTTAGTTGTTGAAAGTACACTTATGCAAGGGATTTCAGTGATATTCCAGTGTGATTGAGATTTGCAGTGCATCCAGAAAGTATTCACAGCACTTCACTTTTCCCACATTTTGTTGTGTTACAGCCTTATTCTAAAATGGAGTAAATGCATTTTTCCCTCAAAATTTTTTCCCTCGACTCACAACACCATAATGAGAACACGAAAAAGGTTGTTGGGTTTTTTTGCAAACTTATTAAAAACAACAACAACAACAAAACCTAAGTAATCACATGTACCTAAGTATTTGCACCCTTTGCTCAATACTTGTTGATGCACCTTCACCTTTGGCAGCAATTACAGCCTCAAGTCTTCTTGAACATGATGCCACAAGCTTGGTGAACCTATCTTTGGGCAGTTTTGCCCATTCTTCTCTGCAGCGCCTCTCAGGGTCCACCAGGTTGGACGGGGAGCTTCTGTGCACAGCCATCTTCAGATCTCTCCAGAGATGTTCAATCCAATTCAGGTCTGGGCTCTGGCTGGGCCACTCAAGGACATTCACAGAGTTGTCCTGAAGCCCCTCCTTTGATATCTTGACTGTGTGCTTAAGGTCATTTTTCTCGTGAAAGATGAACCCTCACTCCAGTCTGTGGTCAGGAGTGCTCTGGAGCAGGGTTTCATCTGGGATGTCTGTACATTCCTGAATTAATCTTTCCATAATTTCTGAAAAACATCCCCGCAGCATGATTCTGCCACCACCATGCTTCAATGTAGGGATAGTGCCGGGTTTCCTCCAAACATGACGACTGGCATATACGCCAAAGAGTTTAATCTTTGTCTCATCAGATCAGAGAATTTTGTTTCTCATGGTCTGAGAGCCCTTCATGTGCTGTTTGGCAAAATCCAGGCAGGCTGCCATGTGCCTTTTACTAAGATAGTGGCTTCCGTCTGGCCACTCTACCATACTGTCCTGATTGGTGGATTGCTGCAGAGATGGTTGCCCTTCTGGAAAGTTCTTCTCTCTCCACAGAGGAATGCTGGAGCTCTGACATTGACCATTGGGTTCTTGACCAGTGGGTTCTCGGCCACCTCCTTGACTAAGGCCCTTCTTCCCCCTTCGCAGAGTTTAGACGGGCAGCCAGCTCTGTGAAGAGTCCTGCTGAATCAAAAACTCTTCCATTTATAGATTATGGAGCCACTGTGCTCAATGGAAACTTCAAAACAGCAAAAATGTTTCTCTACCCTTCCGCAGATTTGTATATCGAGACAATCCTGTCATAAAACAGTTATACACTACCTAAAATGTGGACTGCTCAAACAGACTCAAAGACAGACAGAGGGGTGACGCATACACAAAACACGTGCATAATACCACAATGTATAATACTTACGGACACATTATCCTAACATCACTCATACCATTTAATTACAAATGATTGTTTTATTGGTTGCAGAGACATCTTGGAAATGGTTCACTGAATATTTTTAACAACACTCACCCAAGGAGTACTCTGAACACATTTGGTGAAAATCAGACCAAAGACTTGAGGCAAAATAACCAGACTTGGCTGGACCTTATTAGACAGCCATTCAGAGCAACCCAGCATCAGTTCGAGTCTGTGATGTAAATTGATTCATGAAGATCAGTACTTACAACCACATTTTCATAAACAAGCAAACCAGCTCAGCATTGTAAGGCTAAATTGAAACACACATACAACAGTAACAAACAAAACATGGAATTACATGATGTTCTAAACCAGAGTTTCCACAGTTAAACCATGCTGAATAAACACGCTCGCACACAAACACAAAATCATAAACTTGTCTCGAAGTGTAAAGAACAATTTACAATGGGTTTGATGTAGAGGACATACTCTTTGGCAAAGCAAATAGCAACTTTCTCAGCAATTCTATAATTTATATTTCACACAGAGTTGAATATCAATTCAACAACAATTCAGTGGATAATAACATCTCACATTTTGCTCACAGTCCTATTTAATGTGATTATATCACTTTTTAAACTTGCAAATATATACACCTGTATGCAGCCGGTCTGCTCTGTCTCAGCCTGATCCCGTCAGATCTCAGAAGCTAAGCAGTGCAGGACCTGGTTAGTACTTGGATGGGTGACCTCTTCGGAACACCTGCAGCTGTGTGTGTTTCTCTGGGTAAAACTGGAGTTGCGTCAGGAAGGGCATCCGGCATAAAACTTGTGCGAAATACCGATGCGGATCTGGCTGTATCTGCTGTGGTGACCCCAAACAATACTGGAGCAGTCGAATGGACAAGAACAACAAATGTATACACCTGTATGTCTTCAAAAATTAATTTTACAAAATTACATCACAAAGTAATAATGATGTCCTCATGAACAATGGTATGGGCAACTGGTATGGGCGGAAGATGATCTATGGCCTTCAAGTTACAAAGCAGTGACAGGGAACGTTGGTGCAAAAGCCGCTGGAATTTCTTAAAGTTTGCAAATTTAAGTACTCATTATAACCAAATCCCAACTTTTGAAATAGATAATTAGCTGTTAGCTAACACGTGCACAGAGAACAGACCTATTTCTGGTTGGCATAGCAAAGTTTAATAGTCTCTTTTTAATTGATTGTATTATGAGCTCTCAGCCTGCATGCTGACATTTCATAACTCCTAACCCTGTTCACTTATGATGATGGTCTCCAGGCTTTCATCTGTAACTCGAAACTCACCAGAAATGAACAACAAATAGATCTTTACCTAGAAAATGTGAATTCTTTCATATGTGCAGTCACATTCCCATAGCTCCGCTTTGATTCTCAGATGTTCCAGACACTGAGAGGATCAAGTCTGTTGAAGCAGGAAACCCTGTCAAACTGCAGTGTGAGATCTCAGACCCCACAAGTCAGACCTGCTGGTATAAGGATGAAGTCAAACTAATCCCACAATGTGGAGTAGACGTCCTCTCAGAGGGCAATAAGAAGACCCTGGATATCCAGTCGGCCGTATCTTCATGCTTTGGGGTGTGCAGTTGTAAAGCTGATGATGGGTCAGGTGGTAACGATTTCTATGTGGAGGTGAAAGGTGACATACAAAGATTTTTCTTGGCAACATTTGTCACTGCTTTGTGGTTATAGACTTCCATAACCTCTAACAAGATGGAAGCAGTCACTTTCTGTACAAAATATGATCATGATAACATTCATCTTAGCTTAGCTCCTACTAAACGCCCCAGTTTCATCAAATGTTCAATATTCATTGAAATCCAAAAGGCATGTGACTTTTTTTTTCTTCCAAATTACACAGCAACTATAAAACTTCACTGCATTGCTTGAATTCACATTTTCTGCTCACTTCAAAACTGGACTTACAGCCAAGGTTGACTAAAACTGCCGTTTGATCATCAGGAATTCTTATCAGTTTGTCTAATCTGTGTGAATATGACTGCATATGGATATTGATACAACTTAGAGCAAGATTTCATCTCTTTTGCAATCTAAATATCTAAATATTTTGGGTTTTGTCAGAATTATTAACTACCTTTGATTGATGCTTAGCTGTACTTTTATTTTTAAAGTTACATAATATTAAGGTCAGTATGTGTTAATTTAACCTGCGTTTTGCAATTTCTATAATTTGGATGATCATACAAATCCTTAAACTGTGTTAATCTGGGCTAGTGCTAATGACAGTTTAGCCACAGAGTTAAATGCTAAGAGAAATGAACACACACACACACACACACTCATCTTCAACCGATTAGTCCAATTGAGGGTCACGGGGCTAAGAGAAATGAAATGTGACTAAAATAATTAGATTACTTTTTGTGGCTTAAAGCCTTCTTCATGGCCATAAGGAGTTCATACAAATTACACACCTAGTGCATTTGCTGTGGTATCTGTCATTGTTGTTCTAAACAAATTCTGAAAGATCTTTCAGACTAAAGAGTGCCACATGTTTGAACCCCAAGTTGTCTCAATCCTTTACCCTGAAGCAACATGAGGTTTATTACTACCCTTACAATAAATACATACAATGATATAAAATAAAGTATACTTAAAGTTTATTTTCTTAAATAAACAAGTAAACCTAAAGTTCACTTCCTACGATATAATATACTTGTAAGTGTACTATTTTGATACCTCTTGGGACAAAATTGGCTCACTGTTTTAAGTTTTTAATTGTGCTTGTGAACTGATGGGTATTGATACTTGTGATTCACTTTATAGTTGATGAAAGTACGCTTACCCAAGGGACTTCTGTGATTTTCCAGTGCAACTGAGATTTAAACCAAGGATCCTCAAAAAAGCCCACCTCCATTATCCCTCGAACATGAAGTCTTGCTTTGCAACCACTGATTTATATGCTACCAGAAGTTATCAAAGATATGATGCTACCAAAAGTAGTTTGATTTTATTTATTTATTTATTTAATTTATTTTTTTGGGGGGGGGGGGGGTACTTGTCAGTATAAATAAAGTGTACTTTAAGTATAATCTGTAAAGTATATGTCTGATGAGTATATAAGAATCAAACCGAAAGTATACTTGCTTATTTTAAGTTTAAACTTGGATAAACTTCTTTTTTGTAAGGGGAACATATTTTGTTTACATAAATTGTTGGTATTTGCAAAACTGGCAACTCTGCTTGCTATGAAGCCAGATCTATGGAGGATCCTATCACTTTCCAATGTGAAAGGTCCTTAACAGTTTACTGTCACACACTTATAACTGGGGGTCTTCATGTGTACAAATTTTAATCCCAGCTGGAACACATCTGCAGAAAGCTTGCACACATTCAAAATGAAAAATAAGACCTGACTCAAAAGGGATCATAAAAGGGTTCCTGAAATGCAGACTGCCCAAACAGACTCAAAAAGAGACAGGGGGTGATGCATACCTAATATGTGTGCATAATACTGCACTGTATAATATTTTGGGACACATTATCCTGACATCACTCATACCATTTGATCTGCCCAATCTCATGCCAGTTCATGGTGGCATCACAAAAAGAGAATTAATCTATTCATTTGTGATGCCATCATGAAATGCGACACATGTTCCTCTAAGCCTGCATACTAACATTTCGGAATTTCTAACCCTGTTCAGTCATGATGGCAGTCTAAGGGCTTCATTCAGTAACTTTAAACTGGTCATAAACTAACAACAAGTTGATCTTTGCATAGAAAATGTAAATTCTTCCATATGTGAGGTCACATGCCCATAGTATCACTTTGATTCTCAGATGTTCCAGACACTGAGAGAATTAAGTCTGTTGAAGCAGGAAACCCTATCAAACTGCAGTGTGAGATCTCAGACCCCACAAGTCAGACCTGCTGGTATAAGGATGGAGTCAAACTAATCCCACAATGTGGAGTAGATGTCCACTCAGAGGGCAATAAGAAGACCCTGGTTATCCAGTCGGCCGCATCTTCATGCTCTGGAGTGTACACTTGTAGAACTGATGATGGGTCAGATGTCAGCGATTTCTATGTGGAGGTGAAAGGTGACATACAAAGCTTTTTCTTGGCAACCTTTGTCACTGCTTTGTGATTATAGACTTCCATAACCCCTAACAAGAAGGGAACAGTCACTTTCTGTACAAAGTTTGACCACTGTAACATTCATCTTAGTGGAGGTCCTTCTGAACACCCCAGTTTCATCAAACATTCAAACAATCTCATTGAAATCTAAATGGCATGTGACTTGATGCGTTTTTTCTTCCAAATTACACAGTATTCATAAAACATAACTACATTGTTTGTCTTAACATTTTTGGCTCACTTCAAAAGTGGACTAACAGCCATGGTTGACTGAAACTGCAGCTAGCTAGTTAAGAATCCTTGTGAGCCAGCATCCCAAAAAATTAAATGAAAAGAATAAATCCAGATTCCATGTGTTGTCCTCCACCATCGGACAGGACTCGTCTAGCTCGGCCAGCAGCATTAAACATATTCCCATTGTGGTCTTTCAAAAAGATAAAGATATAAAATGAAGAAAAAAACTTGTATTGAGCTCCTACGTCCACCGCCGGATAGGACTCCTCCTGATCACTGGCCCTGCGTGAGCCCTGCATGCATGCCAGGCAGTACTGATGCCAGGCAAGCTACAACCCAGCATGCATGCGGGGTTGCTGGTGGGACTTCCTCAGCCATGATCACACCGCTTCCAGAAGCACTGTTCCTTTCCGATCATCTGCAAAGAAGAGTGTGATGTCAACCCATCACAGGTTCACATGTTGCGCACTTTCTGACTCACAGAAACTAAATTCAAAAGGGTTTGAGATGCCTGTGACAACTCTGTGACTATTTAGAGAGAAAATGCATCACACAGTTTTTTTTACATGTTCAAACAATGAGACCGAGAACAATACCCTGTTACTCATATGAAGAGAATGCAAACTCTTGCACTTTTCACAAAATTTCACAACTTCCCTTGCAAATGCTATTCTCACTCTAGTGCAGCCCAGTGAGATACCACCCTAACCAAGAAACAAAAGATGGAATTAGATTATGTCTAGCTCTCAGTTTCAATAGCTGGTTGATGGCATCATGACATCCAAGCCTGTATGTTGCCATTCCATAACTACCGTTAACTAGTGATGACAGTCTTCAGGTCTGTAACTCCTGTAACTCCTGTCCAGGTCTGTAATTACAACAAATTAATATTTGCATTGAAAATGTGACGCCTTCCATATGTGCAGTCACATTCCCATAGCTCCGCTTTGATTCTCAGATGTTCCAGACACTGAGAGGATCAAGTCTGTTGAAGCAGGAAACCCTATCAAACTGCAGTGTGAGATCTCAGACCCCACAAGTCAGACCTGCTGGTATAAGGATGGAGTCAAATTAATCCCACAATGTGGAGTAGACGTCCTCTCAGAGGGCAATAAGAAGACCCTGGTTATCCAGTCAGCCACATCTTCATGCTCTGGGGTGTACAGTTGTAAAACTGGCAATGGGTCAGATGTCATCGATTTCAAAGTGGAGGTGAAAGGTGACATACAAAGCTTTTTCTTGACAACATTTGTCACTGCTTTGTGGTTATAGACTTCCATAACCTCTAACAAGAAGGAAACAGTCACTTTGTGTGCAAACCACAAACACTGTAACATTAATCTTAAAGTAGCTTCTTCTAAATGCCCCAGTTTCATCAAGTATTCATACAATTTTTCTTGAAATCTACAAGGCATGTGACGTGATGTTTTTTCAAATAACAATCAGTGATTATAAGATGTCACTGCAATGCTTGAATTAACATTTCAGACTCACTTCAAAAGAGCCACAGTTGATTGAATTGTAGCTATATTATCAGTGTTAAAAGTGGTCAGCATGCCTAGTGTGACTTAACATAAATTTGACATTACTTGAGTAACACCTTATTTCTATTTTAATCTCCTGTTTTTACAGCGCCACCAGTAACATTCACTAACATCCCAGAGGAGGATCTTTTCAAGGGTGTTGTGGAACATGAGCCCTTCGTCCTGTCATGCAATGTATCTAGACCTGATGCCGTTGTCCAGTGGTACAAAGATGGATCTGAAGTGCAACCGAGCAACAATGTTGTCATGCAAGCAGACGGCACCAAAAGAGCTCTGACAGTTCATTCAGCTCAGCTATCAGACACAGGCACGTACACATGTCGTGCTGGGGACAACTCTTTAATGTTCAAGCTTATTGTACGAGGTAACAACGCGTCTTATAGATAATGACTCGTGTGTACTCAATCTCAGTTTCAAAAAATGAAACCAGAAATTCATTAAAATGTATTTTTAAAAAATGCACTGTGAACGTATTTTTAATGTTGTATATCCATTATGTGTAGAACCTCCAGTGATGATCATCTACCCAAAAGAGGATGTACACCTTGACCGTCATGTGCCTGAGGAAATCATTCTGAGCTGTGAACTGTCTCGTCCAAATGGCCTTGTCAACTGGTACAAAGATGGTCAGAAGCTACAGGAGAGTGAAAACATCAAGCTCAAGGTTGAAGGACCTTATCGACGACTAAAGATTGTTAATAGTGGAGTTGAAGATTCTGGGGAATATGTCTGTGATACAGCTGATGACTCAATATTCTTTCACCTTAACATTAAAGGTACAGTTTACCTAAATACACTACACTTTGGCTTAAACTGTTCTTATTCAATTTTCCCCATATTCTAATTAATCAAATCGGTGTGTTCAGTCAGTTTGAATGTCTACTTTAACTCCATATATACTGTAGGTATTTAAAAATCATAGATATTAGTAATAGTGGATGGAATCATCTATGCTGTTCAATGAGAAAAACGAGTCTAATTTTCAGACAGTTAACATTTTAACACAGAATCTGTGCCTCTGAAGATTCCAGAAATTGTAGGGCGTACTTGTAAAAGGCTTTTCACAATGGATGAAACCATTAATCCAAAAACCAGAATTCATAAAGGCTTGTCTAGGTTCATATGATCAGCTTTAAATGTTAGTTTGGCATTTTTATTTTGAGTTTAAAGTAATGGCATTGTCCATTGTTGACAGCCTTTTTCTGTTGTGGTGATGGTACACTGTCTGAAAAATTTCTATCTGATGCGTCCAATTCCATTAATTCCTTCGCTGTGATCCTTTGGTTCTACTGGACTTTTAGAATAAAATGTTAATTTGGGTCCGTCCTCAATGATGTAAAGTCTGTATGGTCCCCAGTTTTCTATAATTTTGTACAACAGACTGTCTTGTCATACCATTAATCGTTTTAAGATGGCTCCTAAGAAGGAACATGACTTTTTGTAGATCCAAAATTGCGCTCTGGAAACCTTGACTCAGTTCTTCCTTTTTTTTCTTGCTCTTCAAATCAAAATGACACTTGTTCTTCTGGTAGGTCCTTAAATACAGTCAAACGCTCCCAAAGTAAGCCTGAATTAACCCATTTAGTCATTTAGAAGCTTTTAAATGTAGTTCCATCCATTTCTGGGAAGTTCTTTGTTGTTTAAAGAGGCATTCATCTTGGTTTATGTAAACTGGTGCTGACTCGCAGAAGATCTGATATTGTGAATAAAAATCTATGTTGTGACTATTATTTCAAAACAACTTTGGCTATAAATAAAGTCTACATTGTGTGTTAACATGTTGTTTGAATTTGTGCAGCAGGGAAAATTTCACTTTGTAAGATTTTTAGTTAAGGTGTATGTGGACCTATATCCACATACACATACACCTTACGTCAATGCAGAACTTCTTCTTTCTTTTGTTGAACAGAAACTAATGCATTAAACATTATTTCTTATGAAATATAAAAAAAAAGATGTCATGCATGCAACCCCTGTCCCTGGTTAGATCATCATGTAATCTTTTTGTTACATCAGCAATGTAACAAAAAGATTGACTAAAACATGAGACATGCTGTACATGATAAAAATCAGATGCCAAATGATGAAAAATCAAAACTGTTATGCAATCAGCAGTCATAACCTAAATTGGTGTTGAAAAGTATTGGTTTAATACTGTGTATAGCAGGCAAAACCATGACAGTAATAGTGATTTCTAAAAAATTTAAATACCTACATAAAAGAGGTTATGATTTGGCTAGAGTGTCTTTCTTAATCGTGTTTTGTCAGTGCCCATTGTGAATGTCCAGTACAGATATGGGTTATGGTTTGGAATAGAAACATTGAGGTTTTGGGCAGATTTCAACAAAAATACATCCAAAAATTTTACACTGATGTGTATTGTGTATCCTTCTCCTCAGACTAATGACTAACCAGGATCTTTTTTTTTTCTTTTTCAGAACCTCCAGTACGGATTGTATCACCAAGTCAGTCACAAATGGAACTTTGTCAGCAGACGTCTGAGAGAATGGTACTGAGTTGTGAGATCTCACGGCCCAATGCAATAGTGCGTTGGTATCGAGATGGACTTGAAGTCGAGGAGAATGACAATCTTATTCTTGAAGTAGATAGTGTCTACAGAAGACTCATAATACCAGAAACCACCGTTGATGATTCAGCAGAATACGTGTGCGATACTGCAGATGACTCTGTGACGTTCTTTGTAAACATAGCGGGTAAAGAACTGGACAACTCCTTGAAATGTGTTGGATTTTTCACATTTAACAATTCTGACACTACATTTCTTGCATCATAGAGCCCCCTGTTCGCTTTGTACGGCCAAGGAAGATGGCAAGCAAAGTAGAGAGAGTAGTTGGAGAGGCTCTGGTTCTCGACTGTGAAGTTTCAAGATCAAACGCAGAGGTAACCTGGAAAAAGAATGGTGAAGAAGTGGAAAACTCTCGAAATGTTACCATTCTGGAGGACGGCATCGTACGCCAATTAACCATTCACTCGGTGACAGGAGAAGATGCTGGGCAATATGTCTGTGATGCAAAGGATGATGTGATGGATTTCCATGTGACAGTGAAAGGTATGAACAATGATACTTAATTATTTTTTAAGTGGTATTTGCTTAATCAGTTGTAATGACAATACCGTTCTTTTCCAGAACTTCCTGTGAAAATTCTGGGTAAAACTGAGGCAAAAACAGAAAAGCAATTCTTAGTATTAGATGATATTATTCTAGTGTGTGAACTCTCAAGATCAAATGTCTCAGTCAGTTGGTACAAAGACAATCAGCTAATTGATGACAGCGAGAGATACTGCATTGAGGAGCAAGGAGTTTTCCGATCACTGGTGGTTCTAAATGCTGGCCTTGAAGATTCGGGAGAGTACATCTGCGATGCAGTAGATGATAAGATGGTATACTATATCACAGTAAAAGGTAATAATATTCAAAACATTAGTTCCTTCTTTTAAGCATGGTTTTGTCTACTTAGCATTCAAACCAACTTTTTATATTGTGTGATTTTGTTCAGAGCCTCCCATAAAGATCATTGGAAACTCTGGTCACCCAGAGCACCATATCCTGGTAGCAGGAGAAGACCTCATTCTGGAGTGTGAGGTGTCTCGGCCAAACGCTACTGTTCAGTGGTTATGGAATGGCAACATACTGAAACCAGACACTCGTGTAAAGATTGACAGCCATGATGTGGTGAGAAAGCTCGTTCTACGTGGACTGCAACCATCTGATTCTGGAAAGTACTTATGTGATGCCACTGATGACAAACTCATAACTATTGTTGAAGTCCAAGGTAAGGTTTAGATGTTTTCTGAGATGCTTACCGTACATTATAGTTTTTGCTTGATAATGTTAACTTGCAATTTGTTTTGTTTTTCCCCAAAATTTTATTCCTTTCAGAGCTTCCAGCCATGTTTGTGAATAAAAAAACAAATAGTAACATATTTGCCTATGAAAATGAGAGCGTTACGCTGTGTGCCATGGTGAACCAAGAGAGAGCTAATGTTCGGTGGCTGAAAGATGGCCAGCTATTGAATGAGGACAACATTCACATCTCCAGTGATGGTAATACCCAGAAGCTCACTATTAATCCTTTGCAGCTGTCAGACTCTGGAGAGTATGTCTGTGACGTAAATACAGACCAGATGTATTTCAGTCTTTTTGTCAAAGGTAAGAAACTAGTGCAATAATCAAAATGTGACACCATGTACTTGTTGAGATCTGTTAAGGCAATAAAGATCTGCTAAAATGTTATACTGCCTTATTCTGTGATGCAGAGATGAAGGTGAAATTCATCAAACCTCTGGAGAATGTTCTTTCTCTGAAGGGCAGAAGCTTAACTTTACGATGCGAGATCAACAAGCCCAAAGGAGATGTTCAGTGGTTGAAAAATGGGCAGGAAATTTCTCTGAGTCGTCGACATACAATACGGGCACAAGGGCGAGAGCGGACCTTCACCATCCACCAAACACTGGATGATGATGCAGGAGAATATGCCTGTGAATCTACAGATGACAGGACTTCAGCAACAGTCACTGTACAAAGTAAGTACTTTTAAATGTTAGAAAGCAAAAGTAAGCTTAAAATATAAAAGATACAAAAAATGGTCTAAATCAGCAGCCACAACTTTGCTCCTCGGGAGGAACTACCTTGCATGGGTTTCATGTGTACCTGCTGAAACCACTGCTGATTACTCAGTTGTGGTATTTCCTAGTTCTTGATTAGTTGAGCACACTGGATTTGGTTCATTCATAATGAGTGGAATAGAATTTATTGGAAAACATACAAGGTGCGTGACCTCCAGGAGCAGGGTGTTTGACCTGTGGGCTGTCTAAAGTATTCAATGTTTCATCATACAATCTCATTCTGTTGAACTATTTGCCTGCAGCTCCCCGTGTCGTTGAATTCATAGCCGAGCTTCGTAGCATCACGGTTTGTGAAGGGGAAGACGCCATATTTAAGTCTGTGGTTTCGCCGGAGGACACGCAGTTGGTGTGGCGCTTAAATGGCACGCAAGTAGCTCAAAATGAGCGCGCTGTTATTTCAAGCAATGGTTTGTGCCACATGCTCTGCATCCACAACTGTGTGGTTTCAGATAGTGGCAGAGTGACAGCTGATGCAGAGGGCGTGGTATCAGAGGCGGACCTCCAAATTCAAGGTGAGTTGGTACCCAACCAAACCCAAACACTACATCTTTTTGCCGTAAAGGAAGAAACCTGGAAATATGTGTGGTCACTACGCAACTGTCGAGTTACCACAGTTTTTATTATTATCAATATTGCTACTAAGTACTTACAGTTGGGTCCACAAGTATTTGGACAGGGAATCGATTTTTATTATTATGCATGAAGATGTGGTTTTTGTGTAGACTTTGACAGATGAATTAACCATTTTTATAGACATGGTCCCTCCATTTTCAGAGCCTATAAGCAACTGAACAGCCTAAACCTAAAGACTACTTTTGAAACAAATCATCATTTTTACAGCCAGTTTTCCTTAGACGAGTGTGGGAGGGGGAATAGAAACTCATATTTCAAAGTTACTGAATATGTCTTGGACTTCATAAACATAATCAATTGCCTACAGTAAACTACAGCTGAAACTTCTTTTTTTTTTTTTTTTTTTTTTATGAAAATTGTACATGGGTGCCATTCCACCATGAAGTCCTCCAGGCAAAATTACATTGATCTAATGTTGATTCACGTTTAATTGTGACATTGAGTTAACATAGGAAAGCTTAACATTGGATCAATGTAGATATTCACTGCAGATATTCAGTATTACATTCAGCTTATTACAATAAATGATTAATCAACAAGTAACACATCTGGTGCTACAGTAGTGTTCAGAATAATAGTGCTATGTGACTAAAAACATCAATCCTGGTTTTGAGTATATTTCTTATTGTTACATGGGAAACAAGGTACCAGTAGATTCAGTAGATTCTCACAAATCCAACAAGACCAAGCATTCATGATATGCACACTCTTAAGGCTATGAAATTGGGCTATTAGTAAAAAAAAAAGTAGAAAAGGGGGTGTTCACAATAATAGTAGCATGTGCTGTCGATGCTACAAACTCAAAACTACTATGTTCAAACTGCTTTTTTAGCAATCCTGTGAATCACTAAACTAGTATTTAGTTGTATAACCACAGTTTTTCATGATTTCTTCACATCTGCGAGGCATTCATTTTGTTGGTTTGGAACCAAGATTTTGCTCGTGTACTAGTGTGCTTGGGGTTATTGTCTTGTTGAAGCACCCATTTCAAGGGCATGTCCTCTTCAGCATAAGGCAACATGACCTCTTCAAGTATCTTGACATATCCAAACTGATCCATGATACCTGGTATGCGATATATAGGCCCAACACCATAGTAGGAGAAACATGCCCATATCATGATGCTTGCACCACCATGCTTCACTGTCTTCACTGTGAACTGTGGCTTGAATTCAGAGTTTGGGGGTCATCTCACAAACTGTCTGCGGCCCTTGGACCCAAAAAGAACAATTTTAGTCTCATCAGTCCACAAAATATTCCTCTATTTCTCTTTAGGCCAGTTGATGTGTTCTTTGGCAAATTGTAACCTCTTCTGCACATGTCTTTTATTTAACAGAGGGACTTTGCGGGGGATTCTTGCAAATAAATTAGCTTCACACAGGCATCTTCTAACTGTCACAGCACTTACAGGTAACTGGTTGTTGTCCATTTTAAAGCATTGGAGATCATTGTAGATGAACAGCCTATAATGTTTTGCACCTGCGTATAAGCTTTGCCCTCTCCAATCAACTTTTTAATCAAACTATGCTGTTCTTCTGAACAATGTCTTGAACGACCCATTTTCCTCAGGATTTCAAAGAGAAAAGCATGTTCAACAGGTGCTGGCTTCATCCTTAAATAGGGGACACCCGATTCACACCTGTTTGTTCCACAAAACTGACGAACTCACTGACTTATTGTGAACACCCCCTTTTCTACTTTTTTTTTTACTAATAGCCCAATTTCATAGCTTTAAGAGTGTGCATATCATGAATGCTTGGTCTTGTTGGATGTGTGAGAATCTACTGAATCTACTGGTACCTTGTTTCCCATGTAACAATAAGAAATATACTCAAAACCAGGATTGATGTTTTTAGTCACATAGCACTACTATTATTCTGAACACTACTGTAGCACCAGATGTGTTACTTGTTGATTAATCATTTATTGTAATAAGCTGAATGTAATACTGAATATCTGCAGTGAATATCTACATTGATCCAATGTTAAGCCTTCCTATGTTAACTCAATGTCACAATTAAACGTGAATCAACATTAGATCAATGTAATTTTGCCTGGAGGACTTCATGGTGGAATGGCACCCATGTACAATTTTCATATACTCAAAACCTGGATTAATCTTTTTAGTCACATAGCACTACTATTATTCTGAACACTACTGTATGTGTAAATAAATAAATGCATTTCCTGTGGGTTCTTGACAGAAATTAAAAACACATAAAAAATACACGTGAGGAACCTAACCACATTTCAATGTCTTATCAGTGTCATATTCAGGCATTGTTACAACATTGGGAGATTGATGGAGTGGCATTGATGTGTTGACATGTTGATAGCATGTTAAAACAAAAGGTAATACAACCAGAAACAACACTGATGCAACATCACCATGCCCAGTGGGTATAACACGCAATGTAACAGACAGAATTTGCACTATGCACATTCCTCAATCACGGCCACAGAAGCCTAAATCTCCTGGGTCTCTTGTATGGTCACTCAGATTTGGAGACTTGCCTACTGCAGACAGATTTATCAAAGAATAAAATTCTGATTGTATTTCTTAATGATTGCTGGAGATGAAATCCAAGACATGTCAGGTGACATGGAAATGTTCATGTATCCATCCTCTGGCTTGTCTTAAGAAACGTGGCTGTAAAAGTTAAGATATTAAAAGTATACCTGATGGTGTCTCATTACTTATGACATTGGAAAATGGAATCATTATGCCTAAAAATGTTTGTTATTCTTAACCCCTTAACGCCCAAATTTATATAGCTGTATATAAAAAAAAATGTTTTGTGTGTGTTTTTGCCTTTAAGTAGATGGTAAATGGGTGATTCTTAGACTACGGGCACTTATTATGTCCTTTGATCATATTGTATGAAAAACAGAAAAAAGGGGAAATTTCACACTTTTATAGTTATCTTTACAATGAAAGTGTGTTAAGAAATTTGTTCTAGTAGTCTACGAGTATGATGACTTTTTCATCTTTTTTCATCATCATTATATGCAAATATTGCCGTTTTGTGCTTGTCCCACACCCAGACTTTTGATCTTCAATAATAAAAATGAATGGTAAAGAAACATTTTTTCTAATGTTTTAAAATATCTCTGAATAAAATATCAGTAAATGTAGTTGTCCCACACTATTGCCGTAATTTCCACCACAACACTGTAATGTCCCTAAACAGTTTGTATGAAAGATTGTTTGGGTAGTTTCTATGGAGATAAACAGTGACATCAGAGCACATGTACACTCAACAAAAATATAAACGCAACACTTTTGGTTTTGCTCCCATTTTGTATGAGATGAACTCAAAGATCTAAAACTTTTTCCACATACACAATATCACCATTTCCCTCAAATATTGTTCACAAACCAGTCTAAATCTGTGATAGTGAGCACTTCTCCTTTGCTGAGATAATCCATCCCACCTCACAGGTGCGCCATATCAAGATGCTGATTAGACACCATGATTAGTGCACAGGTGTGCCTTAGACTGCCCACAATAAAAGGCCACTCTGAAAGGTGCAGTTTTATCACACAGCACAATGCCACAGATGTCGCAAGATTTGAGGGAGCATGCAATTGGCATGCTGACAGCAGGAATGTCAACCAGAGCTGTTGCTCGTGTATTGAATGTTCATTTCTCTACCATAAGCCATCTCCAAAGGCGTTTCAGAGAATTTGGCAGTACTTCCAACCACCCTCACAACCGCAGACCACGTGTAACCACACCAGCCCAGGACCTCCACATCCAGCATGTTCACCTCCAAGATCGTCTGAGACCAGCCACTCGGACAGCTGCTGTAACAATCAGTTTGCATAACCAAAGAATTTCTGCACAAACTGTCAGAAACCATCTCAGGGAAGCTCATCTGCATGCTCGTCGTCCTCATCGGGGTCTCGACCTGACTCCAGTTTGTCGTCGCAACTTCGCACAGCCATTGAAGAGGAGTGGACCAACATTCCACAGGCCACAATTGACAACCTGATCAACTCTATGCGAAGGAGATGTGCTGCACTGCATGAGGCAGATGGTGGTCACACCAGATACTGACTGGTATCCCCCCCAATAAAACAAAACTGCACCTTTCAGAGTGGCCTTTTATTGTGGGCAGTCTAAGGCACACCTGTGCACTAATCATGGTGTCTAATCAGCATCTTGATATGGCACACCTGTGAGGTGGGATGGATTATCTCAGCAAAGGAGAAGTGCTCACTATCACAGATTTAGACTGGTTTGTGAACAATATTTGAGGGAAATGGTGATATTGTGTATGTGGAAAAAGATTTAGATCTTTGAGTTCATCTCATACAAAATGAGAGCAAAACCAAAAGTGTTGCGTTTATACTTTTGTTGAGTATATATAGCGCCAAATCACAACAAACAGTTGCCCCAAGGCGCTTTAAATTGTAAGGCAATGGTGTGGTCAATAGTGCCGTAGTTAAAGAATCACCCAATTAATGTTGAGATAATTTCACTTTTGCACAAAAACTAGATAGTAATATTGGGTATTCTGGTAATGACTTTATGTTATAATGTTATAATAATAATGATGGTATGTTGCAAATTTGCAACAACGGGCATACAGGTCAATTTGGTAAATTGCATATTTTAGTCAGAGATTGTAGCATATATGCATACGATGGGCGTTAAGGGGTTAAGTGGTGAATACGGTGTTTTTGTTCAACTCCTTGAACAAACAGTCTACATTACAAGCAAATTTTTATTGTTTCATTTCAATCAATCAATCAATCAACTTTTTTCTTGTATAGCGCCAAATCACAACAAACAGTTGCCCCAAGGCGCTCCACATTGCAAGGCAAGGCCATACAATAATTATGAAACACAGTCTACGTCTAAAGCAACATAACCAAGGGATGGTCCAGGGTCACCCGATCCAGCCCTAACTATAAGCCTTAGCGAAAAGGAAAGTTTTAAGCCTAATCTTAAAAGTAGAGAGGGTATCTGTCTCCCTGATCTGAATTGGGAGCTGGTTCCACAGGAGAGGAGCCTGAAAGCTGAAGGCTCTGCCTCCCATTCTACTCTTACAAACCCTAGGAACTACAAGTAAGCCCGCAGTCTGAGAGCGAAGCGCTCTAATGGGGTAATATGGTACTACGAGGTCCCTAAGATAAGATGGGACCTGATTATTCAAAACCTTATAAGTAAGAAGAAGAATTTTAAATTCTATTCTAGCATTAACAGGAAGCCAATGAAGGGAGGCCAACACGGGTGAGATATGCTCTCTCCTGCTAGTCCCCGTCAGTACTCTAGCTGCAGCATTCTGAACCAACTGAAGGCTTTTTAGGGAACTTTTAGGACAACCTGATAATAATGAATTACAATAGTCCAGCCTAGAGGAAATAAATGCATGAATTAGTTTTTCAGCATCACTCTGAGACAAGACCTTTCTGATTTTAGAGATATTGCGTAAATGCAAAAAGGCAGTCCTACATATTTGTTTAATATGCGCTTTGAATGACATATCCTGATCAAAAATAACTCCAAGATTTCTCACAGTATTACTAGAGATCAGGGAAATGCCATCCAGAGTAACGATCTGGTTAGACACCATGCTTCTAAGATTTGTGGGGCCAAGTACAATAACTTCAGTTTTATCTGAGTTTAAAAGCAGGAAATTAGAGGTCATCCATGTCTTTATGTCTGTAAGACAATCCTGCAGTTTAGCTAATTGGTGCGTATCCTCTGGCTTCATGGATAGATAAAGCTGGGTATCATCTGCGTAACAATGAAAATTTAAGCAATACCGTCTAATAATACTGCCCAAGGGAAGCATGTATAAAGTGAATAAAATTGGTCCTAGCACAGAACCTTGTGGAACTCCATAATTAACTTTAGTCTGTGAAGAAGATTCCCCATTTACATGAACAAACTGTAATCTATTAGACAAATATGATTCAAACCACCGCAGCGCAATGCCTTTAATACCTATGACATGCTCTAATCTCTGTAATAAAATTTTATGGTCAACAGTATCAAAAGCAGCACTGAGGTCCAACAGAACAAGCACAGAGATAAGTCCACTGTCCGAAGCCATAAGAAGATCATTTGTAACCTTCACTAATGCTGTTTCTGTACTATGATGAATTCTAAAACCTGACTGAAACTCTTCAAATAGACCATTCCTCTGCAGGTGATCAGTTAGCTGTTTTACAACTACCCTCTCAAGAATCTTTGAGAGAAAAGGAAGGTTGGAGATTGGCCTATAATTAGCTAAGATAGCTGGGTCAAGTGATGGCTTTTTAAGTAATGGTTTAATTACTGCCACCTTAAAGGCCTGTGGTACATAACCAACTAACAAAGATAGATTGATCATATTTAAGATTGAAGCATTAAATAATGGTAGGACTTCCTTGAGCAGCCTGGCAGGAATGGGGTCTAATAAGCATGTTGATGGTTTGGATGAAGTAACTAATGAAAATAACTCAGACAGAACAATCGGAGAGAAAGAGTCTAACCAAATACCGGCATCACTGAAAGCAGCCAAAGATAACGATACATCTTTGGGATGGTTATGAGTAATTTTTTCTCTAATAGTCAAAATTTTGTTAGCAAAGAAAGTCATGAAGTCATTACTAGTTAAAGTTAATGGAATACTCAGCTCAATAGAGCTCTGACTCTTTGTCAGCCTGGCTACAGTGCTGAAAAGAAACCTGGGGTTGTTCTTATTTTCTTCAATTAGTGATGAGTAGAAAGATGTCCTAGCTTCACGAAGGGCTTTCTTATAGAGCAACAAACTCTTTTTCCAGGCTAAGTGAAGATCTTCTAAATTAGTGAGACGTCATTTCCTCTCCAACTTACGGGTTATCTGCTTTAAGCTACGAGTTTGTGAGTTATACCACGGAGTCAGACACTTCTGATTTAAAGCTCTCTTTTTCAGAGGAGCTACAGCATCCAAAGTTGTCTTCAATGAGGATGTAAAACTATTGACAAGATACTCTAACTCCCTTACAGAGTTTAGGTAGCTACTCTGCTCTGTGTTGGTATATGGTATCATTTCAACTCTGTTGTGGTGTACAAAGGCACTGTCACTGTCCAAATACTTATGGACCACACTGTATCGCTTTGTGATGGTTTTCTTTCATTTCAGCTTCCTTGTATTTTGGAAAAATATATGGAATAATGATTATTTCCAGTTACTAAAGTCATTAAAAATGGTTGATAGATCACTGCTCTCCTTTACTCTTTGTGTTATGTTCAGAGCAACAGGTGGTGTTCACCAATAAAATGAAACCAGCTGTTGCTGAAGAGTACAGTGACGCAACTCTGGAGGTGGAGGTCAGTCTGGATTCAGGAGAGGTGCAGTGGATGAGACAAGGGGTGCTCATCCACCCTGGAGCCAAGTATACCCCAAAACGCAAGGGCCGAAAACACACTCTCACCATTCACAAACTTGCCATGTGTGACCGGGGTACCTATAGTTGTGAAACCCTGCATGACCGCACGCAGACCCAACTCACAGTGGAACGTGAGTGTGCACGTATTCTCACTATGTACCGTTAATGTTTGTTTACCACTGTTGCCAATGGCTCCACCTCTTGCATTGCTCCTTCTGAAGGAAAGCTTAGTTAACTGACTAAGAGTAATTTGAGTGAGGAGGGACTGGGGTGGCAGTGGCATTGGAACATGATGGCAACCAACAGGTGACTTAAAGCCCAAGCTGACCTTCAGTATTGCCTAATGTTCACTGAAGCTTTTACATGCCAAAGACTAAGTAGATGTATCAAAGGTTGCTTTGTAATATTTAAAAATAAGTTGCTTTAAAGTTAAAAGATGCACTTTTTAAGAGGTCGTGTTGTAGCTGGAAGGGTAATGTTTAGCTTAGATACCTATAACAAGACCAGAGAGCCCAAGCTTAACCGTTGGATGCCAAAGCAGTTGCACCGAGGATGCAGTTGTGTTTGGGCATGTCTAATCACATGTTATATAACGGCTGAGGGGATCCTTGTCATTTGATTGGTGCTTTGTATGTCATGTCTCATGGATTATTCATCCCATTTGTGTTGCGTTGCATTAAGCGTGCAATTTGGTTCTATTTACCATGCAATTTGGTTCCATACATATTGTACCAATGCACGCTGTGAACCCTGCCCACTAGTGGGGGCAGTGTTTAGCCAAACATAGCGGAGTTGTTTTTGCTGACAGATGATGATTTGAACAAGCTAATTGATGGTGCTAATTCTTCTAACACACACAGGCACACACACAAATAACTAATTTTCTACACTGTAATGCCATCTGGACGTATGAAGAGCTGTTAGGATGAAAACCTGGACTAATTTTTTTACATGATTTTTCTCTGGATTGAGGAAGTACACAAAATCTTTTTTTTTTTTTTTTTGGAAGTAGACAAAGTTGGTGCATGGCATATTAGACTGCATCGTCAGAATTTTTTTGAACTATGTAACTGTTTTTCCATGTTGACTGAGAAAAATTTGGACTCCTATTTAAAGTTTGTGTTGAACTGTTACGCACCAGTGATGAACACCAAAATGTAAGTCCCTTTTCTGTTGTTTATAAATTAATGAAATATCAAATGACAAGGATCTATTTTAGCCGTTATATAAAACAAATAATGAATGCTTTTTTTATTATTTCAATGGAACAAATATTTAATTTGGAATATTTAATTTGAAAGCTGGAACTTATCATTCAACGAGCTTTCACCTCATGAAATATTTGTACCATTGAACTCATATTCATTATTTGTACATTACTGTTTCAGGAGTGGAAAATACAGGCACAAAGCAGAGAGTTGAGAGGGAAAAAACATTTGGGGATTCCATGGTCATTAGGAACAGAGAGATTGGTGCCCAGCCAATCAGAGTTGCACCTGTCCTTCCATTTAAAATGGATTGTGCCAGAGTGCCAGGCACACAGCCCTGTGGTTTTGAGAAAACAGACAGAAGTGAAAGGATTTCTAGCGAGTGAACAGACCACCAACATGTCAGAGTGCACAGTGGACAGTGGCCAACAAACCTCTCTGAAATAAAGCAGTGAAGTGGAACTTTGGAGTTTTAGTAGCGTTAACGTATTTCATTTAGCGGTTTTCATTGTGTCAGGTGATGGTGGTGGTGTTGGAGTGGGTGGGGGGGAGAAAGTCGATTATTGTTTCTGTCAGGAACATCACTTCAATTTGCAACATCACATGACAGACGCTGGTCCAAAATGTGCAGGTGAGTGAGCTGAAAGAGCTTTGAACATGGCTGTATTTTAATATTTTCCACATCATTTATTATGTGTTACCTCAACTAGTAGATTTGTGTGCTTTGTGTGACAGAGACAGAGACAAGAAAGAGACAACTCTTAGATAATAAGACACTTTTTTTCTCTCTCACCCTCCTTAAAATGTATAAGGTGTATCTGCATGTTGCGCTCTTGAACAGCATTTGACAGTGCTGGACTTGGTGATTACAGGGGGTGCCTGACGTTTTGTCTGCTCTGACATTTAGTCCATGGGCCAAGCAAGTTTTCAGTACTGCTTAAGGTGGCAAAACTACACTTACTTGTATAATAAAGCCGCAGATGTCACTCTGGTCATGGCTACAAAACAATGTATGATAGGCATCCCAGGGTGGTAGCTATGGCCAGGTAGGGATCAATGAAGGGTTACACAGTGGTCAAAACGTAAACATCCTCCATTCATAGTGAAAAGTATAACACACTTTTGTCTGATCATAACATTTTCAAAAATGTATAGTTTGGACTTTCTGTACTGAATGTTATGTAGCTAAGTTGTAAAAACAGCAAAAAAAAATGGTGACTAAGATACGTTTGTAGTTGTCCAGGGGCCAAAAGTTAAAGTTGCTCCAATTTTGGGAAAACATGATGCACATTGTTAATTGAGTCAATATGGTTTTAAAATGGAATAGTTTACAGCAACTGTTATGTTTAGTTATCAAGTTATTATAAGTAACATAGGTCATAGAATCCAATGGATGTTGATTGTGTTTGACCTTTACTTTGCAGACCAAACATTCAACACAGTCAAAACTATTCAGTTTATTAACCCAACCAGGGGCAGCATGGTGCCTTAGTGGTTAGCACTGTTGCCTCATGCCAACAAGGTTATGGGGTTGTTTCTGGCCTGGTAATCTGTTTGAAGTTTGCACAGGTGCACCAGCTTTCTCCCAGTTCCAAAGACATGCAAGTTAGTTGAACCAGCAACTTTAAATTGACCATACGTTTGAGTGTGTGTCTGTCTATATGTGGCCCTGGGATATACTGGCATCCTATCCAAGGTGTACCCAGCCTCTTGCCAAAAGGCCACTGGGATAGGGTCCAGCTCCCCCATGACCCTTATTTGGAATAAGCAGTTGTAGAAAATTAATGAATAACCCAATTAGTTCAACCAGGGAGGGGAGGTGATGGTCCACTGGTTAAGGTGTTGGGCTTGAGACCAGAAGATCCTGTGTTCAAATCCCCACCTGACTGGAAAATCACTAAGGGCCCTTGGACAAGGTCTTTAATCCCCTATTGCTCCCGGTGTGTAGTGAGCGCCTTGTATGGCAGCACCCTGACATCGGGGTGAATGTGAGGCATAATTGTAAAGCACTTTGAGCATCTGATGCAGATGGAAAAGCGCTTTATAAATGCAGTCCATTTAACCAATAACTTGTATAACTTTTTTTAATCAAAATTAAAGCAACTTTAATTTTTGACTACTGTCCAACTTGAAATTGACATTTGTCGTAATTTTTGCTGTTTTTACCCCGTAACTCCATAACATTCAACATAGATAGTTCAAACCATACTTTTTTGGAATTGTTATGATCAGACAAATAGTGTGGTATAGTTTTTAATCATCTATCAATCAATATGCAGTACATTTTTAATTGATGAATATTTGCGTATGGTTGTTTTGCATTTGTGCTTTGCTGACTGAGCTACATTGCAGTAAAATAAAGCCCGTTCATTCAACACTAGTGGCAGGGGCTGACAGTCAGAACTTCAGGCTGCTGTTGGCACCTCCTGTGTATATGGATCTGCTCTTATTGCATCTAAATTTAGCCCCTGGCCTTAAAAACTCGTTGTCACCAGGTCTCCAAAATAATCCCTATTTTTTTTCCACAGTGAATGTTTGTCAGTGTTACAATACTCATAAGTGACACATATTTGGCAGTTTCAAAGGCGGCGTTCATGTAAAGCCCAGAAGTCATTTGATGGCTACTACTTATTGTTATATGTCTGCAACACGTTGTATGTATGTATCATAGATATCTATTGAATCACTACATAGAGGACTGGGGAGATCCACTCATTTGCTGGCTGTTGCCAGAGCGCCGCCATCTTGGTTAGCATCTGACAATCAGACATAAATAGAAATCAATGTGGGCGTGATCAGTGGTTTCAAGAGACTTTCAGGATAAATCTGCATTTTCTGTGCTATTACTATGCTGTTACATTTATTCAAACTCAGTCCCACATTTGTACAGCCAATATTTGTCAAAACAAATACAGGATCAGACTATTTATATAATAGACTTGAATGAATTTGTTAGTCCCAGTCCAGATAGAAAATAATACCATCTGCCACGACACAAGATATTATGATAAAGATGGGAAATATTCAGGGGTGAAAGTAAGAGCTTCACACGCTCGCGTCATATTAAAAATATTAAACTTAAAGGCTGCTTCTTAACCCACCTGCAGTACTGCATTTATGGAGCTCTTCTCTGTGAAAATATCAAATAAAAAAAATAAAATGAAACAGCCACACTGGCCACACTGGACCAAGTTGAAATAAATCTGAAATCACTACACTGGAATATTGAGTATATCATAGAGAAATTAGTCTCATTTGTGTATATTCTTTTATTAGTAGAATATACAATGTCAAAGCCACTGTCATGTCATCCACCAAATTGAGAGAAAAAGCATTTCCATTCTATGAATTTGCTCTTACAGATATCCCAGGATGGAAAACCTGATGTGAAGAAAAAACCTGAGGCTAAATAAAAAGGGATAAATTGAGACTTATGAAAGTGAGACTTCTAATTGAATCACTAAACATGTAGCGAGTCATATGCCTGCTTTGTCGTAATCAAGGTTGGGTAGGATTACTTTGAAATGTAATCCAAAAGTAATCAGATTACAAGTAATCCAAATGTATGTACATACATACATGTAATCCACATGTATTCTTTCAAAGTAATCCTACCCAACCTTGTTTGTAATATTTATCACAACAAAGCAGGCAGTAAAATTGAAGTCACTACTTTACAGAATACAGATCGACACAAAAAAGAAATAATTTTCTAACCTTTATTCAGCTATTTCAGTCATTTCCCCACATTATTTATATTACAGACGTATAATACACACTAATGAAAGCCCACTCCATAATTTATTATTTATTTAACCTTAATTTAACCAGCTGACAACCCTATGTCAGCTTGTTGCTGCACTCTAATGCTGCACAATACAGTCTTTTCAGATCACTTTAACCCAAGTTTAAATCAGCGCATCACAGATTTCTATTTTATCTAATGTCTGATGACACAGAATAACACTAAGCAAGATGGCGGCTGCTGACAACAGGTCACAGGCTGCATCCGCCATCTAGCTGATTAAATAGAAATTGATGGTATGTATGTATGTAGCCCAGTCTCATGTTTTATTTTATTTTATTTTTTCATGCTCCCGTAACGAAATGATTCAAATTTTCATGACGGGTTTTTTTAAACCCTTTTCCTAACCCTAATCCTATCCCCAACCCTAACCTTAACCATATTCTGATCCTACTCCTTCCCCCCACCCTAACCATAACCACTCCAACCCCCCCGCTTCACTTTTAATTTTGTGCAGCCATCACGGAATGAATTAGAATGAATCTGTGCTGCTGTGACGAAAATGAGGAGCTTTTCATCACAATATCACAAACCAATAGATTAATGTATATTTTGTGCTGCTGAATCACGATTTGCCTTGAGACCAGGTTGATGTATACATGCGTGAGTTTGGCTTCGATCACACCAAAACTGTGGGAAAGCTGACATTTGCCTTTTGAGAAGTTTATGTAGCTTGGGTCAAGAAAGAACACTGCAAAAACAGAAAGTTGATAGGACTAATATTTTTGGAGAAAATAGCAATTTTAGCTAACCAATAAGCAATGGACATTGTGCTGCAATGCACCATGGGAGATCAGGGTTTCGGGGGTTTAAATGTTGTTATTGTGGTTCATATTAGTTTATCAGCATTGTTAGTGTTATTGATTTGTTGTATTGTTGTAGTTCAATTAGTTTATTCAATTTAGTTAAGTCTCATGTTGCTGGCACCAGGAGTGAAAAGTTCATACCCTTTGCTCACTGCTTTGTTGATGCACCTTTGGTAGCAATTACAGCCTCAAGTCTTGAATACAATGCCATGCTCTTGGAGCACCTATCTTTCAGCAGTTTTGCCCATTCCTCTTTGCAGCACCTCTCAAGCTCCATTAGGTTGGATGGGGAGCGTCGGTGCACAGTCATTTTCAGATCTCTCCAGAGATGTTCAGTCAGATTCAGGTCTGGGCTCTGGCTGGGCCACTCAAGGACATTCACAGAGTTCTTGGCTGTGTGCTTAGGGTCATTGTCCTGCTGAAAGATGAACCATTACCCCAGTGTGAGGTCAAGAGTGCTCTGGAGCAGGTTTTTATCCAGGATGTCTCTGTATATTGCTGCAGTCATCTTTCCCTCAATCCTGACTTATCTCCCAGTTCCTGATGCTGAAAAACATCCCCACGGCATGATGCTGCCACCACCATGCTTCACTGTAGGGATGGTACCTGGTTTCCTCCGAACATGATGCCTGGCATTCACGTCAAAGAGTTTAATATTTGTCATCAGACCAGAGAATTTTGTTTCTCATGGTCTGAAAGTCCTTCAGGCACCTTTTTGAAAACTCCAGGTGGGTGCCATGTGCCTTTTACTAAGGATTGGCTTCCATCTGGAAGGGCACTCTACCATACAGGTCTGATTGGTGGATTACTGCAGAGATGGTTGTCCTTCTGGATGGTTCTCCTGTTGCCACAGAGGAAAGCCAGAGCGCTGACAGAGTGAGCATTGGGTTCTTGGTCACCTCCCTGACTAAGGTCCTTCACTCCCAATCACTCAGTTTAGATGTGCAGCCAGCTCTAGGAAGAGTCTTGGTGGATCTGAACTTCTTCCATTTATGGATGATGGAGGCCACTGTGCTCACTGGGACCTTCAAAGCAGCAGAAATGTTACGGCTGTAACATATGGAATACGGCTGTAACATAAAAAAAAATGGAAAACATGAAGTGCTGTGAATACTTTCTGGATGCACCATACTATGACTGTAATGATGTATGAGCGTCTTCTGGGAGGAGTGGATTTCTGGCAACAGGTCAACAAAACATTGCAGCATTTTTCTATGGCGTGTGCAGAGTCAAATCACTTTAAAATACATCAGCCTCATCCAGCAGTGACTTGAACAAGTAATCCTGCAGTCCCTAAGCCTTATGGACTTAATGTTTTTACTGTGAATGTGAAAAAAACAACTAAAGTTGCTGATAGAAAACAATGATGATTGGCATTGACAGGGAAAGCTGGGCCGTTGGAGTGGAGAACAATAAATCCAGAGGCTGCCTCCATCAAAGCTGGTCTCCTGTCAATTGTCATAGCAACTAATTTATGGTTAGGAACATTGTTTTCTTGCATATTCCTTTTGATCCTTTGGTCCTCTCCTTGTAAAAAAAAAAAATAATATTAAATTCCTTCTGAAGTCTTTGAAGTTCATTATGTCCACTGATTCATCATTTTGTATTGAAAAGTACTCGCTCCACAATAAATCCTGCAGTACTTGCTGAGAAATAACAGCAGTTCCCTTCTTGTCACAGTCATTGGCTCAAATGGCACATAAATAAGACGTCATGGCTGAAGCTGCATTTTGTTTAGGTCTCTTGTGGCTGGTGGCCCTTCAGCACGTACTGTCACATAGTGATAATCATAATCATTCATGAATTGTGGTTGATGTGGTGTGGTGGTGCCCTTTTTATTAACGCTACACACTGGTGACAAATAAGGCAAATAAGGTTTGAATTTTTTAACAAATCTGATCCATCTTTGCAAAGTCCAGCTGGACCTGATGGCGGCCAAACAGCCAAACAGTGGCTGAATTCATATTTTATTGTCAAAATACTGACTTGACAGTTTGCCAGGAAAATGGCAAATAATTTTAACAATGCTTGAGGATTGACTTGAATTTGGTAAAGATTGACCAGTTGGTCCCAGTTGATGGGGTGGTAACCCAGCACTAAAGAATAGGCAACAGACAAAATTTGTCAACTCAAAAGGCAGCTTAATTGTCTGCAAGAGATAGCCAGTGCAAAGCTACAACATGACATTGCACACTAGTCAATTGCACACAAGTGCAACCTTGGAAAATGTCAATTCCTCATCACCGATAGCCAACAGTGGAGATGGAGAGCCTAGAATCTCACTGTGGAGGGTTTCACCGGGCAGTCACTCTGGAGAGCATTGGGAGTCCTCAGTGTGAGAGGTACCACTGACAAGAAATTGGTTGCCAACATTACCATCAAGTCCAGGCACCATCAAGATGGATTTGGCAGAAGAGGAAGAAGCAATAGCAAAACCAGACTTATTTAACCAGACTAAATTATTTTTAGGCCTGAGGGACCAAGGGGTTGGTTCCTGGATACTTGTTACACTGCCAAATCCCTCTAAGGTGCCATGGGCCAGTCAGTGTACACTGGTGAGGAGGGGTGCCCATTTGGAAACCCAATGAAGTCACAAAGGCCTGAATCACAAGGTGCTACCCACAGATGATGAGTAAAGGGTGATTGAAGTGAAAGATTGCACAGGAGGCAACTCCTGGCAGACGAGGCAGCACTGATGCTTCCTGTTCATGTGAGGTTATATTTTAACCTCACATGAACATTTTAACCTCCTAGCTGGTAATATCTTGTAAAACCTTATGTGCCGGCCAGTAGACTGCATTCTCAGACTGCAGGACTACTGTGTGTCCCAAAGGTAAAGAAGAAATCTATGGGCTACATGGCTTTTTACTGTCCATCTTTTTTGTGGTGTTGTTTACCATTGGGATTGATTCTGTTAAGTGTTTTAAATCCAGATTAAAGACACCTATTTTCTCTGATTTATAATTTATGAGTTGTATATTACTGTCTTGTACATAACTCCATCTGGTGAAGGTATCCTTTGGGGATGATTTGGTTTCATCAAACAATGGGAGTGTGTGCTGTTTACAAATGTGCCATATGTTTATTTATGTATATATATTTTATGTTTTATTGTGTGTTATAATGGGTTTTATAGTTTAGTGGCACTGTGTTTGTGCTTGCTCAATTTGCATTATTTTAATTATTTTTTTCCATTTAATTAAATTTTAATGTGTAATTTTTGATGTTGAAGCACTTTGAAATGTATCATTTTGAACTAGAAAGTGCTGATGTATGGAAATTATTAACGCGAAGTGCCCAGAAGGCCAATTAAGAGAGTGTTTAACTTTGTTAAACTCGTAACTCTCTTCCCTGTTAAGATGTGATCCATGATTTACTGCAAAGATATTAATGTTTGCAATTTTTCTTACAGCTCGAAAAGTCACAATCAAGAGGGGCCTGCAGGATATAAGGACAACAGAGAGAGAGACAGCATCATTTGAGGTGGAACTGTCCCATGCCAATGTGGCAGGAATCTGGAAGAGGAATGGAACCCAACTTAAACCAACAAATCATTTCCGTATGAGTTCCAAGGAACAAGTCCACAGTCTCACCATCTCTAACCTGTCAGTGGAAGACAGCGCCACCTTTATGTTCTGTGTGGAAAATCTGAAGACATCAGCAAGGCTTGTGGTGAAGGGTAGGGCATTTGTATTCTTATTTTTCATGAAATACATGTTTTTGTTTTTTGTTTTTTTCAAGTGCAACAACATTCACAGACTTCCTCACATTACATACTGTAAATCTGGCATATACTATGTGCTGGGTAAATGCAATACCATCTAAAAATGTTAATAACCCTTGGAGTTTGATAAGAATGGAGTTTTTGAGTGTTTCTTCCTTCATCAGTGGGTTACGAGAAAATCTAATTTGAAAAGTCCAAACACTTCTATTTTAACAACAATTAAATGCCATATTGTCCCCCATTAAAACAGCAAATCAATTGTTCAGTTATTTAAATGAAAACAAATGTTTCTTTGCAGGTGTCCTGTCTAGTACATAAAAAATCCAGACACTCAATAATAAAATGTGAAAACATAATAGGATACAATCCAATTTTCTTAAAATTCACAAGATAAATAAATAAAAAAATATAAAAAATATGTTGCTTTGTTGCTGAGTGGATTTTATGTATTTTTAATAAGGAGGAGTTACACATGCTGCTTATTTATTTATAAATTATAGATGTTTAGCTACATTTTAAAATTAATTTTACACAATGTGTAAGAACCACCTCTAAGAAAAATTCTGTAAATAATGTGATCTGTTTGAAATAAAATTTTATTTTTGTCATAAGATATATTATAAAACCAACTAATATATCATCTTCACGGAAGTTAAGATGATATATTAGTTGGCTGTAACATAAACACATCAAGTTGATGAGGAAAGGTTTGTAGAACCACAGAATAAAGTGTCAGTGTGCACTCATATCTGCTCCACAGCGGAGAAGGAGGGCGGAGGAAGCATGCAGTTTTGCAACGTATGTGCTGTAGATGTCTAGCTTGAGAAACAATAAATACAGTATATACGAAGAGGCCACAAGTCACAGTGATCCAATTTTGTGTGTGTATAATAATAACATCAGCAACATTTATTTATTTGTCTGTCTGTCTGTCTGTTAGCAGGATTACGTCAAAACTACTGCATGGATTTTGAAAAAAAATTCACCATAGATCAATCAATCAATCAATTTTAGATAGATATTAAGCCATGGAAGGCTCCGTTAAATTTTTGGGAGGTGATCCGGATCCAGATTCTGTATCAAGATTTCACTTTATATAGGCTTTGAAGGATTCTGTAAAAAAAAAAAAAAAAAAAAAAAAAACAGATTCTCACCAAATCTACACCATAGACAGATATTAGGGCATGGAAGACCCCACTGAATTTTGGAGGTGATCCAGATGCAGATTTTGGATCAAGATTTCACTTTACACAGGCTTTGAAGGATTACATCAAAACTACTTAACAGATTTTCACCATATTTTCACCATACTTTGGTGTTAGGCCTTGGAAGACTCCATTAAATTTTTGAGCTGATCTGGATTCCGATCCTGGATCAGGATTTCACTTTGTAGACTTTTAAGGATTATGTCAAAACTATTTCAAGGATACAACATCACAATGTAAAACCAAGATCAGCAAGACACAATTTTGTTTCATCTTGTGAATTAAGTCTGTGATTGCAACATCTTGTTCAGTTGGATCATTCTGGATCAGTATGCAATTCTTGCATTGTGTTGTGGAATCCAGATCCAGGTAAAGTCCGGGTCACGATGTGAAAGACATATCTTGTATTTTGAGTCCTCATCAACCTTTGGTGGATAACAGAAATCTCAGATTGCTTTTGTTTGTACAATGTTATTAAACTCAGTAAAGACAGTCTGCTAGAGCTTTTTTTGTCTGTAGCGCACAAACAAATCATCTTGTGTATTAATACACACTATATGCTGCAATACTACAACAGCAACTTTTTTTATAGTGCTACATTTGAGGTGACCTCAAACTGGTGGTTAATTCTGTCCACTCAGTAATCCAAAGAGCATGCACAGGATGCCTGATAATGGAAAACAGCAACAGTGCTGCAACTGCCGACTTAATCAGCGGTCATGTTTCAAATGCAAAATAGGAGCGTGACCCCATAAAGAGCGGTAGCTGTGTTCACTCTTATCTGTCAGATGATTGTTTAACCCCATGCTGTACAATAATCTGCTCCAACCAGAGTCACTCAGCATAGATTATCCCTTTGAGCTAATGGGTGAAACGCTGTAGATGGCATTTGAAAACTAAACAGCGAAGCCACTACCTACGTTTCACTGTATCAGACATGTAGAGAAAGTGTTACGTGGGAAAATAACAATGAAAAAAATATCTGAATTCATAAAATTTGTAATTTTTTCTACATCTTACTATGATGCTAGAACCTTCACCTTGAACTCTGGCCTTGATCACTGATCAGTTCTCACCAAAATCAAATCAGTTCTAGTATCAAGTCTGATCAAAATTGGAGTAGGTGTTTTGCTGCTAATATGGGCATAGTAAATACAATACATACACACAAATATAGTTACACGGAGCTCAAGATAGGTTTGGCTCATGTTGTTATGAAAGCACCAGTAGGAATTCTCTCCACAGTAGGAATTTGTCAAAGTTAAGATGATGCTCTGCATCCGGTAAGTATTCACAGCGCTTCATTTTTTTTTTCTTTTTCATATTTTATGTTACAGCCTTATTCCAAAATGGATGAAATTCATTTCATTTTTTTCCCTCAAAATTCTACACACAATACCCAATACCCCATAATGACAATGTCAAAAAACTTTTTTTTGTGATTTTTGCAAATTTATTAAAAATAAAAAACTAAGAAATCACATATATAAGTAGTCACAGCCTTTCCTGTATCCACTGATCATCTTTGAGATCTGAAAATGCCTGTGCACCGGGGCTCCCCATCCAACCTAATGGAGCTTAAGAGGTGCTGCAAAGAGGAATGGGCAAAACTGCCCAAAGATAGGTGCGCCAAACTTGTGGCATCATATTCAAGAAGACTTGAGGCTGTAATTGTTGCCAAAGGTGCATCAACAAAATATTGAGCAAAGGGTGTGAATACTTATGTATTTATGATTCCTTAGGTTTTTTATTATTATTATTATTTTCAGTAAATTTGCAAAAGTAAAAAAAAAAAAATCATGTCATTATAGGGTGTTGTGAGTAGAATTTTGAGGGGAAAAATGAATTTACTCCATTTTGGAATAAGGCTATAAAATAGCAAAATGTGGAAAAAAGTGAAGTGCTGTGAATACTTTGCGGATGCACTCACCGTACAGTGTACAGTGAGTGTGTACACTGTACATAAACACATCAATTTGATAAGGAAAATTTTGTAGACACACAGACTAACATGTCAGTGTGTGCTCATATCTGCTCCACATTGGAGAAGGAGGGTGGAGGAAGCATGCAGTTTGGCCCTGTTTCTGCTACAAATGTCTAGACTGAGAAAGAAAAAAAATAGGATATATATGAAGAGGCCAAAAGTCACAGCATTCCAAACATCACTTATTTATTGGCTGCTTCCATTGACGAGTTTAAACAACAGAAGCATCCATCTCCACCACAGACAAATTCTTTATGGAAGCCTAGTGAGTTGTGGCCACTGGTGAGTGTGATGAATGTTAGTATTTTCACATAGTCGTTTTTACTGTTATCCACAAAAATAATACAAGATTGTGATATAATTTTATGATTTTTTTTTTTTGACTTATTTATTTTTTTCTATATTGACCATCCCTAGACCAAAGTGATCAAAAGCGTGTGTTCCTCTGGCGGCATTATGAAAAATAATCATGACAAGAAATAGGCTTTAATTTTCAACATTGTGCATATGACTAAAATTTGTTAGTTTTGTTTTTATGTAGTAATATCACATCACTTAACTGAGTGTGTGTTTTCCCACCAGAGCCCCCGGTGACATTTTTAAGAAAGTTGGAGGACCAGAAATTTCCAGAAGGTGCAATAGTTTCCATTGAGTGTGAACTGTCCAGACACAATGTTGATGTGAGGTGGATTAAGGCAAGTCATGAGTTTTTGTTTTTCCACGCAACGAAACTCCATTATTCACTGACAGAAATATTAACCCCCACACCAGATCTGAATCAGGAACTATTTTACAGGGAACTATCCTCAGGCAGAAGTGTGTAGTTCTCTTGTTACATTCCAGCTTTGCTTTAAGCAATGCGGTGTTTATGTGTTTTTAGAACAAGTGGGTTTATGTGTTTTTAGAACAAGTGGGTTTATGTGTTTTTAGAACAAGTGGGTTTTGGAGAACCACCACCCAGGCAAGTAGCCATCAGTCTGCTGCAGGCAGATGATACATTGGCATTCCATAAGCCTTTTTCAGTTACTGGGGTCCTCAACACTAAAGTACCTGCACACTGGATCATGCCCAGCCATGCATGTCACATGGCCTAAATGTGGGAGCTGATGATCCCTCACAATGCAAGTGATAATGCCTTATCACAGTCATTCCAAAGAAGAGAAGTTGTTGTTGTAGTTCTCACCTTAAGTCACTGGTTTACCGTCCACGTCTCACAACTGTAGAGTGAGACAGGAAGCACCCTAAAGACTTGGAATTTCATTCTCCTGCAAAGATGTCAGCATTGCCAAACACCTTTATCCAGTAACCTCATATCTCCATTTAATTTAACCTTCATTTAACCAGGTTAGTCCCGTTGAGATCGAGATCACTTTTGCAAGGGAGACCTGGGCAATTATAAACATTCCAGTTCACCTAACCTGCATGTCTTTAAATGTGCGAGGAAACCAGAGCACCCGGAGGAAACCCACACAAACACAGGGAGATCATGCAAACTCCACACAGAAAGGCCACAGGTGGGAATCGAACCCATGACCTTCTTGCTGTGAGGCAACAGTGTGAACCACTAATCCACCGTGCTGCCCCATGAGCTCTTACCAAATGTCTCCCGATCTCAAATGGTGAGGACCCAGAGACATGAGAGTCACTGCAGAGATAAGTTATCTCTACAAGTTCAAAACTTTCTCATTTCATTTTCCAGAATCCAGGGAGTGGTTAAAAGGCTACATCTTAATCTTGATCTAGGACTAACACCAACGCTAACCCTACTGACACTGCTTGCACTATAAATGGAATGCTAAATGGACTGCATTTATATAACGTTTTTCCATCTGCATCAGATGCTCAAAGCACTTTACAAATAATACACATTCACCCCGCACATTCACCCCGATGTGAGGGTGCTGCCATATAAGGCACTCATTACACACCGGGAGCAACTACAGGATTAAGGACCTTGCCCAAGGGCGCTTAGTGATTTTCCAGTCAGCCTATCACTGTCTAGGCCGGCTTTGATGTGAGCCACCTACCCCAGTTAGTTCTGACAAACTTTCAGAATGCCCCACAGAGCAGCCCATTCAGCTGAAACCAATTCTATGACACTGCAACTTAATTAATATCTGACTCAGATTATGGTTGCTATGGTGATTGACCTCCTCCCCTACTATGACAATCCATGTGACAAGTCAACATGTCCTCGCGGCGTTTCATATGATGCGATATAAGTTAAGCGCTACATTTTGTACATATACCAATGAGATGTTGTATGTTGTAGATGTTGTATGTTGTATGCATTCACAAAGCATATTTTGTATTGAATGCTCTGTTGGGGATTCACTAAACAGAGAGCTGCTACAACAGCTTGCAAGCTGCCCTTCAACAGCGCTCTACCTATGTCTTCCACCTGCTCTCGACCCCGCACCCAGATGGGCGCGGGGGTCATTGCCCTGCGTGTGGATCAGTAGAGCTATGTGATTGGTTGAAAAATGTTGCATTTGACATTTATATGCGGTGACTGCTCGTGTTGTATATCTGAAACGATATGTGCCAAATTAAGACTGTGTTTTGTCTGTGTAGCGTGGTAAGCAGAGAACAGTATGCATGTTGGTGTCTGTCGCCCCAGAGGAGATGAAGTTATCAAATAGACAGAGGACAGGGCCATCAGACATACTGTCCAACAGTTCAGACATGTGCATTTGTGTATTGGTTAAGTCTGGGTTAGGGTTAGGTTTAGGGCTAGAATAACAATAATAATAAGTAAAAGAAGACTTACCAGTTTATTTTCACTCAAATGATCCACCATCTTTGTGTTGCTGATGTCATCACTGCCTCTGCCCGGCAAAAACATAGGATATGTACTTGTACAAAATCTGCACCAAAATATATGGATGATTTTTTGTGCGCCATGTTTTTGTATGTTTTACAACTTATTTATGAGAATAGATTAGAAAAGTCGGGTGGCACGGTGACTTAGTGGTTAGCACTGTTGCCTCACAGCGAGAAGGTCGTGGGTTCAATTCCTGTGGCCTTTCTGTGTGGAGTTTGGATGTTCTCCCTGTGTTTGCGTGGGTTTCCTCCAGGTGTTCCGGTTTCCTCCCACATCCAAAGACATGCGGGTTAGGTGGATTGGAATCTTTAAATTGTCCTTAGGTGTGCGTGTGGGTGTGTCTGTGTTCATTTGTCTGTTTGTGGCCCTGCGACAGACTGGCGTCCTGTCCTGGGTGTACCCTGCCTCATGCCCTATGACTGCTGGGATAGGCTCCAGCCCCCTGCAACCCTTAATTTGGACTAAGCGGTAGAAGATGAATGAATGAATGATTAAAAATGTTTGGCTAGGCTGGGCACAAGGGCCTTGAACATATAATGGCAAATATTCAGATGGCTGGGCAATGCTCTGAACTATATTCTTTTCCAATACATTGTTCATAGAGTGAAAATAATACAGTAAAGCCACATACTCGTAAATCACTTCATGATTTGTGTACACTTTGAGTATAATTAAAAATGTTTCTTTCTGTATTATAAAAAGTGTGTTCTATTCAATTTCAGAATGGGACTGAGGTGAAGCCAAGCAAAGACATACGCATTTATGCTATGGGAAGGAGACGTTTTCTTCAGATAATGAAATGTCACGTCTGTGATTCTGGCATGTACACCTGTGATGCTGGAGATGCCACAACATTCTGCACTGTGGAGGTTTATGGTAAATCTGCTCTGTAGAAGCCATAAGTTACAACTAATTTTTCAAAACAAAATCAACATTCATATTCAAGTTATATTATTCTACTATTCTACATGTGGAATTTCTCAACAAACGTTGACAACCCTCTCAAATATAGGGCAATAATGGCAAAATATATCAGAGTCCTAAAAAAACTGATTTAGAAATCTGATGAATCTTAGTTCTCAGCTGTCTATAATCACTGGGGGGTGATAATTTATGTAATTCCCATTTTCTTCTTCTTCTTCTTCTTCTTCTTCTTAGTAAGTCCCTTTGGCTGCTCCCTTGTTTGCACTTGGGGTCGCCACAGCAAATCCAAGGTGGATCTGCATGTTGAATTGGCACAGGTTTTACGCCGGATGCCCTTCCTGACGCAACTCCACATTACATGGAGAAATGTGGCAGGGGTGGGATTTGAACCCGGAACCTTCTGCACTGAAACCAAGCGCATTAACCACTTGGCCACCACCCCTGTTCTTCTTCTTCTTCTTAATTATAATAATAAGTTACTGTTTTTTTTATATGTTTGGTGTTTTCTTGTCTTTTGGAAGCACTTGGCATATATGGTTGTAAAGTGCTATGCTATATATATTTGTTCATTCCTTTATTTTCCACCACTTATCCGTGTCCATTTCATGGTGGCAGCAAACCAAGCAGCTGATCCACACTTCACTCTCCTCAGCCAAGTCTTGTAACTCTTCCCAGGGGATCCCGAGGCATTTCCAAGGCAGCTGGAAGATATAATTCTTGCAGAGTGTCTTGGGTCTTCCCCTGGGGCCACCTCTTAGATGCATGTGCCCAAAAGACCTCCCTAAGGGCATCCTCATCAGATGTCCAAACCATCTCAGCTAGCTTCTTGCAATGTGAGGAAGCATTGGGTCTACTCTGAGTCCATCCTGAATAGTCACGCTTCTCACCCTATCCAGGACTGTCAGCCCAGATATCCGATGAAGAAATCTCATTTCTATCACTTGTATCTGCGACTTTCAGTCATTACCCAAAGTTCATAACCGTACGTGAGGCTAGGAGTGTAAATCAGCTGATAAACTGAGAATCTCAAATTCTGGCTCGGCTCCTTTTTCCCTTAAGCTGCTCCCTTGTTTGCATTCGTGGTCACTACATCAAATCCGAGATTGCTCTTCATGTTGAATTGGCACCAGCTTTACACTTGATGCCTTTTCTGATGCAACTCCACATTACATGGAGAAATGCGGCGGAGGGGGGTGATCCGGGAACCTAACATAAACTGAGTTTAGATATTAAAGTCAAATTTGGAGACAATCTGATAACATTTTATTTGTTATCTTGAACCCGAAGCTATACTCTGTTCAGTAAAATGGGTCTTCCCTAGAGGGTCTTAGTATATCTATATGTATCCTGGTCTGGACTTATTCCTGGCAAGAGATGTATTATTAAAATAATCATTTCTTTACATGTGTACTCCCCACTATTTGGTAACACAAAAACTTTGACCACTCAATAATTAAATGATTATAAAACACTGATTAAATAAGCTACAACCCAATTTTGTTGAATGAATGCTATACAGTAAGACATGTTGTCCACACACCAAGTTAATGGTGAATAACAAGTTGCATTATGAATTATGAAAGTCTTGTGTAGATTAATGAGAATGGGTGGGGTGTTATACTGTATTTTAATTGAATGTGTTTTCTCCTGATTCTTTTGGAAGAGCGCGAGCTTCTGATCCTGCAAGACCTTGAGGACTTGGACATCCAGGAAGATCAAAATGCCGTGTTTGTTTGTGAAATCTCAGTGGAGGATGTGCCAGGAGAGTGGTACAGAAACGGAGAAAGGATACAACCAACCAGCACAATCAAGATCCGTCAAGAAGGTCATCTTAAAAAGTCTAACCTTATTTAACCATGTTGTCCATCTCTGCTCATGATCTTGTGTCTTAAACACATTAGACAGAAGTCTACATTTGTCTGACACAAACAACCAGCACCTACTCTGTAATCGAACTGAACTGTAAATGTATTGCATGTTTTGACTATGTCGTATTTGTGTTTCAGTGTTTATCTTTATTGTTCACTAAAAATTGTTTCCATTATTATTTCAGGGACCAAACATTTTCTTCTAATGTGTAATGTGCGAGCTGAGGACTCAGGAGAGATTAGGTTTGCTGCCAGACATGTTGAATCGGTCGCTTACCTGGAGGTGGAAGGTAAAACAATCTGAATGAAATAGTTTTACATCGATGCTTACTCTGAATAAAAGTTACTAAGTTACTTATGATTGTTTTTTTTTAATCCAGTATCAGAACAGTTTTAAGATCATTCAAAAAATGTTATTATAAACAGCATTGTTCAAAAGTATGTCATGATCTCTGTCTGTGTCTGTCCTTGTCTTTTGTCTCCTGATGTGACTGTTCCTGGTATGTTATTATTTGGCGATCCCTGTGGGTTTTCATGTCAGTGTGTGCTGTCTGTTTCCTTGTATGTCTTTGGTGTCTATTTAAAAAAAATCTGCAGTTTAGTTCTTGAGTTATTGTAGTCTGGTTTTATTCTGTTTCATTTATGTGTTTAATTTTATGATGGTTGTTTCTGTCTAGTTAGTGCTTCCTGTTTTATTTTAGTGGTCTTGGTTTCCTTGTGCGCTCTAACTTTCTTCCTGTGTCTCTCCCCAGCTGTTGTCTAATTAGTGTTTACCCTTACCTGCGCCTCATTTGTTTGATTATCCTCAGTGTGTATTTATACCCCTCTGTTCCTTCCTGTGCCTTACATGAATGTTTGTACTGTATTGCTTTTTCCTCGCCGATATTTCTAGTGTTTTGCGTTTGACTTCTTGTTACCGAACCTATTTTTTAATATATTTTGTGTGTTTTTGAGACTCCCTGTCACTTATTGGTCACTGCTGCATGTTACTGATTGCTTTCTCATGTACTGTCCTCTGCTCTGTCCCTGGCTCTGACAAATAAAATGGTTTCTTACGCCAATCCGTCTTTTCTCTGTGTTTGGGTCTCATCCTGTTGTCTACTCATAAGAAAGTGTAATATGATGGACAGCTTTAATGCACCCAATAATAAAATGTATATCTATGTTCAGCATTTCATAAAACATTTCTGTGGTTACTCAGCCGTTACAGAACCCCCACCCCCACCAAAAAAAAATTGAAATGGCCAGTGTTCCCACTGTTAAATATTATGTAAAAAAGAATTTTAAGGCTGAAATAGTGACTTTAAATGAAAGGAATAGTAATATAAAGTTATTTTATGTTTCACAAAGACTGTGTGACTAAAATAATGTAATGCCAGGAATTGTATTAGACTGTTATGGCTAGTCACTGAATTTTGGACTAAATGGTGATTCATTTACTTGCCTTTTTTACTTGGAGTTTTTGTGAAAATTGTATTTTTATTTTGTAATTATAAATAATTTTTAAGGACCACATGAGAATAGCAGTGGGAATCCTAAAAACAGAAGAATAAATGCAAACAAAAATGCATTTAAAAAAAAAAGTATTTTCAAATAGAACATGCTAGTAAATTAATTCTATATCATTCAGTGACAATCCTCAAACATGTAATAAGCAATCATTTAGATTTTCTTTGAGATTCACCAAAGCTCCCAGTGATGTTTTTACTGTGTATAATTTTGTATAAGAATCTATAATTATTGTAGCTTTCTATTGTGTAAATAAAGCATGCATTGTTTTTCTGATTGTTTGATTCTCTTCAGAACTTCCTCTGAGCATTGTCAAACCGCTGCAGGATACAACTGCCCTCGAGAAAACCCGTGTGATATTAGACTGCACGGTGTCCAACCCCAGATGTAGCATCCGCTGGTACAAAGGCAGAAACGTCATCCTGCCATCAGCGCGCTTTGAGATCTGCAGCGAAGGCTGTTATCGCAAGCTGGTCATCCAGCAGGTGGCACTAGATGACGAGGGCACGTACAGTGTGCAAGTCGGGGATCATACATGTGCTGCAAATCTCACAGTGGAAGGTAAGATCATTTATCTTATTATTATATTATATTATTATTTATATTATTATATAAATAAATATATATATATATCCCAACGACGTAACTGACTTTTTAAAAATTTATTCTCCTGGATGCTATAATTTATATCCTTTATACGGAGAACTTTTAAACTTTCTTTCTGCAAGTGTTCCTTCTTACATGTACTGGAACCCAGTCCCACAAACCAGCGGTTGTATTCACTTGGTCTGAATGACTAAGATCCCAAATAATAAGTACTAAATTGCATGAGCAAGTCAAACTTTAACACCTTGGGGTGGAGACAATTTTGCAGGTTATTTCCTCAAACCAATTGCACAACTGATAGTGGGCAGGTTGTAATGTGATATAGACAGCATCATATTTATTTATTTAACCTTTATTTAACCAGGTTAAACCTCTTTTGCAAAGGAGACCAGGGCATTTATAAAGTTTCCAATTCACCTAACCTGCATGTCTTTAAATGTAAGAGGAAACCCACACAAACATGGGGAGAACATGCAAACTCCACATAGAAAGGCCACAAGTGGGAATCAAACCCATGACCTTCTTACTGCGAAGCAACAGTGCTAAGCACTAAGGCAAGGTGCTGTACATGAGTAGAGTTCCACCTTAGATTTGGAATGTATAATAGAAGATATACCTTACTGAATTTTCATGAGGATTGTGTGTGTTAATGGTTGTAAGCACAAAATGAAATTAAATCAGCCACTTGGATACCCTTTGTGCTTTATTATGCATGAACTGTGCTGCATAACTGAATGAGTTCACTTGCTGGCAATTACAGTATGCAGCTGTCTGTGCACACAAATATCTGTATGTATTCCACTGGCAGAACACAGCATAATTATTCACCATTTTGTTTAAATATGAGGGACGATTGAGAGGTTTTGAGCCTGACCCAGAAAAAAATAGGGTGTGGTTCTCCATCTTTTGCATTTTGAGAAAGGAATATTTCTCGAGAATGTTTGAAACTTTGACTCACTGGGTGCAATGTTGAGAAATGTTGGTTTCTCAGAATGCAAAAAAAAATGAAGAACGACATGTTACTTTTGCTGGTTCTTTTAATTTTCCTGAAATAATTGATCCAAAAACCGAAATCCATAAACTACTTAAACTGAGAGAAAAAATTATGGTATATACAACCCCTGGCAAAAATTATGGAATCACCGGCCTCAGAGGATGTTCATTCAGTTGTTTAATTTTGTAGAAAAAAAGCAGATCACAGACATGACACAAAACTAAAGTCATTTCAAATGGCAACTTTCTGGCTTTAAGAAACACTATAAGAAATCAAGAAAAAAAGATTGTGGCAGTCAGTAATGGTTACTTTTATAGACCAAGCAGAGGAAAAAAATATGGAATCACTCAATTCTGAGGAAAAAATTATGGAATCACCCTGTAAATTTTCATCCCCAAAACTAACACCTGCATCATATCAGATCTGCTCGTTAGTCTGCATCTAAAAAGGAGTGAACACACCTTGGAGAGCTGTTGCACCAAGTGGACTGACATGAATCATGGCTCCAACACGAGAGATGTCAATTGAAACAAAGGAGAGGATTATCAAACTCTTAAAAGAGAGTAAATCATCACACAATGTTGCAAAAGATGTTGGTTGTTCACAGTCAGCTGTGTCTAAACTCTGGACCAAATACAAACAACATGGGAAGGTTGTTAAAGGCAAACATACTGGTAGACCAAGGAAGACATCAAAGCGTCAAGACAGAAAACCTAAAGCAATATGTCTCAAAAATCGAAAAATGTACAACAAAACAAATGAGGAACGAATGGGAGGAAACTGGAGTCAACGTCTGTGACCGAACTGTAAGAAACCGCCTAAAGGAAATGGGATTTACATACAGAAAAGCTAAACGAGAGGCATCATTAACACCTAAACAGAAAAAAACAAGGTTACAATGGGCTAAGGAAAAGCAATTGTGGACTGTGGATGACTGGATGAAAGTCATATTCAGTGATGAATCTCGAATCTGCATTGGGCAAGGTGATGATGCTGGAACTTTTGTTTGGTGCCGTTCCAATGACATTTATAAAGATGACTGCCTGAAGAGAACATGTAAATTTCCACAGTCATTGATGATATGGGGCTGCATGTCAGGTAAAGGCACTGGGGAGATGGCTGTCATTACATCATCAATAAATGCACAAGTTTACGTTGATATTTTGGACAATTGAAAGGATGTTTGGGGATGATGAAATCATTTTTCAAGATGATAATGCATCTTGCCATAGAGCAAAAACTGCAAAAACATTCCTTGCAAAAAGACACATAGGGTCAATGTCATGGCATAGGGTCAATGTCAATGAGCAGATCTGATTTGATGCAGGTGTTAATTTGGGGGATGAGTGCTGTGACAGTTAGAAGATGCCTGTGTGAAGCTAATTTAATTGCAAGAATCCCCCGCAAAGTCCCTCTGTTAAATAAAAGACATGTGCAGAAGAGGTTACAATTTGCCAAAGAACACATCAACTGGCCTAAAGAGTAATGGAGGAATATTTTGTGGACTGATGAGAGTAAAATTGTTCTTTTTGGGTCCAAGGGCTGCAGACAGTTTGTGAGACGACCCCCAAACTCTGAATTCAAGCCACAGTTCACAGTGTAGACAGTGGAGCATGGTGGTGCAAGCATCATAATATGGGCATGTTTCTCCTACTATGGTGTTGGGCCTATATATCGTATACCAGGTATCATGGATCAGTTTGGATATGTCAAAATACTTGAAGAGGTCATGTTGCCTTATGCTAAAAAGGACATGCCCTAGAAATGGGTGTTTCAACAAGACAATGACCCCAAGCACACTAGTAAAAGAGCAAAATCTTGGTTCCAAACCAACAAAATTAATGTTTTGGAGTGGCCTGCCTAATCCCCGGACCTAAATCCAATTGAGAACTTGTGGGGTGACATCAAAAAAGCTGTTTCTGAAGCAAAACCAAGGAATGTGAATGAATTGTGGAATGTTGTTAAAGAATCTTGGAGTGGAATAACAGCTGAAAGGTGCCACAAGTTGGTTGACTCCATGCCTCGCAGATGTGAAAAACTGTGGTTATACAACTAAATACTAGTTTACTGATTCACAGGATTGCTAAAAAAGCAGTTTGAACAATATAGTTTTGAGTTTGTAGCATCAACAGCAGATGCTACTATTATTGTGAACACCCCCTTTTCCATTTTTTTTTTTACTAATAGCCCAATTTCATAGCCTTAAGAGTGTGCATATCATGAATGCTTGGTCTTGTTGGATTTGTGAGAATCTACTGAATCTACTGGTACCTTGTTTCCTATGTAACAATAAGAAATATACGCAAAACCTGGATTAATCTTTTTAGTCACATAGCACTACTAGTATTCTGAACACTACTGTAATTTTTATATATATATATAAAAATGAATGATAGTCACATTTTGTGAGACCTGCGTTCACGTTTTGGGAGATAATTTTTCAGTATTCACGTTTTGCAATTAACAGTTTGTGGATAATTCACGATTTGCAGCTGATTCACGTTTTGGGGGTTAACAAAGGTCATGTCATTGAATGTTTCTAAAACCTCTATTTCTTGCTGTCAGCAGCAGCCATTTTTGGATTGTTTGCCATTTGGTTTTAGCAACTTAGAAGTTTTCTTGACTTGCCCTCAATTTTCAGATTTAGAACCTGGTTTTAGCACTCAAACACTTTGCAAAATACTCATGAACCATAAATTTAAGTGTTTTATTTAATTGTTTTAGGTGTTTCTAATAAATGAGCAGGTTGGGAGGTAAAGCTAGCCTTAAGATGTTTTGTAATTTCAGACCGAGAACAACACACACATTTTAGAACAAAGTAGTAAGAGCATAAAACCGAAAGGTGAGGCCAGAGGGAGCAGAGGCTGTTGTGTGGGCCGCTGAAGAGGAGGTACTGCTGGCCCACCACCACCAGATGGCGCCCTGCTTGGAGTGCGGGCTTCAAGCACGAGGGCGCTGGAGCCACTGGGAGTGACAGCTGTCGCTCTTTATCAGCACCAGCTGTCACTCATTCAACCCATCACCATCACCATAAAGGCCGGACTGCAACTCCACCTCCTCGCCGAGAAATCATCTACCATACAGGTAATTTTCTCTGCTGAACTAAACCTTGTGTAATAGTCTGATCTCAGTTGCAGCCGTTTTCCTGTGACGGTGTCCTTATCTGCGGTATTGGCGTTTGGTGTGGACTGCGACAACTTCGCCTCACACCCCAAACCAGATAAGTGGTTTCACAGGAGCTGTACGAGTGTGTGATTGGAGGTGGAGGTGCTCCCTCCTAACTGAACACAGACTGTGGGATTACTGAGTGTGCGTACTCACACTCATCAAACTGTTTCTGTTCTCTGCCAGCAGTACCGGGTCTGACTGCTGAAGACGGTGGCCACCTGGGGCGCAGGGCTTGGCGGCTCCGGTGTTCTTCAGATCCGTTGGTGGTGGAAGCTGTGTGGGTTCCGGCTCTTCTATCACCAGACGTCTTCTATCTTGGAGCCTGCCACACGCCACCTTGTGTATGATTGACATTCCGCACTATTGTTATTGTCTGTACTTCGTTGTACGCTTCACAACATTAAATTGTTACTTTTTGGCTTATCCATTGTCCGTTCATTACGCCCCCTGTTGTGGGTCCGTGTCACGACACTTTCCCAACAGAGGCCTCACAAATAATCAGTGACTGTATAGCACCATCTGCAGGTACAGGAATACAAACACTTATCATACTGGTCTATCAAAGCTTTTAAATGAAATCAAAGTAGCTATACACATAAATTGCAATCATTTGTGTGCAGATTGTCTTCATTAAGTTATAACACACTACATTATTTTGGTACTTTAAGGATCCTTATCAAGGGTTTGAAAGAGCAGAGGAGGGTGGAAGTCATGTGACTGCAGCACGGTGAGTGGTTTGAACTGTTGCCTCACAGCAAGAACATCATGGGTTCATTTCCCACCTGTGGCCTTTCTGTGTGGAGTTTGCGTGGGTTTCCTCCCACATTTCAAGACATGCAGGTTAGGTGAAATGGGAACTTTATAATTATCCAGGTCTCCTTTGCAAAAGAGGTCTTGATCTCAATGGGACTAACCTGGTTAAATTAAATTAAATTGCTCCTGTGTGTATGTCCCACAATTACATTATGGTCTATGAAGAAACTTGGAGCGAGCAAATTTTGGTGATAAAAATTTCTCCTTCCATCTCTTTCACTGGCTTCTTCCACACTGTAACAGCATTTTCTTTTATTTAATTGGCATAACAATACTACTAATAATAATAATAAGTACTACTATTATTATTGTTATTATTATTATTGTTATTATTATTATTATTTTGTTTATAAAGTATTAACAGGACAAAAAGTACTGTACAATTTAAATTAAATTACACAACAAAAATTATTGTAACAAACTTTTTAAATAAATTTAAAGCTGAAAACATCACATCATGAAAATTCAGTAAGGTATATCTTATATATTATGTTCCAGTTCTAAGGTGGAACTATGCTAGTATATAAAGGTATATCTAAATATCTAAAAAAAAAGAAGAGTAAAATAGGAGAGTAGAAAAGAGTAGAGTAGAGCCACTTAGGTGCCTGGTCTTGAGAACCAGGGATGGTAGGTTAAAAAAGTAGAAAGTAAGAATAGCTAGGAATAAGTATATAATATACAAACAGTATATGGAACATATATGAAGATTACCAGGCACGAATAAATGTGTCATATCAAAACTTAACCTAAACCAGTCAACAACAACAACAAACTCATTTACAGTACAATAAAAGCCTGCACGATTTATAAATAGTAGAATACAGGTAGATTTTAAGATTGACTTGAAATGTTTGTTCTGAAGTGGACCCCTAATGGCCCGGTCACACGGATTACAACGATTCCTGAACGAAGGAAAAAAGCCACAAAGTCACAAATCGTCTAGAAAAGGTGGACAAATGAGCTTGCACTTTTCCCATCACCAAATAGCCTGCAAATCCAGAGTGCAAAAGGAACGAAAGAGGAAAGAAATGAAACCAAACGAACCTAACGTTGACCTCGACGCTTTAAACGAAACATTCACGATCACATGACCGACAGCAGCTATAAAAGCCACATGCAGCCTGCTGCATCCTGCATCCTGCTCTGCGTTCCAGGACTTGGCGCTGGGGCAAGCTCTGTAGTGCGTGAGTCCCGGAGAAGCTGCAAAGAGAATCATGTGATTTGATCCACTGTGGAGATCTGTGCACACGTCAGTGGATCCACCTAGTCTGGTTCCTCGTCCAGAACAAAAGAGGGATCATCTCCTTCATCATCACAGTCCTCACAGTCTGGTTCAGACTGTGGTGACGAGCTGCGCGCTCTGTCTTGCTCCAATAAAAAAAAAAAACATTTTCCACATTTTGTTGTGTTACAGCCTTATTCAAAAATGGAGTAAATTCATTTTTCCTTCAAAATTCTACTCGCAATACCCCATAATGACAACATGAAAACATTTTTTTGGGGGGGGCGGGAATTTTAGCAAATTTATTTTTAAAAAAAGCACATGTACTCATGTATTCACACCTATTCCTCAATACTTTGTTGATGCACCTTTGACAGCAATTACAGTCTGAAGTCTTCTTGAATATGATGCCACAAGCTTGGCCCATGTATCTTTGGGCAGTTTTGCCCATTCCTCTTTGCAACACCTCTCAAGCACCATCAGGTTGGATGAGGAGCATCAGTGTACAGCCATTTTCAGATCTCTCAAGAGATGTTCAGTCATATTCAGGTCTGGGCTCTGGCTGGGCCACTCAAGGACATGCACAGAGTTGCCCTGAAGCCACTCTTTTGATATCTTGGCTGTGTGCTGAGGATCATTGTCTCGCTGAAAGATGAACCTTTGCCCCAGTATGAGTTCAAGAGTGCTCTGGAGCAGTTTTTCATCCAGGACGTGCACTTGGTTTCAGTGTGGTTCAAACCCCACCCCTGCCATATTTCTCCATGTAATGTTGAGTTGCGTACATTGGTGCATCTTTCCTTCAATTCTGATGAGTCTCCCAGTTCCTGTCGCTGATAAACATCCCAACATCAAGATTCTGCCACCACCATACTTCACTATAGGGATGGTGCCTGGTTTCCTCCAAACATGATGCCTGGCATTCACGCCAAAGAGTTCAATTTTTGTCTCATCAGAGAATTTTGTTTCTCATGGTCTGAGAGTCCTTCAGGTGCCTTTTTGCAAACTCCAGGTGGACTGCCATTTGCCTTTTACTGAGTGGCTTCTGTTTGGCCACTCTACCATACAGGCCTGATTTGTGGATTGCTGCAGAAATGGTTGTCCTTTTGGAAGGTTCTCCTCGCTTCACAGAGGAATGCTGGAGCTCTGACAGAGTGACCATCGGGTTCTTGGTCACCTCCCTGGCTAAGGCCCTTCACCCCGATCGCTCAGTTTAGACTGGCGACCAGCTCTAGGAAGAGTCCTGGTGGATCTGAACTTCTTCCATTTATGGATGATGGAGGCCACTGTGCTCATTGGGACCTTCAAAGCAGCAGAAATATTTCTGTATCCTTCCCCAGATCTGTGCCTTTTGACAATCCTGTCTTGGAGTTCTACAGACAAGTCCTTTGACTTCATGCTTGTATTGTGCTCTGACATGCACTGCCAACTGTAGAACCTTATATTCACTTTGTGAATCTTGCACCATCTTGCAGTCCGGGACTCACATGAGGGGTCAGTTTCAGCAGAGTTCTGGTTCAGGGCACAATGTAAACACACCCCGTGAAATATGGACAACAAGACAACATCGGGGCACAGCAGAAGTCCATCACAGTGCTATACCTCCTCTAGGTAACCCTTTCAACTTGGGAGAACATGTCATCATCATAATCGTCAGTGAACTCTCTAGATCAATGCCATCCACATCCTCGCTAGCCATTGTTTACATGCGCTGTGAGACGCCAGAACTCTTCTGGCACTGCGGTGCATTCTGGGAAGCACAGGGGGCCGCCAGGGGGATTATTGGAAACATTAAAGTACCGAATGTAGACAGGTGTGTGCCTTTCCTAATCATGTCAAATCAACTGAATTTATCCTGGGTGGACTCCAATTAAGCTGTACAAACCAGCCCAATCACCCCCTTTGTTTGTGCTCCCGTCACAAAATGAGTCATATTTTCAGGATGTGTTTTTTTATTTTATTATTTTTAACCTTACCCACCCCTCCCCCCCCAAACCCCTGAATTTCATCTTTGAAATGTCTGTGATACCATCATACCATACCATGATACTGCAGTTCGTGATACTGTCATGAAAAGCCCCACATTTTTGTGACGGTATCATGAACTAATAGATTAATTTACTTTTCATGATGACTTCACAAACTGATGTGAGATAGGGTGGGTAGAAACATCTCAAGGATGATCAGTGGAAACAGGATGCACCTGAGCTCAATTTTGAGCTTCATGGGAAAGGCTGTGAATACTTACATACACGCTATTTCTTAGTTGTTTTTTTTGTTTTGTTTTGTTTTTAATTTGCAAAAATCTAAAAAACAATTCACATTGTCATTATTGGGTATTGTGTGTAGAATTTTGAGGGAAAAACTTTTTCACATTGTTATTATGGGGTACTGTGTGTAGAATTTTGAGGGGAAAAAAATTAATTTCATCCATTTTGGAATAAAGCTGTAACATAACAAAATGTGGAAAAAGTGAAGCACTGTGAATACTTTCCAGATGCACTGTCGACAAACACACACATTCACACCTACAGATGATTTAAAGTTTCCAGTTCACCTAACCTGCATGTCTTTGGATGGGAGAGGAAGCCGGGGCACCCAGAGAGAACCCACACAAACACACGGAGAACATGAAACCTCCACACAGAAAGGTCACAGGTGGGAATCAATCCCATGACCCTCTTACTGTGAGACAACAGTGCTAACCATGAAGCCACCGTGCTGCCAAACAAGAAGCATAAAGTATGATTAACTTGATTGTACATTATGCATTGGCTACTTTTCACCAGTAGAGGTCAGATTTGACAAAGATAAGAATTTGACAGTTTTTTGTACTGTTGAAGCATTATGTTAATTAAGCTCTTCAATCCTCAACCACCAATACATTTATTATCATAATTATATTATTGAGCTTTTATGAAATTTCTTTTTGATTTACCTTTACAGTTGTACTTTTTACAGTGCTCTAAGACATTATTTTTTGAGTATTGGACCCAAATGTTATGTCGGATGATGTATATTGGGTTGGATACAGCAAAAATATGACCCGATTGAGGAGGAATCATCTGTCACTAAGTGATTTTTCTGAATTATTTGCTGCTCACTCAGCCCAGTCTGTCGTGATGGTCCGAGAGCTGACGGATGTGGAAGTGGAGGTCCCAGATGAAGCCTGCTTTGAGTGTGAGGTGTCAGTTCCTGTCCTCAAAGCTCCGGTGTGGAGTCTGAACGGGGAGCTGCTGCAGCCGAGCTCAGAGGTCCGCATGGAGAAGATGGGTACAGTCCATAGGCTGACCTTCAGACAAACCTCCCTGGACATGAATGGTTTGGTGGAATTCATGTCGGGAAAAGCCAAAAGCAAAGCTCAGCTTCGAGTGCTGAGTAAGTGAAACAAGATGATTTGGAACATTTTGGTCAGTGACAGAACAAATAGGGCAACACTGTACATCAAATCCGGGGTGAGTTGATAACATAAAATGACAATCCCACCACTGACATCATCCTGAAGGTGAATGGAACTTTGTTTGAGGTGCAACACATTAAAAAATAGGAGCAGTCACAGATTTCAGGTCACCTTCCCTGTTCCTTAGAGTTTCATGATAATGGCCTTAATTTGGACATCATGAAAATTATATCTTATATATTATATTCCAATTCTAAGGTGGAACTATGCTAGTATACTAAGGTATAGCTAAATATCTAAAAAGGAAGAGTAAAATAGAAGAGTAGAAAAGAGTAGAGTAGAGCCACTTAGGTTCCTGGTTTTGAGAACCAGGGATGGTAGGTTGAAAAGCTTTTTTATCCCATGGGAACTCTCCCTACCCACCCAGTGGCTCAAGAAAAAAGTATATATAACAATAGATAATACGACATAAGAAAGATAAGACATCATATATATAACTATATTTAAATATTAAGGGTAATAAACAATATATACAATAAATATGGTACTATATAATATAAAGGAGTAGGTATTAAAACCTAAATATATATGATAGCTTCATGAGCATGGCACATGTGGAAACAGGTACAACCTCGATTCCAATGAAGTTGGGACATTGTGTAAAATGTAAATAAAAACAGAATACAATGATTTGCAAATCCTCTTCAACCTATATTCAATTGTACAACTGAAGTCGTACATCAAGCAAGAATGGGAAAGAATTCCACCTACAAAGCTTCCACAATTAGTGCCCTCAGTTCCCAAACGCTTATTGAGTGTTGTTAGAAGGAAAGGTGATGTAACACAGTGGTAAACATACCACTGTCCCAGCATTTTTGAAATGTGTTGCAGGCATCCATTTCAAAATGAGCAAATATTTGCACAAAAACAACAAAGTTTATCAGTTTAAACATTAAATATCTTGTCTTTGTGGTGTATTCAATTGAATATAGGTTGAAGAGGATTTGCAAATCATTGTATTCTGTTTGTATTTACATTTTACACAATGTCCCAACTTCATTGGAATTGGGGTTGTACTTCTGACCATCACACACAACAGCACACGTCACTCTGGGAAATGAGTTTCCATTTAAAGTAACTATTACAGCAACTTCATAACATAAACTTTAATTGGCACTGAACTAGGCAACAATGTCCTCAAGTGGCATCAGATATTATGAGCACTCATGTCAAAATATGGTGCCAATTTTCAGCACTTTAATATAAATAATAATGACAGCCATCATCATCTTCATCATCATCATAGCAACAAAAGACGATAACTCCGTCAGAGTTGTATGCAAGTCTTTGTGGCTTCCCTCACTTAGTTTTCAGAACTACCTACTCCAGAAAGATTTACAATACACCTTACTGTTTGTATTTCATAATGACTAAATTAAGTCAAGACATATTCAGTGACTGTTCATGTATCATCACCTGACTTGTCTGAAGCAAAGTGTTGAATTGAAACGCAATCATATTTTTTTAATTTGTCCAATTACATGTCGCCTTTAAAAATGGAAGCACAATGTACACAAATGGCCTTAATTTATAAATGGATAATGCATTTTTTTCCCCAAACCCCTTGAAATTAAGCAGAAAGTCAACAGTACAAGCACATCTTGATTGTTTCAACTCCACTGTGATGGTGGTAACCGTCCAACTACTTATGGGCCTGACAGTACCTCATTGCCAACTTTCATTCAAAAATATCAACATGTTTATGAGTTATATTGTCCACATACAAGCAAAACAAAGTGAACCAAAGATATGACCAACTTGGCAGTGATAGCGTAATAGTGTAATTCATATAATGACCAACAGATGGAGGTGGAAAAAAGGTTTTAGGAGAGTAAAAACAGACTTCAACTGAAGACATGAGCAACAAAATGTCTATATAATAAAGTAGTGTTCAGAATAATAGTAGTGCTGCTATGTGACTAAAAAGATTAATCCAGGTTTTAAGTATATTTCTTATTGTTACATGGGAAACAAGGTACCAGTAGATTCAGTAGATTCTCACAAATCCAACAAGACCAAGCATTCATGATATGCACACTCTTAAGGCTATGAAATTGGGCTATTAGTAAAAAAAAAAAAGTAGAAAAGGGGGTGTTCACAATAATAGTAGCATCTGCTGTTGACGCTACAAACTCAAAACTATTATGTTCAAACTGCTTTTTTAGCAATCCTGTGAATCACTAAACTAGTAGTTGTAGTTGTATAACCACAGTTTTTCATGATTTCTTCACATCTGCGAGGCATGGAGTCAACCAACTTGTGGAACCTTTCAGCTGTTATTCCACTCCAAGAGTCTTTAACAACATTCCACAATTCATTCACATTTCTTGGTTTTGCTTCAGAAACAGCTTTTTTGATGTCACCCCACAAGTTCTCAATTGGATTTAGGTCCGGGGATTGGGCAGGCCACTCCAAAACATTAATTTTGTTGGTTTGGAACCAAGATTTTGCTCTTTTACTAGTGTGCTTGGGGTCATTGTCTTGTTGAAACACCCATTTCAAGGGCATGTCCTCTTCAGCATAAGGCAACATGACTCTTCAAGTATTTTGACATATCCAAACTGATCCATGATACATGGTATGCGATATAACACCATAGTAGGAGAAACATGCCCATTTCATGATGCTTGCACCACCATGCTTCACTGTCTTCAATGTGAACTGTGGCTTGAATTCAGAGTTTGGGGTTTGTCTCACAAACTGTCTGCGGCCCTTGGACCCAAAAAGGACAATTTTACTCTCATCAGTCCACAAAATATTCCGCCATTACTCTTTAGGCCAGTTGATGTGTTCTTTGGCAAATTGTAACATCTACACATGTCTTTTATTTAACAGAGGGATTTTGCGGGGGATTCTTGCAAATAAATTAGCTTCACACAGGCATCTTCTAACTGTTATAGCACTTACAGGTAACTCCAGACTGTCTTTGATCATCCTGGAGCTAATCAATGCGTGAGCCTTTGCCATTCTGGTTATTCTTCTATCCATTTTGATGGTTGTTTTCTGTTTTCTTCCACGTGTCTCTGTTTTTTTTTTGGGGGGGGGGGGGGTTGTCCATTTTAAAGCATTGGAGATCATTGTAGATGAACAGCCTATAATTTTTGGGACCTGCGTATAAGTTTTCCCCTCTCCAATCAACCTTTTAATCAAACTACGCTGTTCTTCTGAACAATGTCTTGAACGTCCCATTTTTCTCAGGCTTTCAAAGAGAAAAGCATGTTCAACAGGTGCTGGCTTCATCCTTAAATAGGGGACACCTGATTCACACCTGTTTGTTCCACAAAACTGACAAACTCACTGACTGAATGCCACACTACTTTTATTGTGAACACCCCCCTTTTTACTTTTTTTTTTTTACAAATAGCCCAATTTCAAAGCCTTAAGAGTGTGCATATCATGAATACTTGGTCTTGTTGGATTTGTGAGAATCTACTGAATCTACTGGTACCTTGTTTCCCATGTAACAATAACAAATAGTATACTCAAAACCTGGATTAATCTTTTTAGTCACATAGAACTACTATTATTCTGAACACTACTGTATAATGTGTGTGTGTGTGTGTGTGTGTGTGTGTGTGTGTGTGTGTGTGTGTGTGTGTGTGTGTGTGTGTGTGTGTGTGTGTGTGTGTGTGTGTGTGTGTGTGTGTGTGTGTGTGTGTGTGGAGGGAGAGAGAGAGAGACTAGTGACATAAATATAGCTGGAAATAAGAGAATTAATTTATTTTCAAATTTGAAAGCTGTAATATAACCACCTGTGGATAACCTTTATGGATTTAGTTACCCCCTAAATTCAACAGTAAGTGTAAAAATAAACAATAAAGCACATTCTAGTTGAAATTTTCACTCATGTTTTGTGGTAACATGCTAAGTTTTGACCTCTGTGTAACCCTTCACTGACCCCTACTGGCTATAACTACCACCCTGGGATGGCTATCATACATTTTTATGTAGGCCATGGATTTTAAGTGTCATTTCTTCCCCTTAAGTGGTGCCAACAACCTACTTGTCCCATGGACTAGAAGGCCAAGGGGATACCTCTTGATGGCTTCCCTCACTAGTGACCTTCGGCCCACTCTACAGTGTTTGTATTTCCACATGATTTATTTGAAATATACTCCAAGACATATTCAGTGACATTTACATGCTTATTTATCCATCACCTGACTTGTTTAGTGGTGATTTAGTTGTTACACAAAGTGGGCACAGACTTATTTCTGTACACCATTGTTTTGGATTTCATATTTGTATTTAAATTAATAAATAAAACAAACATCTACAAAATTATATAGATTGAAACCAATATTTCAACTGCAATAAATCACTTTGTAGATTTTTTTTTCATTAAGTGTTTAAAAGGCATAATTTTAGAAATGTTAACTTAAAAAAGGCAAATTCCTTTGTTATAGTTTGATGTTTATATATATATATATATATATATATATATATATATATATATATATATATATATATATATGTGTGTGTGTGTGTGTGTGTGTGTGTGTGTGTGTGTCTCACAATTAGTGTGAAAAAACAATCTGATGTCACGTGGAAGAATGTACTGGTGAACATAAAAAAAAGATGTTGTGAGCGGTATGTTAACGTGTCGCATGACTTGGCACCTCATGTGCTGCGCATTGCAATAAATACAGTGAATGTTTTGGCTTTGAGAGCACTAAATTGTGTAAATAATAAAGGGTGTTTACAGTCCCACTGATGTGCAGGAATGTAGTTCAAGTGTTACACATCATACACACACTTGACCTTTAAGAGCTATTTGCATGCACAGCAGAGGCGGCTATTTTTAGTGTGATTGTACAGCTGATAAATGAGACAGTGTTACTTACATTCAATCATCCAGTTTCATTGGCAGATCTGCTGTTATTGAGGTCGTTCATTAGGGTAAAATTGTCTATAAAGAACGTAATCAGGTTAGAAAATCTAATTAACTTTGTCAGTATTTATATATACTATATTTGTGACATTAGCTTTTCTGAATTCCTCTGAGATGTGATGATGGCTGACATAAAGTAGGTACAGTTTGGTAATTTGGTTTTCAGTTTGCATTTTCAGATTAAGGCCAAACTTGTCAAGGGATGCTTTGTAATCTAAGTTTTTTTTTTTTCTCTGTCCCAATTTTGCAGGTGATCCTTAAGTGATGGCATCAATTAAGTGGCCTATAGATGTTTTCAAGTTCTCAACACTGATGCTGCTTATAAATATTTACATCCCGGTTGTTTTTATGAGGTTTACAGCAATGTTGTCACTGATTTTAATGCAGTTCAGTCAAATGAGTGGATTTTATTTCATTACGTTGCCTTTAAAGCTTCAGTGTGTCGGATGTACGCTGTATCCAGAAAGTACTCACAGCGCTTCACTTTTTCACAATTTTGTTATGTTACAGCCTTATTGCAAAATGGATGAAAATATTTTTCCCACAAAATTCTACTCACAACACCCCATAGTAACAACATGAACAAAGTTTTTTTTTCAAATTTATCAGAAATAAAAAAAAAGAAGAAATCACGCGTACATAAGTATTCATACCCTTTGCTCAGTACTTTGATGCACCTTTGACAGCAGTTACAGCCTCAAGTCTTCTTGAATATGATGCCACAAGCTTGGTGCACCTATCTGTGGGCCCATTTTTCTTTGCAGCACCTCTCAAGCTCCATCAGGTTGGATGGGAAGCGTCAGTGCACAGCCATTTTCAGATCTCTCCAGAGATGTTCAGTCGAATTCAGGTCTGGGTTCTGGCTGGTCCACTCAAGGACATTCACAGAGTTGCCCTGAAACCACTCCTTTGATATCTTGGCTGTGTGCTTAGGGTTATTATCCTGCTGAAAGATGAAGCGTCGCCCAAGTCTGAGGTCAAGAGCGCTCTGGAGCAGGTTTTCATCCACGATGTCTCTGTACGTTGCTGCATTCATCTTTCCTTCAATCCTGACTAGTCTCCCAGTTCCTGCCACTGAAAAACTTTCCCACAGCATGAAGCTGCCACCACCATGCTTCACTGTCGGGATGGTGCCTGGTTTCCTCCAAACATGATGCCTGGCATTCACACCAAAGAGTTCCATCTTTGTCTCTTCAAACCAGAGAATTTTGTTTCTTATGGTCTGAGAGTCCTTCAGGTGCCTTTTGGCAAACTCCAGGCGTGCTGCCATGTGCCTTTTACTAAGGAGTGGCTGCCATCTGGCCACTCTACCATACAGGCCTGATTGGGGGATTGCTGCAGAGATGGTTGTACTTCTGTAAAGTCTAGTCAGAATTGAGGGAAAGATTAATGCAGCAATGTACAGTGACATCCTGTGAGTACTTTCCAGATGCCCTGTAGTGTCATAGTGAAATTGCAGATTGCATTATGCCGTTGTCCCTGCCATCTGCCAATATACAACCCCTGGCAAAAATTATGGAATCACCGGCCTCAGAGGATGTTCATTCAGTTGTTTAATTTTGTAGAAAAAAAGCAGATCACAGACATGACACAAAACTAAAGTCATTTCAAATGGCAACTTTCTGGCTTTAAGAAACACTATAAGAAATCAAGAAAAAAAGATTGTGGCAGTCAGTAACGGCTACTTTTTTAGACCAAGCAGAGGAAAAAAATATGGAATCACTCAATTCTGAGGAAAAAATTATGGAATCACCCTGTAAATTTTTATCCCCCAAATTAACACCTGCATCAAATCAGATGTACTCATTGACATTGACCCTATGCCATGACATTGACCCTATGTGTCTTTTTGCAAGGAATGTTTTTGCAGTTTTTGCTCTATGGCAAGATGCATTATCATCTTGAAAAATGATTTCATCATCCCCAAACATCTTTTCAATTGTCCAAAATATCAACATAAACTTGTGCATTTATTGATGATGTAATGACAGCCATCTCCCCAGTGCCTTTACCTGACATGCAGCCCTATATCATCAATGACTGTGGAAATTTACATGTTCTCTTCAGGCAGTCATCTTTATAAATCTCATTGGAAAGGCACCAAACAAAAGTTCCAGCATCATCACCTTGCCCAATGCAGATTCGAGATTCATCACTGAATATGACTTTCATCCAGTCATCCACAGTCCACAATTGCTTTTCCTTAGCCCATTGTAACCTTGTTTTTTTCTGTTTAGGTGTTAATGATGCCTTTCGTTTTGCTTTTCTGTATGTAAATCCCATTTCCTTTAGGCGGTTTCTTACAGTTCGGTCACAGACGTTGACTCCAGTTTCCTCCCATTCGTTCCTCATTTGTTTTGTTGTACATTTTTCGATTTTTGAGACATATTGCTTTAAGTTTTCTGTCTTGACGCTTTGATGTCTTCCTTGGTCTACCAGTATGTTTGCCTTTAACAACCTTCCCATGGTGTTTGTATTTGGTCCAGAGTTTAGACACAGCTGACTGTGAACAACCAACATCTTTTGCAACATTGCGTGATGATTTACTCTCTTTTAAGAGTTTGATAATCCTCTCCTTTGTTTCAATTGACATCTCTCGTGTTGGAGCCATGATTCATGTCAGTCCACTTGGTGCAACAGCTCTCCAAGGTGTGTTCACTCCTTTTTAGATGCAGACTAACGAGCAGATCTGATATGATGCAGGTGTTAGTTTTGGGGATGAAAGTTTACAGGGTGATTCCATAATTTTTTTCCTCTGCTTGGTCTAAAAAAGTAACCGTTACTGACTGCCACAATCTTTTTTTCTTGATTTCTTATAGTGTTTCTTAAAGCCAGAAAGTTGCCATTTGAAATGACTTTAGTTTTGTGTCATGTCTGTGATCTGCTTTTTTTCTACAAAATTAAACAACTGAATGAACATCCTCCGAGGCCGGTGATTCCATAATTTTTGCCAGGGGTTGTAGTAAATCCTACACACAGCAGCTTTAAGATGTCGTTTTTGTTTCGGTTTAAAGTGATGTCATTGTGGTGGGGAAGTTGACTTTTTGACTTGTTTGACATGAAATCAGTCAGAATAATTGTTCATGCACATTTGAATTGATTTGTGTATATCTGATGTGAAGAAACAGTATCGCTTAATTATCATTATGATGCATGCCTGATCTATTCCATGCTGCCTGAAATATGATCATAGAATTTTTGACACAAAAAAACAAAATACTTCATTTAACTGATAGCATTTTTGTCAAGTGTAAATCTTCTGTGCTCTTCTCAGAGATTTTAGGTGGCTATTTAGTCTGAAAATAAGTGGTGTATTTGTATTCAGTGTTCTGCAACGTTTTTTTTTTGAAGAATGAAGTCAGATATGATTTCCAGCCAAAATCAACTTGCTTTGATGCAATATAGGCTGATTTTAAGTTTGCAGTGTATCAGAACGTGGCTTTGTGTTACATTAAATCTGCTAAATTCAACATCTTTAACAATTCATGTCTGTTTTTCATTATTCATCCATGTACAGAAATTGTTTTCTATGTGAGGAAAAGTAACACTCATGTTTGAATAAAGGAGGTCCTGTCTTGGAATGAGGTGTTTGTAATGTGTGTATGTGTGTCTTGGGCCAAAATTCTGATCATCTTGGGGAGACATGATTTCAAGATTAGCCCCTGAGCTTGATTCAAGATATTAGTTATATGCAAAAATTACAATACGTTTCAATAAATCATGCTTTATTGATGCAATTTATAAAATATATCCCCCCCCATGTTAACAGCAGCAGAAAAATCTCAATTATCCAGTTTCTTTCCTTGAGTGACAATATTAATCCTCTTGTTGCATACAGTAAAAAAGTGAAAATTACTTCAAGATAATTTTTTTTCATGTGTTGGCAAAAGTAGTTTTAATTCAATGTAAATACTCACACGTGATGCGACCACAATGAAATGCACATACACACAATTACACACACATACACACTCATTCTAGGTAGGGGCAAAAGCGAATCAGGATTAAGCACACTTCTGGCACAGTTCTCCACTGTGAAACTGAAAGTACACAATTAGTAATCACAAAAAAAAAAAAAAAAAAAACTCGGATTCAAGTTCAATGACAGGAAGCAACTGTGCTTTTAAATAGTCAAAGTAATCTAAGACTACCTCTTTGGAGGTTACAAGTTGTTGAGCCTCCTTCTGCACACCAGTTTAAATAACATAAAACATATTCAGCATTGATAAAATAACATTAAAATCAAAAAGACTGCCTAAATTTCCAATATCATGTAAGGTCTGATTAGTGTGCAGTTAACCTGCTTGGAGAAACAAACAGAAGTTATTTATTTATTTACAGTAGTCTTACTGGGTATGTAAGATCAAGGTAAATGAAATAGGCAAAAAAAAAAAAAAAAAATCTAAAGCAGGTTATCACACATTAAATAATTAGATTTGATTTAGTTTTTACAAATTGTTTGCAATGTAATAAATAAAGACCCATTTCGACGGTATTATCACTTCTTTCTGAATGTGAAAACTTTTTTAGCCCAACTCGTGAACAGTCTTTGCTGACTGTTAAAGATCCACAATAAATGCACAGTGTCGGTCAGCTTGTAGTGAAAGAAGCCGCAATGTGTTGAAGTCGTCATGGCAGTAAAAGCTTACTTAAATAAATCTCTGACAATAAAATTAATATTTAAGTTTGCTTTTACTTAGTTTTGTCTTAAAGGCACAAACAGTGCTGCTCAGAATTGTTGGTTCCCATGAATTTCCCAATACAAAGGCAAAACAACAAATGAAAACATTTAGTGTAATAAAAAATAAAATAATATAAAAAACTGATATAAAATGTATGTGTGCAGTTATTGGCACGCTAATGAATTTAGTGTAAATTACCTTTACAGCCAGTTTACTTTAAACAAGACAGAGGATGGACACATGAACATGAACAAGTTTCTGAATACATCTTGTAGTTCATTTGCATCAATCATGAAGAAATACAAACAGTATGGTACTCTGGTAAAGGAAACAAGGAGACAAGTGAAGGAAGCCCCCAAGACGTCTGTGAATGTGAGAAACTGACCATATTAACACCTGTCTGTTGCAACACCAGTGATACACTTTCATGGTGGAGTACAACAAAGTATTTTCATCAACAGAACACAAAAGTTCTTATCATTCCTTTGGGGGTGTCATGAGTGTCTAGGGGGCTTCCTTTGCTTATCTCTTTCCTGTGCAGTCACTCAGTTTTTGAAAACTGACCGTTTTATTCAGATTTACTTAACAAGACCATACAGTTTATATTTCTTAATGACTGATGTAAAAGAACTACAAGACATATTTGGTGACTTGGAAGTGGTTATTTATGATCCACTGACTTGTCTAAAGAAAACTGGCTGTGAAAGTGATGATTTCCTGTAAATTCATAAAAATGTGTAAATAACTGTACATTTAGGTTTTTTTTATTTCAGTATAAGAATGTACGCATGTTGTTTTGCTGTTGTTCAATAATTTTTTTATATATTTTATGAGGTATCCTGATGATAAAACAATGGTTTACTGTTATTTATTTATGAATAAATATAAAATTATTTTCTTAAAATTCAGGGGTGCCAATAATTCTAACCAGGACTGTATTTAAGCATTTTAGTCAATAATAAAATCAAGATTTAAATGACTTCAAGATAAAACACTCTTGGTATCAGTGACTATTTTCTCTGAGACAATGTCTTCAAATGTTAATTGCAAATAAAATGTAATTGAAATGCAAATAACTGATGAAGTTAATTTTTTGTGTGTAATTGCACAACTGTTCAGACAATTTAGGTTAACAGCACACTAATTATATAGTTGTTGACATGTACCAACACCTACTGCTACTGCTATTACACATTAGCTGCACTGCAAAAACATACAGTATCTGTAGAGCCCTCGATCACATGACACAATCTGTCACCTTTGTGTTGGCAGAGAAACAGTCAGCAATGTTAATAAATAATAAATAATGCTAATATCAATTTTTAAGATGTCCAAATTCACTGAAGACTTTTAAAATACACTGAATGGTGCATTATAAAAATTAACATGTTCTACACAGACTCTTTGGAGCCATTAAAAACTGATCTGTTGTTACCTGAAGGGTTTTGTATTTGCAGTCAGAGGAGAATTCTGTTGTTTTTCAACCTTGGCTTTATTTTTTGTTATATTTTGGGTTGGTCTTAACACTTGGGACAAAAACTATTTTAATCGTCACATTATTGATTTGCAATGCAAAATGGTCACAGGCTAACTGGCTACATAATGTAATTGTATGGGGCGCTCACAACCACTCACAACAAACTTTATGAATAAGCGATATATGAACAGCGCCGCCGATTGGACAGGAGGTTAGAGTAAGTGGCTAAGTGTACAATGGCTCATTCTAAATACCTTCTTTAAATTTAGTGAGGTAAACGTGCATGTTTACCTCCATAGGGATCCTCTCTGTGAGACCAGAGAGGATCCCTATGGAGGATCCCATAACCAGTATGACTTTTTTTTTTCCTGTTGTCAATACATGAAGGCAGCTTAATTTTGTTACAAATCTATTTTACTTCAGTAATAAATCTTCTAGCCAGATTGAGAAAGAGCGTCTGAGCTGGCAGATTATTTGCCCTTAATTGAAATATTCACTCTTATGAGTTCTACTTTAAGGAACATGGCTCCCACTGTTTCTGCCAACATGGTGGTATGTTTAATTTGTGTGATTGTGTAGCGTGACCTCCCAGGGCTCCAGACAAGCTCTAATGGTCAGTCTTAAAATGTGGTTTGAAACACTGGTAATAAGTCTGTCAATTGTTTTAAATGATCCAACACTAGACTTATTTAAGATTCTTCTGCATTTAAAGACTGGAACACGCGATTGAACATCCAAATAAAACTTTTCTGTTTTTTTTTTTTTTTCCTTTAGTGTGGTCCTCATAGTGGGAAGCAGCGTGGATCCTGTGGCCCGCCAGCCTCCTCTGTGGCCCCGTAGTGACAGCTGCTGGTGATTATTTTCAAGCTAGTTTTCTGTCCCTGTTAACTGGAAGTCCTCTGCAGCTTCAGTATATCATAGATGTTGTCCACTTTGCTCAGTCTCTCAAAGAAGGGGATAAGGTCAAGGAGCTCAGTATCTGACATGTCATCAAACCAAGAAGCTACAGGAACCTGCGGGAGTAAAAACATAGGATGTAATGGCATTAGACAAGCATTCATTGATTTGAGTAAAAATAAAAGTGGTCAAACTGTACAAAATACGTTTTTAATCAACTTTTACTATTAATACATTCGGGATCAAAGTCCCACATTTCTTTCTGTGTGTACATGTACTCTTGAAGGCTAAAACCACTTTACTTTCTGTGACATATGTCGTGAAGATGGTGAACAGCAGCTACTTTACCTTCAAAGCAACAGGCACAGAAACAGGTTGTTTCTAGAGACCTGAAAACGGTTTTAAGGATGCATCACCTCGGTATTTGTGGGACATTTTTGGTTTCAAATAATATCTGTTTTTAATACACCAAGGAATTGATATTAGGGTGAAACCAGAGAAAGCTCCCAGAGCACATACTGCCATCAACACTTCACACACACACTTTCCTATTCAACTGAATGGTAAAGAAAATGCATAGACATTATGAAACAAAAACACGTGCATTATCTCTTGAGAAACTCACTAAAATGTTCAAAAATGTCACATTGTAAAGTAATTCAAAACCAGAAAAATCTGCACAACCAGAGCGCTCCCGTGCAATAAGCTCTATTAATACAAAAAGCTTTATTAATACACTTTTTGTACTAATAAAGCTTTTTGCACAGGAGCACTCTGGTTGTGTGGATTTTTCTGGTTTTGATTGGTTTTTGTTGATCCAGCACACCTTTTTATAAATTTTGGATGTGTGTGTCTTGCCTGTATTACTTGCATTGTAAAGTGAAAACAAATTCCACCCCCTTAACTGGATTCACTTCAAAGGTAAATAACTTCTGCTTTGGCCCACAACCCACCCTTTCATTACATTTCAAGAAAATGTAGTAGTTTTTGCATATTCTTGCTAAAAGACAGACTAACAGCACCAAAAATATTACCTCCTTGGCAGAGGTAATAAAGTTGTACATTATGACTCACATACAGTTCATCTGGAAAATATTCTACTCACAACACCCCATAATGACAACATGAAAAAGCTTTGTTCTGAATTTTTTGCAAATTTATTAAAAATAAAAAGCTAATATATCAGATGTACATAAGTATTCAGACCATTCGCTCAATACTTTGTTGATGCACTTTTGGCAGCAATTACAGCCTCAATGTTGTGTGGGCCGCCAGAAGAGGAGGTACTGCTGGCCCACCACCAGAGGGCGCCCTGCCTGAAGTGCGGGCTTCAGGCACGAGAGGGCGCAGTCGCCTCACAGGAGCAGCCAGGGTGACAGCTGTCACGCATCACCTGCAACAGCTGTTACCCATCATCTGATCAGCAGGGGAATATCAGCAGGACGACGCCTCCACCTCTTTGCCGAGATATCGTTCTACCTGGAAGGTAACGTGCTCAGCTGACTGGTTAACAGTGATCTTTTGTGACTTTTGTGAGTTGTTTAGCTGACTCCTTTTCCAACGAGTGGTGGAGGTAGTTTTCCTGCCGTGCGGATTCCTGGGTGCAGACGCACCCACATTTAATTGTTCTTTTGTTCCTCGCCAGCAGTACCAGGTCCGACACGCGAAGGCAGTGGCCACCTGGGAGTTCGGGACTTGGCGGCTCCAGTATTCCCGGGGTCTGGTGGCGGAGGAAATCGTGTGGTTCCAGTTCTGCTTTGGACAGACGTCTCCTATCTTCGAGCCTGCCCACACGACACCTTTTGTGATTTGGCTTTTGTCTGTTGTTGTAATCTGATTGTATTTGTTGTGCCCATTCACAACAGTAAAGTGTTGTTATTTGACCTCATCCATTGTCCGTTCATTTGCGCCCCCTGTTGTGGGTCCGTGTACCTACACTTTCCCAACAGGATATCTCGGCCAACGTCATGGACCCCGAGGGGCGTCAACCGGCTGTTGAACGGCCAATGGAAGAGCAGGGCCACATTTAGGGCACCAGATAGACAGAGGAGGCTGGTCCGCGGAGCGTGCTTTGTTTGTGGCTCAATAGAGCATCAAGTGAGGGACTGCACCGAGCGGTTAAAACATCAACGCCCGCCCCTAGACACTGGGTTAGGGGTGGGCCAAAACATTCACGTGGGACATACCCATATTGCCACACGACTCCCAGTGACAATCCTTTATGAGGATTTAACCCTGAAGGCCCCAGCACTGGTGGACACGGGCTCTGAAGGGAATCTGTTAGACAGCAGATGGGCCAGGGAGGTAGGGCTCCCTCTAGTGGCGCTTACCTCGCCTGTGCAGGTGCGGGCACTAGATGGCTCCCTACTCCCTCTAATCACACATAAGACACCACCAGTAACTCTGGTGGTGTCAGGAAATCACCGGGAGGAGATCGAGTTTTTTGTGGCTCCTGCTACCTCCCGCGTGATTCTAGGGTTCCCTGGATGTTAAAACACAATCCCCGGATCGATTGGCCGTCCGGGGTAGTGGTTCAGTGGAGCGAGACCTGCCATCGGGTATGTTTAGGTTCCTCGGTTCCTCCCGGTTCCCAGGCTAAGGAGGAGGTCAGAGTCCCGCCCAATCTAGGGACGGTGCCGGTGGAGTACCACGACCTTGTAGATGTGTTCAGTAAGGATCTGGCGCTCACCCTTCCCCCCCACCGTCCGTTCGATTGTGCCATTGATTTGGTTCCAGGCGTCGAGTTCCCATCCAGCAGGCTGTACAACCTCTCACGACCTGAGCGCGAATCAATGGAGACCTACATCCGGGACTCTTTAGCCGCCGGGTTGATCCGGAATTCCACCTCCCCGATGGGTGCAGGTTTCTTTTTTGTGGGTAAAAAAGACGGCGGACTTCGTCCATGCATTGATTATAGGGGACTGAACGAAATCACGGTTCGTAATCGATACCCGTTGCCCCTGTTGGATTCAGTGTTCACGCCCCTGCATGGAGCCCAAATATTCACTAAGCTAGATCTTAGAAATGCGTATCACCTGGTTCGGATCCGGAAGGGAGACGAGTGGAAGACGGCATTTAACACCCCCTTAGGTCACTTTGAGTACCTGGTCATGCCGTTCGGCCTCACAAACGCCCCCGCGACGTTCCAAGCATTAGTTAATGATGTCTTGCGGGATTTCCTGCACCGATTCGTCTTCGTATATCTAGACGATATACTCATCTTTTCTCCGGATCCTGAGACTCATGTCCGGCATGTACGTCAGGTCCTGCAGCGGTTGTTGGAGAACCGGCTGTTTGTGAAGGGCGAGAAGTGTGAGTTTCACCGCACATCTTTGTCCTTCCTGGGGTTTATCATCTCCCCCAACTCCGTCGCTCCTGATCCGGCCAAGGTTGCGGCGGTGAGAGACTGGCCCCAACCCACTAGCCGTAGGAAGCTGCAACAGTTCCTCGGCTTTGCAAATTTCTACAGGAGGTTCATTAAGGGCTACAGTCAGGTAGTTAGCCCCCTGACAGCCCTGACCTCACCAAAAGTCCCCTTCACCTGGTCGGATCGTTGCGATGCCGCGTTCAAGGAGTTGAAACGGCGCTTCTCGTCTGCACCCGTTCTGGTGCAGCCCGATCCTAGTCGCCAGTTAGTGGTTGAAGTGGACGCCTCGGACTCAGGGATAGGAGCTGTGCTTTCCCAGAGCGGGAAGACCGATAAGGTCCTTCACCCGTGTGCCTATTTTTCCCGCAGGTTGACCCCGGCCGAACGGAACTATGACGTCGGCAATCGAGAACTCCTTGCGGTGAAAGAGGCTCTTGAAGAGTGGAGACATCTGTTGGAGGGAACGTCCGTGCCATTCACGGTTTTCACTGACCACCGGAACCTGGAGTATATCAGGACCGCCAAGCGGCTGAACCCCAGGCAAGCCCGCTGGTCACTGTTCTTCGGTCGTTTTGACTTCCGGATCACCTACCGTCCCGGGACCAAGAACCAGAGATCGGATGCCTTGTCCCGGGTACATGAAGATGAAGTCAAAGCGGAGTTGTCGGATCCACCGGAACCCATCATCCCGGAGTCCACTATCATGGCCACCCTCACCTGGGACGTAGAGAGAACCGTCCGGGAGGCCCTGGCACGAAGCCCGGACCCCGGAACTGGGCCGAAGAACAAACTATACGTCCCACCAGAAGCTAGGGCTGCAGTCCTGGACTTCTGTCACGGCTCCAAGCTCTCCTGTCATCCGGGGGTGCGAAGAACCGTGGCAGTTGTCCGGCAGCGCTTCTGGTGGGCGTCCCTAGAGGCCGACGTCCGGGATTATATCCAGGCCTGCACCACCTGCGCCAGGGGCAAGGCTGACCATCGCAGGCCACCAGGCCTACTCCAGCCGCTGCCTGTGCCTCATCGCCCCTGGTCCCACATCGGCCTGGATTTTGTCACGGGCCTCCCGCCGTCCCAGGGCAACACCACCATCCTCACGATAGTGGACCGGTTCTCCAAGGCGGCCCACTTCGTGGCCCTCCCAAAGCTCCCAACAGCCCAGGAGACAGCGGACCTCCTGGTCCACCACGTCGTCCGGCTGCATGGGATTCCAACAGACAGTCTCCGATCGCGGTCCCCAGTTCTCCTCGCAAGTCTGGAGGAGCTTCTGCCGGGAACTGGGGGCCACGGTGAGTCTCTCGTCCGGGTACCACCCTCAGACCAACGGGCAAGCAGAACGGGTAAACCAGGAGGTGGAACAGGCTTTGCGCTGCGTGACTGCTGCGCACCCGGCGGCCTGGAGTACCCATTTGGCCTGGATCGAGTATGCTCATAACAGCCAGGTGTCTTCAGCCACCGGCCTCTCCCCTTTTGAGGTATGTCTGGGGTATCAGCCCCCGTTGTTTCCGGTGGATGAGGGAGAGGTCGGTGTGCCCTCGGTCCAGGCCCACCTACGGAAGTGCCGTCGGGTGTGGCGTGCTGCCCGTTCTGCTTTGCTAAAGGCCCGGACGAGGGCAAAAGCCCATGCAGACCGTCGGCGGGCCCCGGCCCCTGCGTATCGGCCAGGGCAGGAGGTGTGGTTATCCACAAAGGACATTCCCCTCAAGGTGGACTCCCCCAAGCTACAGGACCGTTACATCTGCCCATTTAAGATCCTTAAGGTCATCAGTCCAGCCGCGGTGAGGCTTCAGCTTCCGGCCTCACTGCGGATCCATCCTGTGTTTCACGTGTCCCGGATAAAACCACATCACACCTCACCCCTCTGTACTCCGGGTCCGGCACCGCCTCCTGCCTGGATCATCGATGGCGAGCCGGCTTGGACTGTACGCCGGCTTTTGGATGTCCGTAGGATGAGCCGGGGCTTCCAGTATTTGGTGGACTGGGAGGGGTACGGCCCCGAAGAACGCTCCTGGGTGAAGAGGAGCTTCATCCTGGACCCGGCCCTCCTGGCCGATTTCTACCGCCGCCACCCGGACAAGCCTGGTCGGGCGCCAGGAGGCGCCCGTTGAGGGGGGGGACCTGTTGTGTGGGCCGCCAGAAGAGGAGGTACTGCTGGCCCACCACCAGAGGGCGCCCTGCCTGAAGTGCGGGCTTCAGGCACGAGGGCGCAGTCGCCTCACAGGAGCAGCCAGGGTGACAGCTGTCACGCATCACCTGCAACAGCTGTTACCCATCATCTGATCAGCAGGGGAATATCAGCAGGACGACGCCTCCACCTCTTTGCCGAGATATCGTTCTACCTGGAAGGTAACGTGCTCAGCTGACTGGTTAACAGTGATCTTTTGTGACTTTTGTGAGTTGTTTAGCTGACTCCTTTTCCAACGAGTGGTGGAGGTAGTTTTCCTGCCGTGCGGATTCCTGGGTGCAGACGTACCCACATTTAATTGTTCTTTTGTTCCTCGCCAGCAGTACCAGGTCCGACACGCGAAGGCAGTGGCCACCTGGGAGTTCGGGACTTGGCGGCTCCAGTATTCCCGGGGTCTGGTGGCGGAGGAAATCGTGTGGTTCCGGTTCTGCTTTGGACAGACGTCTCCTATCTTCGAGCCTGCCCACACGACACCTTTTGTGATTTGGCTTTTGTCTATTGTTGTAATCTGATTGTATTTGTTGTGCCCATTCACAACAGTAAAGTGTTGTTATTTGACCTCATCCACTGTCCGTTCATTTGCGCCCCCTGTTGTGGGTCCGTGTACCTACACTTTCCCAACACTCAAGTCTTCTTGAATATGATGCCACAAGCTTGGCGCACCTATTCCTCTTTGCAGCACCTCTCAAGCTCCATCAGGTTGGATGGGGAGTGTCGGTGCACAGCCATTTTCAGATCTTAAGGATGACCAGTGGAAACAGGATGCACATGAGCTCAATTTTGAGCTTCATGGCAAAGGCTGTGAATACTTATGTATATGTGATTTCTTAGTTTTTTTATTATTATTATTATTATTATTATTATTATTATTATTATTTTTAATAAATTTGCAAAAATGTAATTTTTTTTACATTATCATTATGGGGTATTGTGTGTATAATTTTGAGGGAAACAATGAATTTCACCCATTTTGGAATAAGGCTGTAACATAACAAAATATGGGGAAAAAAATGAAATTATCTGAATACTTTCCAGATGCACTGTATCGTCTTAACTTTGACAAATTCCTACTGTGGGGAGAATTCCTCCTGGTGCCTAGATAACAACATGACCCACCCCTATCTTGAGCTCTGTGTAACTATGTTTGCGTGTATATACTGTATTTACTATGTCCATATTAGCAACAAAACACCTACTCAAATTCTGGAGGAAAAAAAAAAATTAATCCACTTTGGAATAAGGCTGTAACATAACAAAATGTGGAAAAATTGAGGTGCTGTGAATACTTTCCGGATGCACTGTAAAAGTCACTGGCTAGAAAACTATGCCATACCTACTTGAAATTGGGAACTAAACAACCAGGTACAGCACAGTTCATTTGGTTTTCACCATATTTATACAGAATGTAGTTCTTGTCCTTTCTTCGGCTGCTCTAAGTTTGTGTGTGGTTCGTACTTTGACTATGTTCTTGATGTTAGGATTTGTTGATTGATATACAGTATCTATCAGTCAATATTCTTCCTTCTCTACATATTAATCCCATATTTGTGTGTGGTCATTCCTTCAGGCAGAGTACTATTAGGGTTCAATATTTTGCTCTAGGGCACATCAACACTCATCCACAATCAGGTACCAAACCCAGTGACTCTCTACTTTTACATGAGATACAGTCGTAACATCAATTCATCAGTTTAACATAAACTGTCATTTTTACATATCATGATATAATAAAGGACAGCACGGTGGCTTAGTGGTTAGCACTGTTGCCTCACAGCAAGAAGGTTGTGGGTTCAATTCCCGTGGCCTTTCTGTGTGGAGTTTGCATGTTCTCCCCGTGTTTGCGTGGGTTTCCTCCGGGTGCTCCAGTTTCCTCCCACATCCAAAGACATGCGGGTTAGGTGGATTGGAATCTTTAAAATTGTCCGTAGGTGTGTGTGTGGGTGTGTCTGTGTTTGTTTGTCTATTTGTGGCCCTGCGACAGACTGGCGTCCTGTTCTGGGTGTACCCCGCCTCGCGCTCTATGACTGCTGGGATAGGCTCCAGCTCCCTGCGACCCTTAATTGGACTAAGTGGCAGAAGATGAATGAATGAATGAATGAATGATATAATAAAGTTTGAGGAAATTAAATTCAAAATGGACAGAAAAAGTGACTATGTTTTGGAAAGATTGAGCGTTTATCATTCATTTTCTATACCCGCTATACCCACTTATTCCAATAAGTGGTCACAGGGGATCCTATTCCAGCAGTCTTTGGGCAACAGGCAGGGTACAACCCATTAGGACACCATTCTATCACAGGGCCACATACAGACAGACAGACACACGCATTCAGATTCTCACCTACTGTCAATTTAGAGTCACCAATTATCCAAATATGCATGTCTTTAGAAGTGGTGGGAAGCCAGACCACTCAGAGGGAACCCATGCAAACCTGGGGAGAACATGCAAACTTCACAAAGAAAGGACCAGGTGGGAAGTGATCCCATGACCTACTAGCTGTGAGGCAACAGTCCTAACCACTAAGCCACCATGCTGCAACTGTGAATTCATCAAGAAATTGCACACAAATGCAGGATTAATTATTATTTGAATCAATTCACAGCTCTAAATAAAATGTCTCACTAATTACAATTATCATAGCTAGAGATATTTCAAAAACTGATGCAGATGCAGAGAGGTGAACTACAGATAATGACATTCTGTGTGCTTTAATCATGTTCAGAATAATAATAGTGCTATGTGACTAAAAAGATTAATCCAGGTTTTGAGTATATTTCTTATTGTTACATGTGAAACAAGGTACCAGTAGATTCAGTAGATTATTACAAATCCAACAAGACCAAGCATTCATGATATGCACACTCTTAAGGCTATGAAATTTGGCTATTAGTAAAAGAAAGTAGAAAAGGGGGTGTTCACAATAATAGTAACATCTGCTGTTGACGCTACAAACTCAAAACTATTATGTTCAAACTGCTTTTTTTAGCAATCCTGTGAATCACTAAACTAGTATTTAGTTGTATAACCACAGTTTTTCATGATTTCTTCACATCTACAAGGCATGGAGTCAACCAACTTGTGGCACCTTTGACCATGATGCTTGCACCACCATGCTTCACTGTCTTCACTGTGAACTGTGGCTTGAATTCAGAGTTTGGGGGTCGTCTCACAAACTGTCAAACTGTCACAAACTGTCCCTTGGACCCAAAAAGAACAATTTTATTCTCATCAGTCCACAAAATATTCCTCCATTTCTCTTTAGGGCAGCTGATGTGTTCTTTGACAAATTGTAACCTCTTCTGCACATGTCTTTTATTTAACAGAGGGACTTTGTGGGGGATTCTTGCAAATAAATTAGCTTCACACAGGCGTCTTCTAACTGTCACAGCACTTACAGGTAACTCCAGACTGTTTGGACAGCCTGAGGTTGCTGCCTGTGTTTTAACCAATGTGGGTCTCATTGATCATCTCACCCATTGATCATCCTGGAGCTGATCAATGGGTGAACCTTTGCCATTCTGGTTATTCTTCTATCCATTTTGATGGTTGTTTTCCATTTTCTTCCACGCATCTCTGGTTTTTTGTCCATTTTAAAGCACTGAGATCATTGTAGATGAACAGCCTATAATTTTTTGCACCGGCGTATAAGTTTTCCCCTCTCCAATCAACTTTTTAATCAAACTACGCTGTTCTTCTGAACAATGTCTTGAACGTCCCATTTTCCTCAGGCTTTCAAAGAGAAAAGCATGTTCAACAGGTGCTGGCTTCATCCTTAAATAGGGGACACCCGATTCACACCTGTTTGTTCCACAAAATTGACAAACTCACTGACTGAATGCCACACTACTATTATTGTGAACACCCCTTTTTCTACTTTTTTTTTTTACTAATAGCCCAATTTCATAGCCTTAAGAGTGTTCATATCATGAATGCTTGGTCTTGTTGGATTTGTGAGAATATACTGATACCTTGTTTCCCATGTAACAATAAGAAATATACTCAAAACCTGGATTAATCTTTTTAGTCACATAGCACTACTATTATTCTGAACACTACTGTATGTCAGCATATTGTAGAAAAATAAATGAAAATGGCATACAGCGTTTTCTGGGTGGAAGATGTAGGAGGCTGGAGAGTTGTCAATGATAATGACTTTGTTGAGATCTCTTCCTAAACGGCTGAGGTCTTTTACATAGTTGCCTCTGTGAAAGACGCACGACTCCCTGAAGAGGCGACTGCGGAAGGCTCCCCATTTGTCCAGGAGGTCTGACACTGGATCTGCGTACTACAGCGGGGGGAGAAACAGAGCGTCTCAGCAGTGTACAATGGAAGTGTAAACCTGTGGCTGCACAGTACTAAGGTGTGCACGTTACCAGAAAATCTCCTAGGTTTTGGAACAAACTAGCCATATCTCCTGTAAAATACATTGAGTGAATTGATAGATAAAGCAATTTGTTTTGCTTATGCAATACCCCACCATAGGAGTGTCTGGTTTTGCTGAAGGGAAAAATCGTATTGATGATGGAAATTAGGGGCAGGTGTGGTTGAATTTACATCTACCTTAAAATTAGTTTGTCTGTCAGTTTCTTTCTTTCATTTTCAAAGCCCACATTCGATCATCGGGTCCACTACAGCTTGTTCAAAATTAAATGTGGAAAAAGGTGACTTGGTGATTTGTTGGTGGAACTAGATTTGGGGTTTGGCAGGCCTAGCCAACACTGCATAACTGTTAACATTTTTTCATTTCTGTTTTCACAGCTGTATGTGTGTTTTAACCAGTATCTTCTCTATCAGTACAGGGGTTTTTTTTAACACTGGTATACCTTCCTGCAGCAGACTGGACAAATTTAAAACACAAGTTACGTGGATTCAAAAGAGCAATTTTACCTTTGATAAACTTGCAGTGAACAAAACACATTCGAACATTTCTCCCATCCTCTTGAGAAATTCATCAACATGTGGTCTCTTTAACACATACACCTGGGTGGAAACAAAAATGGGACTGAGTGTGAATTGCATAGGTACTGTATTGTGAAACATTCCTCCAGAAATAATGAAGTCATGTCCGTTCTCAGATTTTAATCTCAAACCAAATACATATTTCCACATCTAACACCTGCAATGAATAGCTTATTAAAGTGTAACGCAACATTAGTGCTACATTATGGTATGCATTTTCATCTCTAACAGTATTAAATATATAGTCCTTTCAATTTTTTAACCATTCAAGTCATAAAAGTAATTTTCTTCAGCACCACTATTGTACCTTTGTATTCAAATAACAGATTCACATTATTATATCACCAATATAATCAAAATTCACCGTGTCTGGAAATAATTTAGATTTTTGACCTACATTGATTAAAACACAGGCAGCAACCCCAGGCTGTCCAAAATGAGGCACAACCAGAAGAAGAAAAAGTTACAGGTCCTTGACTCCAAAAGGGAGCAGGTTCCCATTGCGTACCAAAGTGATTACATCACAGCCCCTTGTGAACCAATCAGCTGGTTCAAAACAAACAACTTGCTTGGGTTACTATTCATGCATTTACAATAAGCATCATGAGCATCCTACATTTTCAATGTGCCAAAACCACCTCATCAAGGAAAAAAAAAAAAAAAAAAAAATCACTACAAATCTTACCATGTGGAAACCTGAAAATATTTTACAAATGACTGTGAGGAATTTTGCAAGCTGTAATGAAAGAAACGTTCCAATGCTGTTGTAAATGTCGCTGTTAGTTGTGCTGCTGTGCTGAGTCCCGTTTACATCTGTGCTGCACTGAGTTTCATGATAAATGATGAATACAACATGCCCAATAACAAGTCCATGAAGGTTTTTGGCCAGCTTGTGGCTGTGGTATGTCATCTCATTTATTGCTATAATCGACAATCCGTTGTAAAAGTGACCACACTATAAAACCAGCATCCTTTCAGTGACAGTCGGTGTAGGAAGCGTTGTGAATAGCCATGGCATGAAAGTTGATATTCATTCATTCATTTTCAGCTGCTTATCCAGGTCCAGGTCACGACAGCAGCAGAGCAAGCAGCTCATCCAACACTTTCCTATCCTCGGCCATCCTGTAATTCTTTCCGGGTGATCCCAAGGCGCTCCCAAGCCAGCTGGGAAATATAATCTCTCCAGCATATCCTGCGTCTTCCTTAGGGCCTCCTCCTGTTTGAATGTGCCTGGAAGACCTCCTCAGGGAGGCAACCAGGAAACATCCTCACCAGATGCCCAAACCACCTCAACTGGCTCCTTTTGATGTGAAGAAGTAGCGGCTCAACTCCGAGTCCCTACCAGATAGTTGAGCTTCTCACCCTGTCCAGGAGTGTAAGCCCAGATACTCGACGGAGGAATCTCATTCCTGCAGCTTGTATCTGCAGTCTTATTCTTTCAGTCATTACCCAACGCTCATGACCACAGGTGAGGATAGGAGCATAAATCAACTGGTAATTTGAGAGCCTTGCCTTCTGGCTCAGCTCCTTCTTCACTAGGATGGTCCGGTAAAACATCTGTAAAATTTCAGAATCCACCCCAATCTGTCTAGCGATCTCCTGCTCAAATTTAGGCCCACTTGTGAACAAGACCCTGAGATACTTAAACTCCTTCACTTGGGGCAGTAACTCTCCCCTGACCCAGATGGGACAATCCACTGTTTTCCAACAAAGGAGCATGGTCTTAGATATGGAGGTGCTGATTTTCATCCCAGTCACTTCACACTTGGCATCAAATCTGCTCAGTGTGCATCGCAGTTCACCGTCTGATGAAGCCAACAGAACCAAATCATCTGCACAAAGCAGATGCATGCAACTCTGTAGTCACCAAACTGGACACCCTCCAGTCCCTGACTGCACCTTGAAATTATATCTATGAACATCACAAACAGGATTGGTGACCATGGGTGGCCCTGGCGGAGTCCAACTCCCACCAGAAACAGGTCTGATGTAATGCCGAGATTGTGGGCACAGCTGAGCAGAAGTGGGCATGAGTGGAACGAAGAAAACAGTCCGGCACAGGGCTCTAATGGGGACCACCACCCCAGTCTACCAATCCAGAGGTACTCTCCCTGACTTCCATGCAATGTTGTACAAAACATGACAGTCATGACAGCCCAACAACATCCACAGACTTCAGCAACTCAGGACAAATCTCATCCGTCCCCAGCGAATTGCTACTGGGGAGTTTTTTCACTACCTCGGGGACTACTATGGTGATGGCACCAGATCCACCCAAGTCTTCCATCCCTGCCTCCCTGACGAAGGGCATGTCAGTAGGGTTGAGGAGATCCTCAAACTGTTCTTTCCACCACCTGGCGATATCCTCAGTCCAGTTTAGCAGCTCACCTCCCCTGCTGAACACAGCCTGGGCTAAGATGTGCCTCCCTTTACTTTTGCCAGACTGTTTGCCAGAACTGCTTTGAGGCTGACCGAAAGTCATTTTCCATGGCCTCTCCAAACTCTTCCCCGTTCCTCCCAATCACTCCTCTCCAGGTTTTTCCATTGTTGCCCACATGAGCATTGAAGTCCGCCAGTAGGACTAAGGCATTTCCAGCAGGAACCTTTTCCAGGATCCCATTCAAATCTCCAAGAAGGCTGGATACTCTGAACTGCTGTTTGGTGCATATGCACAAACAACAGTCAGATTCCTCTCTGTAACAGGAAGTTGCATAGAGGCAGCCCGCTCATTTACTGAGGGGTACTCCAAAATAATGGCACTCAACGGGGATTTGCATGTATCCTCACACCTGCCCAGTGCCTCTCACCCTGGGCAAATCTGGAAAAAGAGAGAGTCCAGCCCCTCTCCAGGAGTACGGTTCCAGAGCCCATGCTGTGTGTGGAGGTGAGCCCAACTATTTGAAGTTGGTATTGCTCAACCTCACGCATAAGCTCATCTTCATCAATCATCTTCAACTGCTTATCTGAGATTGGGTCGCGGAGGCAACAGCTCTAGCAGGGGGCCCTGACTTCCCTTTCCCGGGCCGCATTGACCACCTCTGACTACGGTTGGGTATCGAGAACCGGTTCTTTTTGAGTATTGATAAGGAATGATTCGATCCACCGATATCAATAGCCTTTTTGCTTAACGATTCCCTTATTGGTCCTTCAGAGCAGGCGTTGTTTTAGAGCGTTTGTCAGGAAAATGATCATTCCTCTACGTTGATTACAAATGCTGCGCAGCTCTCTGCCGAGATAGAGTCTGGTCAGAATTAATAACTTCAAAACGAACTGCCGCTTTAAATAAAATGGCACCTCTTACAAACGTTGTAATACAGACAAGAAACTACAATCAACTAAAAGGTTTTTTTCCTCCCAAAATGAGACGTCCTGGATTCTTTATAAATTACATCCTGACGTGCAGCACAGCCAGCTGCAAGAGCTCAGCTCAGATGTATGGAAAGACATTCATGCCAATAATGTCTGAAAGGAAATGCTTTTGACAAAAACTACAGAGTTTGTTTATTTATATTTATGCCCAGAGATCAAGGATCCACCATGAGTTTATTATGTCCAGAGTTTAAGGGTCCAGTAACCAATTTCATATTTATTTACTTTAAGACTCAATAAAATGTTGTTCAATTTAAATTAAATTTCAATTTAATCAGCTTATAAAGCGCCAAATCATAACAAAGGCCGTCTCAAGGTGCCTCACATAGAACAGTTCAACATAAAAAAATTAAATAAATAAATAGAAATTAAAAAATTCAAATACATAATTAAAAACAGAAGTAAAAGAATAAAACAGATAGAAAACCTGTAAAGCCTACTTTTAGTACACAAAAAATTCACAAGAGGTATCGATAAGGGAAACGATAAGGAATCGGATCAATAAGCGGAATAGATAATGGTATCGATATCGATAAAATCTTATCGATACCCATCCCAACCTCTGACTGGGGGATCCCGAGGCATTCCCAGGCCAGTGTGGAGGTATTATCTCTCCACCTAGTCCTGGGTCTTCCCCAGGTTCCAGACGGACGTGCCTGGAACACCTCCCTAGAGAGGCGCCCAGGGGGTATCCTTACCAGATGCCTGAACCACCTCAGCTGGCTCCTTTCAACACAAAGGAGCAGTGGCTCTACTCCAAGTTCCCCACGGATGACCGAGCTTCTCACCTTATTTCTAAGGGAGACACCAGCCATCCTCCTAAGGAAGTCCATTTCGGCTGCTTGTACCCACGATCTTGTTCTTTCGGTCATGACCCAAACCCCATGACCATAGGTGATGGTAGGAACAAAGAATGACCAGAAGATTGAGGGCCTCGCCTTTTGGCTCAGCTCCCTTTTCATCACAACAGTAGAGTAGAGCGAATGCAATACCACCCCTGCTGCACCACTTCTCTGGTTAAGGTACTTGAACTCCTTCACTTGGGGCAAGACCACATTCCGTACAATCCATCGGCTTCCTGCTGAGAACCATGGCCTCAAACAGAAAGGTGCTGATCCTCATCCCAGCCATTTCACACTCAGCTGTGAACCGATCCAGTGAGTGTTGGAGGTCACAGGCCAACAGGACAACATCATCTGCAAAAAGCAGTGATGAGACCCTGAGACCACCAAACTGGAAACCCTCCTCCCCCGACTATGCTTCAATATCCTGACCATGAATATCACAAACAGGATTGGTGACAAGGTGCAAACTTTTTTCCTTTATAGATAGTTCCCCCTCCATGATAACTGTACAGTGGGTGAATGCAAGGGTTTGTAATTCCTTAGTTAAAGAAGGCATAAAGTTTTGCATAATAAGGTGCATGGTCACTTTGATTGACAGCTTGTCTGTGCCGGTGAGAACAGCTCAAACTCAGAGTTCTGGTAGCACAGAGGCCGCTAGCTGGAGGTGCTAGTTGTTGTAGAGGACCATGTCTACCCATTCTGAGCATTTTATTACATTTTATTACAAATATGTTATAATATGGCTTGCTGTGTGGTTAATTGTCTGGAAGCAGTGCTTCTCAACCCAGTGTCGCAGACCAAACGGTCTGCCCCTAAAAATTGGTCCAGCCTGCCTCCACTGCGCATGCATGATTTCGGAGCTCAGCAGCTCATCTGAGACAGAGTCTCTTCACCCAAAGCGATCAAATGGATTAATGGGATTATTAACCATCAGATGACAAGGTAAAACCTCTTATCTTTAATCATTCTAAAGTCAGTTAAGCAGAAACAAGGCGAGACTCCGTGAAGCTTTGAAATTACCAACGCGCAGTGAACGCATCAGCTAACAGCTCTTGTAGCCGCAGCACTCTGATTGCTTCCCTCGTCTGTTATGATGAAATAATGCTGAATTTATGTGGAAATGATTGTTGTACAAACGCTTCAGATATCTGTCGCTGAGATAGATGACGACTGGACTGCAGTTTTAAGCAAAAACGACATGATAATCCATGAACCGTGGCTAATGACGCATGCGCAGTGAAGGCAGGGCGGACCGAATTTTTGGGGGGACTGTTCTGTCAGTAACACCGGCCCTCAAGTCCCACCTAACTACACATTTTCCATCTCTCCCTGCTCTACCACAAGCTGACAGTACTACTAACAGATACTTGTTAGTGGTCTGAAAATGAGATCAACCAATCGGAATGGCACTAGTCCTTTCCTTTAAACAGGAGTGCACTAGCCACAGAGCAATGTGGTGTCAAGGAAGCAGATGCAAGTGAAAGGATTAGTGCTCAGATTAACTCCAGCATATCAGAGCACACAGCAGACAGTGGACACCAAAGCTCCTGCAGTCCACTCAGTTTGGTGTCAATCACGGAAATCTCCTGTCATGAACTCTGTCGGGTACACTTCGACTGCCGGACGAAAAAAGTTGTGAATATTAAACTGTGAGCCCTGTTTTCTATCCAACTGTATGATGGTCAGAAAGGTTCATAAGATGAAAAGGAGTCAGGTTAATTCAACTTAGCACGCATTTATGTATTCCTACAGTTTTAATTTACAGTTTTGGAGCGCCTTGGGGCAACTGTTTGTTGTGATTTGGCGCTATACAAGAAAAAAGTTGATTGATTGATTGATTAATAACTAATCATATTGGGGATTCTTATGACTATACAGTATTTAATGTTTTATTGAACATGATGCAAGATGGTGACATCTAGAACTAATCAAAATGTTAAAAGAAAAAAAGTTGCATTGCAGTATCATCAGAAATCTGCAAAAGAAGAGTTTGTAATTCCCAACGGCATTCATGCTGTTGTGGTTGCTACATTATGGGATGACATTCCAACTTTATCAATAGTGCAAAAGAGGCTTGAAGATGATCCAAGGTCTGGATGGCCTTCAACTGCTGACCCAAGAAAACAATGAATGTGTTCACCACATGGGGATGGGCGACAGGCGAATGTCATTCAATCTAATCTAAGTTAATGATGCTGGAATTTTTCTGTTAGATTTTAGAACATTATGAATCTAGAACAAAGCTTTCTGGTTGATAGGTGCCAAATCTTTTGACCACTGATTTAAAAACACATCAGACTCATCCTACCAACTCATAATTTGGATCATTCTGAAGGGCAGCCATATTTTTTTTTTCCTTGAATGCTTTCTAATCCAGGATCAGTGCTGCAGCAGTCACCTTCAGCTGGGGATAGTCAATGCAGTGAAAACACATGTAGTCAACCTATCCAAAGTAGGTCAAGGATATTTACTCTACAGGGAAGATAATGGCCTCAGTTTTCTGGGATGCAAAAAAAATGGCTAAACCATAAATTATATGAACATGCTGCAGAAACTACACAAGGCTATCAAGAACAAATATGCAGGAAAGCTGATGAAGATGATCGTGTTTCATCAGTACGCTGCCCCAGCTCACAAGTCAGGTGTTGCCATAATTAATAAGCAAAACTGTAACTTCCAAGGGTAACCCACTGTACTCTCTTCATTTGTGTGGCTTCTTCTGAATTCCATCTGGTTCCAAACATGATTATTTATTTATTTATTTATTTTTGCCTGGGAAGAAATACTGGAGCAAAGATGGTGTGATACCTGTATCACACCATCTGATATCTTTATTGACCATCAGGATGAAATCTTCTTTGCCAATGAAATACAAGCCCTGCACTGGCCCTGGAAAAGCGTGTGGACCTCAAAGGGGACTATGTCAAAAATATCCTAGACATGGCCTTAAGCCACAAAGGCATGCATCATGGGTAGCCTGTAAGCTTTTCAGTCAAGCCTCATAGCATGAGCTGAGTGTATCATTACACTTCTAACAATGTCATTTAATATCGCAAAGTGTCATGTACAAAGCCAAAGAAGAATTTATATCTGCTTCCACTAAGATGTAAACGGCCTTGTTTCTGAACCAAGTCATCCCGAATAGGCTTTCCCTACTTTAACAAGCCTATCCTGGATTACTTGAAACAGACACGGGCCCTTTGGACCACAAAGCTCCTCTGTCTTCTGTGAGGCCCAGTGAAATGGGTTGCAGTTATCATTTAGCGCTTGGGGGTTCGGGGGGTGTGTGGGGTTGGTTTGTGGTGGAATAACTCCAATTCCCCACTGTCAAAGAGCAGGGCATAACTCGCGCTACTGCCTGAGATTGATAGTCTGTGACTTCTGAGAAGCCAGCCAGGGTTTCCTCATTTCGTCACACTACTGAAATAACCACCTGCTGCTTGAAACCATCAACAAGGCCACAGCACTGTCAGAGCACTAACACAGTCTTCCCAATGCAAAACACTATAGAGCATTTTGTCTTTATTCCTTTGATGCATTTCTTTGAGATCTTCAAATCATTAAACTATAAGGGTGTACAATAATTGGCTCTTACTGAGCAGCATTTCAACCACACCAGCAGGAAATCTGCATAAAATGTTATTTATCTCTTCTACTTGTACTGTATGGGTTCACGCCCCCCCTCCAAAAAAAAAAAAAAAAACAATTCTTTGAGGGTGGAAAATAGAGCATAACAGGAATGCCAAATGGGTAACCTCAGTGGTGGCTGATACATGCACCGACATCCAGGAGTTGTGATTTTAAATTAAAAAACATCAATTGGTCAATACAACAAAAAGCAGAGTGCACACCTGGTGAACCGTTCCATCAATTTCCACTGGAATGATAAAATCAGCATTGTTCACTGGCTGTGAAAAACAAAGACAGAAGCATTAGCATGTATATTAATCATTGCTTTCATGGATTGAATTAGTGTCGTTATGTGAAGATGCAAACCAAGTGCCTACTGCAGTGGTGTCCAAAGACATTCCAGAAAGGGCCAAGAGAGTGCAGGTTTTGTTTGCAGCCAGTGACTCAGCAGATGACAGCAGACGATTGCACTGACAAGCTCAGCCCATCTGCTCAAAGTGATGTAAAATCACCTGTTGGAGTCAATGGCTGTGAACAAAACCTACACCCTCTTGGCCCTTTCTGGAATATCTTTGGACACCACTGGCCTAGTGAGTCACACAAAACTGTAAATAATCTGTCTCTTGTGACACCCGCCACTGAAATATTGGTACCATGGAATATGACAACTACTTTAAAAAAAAAAAATCTGATTTATTGAGGCAGTTCTCACATCTTATATATGCTTCTCAAATGTCAGCTTCACCATAGGCATAACCCACACAAGGCATTACGCTGTGATCTAAATTTAACCATGAGCTAATGCAATCAAAGGACTGTGACATTTGACAAACGTAAGCAGTCCCAGTCCCAGTCCCAGTCAAAAAGCTTAATATAATGGATGAGTGGATCCTTGGCATTTGACTGGTGGTTTGTATGTAACATGACATGGATTATTCATCCCATTTGTGTTGAGTTGCATTTAGTGTGCAAATTTGGTTTCATTTACCATGCAAATTTGGTTCCATACGTTTTGTGACATTGCACGCTGTGACCACCGCCCATGCACACACTAGTGGGTGCGGTGTTTAGCTAAACATGGCAGAGTTTGTTTTGCTGACGGGCAACGATTTTGAAGGAGCTAATTGACGGTGCTAATTCTTTAAACACACACACACAAAAACAAATCCACTACTCCGTAAGCCTTCTAAAGGGATGAAGAGCTGTTCAGATCAAGAGGATAAAGTTAGGATGAAAAGCTGGTCAAATTTCTGATGCCAATTTTTCGCTGGACTGAGGAAGTCTTTTTTTTTGGGGGGGGGGGGGGGGGGAGTACACAAAGTCAGTGCACAGCATCATGAACTACATTGTCAGAATTATTTTTGAACTATCGAACTGTTTTCCAAGTTGACTGAGAACAATTTTGGACTCCTATTTAAAGGTTGTTTTGGACTGTTGACGTCAAAGCACCAGTGATGCACACCAAATGTAAGTCCATTTCTGTTGTTTATAATTAATAAATAGCAAATGATCTATTTAGCTGTTATATAAACAGATAATGAATGTTTATTCATTCTTTCAATAGAAAAAAATATTTAATTTGGTGAAACATGGAATGTTCCATTCAACATTATATCTATCTATTCTATCTTCATGAAATATTCATACCATTGAACTCATAAACGTTCATTATTTGCATACCATTCAACCGTATAGGAAATTGTGTCCAAACCTTTGACTGGTACTGTATTTTTTCCATTTTGTTTTCATGTTTGCATGTTTGTTTCCATATCTCAACACATACTTGTTGTACCAATAGCTTCCAGTGGCATACATGTGTGGTTATAAAAGCAGCGTCAACTCACTAAAAAAAATGTAAGAGTACGTATTCCTTTGTTTGTTTGTTTTTTTGTTCCATCTAACCAAAGCTGAATAATATTCTTAACCTTGAAGTGCTGTTACATGTTGCTATTTTTAGCATTTGTGTGAAACCAACAATCATCTTTGGAATGTTCCAGTTTTGCTCAGGGTCACCATAATAACAGATCTTGCTTGGATCTACATGTTGTTTTGGCACAAGTTTTACACTGGCTGCCCTTCCTGATATCCATGCATGGACCACAAGTGTCCTTGAACCTTCTTGAATTTTACTGTCAGACGTGCTAAAGACGGTGGATGGCACAGAGTCTGGCCCTGTTTACATATGCACGGCTGGTGCACTATCCAGTGACATCCTTTAGGATGGTGTGCAATCTGAAACGCAGCACAAGGCATCGTGACATAATTTGAGTAATATGTTCACTGTATGCTACCTTATAAGGCTTCATCATAATAAAGAAACCAGATGTTTACAGGTATAAAATCACAAAGCTTTCAGAGAACAGGCCTCTGAAAGTGGTACAAGTTTCACAGAAATAACAACATGAATATGCAAAACCTATCTGAAATAAGTGGTAGTGTTGTTTCAGCATTTAATTCTCCATCTCAGCTCATAAACATGTAACTGATCATCAGACAAAAGTTGCATGATGCACAGTTTCTCCAATCACAGCCACAGGCACCTCTGTCCTCTTCAGAGTTCTCATGGGTATCTTGGTGGTCTCCTTCCTCACTAGTCTCCTTGTTTCATGGTTACTCAGTTATTGAAAACAGCCTCAACAGATTTACAATATAGTCCCACAATGTATGTATTTTTGAATGAGTGATATAAAGTCTAAGCCATATTCAGTGACTTAGAAATGTCCATGTATCCATCCCCTGACTTGTTAAAAAAAAAAAAAAAACTGACTTTAAAAGTGATCATTTCATCAAAAAATGGCCTAAGTCATTTTTTCCAAAAGTGATTTTTTTTTTTTTTTGCCCAAATCATCTCCCTATGATGCTGGCCACCTGTGGTAAAATCACTTAAATCTTCAGTTGAGGAGATCATGCAATTCCACTCCAGCTGTATAATGGCCTATCTCAAGAGTGTGACTTAGGCCATGTTATTTTGCCTAAGTTAAAAGAGTATGTGACTTAGGCAATTTTAGAAGCTTTTCAAAATAGCGACTGCTTCAGGAAAATGAGCCACTGAAGCTCTTGTGTTTTCCTTTGTGTTGTCTTAAAAACATGAAAACATGACTTAGGCCATTATTTTAGAAAGGCGACAATTTGCATTTACAATAATCCTTTGGCTTTAAAAATGGAGGGACTGTAATTTGTAATGGATAATACAAATATTTTTTGTTAAACTCCTTAAATTAAAGCTGAAAACCTGCACTCCAATCACACCTTTATTGCTTCCTTTTTCAGTCTATTGTGGTTGTTGCACAGAGGTAAAATTACTAAAATTTCCACTGTCAAAATACTTATGGATCTCCCATGACATGTTCTTGTACCCAAGCCTTCACTGCACACTCATCTCTCATATCTTCATTGTACATTCTGAGTGTCAAGCTCTTCCTCACACTGCAAAAACTGTCCCTCTGAAAATAAGCCAAATAGTCTGAAATCAAGCCAGACTGTCCTGTAACAAGCAATAAATAAATAAATATGCCAAGGGGGTAAGAAAACTATACTTGGTTAGAATTCTCAAAACTAACAAAATGTCTAGGCACGAATTCATCAAAATATGCATTAAAACTAGACAGAATTCTTATTTTAAGATTAGCCTCTGTCTAAAAATAAGGGAAACAATGTTGCTCCTTTGCTTGGATGATTTGAAATCCATTGCCTTTCCTTGTTACTGGTTAAATACAGCTTGATATTAGCTGGAAAAACTTATTAAGAAAAAGTGAATTCAAGATTAGCTTTCTATTTAAACAAAAAATTAAGTCAAATTTTCTTTAAACAAGTCTTTTTTTGCTTTCTTATCAGTTTCAGTGCATCAGATGATCAGAGCCACCATTTAAAAACATTTATTGAAATAACTTGTGTGGTTACTGGTATTGTTTGCATTTAATCTTCTTTTGATATTTAAAAGTTTCACCCATAATCCATTTGTATCCATTGTCAATTTTTGATGTCTAGTACCAAACCATACCACTTTATTTATATAGCACATTTCACAAACAGTTTCCAAAGTGTTGTACAAAAAAAAAACACAGTATAGAAGTATAACTATTTAGTATAACTATTCCTAAATTTTGATCACAGTAACTGAGATTTTCATATCCTGTGTGATGAACATGCTGATCCTCTCTCAGTGATGTCAGTAACAATGCAGTATGGAATTGTGATGTGCTTCATCATTACATTTACCTTAAAAGAACTGTGCACTAGTGTTTCATCCAAATCAATCACCACACAAATCTTCCCTTCATCATTTGAAGTGATCTGTGGCAGCAGAGGCTTTGATGGGACCTGGAAACAAAAATCACAGTTGAGACAGTACGCCCACTTGTGGCAAAGATAGCCCACAACATATTTTAGCTTTCAAACAGCACGAGCATGTACAGTGGCTTCCAAAAAAGAGTTGGCCAACCACATTCAATTTTCCCATGTATCCCATTGTAAATTTTTTTTTTGCATTTTCAAACAAAATTTGACATAAAACAACTTATGGAATAAACAAAAACATAAAGTTTTAAATGATACCTTTATTGATACACAATAAAATCATCAATGTTAAATTAACACTGACAGTGAACATATGGTCCCACTCTGACCAGAGTAGGACCATATGTACACTGGCAGTGTGAATTTAACACTGACAGTGTTAGTTTACACTGGTGAATTTACTGTGTAGAAGCCAAAAGTTTTTTCCTTGTTGCTTACTAAATCTACAAATGTAATAAACTGCAATGATAACTGGCTCCAACTGGATAGGTGGCATTTAGGACTGCCTGCCCTTTTCAATGAAATAATTACTTTAATAAAACTGCTTCGCCAACATTAAGTTGGCTAAAAGGTCTCATATATATATATATATATATATATATATATATATATATATATATATATATATATATATACTGGATAGGTGGCATTCAGGACTGCCTGCCCTTTTCAATGAAATAATCACTTTAATAAAACTGCTTCACCAACATTAAGTTGGATAAAAGGTCTCTCTCTCTCTCTCTCTCTCTCTCTCTCTCTCTCTCTCTCTCTCTCTCCTCTCTCTCTCTCATCTCTCTCTCTCTCTCTCTCTCTCTCTCTCTCTCTCTCTCTCTCTCTCTCCTCTCTCTCTCTCTCTCTCTCTCTCTCTCTCTCTCTCTCTCTCTCTCCTCTCTCTCTCTCTCTCTCTCTCTCTCTCTCTCTCTCTCTCTCTCTTCTCCTCTCTCTCTCTCTCTCTCTCTCTCTCTCTCTCTCCTCTCTCTCTCTCTCTCTCTCTCTCTCTCTATATATATATATACACACACACACACTTAAAAAAGAACCGCTGTCTCAACAAGAAAAAGTGATGTAACAATTTGCATAGACTTTTTTTTTTAAGCTATTTCAACTTAACTACAGAAATCTTGTGGCATTAACTCAGTAATGGCTGAGTTGAAATAGCTTTAAAAATCTATGCAAATCATTACATAAGTTTTTCTCATTGAGACAGCAGTTCCTTTTTTAAAGTGCGCTATCTGCTTTGATTAAAGCATAGTTCATTGTACAACCAAGGGAAATGAAACAAAACTCCTCCAGTACTTAACAGCTAAGCTTTCCCATCCAAAAAACTTTTCAGTGCATCGATGCAACAAACCAAGCTTGTAATAGGGTAGTCAAGCAATAGGACGACATTGCAGATTTCAGTCGAATGGATCTAAAGAAGCAGTCAGTAATTCAGCAACAATTAAATGTTTACCTGTGTAAGCAAATGTGAGTCCCACGTCTTGATATGGGCATTTTCACGGTATCGTAGAGTGCTGGGGTTGCACCGAATTTGGCGTTATATTTCCAGTATCTAAACATGTTAGGTAAAATGTCATATATGGATAAATACATGATCGAATGAAGTACCTGTAAATAAAAAATAACAAACAAAAACTATTTGTTTATCTTGAAAATATATCAAGCAGTTGAATTTTGGACAGAAATTACTTTCCCATTTGAAAAATTCACAGTTTTCCAAGTTGAATAATTTCCAAGGCAGAATATTCACCAGAAAAATATTCACTGGTAAAATACATTAGAATATGTACTTTTACTAAATGATGCAATAGTGGCTATATCCAGGATTTTTTCTGCACAGGGTAGAATTGAATCCGCATGAGTAAGTTTCCATCCAAAATGTCCACTCCGACTTTTCCATCTGTTGCTCTAAGAAGAAATACATGTTTGTGAATCAGATACACTTTTATAAAGTGCATCTATGTTTGTCACCTGAGGCAAAATATATCTCAAGTATCTTCTGAAACTTGGTATTGAGAAGCATGTGAACATCATTCCGTCCAAAAGTGTCCACTCCGAAATACAGGTTTAAGTCCTCGGTATGTTAACAATGTAAATATTTCTGCTAAGGAAAAGGTAATAAAAAATATCCACTTACTTCACAATATACATATGGAAAATTATTGGCTGTTAATTTTGAATAACACCCACAAGGAATGTGTCTAAAATATTTTGTCCACTCCGAAACCATTTGTTACAAATCTTAAAGTATCCTGTATCATTAATCTTTCATGATTTTATTAATTTATTTCTCTAATATATCAAGCCACTTGTGACAGTATATACTTTTGAACTATTTCTGAACGTCTTGACATTGTTTTCATTTTTTGCAGCCTATTGACTTAATATAATTATGGGTCAGAGCTGAACCGACAAGCATTGATATAATGACTGGTAAAATATATTGGCAAATTTGCTTTGTAAATTATCTAATAACATGATTTGAAAATAATATCCAGTGAATAAAGTGGTTTTACCACTTTTAGCCATAGTTTGACAGTGGCAATTTTCTTGCATTTTTAGCCTTTTGGACATGTATATTTTGAAAGACCAGAACTTCAGAGAAAATAAAGTTACAGCCAAAATTTAAAAGGTTTCTGCAACCATAAAGGTTAGCGATATAAACTAATTACTAAAAACAGCAAATTGAAGACATCAATTTTTGACCTCATTGGGACTGAATGCTCTACGATATTGTGAAAATGCCCATATACCCTGACTCAGATAGACCCATGGCAGTTGAAAATTTTGCACAAAGTTGCTAACATTATCCAGCTTCCTAACCTATTGAAAGGTTGTACAACTATGGAAAACCATCTATTTCAGCACTGATATATGGTTCAGAAAGCTGGAGTTCCATAATGGCATGAACAGCTTTTTTTTTTTTTTTTTACACTTTTAATTTTTAAATCAATCATCATCAATGTCAGTAGCGTCACCACCATTTATAAGCATTATATTTGTTAATTATTATCACATATAGTGTGTGCGATATGGTTATGAGTTTTGTTATGGTTATGGGTTTACAGAGCCATTACGCTGATCAGCCATAGCATGGCAATTATGGGAAAGAGTAGTAGAAGCTAGGCTTAGAAACAGGTGAAGATCTGTGAGCAGCAATATGGTTTCATGCCAAGAAAGAGCACTACAGATGCAATGTTTGCTCTGAGAGTATTAATGGAGAAGTATAGAGAAAGCCAGAAGAAATTACATTGTGTATTTCTGGATTTAGAGAAAGCTTATGACAGGGTGCCAAGAGAAAAGTTGTGGCATTGTATGAACAAGTTTGGAGTAGCAGAGAAGTATGTGAGGGTAGTGCAGGACATGAACAAGGATAGTGTGACAGCGGTGAGATGTGTAGTAGGAGTTACAGATTCATTCAAGATTGAGGTGGGATTACACCACAGATAAGCTCTGAGTCCTTTCGTGTTCACAGTGGTGATGGACAGATTTACAGATTAGATCAGATAGGAGTCTCCATGGCAGTGGTGGGCACAGCTAACCAAAATGTTAGCTTTGATAACCATTAATCCAATAACTGGAAAGTAATCTGTTATGACGCTAAACAGATAAACTGAAAAAAAAAAGTATTTTTATTACAGATAACCGATAACTTTTAGTATTGATTCAGACGCGGCCACATCAGATTCCATTGTCAGAGAGGCAAGATTGAGATAGTTTGGACATGTACAAAGGAGGGACTCAGAGTATATATGGTTTTGTTGTGGGTGCTATCTGGCTTTCATAGAAGGGGATCATCATGTGTGCAGCAGACAGGTAGTAAAAGAAGATGAAAATTTTGATCAATCAGTGGTCACATGACATTTAGTATGAAAAAAAATCTAAATGGGGGCATGAGGTTGAATTAGCAAATGAATGCAAAGAAGACTGCATAAAGTCCAGTTGTTCTCGAAGTATCTGCATTATAGTGCTCAATGTTAGTAAGTCCCTTCGGCTGCTCCCTTGTTTGCACTTGGGGTCGCCACAGCAAATCCAAGGTGGATCTGCTTGTTGAATTGGCACAAGTTTACGCCGGATGCCCTTCCTGACGCAACTCCACATTACATGGAGAAATGTGCAGGGGTGGGATTTGAACCCAGAACCTTCTGAACTGAAACCAAGCGCATTAACCACTTGGCCACCACCCCTGCTATAGTGCTCAATGTTAACTTAAAAAAAAAAAAAAAATCACACTTGAATTTTCTTTTGCCCTATAATTTTGGGACATATCACCAAGTATCCAACTACATGGTTCAATGGCAAATGCTGCTGATATGTTATCTATGTTTTAGTTTTTAAAAATACATATATTATTGCTATTATTGTTGTTCTTGTTGCTGTAAGTAAAAATGTCTTCAAAAGTGGACCTTACTCCAGGGAGTTGTTAGACTCCCCTCGCTGGCTCGGCAAGTGTACTGTCTCTCTAAATTGGAAGAAAAGCTGCCACAATGAAGGAAAATCTGTTGATTTCTTGAGGAAATCACAACCTGATTATATAAGTTAACACTAGTCAAAAATAAATGAATCTTGCATGGACTTTGAAAACTGATTTAGTATAATTCTGGGGTGCTGAATCTGAGATTTCCTCTATCACATCACAGTTTTTTTTTTTGTTTTGTTTTTTGTTTTTTTGCAATCTGCATGTTCCATACTGATGGATTACGCAAAAGTTGCTCATTCACTCACAAGCTGGACGCCACTAATCTTGCACAAAAAGCAGCTTCAGAAGCATAGTATTTAAACCCCGTTCGCGAAATGTGAACAACAGCCGTAATATCGTTTATGGCACGGAAGAGGTGTGCGAACTGCAGTTTTTGCTTCAATGCTTGATACGAAAAATATGTTTTCATATCTCAAAATGTGATGTGACTAGGGTTTCGTAAAGAGAACTGGTTCTTTTCGGGTATCGTTAAGAAATGATTCAATCCACCGATATCAATAGTCTTTTTGCTTAACAATTCCCTTATTGGTCCTTCAGAGTGGCTGTTGTTTTTGAGGGTGTTGGTTGGGAAAAATTATAATTTCTCTAAGCTGATTGCAGACCCTGCAGCGGCTTGTAATGAACCGCTTCTGCAGCGCGACACCACTTTGAAGGGTGAACCAGTAAAGCAATGCTTCGATCCATTGGCTCGTTGGTTCTTTGATTCGCTGCAATTCAGAAGCGGCAAGTCCGCTTCTTAACCCATCTCAAAGCCATTAAAATATGTCAATCATGAGTCACTTTTGTATGGATTAAAGTCACTAACTGGGACTCTTGTCTTGTCGCAGTCAAGAAAAGAGAACCGTCCTCCGTTCCGTTGGCACAGCTCCAAACACTGCGCGGCTCTCTGCTGAGACCGGTCAGGATTAATAACTTCAAAACAAATTGGCGCTTTAAATAAAATGACACCTCTTTCCAAACGCTGCAATACAGACAATAAACTACACTAGAGTAAAACGTTTTTTTTCCTCCCAAAAAGAGACATCCTGCATTCTTTATGAATTACATCCTGACATGCAGCACAGCCAGCTGCAAGAGCTCAGCTCAGAGGTATGGAAAGACATTCATGCCAATAATGTCTGAAAGGAAATGCTTTTGACAAAAACTACAGATTTTGTTTATTTCTATTATCCAAAGATCAATGATCCACCATGTAGGGTTTATTATGTCCAGAGTTTAAAGATCCAGTGACCAATTTCATATTTATTTACTTTAAGACTCAATAAAATGTTGTTGACATAGAAAACCTGCAAAGCCTACTTTTAGTACACAGAAAATTCACAAGAGGTATCGATAAGGGAATCAATAATGATATCAATAAAATCTTATCAATACCCATCCCTAGATGTGACTGGCAAAAACTATCATCAGATTCAGATTCAGTGCCCCCAAATTACCCAAAATCCATTGAAAAACTCCATGCAAGAAAAATCGCGTTGACCAGTGTAATAAGCCAAAACAGAAAATAAGAAGCCAAGACAGAAACAGGCTTGGTGCATATTATGACATTAAGCAAATGACACCGAAATGTTTTAAACTTGAACGCAGCATATTCGCTTCACACTTGTGAAACAGAGCAAGGCGCTCTATCATATACTGTACACAACAACATGTAAAAACCTTACTGGGTGAATTGACGAATGTACATGGTGAGCACAAAAACACTCCTTGATTTCAAGTAGCTCTATAATATGAAAACATTGAAATACATTTCTGTGCACCCCTCGATCATGCCGGACATGGTGCAGAGAGTCTGGATCAAGCTAAATTATCGCATTGATGTTTGCAGAGTAATGGGCAGGGCGCACACTCAGTGTCTGTGATACCAACCGATACCACACAAACTTTAGGAGATCATGCAACTGCAGCCACCAATGTTTAAGAATGTGCGCCCCTCCAGGGGCATTTGGCAAACATCAGTGTGATAATGTAGCTCGGTCCAGAAACTTCAGCATATCTTGATCGAGGGGAGCACAGACATTCTGCGGGTGAGAAAAGAAAGTTTATGAGTTAATATATCTGCGGTAACCACATTTATAAACACATTTCAATACATTCGGAAATTAAGGAAATTAAAAATCAAGGAGTGTTGTTGTGCTCACCCTGTATTTCTGTAGAATTATTTCATGCCCGGATTTGTCTTGAAATCCTGATCAAATGTATAGCCATGCATGTCAGTCTTGTGTTGAGGAGATGGGCATTTACTTTGTTGATAACCTGCACATCTGCGTTCCCAGGACCCAACAGGTGTTTAAAATCCACATCCTCCCAGCTTCTTCCCAGACGCTGTTACACTGCTGAACAAAATTCCACCGCCTGTCTTACACATGCACTTTACCTCACAGTGTATGTACTTCTGCACAACATCTGTTCCTGCTTTACACTTTGAACCAGTTTACACAAACCGTGTGCAATATACACTTTATATATTCTATAATTACCAGACTACAATCATTTGCAGTCCTGTATATCTATATATTAAAAGCCAAGTGGCCTCTGTGTACATGCATGTGTACATGACTTCGTGCGTAAGTATGGCTTCAATCACAGAAAAACTGGGGATAGCTGACATTTGACGTTTGGTATGCTGATGTATTTTGGGTCAAGGATGAATGCAGCGACAACAGACAGTAATATTTTTGGAGAAATTAGGGATATTAGGTCACAACAGTAAACAATAGACATTGAAAATTAATCTCTGGACTCACACACCATACCAGCAGGGGGTGTATTAAAAGTGAAGTGGCCTCTGTGTGTGTGTATGCATGCATGCATGCATGCATGCATGCATGCGTGCGTGTGTGTACCTTTGAACACAGAGAACTGGGGATAGCTGACATTTGACGTTTGGTATGCTTATGTTTTTGGGTCAAGGATGAACGCTGTGATAACAGAAAGTTGATAGGACTAATATTGTTGGAGAAATTAGGGATATTGGCTAACAACAGTGAACAATGGACACTGACAATTACCTTCTGGACTCACATGCCATTGCAGTAGGGGGCGCTAAATCATCTATATATTAAAAGGGAATCAAATCAAATCAATTTAATTTATATAGCGCCAAATCACAACAAACAGTTGCCCCAAGGCGCTTTATATTGTAAGGCAAAAGCCATACAATAAATACAGAAAAACCTCAACGGTCAAAACGACCCCCTATGAGGAAGCAATTGGCGACAGTGGGAAGGAAAGCGGCCTCTGTGTACGTGTATGCATGCGTGCATGCATGTGCGTACCATCAAACATGGAGAAACTGGGGAGACCTTATTTGTGCCATTTGGCATACTTATTATATAATAATAATATTATTATATTATTATAAACACTGCCAAAACGGAACATTGATAGGACTAATATTTTTTGGAGAAATCATGGATATTACTAGGGTTGCATATTGAAAACTGGTTCTTTTCGGGTATCGTTAAGAAATTATTCAATCCACCGATAAAATAGTCTTTTTGCTTAATGATTCCCTTATCGGTCCTTCAGAGTGGTCAGTGTTTTTTAGGGTGCTTGTCGGGAAAATGATCATTTCTCTACGTTGATTACAAACCCTGCAGCGGCTCTGTAATCAACCTCTTCTGCAGCGCGACTCCACTTTGAAGCATGAACCAATGAAGCAGTGCTTCGATCCGCTGGCTCATTGGTTCTTTGATTCGCTACTCTTCAGAAGCGGCAAGTCCACTTCTTAACCCCTCTAAACGCCATTAAATTTGTCAATCGTGAGTCACTTTGTGTGGATTAAAGTCACTAACTGGGACTCTTGTCTTGTTGCAGTCAAGAAATGAGAACCGTCCTCCATTCCGTTGGCACAGCTCCAAACGGTGCACCACTCTGCCGAGACAGAGTCTAGTCAGAATTAATAAGTTCAAGACGAATTGCCACTTTCAATAAAATGACACTGTTTCCAAACGCTTTAATACAGACAATAAACTACAATCGACAAAAACATTTTTTCTTCCCAAAATGAGACGTCCTGCATTCTTCATGAATTGCATCCTGACATGCAGCACAGTCAGTTGCAAGAGCTCAGCTCAGATTTATGGAAAGACATTCATGCCAATGTCTGAAAGGAAATGCTTTTGACAAAAACTACAGATTTTGCTTATTTCTATTTACGTCCAGAGATCAAGGATCCACCATGTAGGGTTTATTATGTCTGGAGTTTAAGGATCCAGTGACTAATTTCATATTTATTTAAGGCTGAATCTCAATTCTACCCCTCAGGCCTTCCCCTTATCCCTTCCCCTCCATTTTGCGCGTGCACAAGAGACAGAGGGGTGTCTCAATTCTCTTTTTGGAGTGAGGCGGAGGGGTAGGTGGAGGGCTACAAACCCCTCCAAACAGAGTGAATCTGGATGCACGCTCTGTTTGGAGGGGTAGGAGGAGCTTACCACTGTCTCCAAAGAAACAAACATGGCGCCCAGAGCTGCACAAATGAAAGCAGCTTTCATTACAAATTACGCTGTTTAGAAAGTTGCCAAAAAACTTTACAGTCAGTTGCCTATGACAACAACGTGTATGCTGCTGGATGCATGTTGCATATATTGTCGTTCTGAAGAGTAACTTCACTCATGCACCGAGGCGTTATAATGCATATACACACGAACACTATGATAAGACACTTTTATATCTCACAACGGAGAAAAATCATGATAAAGGATAAGCCACGTTAATTTGTATGTTCATAAATCTTTGGATAATATCAATCCCTGCTGTTGGATTTCAAGGTCTGTAACACGTGTGTATTTTGTAAACAAACAGGGAGCCTTGAGCACACTCGACTCCTAATAAACTTTCAGGCAGAAAATGAGAAGTTTCCCCAATGGGAGTAAGTTGGAAAATATATACACACACATGTATATGTGTAACACATAACCTGATGTCCTAATAGACTGCTATTATGTGTCAAGGAAATTTCTAAAGGAAATAGGGCTGGATGCAAAAAATGGGAGAATTTGAAAAAGAAATATAAGGTTAACAGAACTGGATGCACTCCATAACATACATACAGGTGCTGGTCATATAATTAGAATATCATGAAAAAGTTGATTTATTTCAGTAATTCCATTCAAAAAGTGAAACTTGTATAATGTATACATTCATTCCACTCAGATTGATATAGTTCAAATGTTTATTTATTTTAATTACTAATTAATTCATGCATTAATTAATTAATTAATTACTAATCAATCAATTAATGATCAATCAATCAACATTATCATTACTATTATTAATGATTAATTATTAGTAGTATTATTAACAAAAACTAATTACAAATTAATTAATTATTAATACTATTAATTATTATAAATTATTATTATAAATTACAAATTAATTAAATTAATAATTAATACCACAAAATTCTCCTACGTGATTGCGATGCATCGAAGAAATCTGCAACTTCTTCTATTTCTTTGCATTTACACAGAAAGGTGAAAAAATAAAGAGAGCAAACTGCAACTTATGCAACAAGTCGATATTGATAAAATCTTATCAATACCCATCCCAAGATATTACAGACCTGGTAAACCCAAACAGATAGTGCGAGTGAACTGGGATCATCTGAAGGAGCCCACTGTCTTCAACAGATCATCAACTCAACTCACATCTGTATACTCAAAGACTGGATCTGAAGACCCATTCCCCTCCCCAACCCCAACTGGTGCCATCCTGGATGTCTGTGTGGACTTAATAATTCTCAAAACCTTGATGTTCCACTGTATTGCTAAAAATGTTTTTGTATGGCTTAAGTAGTGGGTCACCCCTTTGAGTCTGGACTGCTTGAGGTTTCTTCCTCAAAATCATCACAGGGAGTTTTTCCTTACCACTGTCGCCTGTGTGCTTGCCCTAGGGGTTGGCAAGGTTAGACCTTACTTGTGTGAAGCACCTTGAGGCAGCTTTGCTTTTCTGGGATCCATGTGGAGATTAGAGGCATTGAACCAGAATTGGCAATGTTCAAAGCTTCAATTGCTGAAGCTACAGTGGGGAGTTGTGGCCTGAAGGTCTTAGGTGCCTCAATTGCCAGCAAACCTTGAACACTGTGGTGGACACCGGTGGTCAGGGAAGCTATCCGACTGAAGAAGAAATCCTTCCAGGAAATGTTAAATTGGAGGACTCCAAAGGCAGTTGCAAGGTACCAACAGGCCCGAAGGGTGGCAGCCTCTCTTGTAAGGGAGGTAAAGCAGCAGGTGTGGGAGGAGTTCAGAGTAATCATGGAGAAGGACCTTTGGTCAGCACCAACGTGCTTCTGGCTGACCATGAGGCACTTCAGGAGAGAAAAGCAGGGAACCATCCAAGCTGTCCACAGTCAGGATGTGGCTCTACTGACCTCAACTGAGGAGGTAGTCAGGCACTGGAGGGAACACTTTGAGGAACTCCTGCATCAGACTGGAGCACCCTCTATAGTAGGGGCAGAGCTGAAAGCTGATGGGGGACCATCATCAATTTCCCTGGTGGAAGTCACTGAGGTAGTCCAACAACTCCAGTCGAAAAGCCTCGGGGGTTGATGAGATCCATCCAGAAATGCTGGTTCTGGTTGTCGAGGGACCATCTTGGATGAGATGTCTCTTCAACACTGTGCTGAGGTCTGAGACAGTGCTTAAGGAGTGGCAAAGTGGGGACTAGGGAATATGTGCCAATTACAGGGGCATCACACTACTCAGCCTCCCAAGTAAAGTCTATTCCAGGGTGCTGGAAAGAAGGCTTCGGCCAACACTCAAACCTCGGATTGAAGAGGAACAATGCAGGTTCTGTCGTGGCCGTGGAACAACCAACCAGCTCTTCACTCTCACAAGGATCCCAGAGGGAGCCTGAGAGTATGCCCATCCAGTCTACATGTATTTTGTGGACTTGGAGAAGGGATATGATTGAGTACCGTGGGACATGCTGTGGGAGTATGGAGCGAGGGTGGCCCTTCTCGGGGCCATCCAATCTCCGTATTCTCAAAATGAAAGCTGTGTTTGAGTTTTCAGCAGTAAGTTGGACTAATTTCCGGTCATGGTTGACCTCCGTCAGGGCTGCGCCTTGTCACTAATCCTGTTTGTGATATTTATGGACAGGATATTAAGGCATAGTCGGGGTGGGGGGTGGGTGTCTTCAGTTTGTTGGGCTCAGGGTCTCATCACTGCTTTTTGCAGATGATGTGATCCTGTCCCTCATCGGCCTGTTACCTCCAGCACTCACTGAGTTGGTTCATAGCCAAGTGTGAAGTAGCTGGAATGAGGATCAGCACCTCTAAATCTGATGCCATGGTCCTCAGCAGGAAACCGATGATTTCCTGCTCCGGGTAGGGAATGAGGACTTTCCTCAAGTGAAGGAGTTCAAGTACCTCGGGGTCTTTTGTTGATGAGTGAGGGGACAATGGAGTGTGAGAATTGCCAGAGAATTGGCCCAGCAGGGACAGTATTGCATTCACTCTGCTGTACTGTTGTGACAAAAAGGGAGCTGAGCCAGAAGGTGAAGCTCTCGTCAGTCTTCGTTCCTACTCTCACCTATGGTCATGAGGCTTGGGTCATGACCGAAAAAACTAGATCATGGGTACAAGCAGCCAAAATGGGTTTCCTCAGGAGGGTGGCTGGTGTCTCCCTTAGAGATACGGTGAGAGGCTCGATCATCCGTTGGGAGCTTGGAGTAGAGCCGCTGCTCCTTCGCATTGAAAGGAGCCAACTGAAGTGGTTCAGGCATCTAGTAAGGATGCCCCCTGGGCGCTTCCCTAGGGAGGTGTTCCAGGCACATCCACCTGGAGGAGACCCAGATGGATGACCTGGGGAAGACTCAGGACTAGGTAGAGAGTTTATATCTCCACACTGGCCTGGAAATTCCTTGGTAGAGTCAGAGGTGGTTAATGAGGCCTGGGAAGGGGAAGCTTGGGGCCCCATGCTGGAGCTGTTGACCCTGCGACCCAATCCCAGATAAGCGGTTGAAGATGAGATGAAATTATGGAACAACAGTGAATAATGGTCACTGATAATTAGATTGTGGACTCATACACCATTCCAAATCATTATAGAAACTTTGCAGAATTACTCCACCCTGAAAAATGTCAGGCTACCTATTTATAAACACTACCTGTGGATCCGCACAGGTAATGTGCTGGTATTTATTCATACACTACTATATATTCTGATATTTGTATGCCACTGTAGTAACTTATTTATACATTACTGTACATACCCATCTGTATATTATCCCTCTACCTCACTCGTAACTGTACATATTATTCGACTGCACTTGGTATTTAATGCTTGTTTTGCACTTTTGGTTAGATGTCAGCTGCATTTCATTGTATTTCATTCTTGTAATCTGCACAGTGACAATAAAGTTTAAGATAATGTAATCTTTTTTGATTTGTTCCATTTATTTATTTGTTTATTTATTTTGATAGAGGGACTGCTTTTAAATCTTTAATCTTCTTGCAAGGGCCAACTTCAACTCCAATGAGAAAAAATGTCCTCAATTCTGTTTTAAGATGATCGAGTTTATAGCCACATATAATCTATATGGGACAAGTAATGTGTCTAAATGGTTTCTCAAAGAGAAAAAATGTGGCCATAATTGTTGTGTTTTTTAAATATGTTTGTTTTTTGTGGGGGGGGGTTAACTAACATTGGCTCAGTTTCATTTTGATTGCTAAACTGCTTTCATTGTGAAATTGTCAGCAAAAGCTTTATATTGAACACAAACAAGCAGAATATGGAAGGTTAGGAGAAAAGCTGCTGGTGCTTTCAGAACTGTAGCAGCCAAAAAAAAAAAAAAAAAAAAAAAAAAAACAGCAGCGCCACTATGCCAAGGTGTTCAAGGAATCCCAGAAGATGCAAACACAATACCTGGTCTTCCAGTGGAATGCAGTAGTCGCATTCACAAAGCTCGCTGAATTCATCATCACTCTGCTCCTCTTCTGAATCACTGCTTTCTTCAGAGGTCGTTCTGTCCTCAGTACTACTTATATGCATGTCTGCATCGTTTTCCTCATCTTTCATTTCTTCTGAGACAACACTGTAAATAATATCCTGAGGTCTTATTTCTCTTGAAATTTCATTTAGCCCACAGTCGTCATCTGACACTGGAGTTTGGCTTTGTTCACTGGATGTGTTTTCCACAACAGAGACGAGGACAAGGTTTTTACTGACTTGATTAACTCCAGTCTTTCCATAGATGACTGGTTGACGATCCTCTTGAGCATCCTGTAATTCAGTCTGGGTCGGGACAAAAGCTGCCTCTTCACATTCATTCCTGCAGGCATCATCGAATTTTTCACTGATAATCTGATGACATGCTCTCCCTTTCACAAACAAGCTGTCCGGAGTTTGTTCGACGGAGGACTGAATGCTTTTTATCTGATAAGCATAGTATTCCTCAACACCTTCCTCACAAATAGCATCAGCTACGAGTGACCAGTATGGTTCCTTCTCCAAACATGTGAGAAATTCGTCACCTTCGTCAGTGATGAAATTTAGCTGCTCTTCATTTGGCTCTTTGTTGCCTTTTGCATCATTTTCACCATCTGAACTTTTTTGTAAGTCGATATCGTCAAGAGATTCATAACTCTGAGCTTCTGATACGTCATCCTCATACGCATCACCTTCAACAGAAATGTCCTCTGCACACGGGGCACACATATTGTCCTCATAAACACAAGAAGGACACAGGTCAGCTTCAGCATCTTTGACACTGGATGCTTCCTGAACATAATTCTCACGTGTGTCAAACTCTCCATCAAATGTGTCTTCATCATTCAGCACCTCACAGATCACACAGTTCTTATCACAGGTCTCATCAGAAACACATTCATTAGCTTCAGTTTCACTCTCTAATTTACGGTCTGGTAGTAGTCCTCTGAGGTATCAGATCCATCATATTCCTGAAATGCATCTTCTTCCAGGGAAAGTCTCCAGAAGCATCAGACCAAGAGTCAGATTCACCAACAGCAGTTTCCTCTTCGGTTTCTTCAAAACTACACGGCTTATTTACACAATCATTCTCGGCCTCAGATTTTTTAAGATACAGGTGATCATGGATACCTCCTCCATCAAAGCAGGAGATGTAACAGTGCCTCTGTGCAGATACACGCTCGAAATAATCAGCTCTGTCAAAAAAATCAAAGTAATCCTCAATAGTAACATCAACGGTGATATCTTTATCTCCATCAATAATTGTGCCATCAAGAATGCTTTGTTCTGTTTCCTCATCATCTTCAAAAGAGTCCCACTGGGTCTGTTCATCAACCGTAGTCTTCCTGGGCTTCCCAACAATCAGAGCAAACATCAGAAAGAATACTGCCATCAGTAAAAGTCTTAAATGACTGTTTTCAATGGAAGAACTATCTGAAGACGCATCTTCTTCTGGGCAAAACTCAAGCTGTCTGAGTCGCTTTGTGTTGACACCTGGACACTGTTCACTAGTTCCACGGTGTTGACTCCTGTCATTGAGGATGATGTTTCTACACACTTCACAGAGCTCTTTAATTATATCTAATTTAATTTGTTGCTGAAGTGTCTCTTCAGTGACTTGGTCTTTTTCACACACTTTATTTTTCATAAAATAAACTTGAGGCATGTTTGGATGCAAGGACTGTAAATCTTCTTCTGTATAAAACTGTTCGTCACTGACATCAGTTTGACTTCCCACATCGTGTTCATCACACGGATCACTTTCGCTGTTATTGCATTCGGTTTCACTGTGAATTGTGTAACACTTGCAGAGTTGATTCTCACAGTCGCTGCTTTCACTGGTGTCTGCATCATTTTGCTCAGGTATCGGGCTCTCGTACTGATTTTTTGTGTTGTGAATATGATTTTGAATTTCAGAACACTCGCAGAGTTCACTGCCACAGTCCAGTAATTCACAGGTGTTAGGTGTGAGAGTTGTCACGTCGCGTTGCTTGGAGCCCTCAGTTGATGCATCTGGCTCATGTCAAAGCACTCTAATTGCTGACCAGGATGCTCACACTGTTGTAATAATTCAAGGAAGTCTGTGCATTCAGGTGTTAAATCAGACATTCTACACTGCCCAAAACCGTTAGGGTTCACTGCCAATTTGTCTGGTGCAGACTTGAACTGTTGATTGGAGGGCTTAGCTTGCTGGAATAACTGGAGGCGTTCTGCACAACAAGGGCTACATTTTGAGGCTAAAACTATGCTTAGCACCTTGCTCAGCAGACGTGCAAGGTTTAAAACACTCACAGTGTTGAGCACATTCATCAAAGGCTGGCTTAACCCCAGCGTGTCACAATGACCCAATGATAGAATCAGTTTCCAAAAAAAAATCCCTCCAGTGCTGAATATGGTCAAAGATCACCGAATGCCCAGTTCCATATGGGCAGGAATCTTCTGTAAAATCTGTATTCATATTAAAATCTTCCACGCAGAATATGGAAGGCTCCAGTTCTCTGCCAATAATCTTCTCTGTGTAATCCACCAGCGCTTTCATGCCAAGTAGAGCACTTCCATTTGAAGAGCTGGTTAAATCTGCAACTTCACGGTTAATGCAATGTCATGGCATTGCATGACTCCTGCAGATGACTCTCCTTTCCCAGACACTTGACTTTGTTCAGAGTTTTTCAAGTGCATCTCTCAGTTTGGGCTACGATCTTCAGAGGGTCTTGATTCAAAGACCGTGCAATGTCCAAATGATTGGCAGTGTCCATTCCCAGCTGATATTCACATGACTGTTGAGGGGAGAGTCATTGAGACCACAGCCCATTTGAGTAACAGCAACAGGAGCAGCATACACGCTGACATGACAGGTTGTCATAACCAAAGCTGAGACGAGCACTTGACTCGACTCCCCTCCCTCCCACCTCCTTCAAACTCTGCGGGAGACCAATTTATTTTGGGGGCTTGGAAAGATGTGACAAATAACTTCTGAAATATCAAATCTCTATAAAAGGCTGAAGTAAGACATGAATCTGAAACAGACACCTGAGATCACCCAAGGATTTGAACTCCTGTCTATATACTTGTAAAAAAAAAAAAAAAAAAAAAACTTTTTTTTTCTCAGAATACACTCACTTTATCCACGGGAGGGACTGTCGATTAACCAAAATGTTATATGAGGAATTAGTGGTCTGTCATTGCTGGACAGGAAACTACTGATGTCTCATTACATTTAAACATCATAATCATTCAATGCCTTTCATATTCAGTCATTGCTGAAACAATAATTCTCTCATGGCATTGTTAAATATTTTTCCATTGATGTATTTCTACAATTGATAATGTCTTTCACTATGACTGTGGCACGAGATACGAGTTTTCTTCATCCTTTCAAATAATTCCACGGACAGTGGAAGTTGTGAATAACAAAAGCCCACAAAGACATTCTTTCATAAAAGTGAAACTGAAATATTTTAATTACATTTTACTATCCAGCTTCATTACAAGTAGAAGATGTTTACTATCAGTCTCAATACAACATGCATTAAAGTGTTCTTAGACGAAAAACTTGGGGTAGCATCCACCTCTACATTATGTAACCATCTCTACATTAATATTTACCTCCGCCAAGGAGGTTATGTTTTCAGTCGCGTTTGTTTGTCTGTCTTTGTCAGCAGGATAACTCAAAAAGTTTTGAACAGATTTTGCTGAAATTTTGTGGAGTGGTTGGAAATGACAAGAGGAAGAAGTGATTAAATTTTATTGGTGATCCAGATCATGATCCGGATCCCGATGCTAGCACGTTAGCATGACTATGGCATTTTCAATGTTAAAAGTTAGCATTAAGCAGTTGCAGCTGTCATCATGTTTGGGTGCATTTGTTTTCGAATTGTAATATTTCTTAATTTATTTTTGTTTATATATTAATAATCTAATGATCATTATATACAATTTTAGAGAAAGAGACAAAAAGAATTTTTTTTGTCTGTCTGTTTGTCAGCAGGACAACTCAAAAAGTTTTGAACAGATTTTGATGAAATTTTGTGGAGTGGTTGGAAATGACAAGAGGAACAAGTGATTAAGTTTTAGTGGTGATCCGGATCACGATCCAGATCCAGGAATTTTTTAAAGGATTCCTCACCATTGCGGGATAGGGGGAATTTTGACATTCTAGTTTCTAACTCCACAAAAACAAGGCAGAAAAGCTTGAAAAAAAAAATAGGGTGTAACATAGTCAAATGTTATATCAAACAACAAAGTTTGGTGATGATCGGATTCGGATTCCGGATCTGGTGATCCAGAATATGCAAAAATATAGGGAAAATAGAAAATATGTCAGTGTGAGGTGACAAATGAAGCTAGAGATGCACAACTAACACCAAATTGTAGCTGAATCTGTACTGATTCAGTAAGGTGTCATCAGATTTGATGTAGCTTCAATGGGAATCTCTTTAAGGTCAGCGACCCTATGGCCTTGGCGGAGGTTTGCACTCTCTGAGTGCTTCTAGTCTATACATTAAACAGGATCAGAATGCTGATCTGTAAAAGAGACACATGCACAACCTACCATCCCTGGTTCTCAAGACCAGGCACCTACTTTACTCTATTCTACTCTTCCTTTTTTAGATATACCTTAGTATACACTAGTAGAGTTCTACCTTAGAAATGGAATATATTCTAGAAGACTTACCTTACTGAATTTTCATGCCATATTAAGAGATTAGAAAATTATTTTAAGATAAAAGATGATAATCAACATGACTTCATGAGAGGCAACTGACAAAATGATTTATAATAATCACAGAATTTTTTTTAATCAGTTGTTATTTGATTTTGTTATCAGATACTTTAGTGGGTGGATAGAAGGAATATGTGGTAGGACTTTATATTTTACAGTACCTTTCAAGAGTTTAGACACACTGTCCCATTGTGTCCAAACTGGTAGTGTATATATGTATGACTGGTAGTGTATACATGTGTGTGTTTGTGTGGGTGTGTAAAAGAGCAGCTGTGCGATAATAAGTTAACTAATAAAGTTAAATAGTGCAATATAGTATCAGGTAATGTTGATGATTGTGCATGAGACAGATGAAAAAAGGAGACAATATTCTTCAAACATACCAGATAATGTTCTTCAAATACATACAGTTTGTGCCGGCATCACCGGATGAGAGGTAGCAATGTTGTAGGTGTGGAGATATGGTGGTATTGCTGAGGTGTAGTTACATGGTGTCTGGGGCACATGGTTTGTCATTGTTGCAGCATACTATAATACCACAAACTTGAAACTGTGGACACACTGACATGGACTGCTTATGCAATCTGCTATTGCAACATTCCACCAACAAGCATGACAACTGTCCTTTCTCCCATCAAACCAACATTATTAGGCATTAAGATCATGCAAACATGTATCATATGTGGACCCAACACTGGCAGTTTAACCATCAATTTTGTAAAGAAAAAAAGGATTGGCCTACAAGCAATACCCCACCCTGGAAACTGTACACTATGTGCAATCTAGTGGAAGGAGTGCATTGTTCTTTGGCACAAAAGAACATCTCTTACTACTTCTGAATAGATACTGAAGTCCTGCTATTCTCACATTACTCTATATCGGCATAGTTTTTCCATTGTGCTAAAAGATTTTTTGAGTAACCAGCTATGCAATATTATACAAATAAGGAATGTTTGAGTTCAATGGTACGAATAATTCATAAGGTAAAAGATGGAATGTTCCATTCAACTCTGCTTTGCCTCGTTGAATGGAACATTCCGGCTTTCACCAAATTAAATAATCATTCCATTGAAAGAATGAAAAAACATTCATTATTTGTTTTATATAATGGTGAAAATAGATCCTTGTCATTTGATATTTTATTAATTTATAAGCAACAGAAAAGGGACTTACATTTTGGTGCTTTGACATCAACAGTCCAACACGAACTTTAAATAGGTGTCCACAATTCTTCTGTCAACTTGGAAAAACTGTTAGATAGTTCAAAAATAATCGTGACGATGCAGTCCATGATGCTGTGCACTGACTTCATGTATTTCCAAAAAAAAAAAAAGACTATGTATTTCCTCAGGCCAGTGAAAAATCGCATCAGAAATTCGTTCAGCTTTTCATCCTAATCATGCCTCTCAATGGCTTACAGCATAGTGGATTTATTTTGTGTGTGTGTTAAAAGAATTAGCACCATCAAGTAGCTCCTTCAAATCGTCGTCCATCAGCAAAACAAACTCCACCATGTTTAGCTAAACACTGCCCCCTGTAGTGTGAGCATGTGCGGTGGTCGGGGCATTTAGTGAGGTCCTCGGATCGGCCCCGCCGGGGTCGGAACACGGCCCTGGCGGAGCGCCGAGAAGACGAGGAAGTAAAAGTCGTAACAAGGTTTCCGTAGGTGAATCTGCGGAAGGATCATTTCACATAGCACCACAATTTCACGCTAAAATGAACTATTGCACGGTAAATGAAACACAATGACAAATGGTATGAATAATCCATGTCACGGGACATACAAGCAACCAATCAAATAAGGATCCACTCAGCCGTTATGCAAAATTTCATATACTGCATCAGACGTCAGTCTGATGTTTGCTTATATCCACTTAAAAATAAATAAATAAATCAGGGTCACTGTACACAAGTAACAGTGTACAAAAAGATGCATATATTTACGTGCACTGAGATGACCATGTGTTAAAAGGGATAAGCCAAAAAGAAATGGCTTAATATCCCCGAAGCATAACTAATTCCTTCATCAGTTTTCTCTACATTTTCTGTAATTACGGTGGTGACACATGGAGCCATGGTGGCCACAGGCCTGCAATACTTGAACAATGGTCAACTTGGACAGCAGTCACAAAAAGCCATGTGTCCAACGATAGGTTGTTGTTTCTGCGTTCTCTCTCGCTTAGCTGTCATTAACGATTTCCTAACTTCTTCGGAAAGCCAGTGAATGTCTGAATGTTGAGTACTTTTCAAAGTTACAGTGCATGAGTCTTAATAATAGGAGAAATGTGCCTGTAAACATAAAAAGACTTGAGCCAAGAAACCATGCAGGTTGTACATCACACTGCTGTCAATCATTCTGGATCATGTTGCTCTAAGATTATGGAGGGCAAGAGACAGCTGCCAGGCCAGGACAGAATAAAAGATGGATGATGAGAGATGATAACGACTTACTTTTGGCAGAGCCCCATTTTCGTCTGCTAAGAGGGGAGCTGTGCTTTTTAGTGGCTCTGATTCTTTGTGACAGAGACAACAGAACAGACTGTGGAAAAGGCCTCGGCTATGGGGCTTCTTCGGGGGGGATGCATCAACGGCAACTGAAAGGGAGAGAAAAAACAAAAAACTCATAACAAAACTAATCTACAGTGATCCTGTGTGGCAGAAAGGCTGAGGGCAGAAGCAAAGCTTATAAATACACACCCCTTATACTATACAAATAAGAAATATATACACACACACACACATATATATATATATATATATATATATATATATATATATATATATATATATATATATATACATATACATACACACACACACATAGATATATATATACAGTAGTGTTCGGAATAATAGTAGCGCTATGTGACTAAAAAGATTAATCCAGGTTTTGAGTATATTTCTTATTGTTACATGAGAAACAAGGTACCAGCAGATTCAGTAGATTCTCACAAATCCAACAAGACCAAGCATTCATGATATGCACACTCTTAAGGCTATGAAATTGGGCTATTAGTAAAAAAAAAAAAGTAGAAAAGGGGGTGTTCACAATAATAGTAGTGTGGCATTCAGTCAGTGAGTTTGTCAATTCTGTGGAACAAACAGGTGTGAATCAGGTGTCCCCTATTTAAGGATGAAGCCAGCACCTGCTGAACATGCGTTTCTCTTTGAAAGCCTGAGGAAAATGGGACATTCAAGACATTGTTCAGAAGAACAGCGTAGTTTGAATAAAAAGTTGATTGGAGAGGGGAAAACTTATACGCAGGTGCAAAAAATTATAGGCTGTTCATCTACAATGATCTCCAATGCTTTAAAATGGACAAAAAAAAAAAAAAAAAAAAACAGCCGCGTGGAAGAAAATGGAAAACAACCATCAAAATGGCTAGAAGAATAACCAGAATGGCAAAGGCTCACCCACTGATCAGCTCCAGGATGATCAAAGACAGTCTGGAGTTACCTGCAAGTGCTGTGACAGTTAGAAGACGTCTGTGTGAAGCTAATTTATTTGCAAGAATCCCCCACAAAGTCCCTCTGTTAAATAAAAGACATGTGCAGAAGAGGTTACAATTTGCCAAAGAACACATTAACTGGCCTAAAGAGAAATGGAGGAATATTTTGTGTACTGATGACAGTAAAATTGTTCTTTTTGGGTCCAAGGGCCACAGACAGTTTGTGAGACAACCCCCAAACTCTGAATTCAAGTCACAGTTCACAGTGAAGACAGTGAAACATGGTGGTGCAAGCATCATGATATGGGCATGTTTCTCCTACTATGGTGTTGGGCCTATATATCGCATACCAGGTATCATGGATCAGTTTGGATATGTCAAAATACTTGAAGAGGTCATGTTGCCTTATGCTGAAGAGGACATGCCCTTGAAATGGGTGTTTCAACAAGACAATGACCCCAAGCACACTAGTAAACCAGCAAAATATTGGTTCCAAACCAAAATTAATGCCTCACAGATGTGAAGAAATCATGAAAAATACTAGTTTAGTGATTCACAGGATTGCTAAAAAAGCAGTTTGAACATAATAGTTTTGAGTTTGTAGCGTCAATAGCAGATGCTACTATTATTGTGAACACCCCCTTTTCTACTTTATTTCATTAATAGCCCAATTTCATAGCCTTAAGAGTGTGCATATCATGAATGCTTGGTCTTGTTGGATTTGTGAGAATCTACTGAATCTACTGGTTCCTTGTTTCCTATGTAACAATAAGAAATATACTCAAAACCTGGATTAATCTTTTTAGTCACATAGCACTACTATTATTGTGAACACTACTGTATGTATAAGACCTCCACATACAGGACATGGTAAACTGCATAACTTTTTTTTAATTGCTGATCTCACCACATCTTAGAAGTGAAGCAACATAAACCCCTATTAGTACTTGTCTGGGAGGCTACTTGGGAACACTAGGAGCTGTGACCATGTTTCTCCACGGAGAACTGGAGCTGCATAAGGAAGGGAAACTGGCATAAAACTTGTACTAAATCCCACCACTGATCTGTACAAGAGCCACTGTGGTGACCACAGACAAATGGAGAAAAAACTAAATAAATAAATTTAAAACTTAATTCAATAAAATAAAAAAGCTAATTGCAGGGTTCTCCATACTGATCCATAGCAGAGAACTGCACCTTCATTACCTGCTTATTCCTGCTACTTAATGCCTTCTAATTTTTTAGCTCCTACAGTATGCATGCAGATCAGTTTATCAAGGCAAAAAACAAACAAACAAACAAACAAACATTTTTGCTCAATGAAATCACCCTACGATGAATTTCACTTGATTGGAAGTATTTTTTGTTTTCTCTCCAAGATGAAGTGTCCAGTATGATTACATCACTCATTATGTGCTCACCTTTGTCGTTGAGTTTGTTAATAAAAATCAGGGTTCTCCCCAGTATCTTTAATGAACAGCTATAAATAAACTTTTGGTGTACATTTTCCAGAGAGTTGTGGACCTTGATCTCATCCATTTCTGCAGGCAAAGACAACAAGACAAGCTAACTAATGAATGAAATCTGAATAAATGTAGCAGGTTGGATCCCTTACATCATGCTTGTCAACAGGTTTGAAGATGAATTTCTACTAAAAACTGTACACACAATGTTAACGCTTTTGTAAAAATTAGATGCTGTGAAATGTCATTTTCATCACTTTTGTGTATTCATAAGTTAATTTCAGACATTACGTAATACAAAGGCTGCATAGGTCTTCACTTTCACTGATTCCTAACTTACTGTATAATGCAGTAAGGTCAAGGCAAGGATACTAGCTAAAATGTATGATACAACTTTCAGCTTTATCTCTTCAATCTGGACTAGTGTCCTCAATGTTTAGCTCTTGATTTGTCAACCTATCTGGTTTCAATTAAGCATCTGTCCATTTGCCATTATATTTATAACTCTGGTTTACTGGAACAGATTGGCAGCCAGCCTCATGGCTACTGACAATGTTCATCCATTTAAGAAACTTCTAATGGTCTTCTTCTGTAGTAGGCCTTCCTCCTATTTGTATTTGATTTTTTAAGTGTGTTTTATGTTATTTGTCCGTTTTCACTTTTTGGTCTTTACTTCATGTCAAGGTAAATTGCTTCGGCCATTCAATAAGCCTTGTTTTATATTATTCAGGAGTTTGACCCAGTCTCTTTTTCCCCGTTTTCTATTTTGCTGACTTTGAATAACAATAACTCTTGATTTGAAGGGAAAAATTAACTCAGCAAATGAATTATATAATTATAAAACTGCCAAAATGCCCAAATCATAAGATCAGCATCGCCGTTCATTATTATTGTATATCACACTGCTGGCCACATGCTTAACAAGAAAATTAAGGGAGCCACTTAAGTTAAACAAATACAAGTCGTAATGCTGAAAATGAGAGAACACAAGTAAAAAAAATAAATGGAAACATGAAATGCAGGCAAAATTAAACATAAATCAGACTGCAGGCAAAATGATATATCTGTTGACATGCTAAAAAGAAGTGCATGAATAAATTACATTATAATAATAATGATGATGATAACGTGGCATAAGACACAAAAAAAAATCAGAGTCCGATGACAACCCATTTTGGAGATGCTTTATGTTGGCAATAAAATGGTACAGATGGTTTTACGTTTATCCTTGAACAAGTCTGGCTCATTTTCTAATACTATTCCCAACTGGGTTTGGCCTGTTGACTGCTTCATTCAACTGGGGATGAAAGAGGATGAAGCCATTGGATGGCAGTCACCACAACATACTTCTCTTAGGCCTGAGATGAAAAGTTTATGTGCAAACATGTGTGAAGGAATTGGGCAGGTGAAGCTCATAGTGTTAAAAAAACATCACGCTACTCATTGAATTACCTCTTCTACTATTACACACAGACTGCTTAATATAGCCTCTCAGAGAGCAGCTGCTGACAGTGGTTAATGATAGCAAGAAATGTATATAGCGTCATATACTCACAACAGGTCATAAATAGCCACAAACAAAACCTTGTTGTGTATTAGAACCACAGCTGAGGGCTGTTTTGCAGAGGCAGTATTCAGAAATGCAGGATAACAGAGCAAGTGAAGCTTGAATTCATTTATTCTGTGTATCCTGCCTTTAAACATTTCAAGCTAGCCAAGCCAGTTTGAGGAGACGTGATGAGGTGAAGCCAGATTCAAGTAAGTCACACAAAAATGCCTTCAAGAGACCACAAAGTCAATGATAGCACCAAGAATCCTGCAATGGAAACTATGCATTTGAGGTATTTTAGACTCAGTGAGTAACAGCTACCAATGGTCATAATATGTAGGAAAGGAAACACAATTGAGGTAATAAAAGAGAACAAAAAGGTGTGACAGACAATAGCCATCAAACTGACTGCTTACGTAGGCTAAAAATATACATCTACTGACCACTACTCTTAACTAAATCCATCATCATTATACCATTCAAGCAGTCACTCGCCATTTCTACATATTAAATGTTGTACACCTTGGCTTAAAATTGAAAAGTGGATGTAAATGTTACTCAGAAAATGTACTTTAATCATTAATTACCACTACTAATTCACTATGCCAGAATATTTATGTACTGTATATCTATGTATGGAATGTACAAATACGAGGGCTGTCAATAAAGTAACGGTCCTTTTTATTTTTTTCAAAAACTATATGGATTTCATTCATATGTTTTTACATCAGACATGCTTGAACCCTCGTGCGCATGCGTGAGTTTTTCCACGCCTGTCGGTGACGTCATTCGCCTGTGAGCACTCCTTGTGGGAGGAGTCGTCCAGCCCCTCGTCGGAATTCCTTTGTCTGAGAAGTTGCTGAGAGACTGGCGCGTTGTTTGATCAAAATTTTTTCTAAACCTGTGAGACACATCGAAGTGGACACGGTTCGAAAAATTAAGCTGGTTTTCAGTGAAAATTTTAACGGCTGATGAGAGATTTTGAGGTGATTCTGTCGCTTTAAGGACTTCCCACGGTGCGAGACGTCACGCAGCGCTCTCAGCCGCCGTCGTCAGCCTGTTCAAGCTGAAAACCTCCACATTTCAGGTTCTATGGATCCAGGACGTCGTGAGAGAACAGAGAAGTTTCAGAAGAAGTCGGTTTCAGCATTTTATCCGGATATTCCACTGTTAAAGGAGATTTTTTTAATGAAAGACGTGCGGACGGGTCCGCGCGTCAGGACGCAGCCGCCGCGACGCTCCGCCACAGGAAAAACACCTCTGTTGAAAGCCTTAAGGACAAGTTGGAACATGTCCTGCCTGTTAAACAATTTCTCATATACTCACTCCACTGAAAGCCATCAAAAGCCGCCTGGATTTTACAAATGGTTATCAACACGGAGGTGTTTTTCCTGTGCCGCCGCACCGACGCGCGGACCCGTCCGCACGTCTTTCATTAAAAAAATCTCCTTTAACAGTGGAATATCCGGATAAAATGCTGAAACCGACTTCTTCTGAAACTTCTCTGTTCTCTCACGACGTCCTGGATCAATAGAGCCTGAAATGTGGAGGTTTTCAGCTTGAACAGGCTGACGACGGCGGCTGAGAGCGCTGAGCGATGTCTCGCACCGTGGGAAGTCCTTAAAGCGACAGAATCACCTCAAAATCTCTCATCAGCCGTTAAAATTTTCACTGAAAACCATCTTAATTTTTCGAACCGTGTCCACTTCGATGTGTCTCACAGGTTTAGAAAAAATTTTGATCAAACAACGCGCCAGTCTCTCAGTAACTTCTCAGACAAAGGAATTCCGACGAGGGGCTGGACGACTCCTCCCACAAGGAGTGCTCACAGGCGAATGACGTCACCGACAGGCGTGGAAAAACTCACGCATGCGCACGAGGGTTCAAGCATGTCTGACGTAAAAACATATGAATGAAATCCATATAGTTTTTGAAAAAAAAATAAAAAGGACCCTTACTTTATTGACAGCCCTCGTATTCCTCTCCTATCTATCATCTGATCTGTAGATTAGGAAATGGACACATACAGACAAAAAATAAATAATTGGTAGGTCAGTGAATGTACTAATGTGAACTTTGAACATAAGTAAAAGTTTACTTTTATATGAAAATTTAGAGTATAATAATTGGGAAGGGGGGGTCTTTTCAATAAGATGATGAAACACCCTAACCCTGTCAAAAATGAAATTTTTAAAAATGGGTGCATGAAAATTCTAAATTTTTAAACTCAGATCATGTTGTGTTCTTTGTAGATATCTGTGGTGTGTAAAAACAGTGTGACAAAAATGTCTACTATAAACCATGACTTAAAAGACCTGAAAAATGCCTTTTTCTTAAGGTAAATTTGTAAACGATTGATAATCCATAACAAAATGTGCTGATCTTGGTGTCAAACATTTTTCATTTTATGGCAGTGTTGGTAGAAGCACGGACAAAATTATCAGTTTATCAGTTATTAAAGCCTTTCTGTCAAAGAAAGTTTTTCCCAAATGTTGTGATGCATGATCATACATAAGACCCCACACTTGCTTGATCAAAGATTGGCCAAATATGAAACACATGGACATCATAATGGTTACAGTACTCTTGTGACCATATCAACTATAAGGTCAAGGTAATAGCTGTTTTGACCAGATGTCCAATTATGATGATAAATATGAATTATGTGCATCTAGGACCTCTTTACAGGTAAAACTTTGCTAGGAGTGAAACTTTGGGGAAATGTGTAAATTGTGCATCCCAGAATATTATCGGGGTTGCTTTGTGAGAACTGTTTGCTGAGCATTTGTCTAATGATACAAATCTTCCTCAGATATTTGACATTTTTTATGCACGCTCTGTTTGGCTGATTTACGGTCTGATATTTTCTCATATTGGACCGTTACCATGACAATCGATCTAGACTGTGTATCAGGTTTGTTTCAAACCAGAAAGCTAAAAACACGATTAGAAAAACCAAGTCAGACATGAACATTATATAACATTATATCTAAACAGCATCAGAAAAAACACACAGCCTGAAAGCTTGCCAGCTAGCGACCGGATCATCTGTTAGCAAGTTCTTCATTGAGGTGAAGAAACCAAATAAGTCTATCAACCTTACTTGCTCCGTCTGTATGGGAGCAAAACACACTCTATGCAGTGTACCATAATAATGAATTTAATTTTCAAGGTAAGCGGATAATGTTCTTTCAATGTTCACAGCCATTTTTGTTGGTAAATATGAACACCTAAGCTTAAAGGCAGTGGTAATGTTTTCATTATCGGTTTAGCTTTTCAAATAACTTTGAAAACCATCATCAGATCAATTATCTTCCAATACATTTTGGTCCGATAATTTTTAGACCGCTAACATATTATTGCAAGCTTAGTGAATAAAGCTTTAAAAGTTAATAAACATTTTTAAAGTCTGATATCAAAGATTTTAGAGCCTACCTGATAAATGTTTTGTAGTAGACATACAGTTCTATGCTCTACAGACAGAGAAGAGCTGGTTTCAGGAGAAACAGCTCTATCCTCTGCAATCAGAGGAGAACTGGTCACAGAAGACAAACAAAATAAGAGCCAAAAAAATAATTTCTCTTGACACCCTACTAACTAGCTGGCAATATCACCCAAGTCATCCAGAGACATACAGTTTTAACTTATGCTTAAAATTTTAACCAAACTCAATTCGGACAAGTTATTTTAATGAACGTCACGTCTGAAGTTTTATAAAGTGAAAATATCAGCTATATGTTTTAGTTTTAAAGTATTGCACTAATCTTAAAGGTTGTGTGGACATGGTGTGTGCACAGTGCATTATGGGTACCGTAAAAGTTCACACCAGGAGAAATGCATTTGAGACACTCTGATCAGGCTCCACACGGACAACAGCATTAAACCCTTTGTATATTGTGCCTAAAACTCTTGTGAATATATTCTCTGGGTTTATAAACATTGTTATTGTGTTTGTTTATGTAAAAATGCCAGAAGGAGCTCAGGTTGCTTCTCCATTATTTTCAGTTGGAATCACTGTGAGCTGCAATTGCTTCCCGTTTGCTCGATAATGTCCTGGTTATTGTCCTTTATAAAACTGTTTCTCGTCTTTGTTCCAGAGTAATATATATAAGATGTCTGAAATTTGGTTTGTGTTTATTAAATTCCATGCCGACATGGATTATTTGGAATATTTGTTTTGGCAAGTTTTCTCTACTGCCATCTACTAGCCAGTAGTGTTCATGGCAGTATTCGCCCTAAGTATTGACATATTCCATAATCCTTTGGGTGCCAGAGAGTTGTTGCAGCTGATGAAAATAAATAAAAACGTACATTTTTCATACATTTACAATTGTTGTCATGTGTTTTCTCTCTGTGCTGTTTAAACCACAGCAACTCTCTGGTGCACAAAGGATTATGGGTTAGGGTCCGAGCACCTGGGTGCCAGTAGATGGCAGTGTTCTTGCATTTTGACCCCAGTTGTATCAGACGGTTGTCTAATCACAACTTGACTTTTGGCTTTTGCAAATGGCTTCTTTTTTTATACATATGAAAAAAATTGCATATTTTACAAAAGCACATCTATATGTAAACCAACACATGTCACATTAACATGTTTGTTTTTATATAGAATGAATGGGTCAACCAACCAGTGTTAGCAGAGGCTCATTTTACCCATAATCCCTTTGCCATCTGAGTGTGTTTGTTACAAAACTTCAGAATTAGTGCATTATTTAAAATTAAAAGATATGTGTTATATTTTAACTTTGTACAAATGACAGAATTGTCATTAATGTAGTTATTCTATCCAGAATAATTTGATTTATCAATTAAAACCATACTGTAAGTCAAAACTGTTTTATTTTCGAAGACCTCTGCCTCACAGCAGAACAGCTGTATGCAGGTAAGGAATAATTACTTTTTTCTGACAATGTGGTGGTCAGGCTCCTTTTGCTGCAGTAGAGTAAAATATGTAACAAACAGGAGCTTCCAGCAGGGGGAACAAAGACAGAAGTGGTGACTGCCTGATTTTTGGGTGGTTTATCGGTTTAGCTTTATAAAAGATAAATTTTCAGTTAGCTGATTCGCTGTTATCGAAGCTAACTTTTTGGTTAGCTGTGCCCACCACTGCTTAAAGGTATAGTGTCACTGGATTTTTAAAGATTTCAGTTGTAAAAAAAATCTTCTTTGAAACCACTAAAATTTTATTCCTTAGCATTTAGGTAAGGGATTCATAATATCACTCACTCACTCATCTTCAACCACTTAACTGGAACCAGGTCATGGGGATTCATAATATTGCTAATATGATCAAAATTCATGCTGCCTGGAAACAAATTAGATTTTCAACCACCGAGGGGGAGACATTCAAGGGATCAGCTACTATGACCAACATCTGGTACATTTTGAAGTGATTTGCAAGAAATCCTATGGATGTTAACATAGGATGGGTCACAGGTAATCTCAAAACCTCACACATGCACACATGCGCTTCGTCCTCTACTTAGTCTGCATGACTGATGAAGGAAAAGACAATATTCACTGTGGAATTCCTCCCACAGATAAATATGTCCTCTTCATTAAAATGAGCTGTAATTTTGCAACTTGTTACAAAAATAAACCTATATTATAATGCTTGGATTTCAGTAAAACTAAGTTTTCTCAGTTTTGTGAAATTTAAAAGGTGCTGTTGCTTTAGTTCTGTGGGCCACAATATTATGGACTACAGTAAAACTCACATATAATGGATTCAGGTGGACCAGCAAATTTTGTCCAATATACTCAAAATATTGACAAAATCTGCTATCTGTATAAAACAGACAAAATCTGTTATATGTATGTAACGGATTAGTTACAGTCAGAAGGTGCTGAATGATCTATGAGGAAACCCCAGCACCAATTAGGCTTACGTATTCCCTTGAATAAATGCTTGACCTTGAATAGGGGCCTGCACATTTAATGGCTGTGTTAAAACTTCATCTGAAAAAATAAACACCCGCCTTAAATAAGTGATGGGCATTAAAAGGATTACATATGGTCTCAACTCAAACTTTATTTATTGAGCACATTTAAAACAACCAAGGTTGACCAAAGTGCTGTACACATTAAAACAGGATAATCAATAAAATGCAGCAATTACAATAAACAGAACTAAAATACATAACACAATACTATAAATAGAACTGAATCATTTTCAATTTCAATTTAATTTCATTTATACAGTGCCAAATCACAACAGAGTTGCCTCAAGGCGCTTCACACCAGTAAGGTCTAACCTTATTAACCCCCAGAGCAACAGTGGTAAGGAAAAACTCCCTCTGAGGAAGAAACCTCAAGCAGACCAGACTCAAAGGGGCGACCCTCTGCTTGGGCCATGCTACAGACATAAATTACAGAACAATTCACAGAACAATTCACAAAACGAATATACAAGAAATGCTATTGGCGCAGAGGACACGAGGATCACCAACAAGAATACAACTCCCATCTCTGGATGGAGCTTCACCTTAAACAGAGAGAAAAACAGAATCAGGCATCAGAAAAACAAGAAATACTGTATATTTTGCCAGCATTAATCAACAAGAAAAACAGAAGAAATACTAAGGTGATCGCCAGCCACTAGCCCTAAGCTTCACTAAAAGACATAGAATTTAGGTAAAGTTGAGACCGTGGCATGCTCCGTTTCCTAATAAAATGAATTAAAGGGGTAAGAAGCGAAAAACAGAACTATACCAGTATGCTAGCCATACAAAAGGGAAAATAAGTGCATCTTAAGTCTGGGCTTGAAAGTCTCCACAGAATCTGACTGTTTTATTGATGCAGGAAGATCATTCCACAGAACAGGGGCATGATAAGAGAAAGCTCTGTGACCTGCAGACTTCTTATTCACCCTAGGGACACAAAGTAACCATGCACCCTGAGAACGCAAAGCCTGGGCGGGTACGTAAGGTTTAATAAGTGAAGGGCGCAACACATCTGCACATGCGTGGGTTAAACGGGGGCAAAAATCCCAACTACCAAACTCACACCGCTACCATTGAATTTCGTATACAGTAGCATTAGCGGACTGTAAAAGTTAAGTCTTACAGGGATTGTTTCAAAGGCTTTAAGCCTTAAGCGACGCATACAATAATGACAGGTGTGCATTCTGCTGTTTTCAAATGCTCAAATAGAATTTATAGGCTTGAAAGTTGGCTGAAAAACACACGATTGCAAAGCTCCGCCGAGTCCACACAAAGACGGAAAGAAGAAATGTGGTTGTAAACCTCCATTCATTCTACACAATTTCCCCACAGAAAAGAAAGATCCAGACGGACGTAAAAGACGGACTAAAATTGTAAGCTTCTTGCACACATTTATTTTGTCAATATCCTGAGACTGTGCCAAATTATAATGTGGCTGATGACGCCGTTTTCGTGCATTGGCTTATGACTGTAATGTCGTGCCATGAATGACGTGGCACGTAATATTGTAAAACTGACATGTTCTATAAACAAAGTGCATGCATGCACATATTATGTCAACTTATCAAAACAAACGTGACACCAAAGAGGTTATATGTGAGACCCACCTTACCCACCTTCCTTGTAGTCATTACGAAGCCGGCGGAGTAGCGATTTCTCATCCCTGCTTAGCAAATACTCTGCAATATCCACAGTTTCATCATCATGGACCTCAAGATGGCGGCGCGCATGGGTGCAGCGGCTTTTAGCTCTCCGCGCTACAGAGGGTGATCAAAACGGCCCAGGGGATCAATGGTTGCTCTCTGCCCAGCCTGGAAGACATTTCCAGCTCTCGCTACCTCAGCAGAGCTGCCAGCATCAGCAAACACACATCCCACCCCAGCAACCACCTGTTTGACCTACTACCCTCTGGCCAACGGTATAGGTCAATCAAAACTAGGTCGAACAGACTCAGGGACAGCTTTCTCCCCAGAGCGATCACTGCACTGAACAATAACAAATCACTCTAATCTGCACCTCTCAAGTTTCTTGTGCAGTATCTTAAACCATGTGCAATTTTTCCATGCAATATGATTCCACAGTTGTATATAATCCTCGTTTTACAATTTACTTGGTCCACATTTTATTTTATCTTATGTTTATATTAGTTGTACATATACTCTGAATAATTTACCATTAAATTTCACTATCTTTTATAGTGGCTAAAAATTACTCGCGCCACGGAAAGCACGTTTTTGGAGTTACACTCAAATCTCGTTGGAATGCAAATTACAATGACAACAAAGGCAATTCTGATTCTGAGTTTCAGTCTCTGGACTTAGTCTAACCATTCGTCAGTTGCCTTCAAGGGGTCAGAAATTTGTTTGTCTCCAACTATCAACAAGGACTGGTCATTTTCGACAGCGGCGCTCTCTTCCTCCTTTGTCGGCACCAACGGTAGTTTCTGTAACAATGCAGCACACGCAAGCACAGCCAGCTCTTTTTTCCATTTCTGTCCACTGCCGTATGTAGTCCTGGTTGTAACAGGCAATCCGCAGAGCTTACAAAAACGCTTTAAATCCCCAACTTTCCAGTGGTTGAAATGATCCAAATCACAGCACTCCTCGCTGCTTTCCGTCGTCATAGCTTGTGGATTGGTAGTCGAAAAATTTAGCGTACCCATAATACACCGCGCGGCCCGAGATGTGCACTTCGCTTATTAGATCAGCTAGGTAGGGAGCTGCAAGTCCATGAACAATTTTATAGACTAGTAGCAGAACCTTAAAATCTGATCTCACTGGGACAGGAAGCCAGTGAAGGGATGCCAAAATGGGTGTAATGTGGTCGAACTTTCTGCTTCGTGTCAAAAGTCTAGCTGCAGCATTTTGAACCAATTGGAGAGCCCTAATGCTGGACTGCGGTAAACCAGAAAATAGAACATTGCAGCAGTCCAATCTAGAAGAGATAAACGCATGGATCAGGGTCTCAGCAGCAGCCATAGACAGGATGGGACAAATCTTCGCGATAGTTCGCAGGTGGAAGAAAGCAGTCCTTGTAATATTTCTAATGTGGAGATCAAAGGACAATGTAGGATCAAAAATTACCCCAAGGTTCCTCACTTTGTCAGTGTGATGTAAGACACACGAGCCTAGGCTGAGCGTTAACTGGTCAAATTGATGCCAATGTCTCACTGGACCAAGAACCATCATTTCAGTCTTATCAGAGTTTAAAAGTCGGAAGTTTCTAGACATCCAACTTCTCACTGACACAAGGTATTCTTCTAAGGAGTTTATGTTAACGAGATTACCAGCAGTTATCGGCATGTATAACTGAGTATCATCAGCATAGCAGTGAAAGATAATCCCAAAACGCCCCAATATGTGCCCAAGGGGTGCTATATAAAGCAAAGAAAAGCAGGGGGCCTAATACGGACCCCTGTGGAACCCCAAATTTCATGTCACTAAGGTTAGAGGTAGTATTTCTGTACAAAACACAGTGAGAACGACTGGTCAAGTATGACGTCAACCATGCAAGGACACTCCCAGTAATCCCAAAATGATTTTCCAGCCTATCAAGTAGAATATGATGATCCACGGTATCAAATGCAGCACGGAGATCTAACAGCACCAGAACTGTAGTGGTGTCCGAATCCATTGTAAGCAGAAGATCATTCACCACTTTAGTGAGAACTGTGTCTCTTTGGAATAATATTTTCTAAAAGCAGACGACTGCAGTGGCTTAAAGAAATTATTCTCAGTAAGATAGTCCACGAGCTGCCGTGACACCTCTTTTTCCAGAATTTTACAGTAAAATGATAGATTTGATATCGGCCAATAGTTTTTCAATACACTAGGGTCAAGATTAGGTTTCATCACTGTAGATTTGAAACATTTAGGAACAGATCCAGAAGTTAAAGAAAGATTAATTATTTCCAGTACAGTCGGCCCAAGAGTGGGCCACAGGTCCTTAAATAGTTTTGTTGGTATAGGATCAAAAAAAAATCAGGTTGTGCTTTTTGTTGATGTTACGAGTTTCGACAGCATGCCTAGTGAGATACTATCAAATTCTGTAAATCTTGGTAATACCTCAGTAATGGTGCCCACGTCAATAGCAGGGTGTAGTGGCTGGGTTAAGGCATGCTGGGATATGTTTAACCCAATGTCTTCTATTTTCTTCTCAAAGTAATCCAGGAAATCTTGTGCTGTAAAAGGAGAGCAAGCTACAGGTGGTTGTCCATGAATACGTTTTGCCATCGTGTCGAACAAGAACTTTTGAATTATGCTTGTTTTTGTTGATCAAATCAGAGTAATACGAGGTCTGTTAGAAAAGTATCAGACCTTTTTATTTTTTGCAATAACCTTATGGATTTGAATCACGTGTGATTGCATCAGCCAAGCTTGAACCTTCGTGCGCATGCGTGAGGTTTTTCACGCCTGTCGGTTGCGTCATTCGCCTGTGAGCACGCTTTGAGTGAGCACTGGTCCTCCCCTCTCGTCGGATTTTCATTGTGAGGAAAATGTCTGAACGGCTGGAGCAGCGCTGTATCAAATTTTTCCAGAAACTGTGAGAGACAGCCAGGTGGACACCTTTCGGAAAATTCAGATGGCTTTCAGGGACGATTTTATGGGCATCACACAGATTAAGGAGTGGTACAGCCGGTTTAAAGACTCCGCACAATGGCAGGGGGGGCGCCGCACTCCGAGCGGAGATCGATAGGCTGAAACGACCACATCATTTCCAAACTGAATGCTGTGTTGATCCGGGACGTCGTCTGACTACCAGAGAAATGGCAGAAAAGGTGGACATAGCACTTTCCCGGCACATTCCACTGTTAAAGGAGATTTTGTCATGAAAACAGGAGCAGAGGAATTCACCATGGAGCCGCTAATGGCGCAAAACGAAAGCACCTCCGTGTTGGTCTCACAGGACATGTGACATGCCCAGCTCTTCGACAATTTCTCAGATACTCACTCGACTGAAAAGCCACCCAAAGCCGTCTGAATCTTCCGAATGGTGGAAGAGCTGGGCATGTCCCGTGAGACTTCCAACACGGAGGTGCTTTTTGTTCTGCGCCATTAGCGGCTCTGTCCTGACGCGGGAATTCCGCCGCATGTCTTTCATTACAAAATCTCCTGTAACAGTGTAATGTGCCAAAAAAGTGCAATGTCCACCTCTCTTGCCATTTCTCTGGTAGTCAGACGACGTCCCAGATCAACACAGCCTTCACTTTGGAAATGATCTGGTCGTTTCAGCCTGTCGATGGCTGCTCGAAGCGTGGCGCGCCGTCAGCCGCTGTGGGCCGTCTTTAATCTGGTTGTAATGCTCCTTAATCTGTGTGATGCCCATAAGATCTTCACCGAAAGCCATCTGAAGTTTCCAAATGGTTTCCACCTGACTGTCTCTCACAGTTTCTGAAAAACTTTTGATGCAGCAAAGCGGCAGTCGCTCGGCCATTTTCCTGACAATGAAAATCCGCCGAGGGGGCTGGACCACTCCTCCCACAAAGCGTGCTCACAGGCGAATGACAACTGACAGACGTGAAAAAACTCACACATGCGCACGAAGGTTCAAGCTTGGCATATGCAATCACACGTGATTCAAATCCCTAAGGTTATTGCAAAAAATAAAAAGGTCCGATACTTTTCTAACAGACCTCGTAGGTCCGCTTTGTAGCCAATAATGCATGCTTATAGTCTAAGATAGCATCATGCCAGGCAAGGTGGAATACTTATAATTTTGAATGACGCCATTTCCGTTCTAGACCTCTTGCCTTATGCTTGAGGTCATGCAGGTAATCATTGAACCAAGGTAACTATGATTTGGGGGAGTGCGGTTTTAACACAGGTGGCGCACTCATGTCGAGTGTAGTTTTGAGCACTGAGTTTAAACTATCCACAAGTCTGTCTACTGATTGGGTATTTGCCAAATGTGAAGCTAAGACATCAGGCAGTCTAGCTTTGAGTTCAGTCTTAGTTAAGGAGTTGATTAATAAAATAATTAAAATATAATTAAAATTAAAATAAAATTTTGCTAGAATTCCACTTAAACCTGAGTAAAAGCCAGAGAGAAGAGGTGAGACTTTAGGGAAGACTTAAAAAACTTGATCGATCCCACAGAACGGATGTGCCAATGCAGGTTGTTCCAGAGCCGAGGGGCCGCAGCCACAGAGGTTCTGTCACCTTTAGTTTTCAGCCTCATTTTTGGGGTGACCAGTAGCAGTTGATTTGCAGGTCTTAGTGCTCTGGGAGGGGCGCAGACATGAAGGAGCTCAGCCAGGTACTGGGGGGCTAGGCCATTAAGAGCTTTAAAAACAAATAATAAAATTTTTAAATCTATTCTAAAAGCAACCGGGAGCCAGTGCAGTGAAGCTAAGACAGGGGATATGTGGTTACACTTGCGTTTGCCAGTAAAGAGACGAGTAACTGCATTTTGTACCAGCTGCAAGTGGTGCAGGAGTGACTGGTCCAGGCCAAAATACAATTTACAGTACAGTTACAGTCAGTCTTGTGTTAATGAAAGCATGGATTATAGTCTCAAGATCTTTACGTGACAGGTACCCTTTTACTCTTGATAAAATCCTTAAATGAAAGAAGCTGTTTTTCACAACTGAACTAACCTGGGGATCAAATTTCAACCTGTCATCAAATGTTACACCAAGATTTCTCACTGATGACCGGATGTTTGGTGTAAGAGGGCCCAGAAAGCCAGCAGGAAAATCAGAGGGACTACTTCCAAACATTATCATTTTAATCTTGTTTTCATTTAAATTAAAAAAAATTGCGGTCAACCAGGACTTGACATCATTTCGACAATCAAGCAATGACTGTACGGAGTCATTGGATTTTGATGTTAAAGGCAGATAAAGCTGAACGTCATTGGCATAACAATAAAAAGAAAGATTATATTTTCTAAAAATTTACCCCAATTACCTTAAAATCCTAAAGCCTGATTTATGCTTCTACAATTCCATAACTCGATGGCCATGCAATGACGTTGACGTGTGGTGACCCTTTTAAAGTTTTCCGTTATGTTGGTGGGTGTCTTAATGCAATTTACCACAGGAACAGTGGCTTTTTCTGGATCAATTTGTCCCTCAACAAACTCCACATCTTTATACAATCATCAACCTCCAAACCAAGGTTATGGTACATGCAATTTCTCTCCATGAATTGCGGGTCATTTGAGCATCATTATAGTTTTTCGACTCCTTGTTGCAAAGTTGGTAATACAGTAAAACTTGCATATAATGGATTCAGGTGGATCAACAAATTTTTTCCGTTATTATCTAAATCTGTTATATGTATAAAATGGACAAATGTACAAAATCCGTTATACGTACAAAACAGAAAAAAATCCATTATATACAGTTGAGCTCAAAAGTTTACATACCATGGCAGATTTTTTTTTTTTTTTTTTTTTTTTTTTTTTTGCTTTTCTGGCCATTATTCAGAGAATATGAATGACAACACAAAAACTTTTTTTTCATTCATGGTTAGTGGTTGGGTGAAGCCATTTATTGTTAAACAACAGGTTTACTCTTTTTAAATCAAAATGACAAGAGAACTACCCAAATGAACCTAATCAAAAGTTTACATACTACTGTACTTAATACTGTGTATTGCCCCCCTTTAACATCAACAACAGCTTGGAGTCTTTTGTGGTAGTTTTGGACGAGGCCTCTGATGGTAAAGCTGCCACTGAATATGTTTTGGACTTTATTTACATCAATTACAAAGAAATACAAACAATATAGCACTTTATGGTAAATCTGCATGCAGTAGACAGTTCTCAAAAACTGAGTGACTGTGCAAGTAGAAGAGTGAGGAAAGCCACCAAGACACTCAGACAACCCAGAAGAAGTTATAGGCTTACATGGCTGTGACTGGAGAAATTATGCACAGTGCAAGCTTTGCATTTTGTATCACCAGTTATCCATCTTCATGATGAACTGGTATAGAGGAGGATTTTCTTAAAAAGAAGACCTGAAAGTTTAGCTACAAATTGCCAGGAGGTAAAACTGAGATGCAAGCCTGGATTTGATCTGTTTTGGTGAAAGAAAATCCTTCTCTGCTCTACTCCACGATGAAGCTAAGAGTAGTGAGTGTTGTGAAATGAGTGTCCTTGAGTGTTGTTAGAAGGAAAGGTGATGTAACACAGTGGTAAACGTACCACTGTCCCAGCTTTTTTGAAACGTGTTGCAGGCATCCATTTCAAACTGAGCAAATATCTGCACAAAAATAAAGTTTATCAGCTTGAACATTAAATATCTTGTCTTTGTTGTGTATTCAGTAGAATATAGGTTGAAGAGGATTTGCAAATCATTGTATTCTGTTTTTATTTACATTTTACACAATGTCCCAACTTCATTGGAATTGGGGTTGTACATACAATTTCCTCCATGAATTGCGGGTCATTTGAGCATCATTTTCCAAATCCATGTTATAAAATCGGTCACATTTGCAGACTTTCTGCTCAACGTATTTTAGCCATGATCAAAATGTAATTGGCAGGTGCACTGCAAAAACTTTTAAAGTATGACGGAAGAGGAAGGAATGAAAACATAAAAGTGACAAATCACAGGCTTTGCTGTCTGCATCATTTAGCACAGGAGTGGGCAACTTGTTCCAGAAAGGGCCAAGAGGGTGCAGGTTTTCTTTGCAGCCACCTACTCCACCAGGTGATTTCACTGATTAACTGATTCCACCTGCTCAAAGTGATATTAATCAGTAAAACCTGAATACCTTGAATATTACATTTGAGCGCTAAACTCAGCTAGTACTCAAACAGGGGGGAAAGAGGTGCATTTGCATCTTAGTGGAGTGCTTGGCTGGAGTGTACTGGCATGTAATGATTTTTAGGTTGCAATTTATACTGCAATTCTGTTATGCTTTTTACTATATAGTACACAGTTCTCATATACAACACTGTCTTTTGTCTTTTTTTAAAAAACTAACTTTGACCTAAACTATATGTTATTGCAGAATAATGCTACATATTTCAAATACAAGTATTTTTTTTTATCATCGAAATGCTTTCTGATTTGACACTAATGCTCATGGTGAATCTTTGAGGCATCCAGATGGTCTCCTTCCAAAGAAATACCTCACTGGCACTGCTGTAATTATGTAGATTTGCAAGTTGAAATGTATTTGCTCCTCTGTGCTTCGCTTAATTGGATCCACATAGAGATAAGAAACTTGGTACCAAGCAAATGAAACTGTAAACCCATTTTTTACACTGATACCATCCTGTCCTATGAGGTAAGACTGATAATAGGGTTACAGCTTTTCCGAAAGGAAGCAACAAGCATGTGCCACTTCAGCATATATTAGTCGACTAGGTTAACAGGAGACTAGCTGGGCCAAATTTGGGGCAAAGCATGCTTCTGCATTCAGTTGCTTCAAAGAGGTCAACTGACTTCTACAACCAGCAATCTGACACGTGGATACTTTATATTCAATTATAATCTGACAACTTGCTTCACACCCCTGCAGAGCAACTGGTGTTGAAGGGTTCTGGTCAAGACTGCCAGACGTCAGGGAGGACTTATAGTGTAGTATGTCAAACGTTGAAATAAATTCCAGTGTGTTTCATCTCAATAACAATAAACTACTGAGTCAAAGTTGTAGAACTATGGGCATATAATCGTAACTACAACAAAAACATGCAACAGTATAGCACCAAACAAGGAATAAAATTTCAAGGAACAGTGACAGATTGTGGGCTGTCGCTCAGGAAATCATTATATTAAAACATCTGGAAAATAGCTTTTCCAGTTTATAATACCCCCTTTTTTGTATGCAGCAATTTAGCAAGTTAAATGAAGAAGACTGCTGCTCACTTTACTTTTCTCTGGCCTCTCACAGTTGGATTGCTGCCATGTTTTGGACTGGTGACCTCTGTACTGCAAGAGAAAGTAGCAAATCAGGGGTAGACAGGAAACCTTGTCAGCACTGCCACCTTTTGGCTGGATTGAAGTTTACAACCCTGACAACATCTGTATGAAAAGTTAATGTACAGTTTTTGCTGGTAGTGTTATGCTCTTCATCATGCTCTCTCTTCATAAAACTCATTGTAATACATTTTGGAAGACTACACTATTCACTACATGTGAGGGGTGGTGGCCATGCAGTTAGTGCACAACATTTCAGTGCAGAAGGATCCCCGTTCAAACCCCATACCTGGCACATTTTTCAATGTAATGTGGAGTTACATCAGGAAGGGCATCTGGCGTAAAACTTGTGCCAATTCAACATGCAGATCCACCTCGGATTTGAGGCGACCCATGCAACCCATGTGGCAAGCATGCAGGCAAGGAAGCAGCCAAAAGGACACTAGTCACTACACAACACTGACATAGTGGACACATTGACATTGTGTGCCCAAGTAACCTACCACTGTCACATTCTACCAATGAGTATGACATGTATTTTATTTGGATGTAGCCATACTATCGCTTTAATTGCAACAAGATAATGAAAAATAGTATTTAATTTTACTGTCTGTAAAAGTGATGATTTGTGTTTACAATAAACCTGATATTTAGTTTGTCCAATTACTTACAGGTTCTGAAAATGAAGCGACTGTGTATTTAAATGGCCATGACTCCTAAATGCAATATTAAAGCGCTGGAAATCACACTGAGAGCCTACACCACAACTACATCTTGATTGCTTAATTTTAACTACATTTTTGTGATATGCACAGGGAAATTAATTTTTAAACATCACTGTTCAAATACTTATGGACCCTACTGTACATAACAGAAGCCTAAAACAAGCCGTACATGTGGCTTTAGTTTAGTTAGTGTATTACACTTTACAACTGGCGTACAACATATAATATACATACAAATGAATACTTAAACTTTGTAAATGCAAGATATAAATATTTATTAAAAACCTACAGAATAAAATAATCACAATGTTAAATTACAGAAAATTTAAAATATCATAAAAAAAATCTAATGAATATTTTAAACATACCAGTGAATGGATATAATACAACAGGTGCACAGCACCCATGCATGCCATCCTACCAAAAGCCACAAGAGTAGAAAACACTAAAAGAAATAATTGAATCATAATTCTAATTTACAAGATATTATTGTTATTTATCTAGAAAATGCTCCCCCCCCCCCCCCCTCCCACCAAAAAAAAAGCCTAAAACCTGTCTACAACTTGGACATCAGCAAAATGATACCCAGGTACAACAATGTGATGTCATATTCCATGCTGAATTTTAAACACAGTTTACCTGCATAGTTTCTCCATTGGGTTTATACCATGAAACCCAAACCATATACAGTGCCCTCGAAAAGTATTGGAACACAGTATTTTACACATTTTAATTTGTTTATGCCATTTCAAATACAAAAAAATACAAAAGAAATACATTTCTAAAATTATCTTCCTTAAACTCAAACTGAAATCAAATCTCTACATCTTGACATAAATTAAGAATGTAAAAGCCAAGGTGATGGGTTACATAAGTAATGGAACGCTTTGGTATAATATCTGTAAATAATCAGTTTTATTGCCAGTTTTCTTCAGACAAGACAGGGGATGGATACATGAACATTTCCAAGTCAATGACTATGTCTTGGACTTTATTTGCATCAATTATCAAGAAATTCAAACAGTATGGCACTCTATGGTAAATCTGTGTGGAGTAGATAGTCCTCAAAAACTGAGTGACTGTGCAAGAAGGAGAAGAGTGAGGAAAGCCACCAAGACACCCAGACAACCCAAGAGAAGGTATAGGCTGCTCTGGCTGTGAATGGAGAAATTGCGGCTAGTGCATGTTTTGCATTTAGTATCCCTGGTTATACAGCTTCATGATGAAGTGGTATAGAGGAGGATTTTCTTTCACCAAAACGTGCACGCTTGCATCTCAGATGTGCCTTCTGGCAAACTGTATCTGAACTTTCAGGGAATCTTTCTAGAGAAAATCCTCCTCTACACTTCATATCGGCTATACCACTACCAAAGCGTTCTATTACTTATGCAACCCATCATTTTGGCTTTTACATTTTTAATTAATTTAAATCAAGTTGTAGAGATTTGCTTTCAGTTTGAACTTAAGGAAGAAATTTTTACATTTTTTTTTTTATTTTATTGTTTGTGTGTGTTTTTGTAGTTGAAATGGCATAAACAAATTAAAATGTGTGAAATACCAAGTGTCCCAATACTTTTGAAGGGCACTGTACGTACATTTCCCCTGCTATTTTTGCTTTTTCTTGTTCAGACAGTAGCAAATGACAGGAAGCGAGAAGACAGAGGTGTTGACATATACAACACCGGTGTGCAAGCACAAGAATTGGACCCTGCACCATGCTGACCACAAATTGTAGCATATAACAGTGTGCAATAATCAATATGCTCAAATGAGTTTACTTAAATTCACTTTGCAGACCACACTGTAGTGATCAGGGCCCCATACTTGTGCTTAGTCTATTTGGACAAGCGTGTAACTTTTCATACGTGTCTCTTGGGTCAATTCAAAGAGATAACGTTGAGTTTAAGTGAACCTCAAAGTCCAAAACAGTAAAACTGTCAAAGCGCTCGTCCTGTTCGGACCCCGCCCCCTTTGTCAAACCAGTTAAAGCTTCTGTTTTACTCCAAATTTGCACAACTTTTTCCGTCTTTGCGCAACACAGGTCCAAACGTTTCTATTTTCCAAATTGATATTTCACCGCAACGCTGTTATTTTTTGTTTTGTTGACATTATAAAGGTCAGCTAGCTAGCTAGCAAGCAAAGCTGAAATTTGTTTCACCTCAGTCAAAACTCGTCAGAACGTTTAAAACAAGCTCATTAAAAGCCTGTGGAGAGTTTCCACGAAGAAGAAAAAGAAGACGGTCATTAAAATCTGCCGGTAACATTTTGACTCTGTGGAGTCTGAGCTCATTGTCATGCGTAGCAGAATAGTTCAGAAAACTTTTGCCAAACTCACCTTCTTCCCGACAAGTCGCGTTTTCTTCCTCCTCCTCAATTGTTACTTGTGTGATTACCGACTGCGAAAGGTCCATTATAAGTGCCGTTAATATTTCATAAAATTACGACGAGTTATGGTAAAAACAAAAAAAAAAAAGTATATTTTGCCACTCCCTGTCCGCATACGCGCATACTGTGCGTTCAAAAAAGAAAACAAAAAGCGCTAGATGACTGAAAGGTGCACGCAATTAAACATATTGGTCCAAAATTCCCTCAAACACAAAGACCGACTAACACACATTTATTTTTTTTGTTTCCTACATGTGCACTTTAAGAAATTCATCAATTTTTACCACGCTAACGTGAAGCTGACGGTTTCAAGGAAGCCCCATTCTTAAAGCCACAATGTTGAATCTGAAGCGCCTTCTTTTTTCTTTTTTTTTCCGTGAAAGCGCGGACTAAATTCAAGAGTTTATAAAGCGATCTGTTTCTTTATCTTTCACAGCGGCATGCACGGACAGCATTCCCTATGAATGCCCTGTTTATGAAGTTTGTTCTTGTGCAATTTTGATGTTTGAATGGGGGAGCCTTGAAACAGGCCGAGAGGAGGAAGTTAGGGACCGTGGTCAAACTGTCCGCACTTTACTTCAAAGTCATTCCTCTCTTTGAAAATTTAAACTCTCCCTAAAGTCACTGGTTCATAAACGTTTCTCTCCAACTTTTTATTAAATACTACTTGTTTATGAATTGTGAAGCATTCATTCAACAAATAATTATTTTTGTGTTCTTAGACTTTTATTTTATTTGATTGGGTATTGGGGGGAAGTTATAAGGAAAAAGTAAATATTGGCAAATACAAAGGGGAAAAAAAGAATGAATGTGTACAGTGTAATGGTACAATTGGTTAGGATTGGTTCACTGGCATAAATGGTAAATGGACTGCATTTATATAGCGCTTTTCCATTTTAATCAGACGCTCAAAGCGCTTTACAATTATGCCTCACATTCACCCCGATGTCAGGGTGCTGCCATACAAGGCGCTCACTACACACCAGGAGCAATAGGGGATTAAAGGCCTTGCCCAAGGGCCCTTAGTGATTTTCCAGTCAGGTGGGGATTTGAACCCATGATCTTCTGGACTCAAGCCCAACACTTTAGCCACTAGACCATCACCTCCCCTATAAGTAAGTTTTTAAGGCATAAGTTCTTTTTTACTTATTTTGAATATTTTCAACAATATTTTATAATTTATAACGGTGAGTCTAAAAACAGTAAAGTGAAAATGGTTAAAAGTACACAAAACTGAATGAAACAAAAACAAAAAAAAAAAGCTAAAATGAGAAAATGAACACAAAACAATTTCAAGTCCAAAAGGTGCCTTGACTCAGGCTTTATTCCATTCAATGAGATTAGGAGCACCATTCAAGGTGTTTGTTATAAAATACATTTTACAAGGTCTAGAAGAGTTAACCAATCAACTACTGTATATCTATCTGTGCTGTACTATTATGCATAGGGCAGAGCCAGCTTTGAAAATATGCAGACGAACAACACAGAGGAGAAAGAGGAGAGAGTGCAAAATCTTGACCAGCAGAAGCTTCCTGCAGCAACCACATGCAGCCTTTGTCAGAAACCATGCACATCAAGACTGGGCCTGTTCAGTCATTTCAGGGTCCACCATCTCATTTGGGAATCAACCATGAGACATACAGTGGCTTGCAAAACTATTCAGCCCCTTGGTATTTCACACATTTTAATTTGTTTATGGCATTTCAAATACAAAAAGTAAACCAGACTTCTCAATATAGAAATGTCTAAAATTATCTTTCTTAAACTGAAAGCACAAACTGGAGCAGAGGAGGATTTTCTTAAAAAGAAGACCTGAAAGCTCAACTACAATTTGCCAGAAGGTACATCTGAGATGCAAGCCTGGATTTGATGTTTTAGTGAAATAAGACCCTCCTCTATACCACTTCATCATGAAGTTGTATAACTAGAGATGCAAAATGCAGAATTTGCACTGTGCACAATTTCTTCAATCACAGCCACAGAAGCCTAAAATTTTTTCTGGGTTGTCTGGTTGTCTTGGTGGCTTTCCTCACTGTTCTCCTTCTTCTCTTAGTTGTCCAGGTGGTTTCCATAGTAGAGAAGCTTGAATCTTCGACTGGACTGGGTTGCTTGATGCGCGGACGTTTCGCTTCAAATCGCAGACGCTTCTTCAGCTAAAATTCTTGCTCTGGTGGTCTGACTTGTCTTGACCCTTGTAGAGAGCAAACAGAAGCCACAAAAGCTGGAGTTTTAAACCTAACCAGACCCCTCCTACCAAGAGGCAGACTGCTATTGGCTAGTGACTAAACAATTGCATTAATTAGCACCTATTGTGCTCTAGTTAGCACCCTCCTAATGACAGGGTAGCTGTCCCTCCTAACGATGGGACTGATGCCTCTCCTGATGGCGTGAATGACTCATTGAGTCATTCACTCCAATAGCAGTCTGCCTCTCGGTAGGAGGGGCCTGGTTAGGTTTAAAACTCCAGCTTTTGTGGCTTCTGTTTGTTCTTCTCTACAAGGGTCAAGACAGAAGTCAGACTACCAGAGCAAGAATTTTAGCTGAGGAAGCTTCTGCGATTTGAAGCGAAATGTCCTCACGTCAAGCAACCCAGTCCAGTCGAAGATTCAAGCTTCTCTACTAAAGAACTGTCTACTCCACACAGATTTACCATAGAGTGCCATATTGTTTTTATTTCTTCATAACTGATGTAAATAAAGTTCAAGACATATTCAGTGACTTGGAAATGTTCATGTATCCATCTCCTGGCTTGTCTGAAGAAAAGTGGCAATTAAACTGATTATTTACAGGTATTACACCAAAGGGGTTGATTACTTATGCAACTCATCATCTTGGCTTTTATATTTTTAATTAATTTATATCAAGTTGTAGAGATTTGTTTTCAGTTTGAGTTTAAGCAAGATAATTTTAGAAATTTTTATATTAAGAAGTCTGATTTACTTTGTTTACTTGAAACACCATAAACAAATTAAATTGTGTGAAATACCAAGGGGCTGAATAATTTTGCAAGCCACTGTAAAGGGAGAAAAGCAGGGAGCCTAAGACAGAACCTTGTGGAACACTGAATTTTATGTCACTAAGGTTAGAGGTAGTGTTATTGTACAAAACCCGATTGGACAGGTATGACATCAACCACGCAAGGGCACTCCCAGTAATCCCAAAATGAATTTCCAGCCTGTCAAGTAAAATATGATGATGCACGGTATCAAACACATCACTGAGATCTAACAGCACCAGAACAGTAGTGGTGTCCATTGCAAGCAGAAGATCATTCACCGCTTTAGTGAGAGCTGTCTCTGTGGAGTGATATTTTCTAAAAGCAGACTGCAGTGGCTCAAAAAGATTATTCTCAGGAAGGTGGTCCACGAGGTCCCATGAAACCACTTTTTCCAGAATTTTAGAGCAAAATGATAGATTTGATGTCGGCCTATAGTTTTTCAATACGCTAGCGTCAAGATTAGATTTCTTAAGTAATGGTTTAATCACTGCAGATTTGAAACATTTAGGAACAGGTCCAGAAGTAAATGAGAGATTAATAATTTCCAGCACAGTTGGTCCAAGAATGGGTTTTTGAGGCACAGAGCTTTTAGCCTAAATCCAGGCTTCAAAACATCTGTGCATGTTTGTGAATAGACAAAATGATGTGCACAGATGACTAGATTAATGATTTAATACAGTAATTAAACAATACAAACAACAACATAATGGATACCAAATATCAGATTATCTTCCATATCCTTGTTATTTCTCTTAAATTATATGATATTTTATGGCAAAAGAAATACAGAACCTTCATTTATTGTCAAAATATATCATTTTTAAAAAAGAATTCACCCCAATACAAGTCATTGACAAAATATTCTAAGGTTTTTATTTGGAGCTAAACTTAAGCTATGTACAACTTTGACCACAGTATTAACATTTGTAAGAGGAAACACAACTGTAAAGAACACTGGCTGATTAGTACAGATGTGCTTTAGAAGCTCCATCACAGGATGTCAACCCGGGCAAAGGACTGGTCTGTTCCCAGGTTATTCTCCACAAACACCTCATACCTGCCGGCATCAGACATCTTTGCATTTTTGATGGTCAAGATCGTGTTGGTGTCTCCAACGTCAAAAAATATCCTGCAAGGTAGTACAGTAGCACCAATCATCATTTTTTTTTGGTCTATACGTTCACTTAAATAATGCTATGTGCACTACCAGTCAAAATGTCAGGCATACATGTGTGTCTGACCTTTTGACTGGTAGTGTAGGGCAAGGACAGGATTAATAGAGTCAGAAACTGGAAACTTCACAAAACTAGGTCAATAAAAACTACTGCATATTCAGTTCTGAAATTTAAGATTCTGGTAGATACAGGTGAGGACTAGTGGGCCTCCCATTTTAGCCTATGCTGCCATCTTTTATTATGCCAAATCATTATGACAAAATAAAAACTGACAGGACTATCAAGTTACTGGTGAAGATCTTTTGCAAACTGTAGGTCCTGCTTGTTACTAAGGTGATTGTCGCTTGTATTATTATCAAACTCCAAAATAATCCAAACCAGCACTGAATTTATTCTCCTAGCAGGTACTGTTTACCGTCAGTGGTAACACAACAGGTATTATTATAGCTCCATGCTGTGAACTTCATTTCCACCATACTGGATCCCACTTCTTTTTGTATATACAGACCTATGAAGCAAACCTACCTGTCATCCTCTTCAATGTCTTCTCCATCTTTTAGCCAGGCAACATCTGGAGGAGGCTCACCACTTATCTCTGCCTTGAGCACCACTGTCGTTCCTCTCTTGGATTTGATATTATCTTGGCCTTTGCAAACCTTAGCAGGGACTAAAAAGATAATAAACAAGCATTACACCAACCAAATGTTATCTTATGAAGAAGCATATGCCCTCATGTAGATGTGTCAGGGCCTTTGGTTTCACTAGGAGCCTGGCACTTTAGTGCACTTTTTTTTTTAACCAGTATTCGGTGAAATCTGAAAACCATTCAGTCTGATGATTTGGAACTAGGAGCGTAACAATACACTAGTATCCATATTACGATACACCTATCACAATTCCATACATAATTGCATCACTGTTCCCACTAATTGTGTAGAAAATAATCTGTGGTGAATATTACAGAAAAAAACTATTCAGAAGTATGAATTGTTTATTTATTATTATTGTTCATTATTTATTTACTATTTGTATATTTCATAAATCATTTATTTTTCTTCTGCAAGAAGTTATTTCTTCTGTGCAACAGTGGAATTTTCACGGTATCGCAATAGAAATTAAAAATAAAATATGATCTGATACAGGCTTCAGGATACGACTATCACAATACACAATACATGATTACACCTATAGATTTTGTATATTATTTTTGATAATTAAATATATCATTTTAAAGCTGCACTTTGCACTATCACTCCAATGTCCGACTTCCTGCAGAGGTGCTGATGTTAGTGGACGTCCATCCACAGATCAGTGCTTCCAGACAACAGCACAAGACAGCATGCAGGAGAGACACAACACACACTCAGCGATCTGAATGATATCTGCGTACATTCCATTCTCCACCCCTGAATATTTCAATGCATCAACCCCCAGGCTGCTTTGAGTGGGGCAAAAAAGGAGCAGAAAGCAGCACAGACCATCTGCACCATTTTTTTCATAGCTCACAACGCATTAATGACAGTGGTCACATTTTATAATGTAGTCTGAATATTGCGCTGTCTGTCGGTAGCTGCACAAAACAAATGTTTATGATGCTGCACTTGTACAAATGCAACATGTTAAATTTTAACTCACTCCATTCTCAAAATATAACATAATACTAAAATACCCTCGGCCATATGAGCACTGTCTTCTTTATAATTTGCAGTTGTTTAATTGGTATCCCAGTGCTATATATGCAATTATACATTTATTGTTATTTAAATGAATTATTACGATCCTGTTGTCTTGCTTACAATTTGTACATGTTCAGTAGAGCTCCTCTATCAATCAGTCAGTCATAAAGAATATTTACGTTCTGAATTTTTGACAAAAGCAGAAGTTATCTTTGAGTTAGCGGACGTTAGCATACACGCTGACGTCTGTGAAATGTCTTGCAAATCACTCCAGAGGTGTTATCAGGTTACAAAAACAGCGTTTTCAGTTTTAGAAATGTTTATTTCCATCTAGCTTTTACATAATATATGACAAAGCAGTTACATTTGCACACAAACGAAACGTTTTACAGCTAGCCTGTGACTTCACCACGCTAACGTCCGCGAAATATCTTGTGAAACACTTCAGAAGTGTCATTAGGTTCCAAAAACAATGTTTTAAGTTTTAGAAGTGTTTATTTATCACAAACCTTTACAGAATATGAGAGACATTATATAAACACATAAATGAAGCGGTTTTACAGAGACCTGCCACTGACGTCATGTTGCTGCTCTACTCTGATTGACTGTCACCCCAGCACCCCAAAAACAAACAACAAAAAAAAAAGGAACAGAATGAAACAAAGTGATTTTATAACCTCTTAAAATAGGTCAAGGTTAACCATCAACATACCACAATTCCATGACTGTTACTTCATAAACACTTCCAAATAGTAGAAAAATCTAAGCAAGAACCCTCATGTTATAAACATCTCCAAGATATGTCACAAAGTTCATATTTGAACTCCTGCTTAGTCTGTGAGACACACCCACTGAGCCAATCTGGATATTGTGACACACCTACATGATCTGTGGATGAGAGGCAGAGAAACAGGAGAGGGGGCGTGGCCAGCTCTTTTCCATTTAAAGCAACAGGCTCAGCAATAGCTTGTATTTTTAGAGACCTTTTTTTTTACACAAACATCATTGCGTTTTAGGACACCTGATGATGACCCATGTTAGCTGACTGAAAATCTTTGCAAAATAACTTTTTAATGCTAAAAAGAGGGTATTTCTGGTGCTTGAAGTGATTAAATTAAACTGACCAAATTACAAAATGCTTTCACACACTGGTAAATAATATTGTGACAACAAATGGCAGTTCCTGATATGAGGCTGTACAAACCTTCCACAAGAATACAAGCAGATCCAGCCGTTTGTCCAAATGGATTCTTAATGGTCACAGTGTATTTCCCCAGATCATCTAGAACTCCATCTCGAACCACGAGTGCCACAAAATCTGGGTCTTCAAAAACATAGCGGTACTTGGGTCCATCCTTAAGCTCTTTGCCTTCTTTGTACCAGATGATGAAAGGATCTGGAAAAGCACTAACTCTACACTCCAGCTTTGCAGCACTGCCCTCAACAAGCATAACATCTTTGAGATCCTGCAGGATCTTGGGAGGCCCTTTCTCCCGTAGCTCTTTGCGTGATCTATGTGGCACACAAAAGGGCTAAATTAATTCCAGTCACAAAAACAGAACGCAAACATGCACAAAGTATTAACTGACAAGAAGGCATGATTTGGTTTGTGTGATTTCAGTTGGGATGATCTGTTTTTAAGCACATTTGAAGAAAAATATAGTTGGGTTTTTTATGTTAAACATCCCAGAGATTCTTCTTCTGTTAGGAAAAAATTTGACCTAAAATGACTTCTGTCACATGAAAGAAGTCCATTTGTGGACCCCTGCTAGCGTTGTGACACACAGGGAGATGGTCTGCGTTTTTATACAACATGCCCACACGATTTCAGGTTGAAAGAAGGATAGGCAGGCAGCATGGTGGCTTAGTGGTTAGCCCTGTTGCCTCACGGCAAGAAAATCATGAGTTCAATTCCCACCTGTGGCCTTTCTGTGTGGAGTTTGCGTGTTTGCATGGGTTCCCTCCAGGTGCTAGGGCTTCCTCCCACATCCAAAGACATGCATGTTAGATGAATTGGGAGCTTGAAATTGACTAGGTGTGCGAGTGTGTATGTGTTTGTCTGCCTATGTGGCCCTGTGATAGACCGGCGTCCTGTCCAGGGTGTACCCTGGTTCACGCCCTATGACTGCTGAGTTAGACTCCAGCCAGCACCCAGCTATCCTCACTTGTAAGTCTCATGGCAGCATTTGATTTCTCATAGTTCAGTATGCTACATCAAATTGTGCTTTATCTCTCTATTCCTCCATTATCTTTGCATGATCTGTCACCCAATTTAATGCATCTTTTCTTTAACCATTCTGTTGTCTGTATAGTATTTATTATTCTGACTGCCCAGCACTTTATAGCGCAGCAGATAACAGAATATCTACAGGGGAATCCTGCAAATGGTGATACAAGCACTAAATTCAGCACAAGTACTCCTTAGACATTACTCTTTTGAAAAAACTGACTGGGCACTTGAATTTTCAGAAGGCAGCCAAGTAGGGGTCAATTGAACAATTACATAGGGGTAAAAATTATAATATACTCCAATCATATTGAAAACTATGCCAAACTATTTGTCTGATTACAAAACTTCCAAAAAGGTATAGTTTGCACTGTCTGTGACTGAATTCTATGGAGTTATGGGGTAAAACCAGCAAGAATGGTAACAAAGGTCAATTTCAGTTTGTACAGTGGTCAAAGGTTAAAATTGCTCTAATTTTGGTTAAAAAGTGATGCAAATTATTAGTTGAGTTAATAAGGCTTTAAAAGGATTGGTTTGCACCATGTGTCATCCTTAGTTATCATGTTACAGGATAACATAGGTCACATGTCATAGAATACAATGGTTGTTGAAATTATCTGATGTTTACTTTGGAGACCAAACATTCAACACAGTCAAAACTATTCCATTTATTAATCCTATTAGCTCAAGCTATAATTTGCACCACTTTTTACTAAAATTGAAGCGACTTTAACTTTTGACACCTGTACAAACTGAAATTGACCTTTGTCACCATTCTTGCTGGTTTTACCCCATAACATTCAGTCACAGATTGTCCAAACTATACCTTTTTGGAATATTTATGATCAGACAAATAATATGGCATAGTTTTCAATATATTTGGAGCATCTTTTCATTTTGACCCCTGTGTAATTCTTCAATTGACCCCTACCTGGACACCTATTGAAAATTCAAGTGGCCAATTGTTTTTTTTTGTTTTTTTTTTCAAAAGAGTAATGTCTAAGCAATATTTGTGCCAAATTTGGTGCTTGAATCACAATTTGAATGATTGTTTTAGTTATCTGCTGCACTATTAGTCAGTAGAGTTGCTTTTGATCGTGCGATAAGTTTTGACTTGATTTTTGATTTTGACATGAAGAAATGCCAGCACGGCTTCAGGAATTTGGTACCTGTGTCCTCGATATGAGGCCTGGATACGGATAGCAGCCTCCTGGACCTGAGGATCGTTGATGTTCAGAGTGCACCCAGGAGGGGGAGTAGCCTTAGCTTTGGACATCTGTAGTGGTGAAAATTGGAAGTGGTAAAGTTGTTGCTATGAGCCAAGAATTTATCATGCAGTGATGATAAACTAGCTGGAGAACTACAGGAATGAGGTACAAGAACATTTTATCAAAGATGTTTTTTCCCAGGTCATATTCCCAATCATTACAGTTTAAAGATACATTTCTTACCTTGGAGAGCTTCTTTAAGATCCACCTCAGTGTCAGAAAACTCAGGGACCCCCGGCTTTATATGAAGAGGTCCTCAGGAATGTTTTTGATCCTCAAGGCTCAAAGCAAACATCTTCTCCTTCTTTGGATATTAAATACTCTTAATGTCATGAGTGATTGAAGGTGCACAGCACATGTTACAAAGATGTTTTGCCATCCTTATATAGTCTCCATATCAAATACTCATGAGAAAACCGGGAGCAGTTAATAGTTTGTCTGTTGTCAAAGGGAGAAAGCTGAAATGTGAGCAGTCCCCGGTGGAAGTGGGAAATTATCTTTAGGATCCCCCTCCCTCTTTTTTCCTTCTGAACGTATTTTCTCGTGCACATCAGGGCTGCACAAAATTCAGAAGTGAATTGAGAATGACTCTTGAATTTCAATTCACTTCTTGAATTTGAAATACACGGGTGATGTACATTTTGAACAGCGCAAACAGGATGCAGAATCACAATTCAAATTTTTATTTTATTTTGCCCTGATGTGCGTGATTCTGTGCACATTAAATAAATAAATAAATAAATACTTTTAAAAAAGGCACCTGTGGTTGCCAGAATAGTTCTCTACCTTTACAGAGCAACCTGTAAATTTTATGATATAAAGACGCTGTAATTTCCGAACTTTACATTTTAAAGCAGTAAATACAAGTAATTCTTTCTGTAGAGATTAAATGCAGATGTTACTTATAGTCGATTGAATCCCACTGAATGATATTTTGTTTCACTGCTCCCATTTTGGGACTCACAATTTGATCTAGGCTTTTGAACACAAGTCCAGCTGTATGAAGTGATTGGGCCTTGGGCAGCTTTGAGTTTGGGACATGTTGCATGGGAGACAAGCACGCAGCTGTTTGCACCACTGTGCTGTCCAACAGTAAGAATTATGTACTCTGAAAATTTCCACAAAGATTTTTTAATATGAAGTCTATTTAGAATTGAGCCGACTAAATATCAATAGGATAAAACAGATTCTGCAGTTCATTACATTTTCATACTGATTCAGACATGTGGCAAAATGTTGGTGCAAGCAGTTAGTGTGCTTGCTTCCCAAACAAAATCTGTCCATACCCCATTGAGATGGTTTGGAAATGTGCAGAGGAGGGGCCCAGGGTATATAGTGAGAAGGATGCTGAGGATGGAGCCACCAGCCAGGAGGAGATGAGAAAAGCCAAATAGGAGGTTTATGAATGTGGTGAGGGAGGACATGCAGGTGGTTTGTGTGGCAGAGGAAGATGCCGAGGACAGAGTGAGATGGAGACAGATGATCTGATCTAGCGGAGTAGCCAAAAGTAAAAGAAGAAGATGCTCACACAATATGTGAAAACAAGAGCTATCAGAGATTTCTGACGTCCACCAAGGGTTGACGTGGACTCATATAAAAGATATATGTGAATCACATCCTGACCCGCACTTTACCTGGATCCGGATTCCACCACACAGTGCAATAATTACATGCTGATCCAGAATGGACCAACTGATCACGATGTTGCAATCTGCTATTTAATTCACAAGTTGAAACAAAATAGTGTCTTCCTGATCTTGGTTTTACATCATGATGTCATATCCGTGAAGTAGTTTTTACATAATCCTTAAAAGTCTACAAAGTGAAATCCTGACTCAGAATCTGCATCCAGATCCAGATCATCTCCAAAATTTAATGGAGTCCATATGTGGTGAAAATTTTGTGAAAATCCATTGAGTAGTTTTGACGTAATCTTTCAAAGCCTATATAAACTGAAATCTTTATCCAGAATGCAGATCTAGATTTGGATCACCCCCAAAATTCAGTGGAGTCTTCCATGCCCCATATCCCCCCATATCTACCTGTGGTGCAAATTTGGTGAGAATTTGTGAAGTAGTTGTTTTTTGTTTGTTTGTTTTTATGTAATCCTTCAAAGTCTATATAAAATGAAATCTTGATCCCAGATCTGGATCTGGATCACCTACAAAATTTTATGGAGTCTTCTATGTCCTAATATCTATCTGTGGTGAAAGTTTTGTCAGAATCTGTGTAGTAGTTTTGATGTGTAATCCTGCTAACAGACAGACAGACAAATAAATAAACGCAGATAATTTTATTACGTCTTTGGCGGACGTAAATATAGAACAGCATGTTTCTAGTCCAATTTGTTAGCTTCCACTCACACATTAAAACACCCTCTTAAAATTCATATTTTGATCCATAAAATCTGGAAAACAGGGATCTGCCTCAAATCAAATACACTGATGAAATATTTGATTTTTTTCATGATTGTCAATAATTTTTACTAAATTTATGGAAATCCACTAAGATGTCCCGACCTTTTTATTTTTTTTAAAAACTATATGGATTTGAAGCACGTGTGATTGCATCAGCCAAGCTTGAACCTTCGTGCGCATGTGTGAGTTTTTTCACGCCTGTCGGTTGCGTCATTCGCCTGTGGGCAGGCTTTGAGTGAGCACTGGTCCACCCCTCTCGTCGGATTTTCATTGTCAGGGAAATGGCTGAGCGACTGGAGCAGCGCTGAATCAAATTTTTCCAGAAACTGTGAGAGACAGCCAGGTGGAAACCATTCGGAAGATTCAGACAGCTTTCGGTGAGGATACTCTGGGCGTCACACAGATAAAGGAGCATTACAACCAGATTAAAGACGGCCCACAGCGGCGGAGGACACTCCGCGCTCCGAGCGGCCATCGACAGGCTGAAACGACCAGATCATTTCCAAAGTGAAGGCTGTGTTGATCCGGGACGTCGTCTGACTACCAGAGAAATTGCAGAAGAGGTGGACATCAGCACTTTTGCGGCACATTCCACCGTTACAGGAGATTTTGTAATGAAAGACGGAAGACTCACAGGACAAGTTATGACATGCCCAGCTGTCACACAATTTCTCAAATACTCACTCAACTGAAAAGCCACCGAAAGCCGTCTGAATCTTCCGAATGGTTTCCAACACGGACGTGCTTTTTGCTGCGCGCCATTGCGGTTCCGTCCCAATGCCCGAATTCCTCCGCACGTCTTTCATTACAAAATCTCCTGTAACAGTGGAATGTGCCGCAAAAGTGCTGATGTCCACCTCTTCTGCAATTTCTCTGGTAGTCAGACGACGTCCCGGATCAACACAGCGTTCACTTTGGAAATGATCTGGCCGTTTCAGCCTGTCGATGGCTGCTCGAAGCACAGAGCGCCCTCCGCCGCTGTGGGCCGTCTTTAATCCGGTCGTAACACTCCTTAATCTGTGAAAACAAGGGAGCAGCTGAATGAACTTACTGGATCAGTAGTTTATATATAAAATGAAATAAATAATCCTTGCACTGTCTGCATGTGGGATGAGGCAATATGATATATTTTAGGGTTAACATCTGAGTTAGTCATTCTTAATTTCACCCAAGAAATCAAAACAAATCGATGATTTATCACATTCTATGAATCTACCTTTGTCATAGGAAGAATAACAAGTGTCAGAATTACAGTGTTACCAAAAATAAGTAATTATCTGTCATCCCAATTTAATCATCATTTGCAATGCTCAAATGTTTCAAATCTGTATGACAAAATTCTACTGGAAAAATAAAAAGGCAAATGGCTAGAGCCTCCAAATGTATTCATTACATTATTAAAAAGACTATGACAATACAGGTGAATCCACTCTAAACAGTCAAACCCTGGGGAAATAAAGGATTTGCAGAAATTTGGATTTAAAATTTAGCATTTATCAGACAATCTATGAAACACCAGCACTGTTTCAAAGCTCCATCAATTTCAACAATTTTGATAATGTGATGGAAATTGTATTGACATCACAACCTCCACTTTATCCACTTAAGCACTCCCATCTGGAACCATACTGACTCCTTAATAAATTTAAAAATACACTTTATTTTTAATGTTGGATTAATAAACGCATAACATGTCTTAAACCTGGTTTTGATAATAACTCCTTGGTCTCTCTCACTTGTGCTACAAACTGTGATATTAAAAAAAATCACTTCCTGGAACATCTACATCTTAAATCAGCTATTAAATCCAAAATCAATTTAAATATTAATATTTCAAAACTATTCCTTTGATATCTGACTTGCTGAACATCACTTAAAAATAAACTACCCCCCTCCCCCCCAAAAATTAATGCCTACCTCACCTATAAAAAAAAATGAATGAATGAATGAATGAATGAAATGGAAACAGCAGTTATCATTATCATTCACCTTCAGCTTACAATTTTCGACTAATATCGTCAATAAATAAATAAAAATACTTTCTGATTTAAAAACAAAAAACAATAAACAAAAACAAAAAAAAGTTTTAAACTGAGAGTTCAGTTTGAGCAGCTTCCCCACAAAATGCATTAGCGAACAGCGACCCCTGGCGACTACATTGCCATGCGGCAGCAGATATCTGAATCTTCTCTGTGCATTGTTTCATTGCAGTGTATGTTTCTGGTAATGTTTACCTACAAAATAATTACAATGCTCACACTTTTACCACTGACAACCACCTCACTGAGAAAAATAAAATAATATGCATATTTTGCTGTCTAAATGTATATATAAATACGATGACGTTGAAAAGCCAATAGCATTGCAAATACTACACAAATGTTACAATTAAACAACAGTGATTAACATGTTTAGGAATATTGAAATGCCAAAAAAAAAAAATTATGCAGAAGTGGATCTTATCCACAGACTGTATACACACACACACACACACACACACACACACACACACATATATATACATATATATATATATATATATATATATATATATATATATATATATATATATATATATATATATATATATATATATATATATATATATATATGTATATATATATAAAATACTATATATTTTTTCCTCTTTTTTTTTACGTGTTTGCACCTTTTATAATTTTCTGCTTCCACTATTTCATTTCAATTTCAATTTATGCTTCAGTCGTCATGTTGTCCGAGAAGGCACTGATTCACAAATCCGCGGCTCCAGACTGATCAAATCAGTGCCGCAGCGCCATCTTACTACACCCACTGCCAATGACAATGATTTATGACTAGAATTATTTTTATACTTTCAGAGTAGAAACGATGTTTGTATGACAAGAAATAACGTTTTAGTTGTTGAAGTAAGCCATTCTTTAACCAATAAATAAAAAAATTGAAAATAATGGTCACAGTTATTTGTGAATTTGTTTGACAGTGGCTTATTTCTTTTTTAGAAGCTGAGCACAGTACACGAATCCGTTTACTCCTATTTTTATGCACTTAAACAATGGAACGGGTAAATGACTGCCTACGCGATTGACAAATTCTGATTCATCAAGTAAGCATTTGGGAACAATTGGCTGTTATTAAATGTAATTATGACATCAATTTTTTAAAAAAATCTCTCTGTTTATATTTAGAAGTTGATCAATTCGAACAATTTGCAGGCCTTAAATGCAGGAATCAATGTATATTGCCAAATGAAATTAAATTGACCCCAGAAAGCATGAAATATATTGGGTTCATGCGGTCTGTAATTAACTAGAAGTTAAAATAAATGTGAGGATTACTGCGTTGTGTATTTTTTTTTCAGCTTTCATATCGTCCCAGCGTTTTCTGATTTAGGATTGGAAGTTAAAGTTGCATTATTTCTGGGTTCTTGCTCATTCTCCTTTGAATTTTTGCATTGCTTTCTGACTTTGATTTTAAAAGAGTAGATAATAATGATAAACTGATTAGATGTGGTGAACTACGACCACATCAATCGATATAGCGGCTTTATTTTCCGAATATCAAATTCCATAGAAAATACCACAGACTTATTTGTTACGTGGTGAACAGTGACACCTGCTGGATAGTTCAGGCATCTGCATCCATATCAAATTATGAATATCACATTTGAAAAGCTACAGCCAGCACACAGCCTTGAGGGGTGCAACCTTTCTAGATGTATGACAGCTGGGTTAGGCTCCAGCCCCCCCACCACCACCACGATGATCCTTAATTGGAGTAAGCGAGCATAGAAAATTGATGGATGGATGAAAGAATAAAAGCAGAACTTTGTAAAAAATTCATTCAGAATTTCACTTATTTAACAAAAAAAAAACTTTCAAATCATGAGTTCAGATGGACCAGTAATTCTTGTTCCAAACAAAGAGACACAGCATAAAATAATTTGACAATTGACTGTGCGTGCACGTATGTGTGTGATGTTTACAGAAATCGGGGAAGACCCAGGACACGCTGGAGGGACTACATCTCTCGGCTGGCTTGGGAATGCCTTGGGGTTCCCCCGGAGGAGCTGGGGGAGGTGTGTGTGGATCGGGAGGTCTGGGCGGCTTTGCTTGAGCTGCTGCCTCCGCGACCCGACTCCGGATAAAGCAGAAGAAAATGGATGGATGGATGGATGGATGGATAGTTTTGATCCTATCCACACCAAATTTGGTGTACTGATAGCTTGGGTCACTGGGCTTCTTATGTGCATATTTAAAATGTGTTTTATTGCACATGTAAGAGAATAATCTATGGCAGCCTTGCCATGGGTATGAATAGCTTGGCAGTGCTTACTTCACCTACATCCTGGCCTACCCACAAACAGGTAAAGAGGTGAAGCATGGGCAACACCCTGCGTGGCCTCAGGAATCATAAGCAAACTAAAAAGTTACTGAACAAGCTAAAGCTAACAGGGTAACCATGGTTGAACTGGGTGGTGGTTTTCATGACGGCTTGTACATAGTTCACTCTTGTACAGTTGTCATGGAGGGAGAAACCAACAATTGAGACCAAAAACTGTTTTGTTTGTTTTTTGTTTTTTTGGGGGGGGGGGGGGCTTTTTTGTACCAGACTGTAAACATGTTATTTCTCCTCCAAAGTTGGACATTTTAACATGGGCTTCTATGACAATGTGCTCCTTTTTGGAGCCACCAGCAAGCACCCATTCAAAGAACTACAACTTTTTTCCATTTCAAGGTGGGCTTAATTTTTGACAGGTGGAGGTTTGGGCTTAGTGTACCGGTATATGACAAATGTCTGCATAGTCTTATACCTGGGCGTTGACATCTGGCTACATTGCTGCTCTAGTATAAGAAACATGCTTATGTAGTAGTAAGCGCCACAGTTTCGTCTCTTACAACCCGTGTTACAACCACTGTGAGTGTAGCAAGATGGCCGCCGTGAAACTTCCGGTAGTGTCATTTCAATCCTGCCTCATTTCGATGGATGTGCGCGAGCTTCGAAGAGTGTGTCATCATCTCCTCGCGAGTTTGGATCGATTAACAGAAGTTGACGCTTCTTTCCTGGTGAACGCTGTTTGAACTAACACACGACATGGACGCCGAGGTTGGTATTAACTCACTTTTTTTTTTGCTTACATGATCTTGACTCGGTCGCACATCTGTCTGTGGGGCCTTAGCAACGCCGGCTGGGGTCACAATCAGTGGCTGACATTTAAGTTGTTGCGAGTTTTTTCGTTTTCACCACTGTTAGTTTTTTTTTTTTTTTTTTTAATGCCTCGGCAGTGCGAGCATTGTACCACCAAAGCGAAAAAGAAAATTAAAATAAAATTAAAATTGGGAAAGTGATGGTCAAAGCAGTGGGCTTGAGACCAGAGGATCCTCGGTTCAAACCCTAGCCAGAAAATCAACGGAAAATCACTAAGGGACCTTGGGCAAGGTCCTTAATCCTCTAGTTGCCCCCAGTATGTAGTGAGTGCCTTGTATGGCAGCACAATGACAATGGTGTGTTTGTGTGAATTGGTGAATGTGAGGCATAATTGTAAAGCGCTTTGAGGTTCTGCTTCAGATAGAAAAGCGCTATATAAATGCAGTCCATTTACTGTTTAAAATCCATCACGACACACCAAGAGGATTATGCATCACATCGATCAGTATCATGCATTATCATATACCTATAAATGATACGCCAATATGATTGGATAAAACACTAAAGAATAAATAGCAATGCACCCTTTCACGGACAGGTAATATTTTTCATACCACCCGAATAATCAGCAAATCCGGACAGCGGAGCGGCGCCACGACGAAGAGGCGCGGTCAGAGGAACTGTGAAATACTTATGAGTCACTATTAATAATTTCTTACGTGTCCAACCTCGTAGGTTGATTGTTAAAATTAAATTCGTTAGTTCTAAAAGCCATCATAATTATTTATAGGAAAACGTTCTATTTTTTTTCTACTAAGGTTTGAACTTTGAGTGTTTACACAGGAGAGAAAAGTGAGAAAATGTTAATGCCTGTTTGAGAAAAGTGTATAAATTGTGTAGTGAGGGGTTTTACAGCCTTAAAACATCTATAATAATTGTAAAAAATAACGTCGACTACTTCGCGGATTTCGCCTATCGCGGGTTATTTTCAGAACGTAACTCCCGCGATAAACGAGGGACCACTGTATATGATAAAATCGTTATCAAGTTGTTTACCAATGAATATGGCATTTTACACCATTCAGAAAACCATACAACATTTATCATTTATAGGTATATGATAAAATCATTATCAAGTTGTTTTACCAATGAATATGGCTTTTTACACCCTTCAGAAAAAAACATACATTTATCATTTTCAAGTTGTTTTACCAATGAATATGGCTTTTCACACCCTTCAGAAAACCATACAACATTTATCATTTATAGGTATATGATAAAATCGTTATCAAGTTGTTTTACCAATGAATATGGCTTTTCACACCCTTCAGAAAAAAAAACATACATTTATCATTTTCAAGTTGTTTTACCAATGAATATGGCTTTTCACACCCTTCAGAAAACCATACAATATTTATAATTTATAGGTACAGTGGTGGCCAAAAGTATTGAGACAGCATGATAAAATCGAATTTTTAGTTAATTGCTTATTAGCACTCTATCATATTACTCACAAAGTATAACGAAATATTTCATCATGTGCTCTGATTGGATGTAAATGTGTCTGATGAAATATTGCATCATACTTTGCTTTGCTGTATATATATATAAGAAATACGATCACACACCCCAGTTCGAAACAAGCTAGTAATGGCAAAAATTTGTGAATTACACAATTCTGTAGCCATTTTATGCTGTGCCGGACATTCCGCGAAGACGATTGCTGATCTACTATCAATATGACAAGTCTCTGCTTATCAGTTAGTGAAAAAATTCAAAGACACTGGAGCTGTAGTGTAGTAAGCACACCGGTAGAGCAAGGGTAACTTCCACGACGACTGACAACATGATCAGGAGATGTATTAAACTCGATCCCTGCGCATCTTCCTCATTTATCCAAGCACAGCTGCCTCAAGAAGATCACGTCCCATCTACTAGGACTATCGGGCGTCGTTTACATACCGAATTCCAGCTCTCTAGTCGATGACCTGTGAAGAAGCCAAACCTGTCTTCGAAGAATATCAAGGACTGCATTGCCTTCTGCCGCCAGTATGTTCACTGGACTGCTGAGGACTGACAGAAAGTTATCTTCAGTGACGAGGCAATGATCTTACAGTTCAACTGTTACAAGGCAACCATCCGGAGACCACACGACCAACGGTATTCACCACGGTACACCATTCCAGTTGTCAAGAACCCACCAAAGGTGATGGTCTGGGGTGCCATTTCCTGCCATGGGTGAGCTGGACTTCACATTTTGGCTCCAGGAGAAACAGTCAATTTCCAGAAGTACTTGGAGTTTCTAAAGGAAAAGCTTCCTTACTTTTCTGAATTCCATGGGACCACCATATTTCCAAGATGGAGCACCATGCCACATGGCCAAAGTGGTGAAGAATTGGCTGAGGGACCAGGACATCCAGCTCTTGGAACCATGGCCAGGGTCATCTCCGGACCTCAACCCAATCGAGAATTGTTGGACCCAAGTGAAGAAAGCCGTTGCTGCCAAAAAAATGTTCTCAGTGCATGAACTTCGAGAGACAATCAAGCAAGCACACCAGATTACTGTCGTCGCCTGATTCCATGCCAAAGCGGGTTGCTCAGGTGTTGAAGAACAAAGGACTCCATACGAAGTACTGAGTACTGTATAACAGATGTACATTGTTATGTGCTGTAATTTTAGCTAGAATTCTCTGTAAAATATACATTTGCTTTTTTGTTTTGTCTCAATACTTTTGGCCACCACTGTATATGATAAAATCGTTATCAAGTTGTTTTACCAATGAATATGGCTTTTTACACCTTGCAGAAAACCATACAACATTTATCATTTATACTAAGTATATGATAAAATCGTTATCAAGTTGTTTTACCAATGAATATGGCTTTTTACACCCTACAGAATATATATTATAAATTATAAATGATATATTATACACCTCTTCAGTATAAAGCCATATTCACTGGTGAACAACTTGATAACTGATATTACTTTGGGGGAAAATAATCAGCAGCATGGCCCCTCCTGAGGTAGACCAGTTCTCAATGAATACATGACATAGATGATATAAAATACAAAAAATACCTGGTGTGTCTATGACATAGGAATAAATATCAGGATATACTGAACATCTGGCCATTGTAGAGAAGCTTGAATCTTCTACTTCGAAGATTCGAGCTTCTCTACTATGGAAACCAACTGGACAACTGAGAGCCTTCACAGAAACATCTGGCCATTGTGTGGGATCATTTTTCCATCATCCAGCTTCAAGTTGGTACAGACAAGATGCCAGTCCTGCTGCTGCTAATTTGGTTTTATGTCGCTCCTGGGCAATATTATCCAAACCCTCTGAATAGTTGAAGGCCACACTAAGGTTCCAACAACAGAATTATAACTAAATTCAAACAAATAATTACTTAAATCTGGAATTCAACAGCAAATAGCACTCCCAAATACACAATGTATGTCTATGGTAAAGCATGTTGACAGCTGCGTATTTTCAGACCAGCAACTGGCCTGACGCAGAAGTAAAGTGGCAGTGACGTGGCCGTGACCAAGTCAACTGTTCCGCACAGGTTTTTCTGTTTTATTGTTAACTGTCGGAATTTCTTTCTGATAGTTTTTCGTTAAAATGAAACAGTGTTCAGTCAACAGTGTTCTGACAGTTGGAATAATAAATTGTCTTTCCACAGAGTCAGCCCCACACCAAGAAAAAAAAGAAGCAGAAGAATACAGATGACACTGATGTTCAAGCATCTCTGCCAGCACCTTCTCCACGGGTACAAAGCATACATGAAAAAAAAAAGAACTAAGCTAAGTGTCTTGTATCACAAATGTTGGTCCCCACTTTTGCAGCTGGGCAGACTGAGACAATACAGATTAAGTGTCTTTTCCAAGGATGCAGGTAGCGTGTGAAAAATTGGAACCCAGGTCTACAAACTGGCAGGCCAGCTCCTTATCCACTAATTCTACAATTCAGTTGCCGTTTAATGCAAACTATTTAGTATAAGGTATAAAATAAGTTGCAAGGTTGCTCTGCAGGTGAGACACACTGAGAACTTAATTCTGACACCTGAAGCATGCAGTGTCCTAGAAATGATGGTCAGATTTTAGAGTAAAAAAAAAAATTCTGACTTAGCCCCAGTTCGCAGACTGCATGGATGATTACCGCATTTTCCGGACTATAAGTCGCACTGGAGTATAAGTCGCACCAGCCACTTTATCCATTACAAAGAAAAATAAACCATAGGTAAGTCGCACTGGAGTATAAGTCGCATGAACATACAGGTATGTTAACTTAACATGAAAGTTCAGATGATAATATTATGATATTATGATGATAATATCTGCACGTTGTTCGAGCACCCATGTGGGGACTCGTTCCTCTAGCTGTGGCCATCTAGCTTTTAGCCCGCGATTAGCTTTTTTTCTTTTTTTCATGGTGGTTAGAGTAACCTCCGCTTTCCTCCAGTCCCTCACAAGTTTTTCACTCACTCCAAACTCTCTCTCTGCTGCTCGATTACCGTTTTCGGATGCATATTTCACCAGTCACAACTTGTAATCTGCAGAGTATGCTTTTCTTTTTGGTGGCATTTTTTTTCTGGTCTTCTCCATTGTCTTGTTATCAGTAATGTTGAAATTTTTATTTTTCTATGGTAGTCAGAAGTCGCAGGAACAGTCACACAAGCCTTGAGCACCCTCTTGTGAGCTGCATTTTACCTATGGATATGTTTGCATTTTGCGGACCACATTGCGAGCCGAACCATGCAGCACCTACCTGCGCAGCTCATGACCTCCCTGTGGTGTCGAAGCCAGCTCCTTCCAAGTGCAGATGCTAATCCTCCGCCGTCGCTCACCCAGTGCTCCCACACAGCTCTGAGCATCAACTCTGCTCACACTGATATCCAAGGGTTGAAGCTGTTTTGTTAGCCCTCCCGGAATAAACACCGTGTTCATCTGCTTCACACGCTGTTTCACAATCATTGTCTGGGTGAAGTGAGGAATACGCGTCCAATGTTCTGTTCTCTGATTGGTTATCGCGACCAGCGTGACCTATAGGACGGCTGCCATACTACAGTGCCCATGATGCATTGCATTTCCGTTTCCGGTGGCCATTTTAAAACATAGAGCGACTCTGTCACGTAAAATTGTTTTATTATGGTAAATTAATTGAGAATCTACCGGTATATTTTTCATTTATAAGTCGCACTGGAGTATAGGTCGCACCCCCTGCCAAAACATGTAAAAAAGTGCGACTTATAGTCCGGAAAATACGGTAATATTAATGTGGAAAATCGAGATTCTATATAGCAGTCCGTTATAAATATTTATAACGGACTGCTATATATTTATGTATTATAGCTGTGATGATACAAACATTATTTAATGTTTGTATCATCACAGCTATAGTATATAAATCTATTATATAATAGCTGAGTGGATTCTTGTCATTTGATTGGTGGGTTGTATGTCACGTGACATGGATTACACATACCATTTGCCATTGTGTATCACTGACCGTGCAATAGTTCTTTTTTAGCGTGTGATTTTGGTGCCATATGAAATGTGTTATTGCACATCCCAACCACCACACGCTCACACTACCGGGGGCGGTGTTTAGCTAAATATAGCAGAGTTTGTGTTGCTGGCAGATGACGATTTGAAGGCGCTAATTGACACTGCTAATGCTTGTAACACAACCAAAAAAATCCAGAGCTGTTAGGATGAAAAGCTGGACAAATTTCTGACGTGGTTTTTCGCTGGACAAAGGAACGACACAAAGTCTTTTTGTTTTTTGTTTTTTGTTTTTGTAAGTACACGAAGTCAGTGCATGGCATTACAGGCTACATCATTGCAATTTTCAACTCCGATTTAAAGTTTGTGTTGGACTTTTAAGCACCAGTGGAACACCAAAATATAAGTCCCTTTTCTGTTGTTTATAAATTAGTAAAATATCAAATGACAAGGACCTATTTTAGCCGTGATATAAAACAAATAATGAATGTTTTTTCATTATTTCAATGGAAAAAATGCCTAATTCAGTGAAAGCTGGAACGTATTCCGTAGCCTTAAACCACTATTGAGAGCACTGCTCTCCATATTCATGAAACTATTATAACAATATATATTTATATACTGAAAGCTCATGGCACGTAGATAAAAAAATATGACATACATGAAAATATGACACTTGTCAATGCTGCCAGTGCTGATCAAAAGGTGTAATAATTATACGCAAACACTCAGTTACTTGTCAATGCTTATCAAAGGCAGCTCAACTGGTATTCGCAATATCACAATTGTCAAACAACCAGTGATGCTGTATATAAGCTGGCACATTGCTCAGGGTCATCACACTTGCTCCAGTGATCTCAAGGAGTTAACATCAAACTGAGAGTGATGTTTATAGAGTTTGATTAAAACAATAGTAAGATAGTGGCAGTAAAATGCTTGAAATTGGGACTAAGTTTGATAGTTGTAAAGACTTTGAAATAAAAAAAAACAATATGAGAAAGTTAACTTCACACAGCTTTGGAAAAGAGATGCCAGCACCATTCAGGTATTTTTGAAACGAATGCCTAATAGGTATTTAAACCTGAGCTTGAATACTATCAGCTGAACCATCTAATGTATCCATGGAGGGCTCCAACACAAGTCTAGATCAAGGGAGCGCTGTACGGCAACATTCAGACAAGAGTGACCCTTCCTGTTGAAGCTTCGTGCTACAGCAGATGGCAAACCATGAGGTCACAGAGGGTGTATACCAACATTATCCCTCACAGCAGAAGCCCAGTGATGGTGACCTGTCCACAGTCCAGGACATGCTGAATGTGGATGCCAACCGCAAACTTGTCAGGCGTCAGCTGGAAGAGAAGATGGGCAAGAAGATCCTTCTCTGTGACATCCACAACATTGGCAAACAGATGAAAAGGGTCTCAGGAACAACAGCAGAGACAAGTGAGCTGGACAGGCTTCAGGACTACCTGCAGTCCTGCCCTGGACTAACCGCCAAATTTGTCATAGAGGAGTCCATTATCTAGGGAATCTACCTACAGGAAATGAAGACTGTCTTCCAGCTCTACCCTGAGCTGATGATGTGTGACACGACTCACAAAGTCAACAACGTACAGATACCACTGTACCTGTTCATGGTCCTGGATGGGAACGGCGAGACTGAGGTGGCTGCTGCTTACTTCGTGGTGTCTGAAGACAAGCCACTTCTGCAGAGGATGCTATAGCTGTTCAAGACACACAATCCTCGGTGGACTGACATCAGAGTAGTGCTGACAGACAAGGACATGACTGAGAGGAGTGTGTTCAAGGAGGAGATCCAGCAAGCTGATCTGCAGATCTGCCTCTTTCATGTCCTGAGATCCTTCAAGAGGGAGGTAACAGCAGAGAAGATGGGATCTCAGCACATGAGAGGATGACAATGCTGCAGTCCCTTCAGGACATCAAGGATTGAGGCTGCCTGCCAATGCTGCGATGAGAATCAGAATCAGAATCAGAATTGCCTTTATTGTCACTGTAATTTGCATTACAACAAGATTTGAGTGCAACTCCAAAAAGGTGCTTTCCGTGGTGCGAGTAATTTTTAGCCAAGTAAAAGACAGTGAAATTTAACAGTAAATTATTCAGAGTATATGTACAACTAATATAAACATAAGGTAAAATAAAATAAAATGTGGACCAAGTAAAATGTAAAATGAGAATTATATACAACTGTGGAATCATATTGCACGGGAAAATTGCACATGGTTTACAGATATTGTACAAGAAACTTACTTGAAAGGTACGGATTAGAGTGATTTGTTACTGTTCAGTGCGGTGATTGCTGTGGGGAGAAAGTTGTTCCTGAGTCTGTTTGTCCTAGTTTTGACTGACCTATACCGTCGGCCGGAGGGTAGTAGGTCAAACAGGTGGTTGCTGGGGTGGGATGTGTCTTTGCTGATGCTAGCAGCTCTGCTGAGGTAGCGAGAGCTGGCAATGTCTTTCAGGCTGGGCAGAGAGCAACCAGTGATCCTTTGGGCCATGTTGATCACCCTCTGCAGCGCTCTCCTGTCTACTGCTGAGCACCCCCCCATACCACGCTGTGATGCAATACGTCAGGATGCTCTCCATGGTGGCTCTGTATAACAACACCAGCAGCTTCTCCTCCAGATTGTTTCTCCTGAGCACCCTCAGGAAGTGGAATCGCTGCTCGGCTTTCTTCACCACCACTGTGGTGTTGTCAGTCCAGGAGAGGCTGTCAGAGAGCTGCACTCCCAGGAGCCTGATGGAGCTGACCCTTTCCACAGGACCTCCAAGCTGCCAGTATCCCTAGCATCCAGGAATACTTCGACACCAACTGGCACCCCATCAAGACAGAGTGGGTTGAAGGACTGAAACATCAACATTTCACCCTCAACCAGCGAATAAACAACAGAATGGCAAGCAGATTCAACAAGATCAAGTCAGTGATAACCTGCAAGATGAAGATACAGGACTTCATTCATGCAGTTCTTGGTGTCACCGTACCCTGCGCAACGACAGGAACCAGCGGATTGTGGAACTCTTCCAGAAGGCACCACTGCAGGTCAACCAGGGTGCTGCTGCAGCTGCATTTCAGCAGCTGGTGACACCATATGCCATGAAGCTCATCCAGCCATAGCTAGAGATCAGCTCTTTAGTGCTAATTGCCGACCCTAACAACCCCCAGGAGCCACACAGTGCTGATTCATCACAGGGGCAGGTCTTCATCACACCAACATCATGTACCTGTGTTGTGTTCTACACCTTGTTGCACCTTCCCTGTAAGCACATCTTCCAGCTGCGCGACCAGCTGGGATTGAAGCCATACTCTGAGGACCTAGTTGCTACATGCTGTACCTGTACTCGCTACCAGTAGTGTCATCAGCTACCAGAGGTGAGGCCTGCTGTCATCAATCACTCCCAGTCACGTCAAGCTGCTCCATGGGTCCTGTCACAGCAGGAGAAGTTCCAGAAGTATTCTACAGCAACCCAGCAGCTTGCCTCACTAGCCTCAGAGTGTGGAATACAGGAGTTCCATCAATGCCTTGTGGTCATCAGACAACTGACAACCATCTGGCGACAGGGCAATACAGCAACAGTGGTGGAAGTGCTGACACAGGCAGGAGAAGAATTCATAATGGTTCCTGATCCAGCATCGGCACCTGTTCCAGCTGCTGAGGCATCTGTTCCTGTGCCTCTTTCAGTACCTGCATCAGTTCCAGAGTCTTCAACATCATCAGCCCCTGACTAGTTGCTGGATGACATGGCCTACTCCAGGACTGATGTTGCAGCACTGATCCTGCCTACCAGCTGGGACCAGTTTGATGGGCGCACCAAAGATCCAAGGACGACCTAAGGGAGCTGTCACTACAGTCATCGGCCTACCAAACAAGAAGAGGAAGACCAACAAGCCACTCCCTTTCATCAAGAAGACTGCTGACAAGTGGGAAATGCAGTGTCTACAGTGGTTTGTCTGTTCCAGAGTTGCTACAGCTGCTGTCTTCAAAGTAAATTTCCATGCACACATGGACACTATGAACACTTCGGACAGTAGAGCTCTTGTGTTACTATGAACTCTGTATTAATAAAGATAAAAATGTTTATATGTATATATATTTGAATTATGTGTTTGTGTTAAATAATTTGCCGATATTCTGGTTTCACGGCTACGGAAACAGATGGATAGGTAGCCAGCAATCGATGTACATTGATTGCTTTCCATAGCCGTTTAATGGCTACGGAGTCTCGGACAATTATTAAATGCTTCCCCAAATGGTTTGTTCACCAGCCACTCATGATGTATGATGAATGCAGTGATGAAAAAAATGCCTTGTTGAACTAATGGTTAACTTTAACCTGAAGGTCACAAACCCATGGCAGCGGAGGGACATAATAGCTTCATGGATAAAGCATCCCTTACTCTACCAGAAACCAGAGAGACTTGGAGCATTTGCGAAAGGTAGGTTAAGTGGTATTGTGTTGAATCTACATTGGTAACATGTTCTCACTGCATAGTGAAATTCCTCCTGATTATTTTGGATGCATTTCTCTAAATATATACTTATAGACTTTTCTGAATGCCTATTGCTTTTACTGTAATGAGGGATATCACCAGAAAAGACTACTGAGCCTGTTCAGGTCAACACGCATGTCCGAAACATATTCAGTGACATGGAAATTTTCATGTTTCCATCCCCTGATGTGTCAAGAAAACTGTCTATAAAAGTGAAGATTTAATCCTTGTATTTTCAAGAAACTGCCTCTGTCACAACTTGTTTTGGAATGTGTTGCAGGGATTGAATACAGAAATAGATGTATAAAAAAATGAAAAGAAGTTGATCACACAAAACATGAAATACAGTTTTGTTGGCTTCATAATTAATAAGGTGGCTTCATCTTTTTAAATTTTTTTCACCAAAGAAGAGCTAGCGGTCTTCAGCTAAATGGAAAAAACTGGAATTCATCTGAATCCCTCGGGAAGCATTTAAACAGTATAATTTTATTTTACACCATCTGAAGTCTGTATAGCAATATGTGTCTCTTCTATCCTTTAGGAGGCATGCTAAGTGGACATACTGGACATCCTTCCAGCACACGTCAGGTCACAGGTCAGAGTGTTGACCAGGACAGACAAATTGGACAACTTTCAAGAGTCCTCGGGCATGTTGGCACCAGACACACACAAGATGCAGAGCATATGCAGGCATTACGCAGGATGTTGGTCAGACACATAATGTAAGTGTCACTGTCTAATTCCCTTACTGCATATATTATTCTGGTGGACAAGCTTTATATGGCTTTACTGGCTGATTACCTGCCCCAGGGTGGGTTTGATCCAGAGACTGAAATGAAAACTTCATCATCACCAACAAAGATATCACCTCCCACCTATCCCAGATTCCAGAGAACTGTTAGGGTGTGACTAAAACTGCCTCAAGGAGAGGCAGCTACTACTACTACTATGCTACTGCTACTACTAAAGTGCTTAATAGCTTGTGTTGCTCCCTGTATGTCAAATTATATGTGTGCCAAGTTTGACTCAATTCCAAGGTGGTATTTGGACAAGATAGGGAGACACACACACACACACACACACACACACACACACACACACACACACACACACACACACACACACTACTTTTGATTGATTAATCCCTTATTGCATAATTTATTGGGGCAATACAGGCTTTATATAGAGAGAGGAGGTAAAGTAATTATTACCAGAAATCCTCAGTATTTTTGTTGCATTGGAATGTACCATACGAATTGCGCCCATCCCATTCAGTCACACCTTTTACCTTCTGTGAAATGATCCATAGAAATGACCTCAGGTTATATTAATCTTGTATGAAAATAAGCATCTGTGTTAGAGTTTGTTGCCATTTATCAAGTATGGAGGCGTGTGACATATTTGAACAACACACTGTGCTACTTTGGCTCACTTGCTTTGTGCGTGCAAAATAGTCTGTATGCAAATAAAAACATCCAAACACATCTGTTTTTATACATACGACAGGTGGGCTTGTATGGTACAGTATAATTGATTTGCTTGAAGAGGGTGAATCTATGATTACCAGACATCAGCAGTATTTTGCTGCATTGGAATGTGCTACATGGACAGTGCACATGCATGCAGTGGGCACCTTTTACTTTCTCTGAAATGATCCATAGAAATTACCTCAGGTTCCGTATATTAAAATTTTGTGTGAACACAAGCGTCTTTGTGTCATGTGTCGGGATCCTGACCGTTGCTGGGCATAGCTAGCCAAAAAGATAGCTTGGATAAGCAATAATATGCTAACTGAAAAGTAAACTTTCATAACGCTAAACAGATAAACCGCTAAAACATTTCATGGAAGTTACCACTAACTTTTAGTATTGACTCAGACATGGCCACATGGGATTACTCTGTCGGCTACTGATAAGCCAGTTTCGAGTTTAAGCGCCGCAGGGGCTGCTGGATAAATTCAAAGGTCAAATCACATACCTCACGCATTCCCAACATCACAAACACAAAACTAATGCACGAAAAATAAATAAAAATAAATATGTGTGTGTGTGTGTGTGTGTGTGTGTGTGTGTGTGTGTGTGTGTGTGTGTGTGTGTGTGTGTATCGGGGTAGTAAATGATATGGAGGGCTTAGCGGTGTGAGGCCATTAATGACAGCTGCCAGCATTTTTGCCAGCTGTCCCTGGTAACTATTCATGAAGAAATGCAAATCCTCACCTTACCGCTGCTGCATAAATTGCAGTATACAGTCATACACACCTGAAATGGACTTGCACCCTCTACATAACTTGATTTTTAGGTTTGCCATCAAGATACTGTATTACTCATAAACTTAATATTGTTTCCACAAGTAGGCGATTAAATTCAGTTACAGGTTCTCCATTTTACCTCTAATTATGCCAGTTAGTCATTTCATTTCTGCAATCTTCCATGCTGTTTGAAGAGTCAGCCGGAAAATGTTTGTCCCACTGAAAATTTGACACGACTCAAAACTTAAGTAAATTTTTCTTGTAACTGTTTTTAAAGATGTTAATATGGAGATAAAATTGAGATTAGAATTGACTTCACAAGCACATTGTTTGCTGAAGTGAAATGTGTTTATTTGGAGAAAATTGAGTTAGAAAGTTGTTAGCCACTGTGTATGTAAACATATGGCTTCAAATGTGGGTGCGCTGTCTAGTACATTAAAACATAAAGTCACTTGCCATTGATCAGAAAAATAATGGTTAAACTAAACTACGGTACATATAAGCCCCCCGCTCCCCTAAAATGATGACGACCACCTAAAAGTAGTCAAGCATTTGACGTGTTTATATTAATTTAGAAATTATATAATTAACAACTTTCCCTTTCTTTTTGATTTCTTTATTGTGCTATTTAGGAAGGAAGAGGCAAGCCCTGATGGGACCACAGTGATGGTGAAGGATGACAAGGTGAAATTCATTATTTACTATCATAATTTATACCACAGTGATGTAATGCTAAATATAATTTCCATGGCTCTGTTTTTCTGTGTAAGCAGTCACAATGAAAACATTGACCATGTCATTCTTTGACATAATCTTTAAAAGATATTTGATATGATCCTATATCAGCTGTGTAAACACAGCTTTGTTTTCTTGGTTTCTATGGGTTGCAGTTGCTATATGCACAGTGCGGGCAAGCTAACACAATTGAGCAAATAAAGAAAACAGTGGCTTTTAAACCAGCGCAGCATGCACTGGTTTAAAAGCCACTAGATGGACATGGTGCTGATAATATTTTACTTGCTCCACATACATCCATGGTATGACAAACTAAAGTCAGTGGGAACCAAGGAAAGGGAATGGTTGGACACTGAACTATATAATTCTACATTCAGACATTTGTTCCCCTGACATCTGCTAATGGACACAATTACAAAATTAAGGTGAATACTCAAAGGTTACACTGAAATGGAAAAATCTGCTTTCCCGTTTGTTACAGTGCATATGACAAATACATGTTTTTAAAATGTTTCAAAGTTTTGATAGCATTTCTATCTAAAAATTAATTATTGTTTTTAATGAAACTAGTGTAGGGGTGGTGGCCAAGTGGTTAATGCGCTTGGTTTCAGTGCAGAAGGTTCCGGGTTCAAATCCCACCCCTGCCACATTTTCTCCATGTAATGTGGAGTTGCGTCAGGAAGGGCATCCGGCGTAAAACCTGTGCCAATTCAACATGCAGATCCACCTTGGATTTGCTGTGGCGACCCCGAGTGTAAACAAGGGAGCAGCCAAAGGGACTTACCTTAATGAAAATAGTAGTATGTTTCTGTATTAAAGGGGCCTTACATTTTTGAATCCAATCCATTTTAATTTGACAATAAGCTAACAATTGTCATATATAAAGCTGTACGAGGTCTGTTAGAAAAGTATCCAACCTTTTTATTTTTTGCAAAAACCTGATGGATTTGAATCACGTGTGCTTGCATGAGCCAACCTTGAACCTTTGTGCGCATACGTGAATTTTTTCACGCCTGTCGATTGCATCATTTGCTGGTAAGCAGCATTCGTGTGAGGACGGGTGTAGTCTCTCATCGGATTTTCATTCCAAGGAAAATGGCGGAACGACTGGAGCAGCGCTACTGAATCAAATTTTGCCAGAAACTGGGCGACAGCCAGGTGAAAACCATTCAGATGATTCAGAAGGCTTTCGGTGACGATCCTATGGGCATCACACAGATTAAGGAGTGGTACAACCAGTTTAAAGACGTCCGCACAACAGTGAAGAGCGAGCCACGCTCCGGTCGGCCATCAACATGCTGAAATGACCAGATCATTTCCAAAGTGAATGCTGTGGTGATGCGGGACCATCGTGTAACTATCCTCGAAATTGCGGAAGAGGTGGACACCAACACTTTTTCAGCACATTCCGCTGTGACAGAAGATTTGGCTGTGAAATTCGTGCCGAAGCTGCTGACAGCAGAGAAAAAGCACCTTCGTGTTGAAGTCTCACAGGACATGTTGTGACATGCTCACCTCTTCCACAATTTCTCGGATAGTCACACGACTGAAAAGTCACCGAAAGCCGTCTGAATCTTCCGAATGGTGGAAGAGGTGTGCATCATTTTTCGGAGTCCAGCATGTCCTGTGAGACACAAAGTTGCTTTTGCTCCGCCGTTAGCAGCTTTGTGCATGCGCATGAAGGTGCAAGGTTGGCTCATGCAAGCACACGTGATTCAAATCCATCAGGTTTTTGCAAGAAATAAAAAGGTCAGATACTTTTCTAACAGACCTCGTATTTGTTCCCTCATCAGAATAATGTACACTGCCATTTTCTGCCAGAGATGTATGCACAAATGTTTGTTTGTTTATTTATTTTGAAACTCTTTTGTCCTTTCAGAAATATGAACACTACATCCAGCATGGTTTTAACCTGGAGTCTCTCGCTCCATTGCAAGACTCATGGGTGGAAAATATTTTGAGAAGAGTGTCCTGCGATTTGAAGCAGTGGACTGCTGTGTTACCGCCGCTGATTAATGAGACAAAAGATGATTACATACGCAGTGTGAAGACAGCGAAAGGTCTTTGAATGTCTTCAGTGCCAGCCCAGTCTCACTTTTTATTTCATGCTCCCGTGACAAAATGAGTCAAATTTTCGTGACGGGGTTTTTTTTAACTCACTATTCCTAACCCTAATCCTACCCCTGACCCTAACCTTAATCATAACCTAATGTTACTCTTTCCCCCCACCCTAACCATAACTGCCCCCCCCCCCCCGCTTCACTTTTAATTTCGTGCACTCATCATGGAATGAATTAGAATGAATTTGTGCTGCATGACGAAAATGAGGCATTTTTTCATCACAATATCACGAATCAATAGATTAATGTATATTTCGTGCTGCTGAATCACGACTTGCCGTGAGACCAGGTTGTCAGTTTTCATTAGTGGGATGTTCAGATATGACTTAAATATGTTTGATTTTTAAACTGCAACATAATTTGCATTATATAACGACTGAGTGGATCCTTGTCATTTGATTGGTGAGTTGTATGTCACATGACATGGATTATTCATACCATTTGCCGTTGTGTTTCATTGACCATGCAATAGTTCTTTTTTAGCGTGTAATTTTGGAGCTATATGAAATATGCTATTGCACGCCCCGACCGCCGCGCATGCTCACAGTACCGGGGGCAGCGTTTAGCTAAACATGGGCGATGATTTGAAGGAATTAACTGACACTGCTAATTCTTCTAACACAAAAAACAAATCCACTACGCTGTAAGCCGTCTGGAGGCATGAAGAGCTGTTAGGATGAAGAGGATGAAGTTAGGATGAAAAGCTGGACAAATTTCTGCCATGATTTTTTGCTGGACTGTGGAACTACATGACGTCTTTTTTTTCTTTTCTTTTTTTTGCAAGTACACAAAGTCAGTGCACGGTATCACGGGCTACATCATCGCAATTTTGGACTCCAATTTAAAGTTCATGTTGGACTGTTAGCACCAGTGGAACACCAAATGTAAGTGCCTTTTCTGTTGTTTGTAATTTAATAAAATATCAAATGACAAGGATCTATTTTAGCCGTGATATAAAACAAATAATGTTTTTTCATTCTTTCAGTGGAATGAATATTTAGTGAGGTACGTAAAAGCTGGTACGTACCATTCAACTCAGCTTTGCCTCATTGAATGGGACATTCATCTTTCACCTCATGAAATATTCATCCTATTGAACTCATAAACATTCATTATTTGTATATTATTCAGTTATAAAATGTACATACTAACATGGCAAACTGCCTTTGTTTTATGTGCTCTTAGTGCAGTTTTTGTAACTTCCTTCATATTATTTAAACCGTCTTGATTCATAGGATGATGTTAATGAAATGATGGTTTATTTGTGCTTACAGTTAATTATATATTAAGAGGCATACCAGAAAATACAGAGGACAAAGTGAAAAGCCTACTGCCCCACAGAGCCGAGTAAGTAATACCCCATTCTCCCATCAAAGGGCCCAGGGCTCTCAATCTGAAATTCTGCTGGGAAGAGGGGGTGGGCTGATGCACAAGCATGGACAATATCAGCGGTTAACGGCAGATATACAGTGCATAGAGTGAGTATGTATTGTGTATGAATTGAGTATATATGGGGCATGTAAGGCGGATGTCATCCACATTCAGATTTTTGAACAGCTCAAAAATCCTGGCTTCAGACATGCGTGTCTCTGTGGATGATCACGGGCGTGTTCGGATGACGGCCGACTCATACAGGCATGTTACATGGATATTGCGGATGTTTGGCAAATATGGGCCAATTTTGTGCGCAATCCATACGCAAATCCTCCTAAATGCCAGTGGGACAGGGCCCTAACATACATGTTGAGCCAGGTTTTAATTTGCAGAAAACATTTTTGGGTTATTTTGCCAATAAATAAATAAATAAGACTTTCACTAGCCCTCTTATATTTCACTGGCAGGATTGCAGTCATGCCAAAACCGTGGAATAAATCCTTTCTCCAGGCCAAAATGAAGATCAGAGATAATCTTCACGGTATCAGCCCAATTATGCAGCAGGCACTGAACCTCTGGCAGGTGTCTTTCAAGTAAGTGGACCTCGACACATGCATTTCTGTTGCTGTTTTGTGTTAATGGCATTGTTACCATATCAGTTGGAATCAAGTTGTATGCTGGTTGTTTTTCCTGACGCAACTGCACAATGACATGTCAGGCAGCATGGTGGTCAAGCGGTTACTGCACTTATTTCCAAAGAAAAAGATTCACCGTTGAAAGCCACCCCTGCAATTGAATATTAATAGATTAAGCAAAAAAAAACAAAGTGATAGATTAATCGATTAATTGAAAAAATAATCAACAGATTAATCAATAAAAAAATAATTGTTAGGTGCAGTCTAATAAGATAAGATAAACTTTATTAATCTCACAGAGGAGAAATTCACATGTTACGTCAGCTCTTAAAAAACATACAAGAAGGGTGCAAGTAGAGGAAAATGTTCATCAAACAGCGTGTGCAAGGATAAGCAATAATAATAATACTTGTAGCAGTACAGTAAAATAAGAAAATGAGGTACAAATAGAATATATATATATATATATACACACACACACACATACCAGTGGTGGGCACAGTTCCGATAAGCCGATAACAAATATTTATCAAAGATAATGTTTTCATTATTGGATTATCTTTTTAGATTACTTTAAATCAAATCAAATCAGTTTTATTTATATAGCGCCAAATCACAACAAACAGTTGCCCCAAGGCGCTTTATATCGTAAGGCAAAGCCATACAATAATTACGGAAAAACCCCAACGGTCAAAACAACCCCCTATGAGCAAGCACTTGGCGACAGTGGGAAGGAAAAACTCCCTTTTAACAGGAAGAAACCTCCAGCAGAACCAGGCTCAGGGAGGGGCAGTCTTCTGCTGGGACTGGTTGGGGCTGAGGGAGAGAACCAGGAAAAAGACATGCTGTGGAGGGGATCAGAGATCAATCACTAATGAGTAAATGCAGAGTGGTGCATACAGAGCAAAAAGAGAAAGAAACACTCAGTGCATCATGGGAACCCCCCAGCAATCTAAGTCTATAGCAGCATAACTAAGGGATGTTCAGGGTCACCTGATCCAGCCCTAACTATAAGCTTTAGCAAAAAGGAAAGTTTTAAGCCTAATCTTAAAAGTAGAGAGGGTGTCTGTCTCCCTGATCCGAATTGGGAGCTGGTTCCACAGGAGAGGAGCCTGAAAGCTGAAGGCTCTGCCTCCCATTCTACTCTTAAAAACCCTAGGAACTACAAGTAAGCCTGCAGTCTGAGAGCGAAGCGCTCTATTGGGGTGATATGGTACTATGAGGTCCCTAAGATAAGATGGGACCTGATTATTCAAAACCTTATAAGTAAGAAGAAGAATTTTAAATTCTAGAATTAACAGGAAGCCAATGAAGAGAGGCCAATATGGGTGAAACATGCTCTCTCCTTCTAGTCTCCGTCAGTACTCTAGCTGCAGCATTTTGAATTAACTGAAGGCTTTTCAGGGAACTTTTAGGACAACCTGATAATGAAATACAATAGTCCAGCCTAGAGGAAATAAATGCATGAATTAGTTTTTCAGCATCACTCTGAGACAAGACCTTTCTAATTTTAGAGATATTGCGCAAATGCAAAAAAGCAGTCCTACATATTTGCTTAATATGCGCATTGAAGGACATATCCTGATCAAAAATGACTCCAAGATTTCTCACAATATTACTAGAGGTCAGGGTAATGCCATCCAGAGTAAGGATCTGGTTAGACACCATGTTTCTAAGATTTGTGGGGCCAAGTACAATAACTTCAGTTTTATCTGAGTTTAAAAGCAGGAAATTGGAGGTCATCCATGTCTTTATGTCTGTAAGACAATCCTGCAGTTTAGCTCATTGGTGTGTGTCCTCTGGCTTCATGGATAGATAAAGCTGGGTGTCATCTGCGTAACAATGAAAATTTAAGCAATGCTGTCTAATAATACTGCCTAAGGGAAGCATGTATAAAGTGAATAAAATTGGTCCTAGCACAGAACCTTGTGGAACTCCGTAATTAGCCTTAGTCTGTGAAGAAGATTCCCCATTTACCTGAACAAATTGTAATCTATTAGATAAATATGATTCAAACCACCGCAGCACAGGGCCTTTAATAACTATGGCATGCTCTAATCTCTGTAATAAAATGTTATGGTCAACAGTATCAAAAGCAGCACTGAGGTCTAACAGGACAAGCACAGAGATGAGTCCACTGTCTGAGGCCAAAAGATCATTTGTAACCTTCACTAATGCTGTTTCTGTACTATGATGAATTCTAAAACCTGACTGAAACTCTTCAAATAGACCATTCCTCTGCAGATGATCAGTTAGCTGTTTTACAACTACCCTTTCAAGAATTTTTGAGAGAAAAGGAAGGTTGGAGATTGGCCTATAATTAGCTAAGATAGCTGGGTCAAGTGATGGCTTTTTAAGTAATGGTTTAATTACTGCCACCTTAAAAGCCTGTGGTACATAGCCAACTAATAAAGATAGATTGATCATATTTAAGATCGAAGGATTAATTAATGGTAGGGCTTCCTTGAGCAGCCTGGTAGGAATGGGGTCTAATAGACATGTTGATGGTTTGGAGGAAGAAACTAATGAAAATAACTCAGACAGAACAATCGGAGAGAAAGAGTCTAGCCAAATACCAGCATCACTGAAAGCAGCCAAAGATAGCGATATGTCTTTGGGATGGTTATGAGTAATTTTTTCTCTAATAGTTAAAATTTTATTAGCAAAGAAAGTCATGAAGTCATTACTAGTTAAAGTTAAAGGTATACTCGGCTCAATAGAGCTCTGACTCTTTGTCAGCCTGGCTACAGTGCTGAAAAGAAACCTGGGGTTGTTCTTATTTTCTTCAATAAGTGATGAGTAGTAAGATGTCCTAGCTTTACGGAGGGATTTTTTATAGAGCAACAGACTCTTTTCCAGGCTAAGTGAAGATCTTCTAAATTAGTGAGACGCCATTTCCTCTCCAACTTACGGGTTATCTGCTTTAAGCTGCGAGTTTGTGAGTTATACCACGGAGTCAGGCACTTCTGATTTTAGGCTCTCTTTTTCAGAGGATCTACAGCATCCAAAGTTGTCCTCAGTGAGGATGTAAAACTACTGATGAGATAATCTATCTCACTCACAGAGTTTAGGTAGCTACTCTGCCCTGTGTTGGTATATGGCATTGGAGAACATAAAGAAGGAATCATATCCTTAAACCTAGTTACAGAGGCCAGGGTCAAAACTCGCACAGTGTATAGTCAACATTTATGTGTCAAGACAATATTGAGTGCACGTTTTACAACATCATCAAACGTGCGCACGGCACTAATAAAACGTGTGCACATTCACTCCACATGCAAAACATTTTGCACTGACACTTCCAGGGGTCCGTAAAAATGCCTGTTTTTACAAATAAAAAATGGAATATTTTCCAAAAGCACATTTATCTGTAAACACCAACACACGACACACGTCACATTAACGTGTTGGTTTACATAATGAATGACTGAACCAATCAGTGTTTAGCAGAGGCACTTTTACCCAGAATCCTTTGCGATCTGTCTGTGTTTGTTACAAAACCTCAGAATTAGTGCATTATTCAACATTAAAATATATATGTTATATTTTAACTTTGTACAAATGACAGAATTTACATTAATGGAGTTACTCTATCAGTATTCACATCAAACCATAAGTCAGCATGACTTTATTTTCCAAGATCTCCGCCTGACCGGAGCATTGGGATTGGTAGAGAGCTAGCTTTTGTGGCTGCGCTCAGCTTGCTTCTGTGCCGTAAGCTGTGTAGTAAACAAGAGCTTCCAGCAGGGGCCAGGATCTTCAAACATAGAAGTGCAGGCTCATTGTTTGGGTCTTTTGTCGCTTTTAATGCTATCAAAGATAACTTTTTAGTTATCCGATTATCTGTTATCAAAGTTAATTTTTTGGTTATCTATGTCCTCCACTGACACATACATATACATACATACATACACACATACACATATGCACACACATACAGTAGTGTTCAGAATAATAGTAGTGCTATGTGACTAAAAAGATTAATCCAGGTTTTGAGTATATTTCTTATTGTTACATGGGAAACAAGGTACCAGTAGATTCAGTAGATTCTCACAAATCCAACAAGACCAAGCATTCATGATATGCACACTCTTAAGGCTATGAAATTGGGCTATTAGTAAAAGAAAGTAGAAAAGGGGGCGTTCACAATAACAGTAGCACCTGCTGTTGACGCTACAAACTCAAAACTATTATGTTCAAACTGCTTTTTTAGCAATCCTGTGAATCACTAAACTAGTATTTAGTTGTATAACCACAGTTTTTCATGATTTCGTCACATCTGCGAGGCATGGAGTCAACCAACTTGTGGCACCTTTCAGCTGTTATTCCACTTCAAGATTCTTTAACAACATTCCACAATTCATTCACATTTCTTGGTTTTGCTTCAGAAAAGCTTTTGTGATGTCACCCCACAAGTTCTCAATTGGATTTAGGCCTGGGGATTGGGCAGGCCACTCCAAAACATTAATTTTGTTGGTTTGGAACTAAGATTTTGCTCGTTTAGTAGTGTGCTTGGGGTCATTGTCTTGTTGAAACACCCATGTCAAGGGCATGTCCTCTTCAGCATAAGGCAACATGACCTCTTCAAGTATTTTGACATATCCAAACTGATCCATGATACCTGGTATGCGATATATAGGCCCAACACCATAGTAGGAGAAACATGCCCATATCATGATGCTTGCACCACCATGCCTCACTGTCATCACTGTGAACTGTGGCTTGAATTCAGAGTTTGGGGGTCATCTCACAAACTGTCTGTGGCCCTTGGACCCAAAAACAACAATTTTACTCTCATCAGTCTACAAAATATTCCTCCATTTCTCTTTAGGCCAGTTGATGTGTTGTTTGGCAAATTGTAACCTCTTCTGCACATGTCTTTTATTTAACAGAGGGACTTTGCGGGGGATTCTTGCAAATAAATTAGCTTCACACAGGCGTCTTCTAACTGTCACAGCACTTACAGGTAACTCCAGACTGTCTTTGATCATCCTGGAGCTGATCAATGGGTGAGCCTTTGCCATTCTGGTTATTCTTCTATCCATTTTGATGGTTGTTTTCCATTTTCTTCCATGTGTCTCTGGTTTTTTGTCCATTTTAAAGCATTGGAGCTCATTGTAGATGGACAGCCTATAATTTTTTGCACCTGCGTATAGGTTTTCCCCTCTCCAATCAACTTTTTAATCAAACTACGCTGTTCTTCTGAACAATGTCTTGAACGTCCCATTTTCCTCAGGCTTTCAAAGAGAAAAGCATGTTCAACAGGTGCTGGCTTCATCCTTACATAGGGGACACCTGATTCGCCTGTTTGTTCCACAAAATTGACAAATTCACTGACTGAATGCCACACTACTATTATTGTGAACACCCCCTTTTCTACTTTTTTTACTACAACCCCTGGCAAAAATTATGGAATCACCGGCCTCGGAGGATGTTCATTCAGTTGTTTAATTTTTTAGAAAAAAAGCAGATCACAGACATGACACAAAACTAAAGTCATTTCAAATGGCAACTTTCTGGCTTTTATAAACACTATAAGAAATCAAGAAAAAAAAAACTGTGGCAGTCAGTAACGGTTACTTTTTTAGACCAAGCAGAGGGAAAAAAATATGGAATCACTCAATTCTGAGGAAAAAATTATAGAATCATGAAAAACAAAAGAACGCTCCAACACATTACTAGTATTTTGTTGCACCACCTCTGGCTTTTATAACAGCTTGCAGTGTCTGAGGCATGGACTTAATGAGTGACAAACAGTACTCTTCATCAATCTGGCTCCATCTTTCTCTGATTGCTGTTGCCAGATCAGCTTTGCAGGTTGGAGCCTTGTCATGGACCATTTTCTTCAACTTCTACCAAAGATTTTCAATTGGATTAAGATCCGGACTATTTGCAGGCCATGACACTGACCCTATGTGTCTTTTTGCAAGGAATGTTTTCACAGTTTTTGCTCTATGGCAAGATGCATTATCATCTTGAGAAATGATTTCATCATCCCCAAACATCCTTTCAATTGATGGGATAAGAAAAGTGTCCAAAATATCAACGTAAACTTGTGCATTTATTGATGATGTAATGACAGCCATCTCCCCAGTGCCTTTACCTGACATGCAGCCCCATATCATCAATGACTGTGGAAATTTACATGTTCTCTTCAGGCAATCATCTTTATAAATCTCATTGGAACGGCACCAAACAAAAGTTCCAGCATCATCACCTTGCCCAATGCAGATTCGAGATTCATCACTGAATATGACTTTCATCCAGTCATCCACAGTCCACAATTGCTTTTCCTTAGCCAATTGTAACCTTGTTTTTTTCTGTTTAGGTATTAATGATGGCTTTCGTTTAGCTTTTCTGTATGTAAATCCCATATCCTTTAGGCAGTTTCTTACAGTTCGGTCACAGACATTGACTCCAGTTTCCTCCCATTTGTTCCTCATTTGTTTTGTTGTGCATTTTCGATTTTTGAGACATATTGCTTTAAGTTTTCTGTCTTGACACTTTGATGTCTTCCTTGGTCTACCAGTATGTTTGCCTTTAACAACCTTCCCATGTTGTTTGTATTTGGTCCAGCGTTTAGACACAGCTGACTGTGAACAACCATCTTTTGCAACATTGCGTGATGATTTACCCTCTTTTAAGAGTTTGATAATCCTCTCCTTTGTTTCAATTGATATCTCTCATGTTGGAGCCATGATTCATGTCAGTCCACTTGGTGCAACAGCTCTCCAAGGTGTGATCACTCCTTTTTAGATGCAGACTAACGAGCAGATCTGATTTGATGCAGGTGTTAGTTTTGGGGATGAAAATTTACAGGGTGATTCCATAATTGTTTCCTCAGAATTGAGTGATTCCATATTTTTTTCCCTCTGCTTGGTCTAAAAAAGTAACCGTTACTGACTACCACAATTTTTTTTCCTGATTTCTTACAGTGTTTCTTAAAGCCAGAAAGTTGCCATTTGAAATGACTTTAGTTTTGTGTCATATCTGTGATCTGCTTTTTTTCTACAAAATTAAACAACTGAATGAACATCCTCCGAGGCCAGTGATTCCATAATTTTTGCCAGGGGTTGTAATAGCCCAATTTCATAGCCTTAAGAGTGTGCATATCATGAATGCTTGGTCTTGTGGATTTGTCCACCATTCGGAAGATTCAGACGGCTTTCAGTGGCTTTTCAGTCGTGTGACTATCCAAGAAATTGTGGACGAGCTGGGCATGTCACAACATGTCCTGTGAGGCTTTATCACAGAGGTGCTGTTGCTGCACCATCAGCTTCGTGCCGATGAATTTCGCCGCCGCTCTTTTCATGGCAAAATCTTCTGTCACAGTGGAATGTGCCGAAAAAGTGCTGATGTCCACCTCTTCCACAATTTCTCGGATAATCACATGACGGTCCCACATCACCACAGCGTTCACTTTGGAAATGATCTGGTCATTTCAGCATGTTGATGGCCGCCCAGAGCATGGCTCGCTCTCCACCGTTGTGCGGCCGTCTTTAAACCGGTTGTACCTCTCCTTAATCTGTGTGATGCCCAGAGGATCATCACCGAAAGCCGTCTGAATAATCCAAATGGTTTCCACCTGGCTGTCGCCCAGTTTCTGGGTTCAAGGTTGGCTCATGCAAGCACAAGTGATTCAAATCCATCAGGTTTTTGAACAAAATAAAAAGGTCGGATACTTTTCTAACAGACCTCATATATAAGTACATATGCACATATATAAACATGATTGGGATTGAAAAAGAGATAGGAGCATCTTATTTACAATATGTGAAGTGTAATTTAGATGTGATAAGGTGACATTAGTGCAGGGATTTGTAAACGAGGTGTTATTGCACATGATTTGTGGACATATTAATATTTCACATGATTTGTGGTCATATTATTGCATGTGGTTATTTCACAGTGTTATTGTACAGTCTGACAGCAGCAGGGAGGAACGACCTGCGGTATCGTTCCTTCTTGCACTGAGGGTGCCTCAGCTTGTCACTGAATGAGCTGTTCAGCTCCACTACAGTCCGGTGCAGAGGGTGAGAGGAGTTGTCCATGATGGATTTGAACTTGGCTAACACCATCCTCTCAGCCACCTCCTCTAGAGAGTCCAGAGGATCCAGGATCACTCACCACAGTGCGGAGGTGAGACAGGACGAGCCGTTCCATGGTCTTCATGAGGTGGGAGGTCAAGGCAACTGGTTTGTAGTGGGCCGGTTCCGTGGGGTGCGGTGTTTTGGGAACCAGGACCACACAGGAGTTCTTCCACAGGGTGGGGTGTATGCATAAGAGAAGAGAATCAACCTTCTGACAAGAAGGGTAATACCCCATCACACATACGCCGATTGAGGCTGAATTGTGTTGGAATGACACATCCGGCCACAATCGGGAAATATTGAGGTGCGGTCTTAAGACCAGTGGATGGCAGTCTGTGAGCTTCTCCATATTTGGTCCCATTTTCTCAGCTGTGTTGAGTGTGTTGCATATGTTCAAAACTGGCGCCATCGAGATGTGACGCACATCTGATGGCGGTCTGTATGCAGTTTTTGCGTCATCTGATCACAGTCTGCATATTCTGACGGCATCAAAACAGCATCTGAAACGATCTTATCGTGGTTGATTGAGCTCTGAGATTGAACGGTCACAGCAAAGCCTGCCGGCTTGTTGTGCCACGCATGTCCACCTCCATTGGACCCTGGCCAGGGAGGGCAAAAGAAATGTTGATATGTAATCACATATATGTGGCACACATTCATCATATACAGTGGGTGTGAACAGCACACAATGAAACTGAAAGTACCGTGTGCTGCTGCATCTCCCCATGGTCTCATGCGCAGTAATGTGTCATAACACACATCAGGCATGGAGCTGAACGGATCTCACTGTTATGGTTCTGACCCGAAAACCAGGCTTGGACCCCAAAGCAGGGAGACTGAATGAAAATACAATAGGATTTATTGTACCAGGAAGGTGTCACATAACTAATGCTGCACAAATAGTGAGTACAGTTTTGGAGGTTGACAGAGTTGCGGTTGCGGTGAAATCAGGTGGTCGCAGCCCACATAGAACTGGAGTACAGGTGGCAGTTCTAGATGAGGAGCTGAGTCGTCCATGGTCCAGTAACCATGCAAAAATTAAATCCCATGTAATAATCCAATTGACATCACCATGTACAGACTTGCGTTGTGCTCCTGAAGGAAGCAAAAAAGAAATTAAAGTTCGCTGCAAAGAGTGCATCTGACGCATGGTGTGATGGTTGCAAACTTTGTCCAGTGGCACGCGTGCATGTGTACCCCGCACACACGCGTGCTTTCACACTTGCACGTGATCATTCCGCTGTGTGCATGTGTGTGTTCATAACTGCTGCATGAGCCACTAAGGGTGCATGTGGGGTGCACATGCGCGCATGCCACTGAACACCTTTCCTGAAGGTTTGCTGGCAGTGGGCCAAGCAGTCACACCATGCGTCAGATGCAGATTTGACACATATGGCATGAGTCCGGCCCATACATTGGTTGTACTCCAGTGTCCATTACCGGCAGGGACTGTGCACAGGAAGGAACACAGTGCTCCATCCCACTCTGGTCCCGTGTTTGCCATCCAGATGTTTGGACATTAGCCAGTCTTCAGTGCCTTTTATGGTCCTCTGACGACAGACCGTGTCATCTACCTGTTATCCACATACGCTTTGGATGCCAGTGTGCAGGTGTGGACAAGGTAATCTGGATGAATTCTGACAAGACTGACCATGCCTCTTTCCCTCCCGACTGTCCGATTATGGCAATTTTTGCCGTTTTGGCCTGGTTCCTGCACATTCTTGCTATGTGTGACGGAGGCTTAACAAAGACTACAAAAGCCCCCTATCTTTTCATGTTTCTTGTCTCTCGTAAAGTCTCTAATAGAGTGTCTCTCCCCCCCTCCCCCCACCAAAAAATTGTCTTTTTTTGTGCTCAGAATGAGCAGCATGTAAATATGTTTATATAAAAAGCTTTTAAAATACCGGGCACAGTTACAGCGTGATCAGTGAATTTCATGCAGTAATGAACCCATTCACTCAGTTATGGGCCTTTCACACCGCAAGCGTTGAGTGCATTAGACGCATCGCGGATCGCTCCAAAAAGCATTATTTTCAATAAGACGCTTTGTAGGATGATGGGAGACTCATTCTACTGCTGTTTTTTAACCTTTTTTTGTGGTTCGACAAATGCAAAGCCAAGATGCCATTTGCGTAGCTTTTTTGGGCTTTGGAAAAAGCCAGAGTGTGATGTAGAAATCTCCGCCTCCATTGCCGCGTCCGATGCGACGCTTCTGACGCATTGGGAGGCGTTGTCTGTCATATCCGACGCATTCAATGTGAAAGGCCCATAACTCCTATGCAGATGTTTTTCTATCGTCATAGGTTTGTCATTCTCTCACCTTCATGCATCATATACTTGCAGGCAGCTGCATCTGGTAGATGTAGAGGAGTTCCATAACAGGGACAAGTCCATGGAGCTTCATGTATTTCAGCAAATTATCACAAGACACATCGATAATGCCATAAACATCCTTCTCAATCAGTGAGTACAAAATATCGCAACACCCACATGCATGTAAGTAGCAGTAATAATTAAACTGATAGTAACTGTAAACTTGATGTCAATCTGTAATAAATGAATGTACACTCAATAACCACTTTATTAGGTACACCTTTATACGAGGGCTGTCAATAAAGTAACGGTCCTTTTTATTTTTTTGAAAAACTATATGGATTTCATTCATATGTTTTTACGTCAGACATGCTTGAACCCTTGTGCGCATGCGTGAGTTTTTCCACGCCTGTCGGTGACGTCATTCGCCTGTGAGGACTCCTTGTGGGAGGAGTCGTCCAGCCCCTCGTCGGAATTCCTTTGTCTGAGAAGTTGCTGAGAGACTGGCGCGTTGTTTGATCAAAATTTTTTTAAACCTGTGAGACACATTGAAGTGGACACGGTTCGAAAAATTAAGCTGGTTTTCAGTGAAAATTTTAACGGCTGATGAGAGATTTTGAGGTGAGACAGTCGCTTTAAGGACTTTTCACGGTGCGAGACGTCGCGCAGCGCTCTCAGGCGGCGTCATCAGCCTGTTCAAGCTGAAAACCTCCACATTTCAGGCTCTATTGATCCAGGACGTCGTGAGAGAACAGAGAAGTTTCAGAAGAAGTCGGTTTCAGCATTTTATCCGGATATTCCACTGTTAAAGGAGATTTTTTTAATGAAAGACGTGCGGACGGGTCCGCGCGTCGGGACGCAGCCGCCGCGACGCAGCCGCCGCGACGCAGCCGCCGCGACGCTCCGCCACAGGAAAAACACCTCTGTTGAAAGCCTTAAGGACAAGTTGGAACATGTCCTGCCTGTTAAACAATTTCTCATATACTCACTCCACTGAAAGCCATCAAAAGCCGCCTGGATTTTACAAATGGTTATCAACACGGAGGTGTTTTTCCTGTGCCGCTGCACCGCGCCGGCTGCGTCCCGATGCGCGGATCCGTCCGCACGTCTTTCATTAAAAAAATCTCCTTTAACAGTGGAATATCCGGATAAAATGCTGAAACCGACTTCTTCTGAAACTTCTCTGTTCTCTCACGACGTCCTGGATCAATAGAGCCTGAAATGTGGAGGTTTTCAGCTTGAACAGGCTGATGACGCCGCATGAGAGCGCTGCGCGACGTCTCGCACCGTGAAAAGTCCTTAAAGCGACAGAATCACCTCAAAATCTCTCATCAGCCGTTAAAATTTTCACTGAAAACCAGGTTAATTTTTCGAACCGTGTCCACTTTGATGTGTCTCACAGGTTTAGAAAAAATTTTGATCAAACAACGCGCCAGTCTGTCAGCAACTTCTCAGACAAAGGAATTCCGACGAGGGCTGAACGACTCCTCCCACAAGGAGTGCTCACAGGCGAATGACGTCACCTACAGGCGTGGAAAAACTCACGCATGCGCACGAGGGTTCAAGCATGTCTGACGTAAAAACATATGAATGAAATCCATATAGTTTTTGAAAAAAATAAAAAGGACCGTTACTTTATTGACAGCCCTCGTATATATATATAATCATCTTCAACCGCTTATCTGGGTTCGGGTCGTGGGACAACATCTAGTCCACCTAGTCCTAGGTCTTCACCGGGGTCTCCTCCCAGATGGAACACCTGCCTAGGGAGGCGTGTAGGGGTCATCCTTACCACATGCCCGAACCACCTCAGCTGGCTCCTTTCAACTCGAGGGAGTAGCAGCTCTACTCCTAGCTCCCCACGGATGGCTGTTGCCTCACAGCAAGAAGGCCATGTGGGATCGATTCCAATCTGTTACCTTTCTCTGTGCAGTTTGCATGTTCTCCCCATGGTTGCATGGGCTCCCTCCAAGTCCTCTGGCTTCCTCCCACATCCAAAGACATGCAGTTTCTGCAAATTGGAAACTTCCATAGGTGTGTGTGCAGGTGTGAATGTGTTTGTTTATCTATATGTGACCCTGCGACGGACTGGCGTCCTGTTCAGGGTGTACCCCGCCTCATGCCCTATGACTGCAGGGATAGCCTCTAGCCCCCCAACCCAATCTTGGATAAGCAATTGAAAATGAGTGTGTGTGTGGTTCTATTTATTTACTTTTTTCTTTACCTTTGTACATAGATGGCTCTTTTGCACTGAATGGCACTGCATGCAATTTCATTATATTTTTTGTACAATGACAAAGATTCTGATTGTGGTCCATATTGACATGACAGCATCACACATTCGCCCATTCAATCAGTCTGCCCATTCTCCTCTGAAGCCCTCTGACATCAGCAAGACATTTTTGTCCATATAATTGCCACTCACTGGATATCTTCTCTTTTTCGGATCATTCTCTGTGCATGAAAATCGCAGTAGGGCTGGGCGATATGACCTAAAATTCATATTGCGGTATAAATTTCATCCCTTCACGGTAACTGTATATATCGTGACATAAACGTAAGTGTAAAAATTATAATGGATGTGTTTCTGAATGGGTTATATAGTCCCTTAGCAAAGCTAAATTGATAAAAATAAATGAATAAATAAAAAACAACAACTAAAAAACAAAGATAATTTTGAGAACATTTATTGTGCAGATCTTAAAACTACAGCTACAGTTTGCCAGAAGGTACATCTAAGATGCAAGCCTAGATTTGATCTTTTGGTGAAAGAATTAAGTACATGTATTTATTGTTGGGTCAGTGGCTGAAGTTTCATCTCTTGAACACCAGATGGCACGTCCGCTCCAAATATATGAACCATTTTCAGGACGGAGGCATTTCCTCATTTCCAAAACACAAGAAACCATCAAAAAATAAATAAAAGTACTTAATTTACTCATATTTGAAGTCAGTCTGGGTAAATCGTCATTGCTGGCTGATTTTGTCTTTCTCCTCTCAGTTAAAAAATTCTTACGTTATTTAGATGCTTTCTCAAATGTTTGATTCAGGTCCCGATAGAACATTCATCTCCTCCCGGAGCATCTGCTGAAATAAATAACGGCTTTGTAAACATTGCACGTTGCTGTGTTTGCTTTGCGGTGTTCAGCGGACATGTCAGCGGCAGAACTCCTCAATGCTTGGCTGCTAACTGCGGAAGAGACTGCTCGAATGTCTCAGTGAGGGACATTCACCTCAGTTCATAACCCCCCCCCCCCCCCCCCCACACACACACACACTCTGCAGCAGACAGAACAGCAGAGCAGCACTTGTGGTTCACAGACATTTCACAGTCTTTTCCTGGATCGGAAACTCTGCAGTTTATATTGGAAATTTCTGATCCGTGAGTTACGTTGGTATTGGAAGCCATATTGGATCGGCTCGGCCCATGACGTCATCAACAAGCGTGATCGCGATTGGTCAGTTGAGTGCAAATCTCTACCGTAGGCTAAATTTATATCATTTATACTGTCTACCGCATATATCACGCACCCCTAATCAGCAGTTTCTGAAATATCCAGACCAGCCCAGCTGATGCCAACAACCATGCTACGTTCAAAGTTACTTTAATCCACTTTCTTCCCCATTCTGTTTGAACTACAGCAAGTTGTCTTCACCACATCTAGATACCTAAATGCAATGAGTTGCTGCCATGTGATTGACTGATAAGCTATTTGTGTAAACAAACAATTGAACAGGTGTACCTAATGCTGCATTTACACATAGGCAATACACGTTATGAATGTAATTTTTTCCGTCGTTTGTGGCACATTCTTAATGTGACTTAACGCATCTGAATAGGTTTCTTAACAGTGCGTGTAGGTGCGTGATATTTGTGGAGCATGTTTTTGGCTGTCAAAAAATCTTCCACCAATGTCACGCACCACCCTCATTTCGTCTCATGTTGTGGAATTTGCAACTGAGCGTGTTGATGTGTATTGATAAGTAGTGATCCTTAATAGAGCGTGACAGCATTCATAGTGGTTCCTGTGATGGTTCTTGGAGCCCATATTGTCACGTGCTGATACGAATTGACAGTCAAGTTTTGACACGAATTGTAACGCAGCGTCACATTTCACTGTGCGCCACTATGAATCACTTCTCTCAAGTGCACACAATTAAACCCTGCTGCACCGCAAGAAGGACAGTGATGCCACGTCGGCTAAGTCTCATTCCAGTGCTCCTCAGCACTCTCCTGCAGGTGTTCCACCTGCTGTTGTGCCTGATGTTCGGGAGAACGAGTCTGAACCAGAGGAGAGCCGTGTGCAGCCAGACAGCTGGCTCTCTCTGTCTCCTCCTCCTCCTTTCTGCGCCACTCCATGGCACAGAGCCCAACTAAGCATGCAGTAACAAAGTTCTTCTGCGGTGGATTCATCTGGATTTTGAGGAACAATGTGGAGCGAACTGTTCAGCAGCTGACGGTAGGATGAATATGGAGGATGTGTGGAGACAATTCGCCTGATTCACGTGACAGAACGTAACGATCTGTTGTTACGCACAACAGCGCACAACATTGTTGTTGACCGTGTGTAATGATTCCTGATAATTCGCCAGAGATATGTGCCATTAATCATAATGCATGGTAACAGGTTGCAACAGTCCCTGAGGACTCCTGATGCCTCTGCTCTGAATTCGTGATCAGCGGCCAAGAATGTATACTTCATGGCATTCGTGACTTGTTGTCGGTATGTGTAAACGCACCATAATAAAGTGGCCAATGAGTATATTTTGAAGAAAGTTTAAATATATTTTCAGTCAAAAGGAACATGAGTCATTAATTTTCAATTCACCCAGTTTGAGTTCTCGTATTGGGCTGAAGGTTTTTATTTTGGGGCGGGGCGGGGGTGAGTCCTAGTTTTGAGTTTTAATTTGGCTGGTTTTGTTACAGAGACCTGGGAAGCCCTTATGAGACCATGCTCATTTTGAAAACAAAAGTCATGTCATTATGACATAAACATGTTCGGAGGCCAGAATGTGTAGTGTGAGTAAAGGCCAGTGGGGGGGTGGGGGGTGGGGTGGGGATCTGGGCACGGTACAAGGCAGCAGGGCCTTGTTAGGGAAAGTCGGACATAGGTCCTGAATGCCCGTATCTACAACTCCCCTTGGACGGAACGCCAATCTTTCACATGTTCTTACAAGTTATTTCCCCAGCCAAGGCTAGTACCATTTACAGCTGGGTGGATTGAGGCAATACAGATTAAGTGTCTTGTACAAGGCCACAGATGGACAGCAAAAGTGGGATTCGGACCCAGATATACCTATTGGCAGGCCAGCTCCTCACCACAAGGTGTTCTCTTTCTCTATATTTCCATACTTTGTGCAAAATCCATCACCATCTGTCTTACCACATTCCACTCCTTTATACCATATGTACCTATGACCTCATCATCTCTGGTCCCTTCTCATACAGGCCCATTGACATTTACGGCAATCTGCATCTGAAGTAACTCACTCCAGACATATTGTTTCTTCTCCATCTCACACCACACTTTTGAGGCATAGCCACTGATTATATTCAACAACACCCCTTCAGTTTCCATCTTCACACTCATCACTTTGTCATTCAGAATTGCTCCAAGAACCTTTCTCCTCTCATCCACACCGTGATTGAACAGGTCGAGCCCACGTGTGTTTCTCCTGTCTTTCCCTTCCACTTGGTGGGTTGTACATACACTATATCTATCTATAGATACAGTGTATGTACAACTATACACTATATCTATAGATAGATATAGTGTATACTATATCTATCTATAGATATAGTGTATGTATGATGAAGCATGATGAAGAGGAGAAAGGTATATCTTTCTCCTCTTCATCATGTCAGTAAACTCTCTCTCTTAACCAGTCATACTGCCAACATTCAAAGTCTTTGCTCTGACTTCCACCCTTCTAACTTTCCTTATCTCCTGCTGCCACTAAACGTGCCTCTTCACCTCATTTACCCAACAATACCACAATGTCCGCTGGTACCCAACTGGATAACAGTACCAGTGACAGTCTTTGTTCATCCAGGCCTTGACTGATCCAGTTTGGAAATTGGATTTGTGATCTACATGTTTAATTTAGAAAAATGTTCTGCAGGATGCCTTTCTTCATGCAGCTCTTCTCATTTTTTCCGGCCTTTTGAGCAGCACTCAAAATACACTGGCTTGTACACCCCATGTAGCTAAGTTGAAAATAGAATTTAACATGGTAACCATATAGTATTGTGACTCATAATCTTTTCTGCATGCAACAGGTGGGTTCCAGAGGTGACAAATATTTGTTTTTCTGGAATCAAACGTAAGGTGGTGCCCGTTGAAAATATCACAAAACTGCAGTCTTTCTTGAACTGTTTGGCTGGACTGATGACACACCAGCTGCAGGGCCTAGCAATAGACTCCATGCAAGACTATACACAGCTAATTTCCAAAGAACAGGTAAGAGAATATTTACACCAAATGTCAGGCTAATGTACAGTATTTGCATATGTATGGACAATGAAAATACCATTATAGTGAACTCTGTATTTGTTTGTCACCACTTTAGCAATCAGTGGGTGCCTACAAGCACCCAGGATTTGTGTTACATCTCATCCTGGAAGATGGTGAGATCAAGATTAAGCCTGACTTCAAAATGGTTGAGGAAGCCCTTCTTAATGTCTGTGACTCCATGCTGAAGTGCGTCAGTGTGGTGCCACGTGTAGACACTAAGGTCTTCCCTGATTTGGTAAGAAAGCCTAAGTATTGCAGTCATTAACCTCATTAGCAATATGTCTATAGTGCATGGCAACACATGGGATGGTCCTGTTTTTGGTCCTATGGGACCAACTCTTTGTCTTATAATGATCAAAATAATTTGTAGTCATTTCATCTGATTTGAACCAAACTTGATGAAATGAGTGAGAGTTGAGAAAAATTGCTAAAAAGGCAAGGTCACGGGCCAAGATCAAATGTTTGGCACAGTGCCTTCACATAGTGGACATTTAGAATGGTGTAGATGCCTGTGGTTACTATTATTCATTAATATGATGTCATGCAGTTCTTTTATACTTGTCAAATAACATTTGCGCTTGGATGACCTTGAAAGGTCTTACTCATTTAGAATGCCTGTTTTGAGGTATGTGTTAAAAATGTGCCTTCACTTGCTGTTACACACTAATATTAAGTCATAATCACCTTTCTTTGACATTGGGAGACATTGTTAAACTGAAAGTCACTGTTTAACTCTTGAAGAAATACTTGGTCAAGTCTGAAAGCATGTGCTGGGGCCAGGCATCAACAGATCCGTTATGCTACAGAACTGTAGTAGTTCCTGAGTGGCAACCTCCCAGGACAAAAACTAATCCATCTCCACCTTTAAGAAGTAGCCATCTATCAGCCACAGGAAGGTGAAAAATGTTTGTCCCCTTGGCCTTTTCCATGCACCTATGTGCTGAATCATACCCAGAGAAATGTGCCACATGGCCGTAATGTTGTAGGTCACATTTACTCACAATACATGTGATGCTTCTTATCTGAATCTCCCCCAGTAGATGTTCATTTGATTCAAAATTCTGCAGAGATCCCAGCATTGTCTGTGAAGCCAAGGTCTGTCAACCTTCCTCACAGACAAAGGCATCTTATCCAGTGTTGTCCACAACCCTGCCTGACACCCAGTCCATGCAAGCATTGAACGGTGTAGGAGCCAGATAATATCCCTGTTGAACACCAGAAGTCACTGGGGAAAGTCAGAGACTCTGCCCCTACTCAAAATACAAGTGTATTGGATGGATATGATGTCCAACAACTTGGTGGGGATTCTACAATTTTCCTGGATTTCCCAGAGAACAGCTTTCTAAACTGAACCAAAATCTTTGCAAAATTAACAGAGCCATATATTGTGGTATCACTGAATCACAAACAATTTTAGCATTTGACACACACATAAAGCCTTGGTCAGACCAAATAATGAATAATGATCTGTTTCCTGCAATTCTATCAGAAAAACATCATATACGTGGCTCATTATTCGACTAATCACTGAAATTTCTGACAAAAACATATGCGGCTCATTATTCATGGCTTTATTATTCAGTCTGACCAGGGCTTAAGGTGTGGGTGTTGCACTCTGAATGTCCCTTCCACTGTTAGGAGTACAACAGTTGAAATAGTCCCTACAGAAAAAAAATTCGAATTCGCAATGTGGTATTTTATCTTTTATATGTATTACATGTTATATAACAGCTGAGTGGATCCTTGTCATTTCATTGGTGCTTTGTATGTCACGTAACATGGATTATTCGTCCCATTTGTGTTGTGTTGTATTTAGTGTGCAATTATGGTTCCATTTACTCTACAAATTTGGTTCTATATGTTTTGTACCATTGCATGCTGCGAACCCCGTCCACACACTAGTGGGGGCATCGTTTAGCTAAACATGGCGGAGTTTGTTTTGCTGATGGATGATGATTTGATCAAGCTAATTGCGAATTCTTGTAACACACACAAAAAACATCCACTACGCCATAAGCCGTCTTGATGCATGAAAAGCTGTTAGGATGAAAACCTGTACAAATTTCTGATGCTATTTTTTGCTGGACTGAGGACGTACACAAAGTCTTTTTTGTTTGTTTGTTTGTTTATTTTGGAGGTATCACGGACTACATCTGTTTTTCAAGTTGACTGAGAACAATTTTGGACTCCTATTTAAAGTTCGTGTTGGACTGTTGATGTCAAAGCATCAATGATGAACACCAAAATGAAGTCCCTTTTCAGTTGTTTATAAAATAATATAATATCAAATGACAAGGATCTATTTTAGCCATTATATAAAGCAAATAATGAATGTTTTTACATTCTTTCAATGGACCGAATATTTCATGAGGTGAAAGTTGGAACTTACCATTCAACTCTGCTTCACCTCGTTGAATGGAACATTCCATCTTTCACCTCATGGAATATTTGTACCATTGAACAAAACATTCATTATTTATATATGAGTAAATAATTCATATTTTGATCTGTGACAATATGGAAATGTGCTCATCAGTGTTGTGTATTCCAGTACACTGTGGGCACTCTAAGGCTTGGAACACACTGTCATTCCAAGTTATTGTGCGTTACTATTATTTTTGCATTGTGGGTCGATAGCAGCATTAAACTTGGTCCGTGGGCAGGGGGTCGGGGTTCGACTGAACTGCCCACTTCAAGCGAGCTGTGAGCTTTTCATCCGCGGTTTTCTGCAGCAGCTACGACTCGTCCTCACCTCTTAAAGCGCGGTGACAACAGCACACCTGCACTGAGCTTTATGAAGACATTTTTATGCTTTTTTTCTCCTTTATTTAGAATTCTGAGCTGAGCCGCTCCGTATCTGCTTGTTATAAACAGCTGATCCTCGACGACGCGTCAACAACTAACACTATTTTCCACTCAAATGCACCTAAACTCTCTTTCTGAGGACCACATGATGTGAAAGTGCACTAAAACTTTCTTACCTGTAAATCTGCTCATGTTTTCTGCATAAATAAATGTTATCCATTCTTTGTGCTCAAACGCCAAAGCAGGGGCGAATCCAGATGGAATAGGGGCGTGGGGCAAGGATGTGCCCCCCCACAACACCCTAGATTAAAGGTTCAGTTTTGAAGCCTTTTTTTTTTTACTACAACTACTAATACTACTTATAATAATAATAATTTTGACAAGTAAAATGTTTAGAGAGAATTTAAATGTTAGAAAAATGTTAGAAAGAATTTAATACTTACATTTATAAACAATGTAGGTTAGAAATTGCAAGTTTTACTGTTACAGTGCTGTCAACAGTTAAATATGAGGTCAAGAAAGAGGTCTTTATTTTACTTTTTATAAAACAAGTATTTATTTTCATTGAAGTCAAGAAAGGGTGAGTTTTGGCAAAACAAGTATCATTGTCATGTTGAGGTGGCAGAGGGTTGTTGTCGGCAGCTGGGGAAAGTAGCTAAAAAAGTAACTAGTAATCTAACTTAGTTACTTTTACAATTGAGTAATCAGTAAAGTAACTAAGTTACTTTTTCAAGGAGTAATCAGTAATCAGTAATTGGATTACTTTTTCAAAGTAACTGTGGCAACACTGGTTGCCTTTGTGGTGTATCACTGCACAAGCTGTCCACATTAGTTGTCTTTGATTTTATTCCACACTCTTATCTCCTGTGGCTGTTTTACACAGTGCAATTCAGTTTGGGTTTCAGGTGTGCGTGTGTGTGTACAGGCTTGAAAGCACCTTGTGTTGAATGGTTTAATATATAAACTTAAAACTATAAATGGCTCCATTAGTACATGAAGACTCACCATCATCTTTGTCCTTTTAGATTATTTTTATAATCCAGATTCTGATTCACAGAGCTACGTGTGGGTTGGAGCAGTCATATAGAGGAGAAAGTGACTTCTTTAACCTGAACAGCAGACATGTGACTTTTTCTTTCACTGAAATAATTTTAAAAAGTTCTTTGTATAGTCAGAGTATTTTTTCTCAGTAATCGAAAATCCAGTAAAAGGTATTATTTATTTAATGTTGCTGGTGTGATGTCAAAATTCCAGTCTGTACATCATTTTTCTGTGTATTGGTGGTCGGTAACAGACGCTTCTGGGACATGATCCTGTCGTTCATACTGCCTGCTTGCAAGACAGGCTTCGAAATGAAAATCAACATGCAACGTAGCCGTAATGCGTAATGCTGTGTTTCAGGCCAAGATTTCAAATGTTCATTTCTTGTAAGCATGTTATTAAAGGCTGAGTTTTAAATTTTAAAATAATTGTATTCAATCATTGAATCAGACTATACTTTTAGTAATGTACACAAAAAAAAAGATGGGGGAAAAATGACTTTTTAACTTGGGTCTTTGCCTTTCTTCATGTGATGCCAGTCAAGTGGGGAGTCAGGTAGCACCCTGAAGCCTATCATCCTGCCAGAGATCCTGCAGCTTCAGCAGGAAGAGATACGCAGGGTTATCTGGAATGAGTCCATCAAGACTAAGGATTACATCCATCAGTACAATAAATATGCCGCACTAGTGTCGGGACGTGCAGAGGAAGATGTTGAGCAGTTCCTCCATAAGCAGCATTCATTCCAGGAACTCATGCGAGAAGTGACACACTACAAGGATCTTGCTGACCAGATCAACAACACAGCATGCAAGGTATTCATTAAATATATGTTTGATGGAGTTGACCAGAAATACTAATTCAGGATTCATTCTTCACAGTCAGGAAAACAGTAAGCAGCTGTTGATATTTAGAAAGAGTTAAAATGAAAATTAGAAGTGTAAAGCAAAAACCTGGAAATCTAAATTATTTTTAGTCTACCTAAATTGATCTCTTAATCGATTATGTCCTATATACTGTGAAGACATGACAATGATTATTCTGCAGTTATTCACTCAGAATTGATGTGCAGAATTTCATGTTCAGACAGTGTCCATTTAATTAATTTTATGTTTGTGTGTTTCATCATTGAATTACAGTGCTCTACCTCAACTCCATAAGTAGTTGGACAATGACAGTTTTTATAATTTGGCCTCTGTACATCATCACAATGTTAAATTTGTAGAGACATTCACTTATCTTAGTTGTGACATTCATACTTCAGGGTCCTCAGCATTTGCTATCGAATGATACCTGAGAATAGCTTCTTGAGGTGTTTGCCAATGCCAAAACGTCTGCAGGTGTACAAAGGTCGAAGTCTTTAAGGTCTTGACATATGGTTGAGACTTGGACCTCAGGTGACAACTAAATGTCTTTGATACTCTGTCTCTTTGGAGGATCCTTAGATACCACTGCAATCATTACGGGTGTTTACCATCCAGGACCCAAGGCAGTCCCATGGTGTCAAAGGACCTATACTTTGACAGCCCTCGTATGTATATATATATATATATATATACTTTTTTGCAAAAACGATATGGATTTGAATCACGTGTGATTGCATCAGCCAAGCTTGAACCTTCGTGCGCATACGTGAGTTTTTTTACGCCTGTCGGTTGCGTCATTCGCCTGTGAGCAGGCTTTGAGTGAGCAGTGGTCCAGCCCTCTCGTCGGATTTTTTTTGCGAATAAATGTCTGAATGATTTGGAGCTTTGCTGCATCAAATCTTTCCAGAAACTGTGAGAGACCTCAGAGAGAGAGAGAGAGATTTTATGGGCATTACACAGATTAAGGAGTGCTCCAGCTGGTTTAAAGACCGCCCACAGCTGCTGAGAGCGCGGTGCACTCCGAGTGCCGATCGACAGGCTCAAACCCCGCTGAAACAACCAGATCATTTCCAACGTGAAGGCTTTGTTGATCTGGGACATCGTCTGACTTTCACAAAAAAGGTAGAAGGCGTGGACATCAGCACTTTTTCGGCACATTCTACTGTTACAGGAGTTTTTTTCATGGAAAGAGAAGCGGAGGATTGCACCACCGTGCCGCTCATGGCGCGGGACAAAAGCACCTCAGTGTTGGTCTCACAGGACGGCTTTCAGGTGGCTTTCAGACGGCTTCCGGTTGCTTTTCAGTCGTGTGAGTATCCGAGAAATTGTGCATGAGCTGGACATGCCCCAACATGTCCTGTGAGGCTTCATCACGGCGTTGCTTTGCGCCATGTGGCTGCACCGTGACTCGCGGAGTTCCTCCGCTCCTCCTTCCATGACAAAAACTCCTGTAACAGTGGAATGTGCCGTTCATTTCTAAACTGGACTGTTGTGTGGGCCGCTGAAGAGGAGGTACTGCTGGCCCACCACCACCAGAGGGCGCCCTGCCTGGAGTGCGGGCTCCAGGCACCAGAGGGCGCTGCCGCCGACGAGAGCAGCCAGGGTGACAGCTGTCACCCATTACTGGACACAGCTGACTGCACTCAGCACGGAGGTATATCAGCAGGACAGCGTCTCCACCTCAGTGCCGAGATATCGCCTTGAGTTTAAGGTAATCACCTCTGCAGCATATTCTGTGTTTTTGACAATACTTGATAAACCTTTCAGGACAGCGGACTATTGGAGACCAAGTGTTTGGATAAGTACTCCCCTTTCCTGCTTCAGTGTAACAAGAGGTGGAGGCGGCTTCGCCCCTCTCCATCTACTGGGTGCGGTCGCATCCCTACCTGTGTGTTTGTGCTCTTTTCCGCCAGCAGTACCGGATCCGACGAGCGAAGGCAGTGGCCACCTGGGAATTCGGGACTTGGTGGTTCCAGTACTTCTGGGTTTCGGTGGCAGAGGAGATCTGGGTGGTTCCGGTTCGACTAGGACGGACGTCTCCTACCTTCGGGCCTGCCCACACGACACCAGCAGATTTCGGCTTACACCTCCAAATTGTTAATTGTTGTATTAGTTGTGCTCATCTCACAACAGTAAAACTTGTTCTTTACCTTTCTCCATTGTCCGTTCATTGCGCCCCCTGTTGTGGGTCCGTGTACCTACACTTTCACAACAGGATATCTCGGCCAGCGTCATGGACCCCGAGGGGCGTCAACCGGCTGTTGAACGGCCAATGGAAGAACAAGGCGCGTCGGCGGCTTCGGGAGGGGTAATCGGTGAGTTGCAGCGGATCCTCACCGCTTTCACCTCTCGGATCGATTTAATGACCGAGCAGCACGTTCTCCTAAACCGCAGGGTGGAGGCTCTCGCCGCACAAGTGGAGGCGCGCCCTCCGGGCGCCGCTGCGGCTCTCCCTCCCGAGGACCCTGCGCGTGAAAGTGACGTTCCACTGGTCGTTCAACGGTCCCTTCCTCCGTCCCCAGAAGCATACATAAGCCCTCCAGAACCGTACGGAGGCTGTGTGGAGACATGCGCGGATTTTCTGATGCAGTGTTCGCTCGTCTTCGCACAGCGTCCCGTGATGTACGCGACTGATGCCAGCAAAGTAGCTTATGTAATAAATCTGCTTCGCGGGGAGGCACGCGCTTGGGCTACAGCGCTCTGGGAGCAGAACTCACGGCTCCTTCATACATACGATGGGTTTGTACGGGAGCTCAGAACGGTGTTCGACCATCCCAACAGAGGAGAGTCCGCTTCAACCGCGCTACTGTCAATGAGACAGGGGCGTCGGAGCGCAGCTGCCTATGCAGTCGCCTTCCGCATCGCGGCGGCGAGATCCGGCTGGAATAGCACTGCCCTCCGCGCCGCCTTTGTAAACGGACTGTCACTGGTCCTAAAAGAGCACCTGGTGGCGAAGGACGAACCGCGGGACTTAGATGGGCTCATCGATCTGGTCATACGACTCGACAACCGGTTAGAAGAACGCCGTCGGGAACGAGGCGAAGGGCGTGGCCAGGCACACGTCGTCCCTCTCCCTTCCGGTTCCGATCGAGCTCCGCCCTCCCCACGCTCCTCTGTTCCTGCGCTCCGTGCGCCTACGGCTCCCCCTGCTGACGAAGCTATGGACACGAGCAGGGCAACATTTAGGGCACCTGGAGCACAAAGGAGGCGGGCCCACGGAGCTTGTTTTGTTTGTGGCTCGATTGAGCATCTGGCAAACGACTGCCCCGAGCGGTTAAACTCCAACGCCCACCCCTAGAGACTGGGCCAGGGGTGGGCCAAAACATTCACGTGGGACACACCCACATTGCTACACGACTCCCAGTCACGATCCTGTTTGAGGATTCAACCCTGAAGGCCCCAGCACTGGTGGACAGGGGCTCTGAGGGAAATCTGCTAGACAGTAGATGGGCCAGGGAGATAGGGCTCCCTCTGGTGGCTCTTACCTCGCCTGTGCAGGTTCGGGCACTAGATGGCTCCCTACTCCCACCAATCACGCATAAGACACCTCCAGTAACTCTGGTGGTGTCAGGTAACCACCGGGAGGTGATCGAGTTCTTTGTGACTCAGGCCACCTCCCGTGTGGTTTTGGGTTTTCCCTGGATGCTAAAACACAATCCCCGGATCGATTGGCCGTCCGGGGTAGTGGTTCAGTGGAGCGAAACCTGCCATCGGGAGTGTCTAGGTTCCTCGGTTCCTCCCGGCTCCCAAGCTAAGGAGGAGGTCCGAGTCCCGCCCAATCTGAAGGCAGTGCCGGCGGAGTACCATGACCTCGCTGACGTGTTCAGCAAGGATCTGGCTCTCACGCTTCCTCCCCACCGCCCGTATGATTGTGCCATTGATTTGGTTCCAGGCAGTGAGTTCCCGTCCAGTAGGCTGTACAACCTCTCACGGCCGGAGCGTGAATCAATGGAGACCTACATCCGGGACTCATTAGCTGCCGGGTTGATCCGGAATTCCACCTCTCCGATGGGTGCTGGTTTCTTTTTTGTGGGTAAAAAAGATGGCGGACTTCGTCCATGCATTGATTACAGGGGGTTGAACGAAATCACGGTTCGCAATCGATACCCGTTGCCCTTGTTGGATTCGGTGTTCACCCCCTTGCATGGAGCCAAAATCTTCACCAAGCTTGATCTTAGGAATGCGTATCATTTGGTTCGGATCCGGAAGGGAGACGAATGGAAAACGGCATTTAACACCCCGTTGGGCCATTTTGAGTACCTGGTCATGCCGTTCGGTCTCACTAATGCTCCCGCGACTTTCCAAGCGTTGGTAAACGATGTCTTGCGGGACTTCCTGCACCGGTTCGTCTTCGTGTATCTGGACGATATACTCATCTTTTCCCCGGATCCTGAGACTCATGTCCGGCATGTCCGTCAGGTCCTGCAGCGGTTGTTGGAGAACCGCCTGTTTGTGAAGGGCGAGAAGTGTGAATTCCACCGCACTTCTTTGTCCTTCCTGGGGTTTATCATCTCCTCTAACTCCGTCGCCCCTGATCCGGCCAAGGTTGCGGCGGTGAGAGATTGGCCCCAACCCACAAGCCGTAGGAAGCTGCAACAGTTCCTCGGCTTTGCTAATTTCTACAGGAGGTTCATTAAGGGCTACAGTCAGGTAGTTAGCCCCCTGACAGCCCTGACCTCACCAAAAGTCCCCTTCACCTGGTCGGATCGGTGCGAAGCCGCGTTCAAGGAGTTGAAACGGCGCTTTTCGTCTGCACCAGTTCTGGTGCAGCCCGATCCTAGCCGCCAGTTAGTGGTTGAAGTGGATGCCTTGGACTCAGGGATAGGAGCGGTGCTCTCCCAGAGCGGGAAGACCGATAAGGTCCTTCACCCGTGTGCCTATTTTTCCCGCAGGTTGACCCCCGCTGAACGGAACTATGACGTCGGCAATCGGGAACTCCTTGCTGTGAAAGAGGCCCTCGAAGAGTGGAGACATCTGTTGGAGGGAACAGCCGTGCCATTCACGGTTTTCACTGACCATCGGAACCTGGAGTACATCAGGACCGCCAAGCGGCTGAACCCCAGGCAAGCCCGCTGGTCACTGTTCTTTGGCCGTTTTGACTTCCGGATTACCTACCGTCCCGGGACCAAGAATCAACGATCGGATGCATTGTCCCGGGTGCACGAAGACGAAGTCAAAACGGAACCGTCGGATCCCCCGGATCCCATCATCCCGGAGTCCGCTATCGTGGCCGCCCTCACCTGGGACGTGGAGAAGACCGTCCGGGAGGCCCTGACCCGTGACCCGGACCCCGGAAACGGACCAAAGAACAGACTATACGTCCCACCAGAAGCTAGGGCTGCAGTCCTGGACTTCTGTCACGGTTCTAAGCTCTCCTGTCACCCTGGGGTGCGAAGGACCGTGACAGTTGTCCGGCAACGCTTCTGGTGGGCATCCCTGGAGGCCGACGTCCGGGACTACGTCCAGGCCTGTACCACCTGCGCCAGGGGCAAGGCCGACCACAGAAAGACCTCAGGGCAGCTACAGCCACTGCCCGTGCCTCATCGCCCCTGGTCCCACATCGGCCTGGACTTTGTCACGGGTCTCCCGCCGTCCCAGGGAAACACCGTCGTCTTCACGATAGTGGACCGTTTCTCCAAGGCGGCCCACTTCGTGGCCCTCCCGAAGCTCCCAACGGCCCAGGAGACAGCGGACCTCCTGGTCCACCACGTCGTCCGTCTGCATGGTTTACCATCAGACATCGTCTCCGATCGCGGCCCCCAGTTTACCTCACACGTTTGGAGGAGCTTCTGCCGGGAACTGGGGGCCTCGGTCAGCCTTTCGTCCGGGTACCACCCCCAGACCAACGGGCAAGCAGAGCGGGCCAACCAAGAATTGGAGCAGACACTACGCTGTGTGACAGCCGCGCACCCGACGGCCTGGAGTACCCACCTGGCCTGGATCGAGTACGCCCACAACAGCCAAGTGTCATCAGCCACCGGCCTCTCCCCGTTTGAGGTGTGCTTGGGGTATCAGCCCCCCTTGTTTCCGGTGGTCGAGGGAGAGGTCGGTGTGCCCTCGGTCCAGGCCCACCTACGGAAGTGCCGTCGGGTGTGGCGTGCTGCCCGCTCTGCTTTGTTGAAGGCCCGGACGAGGGCGAAGAAACATGCAGACCGGCGGCGGGCCCCGGCCCCCACGTATCGTCCTGGGCAGGAAGTGTGGTTGTCCACCAAGGACATTCCCCTTCAAGTGGACTCCCCCAAGCTCCAAGAACGATACATCGGTCCCTTCAAAGTCCTCAAAGTCATCAATCCCGCCGCAGTGAGGCTTCAGCTTCCGGCCTCACTGCGGATTCACCCAGTGTTTCATGTCTCCCGGATAAAACCCCATCACACCTCACCCCTCTGCACCCCGGGTCCGGCACCACCTCCTGCCCGGATCATCGACGGGGAACCGGCTTGGACCGTGCGCCGGCTCCTCGATGTCCGTCGAATGGGCCGGGGTTTTCAGTACCTGGTGGACTGGGAGGGGTACGGCCCCGAAGAACGCTCCTGGGTGAAGAAGGGCTTCATCCTGGACCCGGCCCTCCTGGCCGACTTCTACCGACGCCATCCGGACAAGCCCGGTCGTGCGCCAGGAGGCACCCGTTGAGGGGGGGGTCCTGTTGTGTGGGCCGCTGAAGAGGAGGTACTGCTGGCCCACCACCACCAGAGGGCGCCCTGCCTGGAGTGCGGGCTCCAGGCACCAGAGGGCGCTGCCGCCGACGAGAGCAGCCAGGGTGACAGCTGTCACCCATTACTGGACACAGCTGACTGCACTCAGCACGGAGGTATATCAGCAGGACAGCGTCTCCACCTCAGTGCCGAGATATCGCCTTGAGTTTAAGGTAATCACCTCTGCAGCATATTCTGTGTTTTTGACAATACTTGATAAACCTTTCAGGACAGCGGACTATTGGAGACCAAGTGTTTGGATAAGTACTCCCCTTTCCTGCTTCAGTGTAACAAGAGGTGGAGGCGGCTTCGCCCCTCTCCATCTACTGGGTGCGGTCGCATCCCTACCTGTGTGTTTGTGCTCTTTTCCGCCAGCAGTACCGGATCCGACGAGCGAAGGCAGTGGCCACCTGGGAATTCGGGACTTGGCGGTTCCAGTACTTCTGGGTTTCGGTGGCAGAGGAGATCTGGGTGGTTCCGGTTCGACTAGGACGGACGTCTCCTACCTTCGGGCCTGCCCACACGACACCAGCAGATTTCGGCTTACACCTCCAATTGTTAATTGTTGTATTAGTTGTGCTCATCTCACAACAGTAAAACTTGTTCTTTACCTTTCTCCATTGTCCGTTCATTGCGCCCCCTGTTGTGGGTCCGTGTACCTACACTTTCACAACAGGATATCTCGGCCAGCGTCATGGACCCCGAGGGGCGTCAACCGGCTGTTGAACGGCCAATGGAAGAACAAGGCGCGTCGGCGGCTTCGGGAGGGGTAATCGGTGAGTTGCAGCGGATCCTCACCGCTTTCACCTCTCGGATCGATTTAATGACCGAGCAGCACGTTCTCCTAAACCGCAGGGTGGAGGCTCTCGCCGCACAAGTGGAGGCGCGCCCTCCGGGCGCCGCTGCGGCTCTCCCTCCCGAGGACCCTGCGCGTGAAAGTGACGTTCCACTGGTCGTTCAACGGTCCCTTCCTCCGTCCCCAGAAGCATACATAAGCCCTCCAGAACCGTACGGAGGCTGTGTGGAGACGTGCGCGGATTTTCTGATGCAGTGTTCGCTCGTCTTCGCACAGCGTCCCGTGATGTACGCGACTGATGCCAGCAAAGTAGCTTATGTAATAAATCTGCTTCGCGGGGAGGCACGCGCTTGGGCTACAGCGCTCTGGGAGCAGAACTCACGGCTCCTTCATACATACGATGGGTTTGTACGGGAGCTCAGAACGGTGTTCGACCATCCCAACAGAGGAGAGTCCGCTTCAACCGCGCTACTGTCAATGAGACAGGGGCGTCGGAGCGCAGCTGCCTATGCAGTCGCCTTCCGCATCGCGGCGGCGAGATCCGGCTGGAATAGCACTGCCCTCCGCGCCGCCTTTGTAAACGGACTGTCACTGGTCCTAAAAGAGCACCTGGTGGCGAAGGACGAACCGCGGGACTTAGATGGGCTCATCGATCTGGTCATACGACTCATCTCACAACAGTAAAACTTGTTCTTTACCTTTCTCCATTGTCCGTTCATTGCGCCCCCTGTTGTGGGTCCGTGTACCTACACTTTCACAACACTGGACGCTGTCTTGATCTGGTATGTCGTCTGACTAGCACAGGAATTGCGGAAGATGTGGAAATCAGCACTTTTTCGGCACATTGAGACAGACGTGCGGAGGAATTCCGCGCATCGTGGCGGAGCCGCATGGCGCAAAGCAACGCTGTGATGAAGCCTCACAGGACATGTTCTGGCATGTCCAGCTCATGCACAATTTCTCGGTAGAATGTGCCGAAAAAGTGCTGATGTCCACGCCTGCCTTTTTTGTGAAAGTCAGACGACGTCCCTGATCAACAAAGCCTTCACGTTGGAAATGATCTGGTTGTTTCAGCGGGGTGTCAGCCTGTTGATCGACGCTCGGAGCGCGGCGCGCTCTCAGACGCTGTGGGCGGTCTTTAAACCGGCTGGAGCACTCCTTAATCTGTGTAATCCCCATAAAATCGTCGCTGAAAGCCATCTAAATTTTCCGAATGGTGTCCAGCTGGAGGTCTCTCATAGTTTCTGGAAAAATTTGATGCAGCAAAGCTCCAAATCGTTCAGACATTTATTCGCAATAAAAATCCGACGTGAGGGGTGGACCACTGCTCACACAAAGCCTGCTCACAGGCGAATGACGCAACCGACAGGCGTGAAAAACTCACGCATGTGCACGAAGGTTCAAGCTTGGCTGATGCAATCACACGTGATTCAAATCCATATGGTTTTTGCAAAAAATAAAAAGGTCCGATACTTTTTGGACAGACCTCGTATATATGCCCTTTATTGTGTTATCTATGTATCTCTAATATATTCGCCTCTGTATGTTTATATTGGTGTTGTAGGATAAACTCAATGACATTTTAATGGCATCCAAAGGAGATCATGCGTGTGCACATGCATGAGCTTCTGAAAAATGTGGAAGTTACCATCGACTGCAGGATGTGTGTGCACACTGATGTCTGCGAGATGTCTTGTGTTATCAGGTTGTGAAAACAGCGTTTTCCGTTTTCGAAGTGTTTTTCAGTAGCTTTTACATAATATATGATAGACATGTTAGATTTACACGGAAATTAATCTGTTTTGTAGCGGATTCTGCCATGTTGCATTAGCAGCCAGAGAGAGACCAGACGTCACGGTGCCTCTCTACTGTGACTGGGTGTCACCCCCCCCCCCCCCCCAAAAAAAAAGACAGATTTGCAAGATTGTTAGTTTCTCAAACCTGTAATCTGGGTCAGGAAGAAGTTCAGGATGGTCCCGTCTATACTTCTTATGCTTGGATAGGACATCTTCGGATTATGGCACAATTGTAGAAATGATGATTGTGATATTTATTGCAGCCTCCATAACAACTAAATTTGTGGCACGTCCCTGGCAAGGCTGCCTTTGACGGTTCCTGACTTGCCCTGACTGCTGAAGCACTGCCAAAGATAAAGGGGAGCTGTAGCGTACAAGCAGCCCCTGACAATGCTCGTTACCGTATTCTTCCCTTGTTCCATTCCAGGGCTGTATGCAGTCAAGACATTGATTAGGGCATTCCTCTGGTGCCTGGTTCACTTGTCCTCACCATCAAGTCATTAGCACTCTTGAGCTGCAAGTTGAACATTTCCATTGTTAGTCATAAGCAGTTATATATACTTTCCTGTTCAGATACTGTATAATTTGAGCGGCATGGTCATAACTGGTATTCAACTCAACTCCTTATTGGACAGGCCCTATATTTTAAACAAGCTGTTTATTTGCTTGCAGAATTTTTCTCAGGTTAGTTATCAGCGAGGTATACCACACAGGTGAATGCAGATCAGACAAAAATGATTAATCCTCTGTACCCAATACTATTTGTGTAAAGGGCCTTTCACACCGCATGCTTGGAAGTGTCAGAGGCATCACAAATCGGTTTAAAAAGCATTATTTTCAATGAAACACATAGCTTTTTACAGGCGTTAGAAGTGTCGCGTCAAAAGCTGAGCTAAACAGATGCTTCTACCAGGAGTGTGCGCATTCCTGCTTGTCAACAGAATGACGTTCAAAGTTCAACCCAATCCAACTTTTGGCACTCTGAACTGTGACAAAGCTTCGCACTGTCCAATAGAAACGTGTTGGGTCCAAACATGGAAGACTCATGGAAGAAACCACTGATCTCTACAAAACAGAAACGTGTCACAGGACTGCTCATTTATACAGAGCAGTTTTCTGAAGAAAAATCCTTGCAAATGTTTTTTAACCCAAAAATTAATTTGATTGCGAAATCAAATTGCTATATTAAAGCTTTTTCTTGGTTCATCGACACATATACAACATGGCGATCATTCAGCTTTCCTCTGGAAAAAAAAATCAGAGTGAAAATCTCCACCCCCCTGATGCATGCATCGCGTCAGGGTGTAGGGAGGCGTTGACACAACATGACTGACGACACATTGGGAGTTGTTGCCTGACGCGTATAAAGCATGCAGTGTGAAAGGCCCTTTAGTTACTAGTTTCCATAAATACAGCATGTTTATAATACACTATGTAAAAAAAAAAAAAAAAAGGCAAAACTTTATTGAAGTGAAGAGGATCTAACAAACAGAAAACACATTAACTCACGTCTTTGAGTGACTTTACTGGAAGTCCCATTACTTCCAGGCACTGCTTGTAATTGGTTCAAGCACACACTTCTGGTTTAGCTGGCCAACCTTCGGATAATCATGTCAGCAGCGTCTACATTGTTCTCTCTCCTGGTATGTCTGGGAACCGACACTTTCAGGGATGGTCCAAGGATGCAGTGCATCAACTTTGTCATTCAGCTGTTCGATACTGTGAATGATGTCATTCTGCTTCTCCTGGAACACAAAATGTATAGATCCACATGTTACAACCTTAATACAGAAGCTCCCACTTTTTTTTATTAAATCTTATGCTTCACAAATGATTAAGCCAATGCTGTTGACCTTTCATCATGAGCACGGACAAATCTGTGAATGAACTGAGTGATGAAAGTGAGCTATGGAAAAAAAACTTGAAAGATCTTGAAAAAGCCCTGGCGGGGTCTGGTGGTTGTCCCCCAGAAAAATGTGAAATCTCAAATGCATTCTGGTGCTTATTCAGGTCTATTCCAAAAGAATCTCAAAAAATAAATTTTTTTGTTGGCACAGGTCAGTTTTTCCACCCCAGATAAGGTGGTAAACCTCAGCAGTACAGCATAGAAGTCCTTCTGTTTCAAGTGTATGGTACCATAGACAGTATGCACACACTATGCAAATGAAACATTATGCAAGGGACACAGAATTTTTTATATAAGAAATTCTGAAACTTTATATCAGCAATAAATAAATATGTTTATTGAGTAACAGGGCCTGTAAATTATTTCTTTAAGGAAGGAAAGTTAGCATATACAACTTCATTACTGACAGATTTTACTCTATTTTCAAATTATATCTCAAATAGAACAGAGTATTTCTTGCCAGAAATGTTTATATATTAAATATTTTGCTTGCTGAACATGAATTTTAGAATCTACTGGCACAAGACACTACACAAACTTATTTAACCATTATAGTACAAACCTCGGGATAATCGGGCTGATGTGAATCAACTGCAGGCACACACTCAACCCACTGATCAGATGGAGGATTCACTGATTCAAAAAACTCTAAGCCGGCATGGTTGCTGTTGGGGGGGAAACAAGCAATAATCCAAAAAAATTATCACAATCTTATTTTCATAAAGTCTCTATCTGGGCACTGACATTACTTAAATTTCAAATGCATCAACACCTAATAAAAGAGAGTATATATTTTAGTCATGTTTTAGTCAAAATATGAATTAGGCCTGTGCCTCTTTGTGGCTAACGTTAGCTCTGTGCTAGTGTTTGTATTTGTTGAGAAAGTTCTGATTTGAGTGCGGCAGTGTCGGCTTTGGTTTCTTGACGGAGTAAGACTATTTCCTCTTGAAGCTCCATTTTCATTTTGTTCACTTGTGCATTCATATCAGCCGATATTCCCTCTTGGAGGCTTCTCAGCTCTTCTTGTAAAGTACGTACCGTTAGGGCAGCGCCGTCCTCCTGCTCTCTGGTTGCCTGTTTGGGATCCTCCATGCTGCTAGCTTCTGGTGTCGTGTTGGTTTGGTTGTCGTGTTGGTTGACTCCTCCGGCTAGCACCTCGGCATTAGCCGAGGTGCTAACCAGAGGAATCGGAGTTGGTTGTATGGTCTTCTGAGTGTATTTACGAGTTTCTTTTTTGGTTGTCATGTCAAATTTTGAACTGTAAAACCACGGGGCTATGAATAAGGCTTTGTCTGCTCTTACAAAGTGTTTTTATCAGTTATTATCAAGCGGAGCTGCCGCGGCATACTGTTCACTCCATTAGGCGGAAGCGGAAGTCCCTGAATTTTTGATCATTTTAACAAAGTTTTAACCTGACGCTTTAAGGTGCATCAAGTCTTTTGAATTTTTAAGAGAAATTCCGAGCTGAACTTTTCAAATTAATAGCGAATTTACAGAAAAGCGACTCTCCTTTTCTGTCGGCTATTTTGTTTTTTCAGCGCTTTTAAAGTTTTAACTTTTTCCTAAATTCACAAAGATTTTTAATCTGGCTCCAACAAACTTTTTAAAAGCTACCAGAAACCATTTTCAACAAACACCTTCCGCCTCTGGGTGCTGATTTCAAACCATCAGCCATCCTGTCGGTAAAGCTGACACAAGCCTTTGGGATCACCTGGGGAGACCGCTGAGTTAACCCCTTGACCCAAGTGAGCATGACGGAGGGACGGACGGATGGATGGACGGACGGACAGATGGATCCTCCGAACCACCATTTCAACGGACCAGCTAAGTGACCCAGTAAAGGTTCCAGAAAAAGGGTTTGTTGTTAATGGATACAAAGTGGCTCCTCCTTATTATTATTCTTCCTTTTAAACATATTCATATGTTTGTTTAAGATTTTTCTTAATAATTGGCTTGCAATTTCATCATTAAATTCTAACATATTTATTCACTTAAAGTCTTTAAGCTATATCTCTCTCTCTCTTTCAACATCTCATGAGTGAGTAAGAAAATTGTTTCCGTCAATGAACTTATTTAATCACTGTCCACAAAAATGCCAGTAAACTGTTCATTTCTGTATAATTGTAAATAAATTGTAAATATTTCTGCTGTGGTTCATTTTGTGTTCAGAAAGAAACCTGTGGTTAATCATATTGTGAATTCAGACTTTCAGACCAGAAACTGATTTAATTAAATTGAGACTGATTAATTAATTTGAGACTGATAAATTAATGAATGTTTAAATTAAAATACCTATGCTATAAATATTTGGTGCCCTGAATAATAATTAAATAATAAGTATTAAACCCTAAATTGTTAATTATTTTGGTGACTCATCAGATGGGGCCTAATCCAATCTAATTCAATTTGGGAGTTTAAATGCTTATTCACTACCCTCTTATGGTGCTCCGGTGTGAGCCGATCTGGATTTAACTAAATGGTTACATCTTTATGGTCCCCATGTGGAGGCTCTAATAAATATTTTGCTACAAGTGTGATTGATTGAGTGTGTGGGGAGGTGTCTTTTATACAGGTAGCGAGTTCAAACAGGTGCAGTTAATACAGTTAAAGCGTGAAGAATAGAAGGGCTTCTTAAAGAAAAATTAACAGGTCTGTGAGAGACAGAATTCTTACTGGTTGGTAGGGGATCAAATACTTATTTCATGCAATAAAATGCAAATTAATTATTTAAAAATCATACAATGTAATTTTCTGGATTTTTTATTTTTTTTATTTTGTCTCTCACAGTTGAAGTGTACCTATGATAAAAATTACAGACCTCTCCATGCTTTGTAGGTGGGAAAACCTGCAACAATGACAGTGGATCAAATACTTATTTCCCCCACTGTAAAGGGTTAACTAGCACATTGCCCATGTGGATCCATGGCCTCTAGATAGGGTAGTGTTTATAAAATAGGTACCTGACATTTTTCAAGAGTAGAAATAAATTATGTAAAGTTTTTATAATGATTTGGAATGGAGTGTGAGTCCATAATGTTTTTAGAACCTTCGGCCCCATAAAAAAAACAAAAAAAAAAACAAAACCCATTAGCTTATCATCCCTGCCCGCATGCTGAAATCAGGCCATATCAATTTTTATTATTTTATTTATTTAATTTTGGCAAAATTCATTGATGGCTGTACAGCTGGTGCAAGAACCAGCACGTCCGCGAGGTGGCGAGTATGCTTTGGCCAAAGACGGTCATTGACAAACACACAGTCAGTTGCTCCGTGTCACTCACACATAGTATGCATGTTTATCATGCTACTAGTGTGCAGTAGACTGACTGTATTCAACATGGAAACAAGATTCATTAAAAAAAAATCTGATATTTTCAGTTCGTCACTTGGTATGCAGGTTCTATATGTGTCTTTTTTCAGGTTTAAAATGACGTATGTACCTGTTTCTAAGAAAAAATAAATAAATCGGCCCGCCCTCACCACTTTTTTCTGATATCAAGGATGATAAACTATTGTTTGTTTGTTTTTTTATGGGGCCTTATAGACCTTAGACCTCAAGAGTTTTTAGAACTCATCCCTTTTATTTCCTGTTAATTACACACTTTTTTCATGTTAATTTATTGTATATATAGTTTGTTTGGGTTCTTGTTATCATATACAAGGTCTGTTAGAAAAGTATCCGACCTTTTTATTTTTTTCAATAACCTGATAGATTTGAATCACGTGTGCTTGCATGAGCCAACCTTGAACCTTCGTGCGCATGCGTGAATTTTTTCACGCCTGTCGATTGCGTCATTTGCTTGTAAGCAGCCTTTGTGTGATGATGGGTGTAGTCTCTCATCGTTTTCTTCTTTGCAAGGAAATGGCGGAACGACTGGAGCAGCGCAACTGCATCAAATGTTGCCAGAAACTGGGCGACAGCCAGGTGGAAACCATTCGGATTATCCAGACGGCTTTTGGTGACTATCCTATGGGCATCACACAGATTAAGGAGCGGTACAACTGGTTTATGTTGTGAAAGTGTAGGAACACGGACCCACAACAGGGGGCGCAAATGAACGGACAATGGAGGAAGTCAAATAATAACACTTTACTGTTGTGAATAAGCACAACAAACACAGCAGATTACAATAATAGACAAAGAAGTCAATTCACAAAATGTGTCACGTGGGCAGGCTCGAAGATAAGAGACGTCTGTCCAAAGCAGAACCGGAACCACACGATTTCCTCTGCCACCGAGCCCCGGGAATACTGGAGCCGCCAAGTCCCGAACTCCCAGGTGGCCACTGCCTCCGCTTGTCGGATCTGGTACTGCTGGCGAGGAACAAAAACAGTTAAATGTGGGTGCGTTTGCACCCAGCAACACGTATGGTGGGAAAACCACCTCCACCTCTCGTCGGAAGAAATGTCTGCTATCCAACGCACAAGGTAACAAAGTATTAATGTCAGAAAGACAACACAGTCGGCTGAGTACTTTACCTCCTTGGTAGAGCGATATCTCGGCAAAGAGGTGGAGATGTTGTCTTGCTGATATACCACTGCAGATCAGATGATTGGTGACAGCTGTCGTAGGTGATAAGTGACAGCTGTCACCCCGGCTGCTCCTGTGAGGCGGCAGCGCCCTCTGGTGCCTGGAGCCCGCACTCCAGGCAGGGCGCCCTCTGGTGGTGGTGGGCCAGCAGTACCTCCTCTTCAGCGGCCCACACAACAGGACCCCCCCCCTCAACAGGCGCCTCCTGGCGCCCGACCAGGCTTGTCCGGGTGGCGGCGGTAGAAATCGGCCAGGAGGGCCGGGTCCAGGATGAAGCTCCTCTTCACCCAGGAGCGTTCTTCGGGTCCGTACCCCTCCCAGTCCACCAAATACTGGAAGCCCCGGCCCATCCTACGGACATCCAAGAGCCGGCGCACAGTCCAAGCCGGCTCGCCATCGATGATCCGGGCAGGATGCGTGCCGGACCCGGAGCACAGAGGGGTGAGGTGTGATGCGGCTTTTCCGGGACACATGGAAAACAGGATGGATCCGCAGTGAGGCCGGAAGCTGAAGCCTCACTGCGGCTGGACTGATGACCTTGAGGATCTTGAAGGGACCGATGTAACGATCCTGCAGTTTAGGGGAGTCCACTTTTAGGGGAATGTCCTTTGTTGACAACCACACCTCCTGCCCTGGCCGATACGCAGGGGCCGGGGTCCGCCGACGGTCTGCATGGGCTTTTGCCCTCGTCCGGGCCTTTAGCAAAGCAGAACGGGCGGCGCGCCACACCCGACGGCACTTCCGCAGGTGGGCCTGGACCGAGGGCACACCGACCTCTCCCTCAACCACCGGAAACAACGGGGGCTGGTACTCCAGACACACCTCAAAAGGGGAGAGGCCGGTGGCTGAAGACACCTGGCTGTTATGGGCATACTCGATCCAGGCCAAATGGGTACTCCAGGCCGCCGGGTGCGCGGCCGTCACGCAGCGCAGGGCCTGTTCCACCTCCTGATTGACCCGTTCTGCTTGCCCATTGGTCTGAGGATGATACCCGGACGAGAGACTCACCGTGGCCCCCAGTTCCCGGCAGAAGCTCCTCCAGACTTGCGAGGAGAACTGGGGACCGCGATCGGAGATGATGTCTGTTGGAATCCCATGCAGCCGGACGACGTGGTGGACCAGGAGGTCCGCTGTCTCCTGGGCAGTAGGGAGCTTCGGGAGGGCCATGAAGTGGGCCGCCTTGGAGAATCGGTCCACTATCGTGAGGATGGTGGTGTTGCCCTGGGACGGCGGGAGGCCCGTGACAAAATCCAGGCCGATGTGGGACCAGGGGCGATGAGGCACAGGCAGCGGCTGGAGCAGTCCCGATGCCCTGCGGTGGTCAGCCTTGCCCCTGGCGCAGGTGGTGCAGGCCCGGATATAATCCCGGACGTCGGCCTCCAGGGACGCCCACCAGAAGCGCTGCCGAACAACTGCCACGGTTCTACGCAGGAGAACCTGGAGCCGTGACAGAAGTCCAGGACTGCAGCCCTGGCCTCTGGTGGGACGTAAAGTTTGTTCTTCGGCCCAGTTCCGGGATCCGGGCTCCGTGCCAGGGCCTCCCGGACGGTTTTCTCTACGTCCCAGGTGAGGGTGGCCACGATAGCGGACTCCGGGATGATGGGTTCCGGTGGATCCGACAACTCCGTTTTGACTTCGTCTTCATGCACCCGGGACAAGGCATCCGATCTCTGTTTTTTGGTCCCGGGGTGGTAGGTGATCCGGAAGTCAAAACGGCCGAAGAACAGTGACCAGCGGGCTTGCCTGGGGTTCAGCCGCTTGGCGGTCCTGATATACTCCAGGTTCCGGTGGTCAGTGAAAACCGTGAATGGCACGGACGTTCCCTCCAACAGATGATGTCTCCACTCTTCAAGAGCCTCTTTCACCGCAAGGAGTTCTCGATTGCCGACGTCATAGTTCCGTTCGGCCGGGGTCAACCTGCGGGAAAAATAGGCACACGGGTGAAGGACCTTATCGGCCTCTCCGCTCTGGGAAAGCACAGCTCCTATCCCTGAGTCCGAGGCGTCCACTTCAACCACAAACTGGCGACTAGGATCGGGCTGCACCAGAACAGGTGCAGACGAGAAGCGCCGTTTCAACTCCTTGAACGCGGCATCGCACCGATCCGACCAGGTGAAGGGGACTTTTGGAGAGGTCAGGGCTGTCAGGGGGCTAACTACCTGACTGTAGCCCTTAATGAACCTCCTGTAGAAATTTGCAAAGCCGAGGAACTGTTGCAGCTTCCTACGGCTGGTGGGTTGGGGCCAGTCTCTCACCGCCGCAACCTTGGCCGGATCAGGAGCGACGGAGTTGGGGGAGATGATAAACCCCAGGAAGGACAAAGAGGTGCGGTGAAACTCACACTTCTCGCCCTTCACAAACAGCCGGTTCTCCAACAACCGCTGCAGGACCTGACGTACATGCCGGACATGAGTCTCAGGATCTGGAGAAAAGATGAGTATATCGTCTAGATATACGAAGACGAATCAGTGCAGGAAATCCCACAAGACATCATTAACTAATGCTTGGAACGTCGCGGGGGCGTTTGTAAGGCCGAACGGCATGACCAGGTACTCAAAGTGACCCAAGGGGGTGTTAAATGCCGTCTTCCACTCGTCTCCCTTCCGGATCCGAACCAGGTGATACGCATTTCTAAGATCTAGCTTAGTGAATATCTGGGCTCCATGCAGGGGCGTGAACACGGAATCCAACAAGGGCAACGGGTATCGATTACGAACCGTGATTTCGTTCAGCCCCCTATAATCAATGCATGGACGAAGTCCGCCGTCTTTTTTACCCACAAAAAAGAAACCTGCACCCATCGGGGAGGTGGAATTCCGGATCAACCCGGCGGCTAAAGAGTCCCGGATGTAGGTCTCCATTGATTCGCGCTCAGGTCGTGAGAGGTTGTACAGCCTGCTGGACGGGAACTCAACGCCTGGAACCAAATCAATGGCACAATCGTACGGACGGTGCGGGGGAAGGGTGAGCGCCAGATCCTTACTGAACACATCCACAAGGTCATGGTACTCCACCGGCACCGTCCCAAGATTGGGCGGGACTCTGACCTCCTCCCTAGCCTGGGAACCGGGAGGAACCGAGGAACCTAAACATACCCAATGGCAGGTCTCGCTCCACTGAACCACTACCCCGGACGGCCAATCGATCCGGGGATTGTGTTTTAACATCCAGGGGAACCCGAGAATCACACGGGAGGTGACAGGGGTCACAAAAAACTCGATCTCCTCCCGGTGGTTCCCTGACACCACCAGAGTTACTGGTGGTGTCTTATGTGTGATTAGAGGGAGTAGGGAGCCATCTAGTGCCCGCACCTGCACAGGTGAAGTAAGCGCCACCAGAGGGAGCCCTGCCTCCCTGGCCCATCTGCTGTCTAGCAGATTCCCTTCAGAGCCCGTGTCCACCAGTGCTGGGGCCTGCAGGGTTAAATCCTCATAAAGGATTGTAACTGGGAGTCGTGTGGCAATATGGGTATGTCCCACGTGAATGTCTTGGCCCACCCCTAGCCCAGTTTCTAGGGGCGGGCGTTGGTGTTTAACCGCTCGGGGCAGTCCCTCACTTGATGCTCTATTGAGCCACAAACAAAGCACGCTCCGCGGACCAGCCTCCTCTGTCTATCTGGTGGCCTAAATGTGGCCCTGCTCGTGTCCATAGCTTCATCAGCAGGGGGAGCTGTAACCACACGGAGCGTAGAGGCCGTGGAGCGTGGGGAGGGCGGAACCGGAAGGGAGAGGGACGGCGCGTGCCCGGCCACGCCCTTCGTCTCGTTCCCGACGGCATTCTTCTAACCGATTGTCTAATCGTATAACGAGATCAATAAGCCCATCTAAATCCCGCGGTTCGTCCTTGGCCACCAGGTGCTCCTTCAGGACCAACGACAGTCCGTTTACGAAGGCGGCACGGAGGGCAGTGCTATTCCAGCCGGACCTCGCAGCCGCGATGCGGAAGTCGACTGCATAAGCAACTGCGCTCCGGCGCCCCTGTCTCATTGACAGCAGCACGGCTGAAGCGGTCTCTCCTCTATTTGGGTGATCGAACACTGTTCTGAACTCCCTCACAAACCCATCATATGTCAGAAGGAGCCGTGAATTTTGCTCCCAGAGCGCTGTAGCCCAAGCGCGTGCCTCACCGCGAAGCAGATTAATCACATAAGCTATCTTACTAGCATCAGTCGCGTACATGACGGGACGTTGTGCGAAGACGAGCGAACACTGCATAAGAAAGTCCGCGCACGTCTCCACACAACCCCCGTACGGCTCTGGAGGGCTTATGTATGCTTCAGGGGAAGGTGGGAGGGGTCGTTGAACGACCTGTGGAACGTCACTGTTGCGCACAGGATCGACAGGAGGGGGAGCCGCAGCAGCGCCCTGAGGGCGCGCTTCCACCTGCGCGGCGAGAGCCTCCACCCTGCGGTTAAGGAGGACGTTCTGCTCGGTCATTAGATCCAACCGAGCCGTAAAAGCGGTGAGGATTCGCTGCAACTCACCGATCATTCCTCCTGCAGACGCCTGTGCGCCCTGCTCTTCCATTGGCCGTTCAACAGCCGGTTGACACCCCTCGGGGTCCATGACGTTGGCTGAGATATCCTGTTGTGAAAGTGTAGGAACACGGACCCACAACAGGGGGCGCAAATGAACGGACAATGGAGGAAGTCAAATAACAACACTTTACTGTTGTGAATAAGCACAACAAACACAGCAGATTACAATAATAGACAAAGAAGTCAATTCACAAAATGTGTCACGTGGGCAGGCTCGAAGATAAGAGACGTCTGTCCAAAGCAGAACCGGAACCACACGATTTCCTTTGCCACCGAGCCCCGGGAATACTGGAGCCGCCAAGTCCCGAACTCCCAGGTGGCCACTGCCTCCGCTTGTCGGATCTGGTACTGCTGGCGAGGAACAAAAACAGTTAAATGTGGGTGCGTTTGCACCCAGCAACACGTATGGTGGGAAAACCACCTCCACCTCTCGTCGGAAGAAATGTCTGCTATCCAACGCACAAGGTAACAAAGTATTAATGTCAGAAAGACAACACAGTCGGCTGAGTACTTTACCTCCTTGGTAGAGCGATATCTCGGCAAAGAGGTGGAGATGTCGTCTTGCTGATATACCACTGCAGATCAGATGATTGGTGACAGCTGTCGTAGGTGATAAGTGACAGCTGTCACCCCGGCTGCTCCTGTGAGGCGGCAGCGCCCTCTGGTGCCTGGAGCCCGCACTCCAGGCAGGGCGCCCTCTGGTGGTGGTGGGCCAGCAGTACCTCCTCTTCAGCGGCCCACACAACAGTTTAAAGACGGCCGCACAATGGTGGACAGGACACATAGGACTCACAGGACATGTTGTGACATGCTCACCTCTTCCACAATCTCTCGGATAGTCACACGACTGAAAAGCCACCGAAAGCCGTCTGAATCTTCCGAATGGTGGAAGAGGTGGGCATGTCACAACATGTCCTGTGAGACTTCAACACGGTAGCGCTTTTGTTCCGCCATCAGCTTCGTGCCGAAGCCATCTGCATGAATTTCGCTGCAACTCTTTTCATGGCAAAATCTTCTGTCACAGTGGAATGTGCCAAAAAATTGCTGATGTCCACCTCTTCCACAATTTCTCGGATAGTCACACGACGGTCCCACATCAACAGAGCGTTCATTTTGGAATGATCTGGTCATTTCAGCATGTTGATGGCCGCCCGGAGCGTGGCACGCTCTCCACCATCATGCGGCCATCTTTAAACCGGTTGTACCGCTCCTTAATCTGTGTGATGCCAATAGCATTGTCACCGAAAGCCGTCTGAATAATCCGAATGGTTTCCACCTGGCTGTCGCCCAGTTTCTGGCAAAATTTGATGCAGTCATGCTGCTCCAGTCGTTCCGCCATTTCCTTGCAAAGAAAAAACGACGAGAGACTACACCCATCCTCACACAAAGGCTGCTTACAAGCAAATGATGCAATCGACAGGCGTGAAAAAATTCACGCATGCGCACGAAGGTTCAAGGTTGGCTCATGCAAGCACACGTGATTCAAATCCATCAGGTTTTTGAAAAAAATAAAAAGGTCGGATAATTTTCCAACAGACCTCGTACACACTATGATTATTACTGTCATCAGATTGAGACCGTCACTGAATCCAAATATCTTGGTGTGCTACTGGATCCAAATTTGAGGTATAAGAAGCACCTCAAAAAATTACAAAAACTATTAAATACAATCTAGCTTTTTTTTTAGACATATTAGGTTCTCTCTGTCTTCAGAGGTTGCTAAGATATTTCTGCATACTCTAATTCTTTCACATATTTCGTACTGTATCACCTGCTGGGGCAGGTAAGCCTAACAGCATTTAGGCCTTTCAAATCCCTGTACAAACAGGCTTTGAAAATCTTTGACAAAAAGCCATTGAGGTATCACCACTGTAACGTACTACATAAGCACAATCTATTAACTTTTGAAAATTTCAGAATATTTTCAAAACTATGTACAGTTTACAAAATCTTAAAAGGCTTGGCTCCCACCTGTTCATGTGACTTTGCCTGTTTCAGTGGCTTTGTAAGGTCCACTAGCATAGCTTTCTTACATAACTGCACACTACCCTGTCGCTATTCAGCATTTGGGCAGGCAGCCTTTTCCGTTAAAGCTGTCACACAGTGGAACGCTATTCCAGACAACATAAGAAACGGTGATTTGTTGGGTGAATTTAAAGCTAATACCAAAACATACTTAAAACTTTCACAACAGTGCACCCACTGACAATTATTAATTTCTTTTTCTAAAAAAAAAAAAAAAAAAAAAGATGATGTGTACGTGTGTGGGTGTGGTGTGTGCTGCACATGCTTTTATTATGCAGTCTATATACAGTGAGGAAAATAAGTATTTGAACACCCTGCACTTTTGCAAGTTCTCCCACTTAGAAATCATGGAGGGGTCTGAAATTTTCATCTTAGGTACATGTCCACTGTGAGAGACATAATCTAAAAAAAAAAAAAAAAAAATCCGGAAATCACAATGTATGATTTTTTTTTTATAATTTATTTGTATGTTGCTGCTGCAAATAAGTATTTGATCCACTACCAACCAGCAAGAATTCTGGCTCACACAGACCTGTTCATTTTTCTTTAAGAAGCCCTCTTATTCTGCACTCTTTACCTGTATTAATTGCACCTGTTTGAACTTATCTGTATAAAAGACACCTGTTCACACACTCAATCAATCACACTCCAACCTGTCCACCATAGCCAAGACCAAAGAGCTGTCTAAGGACACCAGGGACAAAACTGTAGACCTGCACAAGGCTGGGATGGACTACAGGACAACAGGCAAGCAGCTTGGTAGAAGAGAACAACTGTTATGATTATTTATTAGAAAGTGGAAGAAACACAAGATGACTGTCAATCTCCCTCGGTCTGGGATTCCATGCAAGATCTCACTTTGTGGGGTAAGGATGATTCTGAGAAAGCTCAGAACTACACAGGAGGACCTGGTCAATGACCTGAAGAGAGCTGGGACCACAGTCACACAGATTACATTAGTAACACATGATGCTGTCATGGTTTAAAATCCTGCAGGGCAGCAAGGTCCCCCTGCTCAAGTCAGCACATGTCCAGGCCTGTTTGAAGTTCACCAGTGACCATCTGGATGATCCAGAGGAGGCATGGGAGAAGGTCATGTGGTCAAATGAGACCAGAATAGAGCTTTTTGGAATCAACTCCACTTACCATGTTTAGAGGATGAGAACAACCCCAAGAAAACCATCCCAACCGTGAAGCATGGGGGTGGAAACATCATACTCTGGGGGTGTTCTTCTGCAAAGAGGACAGGACGACTGCACCGTGTTGGAGGGAGAATGGATGGGGTCATGTATTGCGAGATTTTGGCAAACAACCTCCTTCCCTCAGTAAGAGCATTGAAGATGGGTCCTGGCTGGGTCTTCCAGCATGACAATGACCCCAAACACACAGCCAGGGCAACTAAGGAGGGGCTCTGTAAGAAGCATTTCAAGGTCCTGGAGTGGCCGGGCCAGCCTCCAGACCTGAACTCAATATAAAATCATTGGAGGGAGCGGAAACTCCAAACCTGAAAGAAGATCTGTATGGAGGAGTGGACCAAAATCCCTGCTGCAGTGTATGAAAACTTGGTCAAGAACTACAGGAAACGTTTGACCTCTGTAATTGCAAATAAAGGCTACTGTACCAAACATTAACAGTGATTTTCACAGGTGCAGTAACATAACATACAAATAAATTATTAAAAAAATCATACATTGTGATTCCCGGACTTTTTTTTTTTTTTGCACACCTATGCAGTAATCAAAATTATGCCTGTCACAGTGGACATGCACCTAGGATGAAAATTTCAGACCCCTCCATGATTTCTAAGTGGGAGGACTTGCAAAATTGCAGGGTGTTCAAATACTTATTTTCCTCACTGTGTATATATATATATATATATATATATATATATATATATATATACACACACACACACACACATACATATTCTATTTCGACCTCATTTTCTTATTTTATTGTATTGTTACAAGTATTATTATTATTGCTTATCCTTGCACATGCTGTTTTGATGCACATTTTCCTCTACTCACACCCATCTTGTGTGTTTTTTAAGAGCTGACGTAACATGAATTTCTCCACTGTGAGATCAATAAAGTCTTATCATGAAAAATGGGAGCAAAAACAAGTGTTGTGTTTATATTTTTGTTCAATGTGTATATGTATATATATTAGTGGGCTCCAGATTGGGTAGTGTTTATAAAATAGCAAGGTGACATTTTTCAAGGGTAGTAATAAATTAAGTAAAGTTTGTATAAGGAGCTGGAATGGTGTGTGATTCCAGAATGTTTATAACCTTAGACCACAACAATTTTTAGAAGAGAAACTCAACCCTTTTATTTCCTGTTAACTATTTAATTTTTTAAATGTTAATTTGCTGTCTTAATGTATTTACAAATTGTTTAGGTTGTTGTTATCATATACACATTATTATTATTATTATTATTATTATGGTTATTATTATATTTTGTTGTTACTTCTATTTTGTTATTTGATTTTTAAATGCTGACAATGGAAATAAGTTGCGGGGTCAAACCCCACCCCTACCACATTTCTCCATGTAATGTGGAGTTGCATCAGGAAGGCCATCCGGCGTAAAACTTGTGCCAGTTCAACATGCAGATCCACCTCGGATTTGCTGTGGTGACCCCGAGTGTAAACAAGGGAGAAGCCAAAGGGACTTACTAATGGACATAAGTGTTTTCACTTTCTTGTGTCATCCAGGTATTTTTATGTATTTACAATTGTATAATGTACTTCCACTGAACTTACTAAATGAAGTCACACACTCACACTTTTAATATAATGATGATTTACCACCCCTTACTGGAATGCCATGTTAGTCCAGAATGTAATTAGCAATGTTAGCTAATATCCGTAGCTTCTCCAACAACATTAGTCCTATCAACATTTCGTTTTGGCAGTGTTCATCCAAAATTCATAAGCATACCAACTGGAAATGTCACCTGTCCCCAGTCGCCTGCATGTAGAGCCTTTTGTTTTTTCTGCATTCTGCTGCAAGCAGATACTTTTCCTTTTTTACACACACAAACAGAGACTGTGGAGGAAGATATTAAAAACCATACTCTTTTCATACCTGGTAATGATAACATGACACTTAACTAAACTGACTAAACCATTTGAACTACAAAAACACATTGAATCAATAACACTAGCAACAACTAACATGAACCACAATAACAACATTTAAAACCCCAAAACCAAAACTGGTTAGCTACTGTAAAATTGCCAATTCCTCCAAAAATATTAGGGTGATTCTTAGACTACAGGCACTTATTATGTCCTTTGATCATGTATGAAAAACAGAAAAAAGGGGAAATTTCACACTTTTATAGTTATCTTTACAATGAAAGTGTGTTAATAAATTTGTTCTAGTAGTCTATGATGACTTTTTCACCTTTTTTCAGCATCATTATATGCAAATATTGCCGTTTTGTGCTTGTCCCACACCCAGACTTTTGATTTTCAATGATAAAAATGAATGGTAAAGAAACGTTTTTTCTAATGTTTTAAAATATCTCTGAATAAAATATCAGTAAAATAATCAAAACATAATTGGGGTATTCAATGTCATACAACTGTTGTGATTTTTTTAAACAAAATGTAGTTGTCCCACACTATTGCTTTAATTTCCACCACAACACTGTAATGTCCCTTTAAACAGTTTGTATGAAAGATTGTTTTGGTAGTTTCTATGGAGATAAACAGTGACATCAGAGCACATGTATATAGCGCCAAATCACAACAAACAGTTGCCCCAAGGCACTTTAAATTGTAAGGCAATGGTGTGGTGGAAATTACATTTACAAGGCCAATAGTGCCGTAGTTAAAGAATCACCCGTTAGTCTTATCAACTTTCCGTTTTCAGAGTTCATCCATGACCCAAAATACAGAAGCATACTAAACGACAAATGTCAGCTCTTCCCAGTCACATGCATGCAGAGCTCTTTGGTTTTTTGCACACTGCTGCAAGCAGGTGCTTTTAATTTTTACACACGCACAGAGACAGTGGCAGAAGACATGAAAAGCAATACTGTTTTCACTCATGGTAACGGCAACATGTCATTTAACTAAACTGACTAGTTTTTGTGTGATTGAAGCTATACACATGCCGCACACATACAGAGGCCAGTTGGCTATTATGTGTGTGTGTGTGTGTGTAATTTTATTTTTTGTTAAATTTAAGCAAACAGTCTATAAGCTCATCTCAATTGTTTTGTGTCACCTCCACTGTGGTGTAGGGATGCAAAATTGCCAAATTGCATCATCATCCAAGTACTTGTGACATTGACTATATTTCAATTGTAATAAAATAATCAGGAATTTTCATAGATAGTTCTGTAGGTTCAGTCAAGTCGCAAGGTTTTGTAGACTATTAAAAAGGTTGCTTACGACTAACTGCCACTTGATGAATTATCTAGCTGCAAAATGTCAATGCAAATACTTTTTGTAAGAAATGGCTTTTAATCAGTCTTGTATCATCAGAAAATGTGATTGTTAAATCAGGATTCTTATAACCTGAGTTAATTACAAAGACTATGGTTACTGTTATTTTGGTTATATGGGTATATCACTGTACATGTGAAACATTTTTACTTTCTTACTGAACAATACTTTTGGCTTCAGGAAATACCCCTTGGAATGTTTGAAGTTCACTCCCATGAGCTGTTACAGTCTCTTGCCAAGTGTGCTCAGGAGCTGCAAAACAACCTGGTGTCAAAGATGCTGCGAGACTATCAAGAATTCAACAAAAAGTCAGTTTACCACTTATTCATAGAATCTCCTTCATGTTGTTTGCCACCTTATGACTGGGAGTAAGATATATTTAAAATATATATCTCCTTTTACATTTGTATAATGACAATAAAGAGCATTCTATTCTATTCTATTGGCAGCATGGTGGCTTAGTGGTTAGCACTGTTGCCTCACAACAAGAAGGTCATGGGTTTGTTTCCCACCTGTGACCTTTCTGTGTGGAGTTTGCATTTTCTTCCTGTGTTTGCAGCGGCTTCCTCAGGGTCCTCCTGTTTCCTCCCACATTTAAAGACATGGAGGTTAGGTGAATTGGAAACTTTATAATTGTTCACGGCTCGCTTGCAAAAGAGGTCTTGAACTGAATGTGACTAACCTGGTTAAATAAATAAAAAAAAATTCTGTTCCATTATACTGTATATGCTGAACATGGACATGTAAACACTTTGTTAGTTGACTCTTTTAGTAAGGTACTGTGAACTGTTCATTGTGGCAGATTGATTTCTGCGTTCTCTGTATGAGGTCAATTTAGTGATAAAGAGGCAGACTACCAGCAACCAGGACCTAGGCACTGCCAATACAATTTAGACCTTCTTACAAGTGCATCTGGAAAGTATTCACAGTACTTCTCTTTTTCCACATATTGTTGTTACAGCCTTGTTTCAAAATGGAGTAAATTCATTTTTTCCCCTCAAAATTCTGCTCACAACACCCCATAATGATGATGTGATTTTTTAATTTTTGCTAATTTAATTTAAAACTAAGAAATTACATGTACATAAGTATTCACACCCTTTGATCAATACTATTTTGATGCACCTTTGTGTCAAGGCTGAGCGGAGGCGAGGCACAGACAGAGGCTGAACACAAATGCAGGCTCTCAAACAGGACGTATGAGTAAAAAGATGGTCTTTATTACAGACAGGGGTTCAGCAACAGGAAGACAGTCTGCAGTGCAAAAGTACCAGACAGGACGAGACAGAGGACGTGGTCAAAAACTAGCAGGGTCAGTACACGAGCAAACTGGGTTTTCAGAGCTGAGGCAAAAACAGGGTCAGGTAAACAGAGCAGAATCAAAACACAGCAAGAGCAAAAACAGAACGAGGCAAAGCGCTGGTAAGTGATGAGCATCATCGACAAACGAGCAGTGAGGGAATGAACAGATGCAGTTTAAATAAAGAAGGTGGTGACAGGAAAACAAGGTGCACGTGAGAACGAAGGATCTGGAAAGGGGGCCATGGCTTGCAGATGAGGAACAGGTGCAAAAGAATGACTGAAGAAAATGCAATGGAAGCAAACCAAAAGAACTAAGTGACTGGAAAATCAACAGAGAAAAATGAGACATGCTTAAGGCAGGAAATAATAAACATGAGCAAAGCAAAAGGGGGAAAAAAACGAGATAATGTGACTAAGCAAAGTGGAAAACCAGGAGATCAATAAAAATAAACACAGAACTGGAACAGAGCTGACACTGAATAAAATGTAGAAATAAATGCAGTGACAATACAAAATACTAATAAGAAATCAATCACAAAGAACATAATCAAATACTAAACACTGAAGGTGAAAAATAAGCAAAACCTGTGAGTAAGCATGATGTAAAGAATGTGAAAGCTAAAGTAATATACATGACTAAAAATAAAAGATGACCAAGAATGAAACTAGTGACAAAGAAAAGCAATGAATGACTAAACCAAAATGCAATACACGAGAACCAAGACCAGGAACACAGAATAATACATAAACATGAATAATCAGAAACAGACAAGAAAATAAACAAGCAGCCAAGCAAACAAAACAAAGTCAAGAATGGGCTAAACTGAAGGAAAAGAAAAGGGAACGAAGACAGGAACCCAAATAGTACAGAAGCATGACACTTTGGCAGCAATTACAGTCTCAAGTCTTCGTGAATATGATGTCACAAGCTTGCCACACCTATCTTTGGGCAGTTTTGCCCATTCCTCTTTGCAGCACCTCTCAAACTCCATCAGGTTGGATAGGGAGCATCGGTGCGCATCCATTTTCAGATCTCTCCAGAGATGTTCAATCAGATTCAGGTCTGGGCTCTGGCTGAGCCACTCAGGAACATTCACAGAGCTGTCCTGAAGCCACTCCTTTGATATCTTGTCTGTGTGCTTCAGGTCATTTTCCTGCTGAAAGGTGAACTGTCACCCCAGTCCAAGGTCAAGAGCGCTCTGGAGCAGGTTTTTATGCAGGATGTCTCTGTACATTGCTGCATTCATCTTTCCCTCAATCCTGACTAGTCTCCCAGTTCCAGCTGCTGAAAAAACATCCCCACAGCATGATGCTGCCACCACCATGCTTCACTGTAGGGATGGTGTCTGGTTTCCTCCAAACATGATGCCTGGAATTCATGCCAAAGAGTTCAATCTTTGTCTCATCAGACAAGAGAATTTTGTTTCTCATGGTCTGAGAGTCTGTCAGGTGCCTTTTGGCAAACACCAGGTGGCCTGCCGTGTGGCTTTTACTACAGACTGGCTTCCATCTGGCCACTGTACCATACAGGCCTGATTGGTGGATCACTGCAGAGATGGTTGTCCTCCTGGAAGGTTCTCTTCTCTTCACAGAGGAATGCTGGAACTCTGACAGAGTGACCATCGGGTTCTTGGTCACCTCCCTGACTAAGACCCTTCTTCCCTGATTGCTCAGTTCAAACCATCAGCCAGCTCTAGGAAGAGTCCTGGTGGCTCCAACCTTCTTGCGTTTATGGATGATGGAGGCAACTGTGCTCATTGGGAGCTTCAAAGCAGCAAAAACATTTCTGTACACTTCCCCAGATTTGAGCCTTGAGACAATCCTGTCTGAGTTCTGCAGACAATTCCAATTAAGCTGAAGGAAATTCTCAAGGATGATCAGTGGAAACAGGATGTTCCTGGGCTCAATTTTCAGCTTCTTGTCAAAGGCTGAAGGGTGAATACTTACATACATGTGATTTCTTTTTAATATTCATTTTATTAATTTCTAATAAATTTGTAAAAATCTCCAAAACTTTTTTTCACATTGTCATTATGGGATATTGTGTGTCAAATTTTGAGGGAAAACATGAATTTCACCCATTTTGGCTTTAACATAGCAAAATTTGGAAAAAGTGAAGCATTATGAATACATTTCAGATGCACTGTATGTCCCTTCTGTCCAACCATTGGCCACCTATCTGATCTTCTGAAATCCTTGCAGTACTGGGGTATGTGAGCGCTACGGGGAACTGTGGAAATGTGGAGGATGCTCAGGACCTCTGGACCACATAATAAATGAATTCTGGAGAATGTTCTTTCTATGATTGACTTGGCTTTGATCACCAATTCATCACTATTATTCCATTGTCAGAGCCTCTGCTTTTCACCATTTGGATGTCCACTGATCTCTGTATGCATGTACAACCCCAATTCCAATGAAGTTGGGACGTTGTGTAAAATGTAAATAAAAACAGAATACAATGATTTGCAAAAGGTATGATGAAACTATGATGACACTAATGTAAAATTTCCCCCTCTTGTAGGCTTTCTGCTGAATATGAAGCAGTTGCAGAGAAGGCACTGAGCACACCACCTGACACATACAAACTGATGGAACTTAAGGTAATAACCAAGTGGCAACACTCAAGCTTGCATTTTGAACTCAACCAGGATGTGCAGTTCCTTGACTGTCTGCTTGAGGCTGGCTCCAAAACAGAGCACATTCCCGTAGCATCCCATTTTAAAACAGAAATAAAATGTTTATAGGCCTGGTACAAAAACACTTTTGGTCTCTATTGATAGTTTCCTCCTCCACAACAACTGTACAAATGTCTTAAGTTTTTTTTTCAAATGTCTTAGTTTAAGATGTTTTAATAAATAAAATTCTGTATAATTGTGGCTGTGGCCACGGCTTTGATTGACAGCGACTGTGTCCATCGACCCTTTCCTTTGTGTTCATTTGGAGTATTTTATTATAAACACCTGGAAAATATGGCTTTATGTGCATTGAAATGTCCTAAAGGATCATCTAAGACGTTGCTGCTGCAATATTCACACTAAAACTCTCGTCTTATTTAATGTTGTAAGCTAACTGTTTGCACTTTTAGCAGCTGTTAGTCGGTCCACTTAATGCATGATTACTGAGGAAATATGTGGCGGGTAACTTTTACTGTCCACACCAAGCTAAACCCTTATGAGGACCACCGCACAGTGCCCAAAAATATGAATTAATAAACACCCAAACCGAGGTTCGCTTATGTTTTGGATTCCGGAGGGGGTGTTGTGTTCAGCCTTTTTCTGTCACACACAGAACTACCCATGCTCCACCCCTAATGTTTTATGAGTTCATCATGAATCAGTATGATAGATAGAAAGAAAGAAAGAAAGAACTTTATTGATCCCTTGTGAAGACTCCCTCAGGGAAATTGAAGTTCCAGCAGCATTGTGTAGCAAGCACATGGGGTAAGAAGCACACAGTGTATCAAAACTGAAAGTAAAAAAAGAAAAACAGTTTGCAGTATAAATACACAATATAAATACCAGACATACTGATCAATACTGGTTTACTGGCTACTACTGTTCCTCTCATTCCTGTCCTCTGTCTTCCCGTTACTCCTCCTCCCGCCGAGTGAGGAGTTGTACAGTCTGATGGCCTGAGGGACAAAAGAGTTTTTCATTCTGTTGGCCCTGTACTTGGGAAGGAGCAGTCTGTGGCTGAAGAGGCTCCTGTGGTTGCTGATGACGGTGTGTTGAGGGTGACTGGCATCGTCCATAAAGTCCAACAGTTTGTCCAGTTGCGACGCCCACAAAAGAGTCATTTTGGCTTTTCTTGGTCTTTGTAGAAAACCAATGGGTGAGATCACGCAGGCTCTGTCCAGTACATGCTATATACATTCTATGTAATAAGCCCCAGTTCTAACCACAGGTCACTCTGGTGCAGTGTGTAATTAACTGTCCCAGGTAGTAGTCACTCAGCGCTGTCTTAAAGACAGTCTAAAATAGAAAGTATAGAATAAAATGAACTAAATTTTGAAAAGGGCAGGAAGAGTATAAAAAGGCATAGGTAATAAAAGCTTAAACAGGAAATTTAAGAAAGTAATCAAAAGTAGCTATATTGCACATTGTGAAAATGTCAGGTACAATTTGACTGGAGTCTGTGCAAATTCAATGCGATGAGGTAATCTGTGATAAAGTGATCAGTGCAATAAAATGTGATAAAGTGTCTTGTATGAATTGTCAGTGTTTAGTGTAAGTCCAGTACAGTGAGGTATTGTGTGTATGGGAGCTGAGGAGTGTGATGACTTGGTGGTTAAAAACTGTTCTTAAGTCTTGTGGGCCTTGCAGCCAAGCTCCTGTATCGCTTGGTTGACCATAGCCGGGAGAATAGCTGGTGTGTCGGTGGCTGTTATCTTTGATGGTGCGATGTGCTTTCTGCAGACGTCACTGATTGTAAATGATCTGTGAAACCGTATGATTAGATCAGGGCTATCGTAAGCTCCGCAGTATGTTGAATTTATTTACAGTATTTTTAGGACTTATGGTACATGGACTTCAATAATAAGTATGGCACCAAAAATGAAACACAATACATCAATATTTTCATCATTTTTTATTTATTCAGAATAGTCAGCTCATTTGACATTCACCACTCATCACTCATCTTCAACTGCTTATCTGGGATCAGGTCATGGAGTGTATAATAAAATGTTATTGTGCTGTTTTGCACCTGTCTTAAAGTAACCCTGAGAATGTATTTGTTATTTAATTTTGTTTTAGCACTCTGGGGTCAGTCTGAACTGGGAGCGAAGAGCTGGATGTACTTGTTATTATTACACTGATAGCACGACTTTGTTTTTTGTAGCCACTAACGACTGGGAGTGAAGCATGCTGGGATCATTCGGAACTGGGAGCGAAGAGCTGCTTTTATTATGTCTTTGTAAGAGAGAGAAAATAACTTTCAGATGCCTGTTGATTAAAGAAATTATGTGCGCCAGGGAGGTTGAGTTGGCCACTCACCCTCCCTTCGCGGACACACTAGAAAAAAGGGAGTAGAACCATGCTTCAACAGAGTCTGCTGCGGGTTAACGTACGAACGCCCAGCCGGTTGACAGGCGCACTCTGCTGAAGGTGTTGGCTCTCCACCTTAAAGGCGTCACGGTAAGAGAAAAATGCGCTGCAACCACTTGTGTTTGATGTAACTGCTTTTGTGGGGAATAAATATACGCCTTTTTATTCTAGCAAAATGCAGTCTGTGTGATCATTTCTGTGTGCCGATCTGACCGAACCTTGTGTTTCAAAACATGGAGGCAGCAGCTCCAGTAGGGGACTCCAGACTTCCCTTTCCCAGGCCACATTGACCACCTCTGACTGTGGGATCCCGAGATGTTCCCAGGCCAGTGTGGCGATATAATCTCTCCACCTAGTCCTGGGTCTTCCCTGGGGTCTTCTCCCAGATGGATGTGCCTGGAACACCTCCCAGGGGGGCATCCTTACAAGATGCCCGAACCACCTCAGCTGGCTCCTTTCAATGTGAAGGAGCAGCGGCTCTACTCAGAGCTCCCCACGGATGACTGAGCTTCTCACCTTATTTCTAATTGAGAAATGCTTAACTTTAATTTAAACAGGTTAGTCCCATTTGCACTTTAAGGACTAGACTTAGAGAGTGCACACATTTTCAGAACACTGTCATACACCATTTTTGAACTGGATTTGACAGAAATCCTCAAATTGGGTGTACAGTAGACAGCCTTATTATGCGCTTTATTTATTTATTTATTTTTGAGCAACTATACATAAAAGTGCAGTTCATTTTTACACCAGTGTTTTGAATACTATACCTATCACCAGTGGTAGGCACAGTTCCGATAATCCGATAACAGATAATTATCGAAGATAACGTTTTCATTATTGGATTATCGATTAACTTTAAAGACCATCAGCGGACTAATTATCTTCCAATGAATTTTTGTCCGATAACTTTTAAACTGACAAACAAAATAAAGCTGAACAGCAACATGCATTTTTAAAATTAGTTCAGCACCCACCTGTTAAAAGTTTTGTACCAGACACACATTTATAACCTTTACAAACGGAACTACTTGTATAAAAAGCGTCTCAATCCTCTGCAGACAAAGAAAAAACAGCCCCAAAAAGAAAAAAAAAAAAACTATTTCCTTTAACATCATACTGATATGCTGGCAATATGACCCAAGTCATCCAGAGGCATACATCTTTAACTTATGGTTCAAATTTCAACCAAACTAATTTTGGACAAGTTATTTAAAATTACTGTCATGTCTGAAGTTGTATAAAGTAAAAATATCAGATATATGTTTTAGTTTTAAAGTAATGTGTTAATTTTTAAGGTTTTGTGAGCACATGCTCTGCCCCACAGTGCATTATGGGTAGGATGATGTAATCTCAGTACGTCATGACAGGACAAATGCATTTCAGACACTCTGTTCAGGCTCCAAGGACAACAGCATTAAACTCTAGTGCCTAAAACTCTCTTGTATATATTCTCTGCATTTATAGACGTTGATTTTTTTAATTGCGTTTGTTAAATTCCACGCATTTTAAATGTGAACAGACAGGGATTATCTAGAATTTGTTTTGAAAGCCTCTACTGCCATCTAGCATCTACTGTTCATGGCAATGTCTGGGAACCAGTAGATGGCTGTGTTCTGTTTATTTTGACCTTGGTTATGTCAGATATAAGACTTGTTCTTCTCTCTGCTCCTTTTCATTCTGGTGATTGTGATGCTTTATTTCTGTTTTTTCTGTTTTTTTTATTTTAAATGAATGAAATAAATATTAAAGAAAGAAAGATGATTGTCAAATCAAATTTTTGCGTTGCAAATGGCTTTTTTTTTTACAAATGAAGTTTAAAAACAAAACAACTGCATAATAATAATAATAATAATAATAATAATAATATTACAAGACAGCTCTGCAGTGTTTGCACAGGTACAGTGCAAACGGTTGGATGCTGCTTGTAGCTTTCAGCAGCAGGATAACCTCACGACGGCCGACCACAATAATATATCAAACAGGTTTGATTCTCATTCGACCATACGATCACCGATCAGGAGGTGATCGTCAGATGTTGACTGCAGCTTGATACTCCATGAACACTACACGATGCAGGACGCACGATTAACCTGAAACTTGGTCCAAAAAATTCCTGCATGAAAAATCATCTTGCACAGTGTAAAGTATGTTTTACAACATCAAATGAATTTTGTAAAGAGAGAATGCAAAAAAATGAAAAAAAAAAAAGAATGCAAAAAAAAAAAATCAATCACCAATCAGTGTTTAGCAGGCACCAATCAGTGTTTAGCAGGCACCTTTACCCAGAATCCTTTGCGATCTGGCTCTTTGTTACAAAACCCCAGAATTAGTGCATTATTCAACATTAAAAGATATATGTTATATTTTAACTTTGTACAAATGACAGAATTGACATTAATGGAGTTATTCTATCGGTATTAATGTTATTTATAAAACAAAACCAAGTCAATATGACTTTATTTTTCAAGACCTCCGCATGACCGGCTCTTTATAATTGATGCAGGACTCGCTTTACGGCTGCTCTCAGAGTGCTTCTGTGCTGGGAGGGCTGTAATAAACAAGAGCTTCCAGCAGGGGTTCGAATGTTGAAAGAAAAAAAGTGTGGTCTCATTGTTTGGGTCTCAGGGTGCCTCTGTGTAGAGCTTCCAGCAGGGGCAGACTGTTGAAAGAAAAAAGTATGGTCTTATTGTTTGGGTCTGTTGTTATTTTTAATATTATTAGAAGCTATTAAATTTGTTTTACTAATAGTTGTAAATGTGCCAGAGATAATATTAGAATTTATCTGTTATCGGTTATCTGTAACTTCTGATAAATTTTTGGGTGGTTTATTGTTTTATCTTTATCGAAGATAACTTTTCAGTTATCTGATTATCTGTTATTGAAGTTAATTTTTTGGTTATCTGTGCCCACCACTGCCTATCACACCAGTGTAAGATTTACACTTCTCTGGCCTCTCGCTTACTTTCTGTTTTTAATCTTCTTAGCTTCTCTGTCGGTGTTCTTTGGAGTCCTTTTGTCTCTGCCATGATTTCTGTACTGAGATTATTGAGCTAGCTTCTTACAGGTACCTGAAGGCCCATAGTTGTTGGTGTGACATGAAGTGTCATAAAGCACTTCTTGAGGGAGATCATGTGCACACCACCAAAGTTGCATTGTGTTGGAAAAGGTGTCCAAGGTGCAGAGTGGGAATAGAAGTGACACTATTCTCTATGTTACTTTTACCATCAAAATAATTTTCAAGATGTTATTTTAGTTCAAAATAACTTCATAGTGTTACTCTTGGTCCTCACACTGTACCATTGTTGAGTCAGTTATGTGACGATGTATACGATAAAGGTGGGAATGTTTTTTTTTCTTTTGCTCATATTTTCATTTTATTAACAGGTGTATATCAGTTATAGTAAAAGCACACTACACTATACTGTACTAGTTACAATCCTCAGGTAAGAAAACATAATTATTACATACAATTGTAATCAACAAAACTGCTTTTTATTGGACAGGGATTGTAAGAAAATGTTATTTGTTTAATTTTATGAAAATAGAAATTATGTCAGTGGATATCAAATTAAAGCTGGTTTACATTTCTCTTTCTGATTCTTGCATTTAAGCTGTGTTCTTAATCATTCATACAGACGTAGTTGGGTTGTTTTTTGTTTTTTTTTTCTTTTTAATTGCCAGTGTTCTATTTCTTTCCTAGATATATTTAAAATGTTCATGCTCACTGTCCTGGGAAACCATTTTAATATTTAGTCATTCATTCATTCATTCATCTTCTACCGGTTAGTCCATTTAAGGGTCGCGGGGGGCTGGAGCCTATCCCAGCAGCCATAGAGCACGAGGCGGGGTACACTAGTCAATGAGGCGGGGTACAATATTTAGTCAATCTTGGCAATATATAAGTACTGTATAACAGTGTATTTTTGCAGTGCATCCAGAAAGTATTCACAGCGCTTCGGTTTTTCCACATTTTGTTATATTACAGCCTTATTAAAAAATGGCATGAATTCATTTCTTCCCTCAAAATTCTGCTCACAACACCCCATAATGACAACATGAAAAAAGTTTTTTTTTTAATTTTTGAAAATTTATTAAAAAAAAAAAACTAAGAAATCGCATGTACCTAAGTATATACACCCTTTGCTCAGTACTTTGTTGATGCACCTTTAGCAGCAATTACAGCCTTAAGTATTCTTGAATATAATGCCACGAGCTTGGCACACCTATTTTTGGGCAGTTTTGCCCATTCCTCTTTGCAGCACCATTTTCAGCTTTCTCCAGAGATGTTGAATTGAATTCAGATTTGGGCTCTTTTTGGGCCACTCAAGAATATTTACAGAGTTGTCCTGAAGCCACTCCTTTGATAGCTTGGATGTGTGCTTAGGGTCATTGATTGTCCTGCTGAGAGATGAACTGTCCCCTCAGTCTGAGGTCAAGAGCGCTCTGAAGCAGGATTTCATCCAGGATGTCTCTGTATATTTCTGCGTTCATCTTTCCCTCAATCCTGACTAGGGTTGGGTATCGAGAACCGGTTCTTTTCGATAATTGTTAAGAAATTAAGAAATTAGATCCACTGATATCAATAGCCTTTTTGCTTAACGATTCCCTTATCGGTCCTTCAGAGCGGCTGTTGTTTTTGAGGGTCTTTGTTGGGAAAATGATAATTTCTCTACGTTGATTGCAGAACCTGCAGCGGGTCTGTAATCAACTGCTTCTGCAGCGCGGCTCCACTTTGAAGCATGAACCAATGAAGCTGTGCTCCGACCCGCTGCATCGTTGGTTCTCTGCTTCGCTGCTTTTCAGAAGCAGCATCTGCTTCTTAACCCCTCTCAAAGTCAGTTAAAGATGTCAATCGTGAGTCACTTTTGTGCAGATTAAAGTCACTAACTGGGACTCTTGTCTTGTTGCAGGCAAGAAACGAGAATCGTCCTCTGTTGCCGCTCTCTGCCAAGTCACGTTAGAGTCCAACTGGAATTAATAACTTCAACACTCTGTTTTAAATCAAATGACACCTCTTTCCAAACGTTGTAATACAAGCACTAAACTAGTACACACAAAATGTTATTTTCCTCCCAAAATGAGATGTCCTGCAATACTGTCATTATTATTGATTTAGAGTAATTATATTTTATTAATACTAAATACATAAAGCTGAGGATTATGCATTTCAAATAAATTGGATTTATTACAGTAATGAATATGCATCATGTAAGGTTTATTTGGTAGGTTTGTATTAAAATTATCTAAAAAAAAAAAGTAAATGGGAATTTGTCATGTAATAAAATTACATAAATCTTAAAAGTTAGGGTTAAATATTTCTGTGAGTGCAGGTGTCTTTTGGCCAACTCCAGGCGGGCTGCCATGTGGCTTTTACTACAGACTGGCTTCCATCTGGCCACTGTACCATACAGGCCTGATTGGTGGATTGCTGCAGAGATGGTTGTCCTTCTGGAAGGTTCTCTTGTCTCCACAGAGGAATGCTGGAGCTCTGACAGAGTGACCATCGGGTTCTTGGTCACCTCCCTGACTAAGACCCTTCTCCCCCGATTGTTCAGGTCGGACCGTCAGCCAGCTCTAGGAAGAGTCCTGGTGGCTCCAACCTTCTTGCGTTTATGGATGATGGAGGTCACTGTGCTCATTAGGAGCTTCAAAGCAGCAAAAACAAACATTTCTGTACACTTCTGTACACTGTTGGAGCCTCGACACAATCCTGTCTGAGGTCTACAGACAGTTCCTTTGACTTCATGTTTCGTTTGTGCTCTGACATGTGGGACATTATATGTAGACAGGTGTTTGCCTTTCCAAATCTTGTCCAGTCAGCTGAATTTACACCAGGTGGACTCCAATTAATCTGTAGAAACATGTCAAGGATGATCATTGGAAACAGGATACACCTGAGCTAAATTTTGAGCTTCATGGCAAAGGTTGTGAATTCTTATGTTCACGTGATTTTTTTTTTTTTATTTAAAAAAAAAACTTTGTGACATTGTCATTATGGGGTATTGTGTGTCGAAGTTTGAGGGGAAAAAATATTTAATCCATTTTGGAATAAGGCTTTAATATAACAAAATGTGGAAAAAGTGAAGCACTGTGAATACTTTCCGGATGCACCGTACCTTGTACCTGTCTTTCAGGCCTATGTAAACAAGGTGAAGACCACAGAGATGCCACTGTTGGAAGACAAACTCACCGATTGCGACAGATGTTTGTGTTTCTTGATGGGCTTTGTCACCTTCTCTGAATCAGATTTGGAATTTAATGTGCAGCCCATTAAACGGCACATGCGCATGCCATCTATCTTTGAGCAACATCAACAGATTGTCAATCAGAAGACAGAGCAGTATCAGAGTGCCCTTGAGGTCAGTGCTATCTTTTAAATTGCACTAGTCTGAATATTTTTACATCAAACTACAACACCAACAACAAAAGATGTGTGATAGAAAACACTGCATTTCTTTCTATGTGTATATTCATTGCAGTTTTCACGTGAGCGCTTTATTAATGAGCTGAAGACATACGAAAAACAGGTGGAGGAGTTTTGCAACTTTGGTGAACTGTCACATCTCAGCAGATACTTGAAGAAAGCCCAGGACATCAATGCCAAATTGGAGTTGGCAATGGAAAAGGTACAACCGAGCTTCTGTGCTGCAGAAAAAATAGATACATTTTTATTTGTTTATCTACCATCTCAGTTTGATCTATTTTCCCCCTTCTGTTCACTTCTGTACGTTTTATGTTTGTGAACAGATCAATGATATTAACCAGGAGGAGGAGGTCTATGGTTGGCCTGTTTCCCAGTACCCACAGCGCAAGAAAATCCAGAACAGGCTTTCACCTTTCTTACACCTCTATGAAACAGCTTCTGATTTTCAGAACAAGCGCAAGCAGTGGCTCCATGGGCCGCTGTCTGGTGTCAACTCAGACATGGTAAAAGCAGTAATAACGTTATTACTGAGTTTAGTGTTTGTTTGTTGTCTGTCCCTCCCTCAGAAAAAGGGTATAGACATTCTACTTTTAGAATAAATTTCATGAAACATGGTACAAGTCCTTGCTATAGGTTGGTAATATGCACATTATAATATTGTTTGAGTTGGGCCCATTTTACCAGGGGATACTGTGCTCTCAGAGCACTCTTGTTTAATTATTTTTTTAAGCAAGTGGCATTATCACTAAATAGGAAACTGAAGGGTCTTGTACACAGTAAAGGCCTCATTTACTAAATGTTAAAACGTGCACAAACATAATAAACAAAAAATAAAATAAAATGCCAGCATGCTGATTTACTAACACCATGCACTGAGGATTGCGTCTTTCAAATGCACAACATAACACGTTTTGTCCATTTAGCACATTTGCCTTCATGATTGTGCAGTTTAGGTTTTGTCCACCTGAAAAGCCTTCAGTTAATTCAAAATTGTGAAAGGGACATGCAAATAGGATAGCTTTGCATATACGATACGACTTATGAAGGTCAAAAGGAAACTTTGCAGATGCTGATAGCTCTCCAGCATGACAGTGACCCAAAACACACAGCCAGAGGACCTAAGGAGTGGCTCTGTAAGAAGCATTTCAAGGTCCTGGAGTGGCCTAGCCAGTCTCCAGACCTGAACTCAATTGAAAATCTTTGGAGGGAGCTGAAACCCGAAACCTGAAAATCTGGAGATCTATATGGAGGAGTGGACCAAAATCCCTGCTGCAGCGTGTGAAAACTTGGTCAAGAAGTACAGGGAATGTCTGCCCTTTGCAATTGCCATCAAAGGTTTCTTTACCAAATATTAAGGTCTGTTTTTCTATTGTATCATATACCTATTTCATGCAATAAAATGCTAATTCATTATTTAAAAATCATAGTGTGATTTTCTGTTTTGTTTTTTTAAGCTTCTGACTCTCACAGTTGAAGTGTACCTATGATAAAAAATTACAGACCTCTCCATTCTTTGTAGGTGGGAAAACTTGCACAAGTTTCAACAGTGGATCAAATACTCATTTCGCTCACTGTATGCCCCACGTTTACAATGAATTAATGATTTATTTATTTTTATTATGTGTTCGAGGACAGGGCAGCCTCTCTGCTGCTGTAACAGCAGTCTGTCGAGCACAATAAATTAATGCCAAGATTTCAAATGTGCAAATGTGTTTTGGGTCATTGTCATGCTGGAAAACCCAGCCACGAACCATCTTCAATGCCCTTATACCCCTGTCACACATAGCCGGAATCATGCAGAGTGCCATCGGAGTCACGAATCGGCACACATCCGAAAAGTGTAGGATTTCAGTTTCAAAATGTTCTGACAGCCATCTGCGGAAGTTGACAAGGCAGTCTGGATGCGTTTGGACCATTGCTGGCACGCCTCTTTTCCTCCCGACTGCGTCAGATAATGGCAATACTTTCCATGTCGGAATGGCTGCTCCACATTCTTGCTATGTGTGATGGGGGCTTCACTAACGGAAGGAGGTTGTTTGCAAAAATCTTGCGATACATGACCCCATCCATCCTCCCTTCACTACGGTGCAGTCGTCCTGTTCCCTTTGCAGAAAAAATGTACATGGTTGGGACGGTGTTCTTGCGGTTGTTCTCATCCTCCAAACACAGCGAGTGGAGCTGATGCCAAAAAGCTCTATTTTGGTCTCATCTGACCACATGACCTTCTCTCATGGATCCTCTGGATCATCCATATGGTCACTGGTGAACGTCAAACGGGCCTGGTCATGTGCTGGCTTGAGCAGGGGGGACCTTGCGTGCCCTGCAGGATTTTAAACCATGATGGCGTAGTGTGTTATTAATGTAATCCTTGCAACTGTGGTCCCAGACTGTCTACATCACATTACCACCCCAATTAGTCTTTGTAAATCACCAACAGAAGTGTCACTGCAATACACAAATGTTTGGGCCCACACAGTTTATAGCACAGTTGCATGTGGTCCAAACCTACGTGTGACTAAGGTCTAAGAAGATCTCAGATGATAAGTGCTATCATTATCTGGAATCTTCATAAATTAGGCCCTAAATTTGTTGGCATGAGCACCACCCACTGTTACCTTTACCCAACTGGCAGTGCATGGGACCATTCTAGCAAGGTACCATTACAGTTTCAGTATAAAAACAATGCTGTTTTGTTGTATATTTAAGCATTTTAAAGTATTGGTTGAATTGGTAATGCTATTTGTTTCTGAAGTTTGAAATGTCAAAACTTATCTGTGTAGGTAGAGGAGGATATTGGCAGCATTTGGCGCTTGTTATACAAGCTGGAAAAAGATTTCAGTGATGTGCCTACGGCCCTGAACATAGCAAGTAGTGTAAAGGCAAAGGTGGAAAACTTCAAAGAACACATCCCACTGTTGCAGGTAAGATCATCACAAAATCAAGAGAAGCAGCATCAAAACTGAAAAAAATGCAGACTGAAAATTCTTATTAGCAATAAATTATATTTTACAATATTGTTCTTCGCTTGAGTTTCTGTTTTATCTTCAATTACTATGACTTAAGATATGCTGATGCCTGCACAATGTAAGGTTGCACAATAACATTGCTGTTAAAAGTTCTAAATTGTGATATAGGCAGCTTTACCAATGATCCAGTATTCATACAACTTGGAAAAAGGTCAAGACCTCTAACGTGTACTGTGGAATTAAACTTTCAGGGTGCTATCAAGCACCTATGAAGAAAGATTAGTGGAGTATCTGGGAGGGAATTCGAGAAAATCGTGCACTTTGTGACCAGGTTTTGAATTTCAAAACACAAGGTTTTCAAAAACTATCGCAAGCGAGTTGAGACTGCCCTCTAGAGGCCTGTTTGCACAAAATTCACTGTGGCTGCTGCCAGTAAAAGTTAATAGTGTACTGCAGCTCCTATTTGCAGTAGAACCACGTGTAATACCACTTTTCCATTGTTTTGGGGGGCAAGGATTCCATTTCTGATGTCATTTTTCTGTTTCAAGGTCATTTTCAAGGTAAAAGGTCAAATTTAAGAGGAATTCTGACAAAAATGACCCTAAAATGCACTTGCATAGACATAGACAGATGATGTTGGATTCTAGACCAGTGTTGGGCTCAGAGAGTTTATCTTTTAACTATTGGCTAACCTTATTCCCACTTTAGAAACAGGTGTAGTTTATGACAGTCAATATACCAGTGCTATAATAATGAAATTGTCACCAATGTGAGTCTGTAGATTTACATGGATGCCAGATGCAGTATGGCTACCAGCAAGCTTGCTTGCTGTAACTTGTTTTGGCGTTGCAATGTAAAATGTGGTTATTAGAGGGTCTGTTTATGGGTTTTCATGGTAAATGTGCTCCATTAGCCCATGTCATTTCTCATATGCAGTGGAATCCAAACCTGAAACTGATTAGGTCCAAGAAGATCTGTTTTACCCATATAACATGCAGATAAGTTCCAGGATTATTCTTGGAACCATAGAATTTGTTTAAGATATCCGAATATTTGTAGCATCAGAGTTTGAGATAGATCCCACTGTAAATTTCAAATCAAATCAAAATCGAATTTATTAATTTATATAGCGCCATTTCACGACAAACTCATCTCAAGGTGCTTCACACAACATAAAACAACAACAACAAAAAAAACTGAATTAAAATTTAAAACACAGTAAAAAGATGACCATAAAAGAATACAAGAATAAAAACACATCATAACACTAATGATAAAACAGGGAAAACAAATGAGTCTTTAAACATGACTTAAAAGTCTCCACAGTATCTGACTGCCGAATGTGTGCCGGGAGATCGTTCCACAGAGCTGGAGCATGGTAGGAGAAAGCTCTGTGACGGGCAGACTTTTTATTCACCCTGGGAACACACAGAAGTCCTGCACCCTGAGAACGCAGAGCCTGAGCCGGTACATAGGGGCTTACCAGGTCAGCCAGATAGGGAGGTGCAAGTCCATGAACAATTTTATAAACTAATAACAGTACTTTAGAATCCGATCTTGCAGCAACTGGAAGCCAGTGCAGGGACGCCAAAACAGGCTTAAATTTAACCTATAAAATTAATCTGACAATATTTTATTGTCATTTTTATTGTCATTGTCATGTTCTTAGAATTTGTGCGAGGCAGACTTGAAAAAGCATGCAAGCTTTTATCTGATGTCATCCCAAGAGCCAATTTGTATACATTCAGCAATTGGCCACCAGTTGATCTAAAAAAGGGTGCAAACAAGTTAAGATCAGCAAAGGCAAATACAGCACTCATCACCTGTCCCTGCAAGCACGGCCTGAGGCTGACATAGATGACTTCTTCGAACACAAAAATCAAGTCAAATTTAAGGGAAATTTGAACAAAAATGACCCTAAAATGCACTTGCATAGATATAGATATATGATGTTGGGTTCTAGACCCATGTATTGGACATCTTTCCAGTTCTTGCACACCTTATTGTCCCTGTTTACTAAGAATTTTAATAAAGTGCTGAAATTGGCACAAAACATACAAAATGTAGCAGTAAATAATCATATATTAGGACACCAGTTTGCAGATACTCTTGGGGACTATGTAACTGTTCTGGTCCATCAAAATTATTTCCTTTAGTTTTATAGTTCTCATTTCAGTGGATATAAATTACAGTATTTCTACAATACAAAATTACAAGTTGGCTTTACTTTGAAATTGTATTTATTCAATACAAAACCTATTATCTGGCATATAGTAATGTGAACCTAAACTAAAATGATCCAATTATATGTTTGATACTAACACATGCATCTGATATGTACCTTTATATTTCAGAGAGTCAAAAATTACAGAGTCGTCAACATTGATTAACTTGAACTTGAACTTGAACTTATTTATTTTGGCACACAAACTTGACAATAACAAAACTGATACACAAGACAATTCCACAGTGACGTGTGACCAAAAAAAGGGGTGAGCAGAAGCAAAGCTTATAAACGCCCACCCCATATATACATACTGTACATACATACATACATATACTAGGTCTGTTAGAAAAGTATCCGACCTTTTTATTTTTTTCAAAAACCATATGGATTTGAATCACGTGTGATTGCATCAGCCAAGCTTGAACCTTCGTGCACATGCGTGAGTTTTTTCACGCCTGTCGATTGCGTCATTCGCCTGTGAGCAGGCTTTGTGTGAGCACTGGTCCACCCCCTCGTCGTTTTTTTATTGCAAATAAATGTCTGAACGATTTGGAGCTTTGCTGCATCAATTTTTTCCAGAAACTGTGAGAGACCTCCAGGTGGACACTGTTCGGAAAATTAATATGGCTTTCAGGGACAATTTTATGGGGATTACACAGATTAAGGAGTGATCCAGACGGTTTAAAGACCGCCCACAACTGCTGAGAGCGCGCCGTGCTCCGAGTGCCGATCGACAGGCTCAAACCCCGCTGAAACAACCAGATCATTTCCAACGTGAAGGCTTTGTTGATCCGGGACGTCTTCTGACTTTCACAGAAAGGCAGAAGGCGTGGATATCAGCACTTTTTCGGCACATTCCACTGTTACAGGAGTTTTTACAGGAGTGCGGAACTCCTCCGCACGTCTGTCTCAATGTGGCAAAAAATTGCTGATGTCCACGTCTTTTCACAATTCCTGTGCTAGTCAGACGACATACCTGATCAAGACAGCGTCCAGTTTAGAAATGAACGGCACATTCCACTGTTACAGGAGTTTTTGTCATGGAAAGAGGAGCGGAATTCCGCGCGTCGCGGTGGAGCCGCATGGCGCAAAGCAATGCCATGATGAAGCTCACAGGACATTTTTGATCAGGATATGTCATTCAATGTGCATATTAAACAAATATATGTAGGACTGCTTTTTTGCATTTGCGCAATATCTCTAAAATTAGAAAGGTCTTGTCTCAGAGTGATACTGAAAAACTAATTCATGCATTTATTTCCTCTAGGCTGGACTATTGTAATTCATTATTATCATGTTGTCGTAAAAGTTCCCTGAAAAGCCTTCAGTTAATTCAAAATGCTGCAGCTAGAGTACTGACAGGGACTAGAAGGAGAGAGCATATCTCACCCATACTGGCCTCTCTTCATTGGCTTCCTGTTAATTCTAGAATAGAATTTCAAATTCTTCTTCTTACTTATAAGGTTTTGAATAATCAGGTCCCATCTTATCTTAGGGACCTCATAGTACCATATCACCCCAATAGAGCACTTCGCTCTCAGACTGCAGGCTTACTTGTAGTTTCTAGGGTTTGTAAGAGTAGAATGGGAGGCAGAGCCTTCAGCTTTCAGGCTCCTCTCCTCTGGAACCAGCTCCCAATTCGGATCAGGGAGACAAACACTGTCTCTACTTTTAAAATTAGGCTTAAAACTTTCCTTTTTGCTAAAGCTTATAGTTAGGGCTGGATCAGGTGACCCTGAACCATCCCTTAGTTATGCTGCTATAGACTTAGACTGCTGGGGGGTTCCCATGATGCACTGAGTGTTTCTTTCTCATTTTGCTCTGTATGCACCACTCTGCATTTAATCATTAGTGATTGATCTCTGCTCCCCTCCACAGCATGTCTTTTTCCTGGTTCTCTCCCTCAGCCCCAACCAGTCCCAGCAGAAGACTGCCCCTCCCTGAGCCTGGTTCTGCTGGAGGTTTCTTCCTGTTAAAAGGGAGTTTTTCCTTCCCACTGTCACCAAGTGCTTGCTGACAGGGGGTCGTTTTGACAGTTGGGGTTTTTCCGTAATTATTGTATGGCTTTGCCTTACAATATAAAGCGCCTTGGGGCAACTGTTTGTTGTGATTTGGCGCTATATAAATAAAATTGATTTGATTTGATTTGATTTGACATGTTGGGGCATGTCCAGCTCATGCTCAGTTTCTCGGATAATCACACGACTGAAAAGCAACCGACAGCCGTCTGAAATCCACCTGAAAGCCGTCCTGTGAGACCAACACGGAGGTGGTTTTGTGCCGCGTAATGAACGGCTCCGTGGCGCGTCCCTCCGCTTTTCTTTCCATGAAAAAAACTCCTATAACAGTGGAATGTGCCGAAAAAGTGCTGATATCCATGCCTTCTGCCATTTTGCGAAAGTCAGACGACGTCCCGGATCAACAAAGCCTTAACGTTGGAAATGATCTGGTTGTTTCAGCGGGGTTTGAGCCTGTCGATCGGCGCTCGGAGCGCGGCGCGCTCTCAGCAGTTGTGGGCGGTCTTTAAACCATCTGGATCACTCCTTAATCTGTGTAATCCCCATAAAATCGTCCCTGAAAGCCATATTAATTTTCCGAACGGTGTCCACCTGGAGGTCTCTCACAGTTTCTGGAAAAAAATTGATGCAGCAAAGCTCCAAATCGTTCAGACATTTATTCGCAATAAAAAACGAGAGGGGTGGACCAGTGCTCACACAAAGCCTGCTCACAGGCGAATGACGCAACCAACAGGCGTGAAAAAACTCACTCATGCGCACGAAGGTTCAAGCTTGGCTGATGCAATCACACGTGATTCAAATCCATATGGTTTTGAAAAAAATAAAAAGGTCGGATACTTTTCTTACAGACCTCGTATACATATTACCAACCCCCAGAGCAAGCACACAGGCGACAGTGGTAAGGAAAAACTCCCTCTGATGTATTGAGGAAGAAACCTCAAGCAGACCAGACTGTAAGGGGTGACCCTCTGCTTGGGCCATGCTACAAACACATTTAACAACACAAACTCAAATCCCATTATCATAAACATATCTAGTGAACACCGTGTCTTTGTCTACATACATATTTACATACATATATACACACACCAACATACACCTACACATACATACATAATTACACACACACATATACTGTATATATAATTATACACACATACACACACACACACACACACACACATATATATATATATATATATATATATATATATATATATATATATATACACAGTAGTGTTCAGAATAATAGTAGTGCTATGTGACTAAAAAGATTAATCCAGGTTTTGAGTATATTTCTTATTACATGGGAAACAAGGTACCAGTAGTGTTGTGAAAGTGTAGGAACACGGACCCACAACAGGGGGCGCAAATGAACGGACAATGGAGGAAGTCAAATAACACTTTACTGTTGTGAATAAGCACAACAAACACAGCAGATTACAATAATAGTCAATGAAGTCAATTCACAAAAATGTGTCGTGTGGGCAGGCTCGAAGATAAAAGACGTCTGTCCAAAGCAGAACCGGAACCACACGATTTCCTTTGCCACCGAGCCCCGGGAATACTGGAGCCGCCAAGTCCCGAACTCCCAGGTGGCCACTGCCTCCGCTTGTCGGATCTGGTACTGCTGGCGAGGAACAAAAACAGTTAGATGTGGGTGCGTCTGCACCCAGCAACACGTATGGTGGGAAAACCACCTCCACCTCTCGTCAGAAAAAAGGAAACAAAATATCTGCTGTCCAACACACAAAGCAACAGGTATTCCTGTCAGGAAGACAACAAAATCGGCTGAGTACGTTACCTCCTCGGTAGAGCGATATCTCGGCAAAGAGGTGGAGATGTCGTCTTGCTGATATACCACTGAAGATCAGATGATTGGTGACAGCTGTCGTGGGTGATAAGTGACAGCTGTCACCCCGGCTGCTCCTGTGAGGCGGCAGCGCCCTCTTGTGCCTGGAGCCCGCACTCCAGGCAGGGTGCCCTCTGGTGGTGGTGGGCCAGCAGTACCTCCTCTTCAGCAGCCCACACAACAAGTAGATTCAGTAGATTCTCACAAATCCAACAAGACCAAGCATTCATGATATGCACACTCTTAAGGCTATGAAATTGGGCTATTAGTAAAAAAAAAGTAGAAAAGGGGTGTTCACAATAATAGTAGCATCTGCTGTTGACGCTACAAACTCAAACTATTACGTTCAAACTGCTTTTTTTAGCAATCCTGTGAATCACTAAACTAGTATTTAGTTGTATAACCACAGTTTTTCATGATTTCTTCACATCTGCGAGGCATAAATTTTGTTGGTTTGGAACCAAGCTTTTGCAGGTTTACTAATGTGCTTGGGGTCATTGTCTTGTTGAAACCCCCATTTCAAGGGCATGTCCTCTTCAGCACAAGGCAATATGACCCCTTCAAGTATTTTGACATATCCAAACTGATCCATGATACCTGCCTGGTATGCGATATATAGGCCCAACACCATAGTAGGAGAAACATGCCCATATCATGATGCTTGCCCCACCATGTTTCACTGTCTTCACTGTGAACTGTGGATTGAATTCAGAGTTTGGGGGTCGTCTCACAAACTGTCTGCAGCCCTTGAACCCAAAAAGAACAATTTTAATCTCATCAGTCCACAAAATATTCCTCCATTTCTCTTTAGGCCAGTTGATGTGTTCTTTCACAAATTGTAACCTCTTCTGCACGTCTTTTATTTAACAGAGGGTCTTTGCGGGGGATTCTTGCAAATAAATTAGCTTCACACAGGCATCTTCTAACTGTCACAGCACTTACAGGTAACTCCAGACTGTCTTTGATCATCCTGGAGCTGATCAGTGGGTGAGCCTTTGCCATTCTGGTTATTCTTCTATCCATTTTGAAGGTTATTTTCCATTTTCTTCTACGCGTCTCTGGTTTTTTTGTCCATTTTAAAGCATTGGAGATCATTGTAGATGAACAGCCTATAATTTTTTGCACCTGCATGTAGGTTTTCCCCTCTCCAATCAACTTTTTAATCAAACTACCCTGTTCTTCTGTACAATGTCTTGAACGTCCCATTTTTCTCAGGCTTTCAAAGAGAAAAGCATGTTCAACAGGTGCTGGCTTCATCCTTAAATAGGGGACACCTGATTCACACCTGTTTGTTCCACAAAATTAACGAACTCACTGACTGAATGCCACACTACTATTATTGTGAACACCCCGTTTTCTACTTTTTTTTTACTAATAGCCCATTTTCATAGCTTTAAGAGTGTGCATATCATGAATGCTTGGTCTTGTTGGATTTGTGAGAATCTACTGAATCTAATGGTACCTTGTTTCCCATGTAACAGTAAGAAATATACTCAAAACCTGGATTAATCTTTTTAGTCACATAGCACTACTATTATTCTGAACACTACTTTACATACATACACATATAAATACACAAATGAATGTTACTGAACAAGTTCTCAATTACAACTGACAACACAAAACTCATCGTACTTCATTAGATACATATCTTGAAAACATCATTTTTTTATATTGATTTTTAAACTGATTGATATTTGGACATCATTTGAGTTCATCCGTCAGGTTATTCCATATTCTAGGGCCACACATGGAGACACAGAAACCTTTCCTGGTCATCTGAGCGCCAGCAATTTTAAAATTATACAAGCCCTGTAAATTATATTTTCCCTCTCTCTCAGTAAAATATTCTTGAATTCTAAATTCCACTTGTTTATTTTTCACTTTGTACATTAATTGAAATCATATCATTAAGTTTTAATATTTGAGATTTAATGAACAGTGGGTTGGTGTGGTCTTGATAACCTGCATTATGAATTGTCCTTAATGCTCTTTTTTGAAGAATGAATAATGGTTGCAATGTAGTTTTGTAATTGTTGCCCCAAACTTCAGCACAATAAGTCCAGTATAAAAGAGGAATATGATTCAGCTATGCATATGATGTTCACAAATTCTGAGAACATGACAATGACAATAAAAATGACAATAAAATATTGACAGATTAATTTTATAGGTTAAATCTACAGTGGGCTCTATCTCAAACTCTGATGCTACAAATATTCGGATATCTTAAACAAATTCTATGGTTCCAAGAATAATCCTGGAACTTATCTGCATGTTATTTAGGTAAAACAGATCTTCTTGGACCTAATCAGTTTCAGGTTTGGATTCCACTGCATATGAGAAATGACATGGGCTAATGGAGCACATATGACATGAAAACCCCATAAACAGCCGCTTAAATAACCACATTTTACATTACAATGCCAAAACAAGTTACAGCAAGCAGGTTTGCTGGTAGCCATACTGCATCTGGCATCCATGTAAATCTACAGACTCACATTGGTGACAATTTCATTATTATAGCACTGGTATATTGACTGTCATAAACTACAGCTGTTTCTAAAGTGGGAATAAGGTTAGCCAGGAGTTAAAAGATAAACCCTCAGGTGCTCAACACTGGTCTAGAATCCAACATCATCTGTCTGTATCTATGCAAGTGCATTTTAGGGTCATTTTTGTCAGAATTCCCCTTACATTTGACCTTTGACCTTGAAAATGACCATGAAACAGAAAAATGACATCAGAAATGGAATTCTTGCCCCCCAAAACAATGGAAAAGTGGTATTACACATGGTTCTAGTGCAAATAGAAGCTGCAGTGCACCTATCACCATGCAAAATTTCAAGAACTGGTCACAAAGTGCATGATTCTTCATAATTTTGATATATTCCTGCCCCATTAAAGTGACAACTTGGTTATTTTGCACCCACAGTGTTAAATACGAGTACATCTCAAAAAATTAGAATATCATAAAATAGTTCAATATTTTTTGTCAGCTATTTCAGAAAGTGAACATTTTATATATTCTAAACTCACTGCTACTAAACAAAACTTTTTCAAGCATTTTTTTATACATATGGCTTACAGCACTACAAGTAGTTGTTTACTGAGAAGTGTACATACTGTATCTGATAAACTGATCCATTGCGCATCGTGAATACTTGTGCACTGCATCAATAACATGTTATCTCAATGGGTTCTCATTTTGTTACACAGTAGATGTATATGAGTGGTGGACATTGGAATGTCAAACAATCAAAATTTTATTAACCAATTTTTATGACAGAAAATGTTGGCCTTTATCTGGAATAGATAACATTTTGAAATGGCTCCAGTGAATTTTAAAAATAACTCTTTAAAAACTAATTTGTTCTTCATAGGTTCTGTGCAACCCAGGCCTGCGCGACCGCCACTGGGAGGCTCTGTCAGAGGTTGTAGGCTTCTCTTTGCATCCAGGACATAACCAGGACTGCATGTCTCACTTCTTATCCATGAAGTTGGAAGAGCACCTGAGCAGCTTTGAAGTCATCAGTGAAGCAGCTAGCAAGGAGTTCTCTCTTGAAAAGGCCATAGAGAAAATGATCAGTGAATGGAGTAACATGAAATTAAACATCGTAGACTACCGAGAGACCGGGACCACCATCCTGTCCTCGTTGGACGATGTGCAGATGTTAATGGACGATCACATTGTGAAAACACAAACCATGAGGGGCTCACCCTTCATCAAACCTTTAGAGGTAGAGATAAGGTATGAGGAGAAAAAAAAGGAATCGCATTTTTCCCAGAGATACACTTGTTTGTGAGGTTTTTACTGTGTTTTTTTTAAATAAACTTCAATCAGTCACATACACATTGTACAGGGAGTTCAAATGGTGGAATTTGTGTTAGTATTTTTTATGGTCACCCAGCCATTTCTCAAGACCTTTTTATCATTGGAGTAGTAGCTTTTAATTGTTAAATTGTGCCTATTATAATTTGGCAACAGTTTAGAAATACAGTGCAATATGTAAATAATGTCCCTTTGGCTGCTCCCATTGGCTCAGGGTCACCACAGCGGCCACAGCCAGATCCGCATTGGTATTTGGCACATGTTTTACTCCTTAATCTGTGTAATCCCCATAAAATCGTCCCTGAAAGCCATATTAATTTTCCGAACGGTGTCCACCTGGAGGTCTCTCACAGTTTCTGGAAAAAAATTGATGCAGCAAAGCTCCAAATCGTTCAGACATTTATTCGCAATAAAAAACGAGAGGGGTGGACCAGTGCTCACACAAAGCCTGCTCACAGGCGAATGACGCAACCAACAGGCGTGAAAAAACTCACGCATGCGCACGAAGGTTCAAGCTTGGCTGATGCAATCACACGTGATTCAAATCCATATGGTTTTGAAAAAAATAAAAAGGTCGGATACTTTTCTAACAGACCTCGTATACATATTACCAACCCCCAGAGCAAGCACACAGGCGACAGTGGTAAGGAAAAACTCCCTCTGATGTATTGAGGAAGAAACCTCAAGCAGACCAGACTGTAAGGGGTGACCCTCTGCTTGGGCCATGCTACAAACACATTTAACAACACAAACTCAAATCCCATTATCATAAACATATCTAGTGAACACCGTGTCTTTGTCTACATACATATTTACATACATATATACACACACCAACATACACCTACACATACATACATAATTACACACACACATATACTGTATATATAATTATACACACATACACACACACACACACACACACATATATATATATATATATATATATATATATATATACACAGTAGTGTTCAGAATAATAGTAGTGCTATGTGACTAAAAAGATTAATCCAGGTTTTGAGTATATTTCTTATTACATGGGAAACAAGGTACCAGTAGTGTTGTGAAAGTGTAGGAACACGGACCCACAACAGGGGGCGCAAATGAACGGACAATGGAGGAAGTCAAATAACACTTTACTGTTGTGAATAAGCACAACAAACACAGCAGATTACAATAATAGTCAATGAAGTCAATTCACAAAAATGTGTCGTGTGGGCAGGCTCGAAGATAAAAGACGTCTGTCCAAAGCAGAACCGGAACCACACGATTTCCTCTGCCACCGAGCCCCGGGAATACTGGAGCCGCCAAGTCCCGAACTCCCAGGTGGCCACTGCCTCCGCTTGTCGGATCTGGTACTGCTGGCGAGGAACAAAAACAGTTAGATGTGGGTGCGTCTGCACCCAGCAACACGTATGGTGGGAAAACCACCTCCACCTCTTGTCAGAAAAAAGGAAACAAAATATCTGCTGTCCAACACGCAAAGCAACAGGTATTCCTGTCAGGAAGACAACAAAATCGGCTGAGTACGTTACCTCCTCGGTAGAGCGATATCTCGGCAAAGAGGTGGAGATGTCGTCTTGCTGATATACCACTGAAGATCAGATGATTGGTGACAGCTGTCGTGGGTGATAAGTGACAGCTGTCACCCTGGCTGCTCCTGTGAGGCGGCAGCGCCCTCTTGTGCCTGGAGCCCGCACTCCAGGCAGGGTGCCCTCTGGTGGTGGTGGGCCAGCAGTACCTCCTCTTCAGCGGCCCACACAACAAGTAGATTCAGTAGATTCTCACAAATCCAACAAGACCAAGCATTCATGATATGCACACTCTTAAGGCTATGAAATTGGGCTATTAGTAAAAAAAAAGTAGAAAAGGGGGTGTTCACAATAATAGTAGCATCTGCTGTTGACGCTACAAACTCAAAACTATTACGTTCAAACTGCTTTTTTTAGCAATCCTGTGAATCACTAAACTAGTATTTAGTTGTATAACCACAGTTTTTCATGATTTCTTCACATCTGCGAGGCATAAATTTTGTTGGTTTGGAACCAAGCTTTTGCAGGTTTACTAATGTGCTTGGGGTCATTGTCTTGTTGAAACCCCCATTTCAAGGGCATGTCCTCTTCAGCACAAGGCAATATGACCCCTTCAAGTATTTTGACATATCCAAACTGATCCATGATACCTGCCTGGTATGCGATATATAGGCCCAACACCATAGTAGGAGAAACATGCCCATATCATGATGCTTGCCCCACCATGCTTCACTGTCTTCACTGTGAACTGTGGATTGAATTCAGAGTTTGGGGGTCGTCTCACAAACTGTCTGCAGCCCTTGAACCCAAAAAGAACAATTTTACTCTCATCAGTCCACAAAATATTCCTCCATTTCTCTTTAGGCCAGTTGATGTGTTCTTTCACAAATTGTAACCTCTTCTGCACGTCTTTTATTTAACAGAGGGACTTTGCGGGGGATTCTTGCAAATAAATTAGCTTCACACAGGCATCTTCTAACTGTCACAGCACTTACAGGTAACTCCAGACTGTCTTTGATCATCCTGGAGCTGATCAGCGGGTGAGCCTTTGCCATTCTGGTTATTCTTCTATCCATTTTGAAGGTTATTTTCCATTTTCTTCTACGCGTCTCTGGTTTTTTTGTCCATTTTAAAGCATTGGAGATCATTGTAGATGAACAGCCTATAATTTTTTGCACCTGCATGTAGGTTTTCCCCTCTCCAATCAACTTTTTAATCAAACTACCCTGTTCTTCTGTACAATGTCTTGAACGTCCCATTTTTCTCAGGCTTTCAAAGAGAAAAGCATGTTCAACAGGTGCTGGCTTCATCCTTAAATAGGGGACACCTGATTCACACCTGTTTGTTCCACAAAATTAATGAACTCACTGACTGAATGCCACACTACTATTATTGTGAACACCCCCTTTTCTACTTTTTTTTTACTAATAGCCCATTTTCATAGCCTTAAGAGTGTGCATATCATGAATGCTTGGTCTTGTTGGATTTGTGAGAATCTACTGAATCTAATGGTACCTTGTTTCCCATGTAACAGTAAGAAATATACTCAAAACCTGGATTAATCTTTTTAGTCACATAGCACTACTATTATTCTGAACACTACTTTACATACATACACATATAAATACACAAATGAATGTTACTGAACAAGTTCTCAATTACAACTGACAACACAAAACTCATCGTACTTCATTAGATACATATCTTGAAAACATCATTTTTTTATATTGATTTTTAAACTGATTGATATTTGGACATCATTTGAGTTCATCCGTCAGGTTATTCCATATTCTAGGGCCACACATGGAGCCACCATCCTGTCCTCGTTGGACGATGTGCAGATGTTAATGGACGATCACATTGTGAAAACACAAACCATGAGGGGCTCACCCTTCATCAAACCTTTAGAGGTAGAGATAAGGTATGAGGAGAAAAAAAAGGAATCGCATTTTTCCCAGAGATACACTTGTTTGTGAGTTTTTACTGTGTTTTTTTTAAATAAACTTCAATCAGTCACATACACATTGTACAGGGAGTTCAAATGGTGGAATTTGTGTTAGTATTTTTTATGGTCACCCAGCCATTTCTCAAGACCTTTTTATCATTGGAGTAGTAGCTTTTAATTGTTAAATTGTGCCTATTATAATTTGGCAACAGTTTAGAAATACAGTGCAATATGTAAATAATGTCCCTTTGGCTGCTCCCATTGGCTCAGGGTCACCACAGCGGCCACAGCCAGATCCGCATTGGTATTTGGCACATGTTTTGCCCTTCCTGATGCAACTCCAGTTTGACCTGGAGAAACACACACAGCTCCAGGTGTTCAAAAGAGGTCCCCCATCAAAGTACTAAACATGACCCACCCTGCTTAGCTTCTGAGATCTGACAGGATCAGACTCACACATAGCACACGAATGCCTGGTTCACATGGCAAGATAATTATGCCGATTTCGGATATTCCTCTTCCGCCCCGACTGTCGTGATGGCTCTAAAGATAATCTTATCAAATATTCCTGCTATGTGTGGTGAAGAGTGCTCTAGTCTGCTCGGAAGGACGTCAGGAGTGCTCAGACCTCAAATCATGGATATTCAACATGTTGGATTTTCTTGGCCCGACATCCCAGCGTGTATGGTGTACCCCGACGACAAACGAGCACGCAGCCTGCTGAATGGGATGTGTAGCCAATCAGAAAGTGAGGTGATGGACGCACGGAGCGGAATCCAAAATCAAAACGGCTCTTATGACGCACCAGAAAGTCCGGTGGTCACTGTCTCCACTCCTTTAAACAATGCCTTTTCTTTTTCTTTCTTTTTTTTATCTTTTTTCTCCTTTAGAAATAGTCCACAAACTATCTCCATTCCTTCTTCCTCGTCCACTATGTTTGTTTACTCTGAAGTCACGTTTAATCTCGATGAGGTTTTGCGACATTTCCTTTCTGACCTGGGAATGTTCGTGTGTGAGATCTGTTCATGTGTGGTGTGTTGTCTTTACCGTGTGGCTGCACACCACACACTGTACGCGTACAACCAAAAACTGTTAGGTCTATGATTTTTTATCTCCGTGTGTGGTCTCTCAGGTATTGGAAACCTACAGACAATTTTAAAATCTTGCTGTGAACCAGGCTTAAAGTGCTTGCTCAGGTGTAGTCTGTAAATTGAACTGAATTGAAAGTGTGTGTGTGTGTGTGTGTGTGTGTGTGTGTGTGTGTGTGTGTGTGTGTGTGTGTGTGTGTGTGTGTGTGTGTGTGTGTGTGTGTGTGTGTGTGTGTGTGTGTGTGTGTTGGGGCGGGTCAGGGGATTAAAAAAAACACCAATTTTAAGAAATAAATTAAACCAGAGGTGACTTGAAATTTGTGTTACACATTTGCAGATTGACATTTTTGTAACACACGCACTTTTAAGACTTTCACATCGAGCATTCGTGGCATTTATTTTTTGTATCAAGTAATTTCTTTTTACCCCCCTGTTGTTTCTCCTCTGGATTTATACATCAGAACCAATCAAAGTATTTTTTCAGACAATCTCGCACTCAGAAATTTTTAAATATGCTCTGGTGTTCATCATAGAGTAATAAAGCAGCAGATAAATCATATTATTTATTTACACACTGCTATAGGTGTGTTGCTCTTTATTAACCTTCTGGCTCGCCAACTACAAAACCTTGCGGTCTGATCTACAAATGTCAGTGTGTGTGAAAGCAGGAACAAATAGTCAGTTGACTTCTCCATGATCTCACCCCATTCTGCACTGTTTACTAGATGTGCTGCTTGATATCAGCTCCCTGCCTTTACACTGCATCAGCTTGTTAGAAAATTAACTTTGATTCACAGTAGTGTTTTGTGGGAGTACACCAGAACATTTTCCAGTGGGTCTTCACACAAATTTGTTTTAATAAATGAACTGTCTGTGGTTTAAAAAAAGGAATAAAGAATGAAAAATCCCTGATATCATGTGAGAGTGGCGATAATACATAATCACATACAACTTCAATTTTTCTTCTAGAGAATGGGAGGGCAAATTGCTGCTCCTCCAAGAGATTCTGGATGAGTGGTTGAAGGTGCAGTCCACTTGGTTGTACCTGGAGCCCATATTCAGCTCCCCAGATATCATGGCTAAGATGCCTGAGGATGGACGTCGGTATATAGCTGTTGAAAAAACCTGGAGGGAGATAATGAAACAAGTTTCCCTGGTAAGTGTTGATTTGGCTTAATGTTGTTTTGCCTGAGGTTGACATAATTACCTCTGCTAAGGAAGTTAATGTCTTCAGTGTTGTTTGTTTGTCTGTAAGCAGAGTTATGCAAAAGCTACTGAAATAGTTTTCCTCTAATTTGGTGGCCCTAGACACAATCCAACAACTTTTGAAATTGATCCAAAAAAGGGGTGGAGTCAGAATTTTTAAAACTTTCTTTACCATTATGAGCACTGATGGGAATAACGCCATTAATTATGGTGTTATTTTTTTAAGTAATGAGTGATCTAACTAATTACTGCTTTCATTGTTATAAAGGCATTGCCATTACTGACAGTAATTCCGCTCATTGAACCCCTTTTCATCTGCAGGCTCTCTCTTTTTTCTTTGATGGGGGTGGGGTGGGGGGGGGGGGGGTGGACATCTGCAAAAATGATGGTGATTGGTTAAAGAAGAGTAAAATTTCATGGTAAGCCAACTAGAGGCAGAGGTGGGCAGGAGGTCATGCACAAATACAAACACACACAGACATACACACACACTCGCTAAGACACAAATGGCAGAGAGACACGTTAGTGTTTTTCAGCTGATACTACAGACATTACCTTCCCTCATTGAGCTGAAAGGCAAGAATGTGCATGTGTACAAGCATAATTTACAAGTAATTTTAGATTTTTGATGGCCAGTTGAGCACTGCTGAGGTGCAATAAATATCAAAAGTTACAGAGCATCTATTGTGTTTGATTGTTCTACTAATTACTTTAATAATGCTGTAACTCAGTTACTACCTCAGCTAGTTTTTGGGAGAAGTAACTAGTAAGTATAATATCTTTTTTTTAAATAACATGCCCAACAGTGATTATGAGAAAAAGTTAAAGTTCATGCCATAAAAGTTTAATAACTTTGTTCTGTTCACTTCATCATAAATAAATATTGTTTGGTCACAGAATATGTGGAAAAAATAGAGTTGCATGTTTGTAACACAATTTTTTTTATCTTACACTCAATCAATATACAGTGCATTTGGAAAGTATTTTATTTTACAGCCTTATTCCAAAATTGATTAAATAAAATTCTACACACAATACCCCTTAATCACACAGTTTTTTTGAGATTTTAAAAACTAAGACATCACATGTACATAAGTATTTACAGCCTTTACCATGAAGCTCAAAATTGAGCTCAGGTGCATCCTGTTTCCACTGATCATCCTTGAGAAGTTTATGCAGGTTAATTGGAGTCCACCTGGGGTACGTCTCAGTTGATTGGACATGATTTGGAAAGGCAAACACCTGTTTACATATAAGGTCCCACACAGTTGACAGTGCATGTGAGAGCACATATCAAGATTGAAGTCAAAGGAATTGTCTGTACACATCTGAGACCAGATTGTCTCAAGACACAAATCTTGTCCTCCATTATCCAGAAATGGAAGAAGATTGGATCCACCAGGACTCTTCTTCGAGCTGGCCACTGTCTAAACTGAGCGATCGGGATTGACAGGCCTTAGTTAGAAAGGTGACCAAGAACCCCATTGCCACTCTGTCAGAACTCCAGCATTCTTTTGTGGAGAGAGGAGAACCTTCCAGAAGGACAACCATCTCTGCAGCAATCCACCAATCAGGGCTGTAGGGTAGAGTGGCCAGACAGAAGCCACTCCTTAGTAAAAGGCACATGGCAGCCCACCTGGAGTTTGCCAAAAGGCACCTGAAGGACTCTCAGACCATGAGAAACAAAATTCTGTGGTTTGATGAGACAAAGATTGAACTCTATGCTGATAATGCCAGGAGTCATTTTTGGAGGAAACCAGACACCATCCCTACAGTGAAGCATGGTGGTGGCAGCATTATGCTGTGCGGATGTCTTTCAGTGGCAGAAACTGGGAGACTAGTCAGGATTCAGGGCAAGATTAATATAGCAATGTACAGAGACATCCTGGATTCTGGACCTGGACCTGCTCCAGAGTGCTCTTGACCTCAGACTGAGGGGACAGTTCTTCTTTTAGCAGGACAATGACCCTAAGAACCCAGCCAAGCTATCAAAGGAGTGACTTCAGGACAACTCTGTAAATGTCCTTGAGTGGCCCAGCCAGAGCCCAGACCTCAATCCGATTGAACATCTCTGGAGAGATCTGAAAATGGCTGTGCACTGACACTTCCCATCCAACCTGATGGAGCTTGAGAGGTGCTGTAATGAGGAATGGATAAAACTGCCCAAAGACAGGTGCACCAAGCTTGTGGCATCATATTCAAGAAGACTTGAGGCTGTAATTGCTGCCAAAGGTGCATCAACAAAGTATTGAGCAAAGGGTGTCAATACATATGTATACATAATTTCTTAGTTTTTAATTTTTAATAAATTTGCAAAAAAAAAAACAAAAACAAAAAAAAACCTTTTTTCATGTCGTCATTATGGGATGTTGTGAGTAGAACTTTGAGGGGAAAAATGAATTTACCCTATTTTGGAATATGGCTGTAACATAAAATCTGGAAAAAGTGAAGCATTGTGAATACTTTCCGGATACACTATGTCTAAGGAGGTACGAGGGCTGTCAATAAAGTACAGGTCCTTTTTATTTTTTTCAAAAACTATATGGATTTCATTCATATGTTTTTACGTCAGACATGCGTCGGGACGCGGCCGGCGCGGTGCGGCGGCACAGGAAAAACACCTCCGTGTTGATAACCATTTGTAAAATCCAGGCGGCTTTTGATGGCTTTCAGTGGAGTGAGTATATGAGAAATTGTTTAACAGCTGGACATGTTCCAACTTGTCCTTAAGGCTTCCAACGGAGGTGTTTTTCCTGTGGCGGAGCGTCGCGGCGGCTGTGAGCTGACGCTGCAATCCGCCCACACGTCTTTCATTAAAAAAAAATCTCCTTTAACAGTGGAATATCCAGATAAAATGCTGAAACCGACTTCTTCTGAAACTTCTCTGTTCTCTCATGACGTCCTGGATCAATAGAGCCTGAAATGTGGAGGTTTTCAGCTTGAAACAGGCTGACGACGGCGCCTGAGAGCGTTGCGCGACGTCTCGCACCGTGGGAAGTCCTTAAAGCAACAGTATCACCTCAAAATCTCTCATCAGCCGTTAAAATTTTCACTGAAAACCAGCTTAATTTTTCGAACCGTGTCCACTTCGATGTGTCTCACAGGTTTAGAAAAAATTTTGATCAAACAAAGCGCCAGTCTCTCAGCAACTTCTCAGACAAAGGAATTCTGACGAGGGGCTGGACGACGCCTCCCACAAGGAGTGCTCACAGGCGAATGACGTCACCGACAGGCGTGGAAAAACTCACGCATGCGCACGAGGGTTCAAGCATGTCTGACGTAAAAACATATGAATGAAATTCATATAGTTTTTGAAAAAAAATAAAAAGGACCTATACTTTATTGACAGACCTTGTATTTATCTGTTTTTAGCTTTTTCCTTTCCCCGAAATAATACATGTGTGATGATATATAATTTCCTCTACTATTTTCACTGTGTGAGAGAAAGATGTGTTGCTCGGAGCAGATTTGTTCACATATCCTCTGTCAGACTTTCCAATTTACGCATTTGCTCTGCTCAGGTTCATATCCTTCACATTCTTCAGGGAGAAGGAACAGAACCTCTCATTAATTCTGAGAATCTTTAACTGGCACAGCAAGCCAATAGTGTCAGAAAGAGTGCAGCAGTCCTGTCCAAAGTGAAGCAAGACTTGGTGTCACTGATGGGTACATAGGTTGCTTTTTAAGCCCTCGAATGCAGTTGCACCCAAAGTGCTTTTCCTCAAAACAATCAAATTGTCCACAGTGACAGCAACAAAACAAGTAGGTAAACTGCATGCGTTGCTAATGCACCCTTACTATCTGCAGTTTTTCTCAGACTTTGGGAAGGCATTGCTATATTTTAGTACTGCTTTTGTGTCAATGATTAGATTATCATCTTATGTCTGTTGAATAGAATTGATTATTCAGTTTTCACACCCTCCCATTTGCTACACAGTAAGATGGATTACTTGGTTTATGCTCTCTTTCCAGAGCTTTGCACTTTTATTTGTACAGGGTGAATGTATTCATGAAGAGCAATCTCCTTTTGGCTCCTGTGCTTTATTTCACACAGGCAAGGCTCTGGCACATCAGCTGCTTTCCCCTTTGGTTGTGAAGGCCATTATCCTGGTTAATATAAGCCTTGGCTTCAAGCCTTCTAGGCCAATGGGCATATTATGCTGGGGTTATGCGTAGCTCATGGACACTTTTGAGAGGTGTTTCTACGTATATATGATGTTTAGCTGCATCATGTATAGTCTCTTCACACACAGTGGTTCTGTTCAACCAACTTTATAGCTCCATTACCTGAAAACCTGTCTTTGAACTGAGGCCTGCCTGCTCTATAACAAAGCTGTAAGTGGTGAAACAACAGAGAAAAATTGTTGTACGCACATCCTCCCTTGTCATATACGAGGTCTGTCCGTAAAGTATAGGTCCTTTTTATTTTTTTCAAAAACTATATGGATTTCATTCATATGTTTTTACGTCAGACATGCTTGAACCCTCGTGCGCATGCGTGAGTTTTTCCACGCCTGTCGGTGACGTCATTCGCCAGTGAGCACTCCTTGTGGGAGGAGTCGTCCAGCCCCTCGTCGGAATTCCTTTGTCTGAGAAGTTGCTGAGAGACTGGCGCTTTGTTTGATCAAAATTTTTTCTAAACCTGTGAGACACATCGAAGTGGACACGGTTCGAAAAATTAAGCTGGTCTTCAGTGAAAGTTTTAACAGCTGATGAGAGATTTTGAGGTGATTCTGTCGCTTTAAGGACTTTTCACGGTGCGAGACGTCGCGCAGCGCTCTCAGGCAGCGTCATCAGCCTGTTTCAAGCTTAAAACCTCCACATTTCAGGCTCTGTTGATCCAGGACATCGTGAGAGAACAGAGAAGTTTCAGAAGAAGTCGGTTTCAGCATTTTATCCGGATATTCCACTGTTAAAGGAGATTTTTTAATGAAAGACGTGCGGGCGGATTGCAGCGTCGGCTCGCAGCCGCCGCGACGCTCTCTGCCACAGGAAAAACACCTCTGTTGGAAGCCTTGAGACAAGTTGGAACATGTCCAGCTGATAAACAATTTCTCATATACTCACTCCACTGAAAGCCATCAAAAGCCAACTGGATTTTAACAAATGGTTATCAACACGGAGTGTTTTTCCTGTGCCGCCGCGCCGCGTCGGCTGCGTCCCGACGCGCGGACCCGTCCGCACGTCTTTCATTAAAAAATCTCCTTAACAGTGGAATATCCGGATAAAATGCTGAAACCGACTTCTTCTGAAACTTCTCTGTTCTCTCACAACGTCCTGGATCAACAGAGCCTGAAATGTGGAGGTTTTAAGCTTGAAACAGGCTGATGACGCTGCCTGAGAGCACTGAGCGACGTCTCGCACCGTGAAAGTCCTTAAAGCGACAGAATCACCTCAAAATCTCTCATCAGCTGTTAAAATTTTCACTGAAAACCAGCTTAATTTTTCGAACCATGTCCACTTCGATGTGTCTCACAGGTTTAGAAAAAATTTTGATCAAACAAAGCGCCAGTCTCTCAGCAACTTCTCAGACAAAGGAATTCCGACGAGGGGCTGGACGACTCCTCCCACAAGGAGTGCTCACAGGCGAATGACGTCACCGACAGGCATGGAAAAACTCACACATGCGCACGAGGGTGCAAGCATGTCTGACGTAAAAACATATGAATGAAATCCATATAGTTTTTTGAAAAAATAAAAAGGACCTATACTTTACGGACAGCCCTCGTACACTCAGCAGCCACTTTATTAGGTACACCTGTTCAGTTGCTTGTTAACACAAATAGTCAATCAGCTTATCACATGGCACCAAATCAAAGCACTTAGGTATCTAGATGTTGTGAAGATGACTTGCTGAAATTCCAACCAAGCATCAGAATGGGGAAAAAAGGTGATTTAAGTGACTTTGAACATGGCATGGATGTTGGTGCCAGATGGGTTGGTGTGGGTGTTTCAGAAACTGCTGATCTACTGGGATTTTCATGCACAACCATCTCTAGGGTTTACAGAGACTGGTCCGAAAAAAAAGAAGATATCCAGTGAGCAGCAGTTGTGTGGAAGAAAATGCCTTGTTGTCAGAGGAGAATGGGCAGAGTGGTTGAACCGGCGACTACGTGATGCTGTCATGTCAGTGTGGACCAACATCTCAGAGGAATGTTTCAAACACCATATTGTATCTATGCCACAAAGAAATAAACCAGTTCTGAAGGCAAAAGGGGGTCCAACCTGGTATTAGCAAGGTGTACCTAATAAAGTGTCCGGTGAGTGTTTATACTCTTAATTACTTATTTACTCTCAATTAAAGCAATCATCAATCCTTGGTGTGTGGCTGTAGCACGAAAATGCTAAGGACAGTGAAACTGTACATGACAGTCTAAATTAGATGGTCTTGACAGCATGCAGTTGTAAGGGTAACCTTACTTCTGAGGGGTCAGCTTATTGCATACGAGGTCTGTCCGTAAAGTATCGTACCTTTTTATTTTTTTCAAAAAACTATATGGATTTCATTCATATGTTTTTACGTCAGACATGCTTGAACCCTTGTGCGCATGCGTAAGTTTTTCCACGCCTGTTGGTGACGTCATTCGCCTGTGAGCACGCCTTGTGGAAGGAGTGGTCCCGCCCCCTCGTCGGATTTTCATTGTCTGGAAATGGCGGAATGAAAAGGACTTTTTTTCCATCAGAATTTTTTCAGAAGCTGTTAGAGACCTGGCACCTGGAAACCATTCGAAAAATTTATCTGGCTTTCAGTGAAAATTTACGGGCTTCACAGAGAATAAGGACTTTAACTACAGGTTTAAGGACCCCTTTAAAGGACGGTCGCTGCGCCGCGCTGCGAGCTGCGACGATGCGGCACAAACCACTGGATCATTTCTAAGCTGATGGCTCTGTGGATACGAGACCGTCGTGTGCTCTTTCTCTGGTTATCACAAGACCTGGACATCAGCCATTTTCCGGCAGATTTCACTTTTAACAAGAAATTTTGTCATGGAAAGCCGCGCGGAGGCTTCGTGCGTCACGACCAATTCGCTGATGAAGCGAGACAAAGGAACACCTCCGTTTCAGAGTGTTAGAGGACAAGTTGGGCCATGTCTATCTCGGCTTTCAGTGCTTACCAGTCGAGTGAGTATAAAAGAACTTGTGGAGAGCTGGACATGTCCCAGCTTGTCCTCTAACACTCCGAAATGGAGGTGTTTCTTTGTCTCGCTTCATCAGCGAATCGGTCGTGACGTGCGAAGCCTCCGCGCGGCTTTCCATGACAAAATCTCTTGTTAAAAGTGAAATCTGCCGGAAAATGGCTGATGTCCAGGTCTTGTGATAACCAGAGAAAGAGCACACGACGGTCTCGTATCCACAGAGCCATCAGCTTAGAAATGATCCAGTGGTTTGTGCCGCATCGTCGCAGCTCGCAGCGCGGCGCAGCGACCGTCCTTTAAAGGGGTCCTTAAACCTGTAGTTAAAGTCCTTATTCTCTGTGAAGCCCGTAAAATTTTCACTGAAAGCCAGATAAATTTTTCGAATGGTTTCCAGGTGCCAGTCTCTAACAGCTTCTGAAAAAATTCTGATGGAAAAAAAGTCCTTTCCATTCCGCCATTTCCAGACAATGAAAATCCGACGAGGGGGCGGGACCACTCCTTCCACAAGGCGTGCTCACAGGCGAATGACGTCACCAACAGGCGTGGAAAAACTCACGCATGCGCACAAGGGTTCAAGCATGTCTGACGTAAAAACATATGAATGAAATCCATATAGTTTTTGAAAAAAATAAAAAGGTACGATACTTTACGGACAGACCTCGTATTTGCCATGCACGTGGAATAACTAGACTTGAGTGTTCAGGCACTTACTCAGGGGTTGTGTCCTGGCTGAACAATTCACAAAAGTAGTTTGTTCCCTGACAGACAAGGCAACAAGAAGCTTCCATGTTTGGTCACATTAACATGTCCCCCTGAGTGAGAAAGTTCGGTCTGTTTTAGTGAACTGGGATTATTTGTTCTCTCGCACTACTGAGGCTACTTGATTGACTTCAGAGTTTGTAATTGAACTGTCATTATTCATAATTCTGTGTTTAGCGTGTTGAACTGTTGTGGTGAACCAGAGATTATTCAATTTAAACACTGGAAAGATACAGTGGGACAGAAGCACTAAAATGAGGAGAGAAAGTAAATGTTGCACCAGTATCCTCAAAGAGTTTTCAAAAGGGTAATTGGCATCCTCAGTAGACCTGAAATGGGACACATCAATATCAGGCAGTGTCCTCCAGAAAGCTCAGCCTGACTGCACTATCAAATAGAAATTATGGATTTTGTCTGGAAGGGGCAGGGCTGTGCCAAGTCACAAAGAAAATGAGGTCACCAAGGGATGGAGAGCCTACACACACATGAAAAAGTGTGCTTCCTACTGTAAAATGTGCATATTAGGAGGAAGGGGTGTGGTGCATTGTGTTGCCAAAACTTGCACAGTTCCTTCTTATAGAATTATATATAACAATTGCAGTTTTTCTGACAATAGCTTTACATCTGACCAAAGACTGATTAGAATTTGAGCGAAGGTAACAAGTAAATTCCTGTCTGTAATCTGGTATTGTCGACATACATCTTCACCATAAAAGATTTACGGTAGCACAGTCAACTGTACAGTCCATTAAACAGCAATATACAAAGGTTGGGAATTATCGACAGTTTTTGAGGAGCGAGGCCCAAATTAACACCTAGGAATTAACAAGCTCCCTTAGAGATAAGGTGAGAAGCTCGGTCATCCGTGGGGAGCTTGGAGTAGAGCCACTGCTCCTTCACCTTGAAACGAGCCAGCTGAGGTGGTTCGGGCATCTGGTAAGGATGCCCCCTGGGTGCCTCCCTCCAGGCACGTCCATCTGGGAGGAGACCCCAGGGAAGACCCAGGACTAGGTGGAGAGATTCTATCTCCACACTGGCCTGGGAATGCCTTGGGATCTCCCAGTCAGAGGTGATCAGTGTGGCCCGGGAAAGGGAAGTCTGAGGTACCCTGCTAGAGCTGTTGCCCCCATGACCCAATCCTGGATAAGAGTTTGAAGATGAGCAGTGAGTGAATTAACAAGGTTTTGTTCTGAAGGACCTCAAAACCTCATAATCACAACTGAGGAAGTGACAGTGGAATTGGATGCTTCAGACAGCAATCATCATCCACCTTAAGAGAATGCTCAGATCACCATGGCCTGAAAGGCTGTCAACCAGTGAGGAAGCCATGAATCCAAAATATCATATAAAAGTTAGACAAAGGTTTACATTTCATCATGTGACAAAGGCCACTTTTTTTATGTCAAATTCTTATTCAGTTAGTATAGACAATCTACCCTCCCTTTTTAAAATGTGATATAGTTGATCTCAATATGTCCTTTATTCTTAAGATGAAGATAAAATGTAAACTCTTGTCTTGATGTTTTTAACCTTTCTTTGCTGGGTCATCCACTTAGGACATGGCTTACTTTCAGTCCTTGTTTATCTTTCCTTTCCAAGATAATCAAGGCCACTTCAGATATTTATCACTGGGAGCACAGCTAGTGAGACTCTTTGGGTCAAGGTGGCCTTAGTTAATGTCCAGGCCAAAAGTAACATGTTGGGCACCTCATTTTCCCGCTTTGGTTATTACAAAAGACACACCAACTCTTGACCTTTATAACTTGGGTTCTAATCCAGTATAATTTAGACTGAAGATATGACTTGGATAATGCCTTGAAGACCACAACAAGCAGTTTAAACTGCTTTTGGCTTTGCTGGTTTATATATGACGTGGATAACTGAGAATCTTCCTTGTTATGCTTTTGTCTCAATAAGGCTATATTGAGATTTTTTTTTCTGTATCTCTTTGCAAATAGGTCCATCTGTTGTACAGTAGAGCAGTAATGTTGAGACTGTCTCAAATGGTTGCAAATGTCAGTTAGGCGCATTGAACCAATACGATCAAGTTCATAGGATCTAAATAAAGGGCTGCAAAGAACAATTGAAGAGTTCAGATGCAAAACCCGGTAAGTGTTTGTTTTTTTTATGGAGAAAAATACAGTTGAAAATGGAGTTTCAAAGGAAACCATATTCGGAAATACGCAGACTTTCATCAATAAAATGAAAACAGTTTGTTCAAATTCTTTCATACTTTGCAAACTGATGGTGCCCTTGACAGCCAAGTACACAAATTTATGGTTTTGGAGATACTGGGTTTTACATCTGAACTCTTCAATTATTTCCTTAATTATTGGTGAACTGTTGATCATCATTATTAAATAAATAAATGAATAGTAAAATTACGTATCTTATTCATCCATCAGTTCATGTCGACCTTGACAACTTAGGTTGTAGTTGATGGTTGACAATGAGTTCTAAGATGAATGACCAATCTTATCTGGTTGTTAAGTGTGACGTAACACATCATGTGATTTTCAACTTCCGGCTCCAAACAAAAAAGGCACGCTGTCATTAACATTGAGAACTGCACTGAGACGATCTGATCAGGCTGCACTTACCGTTGCACAGGGACAACAGCATTAACATCGCAACATAAAACTCTTTGTATATTGTGCCTAAAACTCTCCTGGATATATTAACTGGGTTTTTAGATGTTATTACTGCGTTTGTTTTATGTAAAAATGTCGGACGCTCAGGTTGTTTCTCCATTATTTTCAATGGGAGTTGCTGCGAGCTTCGATCGCTTCCTGTTCATGTCGTTCGGGGAGAAAGTGAAGTTGCACTTTAACGTCCTGTTTATTTTAATAAATAATTTTTTATTAACAAACAGACATGTATATTTTACCTGTTCATAATAAAATATGTAAAGTAAAACAAAAAAAAGTTTTATTAAGTGTTCTGACCATAGAACCAGACGAATGCGGTGAAGGGAGGGACGGAGGTTTGCGCACAATGTAAACACAAACTAAACTTAAACTGTAGATCCTTAAAAGGATCAAACAGACGTAACTTTAATTGTAAACTTGGAGGTCTTTGGACCCGGAAACAGATTTATCACGTGATGCGTTACATTGGCGCTTAACAACCGGATTCTTGCACAAAGTGTCCTGGCGCATGCAGGGCATACAAATAACAGCTCAGTGAATGGTCTGCTGGTGTTTTTTTTTTTGTGGCTTACTATTATTATTTTTAGTGTTCATGAAACTTATTCATGCGCTTTGTGTTTTTTTTTGTTTTGTTTTGTTTAAGCACATTAACTCAAAATTTTAAATCAATTCAGGTTTCTTTATGTAGAAAATTTATTTATGCTCTTTAATCAGTAAATACAAATCAGTTTGTACAGTATAGTCCAAATTGAATGCAAATATGAAACAAAAAAAACAGCATTTCATTTGAATAACTATCCTGTTGATGATAACACAACTAAATTTGTACTTTTGCATGACTAAGTGTCCTAACTGAGATTAAAAACATGTTGCTTTCCTATTTATTGTATAAATAAAAATTGTACTTCATCAATGTATGCAATGTTATTAAACTTTTATTTGCTACTTGCTTGCATTTGGTCGAGGTTGTTGGTGTTGATTCACAATCTAATATAACCCTGTTACCAAAAAAATAGCCTTCTTATGAGGTTCATAATATTACATCAAAATCTAGCAAACCACACAGCCCTTCACCTTGTCTATAACATTGATCAGCAGCGCATAAAATTGGAATTGTCTTTGTCCATGCCACCAGAGACTAGTGTGAATGAGAAAAAAAAATACACTATTGGGTTGTTTTCCTACACAGAAACTGCAAATGGAGAGATTTCAGTTTGTGTCCACTGGGAGTCACTCAAGATCCACAGATGGCCCAGTATTTTAGTTTCCACATCTGTCATTTTACTCCCCTCTTTATTCATTATTTATTCCCTATTCTCCATTTATACTCAACTGCATACATACTATTCATCCAGTGTTGTCCGACAGATTACATTGCAGGATTAAAAATGTTGTCATTTATAAATTCATAAGTTCTCATTCATTGATTCTTTCATTTGAGAAGCACAGTGGTTCTTAAATGAACGAATCAATGAATGAGAACTCAGACTCAGCAACGATGTTATAAATATGCACATACATGTTGTGAACTTCAGACGAGTTCAAAATGAAAAGTTTTCTGTCAGTAGTTGTCTGTCATCTTTGCTTTTAAATCAAATTGGGGACTTCTCAATAATAAAAGGAAAATGGGGCATCCTTTATTTTTTCTGTCTTTTTTTTTTAAGAAGGGCCTTTATTGTCGTTCTACATACATGAACGCGTACAACGAAATGTGTCCTCTGAATTTGACCCATCCTAATTACAGTTAAACACAAGCTAATCACTAGGAGCAGTGGGCTGCTGTCGAGATGCTGTGTTGGTCAGGGACAGAGAAAGGACCAGAGCCTAGCATACATTTGGACGTAGTGTATTTAATCCAATTGTAGTTCATAATTGGTAAATGTTGTCATTGCGTTGCAGCACTGCTTCCTTATTTTCATAAAGTTACAGTATTTATATACTTGTAATAGTAAGTAAATTCCTTCACCTTCCCCCTTGTTTCACTTGAGGTTTCCACAACAGATCCAGGGTGTTCTGCATGTTGTAAATGTTAGTCAGACCTTGAGGAAAACTAAATCTAAACAAAGGGAAAAAAATGTATACTAAATTATTGGTTGGTTGTGTAATTTTTAAACAAAGCTGGACCCCCTTACTAAATCTTGTGCTTGAGTAGGTCCCCGTAGGTAAAATAATCGAGTATTGTAAAACATACCCATTTCTGTATTTTGATTCAGATGAGTCTAATCATGGATTTGTATGGTTTGTTTATCAAATTACCACAGTTGCCAATCTTGGTGGTTGACCTCAGAAATGGTTGCTTTGGAGTAAACTGATATTAACATATTCTCTGTTATCTGTGATAGGACAAGCATGTGTTGGCAGTGATAGCCATTGACCAGATGCTAGAGAAACTAAAAAAGGCCAATGAACTTTTGGAGATGATCCTCAAAGGTCTTAACAACTACCTGGAGAAGAAGCGTCTCTTTTTCCCGCGGTTCTTCTTCCTTTCTAATGATGAGTTACTGGATATCCTTTCTCAAACCAAAGACCCCACAAGGTAATCACCTAGAAATACTATGTAGTAGTTTGTCCTAAGAGTGGTCCACTGGCCACTGGTGGTCCCTGATCAGCCCACTAGTGGTCTGTGAGTATGTTCATAAAATACCACCTTTTCAATAATCATATTCTAACTTAAACAGTGTTTCTCAGACTGCTTCAAAACAACTCCAAAATTGACTACATAACACCATCTGTTTACAGACTGAGTAAACAATGCTATTTGTAATGCTCTCAATATTAGGTTGCAATTTGGCATGTTTGGCAAATTTGGCAATTTGGCACTCCACATACTGTTTGAGTGGTCAGCAGACTTATTGTTTTTGGATATTTGGGGAGCTAGATGATTACCTTTTTGTAATTTATTGGTTTAGTGGTCTGTGGTCTGAAAAGATGGAGCAATACCCTTCCCCTGTCAATGATGGAGAAGAGTATTTCATAATCAGCTTTATATAATCTACTATTTTACACATTGTAAAGTGTCACCATAGATTTTCCTCTTTAGCGAGCTTAAGGCTCCATTTGCATGAAATTTAGTACAGCTGCATCACGGAAAGATGCCGTGCATCTGGAAAGTATTCACAGCGCTTCACTTTTTCCACATTTTGCTATGTTACAGCCTTTTTCCAAAACAGAGTAAATTCATTTTTCCCATGAACATAAGCATTCACACCCATTTGCCCAATACTTTGTTGATGCATCTTTGACGGCAATTACAGCTTCAAGTCTTTTTGAATATGATGCTACAACCCCTGGCAAAAATTATGGAATCACCGGCCTCGGAGGATGTTCATTCAGTTGTTTAATTTTGTAGAAAAAAAAAGCAGATCACAGACATGACACAAAACTAAAGTCATTTCAAATGGCAACTTCCTGGCTTTAAGAAACACTATAAGAAATCAGAAAAAATAATTGTGGCAGTCAGTAACGGTTACTTTTTTAGACCAATCAGAGGGAAAAAAATATGGACTCACTCAATTCTGAGGATAAATTATGGAATCACCCTGTAAATTTCATCCCCAAAACTAACACCTGCATCAAATCAGATCTGCTCGTTAGTCTGCATCTAAAAAGGAGTGATCACACCTTGGAGAGCTGTTGCACCAACTGGACTGACATGAATCATGGCTCAACATGAGAGATGCAACTGAAACAAAGGAGAGGATTATCAAACTCTTAAAAGAGGGTAAATCATCACGCAATGTTGCATAAGATGTTGGTTGTTCACAGTCAGCTGTGTCTAAACTCTGGACCAAACACAAACAACATGGGAAGGTTGTTAAAGGCAAACATACTGGTAGACCAAGGAAGACATCAAAGCGTCAAGACAGAAAACTTAAAGCAATATGTCTCAAAAATCGAAAATACACAACAAAACAAATGAGGAACGAATGGGAGGAAACTGGAGTCAACGTCTGTGACCAAACTGTAGGAAATGGGATTTACATACAGAAAAGCTAAACGAAAGCCATCATTAACACCTAAACAGAAAAAAACAAGGTTACAGTGGGCTAAGGAAAAGCAATCGTGGACTGTGGATGACTGGATGAAAGTCATATTCAGTGATGAATCTCGAATCTGCATTGGGCAAGGTGATGATGCTGGAACTTTTGTTTGGTGCCGTTCCAATGAGATTTATAAAGATGACTGCCTGAAGAGAACATGTAAATTTCCACAGTCATTGATGATATGCGGCTGCATGTCAGGTAAAAGCACTGGGGAGATGGCTGTCATTACATCATCAATAAATGCACAAGTTTATGTTGATATTTTGGACACTTTTCTTATCCCATCAATTGAAAGGATGTTTGGGGATGATGAAATCATTTTTCAAGATGATAATGCATCTTGCCATAGAGCAAGAACTGTGAAAACATTCCTTGCAAAACCACACATAGGGTCAATGTCATGGCCTGCAAATAGTCCGGATCTTAATCCAATTGAAAATCTTTGGTGGAAGTTGAAGAAAATGGTCCATGACAAGGCTCCAACCTGCAAAGCTGATCTGGCAACAGCAATCAGAGAAAGTTGGAGCCAGATTGATGAAGAGTACTGTTTGTCACTCATTAAGTCCATGCCTCAGAGACTGCAAGCTGTTATAAAAGCCAGAGGTGGTGCAACAAAATACTAGTGATGTGTTGGAGCGTTCTTTTGTTTTTCATGATTCCATAATTTTTTCCTCAGAATTGAGTGATTCCATATTTTTTTCCCTCTGCTTGGTCTAAAAAAGTAACCGTTACTGACTGCCACAATTTTTTTTCCTGATTTCTTATAGTGTTTCTTAAAGCCAGAAAGTTGCCATTTGAAATGACTTTAGTTTTGTGTCATTTCTGTGATCTGCTTTTTTTCTACAAAATTAAACAACTGAATGAACATCCTCTGAGGCCGGTGATTCCATAATTTTTGCCAGGGGTTGTATAAGCTTGGTGCACCTATCTTTGAGTGGTTTTGCCAATTCGTCTTTGCAGCACCTCTCAAGCTCCGTCAGGTTGGATGGAGAGCATTGCTGCACAGCCATTTTCATATCTCTGCAGAGATGTTCAATGAGATTCAGGGCTGGGCCACTCAAGGATGTTCACAGAGTTGTCCTGAAGCCACTCCTTTGATATCTTGGCTGTGTGCTTATTGTCATTGTCCTGCTGAAAGATGAACCGTTGTCCCTGTATGAAGTCAAGAGTGCTCTGCACCAGGTTTTCATCCAGGATGTCTCTGTACATTGCTGCATTCAACTTTCCCTCAAACCTGACTAGCCTCCCAGTTCTTGCCGCTGAAAAATATCCCCACAGCATGATGCTGCCACCACCATGCTTCACTGTTGGGATGGTACCTGGTTTTCTGGCAGCCTACCTGGCAAATTCCAGGCAGGCTGCCATGTGCCTTTTTTAATGAGTGGCTTTCGTCTGGCCACTCTACCATACAGGCCTGGTTGGTGGATTGCTGCAGAGATGGTTGTCCTTCTGGAAGGTTCTCTTGTCTCCACAGAGGAATGCTGGAGCTCTGACTGATCATCGGGTTCTTGGTCACCTCCCTGACTAAGACCCTTCTCCCCCTAGGTGGCCAGCTCAAGGAAGAGTCCTGGCGGATCTGAACTTCTTCCATTTACAGATGATGGAGGCCACTGTGCTCATTGGGACCTTCAAAGCAGCAGAATTTTTTCTGTACCCTTCCCCAGATTTGTGCCTCCAGACAATCCTGTCTCAGAGGTCTACAGACAAGTCCTTTGACTTCATGCTTGGTTTGTACTCTGACATGCACTGTCAACTGTGGGACCTTATATGTAGACAGGTGTGAGCCTTTCCAAATCATGTCCAATCACCTGAATTTACCCCATGTGGACTCCTCAAGGATTATGCACCTGAGCTCAATTTTGAGCTTCTTGGCAAAAGCTGTGAATAGTTATGTACATGTGATTTCTTAGATTTTAATGTTTCATAAATTTGCAATAAATTATCATATTGTCATTATTGGGTATTGTGTGTAGAATTTTGAGGAAAAAATGAATTTGATCCATTTTGGAGTAAGGCTCTAACAGAACAAAATGTGGAAAAAGTAAAGTGCTGTGCTTCTGGATGCACTGTACTGTCGATAAATAGCAGGCTTATAAATAGATTTAAAGGACTAAAGTATTAGCAAAAAACACCGCCACTCTGAAATATTTCTATAGCTACACTGAGTAAAATGATAGATTTGTTGTACTGTCAAAAAGATGACCTACAGGTTACTAAAAAATGGCTGAACTATGAATATATCGGGTGCACCGTAATCCTTTTGTTACACTTTTGTTTTCCTCTTCACCAGTGTGCAGCCCCATCTGAAGAAGTGCTTTGAGGGAATTGCTAAAGTTGTGTTCACTGATGTGCTGGACATCACCCATATGGAGAGCAGTGAGGGTGAAATGGTGCAGTTGCTGGATATAGTTTCCACCTCCAAAGCAAGAGGCCAGGTTGAGCAGTGGCTTCTGGAACTAGAGAACGGGATGATTGCCTCCCTGCACAAGGTGTTGTGGATTACCAAGACTGTTAGGATTTTTTTGAGTTTCCATCATCTAAAAAATGTTTACCAGTTCAGGAAAATGTCTGTTTTATAAATAACATTTTTACACCAATGACCTTTCATTCGACAGCTTGCTGAATCACAGTTTACACAATTTTCTTTTTTGTTATTCTTGGCAAACTTCACCTTTTTAAAGTTGATTTTTCTCATAGATATTCATACAGAAGGCCCGGTCTTGACCGTCATACAGTAGTGCACAGTCTAAAGTGCATCACACATTTAGTTTCATGGTTGAGATCTTGATTGTCAGGTCACAATTTTTCCATGGGGAAGTATGGAGTACCACATGGTTCTGGTTTAGGCTTAGTACAGTGTTTTTTTTTTTTTTAAATTAGCTCCTCTGGGTCAGATTGGACATTGCCATGGAAATGTCTTTCACGATAGGTTCATGATATGCAGATTTACATGTCTGTGTATGTAGGTACTGTCTCCAACATTGCAAAATTAGAGAGGCCTTGTTTGGCTGCATTGAAACGTTGGATGCCATAGAATTTCCAATTTTGAACTCAGAGATGTTCATTGGAGATCTGCCAGACTTCTTTTCAATTAGTTTCTGGCTTCCCTTAATTAAAAAAAAAATGCTGGCTTGTATGGTACTGTATGTTTATATGTGATCAAATCAAGTGTGAAAGCATGCACTGGTGTCACGCGTCGCCATATTAACAACACAATGGAACTGCCTTGGGTCGTGGATGGCAAATACCAAGGCAGACAACCAGTCCATCCCCACCTCTCCAAGGTAACCATCCATCTGTTAAAGTCAGGTGAAACGTGAGCATTCCCTTGGGCTTCTGCAGCCACTGGGGTCCTTGACATTAAGGCACCTTCATGCTGGACCATGCACAGTGAAACGTGCCACATGGCGAAAATGCTGTAGCTGATGCTTCCTCACAATGCAAGGTGCACTTGTCATCTGAATCTCCCTTACTATCCACTCATTTGACACAGTCATCCCAGCAGAATCCAGGGATCCTCTGAAGAGACCTGATACTAAAGCCATCCAGTCACCTTAGGCCACTATGTAACATCCAAGTCCCACAACCATACAGCAAGACAGGCAGCACTTGGACCCTAAAAACTTAGCATATCATTCTCCTGCAAAGATATTAGCATCACCAAACACCACTACCCCTCACCACACCTCATTTTAAGACCAGCACATCTATGAGATCCAGGGGCGTTACGTTACGGCAGAGCGGCGCCCCCACTTTCCCGTCCCATGGCGGCTTTCCTCTCACTCATTCCCGCAGCTTCACAGTGCTATAAACAGTAGCGAAGCAAAGACTGCAGCGAAACGAGACGAGTCATTGCAAAATGAGCGAATCAGCGATCTTTTGGTGTAAACATCCGTGGGAGCATTTTCATTATTTTCTGAGTTGAACCGGAGACTTTCCTAATCCTCTTAGCGGCATTTTCTTTGTTAAAAACGACTAGCGACAAATCAAGCTTCTATTTCTGGTGTTTTTTTGTAGCTGCTTGTGTTTGGAGACTGACTTCTATCACTCTTTCTGACTTCTGTCACAGTTTCTGTCCCTACTGAGCAGCGGGTGCTGCTGAGCTCCTTCACCGTCACAAAGCACTCACAGGCGGACAAACTTCACACTAGCCTCGCGCCAGTCCCAGCTAGCGAGCTAGCTAGGTAGCAAGCTGCACATAATGGCAGACAATTTGAATGTTGTGGACCGGATTTTGGCGAAGCCATTTGATAGTCTTCCTTACGAAGAAGCCATGGCTGCTGTCATGGCTTCAGCTGTCAATGGTTTGCAGGCCAAAGTTAAAGCAATAGCCCCCAGTGCAATGTTTGTGCATTGCTATGCACACAGACTGAATCTGGTTCTGTCTCAGGGGGCTAAATGCTTATCTGAGTGCAGAATATTTTTTGCATCACTCTCTGGCTTTGCCACATTTTTCTCAAAATCCACAAAGAGGATGTCTTTTCTTGAGTCTGCAGGCTGCTCAAGGTTGCCCAAAAATGCTCCTACTCGATGGAATTTCACATCACGGATAGTGAGCACTGTGGCAAAAAATTATGATGCCCTCCTGCAAACTTTGAGATGATCATTGCAGATAAGTCCATGGATGATGACACATTAGACTGTGCCAATTTCTTTGTGTTTGTTATTGCAGTAGTCATTAAAACTGGAAATTTGTTCTTGAGTTAATTTGTGGGATTGTGGGTGTTCTGGACGAAGTTATTGTTGTCATGGGTGGTGGGGCGGAGGTGGTGGCGACGTTAGTGTGCGCGGGAGGGGGCACGCAGGGGGTTTCGCCCGGGGAGTAAATCACTCTAGGACCACAACTGATGAGATCAAGGACATTTGATAATTAATGTGGGTGCCACAGTCAGAAACTACTGTAGTCATGACATTTGTGGTCTGCTGTATGCTTATTAGTTTTTTATTGTTGTTTATTTGTTGTTTTTTTGGTCTGGCGTAGGATAGGGTCCAGAACGTTTATAGAATTTCCTCATATTTAAGGCTCCTCCGGGTAGCAATTAGATGTGTTCCAGGATGCAGAAGCCTTTTGAAAATAATGGACATTTTCTCATTCCAGGTGATTGTAGAGGCAATAGAGGCATATCCAAAGGATTTGAGGATAAACTGGGTGCGTGCTTGGCCAGGTCAGGCTGTTCTGTGTGTCTCACAGGTCTACTGGACCAAGAATATCCATGAAGCAATAGCTTCAGGACAAAAGGTAATCTATATTGTATTAGATCAACATACTAAATATTGTGTGTGTGTGTGTGTGTGTATATATATATATATATATATATATAGAGAGAGAGAGAGAGAGAGAGAGAGAGAGAGAGAGAGAGAGAGAGAGAGAGAGAGAGTAGATAGCGTATTTTGAATTGTATTTTGAATTGTAGTTATTTGAGTTTTAAATGCATTGTGACACTTAAGTTTGTTGGGTGACAGTGTTCATATGTTATAAATGTAATTTCAGTCTTCATAGCAGCTGGACAGTGTAAAATCTGTGTGTATTGAAATTACAGTCGTTTAGGATTTCATTCAGAATGCTCTGAGAGCCAAGCTGTTTAGATCTTTCAACCATCTTGCCACCTTTGCTTTCCTTACTACAATGGTTTAATTTATAGACAACAAGAAGAATGCAGCTTCTTTGTTGTTGTAGATAATTATTTAGGCTACAGATGGACATGGTTTAAATGCTGTAATACTCAGTTTCCTTCAGTACAAAGTCTCATGCAGTATTTGCAGTATTTGATCATTGCCTGTAGCGCTTACATGGTACACGTTTACGGCTCTTGTATAGTCCACCAGAAATGGAGTATACCTGTATAGTATTTTGGATTTTGACTGGACTCTGTGGAAAGACAAAGCAGTTGTCCTCACACTAAGGGTCATATTATGAGAGCAAATTCACAGACTTATTTGCTTTAAAAACAAAAAACTCAAACATTCCATTTTTTGTTCTTTTTGTAGTGTGAATGAGATTTAACACATCTACAAATAAACAAAGGTGTCATGGCATTAGTGCATCTTTTGAAACTTCTGTTTCCAAAATTTAAAAAAAAAAAAGGTTGATGTATTCTATTTCAAAATAAGGATGTTTTATTAGAGATTTCAGTTCATTTCAACCATCTGTTTATATGACATAGTTATTCAAAGGGTTTTAATCCTGTTTGCCAGCACAAAGCATATTTGGTTAAGCTTGAAGGCTGTTGCATGGTGCATCCCACAGATTATTTTACCTTCACCAACCAAGAGAGGAGGGTGGAGGTCATGTTATTTTTCATGTTTGTCTGTTTTATGAACGCTAAAACCCAGGAAGTGGTTTACGAATTATGATGAAAGCTTGCAGGTCTTTTCATCAAAGGAACCTTGATAAATTATAGTGGTGATCTGAACCTGCCTCAAAATAATTTCTTAGCACAACATGATAGGCTTTGTGTTTATCCCATTAATAAACATTCTCATCTTGTGATATCACAGAGGACCTGATGTGGATTAAAAATTTGGAATCCGACTGCCTGTCACGAGTGTATCTGTTGGTGGTTGTAATTATGGTTGGACATTGTTTTCCTAGCAGAGATTTTCAGTCACAGAGTGTGCTTCTTGCTTTTTGTGATTTTCCTGCTTAAAATGTTGTGGTTTGTATCTTGAGCACCCCCCCCCCCCCCCCCCACACACACACACACAAACAAACAACAAAAACAAAAAACAAATGGCCAAAATATCTTAGGCACAGACAGCGATTTTCAACAGCATTTAATCCATGGTGTTTTGTGGTGGCCAAGCAGATAAGTACACTTGTTTCTAGTGTGGCAGGTTCCTGGTTCAAACCCCACCCCTGCGTATTCTCCAATATGAAGTCGCATGAGGAAGGGCATCCAACGTAATACTTCTGCCAATAGAAGGCATCGCGATGATGTTACGCACTGGAGTACACCAGTGCGGGGGCTGTACTGGTAGGCAGAAAACTCTTATTCAGCCGCTGACTGTCATTGTTCAACGTGTGCACTCGGTGATCCATCACACGCTGACAGATCAGCTCAGCGCCGTAAAACCCATTAACACATCACATCCAGATGGATGACAATCCATTTTAAAGATTTTCACTTCGCAAGAATTTAGTCTCAAGGATCAGATGTGGTTTGGGTCAGAAGTGTCCAGTACAGGTGGAAGATGGGGTCACATGTGCTCATCCTGTGTTTCAACTCATCACATTAAACCCACTCTTTAATTTTTTTCCTTTGGTTTTCTCTGTGGAGCTCCACATTTAGGCAATAAGCTGAAGTTATTATGAGGGCTGCAAACTAACAATGATCTGATTTTCAGTTCATTCTTGTGAGATCAAACACAGTTTATCATTCCTAAAGATGAGCATTTATGCAGAATGCGAGTGCGCAAAAGAGCGATTTTGCAGACAAACGCACATACACAAAGTGAAATGTATGAATGTAAGCCGCAGAAGAAATAAGGCCTGCGAGAAGAAACGCAGAGGTGACTGTCCAGGAACACACGGTTTAGTTCTAGCTGGTCTGGTGGCTTTCAGGTTGTTAAAATGCACAACCCCAATTCCAGTGAAGTTGGGACATTGTGTAAAATGTAAATAAAAACACAGTACAATGATTTGGAAATCCTCTTCAACCTATATTTAATTAAATACACCACAAAGACAAGATATTTAATGTTCAAACTGATAAACTTTGTTTTTGTGCAGATATTTGATAATTTTGAAATGGGTGCCTGCAACACATGTTAAAAAAAGCTGGGACAGTGGTATGTTTACCAGTGTGTTACATCACCTTTCCTTCTAACAACACTCAATAAGTCTTTTTCTTTTTTTCTTTTTTTTCTTGTCAAAGAAAAACCTTTGGCTCACTGTTATTCCTCCATTATTTTTCTTAATGCAGAACTGCTCCAATTAATGACTCTGTCAACAAAGATGAACTGCATGTTGTATGGCTGGGGGGGCCTGGCTGCCTTTTTGTTTTTTGTCTTTTGTCCTGTCTTTTGTTTTTCCTTCCAGGTGGCTTGCATTTGGGACTGAGTGGCTGTGTAGCTGAGTTTATCAGGACCTCACCCTGATCACCTGAGGCTGATCACCTGCGGCTCATCAGGACTCACAGCTGTGGTGCATCTACATGGATTGGAACATGGTGGCATTTAAGACTGGAGTACACAGTGTGTATTTGCCAGAGACTCGATCTTGTGACCAGACGGGTGAGATCATCGTCTCGGGAGCCATCTCATCATCAGTGGATGCAGAGAACGTCCAGGTTTGATGCATGGTCTGTGAAAGAGGAGGGGGTGAGGTCTCACGCTCGTCAGCACACTTCCTGAGGTACGTTAGATTTTGTGACTAACATTTATACAGTCAGTAAATGTGGTGTCCCTCACACCTTATTATATTGAGCTGTATGTTGGTCGTGTAGTCGGCTTCCTCTGCAGTGGAGTTTTGTGAACTGGGTGTTCCATGCCTGCAGGGTGGGAAGCTGATTAGTGATTAAGCCAGGAAGTGTTTGCTGTTTGTGCACCTTTGAGCGTTCTCTCTGTGTGTTGAGTGTGGACTCACATAATGATTCCTCCTTTCACAGACTCGGTTTGTCGCGGCCACCTGGGGGGTGTCGGCGGGGTCCTTGGGTCCGAACCGGTCCTGACTCCGGACCGTTAGCGCTGCTGGGAGCGCACCGCAATCCACCACGCCAGACCGCGCACTTTTATATTTTTCACATCACTGTTATGTTTATTAAACTCTGTTATCCTTTGTACCGTGCTCTGCTTATTTTATACTGGGTCCTTCAAACGCTGGTCGGTTCTCCGAGCTGCGTCCGACACATAACACTGCATGCCTGATGCACCGATGCGCACACCAGCCGGACTGTGCGGGAGTGTCTTTTTTGGACCGTGTTTAAAAAGTTCCTCAAGTTCAAAGCACGTCGTGCTACTGCACTGCACTCAGGCCACCAAGACCAGACAGTAGAAAGAGCAGACAAACATTAACATCTGCAGCAGCAGGGTGATAACAGCATTCCCTCATGTGACCACTGATAAAATAATTGTACACCTCCAAACACTTGAAAGCCTTCATGGTCCTCGTCTCCAAGATTTAAATTTCTCACAATATCGCTTTTGATCTTCGGGATCAAGAGCTGAGTAGTCTGAAGTCATCTTCCAATGCGTTTTCTCACTGCATCTGCTTGGAGTCCAGAGTTTTCTGCCTACCATTCTGTGTGCATGTATGGGAAAGTCAGAAGTAAACAACAGCAGCGGTCTCCTCTATTGGGCAGCACAGTCTCATTTGAGGGCAGGCGTTAAATGGGTAAAATGACATGTATGACCTAATTTCTCTACTTCCAGGGACAGAAACATGGCACTTTCTCTGAGTTTTTGGGCAAATTACATGCATCAAAGTGAAAATGCAAAGAAAAAGTTACGATGCGGTGGAAAGTGGGCATGTATTGCAGTTTGTTTATGACCCAGACCTCAAACGTGTCGAGGCGGTTGTGCAGACGTGAGAATGCAGCTACTCTTGTTACAGCCTGTCCCATTTGCCTTGTCTTCCCTTCTCCACTGGGAACCGAAAAAACTGCACTTTTCATGACTGCTTTGGTGATTGAAGCCGAAAACAAAACAGTTCAAAATTTTCCTGTTAGATTTTACACTGTTTGTGGGAAGAGACTAATCCCCAGGTGGAGTGTGGGAGTGTCAGCACAAAGCATTTGGTGGATGGAGTTTCAGCAGAAACCATTTTAAACTGGTACATCTGCTTGGTGATAGCGAGTATGGTTTTATGTTTACCAAGCTGGGCTGAATGGTTTGTGCTGAAACTCTGACTCTCTGCTCGGGGATTCTCTCCCGTGTTTGTGTCGGCTGTCCCCAGATGTGGGCAAATCCTGCGACTGCGCTGCCCTATTCAACACACAGATCCACCTCAAAACTGCTGTGGCGACCCCGATAGGGAAAAACAAGGGATATGCCAAAGGGACTTACCTTTGCACATCTGGACAGCTGTCATGTCCAGCTGGAACAGCTGACTGCTGTGTACTCGCAACTCAGCTGGAGAACACATATCGTGCCATGAACAACACTCCACACAATGCACATGTGGGTGGTCTATCCTGCTCTCATGACAAATTATGAAAATAAATCAGTCTGTCTCAGGAAGTGAGAATACCTTTTGGTCATTAGCAGACACACCTGGTTTATATCCAAAAAAAGATCTGGTTTTGAAAGCATCCTGTGAATGCATTATTTTACTGCAGAAATATGTGTCCTGAATGATTTAATAATATGGAGAAAATTTTGCTTCAAGTGAATCCAACCCCGAACATGCCCTTTGTCAGGGCCCTTAAGAGTCAGGTAGGAAATAGGTTTATTTTGATGATAACTGGGTTTTATTAAATCCTGATGTCATGTACCTGTGTGCCAAAAATCATTTTGAATCCACGAATGGTAACAGTAAATGATCCAGACTCATTTTCCAAGATTTGTAAATTTTATTTGGTACAACATTAATGTAAATGCCTTCTTCATTATACGTTCAAGAGTAAAAAGTCTTTGCTTTCTGACCTGCCATTTTGGCAGAATTGGCTTGTCAAAAGGTCTCTATGTAACTATACACAGGTTAGGTGAGAGAAGAGCTTAATGACTATTCTTATCTTTCATTTGTTGTTCAATGGAGATAATATTGGTATTGTCCAGAAGTATGGATTTTGTGGGTTAAATTCTCATGCAGTAACTTTCTTTCAGGCCCTAAATGACTACCTGCAACAGAACAACCAACAGATTGATGACATTGTGACACTTGTACGTGGCAAGCTGTCCAAGCAGAATCGGGTGACTCTTGGAGCTTTGGTTGTGCTGGACGTCCATGCGAGAGATGTGCTGGCCACATTTGTCCAAAAGAACATAAGTGACGAGAATGACTTTGAGTGGCTCAGTCAATTGCGCTACTACTGGGTGGTATGTAAAGGAGACTATGCAGAAATGGTAGTAATTGGGATTGAACGATACCTCAATTGGATTGCACACACACACACACACACACAAAATATTGGTCAAATTAAACACTATTTATAGCATGGATACATGGAGTATGCTGTTGTAGTACATTTTCTACAAGTAGTATACATTGATTTTTTTTTACCTTAGAACATTGTACCCTCTGCAGGAGAACCACCTCCAGACCAAAATGATTAATGCTGGTTTACCATATGGCTATGAGTATCTGGGCAACAGTCCACGTCTGGTCATTACCCCACTCACTGATCGTTGCTACCGGTAAAGCTGCTACATGAGCACAATTAACAGTTTTCTGTCTGGTATTTTGCTGACTTTATTTGCTTGAGATGCATTGTCCAAGATATCAAAGAGGGTTGTGACATCAAAGTATGTTAATAACCCTCATCTTCTTTTACTTGCTTAATTCTTCTCCTTCTTCCTTCTCCTCCCTTTTCCTTCTTTCTGCTCCATCTCTGCTGCTGCCCATTTTGGATTTTGATACCATTTGCCCATCACAGCTCATGTCAGTGGTAAAACCTCCAAACAGAAAGTGAAGTCATATCTGAGTGATATTGTAACGTATGAAATCCAATATACCCCATCCTTGCTCAGTGACTATAAACTGTTTTGACAGATTTTGCTGACATGCTTTTCACATGGTCACAACAAGTTCCCATGTCTTGCTTGACACCAACATTGCTGCGTGCAGCTGTATTTTTTATTCTTGTGCTTGGCGTCACCTGAAACCCCATGTAATGCCCCTTCACACATAACACGATTGAATCCGACTGGCGCACGAAGGAGGCCAGTATGCCACTTGGCAGAATGGTGTGTTTTTCTCACCTGTCCCTGGATACAGGAAGGTCATCCTCTCCACCAATATCACAGAGAGTTCAGTCACTGTTTCAAATACGTCATTGACTTCTGTCTGGCCCGTCACTTGGTCTGTGACAGAGATACCAATTACCAGTCTCTACATCTCACCTGGGCATCTAAGACCAACTGCAACCAGCGTAGAGGTCGGGCAGGGCGAGTGTCAAAGTGTCAAAGAGCACTTGTGAATAATCGGAGCCACCTCGAACTCTTCATACAGCACTTGCCACAACCATTCGGGCAGAGCACATACGCTCTACATTCACATGCTGCTTGCAGCAGAAACCCATTCGAACAGCGGTAGGGTGAAGTCGCACTGCCATCTGATTGTGTTCACAGCATTTGCATGGCATGACGAATGCAGGTCGGACATATCATGCAGTGTCCGAAGAGTTGAACAAAATCATTGGCCATGTCGAACCATGGCCGAATGGCGCGATCGAGGCATCCTTCAAACCAGTGCCAAATGTTGGCACATCCCGGACAAATGGCCATTTGACCCACTCTCGGCCAGAGTCGGCCAGAGTTGAGGCGCCAACCACGAACATCCAACACCACTCACTTAGAAAAGCAGGGGCTATTCGCACAGCCAGCACGACAATAGAGTGCAGGCAACCACTTTCGAGATGGCTGTGCGAATAGCCCCACATATTCTAAGTGCCCCAGGAGTATGCCATTACCAAGCAACACAAATATCATGCAAGTATGCTCCCCTCCTCCCCAGCACAACACAAATGCCGTGAGGAGTATGTCATCATCCCCCCTCCCCCCATACACACGCCATGATCCAACATTGTCAATAGCAGCCGAGGTGGCCGGAGTGCAATCTCTGTCCATCGCAGTGCACATCTAGACAGCTGTCATGTCCAGCTGGAACAGCTGACCGCTGTGTACTTGCAACTCAGCTGGAGAACATATATCGTGCCATGAACAACACTCCACGCAGTGCGCGTGTGGGCGGACTCTCATGCTCTCATGATTTGCTAATAATTACGTACAGACAAGATAAAATGGGGGGGGCACGGGCAGCCACGTCTGAGCACGGTGCGAAATAAGCTGTGAGCCGGCCAGCCAGGCTAATGTCATTTCCACCACATAAATTGTAGTCCACATGACAGACAGAAAGAGTGGAAAATAAATAAAAACATATGATAAGGGGAAAGGCATGAACTCATTCGTATGTGATCGCTTTGCTCATAGCGGTGTGGACACACAGGCCTTGTCAGCTGATCGCCGGCCAGCGACTCATTGTCAGCTGGAACTGACAGTGAGTCAGTGCACACAACGTGTTAAATTAAAAACACAGAGAACAGACAGATGCAAGAGAAATAAATAAATACAGCAATAACAATATACATATTTTCATAACAAATACATCAAATAAATAATCACAGAACAAAGGAACAGGGAGTGAGACTTTTTTCTGTTAACTGTGAGTTGGACCATAGATGTGAGCAGCAGTTGTTGAGACCTGTGTCCTTGCAAGTCATATCTGGAGAACACATATCATTGCCATGCAGGATATGACCTCACAACACTCCACCGTGAGACACGTGCATCGGCATGCTGTCCTCACGTGGAAATGCATAAAAAACACATATTACCTTCGCAACATGGGCAGCAGCGAGTGCATCAGCGAAAACATCACCAGCGAGGCTGCCCCATGTGAAAAAATCCGTCTGATCATGTGAACACTCAGCTGGCAATCCAGCTGTCACGTCCACCACGTGAGTTATGGTCCGCATGATGCAGTGTACTTCGGGGCGCCGCGTGCTGGACACCTGGACTCGTGGAGCCGGCTGATGTGGACACAATATGAGCGCATGGCTTCATTCATGTCAGTCCATTACTGTGTTTATGTCCATGATCATGGGTCATGTACAGAGGAACAGGAAGATGATACTTGTATAGTCCGGTCTGTATAACAGGAATTAAATATTAGAAACTGTGGTGTTTTATTTTATTTTATTTTTTGTCCCTTCCGACAGCAGGTGGAATTTTTCGCCATTCGCCAAATCGTTTTGTTTTTTTTTCCCCACTGTTTTTGACCAGTTCCTGCTTCTTTCGCCACCTTTGTGTTATGTGTGAAGGGTCCATAATGAATGTTCTAGCTGTTGCTGTGTCACTGAATGGAATGTTACAACATCCCCATAGACAGTAAATGTTACTGTAATGTTCATCATGTATGATCACGATAACAAATGTTAATGTTTCACTAAGGCCAAAATGTAAATGTGCTCTGGCTTTATCAGAACTGCTTTATAGTACATTGAAAACTGGTCTCAGATATGTATCTAAGCAGTGCATGTGACTTGTCATTAATCACACAGCTTTAACAAGCTTCCATGCGGTGAGGCTTTTAGTTATTTAAAAGTTTTGTTAAATGTTTTTTTTTTCAACAGGCTGAGTTGGATCAGTGTTATGTATATGTTAATAAAGCCACACACACTGAGGAAAAACACAACCGGTGATAGGGCTTTTGGTATTAATTGTGCTTTGTTTGCACTCTTTTCCACTCATCAGCACTTTGTTTGGAGCCCTCCATCTACATTTAGGAGGGGCCCCTGAAGGTCCTGCTGGCACAGGAAAAACTGAGACAACTAAAGATTTGGCCAAAGCTGTTGCTAAGCAGTGTGTGGTCTTTAATTGCTCTGATGGACTGGACTACATTGCTCTCGGCAAATTCTTTAAAGTGAGTTCTTTAAAGTTTTCTGTATACTAAATGGTATGTGTGGGTAACAGGAAACCTTGTGTGCCAGTACAATTACACATTTGAATGAAAACACACATACATCCAAAATTACCATATGCGTACAAGTCCAAAAACCTTAAAAACACACAAAAAGCCTTTCAAATATTCTTAAGCATGCATGTTATGATAGTTATTGTATCGTATTAATACATAAATAATACTTAATACATAATGTATGTTCGTGATCTCTGTAATTTCTGCTGAAAAGTTTTGAAGAATAAGTCAAAATGGGGCAATTTCAAATATGCATTCCAAAGCTCCCTTTTGGGAACATTTGAGTTTAAGCCAGGTGAAACTGTATGTCTGTTTTTGTTTTTGTTAGTCTGTAGCAAATCAGTCAAGGCACTATCTGCAGTTACTAATGAATGCATATAGCTTAAGGTACCAAATGTGATAATGAATTTCATGCAATGAGCATTGCAAGCATAACAAATGAAATTAAACAGTAGTTTTCATTCAAGATACAGTTTATTCACAGTGCTGATAGTGTGAAAAACAAATAAAAATATTAAGAAATAAAAATGCACATGGAAAATAATTTTAATAATCTAACTAAATTGCTCAAGACTGAGCAAATGCATTCATTCATTTCTAACTAATACATTTTTTTCTTTTTTTTAACCTCTTGTTTGTATATATCACTTTCGTGTGAGTCACAGACAGCTCATATCATAAAGAATATATACAGCAAGTAAAATAATTGAACACGTCAACATTTTTCTGAGTAAATATGTTTCTAAAGGTGCTATTGACATGACATTTTCATCAGATGTCGGTAACAACCCAAGTAATCTGCACAGACAAATAAATCAAACCATAGATGTCCATAAATTATGTGTAATAATGTGAAATGACACAGGAAAAAACCTATTGAATGTAAAAAAGTAAAATGTATTGAAGAATGAATGGGAAAATGTACAGAGACATTCTAGAGAAAAATTTACCAGGATGATGAAAATGAAATGAGTGAGGACATTTCAGCAAGGCAGTGATCCCAAACACACAGCCAAGCAAACTTGGTTTCAGAGAATGAAAATAAAGCTTCTAGAATGACCCAGCCAATCACCTGACTTGAAACCAACACAAATATATGGAAAGAACTACAACCCCAATTCCATTGAAGTTGGGACGTTGTGTAAAATGTAAATAAAAACAGAATACAATGATTTGCAAATCCTCTTAAACCTATATTCGATTAAATACACCACAAATACAAGATATTCAATGTTCAAACTGATAAATGTTATTGTTTTTGTGCAAATATTTGCTCATTTTGAAATGGATGCCTGCAACATGTTTCAAAAAAGCTGGGACAGTCATATGTTTACCACTGTGTTACATCACCTTTCCTTCTAACAACACTCAATAAGCATTTGGGAACTGAGGACACACACTCACGCTTTTAATATAAAGATGATTTACTGCCCCCGGGGAGCGGGGCAGAAGCCTAAAACTTTTTCTGGGTTTCTGGGTGTCTTGGTGGCTTTACTCACTGTTTCTCCTTCTTGCACAGTCACTCAATTTTGAGAACTGTCTACTCCACACAGATTTACCATAGAGTGCCATATTGTTTGTATTTCTTCATAACTGATGTAAATAAAGTTCAAGACATATTCAGTGACTTGGAAATGTTCATGTATCAATTAAACTGATTATTTACAGGTATTATACCAAAGGGGCTGATTACTTATGCAACCCATCATCTTGGCTTTTATATTTTTAATTAATTTATGCCAGGTTGTAGAGATTTACTTTCAGTTTGAGTTTAAGGAAAATAATTTTAGAAATTTTTATATTGAGAAGCCTGGTTTACTTTTTGTATTTGAAATGTCATAAACAAATTAAAATGTGTGAAATACCAAGGGACTGAATACTTTTGCAAGCCACTGTATGATATATATATATATATATATATATATATATATATATATATAATATATATATATATATATATCCACTCAACAAAATATAAATGCAACACTTTTGGTTTTGCTCCCATTTTGTATGAGATGAACTCAGAGATCTAAAACTTTTTCCACATACACAATATCACCATTTCCCTCAAATCTTGTTCACAAACCCAGTCTAATGTGTGATAGTGAGCACTTCTCCTTTGCTGAGATAATCATCCCACTTCACAGGTGTGCCATATCAAGATGCTGATTAGACACCCATGATTAGTGCACAGGTGTGCCTTAGACTGCCCACAATAAAGGCCACTCTGAAAGGTGCAGTTTTATCACACAGCACAATGCCACAGATGTCGCAAGATTTGAGGGAGCGTGCAATTGGCATGCTGACAGCAGGAATGTCAACCAGAGCTGTTGCTCGTGTATTGAATGTTCATGTCTCTACCTATAAGCCGTCTCCAAAGGCGTTTCAGAGAATTTGGCAGTACATCCAACCAGCCTCACAACCGCAGACCACGTGTAACCACACCAGCCCAGGACCTCCACATCCAGCATGTTCACCTCCAAGATCGTCTGAGACCAGCCACTCGGACAGCTGCTGAAACAATCGGTTTGCATAACCAAAGAATTTCTGCACAAACTGTCAGAAACCGTCTCAGGGAAGCTCATCTGCATGCTCGTCGTCCTCATCGGGGTCTCGACCTGACTCCAGTTCATCGTCGTAACCGACTTGAGTGGACAAATGCTCACATTCGCTGGCATTTGGCACGTTGGAGAAGTGTTCTCTTCACGGATGAATCCTGGTTCACACTGTCCAGGGCAGATGGCAGACAGCGTGTGTGGCGTCGTGTGGGTGAGCGGTTTTCTGATGTCAATGTTGTGGATCGAGTGGCCCATGGTGGCGGTGGGGTTATCGTATGGGCAGGCGTCTGTTATAGACGAAGAACACAGGTGCATTTTATTGATGGCATTTTGAATGCACAGAGATACCGTAACGAGATCCTGAGGCCCATTGTGTCATGTTGCAGCAGGATAATGCACAGCCCCATGTTGCAAGGATCTGTACACAATTCTTGGAAGCTGAAAATGTCCCAGTTCTTGCATGGCCGGCATACTCACCGGACATGTCACCCATTGAGCATGTTTGGGATGCTCTGGACCGGCGATACGACAGCGTGTACCAGTTCCTGCCAATATCCAGCAACTTCGCACAGCCATTGAAGAGGAGTGGACCAACATTCCACAGGCCACAATTGACAACCTGATCAACTCTATGCGAAGGAGATGTGTTGCACTGCATGAGGCAAATGGTGGTCACACCAGATACTGACTGGTATCCCCCCCCCAATAAAACAAACTGCACCTTTCAGAGTGGCCTTTTATTGTGGGCAGTCTAAGGCACACCTGTGCACTAATCATGGTATCTAATCAGCATCTTGATATGGCACACCTGTGAGGTGGGATGGATTATCTCAGCAAAGGAGAAGTGCTCACTATCACAGATTTCGACTGGTTTGTGAACAATATTTGAGGGAAATGGTGATATTGTGTATGTGGAAAACGTTTTAGATCTTTGAGTTCATCTCATACAAAATGGGAGCAAAACCAAAAGTGTTGCGTTTATATTTTTGTTGAGTGTATATATATACGTATATAAAAGCGGAAGAAACACAAGATGACTGTCAATCTCCCTCGGTCTGGGATTCCATGCAAGATCTCACTTTGTGGGGTAAGGATGATTCTGAGAAAGCTCAGAACTACACAGGAGGACCTGGTCAATGACCTGAAGACAGCTGGGACCACAGTCACAAAGATTACATTAGTAACATGTGATGCTGTCATGGTTTGAAACTCCACTTACCATGTTTAGAAGATGAGAACAATCCCAAGAAAACCATCCCAACCATGAAGCATGGGGGTGGAAACATCATACTCTGGGGGTGCTCTTCTGCAAAGGGGACAGGAAGACTGCACCGTATTGAAGGGAGGATGGATGGGGTCATGTATTGTGAGATTTTGGCAAACAACCTCCTTCCCTCAGTAAGAGCATTGAAGATGGATCATGGCTGGGTCTTCCAGCATGACAATGACCCCAAACACACACACTGCTCCTTCATTTTCTTGAGATGATGGCTGTTGTTTTTGTAGGATGTGTCAGTTTTGCTAATTGGATAACTGTATATTAACTCCAACAGGAATAAATACATAATGTTTGATTTTCTGGCAGGGTCTTTTGTCCTGTGGAGCATGGGCCTGCTTTGATGAATTCAACCGCATTGACTTAGAGGTGCTGTCTGTGGTGGCTCAACAGATTCTCACCATACAGAGAGGTGAGTAAAACGTCTTTCTCATATGAACTCCAAATATAGATGCATCCTTACATACATCCTGAAAATCCTTCTTGGTTCCACTCCACTATGAAGCTGTAACTCTTGGTGCAACACACAAAAAATTGCACTATGCACAGTTTCTCCACTCCACTGTGACAGAAGACTATAGCTCTTCCAGAGCTGTCTTGGTGGTTTACCACCTTGTCTCCTCCTTGCACAGCCACACAGTTTTTCTCTAGACACCATACCATACAGAAACATACTGTATGTATTTCTTAATGATTGATGTAAATGATGTCCAAGACATATTCAGTGATTCAGGATTGTTCGTGTAACAGCTATTGCTACATGAACAAAACTGACTTGACAAAAGAAAACTGGCTGTTAAAATGATTTGTTCAAAAAAATCTTGTATTTGTGTACAAATGGCTGTAAAAGCTAAATGGTTAATGCAATATTTTTGTTAAACCCTTGTAATTAATGCCCCAGGTCGATACTACAAGTACATCTTGATTGTTTCATTTTAACTTTGATGGGGTACAGGGGCAAAATCACAGAAAATGAGTCAGTGTCCAGTTGCTCACAGACCTGACTGTACTTATAAATACAGTTTTGTAGAAAATATAGAGGGCTGCATGGTGGATTAGTGGTTAGCACTGTTGCCTGACAATGAGAATGTCATGGGTTCGATTCCCATCTGTGGCCTTTCTGTGTGGAGTTTGTGTGTTCTCCCCATGTTTGTGTGGGTTCTCTGTGGGTGATGTGGGGTTCTATTCTCCCACATCCAAATACACACGTTAGGTGGATTGGAAACTTTTAAATTTTGTGTGCAGTTGTGAATGTAGTTGTTTGCCTATATGTGTCCCTGCGACAGACTGGCGTCTGTCCAGGGGGTACCCCATGACTGCTGGGATAGGCTCCAGCCCCCTGTGACCCCTAATTGGAGTAAGCGGTTGAAGAGTGAGTGAGTGAGAGAATATAGAGTTTTAAATATGAGAATATTACGTTTTTGACATTCTGCTTTACTTTTGCAGGGATTGCTGCCAAAACTGAGATGTTAATGTTTGAAGGGACCAAACTAAAACTCGACCCCTCCTGTGCTGTGTTCATTACCATGAATCCAGGCTATGCTGGACGCTCCGAGTTACCAGACAACCTTAAGGTACCATTTTCTCTTTCCGTTTGGAACTTTGGATGTAGGACCCTCAGTGGAATCACAAGAAAAAATCTAAGTGGTCTTCAATTGAATGTAAGGACAGGATAAATTAAATACAATTCTGCTGTGCTACACCCCAGCCCCCCAAGACACACACAAAAGAAGTAGAAGAGTGAGGCCACCAAGACACCCAGAAGAAGTTATAGGCTTACAGTAGTATTCAGAATAATAGTAGTGCTATGTGACTAAAAAGATTAATCCAGGTTTTGAGTATATTTCTTATTGTTACATGGGAAACTATTTTTTTTTTTACTGATAGTCCAGTTTCATAGACTTAAGAGTGTGCATATCATGAATGCTTAGTCTTGTTGGATTTGTGAGAATCTACTGAATCTACGGGTACCTTGTTTCCCATGTAACAATAAGAAATATACTCAAAACCTGGATTAATCTTTTTAGTCACATAGCACTACTATTATTCTGAACACTACTGTACATACACACACACACATGACCACACACACACACATAGATGTGCTTTTCTCAAATGTTTGCTCTTTTCTTGGTGAAATCATAATTTTGTCTCATTTTACCTCTCTTTTTTTTGATAGAGCTCCTCCATAGACACATGGTTTAAATGCAAAATAATTTAAACATTTTTTCTTCAGTAAAAAGCAGTAGAGGTTGAGTTATAAAAGCAGAATCAAAAATTGTTTTATTTACTTGTTATCAGGTTGATGAGAAAGTTAGTTGAGGACACTGTTGTTTAGGGATGTGAATCGTACAACAACTCACGATTCAATTCGATTACGATTCTTGGGGTGACAATTCAATTCAGAATCGATTTTCGATTCAAAGACCTATGAGAAATAGTTATATTACTTAAAAAATGTTTATGTTTAAGAAAATGCAGCTTTACAAGGTTAATCAAGTGATTCTAAAGATGTAAATTTACTTATCTGCTTTGCTCATTCAGAGTTGGCTGGCAGTTTAGCCAAGCGCTTGTCAGTAGTCGGCAGATACCACTGCTCTGCTTCTTTTAGCTCCAGGTGATGACGTAGCATGTGGGCTTGCGGATTTGAAGTGTTTCTGAAGTACTTGACTTTCATTTTGCAGATTTTGCACACTACATAAGTCATGTCAAGCTCCTTCTTATGCAGCAAATAATAAAATCCAAAATGCGCCCAAAGACGGTGTTGGCTGGAGCTCTTCGTCCGCCATGCTAAGCTGTAGCTCACGAATGTTTGAAGCATGCCGGACCCTCCCCTCACGGGGACGCTGTAGTACGGAAGCCGTTGCCTGACAAGCAGTACATGCAGCGAGTAAGCAACAAAATGTTAAAAAAAAATGCTTTTTAAAAATCGATTCTTGGACATTTTGGATCGATTCAGAATCGTAATAAATAAGAATCGTGATTCGGACGTGAATCGATTTTTTCCGGCACTCCTACTGTTGCTTAACTGTTCATATCTGTGTTTCAGCTAGTCTGATTTCTGGTGGTCTTTCACCCTGCCCTTCTCCGCTCTTGCACCCTGCCCTCCTGCATCTGCACCCAGCTTTCTCATGCTTATACCCTGCCCAAATTCAGTCCATCCTGCCAGTGTCTCTGTTTTGGCAATTTGTGAAAACTCTTCCTCAATATATGCTCCTCACAACAGACATCTGCCCTATTAAGTCCAAGAGTTATTTAGAGGAAAAGTACTAAACCTTGTGATACTTGTCAGACAGCAGCAGTGTGCTCCCCATGGGCCACATAAGGCCTAGCCTCCTTTTGTGTGGACATGCACTGTCAGCGTGTCTGGAGTTGAACTTACACTTGGGTGCACTAGAACCCTGAGTGACACTGTGAGTAGATGATTAATTCCACCTGGAGAGCAGTGAAAAATAGATACAGCTTTGCAAAAACACAATTTCAACAAATAAAGGTGCTGAATTAATCTTTACCCTTTTCTTGTTGATTACTTTAGATTGAATATAACATTTTTCTCATCTCTTTAGCATGTTTATTACCTCCGCCAAGGAGGTTATGCTTTCGGTCGCGTCCGTTTGTTTGTTGGTTGGTTGGTTGGGTGTTAGCAGGATTACTCAAAAAATGCTCAACGGATTTCAATGAAATTTTTACCAGGGGTGTATCTTGGCCTAACTTAGAAGTCATTAAATTTTGGTAATGATCCGGAACACGATCCAGATCCAGTAATTTTTTTAAGGATTCTTTATCATTGCAGGATAGGGCCAATTTCAACATTTTTGCATCTAACTTCATGAAGACGGGTCACAAAGGCAATAATAGTTGTTGGGAAAGTGTAGGAACACGGACCCACAACAGGGGGCGCAAATGAACGGACAATGGAGTAAGTCAAAATAACAAGCTTTACTGTTGTGAATGTGCACAACGAATACAACCAATCACAGCAATGGACAACAGTCAATTCACAAAAGTGTCGTGTGGGCAGGCTCGAAGATAGGAGACGCCTCTCCAAGGTAAGACCGGAACCACACGGCTTCCTCCGCCACAGGACCCCGGGAATACTGGAGCCGCCAAGTCCCGAACTCCCAGGTGGCCACTGCCTCCGCGTGTCGGACCTGGTACTGCTGGCGAGGAACAAAGGACAGTTAGATGGGGGCGCGTTTGCACCCAGGACTCCGAACAGCAGGGAAGTTACCTCCACCTCTCGTTGGAACAGTAATCCACAAACTAAGCACAAATCCAAAAAGATACACTCCGTAGCTTTGATACGTTACCTCTCTGGTAGAAACGATATCTCGGCAATGAGGTGGAGGTGCCGTCCTGCTGATATACCCCACAGATGATTGCCGTCAGCTGTCTCAGGTGATGGGTGACAGCTGTCACCGTAGCTGCTCACGTGAGGCGGCGGCGCCCTCTGGTGCCTGGAGCCCGCACTCCAGGCAGGGCGCCCTCTGGTGGTGGTGGGCCAGCAGTACCTCCTCTTCAGCGGCCCACACAACAATAGTACAATAATTTAGCATTACAACAATAATTTAGCATTTGTTTCTCCTCATTGAATAAACTTATTAGAAAAAGAAAAAAAAAAAACTTGTGTAGTTCATGCATTTTCTCTTTATAAATACAATTGCTGAAGATCTAAGGGTTTAACCCTCTGGAGCCGACACCGTTGTATACGACGGCTGAGACCAAGCTTTACTAAATTATAAATAATTCTTTAATGATATGAGATAGAATCTTACTTTTTTGCTGAAAAGTTAACTCCATGGACTTTCAACCCACCGTCCACCATCTTTGTACTCCTCATAGAAGCTGTGTGATGACGTGAGCAATGTGAGTGTCCATTCGAAATTGGTTCACCGTCGCATGGTTTTCCAGAATCCAATCGTAGGGCAGATTCACCTCACGTGACACACCAAAGACTGTTTGTAGGAGTGATGTGTTACTAGTTGGCCCATTTGAATAGCCCCGTGGCTGCTCCAATGCGCCCTGTGCCATTACGCACAGCGAAAGTGAAAGTGAGCAGATGGAGCAGACGGAGAGCCTCTCATACAATCTCATGTGCTCAAACAGTGTGTGAGTATCAGGATTGTTCGACTAGTTTTCCTGTGAATGTTACTAGATAAGCCTGTGGCAAGCTCTCTCACTCGGGCGTAAAGCACTGTTTACCATATCAGTGCACCAAGAGGGAGGGGCCACTCCTTAAACTGAATAAGCCCCGAAGTGTGACTGTTGCTTTCAGAGCAAGAGAGAACAAACACACAGTCATCTTCATAATAGAAGTTTGTGAAGTGATCTTTGTGTAATAGCAGACAGAAATTGCTTTGAGATGAAGACAAACAAAACGCATAGACCATTTTGTATATATTGTTCAAAATGTGCATTTGTGTTTATTGTTTGAACCTTTTTGTTGTACAGTCTTTCACACAAGAGCCCAAATTACCTTTATAAAGTGTCAAAACAGTTGTTTATTATGGTTTGCTGTGTGCTTTGAATAAATGTCTGTGGAAAATTATTTTCCCCTTTTACTTTTTCTTTTCTTATTTCTGATTGCAAACCTTTACTACACTTATAAAACACAACTATAGCATATATATTTTGAAAGTACAGGTTGTCCTGAAAAAAGAGACATAAAACTTGATTGTGGGATGCAGGGAGAGCTGTTAACAGCAATAATAAAACATTTATGCCAAGCGAGTGAATTGTCCAAAAAATGCCCTCGGACCCCAGAGGATTAACCACTTGATCTGAAACATGACGGTAGATGCGTGAAACGACGTGGAAGAAGTCTCTTTGCCAAAGGGTATTCCATGTGACGTCAGTGACCCTATGGCCTTGGCGGAGGTTTGCTCTCTCCGAGTGCTTCTAGTTTATTTATTTATGTAATTTTTTTTATCTCATCAGATGAAAAAAAATCATAAAATAAATCAGAAATAAAAAAATGCCATTGATCCATGGGAGGATGCTATTTTTCCCCGGTTGAAATTTCACCACAGAAAGAATACTGCTTATGTGATGAAAAGATCAAATTGTTAATGCAGCCTTGCAAATATCTACAATGTAATGTGTCTACAGAAAAACTGACAAGATTAAATGACAATAAACACTGGTGCTTAATTTTGCTTTCATTTAGTGCCCTAAATACTTGGTTCCACCCTGCCCCTTTTAAAAGCTGGCTGGAACACTGCATGCAGTAGTTATATCCAAGCACAACTATCTCATAATACACATATTTGAACAGAATAGCCAGTTTCTCTTTAGTAATACTGTCCCATCACACCAGGCTCTGTTCAGGACTGTGGCAATGATGGTGCCAGACTATGCAGTGATCGCAGAGATTGTGCTCTACTCGTGTGGATTTGTAACAGCAAGGCCCCTGTCTGTAAAAATCGTGGCTACCTATCGACTATGTTCTGAGCAGCTGTCTTCACAACATCATTACGACTATGGAATGAGGGCTGTCAAGTCTGTGCTGACTGCTGCCGGAAACCTCAAGGTACATCAAAGTTGATTCATTTTGATAGTATAGGGTCATTGCTATTAACCGCAGTCCATGTCAGAAATGTTCCCTCAACCAGAGTGCCACTATATGCTGTTCATTTTCTTATACGTGGATCATATTATTATAACACTGTTTGAAAGAAAGAAACAATCTTTTCTCATAAGGTTTTAGGAAAAACAGTCAGATAAGAGCCTGAGTTGTCGACTTTTTTAAACACTTATTCTGTGTTAATCAAACAAATTATCACTCCATTTTGGTAAAACTAGGTGTATCATATTTGGTAATAAGTCCAGGAACTTAAGCAGAAATTTATTAGAAATCAGAAATTTATTGTTACATGATATCGAAATTGTAAGATACAAAATTTCTTGGTGTTTATATTGATGAGAAAGTAAGCTGGAAAACATATTAATTATGCTAAATCTAAAATGTCAAAAGTCATTGCAATTATGCATTAAACACAAGACTTCCTGTCCCAACATTCTTTGGCCATTTTGTATCATATATTACTTGTTCCATATATGACATATTGTGTTGAGGTTTGGGGAAATGCATATAGAACTAATACTAACCCAATATTTCTGTTGAAAAAGAAAGCTATAAGAAGTAATAGTAATAAACCATATTGTGAGCGAACAAATCCGTTATTTGCTTGTTTACAAATTTTGAAATTCTGGGACTTGGTTGATTACATCACAATACAAAGTATATATAAAGTCAAAAATAAACTTTTGCCTCAACATGTCCAGGATCTGTTCAAAATGATGGACTCCAGCTACAATTTGAGAGGGATGTTACTTTTTGAGAAACTAAAGATCCGAGCTACTGTAAAAAGTCATTGTGTTTCCATTAAAGGTGTTAATATTTGGAATAATTTTCCTGATAATATTACATTAATTGTTACCTTAGTTGGCTTTAAAAGGCTTTACAAAAATATAATTACCCATTATAGTTTGAAGAATTAGGTTTACCATTTTGTTGTGCTTGGGTTTGTGCACTGTTGCTCATTTGGTTGTGCTTTGAAATTCTGGTGCACTGACTGAGTTTTTTTGTTTGTGCACATTTGTATTGTTATGAGTACGAGGTCTGTTAGAAAAGTAACAGACCTTTTTATTTTATGCAAAAAATATATGGATTTGATTCATATGTTTTTACGTCAGCCAAGCTTGAACCTTGAACCGTCATTCGCCTGTGGAGAGGCTTTGAGTGAGCACTGGTCCACCCCTCTCGTCATTTTTTCATTGTCAGGATAATGTCTGAACGACTGCCGTTTTGTTGCATTAAAATTTTTTCAGGAACCGTGTGAGACAGCCAGGTGGAAACCATTCGATAAATTCAGATGGCTTTCGGTGAAAATTTTATGGGCTTCACAGAAATTAAGGAGTGTTACTACCGCTTTAAGGATGGCCCACAGCGGATGAGGGCGCGCCGCGCTCCGAGCCGCGATCGACAGGCTGAAACGACCATTTCATTTCTAAACAGATGGCTGTATGGATCCGGGACCATCGTGTGTAATTTCTCTGGTTATCACAAGAGCTGGACATCAGCTATTTTCCGGCACATTTCACTTTTAACAAGAGATTTTGTCATGGAAAGCCGCGCGGAGGCTTTGCGCGTCACGACGGATTCGCTGATGGAGCAAGACAAAGAACTCTTCCATTTTGGAGTGTCAGAGGACAAGTTGGGACATGCCCAGCTCTCCACAATTTCTCTTATACTCACTCGACTGGTAAGCCACTGAAAGCCGAGATAGGCATGTCCCAACTTGTCCTCTGACACTCCAAAATGGAGGAGTTCTTTGTCTTGCTCCATCAGCGGCTCCGTCATGACGCGCAAAGCCTCCACGCGGCTTTCCATGACAAAATCTCTTGTTAAAAGTGAAATCTGCCGGAAAATGGCTGATGTCCAGCTCTTGTGATAACCAGAGAAATTGCACACGATGGTCCCGGATCCACACAGCCATCCGTTTAGAAATGATCTGGTGGTTTCTGCCTGTTGATCGCGGCTCGGAGCGCGGCGCGCCGTGCGCCATTGTGGGCCGTCCGTAAAGCGGTAGTAACACTCCTTAATCTCTGTGAAGCCCATAAAATTTTCACCAAAAGCCATCTGAATTTTCCGAATGGTTTCCAGCTGCCTGTCTCTAACAGTTTCTGAAAAAATTCTGATGGAACAAAGCCCAAATCATTCCGCCATTTCCTCGCAATGAAAAAACGACGAGAGGGGTGGACCAGTGCTCACTCAAAGCCTACCCACAGGCGAATGATGCAACCGACAGGCGTGAAAAAACTCACGCATGCGCACGAAGGTTCAAGCTTGGCTAATGTAAAAACATATGAATCAAATCCATATATTTTTTGCATAAAATAAAAAGGTCTGTTACTTTTCTAACAGACCTCGTATATGTATATTTGTATATGTATACCTTTTATTTTTATGGTATAAGGGGAGGGTTTTTATAAGCTTCTGCCTTCACCCTTTCGGCCACACGGGTTCATTGTAAGTTGTTCTTTTTAATGAGTTTTGTTTTTGTCTGAGTTGTTATTCTGTGTCGAATAAATAAATTCATTCAATAAAAAAAATCATTAATAAAAGTAGCAAAAGAAGCATAAATTAGGGCTGTATATTGAAAGATCAGAGATGCTATTTGTACTTTATGCACCATTTTGCACTAACAGTTAACATGTTCTTCGTAGTACTTGAAACGTTTGTGCCACAAGAGCCTTTAACTGTTCAGGCACAGCATGACAAAACGTTGAGCAAAATGCACTGATGGTACAAGAATAGAAGGAAGAACCTTTTCTTCAGCTTTCAAAGATAAAGATTTAAAGAATAACATGGCGGTTTTATGTAAATGGAAGATGGGTTTTCTTCTCGTCTGGTTTTTTATCAGATTCTATAGAAACACAATTGGGACACCTGAGCCTTCATCAGAGTTCCTTCAGAGAAGTACAGATACACATTTCATCTCAAAAGTAAAAGTTATTCTTGTATGTTTTCTTGTCTTTTTCTTCTCTGCTCCGCCTCCTTCTTCGTGGGTTTGTTTTGGTGTAGCTGAGTTTTCCAGAGGATAATGAAGACACCCTGTTGCTGCGATCCATTATTGATGTCAATCTACCTAAATTCTTGGCACACGACCTAAAGCTGTTTGAGGTGGGTGCCGAGTGTCAGTCACCCTGTTAATTCCAGTCAGTTAACGTGGAATTACAACATCCATGAGTAATTTAAGTTTCAGTCTGATTAGATTCAGTGGAATGTGGAAATGCGTTTTGTGCTGTGCACACAGCTGTGAATGTTGGCATCAACTTTGAGATTTTGTTTTTTTCTTAATTGCTTGTCAGCTGTCCTCTCAAGATGAGGATGTGCAGCTGTGAGGTTTGTAGGTCTTTCCATTATAAACATAGGAGAGTAGCCTTTACGTCTTCATGCTTGTGTCTATTTATGTGTCTGTGTGTGGGTACATATTACAGTGAAGGTGACCTACAATAGCCTAAATTTATATGCCTGGTGCCAATTAGATGTTAGGATTGTTTGAAGATTTTTTTCCATATTTTTGAAGATTAGTTTATTATTAATATGTTTATATGTAGGAATGTATGAATGTAAAATGATATATAACTAAATTAATGTGCTGATTAACAAACGTATATTTGAATCAAAATTTTTGCATACGCATACCTTTTTATTTTACATCATTTATGTGGTATTTTGCACGTCTTTGTAAAAAAGCATTTCACAGTTACACTCCCAATAATCCATTTTTTTTTTTTTTTTGGCCATCTGTCAGTAAGTCTTGTAAGTGCAACTGATCTGAAACCAGTTGATGGATTTCAGTGGTAGCACACTGTGTGTAGATGTGCACAAAAGAAAATTATTCCAATCACACATCATCAATGTTGGGCACAGCTAACCTAAATGTTAGCTACTGTGATAGCGCTGTGTGTCCAACACTGCACGTCGTATATGTCAATGCTTAAACCAAAGGTCTCAAACTCATTCCAGAAAGGGCTCAGAGGACCACCCATTCCACCAGGTGATTTCATTGATTAACTGATTCCACCTGCTCAAAGTGACCACTTGTTCATAATACATGCAAACAATAACACATATGGCTGTGGGGGGGATTCTCACAGATCTCTACTTTTATTTTGAAACTAGTCTTTCATTTCAGGGTATTACGTCTGATCTCTTCCCGGGGATCCAACTTCCACAACGAGACTACCATGTTCTTCTGGAGGCTATTAAAGAAAACTGCGACCGCATGAATCTACAAGTTACTGATTTCTTTGTTGAGAAGATCTTGCAGATCTACGAGATGATGATTGTGCGGCATGGCTTTATGTTGGTGGGCGAGCCCTTTGGAGGCAAGACCAGTGCTTACCGTGTACTGGCAGCAGCTCTTCATGATGTCTGTGAAAAGGTATTGTGGGATGCCCTGTAGTAACACGAAAAATGCATGTTGCATGTCCAGTCACGATTGGGAGAGAACAGAGATGGGCATTATTGTTAACAGATAAGGAGAACTGTAGCTGTCGTTGATGTTTGTGTTTATATTCCCACCATGTATTAACCAGGACCGTTTTTCTGGAACAGCCATATTGTCAGAATGATGACTGTGCAATTCTTGAATTATGGTTTATTAACGTGTTTTAACAGGTTCCTTTTGTCCTTGGCACATGAAGCTGCTCAGTTTGCAAAAATTCACATAAGCCTTCATGTCAAGCAAAATATGTATTACACCAAATATTCAAGGCTTGTCTGAGTACACCTTTGTCCCCAGTAAACACATCCATCCGATTTGTCAGAGCTGTATTCTTTGTTTAGTAGTTATCGATCTCCCAGTGAGGAGCAGAACTGGCTTGTTGTATTTACATGGCTGTGAGGGTCGAAAGGCATCCTACCAAAGAGACAGATGAAGGCCAGCTGATGGAATGCCTGGCAACACCAGATTTATCATTGTCATCCTTGTCGCTGCACATCCACTGATCATGTACACCCTCCTTTTTCTCCCTCTCATGGTTTTGTTTTGTAGTTGTTTTTTTTTTCTTCCAGCAGCACTGTTTCTCATCCTTTTTTCCTGACACACGGCCTTTGAAAAGCAGTTTATTGCAGTTTTTGCTGCTCTTGCTCCTTAGTTCTGTCATGCTGACAGTGATCTTTAAGGCAGTTTGTGAGTCTAAGTAGAGGAAGAGAGTTCAGATAAGTGGCTCATCATGCTCACTGGGATCTTTTCAAATAGCAATGCCATATATTTATGGGTTTTGTGTGAATGCATGTTATAACAGGGTCTGATGGAAGAGAACAAGGTACAGACCACAGTCATCAACCCTAAATCCATCACCATGGGCCAACTGTACGGCCAGTTTGATCCCATTTCTCATGAGTGGTCTGATGGCATCCTTGCAGTCAGTTACAGAGCCTTCGCCTCTTCCCAGGTAAGATGTATGCCCATCTGTGGGACAGTGGTCTGTGTCAAGCAGTTTTATGTTTATGCACAATCAGTCAGCCAGCCATATAGTCAGTGTCCCACTCCACCATGAAGTTGTGTGACTGGTAATGCAACAGGCAAAAGGTGCACCGTTGCTTCAGTTACATCCACAGAAGCCTGTAACAACATTCACAGTTGTGATGGATGGGTTGTGCATTCCCTCAGTAGGCTGCTTGCATGGTTACCCTGTTTTTGATAACCATCAATGTCAGACAAATTTACCATACTGGTTGTGTTTCTTTAGTGGTGGGCACAGCTAACCTAAAAGTTGGCTTCTATAAACTGCTAATATGACAGTTGTAAAGTTAACTCTGGTAATGTTAAACCACTAAAACATTTACACCATGAGCAATTACAGTTGTGCTCAAAAGTTTACATACCCTGGCGGAATTCTTTTTTTTTTTTTTTTTTTGGCCATTTTTCAGAGAATATGAACAATAACACAAAAACTTTTTTTTTCACTTACGGTTAGTGGTTGGGTGAAGCCATTTATTGTCAAACAATCAGGTTTACTCTTTTTAAATCATAATGACAATACAAACTACCCAAATGACCCTGATCAAAAGTTTACATACCTCTGTTCTTAATAACATGTATTGCACCTTTTAACATCAGTGACAGCTTGGAGTCTTTTGTGGTAGTTGTGGACGTGGCTCTCTGATGGTAAAGCTGCCACTGAATATGTTTCAGACTTTATTTACATCAATTACAAAGAAATAGAAACAGTATGGCACTCTATGGTAAATCTGCATGGAGTAGACAGTTCTCAAAAACTGAGTGACTGTGCAAGAAGTAGAAGAGTGAGGAAAGCCACCAGACACCCAGACAACCCAGAAGACGTTATAGGCTTACGTGGCTGTGATTGGAGAAATTATGCACAGTGCAAGCTTTGCATTTTGTATCACCACTTATCCATCCTCATGATGAAATGGTATAGAGGAGGATTTTCTTAAAAAGAAGACCTGAAAGTTTAGCTACAAATTGCCGGAAGGTACATCTGAGATGCAAGCCTGGATTTGATCTGTTTTGGTGAAAGAAAATCCTTCTTTGCTCTACTCCACTATGAAGCTAAGAGTAGTGATGCATAGAGTAATTGGGCTTCTTAGATTAATGTATAAGCTCTGACTGGAATAAATGTATGATTTTAGAGTTGGCAAACCTTTTTGAACAATAAACTTTGTTCCAAAAAGATGTTAATGAGACTAAATTTAGTGTATGGTTTTTAAAGTTAGCTGAAAAGCTTTGCGGATGAAAAAGTTAGCTTTGCTAATTAGCTGAACTGTACCCACCATCGTATCTCTTGGGGTAAATGAAGCCCAGGACATGAAATGTTTATGTTCATCCAGGGTTTCTAAAGAAAAATTGTCTGGAAAAGAATTGATATGTTTTAAAGTTAATTTGTGTATTCTGTTGTGTGTGTATATACGAGGTGTATTAGATAAGAAACCGACACTTTTATTTATTTTTTTTAACTATATGGATTTGAATGACGTGCAATTACACCAGTCATGCTTGAACCCTCGTGCGCATGCGTGAGTTTTTTCACGCGTGTCGGTGACGTCATTTCCCTGTGGGCAGGCCTTGAGTGAGATGTGGTCCAGCCCTGTCGGCTGAATTCCTTTGTTTCACACGCTGCTCGAGATGGTGCGCGTTGCTTTATCTAAATTTTTTCTGGACCTGTGAGGAATATCCGAGTGGACACTATTTGAGAAATTTAGCTGGTTTTCGGTGAAAAGTTTAACGGCTGATGAGAGATTATGGGGTGTTTCTGTCGCTGTAAGGACTTCCCACGGAGCGGGACGTCACGCAGCGCTTCCAGGTGCCGTCGTCAGCCTGTTTCGACCTGAAAACATCCTAATTTAAGGCTTATTTCACCCGAGACGTCGTGAGAGAACAGAGAAGATTCAGAAGAGGCCGGCATGAGGACTTTATGCGGACATTCCACTGTTTAAGGACATTTTGTGATGAAAGACGTGCGCGCAAATTCGCCGAGTCGTTTCCGTGATGACTCGGCGAATCTGTGTGCACAGCGACAGGAAAAACACCTCCGTGTTGAAAACCATTTGTAAAATTCAGGCGGCTTTTGATGGCTTTCAACAAGTGAGTAACTGAGAAGTTGTTTAACAGCTTGGGCATGTTCCAACTTGCTCGTTAAGGTTTCCAACAGAGGTGTTTTTCCTGTCACGACCCCCCGCGGTCGGGTCCGGCCCGACATGCGACTCTGCCCGCACGTTCTTTCATTACAAAATGTCCGTTAACAATGGAATGTCCGAATAAACTCCTCATGCCGACTTCTTCTGAACGTTCTCTGTTCTCTGATGACTTCCTGGGTCAACAGAGCCTGAAATGTGGAAGTTTTCAACTTGAAATGGCGAGACGCTGCCGCCTCGAAGCGCAGATCGCCGTCAGGCACCGTGGGCCGTCCTTAAAGCGACACTACCAGACCAAAATCTCTCATCAGCCGTTAAAATTTTTACCGAAAACCAGCTGAATTTATCAAATGGTGTCCACTCAGTTTTGCCTTACAGCTTTTGAAAAAATTTTTATCAAACAAAGCAGCAGTCTCTGAGCCATTCCTAAACAATGAAAAATCGACGAGAGCGTGGGCGACTCCTCACTCAAAGACTGCCCACAGGCGAATGACGTAACCGACAGGCGTGAAAAAACTCTCGCATGCCCACGAGGGTTCAAGCATGTCTGATGTAATCACACGTGATTCAAATCCATATGGTTTTTGAAAAAAATAATAAGGTCGGATACTTTTCTAACAGACCTCGTATATATATATATATAACACCTAAATGATTTCTGCAATATATTTATTAATCCCCTTAAATTAAAGCTGCAAAACACTGCTTCAGCTCCATTGTGTTGGTGTACAGAGGCAAAATAAAAATTGTCACTATCCAAATACTTATGGACCTGACTTTATATTGTTTCTTTTACATGTCAGATTGGAACATTTTGACCTCACTTTATCCTGTCTACTCTTATCAAGTCTGTCGTAGTTTCTAAAAAGTCATCTGAGTACAGCCATTCTCAATTTATGACTGTCTCCTTGTACAATACACATGGCATTCCAAGTAAACTGGTAAAAAGAAAGGACAGGGTGACAGAGTAAACAAACATTTTCCTGTCTTGTTAAATTTTGCTATTTAATCATTCCCTTTCATACACACACATTGCATACACACACACACACACACACACACTAGACACATAGCCAATTTACAGATGGCAGTGTAGGCATGTTATGATGGAAAATTATTTGTTTGCCCCATTCTGAAATTGTTTTCAAGTGAACTTGTCATTTCACGAATTGCCTCTATATATGAAGTTGTCACTTTACAAATTGTTTTTAGGCTATGAATAAGGACTGTGAGGAGTATTCATGACAGCTCCAGCATTACATACTGATGCAATGAAAATTGAAACAAAGAACAGTGCTTGCCTTAATTCGGTTTTTAAAACAGTCATTTTTCTTTCTGGGTGAAAGTCTTTGTTTTGCTTCTCGTGTGCCACATTTCACTAAATGATTTCTTTCTTCTTTTTTTTTTTGAGGTACTAATCTCTGCATACAAAATGTGTTTTCCCTCCTCTGTGACAACACTGATGATTGTATTACAGCATACTGGCCTTTCTTTCATGCACCAGATGGCCTCATCTCTATTTGTTTGTATTACAACAAATCGATTTAAAGCATAATTCTTGCTTGTTCATTTAAACAGAGAGTAGATCCTCGCTTTCAATGACCCTTTACAATTGTGTAGGTGTTAATTTATAGTTAATTTATCAAAAAAATCAATCACTGATGGTAGTTTACTGGAGAAAAAATTAAGTCTCTTTGGCTTCTCCCTTGTTTCATGAGGGGTCACCACAGCAGATCCACGGCAGATCTGCACGTGGATTTGGCACAAGTTTTACATTAGATGACCTTCCTGACACAACTCCACATTACATGGAGAATGGGCAAGGGTGGTCTTGAACCGGGAACCTTTCCCACTAGAAATAAGCCACCAAAAACCACCCCTGTTTGTGTATAACACTCTGTGGTTAGTTGTGATGTAGGTTTTCTTTTTGCAAAAATGTAGAGAATGGGTGCTTATGAGAAAGGAGAAGGCAATATCTTGATGAACTGTTGAAACCTTCTTGTGTACATTTGAGTTTTTCTTCCAAACTCCAGATGTCCACGAGTACATGGCAGTTAGATCATGCATTTCAGAGCTGATAGGTCTAAACCACTGGAAGGTTTAATTTGAATTTAATTTTTAAAATAAAATATTATACTCTGTTGGTCTCTATACAGTAACACTCAAATTAATTTGGTTTCAGCATGACCCATCCTTTGTTAGCCAAGATAAGCTGCAAATGTTTCTCTGAGGCATGGGAGTAATTTCTCTTGTTATAATTCAGACTCCAGACAGAAAGTGGCTCATCTTTGATGGCCCAGTGGACGCGGTGTGGATTGAGAATATGAATACTGTACTGGACGACAACAAGAAGCTGTGTTTGATGAGCGGTGAGATCATTCAGATGTCACCACAAATGAGCCTCATCTTCGAGCCCATGGACCTGGAGGTGGCATCACCAGCCACGGTGAGACGCATTTTTATTTAAATTTTAAACAAATCAGCTCAGGTTGTCTTCAGCTTCCGGTTGCCTTGCTTGTTGCAGCAGTGATGGTTCTTATTCTCTAGGTCAGTCAATTCCTGAAGAATGCAGCATCCCATCTTGAACCCTGCCCACCAAAACCTAAAATCACAGTTTTGAGCAATACATGAAGCTAACATGAATTATTTCCAAATTGAAAAATCCAAAGACAATTTATTTTTTTAAGTACCCCTCATGGCCGTGTGCAGTACCTCCAAGGCCCACCAGGGGATATACTATAAATCATTCATGTTTTTGACTCATCAGGTAAAACATGCAGTTTCTGAACACAATTGTCAATTTTCTTACAGCATTTTGTTGCAGCAGGAATGAATAGTTCTCATTTTTGTAACTCTTCGGGAGTAGAAATGTGTCCACTTACGTTATACCATGACTTTTTCACCTTCCATTCATACAGTAGTATGAATTAGAATGTTTTCAGGTCGAAACAGGCCGACGACAGCGCCTGGAAACGCTGCGCGACGTCTCGCTCCGTGGGAAGTCCTTACAGCGACAGAAACACCCCATAATCTCTCATCAGCCGTTAAACTTTTCACCAAAAAACAGCTTAATTTCTCCAATAGTGTCCACTCGGATATCCCTCACAGGTCCAGAAAAAATGTTGATAAAGCAACGCGCGCCGTCTGCAGCGGCTATTCAGACAAAGAGATTCTGACGGGCGGGGTGGAGCACTCCTCACTCAAGGCCTGCCCACTGTTGTGGGCTGGGGTGTTTGGCTGGTTTGGTTTTTGTTTTCTGTTTCTCCCACCAGGTGGTATGCATTCAGGACTGAGTGGCTGAGCATCAGGACCTCACCCTGAACACCTGAGGCTTGTTATCACGTGCAGGTCATCAGGACTCACAGCTGTGGTGTATTTTGTCTTAATCAGAGATTGTTGCATTTAAACCTTGAATGCACAGTGTGTGATTGCCAGAGACTCGACCTTGTGAGCAGACGTGTGAGATCGACGTCAGGAGAACAATCTCACCATCACGGACGCAGAGACCGCTCCAGGTTTAACGCCACAGGCTGTGAAGGAGGATTGGGTGAGCTTTCACGCTCTTCAGAACACTTCCTGAGGTAATTTGGTTTTGGTGACTTTTATGAAGTAATGACAGTGGATTTGGTGTCCCTCACACCTTGTGTTAGTGAGCTGTCACGTTATGCTAATTGTCTAATCAGCTTCTGCTGCAGTGGAGATTTGAACTGAGTTGTTCCGTGCCTGCAGGGTAAGAAGCTGATGTATAGATTTAAGCCAGGAAGTGTTTGCTGATTGCGTGCACCTTTGAGTTGTGTCTCTCTGTGTGGAGTTGGACTCACCTCATGTTTTCTTTCTTCACAGACTCGGTTTGTCGCGGCCACCTGGGGGGTGTCGGCAGGGTCCCTGGGTCCGAACTGCTGTGGCTCCGGACCGTTTGCGCTGCTGAGAGCGCGCCGTGTTTTCACCTCACCAGACCGCGGACTGTTTAGTTGTTTAGCATCACTCACTGTTATGTTAATTAAATTCTGTTATCCTTTGAACCGTGCTCTGCTTATTTTATGCTGGGTCCTTCAAACGCTGGGTCGGTTCTCCGCCCGCGTCCGAAACATAACACCCACAGGCGAATGACGTCACCGACACGCATGAAAAAACTCACGCATGCGCACGAGGGTTCAAGCATGTCTGATGTAAAAACATATGAATCAAATCCATTTATTTTTTGAAAAAATAAAAAGGACCGCTTTTTTCATCACAGACCTCGTATTCCTCCGTTTCTCTTTAGGCCAGTTGATGTGTTCTTTGGCAAATTGTAACCGCTTCTGCACGTCTTTTATTTAACAGAGGGACTTTGCGGGGGATTCTTGCAAATAAATTAGCTTCACACAGGCGTCTTCTAACTGTCACAGCACTTACAGGTAACTCCAGACTGTCTTTGATCATCCTGGAGCTGATCAGTGGGTGAGCCTTTGCCATTCTGGTTATTCTTCTATCCATTTTGTGGTTGTTTTCCATTTTCTTCCACGCGTCTCTGGTTTTTGTGTCCATTTTAAAGCATTGGAGATCATTGTAGATGAACAGCCTATAATTTTTTGCACCTGCGTATAAGTTTCCCCCTCTCCAATCATCTTTTTAATCAAACTACCCTGTTCTTCTGAACAATGTCTTGAACGTCCCATTTTCCTCAGGCTTTCAAAGACAAAAGCATGTTCAACAGGTGCTGGCTTCATCCTTAAATAAGGGACACACGATGCACACCTGTTTGTTCCACAAAAATGATGAACTCACTGACTGAATGCCACACTACTATTATTGTGAACACCCCCTTTTCTACTTCTTTTTACTATTAGCCCAATTTCATCGCCTTAAGAGTGTGCATATCGTGAATGTTAGATTGGATTGTTGGATTTGTGAGAATCTACTGAATCTACTGGTACCTTGTTTCCCATGTAACAATAAGAAATATACTCAAAACCTGGATTAAACTTTTTAGTCACATAGCACTACTATTGTTCTGAGCACTACTGTATGTATATATATATATATATATATATATATATATATATACTCAACAAAAATATAAACGCAACACTTTTGGTTTTGCTCCCATTTTGTATGAGATGAACTCAAAGATCTAAAACTTTTTCCACATACACAATATCACCATTTCCCTCAAATATTGTTCACAAACCAGTCTAAATCTGTGATAGTGAGCACTTCTCCTTTGCTGAGATAATCCATCCCACCTCACAGGTGTGCCATAGCAAGATGCTGATTAGACACCATGATTAGTGCACAGGTGTGCCTTAGACTGTCCACAATAAAAGGCCACTCTGAAAGGTGCAGTTTTGTTTTATTGGGGGGGGATACCAGTCAGTATCTGGTGTGACCACCATTTGCCTCATGCAGTGCAACACATCTCCTTCGCATAGAGTTGATCAGGTTGTCAATTGTGGCCTGTGGAATGTTGGTCCACTCCTCTTCAATGGCTGTGCAAAGTTGCTGGATATTGGCAGGAACTGGTACACGCTGTCGTATACGCCGGTCCAGAGCATCCCAAACATGCTCAATGGGTGACATGTCCGGTGAGTATGCCGGCCATGCAAGAACTGGGACATTTTCAGCTTCCAAGAATTGTGTACAGATCCTTGCAACATGGGGCCGTGCATTATCCTGCTGCAACTTGAGGTGATGTTCTTGGATGTATGGCACAACAATGGGCCTCAGGATCTCGTCACGGTATCTCTGTGCATTCAAAATGCCATCAATAAAATGCACCTGTGTTCTTCGTCCATAACAGATGCCTCCCCATACCATAACTCCACCGCCACCATGGGCCACTCGATCCACAACATTGACATCAGAAAACCGCTCACCCACACGACGCCACACATGCTGTCTGCCATCTGCCCTGGACAGTGTGAACCGGGATTCATCCGTGAAGAGAACACCTCTCCAACGTGCCAAACGCCAGGGAATGTGAGCATTTGCCCACTCAAGTCGGTTACGACGACGAATTGGAGTCAGGTCGAGACCCCGATGAGGACTACGAGCATGCAGATGAGCTTCCCTGAGACGGTTTCTGACAGTTTGTGCAGACATTCTTTGGTTATGCAAACCGATTGTTTCAGCAGCTGTCCGAGTGGCTGGTCTCAGATGATCTTGGAGGTGAACATGTTGGATGTGGAGGTCCTGGGCTGGTGTGGTTACACGTGGTCTGCGGTTGTGAGGCTGGTTGGATGTACTGCCAAATTCTCTGAAACGCCTTTGGAGACGGCTTATGGTAGAGAAATGAACATTCAGTACACAAGCAACAGCTCTGGTTGACATTCCTGCTGTCAGCATGCCAATTGCACGCTCCCTCAAGTCTTGCGACATCTGTGGCATTGTGATGTGTGATAAAACTGCACCTTTCAGAGTGGCCGTTTATTATGGGCAGTCTAAGGCACACCTGTGCACTAATCATGGTGTCTAATCAGCATCTTGATATGGCACACCTGTGAGGTGGGATGGATTATCTCAGCAAAGGAGAAGTGCTCACTATCACAGATTTAGACTGGTTTGTGAACAATATTTGAGGGAAATGGTGATATTGTGTATGTGGAAAAAGTTTTAGATCTTTGAGTTCATCTCATACAAAATGGGAGCAAAACCAAAAGTGTTGCGTTTATATTTTTGTTGACTGGTGTTCTCTTGTTTTGCTGCAATTCCTATTTTAGTGTATGAACAGTGTTATAATAGCTATCATTTTTGAAAAAGTGTTGTATTCAGTTAATAGTGCAATTGCTACATCCATTCATCCATTTTCTGTACCTTACACCAGTTAAGGGTCACGGGGGGGCTGGAGCCTATCCCAACAGTCATAAGGCGTGATGCTGGGTACGCCCTGGACAGTATGCCAGTCTGTCACAGGGGCACATATAGACAGACAAACACATTCACACCTATGGTCAATTTAAAGTTTCCAATTCACCTAATAGGCATGTCTTTAGATGTGGGAGGAAGCCGGTGCACCTGGAGGGAACCCACGCAAATATGGGGAGAACATGCAAACTCCACACAGAAAGGCCACAGGTGGGAATCTATCCCATGACCTGCTTGCTGTGAGGCAACACTGCTAACCACTAAGCCACCGTGCTGCCCGCATTTGCTACATATACTATATACAGCCATATATTGAAGCAGTAAGCCGGTAATTCTTCAACACTTCACCCTTTTCAAACAGAGGACCATGGTCTCTGATTTGGAGGAGCTGATTCTCATCTCATTCGTTTCACTCTCTGCCTCAAACCCGCACAGTGCACACCAGAGGGCACTGCCTGATGAAGCCAACAGAGCCCCATCACCTGCCAAAAGCAGAGATGCAACTCTAATGTCACCAAACTGGACACCATCCAGTCCCTGACTATGCCTTGAAATCCCATTCATGAACATTGCAAGCGGAATTTGTCAAGAGGGGCAGCCTCGGCAGAGTCCAACACCCAGCAGGATCAGGTCAGATGTAATGGCAACAATGCGGACACAGCTTCTACTTTGGTCATATAGAGACCACATCATGTGTTGCAGCAGTTGTGGTACCTCATACTCCCTCACTGCACTTCACAGGACACCTTGAGTCATATGCCTCTTCCAAGTTCAAAAAACACATATAGACTGGAGGTTGGTCATACTCCCAAGACCCTTCTAATATTCTTGTGAGGGTTAAGGGCTGGTCAGCTGTTCCACAACCAGGATGGGACTAACATTGCTCCTCATGAATCCAAGGTTCGAGTAATGGTCTAAGTCTCCTCTCTAGTATCCTGGCATAGGCTTTCCGAGAGGCTGAGAAGTGTGAGAAGTCCCCTTTTTTAAAGACTACCTCCCCGGTTTGCAAATCCAGTGGTACTGTCCCTGACTTCCATGCAACATTGTACATGTGTGTCAGCCATGACAGCCCTACACCATTCAGGGACTTCAGCATGTCAGGATGAATCTCATCCACCCCTGGTTATTTGCCATCAAGGAGTTTTTTGACTACTTCAGTGACTTCCGGAGGCCGTATCAGTAGGGTTGAGGAGATCCTCAAAGTCTTCTTTTTACCGTCTGACGATATCCTCACTTCAGTTTAGTTGCTTTCCACCCTTGCTGAACACAGCCTGGGCTAAGAATGGCCTCCTTTTCCTGAGTTTGCCAGAACCACTTTGAAGCTAACCGGAAGCCATTTTCCATGGCCTCTCCAAACTCCTCCCACACCCATGTTTTTGCCTCAGCCACCACTGAAGCCACAGCCATTCTTGCCTGCCGGTACATGTTCACTGATTCCAGGCACCCCTGCATGAACCAGACATGAAAGGCCTCTTCCTTCAGCATGACTGTTTCCCTTACCACAAGTGTCCACCAGTGAGTTCTTGAGTTGCTGCCATGACAAGCGCTGGCAACTGCCTGGCCACAGCTTAAAGCAGTCACCACAGTAATGGAGACCTTGAACATGAACCACTCTGCTACCATGTCCCCGAGCTTCCTCAAGATTTGAGACAAGTTCCTTTGGAGATGTGAGTTGAAGGCCATCTGGAGAAGCACTTCTACTGACATTCCCAAAAAAACCCTCACCATATGTTTAATCCTGTCTGGTTGGTTCGGTATCTTTCCCTGCCATCTGACCCTACTTATATGATCCCTGCCATCTCACCCTACTCATCTGACCTTACTCATCAACAGGTGATGATCAGTTGACAGCTCAGCCCCTCTGTTCACCCATGTGTCCAAGACACACCATCACAGGTCTGATGACACAATTACAAATTCAATCATGAACCTTTGACCTAGGGTGCTCTAGTACCAAGTGTACTTATGAACACCCTTGTGCTCAAACAAGGTGTTCATTATGGACAATCCCTGACTAGCACAGAAATCCAACAACAAAGCACCACTTCGATTCAGATCAAGTGTGCCGATCCTTCCAGATACTCTCCTCATTGTTTCTTCAGCTTTGCAAACATGAGCATTGAAGGCCCCTAGTAGAACTAAGACGTCCCCAGCAAGAACCTTTTCCAGAATCCCAATAACAGTCTCCAAGAAGTCTGGTTTCTCTGAAATGCTGTTTGGTGCATATACACAAACAGTCAGATTCTTCTCTGTGACACAAAGTCACATAGAGGCAGTCTATGCAGTCACTGGGAAGAACTTCAAAATAATGGCACTCTGCTGGGGATTTGTGAGTATCCCCACACTCGCCTGGCAACTCACTCCATGGGCAACTCTGTATAAAGAGAGAGTCCAGCAGCCCCTCTCCAGGAGTATGGTTCCAGAACCCATGCTGTGCCTGGAGTTAAGCCCAAGTATTTCTAGTTTGTATCGCTCAACCTCCTGCACAAGCTCAGCCTCCTTCCCCACCAGAGAGGTGACATTCCATGTTTGATGAACCAAGTATCATAATTGAGTGCCAGTCTGTGTGGGCATTTGCCCTTGCCACTGCCCAAAAAACAGTGCACCAGGCCAGTTACACCCTGATTGTGGGTGGTGAGCCCACATGGATTGTTTCTTCGGGCTAAGCCCAACCAAGTCCCACGGTTGTAGACCCGGTTTACCAGATGCTCACCTGGAAGCCCAACCCCCTGCAGGCCTGAATCCTGGAGAAGGCCCCAGTCTTCCTAATCTGGGCGAGGTGACTCCATCCCTACATTTGTCAAACATAGTGAGTCTTTTTGAACCTCACCTGTCTCCTCACCTGGGACCAAATTGCCAAGGGCGGCCCTACCAGGAACTAATGCTACAGACAACAGAGCTCCCAGGATCACTGGAGCACACAAACCCCTCCACCACGATAAGGTGGTGATGTAGGGAGGGGATTTTATATGTTGTTTATATTTTCTGTTTTGTGTGTGATGACAGAAAAAAATATGACTGGATAAAGCTATTTGAATAGGCTATCAAGCTGTAACAGGGTTGTTGAGCTGTGCGGAAGTGAAGCCAGAAGGCAAGTTACCCTTATGTCATGCAGCAACTATGGTACCTTTTAAAACCTACATTTCAACCCACGGGATGGATCTCGGAAGAGACTAATTCTCAAAATTGGTTGAAGGTGGTGGCCTCACATATTCTCTTCAAAGTAGGAGTGTTCCGGCCAATAACTAAACAGAGTCATTCAGGTGAACAATAGCTATGTCAGTGTTGCCCTTGAGAACTGGCAAACTAATATCTCGTATCACTTCTATGAATGGTGAAACATCTTGTAACCTGTGCAAGAAATCCATTGGCTTTTAACTAAATGGTTGGATATCTTCTGCTTAGGTGACTGAGAATCTTCATAAACATGTAACATGGAATAGTTAGTACTATTTGTAACTTCAGTGTGACTGCATTAGTAATGTTTTCAGATGGGTTTCATATGTTTGTTTTTTGGTTGGTGTATCTGTGTTTATGTGGCAGGTGTCTCGCTGTGGTATGATCTACATGGAGCCCCATATGATGGGCTGGCAGCCCCTTATGTTGTCCTGGCTTAATACTCTGCCCACCACACTCTCTGCTGTGCAGAAGGACTTCATCATTTCCCTTTTTGATCGAGTCTTGCCAGCCTGTCTACAGCTTGTTCGGAAGGCCACAAAGGTACTAAACCATTACAGCCACCATCATGAAAAACATTGTCTGCTTTTTCCTGTTGAGAGTGGTTTGCCGATGAATTCATGACTGTACTGTATATCTAAAGCATTTTGGTCCTAAATACAGTTCACATACTGTGCTTGAGTTTGCATTATAGACCATGTGTAAAGCACATTTTTACTGTATTGAATCATGTAACTAATTAACCATCCACAATTTGTTGCAAAGTTTTACATTATAAAAGTCACTGCAGATTTATTCAGAACAAGATGCCATTGTTGATAGTCTATAACCTTATCATATGAGTATTTTCAGCCTTCTCTTGGGCCCCCTTGCAATTGTGTGTGTCAAAATGATCTGTTCACTCTCTGCTGTCCAAAAACTGCTGCTTCACTGCTCACTGACGTTCAATATCTCTACTATAATCTTTGCTTCTCCCTTCGCATTTAACCTGTCCAAATCTACGTGTAGGCTCTGACTGTAGTACTTAGATGGAAGATGTCATTATTAGCGCTCCTCACTGTCACTCAGAGTTGGCTGAAGTGAATCCTGGGTGGAGGAACACATTCAGAGTTTTGAACCAAATATTAACTGATTTTTGTCATGGTGATTACACATTTTTAAACATCTAGAAAACTATTGCAGATGGAGAGTGAGGGAGACAGTTAGGAAGGTACTGAATGTGACATCTGGACAGAGGAATTGAAGACAAAGAGACTTGGTGGTGAAATGAAGATCTTCAGGATAATATAAAGGGGAAGAGTGTTGGGAAAGTGTAGGAACACGGACCCACAACAGGGGGCGCAAATGAACGGACAATGGAATAGGTCAAATAACACTTTACTGTTGCGAACGTGCACAACAAACACAACAAATTACAACAATGGACAAAGGTCAATTCACAAAGGTGTCGTGTGGGCAGGCTCGAAGATAGGAGACGCCTCTCCAAAGTAGAACCGGAACCACACGGTTTCCTCCGCCACAGGACCCCGGGAATACTGGAGCTGCCAAGTTCCGAACTCCCAGGTGGCCACTGCCTCCGCGTGTCGGACCTGGTACTGCTGGCGAGGAACAAGAACACAATTAACGTGGGCGCGTTTGCACCCAGCAACCTGTACGGCAGGGAAGCTACCTCCACCTCTCGTTGGAGAAAAAAGTCTGCAATCACTCACAAAATCACAAAGGTTACTGTCAAGCAGTCAGCTGAGATTATTACCTTCCAGGTAGAACGATATCTCGGCGATGAGGTGGAGATGCCGTCCTGCTGATATACCCCAGTGATAATTGCCGTCAGCTGTCTCAGGTGATGGGTGACAGCTGTTACCGAGGCTGCTCCTGTGGGGCGGCGGCGCCCTCTGGTGGTGGTGGGCCAGCAGTACCTCCTCTTCAGCGGCCCACACAACAAAGAGGTTGGCAAAAAAAATGGGATACTCGGAAAGATGATGAAAGTAGATAGGGCTACAAGGAAATGCAGTGTAAGGTGAAAAAAGAAGTGTCAAAGGCTAAGGAAAGGACATATGGTAAGTTGTACACAGTGGTGGGAACAGTTCCGCTAATCTGCTAACGACTAATTAGCAAAGATAACTTCTTTGTTAGTGGATTAGCTTTTCAGCTAACTTTGAAAACCATCAGCGGACCAATTAGCTTTCGCTAAATTTAGTTCTGCTAACTTTCAGTCCGCTAAAGTTTTTTGGCTGGCATAGTTGCTGAATGGTCAAAAACGTTTGCAAACCCTAAAATCATACATGATAGTTCTTGTCTATTACATATTTTGCAGCAGTCAGACAGCTGTGAGGAACTGAGCTCAAACATACCCCAGCAGAAAAAAAAAGTCATTTACATTCAACATACAGTGCCCCAGACGTGTGGCAGAAGACATCAAAAGCAAGGGAGTTGATGTTTGATTTGATCAGTTTGATTTATAAACCATACTAATTCCGGGCAGTTTATTGACATTAATGTCAACGCTGTCATTTTTACAAAGTGAAAATATTGCACATATCTTTTAGTTTTAAAGTAATGTGCTAATCCTGAAGGTTTGAGCATTAGCACACAGATGCCAAAAGACATTATGGGAAACTGAGCCTCCACTCATCACTCGTTGGCTGGTTTATTGATTTGTAAAAACCAACACACAACTTACTGTAACGTGTGTTGGTTTTTACATTCCATAAAAAGTTGTGACAAGGACAATTTATTCTAAATATAAGGATTAACTCATGGGAAGAGTGGTTGCTTCCAGAGCAGAAGGTTTCTTGCTCAAACCCACCCCTGCCCATTCTCCATGTAATGTGGAGTTGCGTCAGAAAGGGGACCTGTGCCAAATCAACATACAGGTTCATGTTAAATCTGTTGTGGTGACCCCAAGTGAAAAAGGGAAAAGTTGAAAGAACTTACCACACATACACATACATATATATATATATATATATATAGAGAGAGAGAGAGAGAGAGAGAGAGAGAGAGAGAGAGAGAGAGAGAGAGACCATTGGTGTTTTTGCATTTTGCATTTTCCATATCTTCCTGACTCTTTCTGATTTGGAGTTGGAATAAAGCGAATAAATTTGATGTGGTTTGACTTGTGCTTGATTTTAGGAGCTGTCTCCAACTTCTGACACCAATCTTGTCAAATCCCTTATGAATCTGATGGACTGTATGATGGATGAATTTCATGAGGAAGACAAGATGAAGCAGATGAAAGAAAGTGATATTTACTCCTGGTTAGAGGTTTGTACCTTTAATGTTATTAATGTGACCAGCAACATCAACGACAAGAGCAGTTGGATAGTAATGATCAGAAGAACCATATTGCACTTTAAATAATACTTATTTAAGATATATTTTGACATAAGTCAATGGTGTCAAAGTAGAGTTGCACAACAGTGGCAACAACAGTATAGTACATAGCTAAGACCCCACTGAAAAAAAAACAAAACAAAAAAAACATTAGTTTATCATCCTTGACATCAGAAAAAAGTGATAAGGGAGGACAAAGTTTTTATTTTATTTTATTTGTTTAGTTTTCTCTGATTCAACCAGAGAGAAGAATTTTCTTCAAAAAAATGATGTGAATTTCGGCTACAGTTTGCCAGAAGGTATTTGGAATAGAATGTGTCAGCACAGAGCTACAGTTGTCAGGGAGTTGTAGCTACAACTCACCTTGCAACTGTTGTACTTAGCGTCCAAGCCAACTCCATTGTCAAGAGGCAAGTTCTGTGCCTGGCTCGTAAGCACAACAAAAATTATTTGACATTTAAGTTTATACTCATGGCTGATTCCAATTAAGGCTCATGAGGGAGCTGGAGCCTATTCCAGCGGTCTTTGGGCGAGAGGCAGAATAAACTGCAAACTCCTCACAGAAAGGACCAGGTGGAAAGTATTTGAAATCAATAGTGAAGGCTTTCATTTCTTCATTAAAACCAAGTTTGCTATCTATAATGTTGGTCTGAGCTGTGATTGAGGCTACAGTTTCCCAGTTTATCTCAAAGAATGTTTTTTTGTTTTGTTTTGTTTTTTTATTGCAAAAACAAGATTGAATATTGGCAGTGTTTCCTGTGTCACTGTGCACTTGAAAGTCGCATCTGCCAAAAACCTCTTCATCTTAGAAAGCAGAAAACTGAGATACGTAAATCTGCCATTTTCACCCCATAAATGTGATATTTTGAACAGATCGGCTTTCATACAGACACACAAAGAGTGGCAAAGTTTTAGCAGATGAGCCCTTTCTTCTGCCCCCTGCATGAGCTCATTTAGATTTTTTCTTCTGAATCATATCTTTTGAAAGCACTACTGTTATCCCCTGGTGGCACACTGCACTGATGAATTCCTTTCAACCCTCTCTGACATATTTCTGAGCTAGTCATTATCAAAGCATTGAATTAATCAGCCTTTTAACAGCAGGAGCTATCACGAGGTTGCTAAGCCTCATTTTCTCATTCCTACAGTGTTTCTGCTGTTTTTTTTTTCCTTTCCCTCAATCCAACAAATACATCTTGGTGGAAAAAAGTATCTATCTAGTTTGTAGGAATTCATGTAATTGCTGTAAATAGAATTTTATATGCATTATAATTAATATGCTGTATGTTGCCAAACAAATGTGGGTAATACAAATTTTTTTGTGGAAAAAACTTTTCTTGAAATACTTAATCTCCTTTCACACTGGGCCCACTTCCAGTTGCGTCATGTGGCGTCATGACGACACCACGTTGATGCAACCTAGTGCCGAGACAATGTAGCTCAATGCCACAACACCGTGACGGATGCAAAGGACAAATCAAATCGGACAGCAAAAATGAAACATGTTTAATTTTTTCTGCGTCGAGCACAGGATGCAGAAAGGAAGTGGTTTCAACGCAAGTCAGCGCGAAGCAACGGTACTCAATGTGACTGGAAGCCACACCCTCACAATACATTACCCAACGCCAATTTATGATTCCTGCTGTGTTCCATTGTTTCTGAAGTATAAATCACACAGGATTGTTTTTATACCGTGTGCACAATGCAGTAAAACTACACGGTCAAAGAGCACAAAAAAAATGCTCATCTTGGCTGCTGCTGCAGTTCCTTGCTCTTCTCTCACAACTGTGTTTAACCTCCTAAGACCCGGAGGTTCTCATGAAACAAAACTTAGTTTATGGACTAGACAACCAAAAATGTCATGTCCACATATGTGGATGCCAGGCCCTAGGAGGTTAAAAAAAATCCATAAAAGTTCTGCTCACAGACTGATTGCCAGAGACAGGACATGTCCACATCCAATAAAAAGTCAGGACATCTCCAGTCCACGCACGGATGATTCGCTCACGCGCGCACATGTGAGCAATTGAAAGAAAAAAATGGCTGGCTGCAGGCAGTTCCTCGCTCTCCCCTCAAACTCTCTCATAATTGTGTTAAATAAAGGACAAAAAAGGACATAAGGCCTGCTCACAGACTGATTGCCAGAGACAGGACATGTCCACATCAAGTATAACTCCAGATATCTCCACATTTACTCACGGATGGTTCGTTCACGGTCAAAGGAAGAAAGATAAACTAGAACAGAAATCAGAGCGCAGCCCTGCAGCCCTGCAGCCCTGCAGCCCTGCAGCCCTGCACAAGAACAAATATAAACTAGAAGAGAAATCAGAGTGCACAGACTGGCTGCAGCCAGACTGCCTGCAGATCCTCCTCTGCATTCTCACCTCCTCTCTGCCCCCCTACTGTGTGCACCTGATGCAGACATTCCTGCATCATCATGATGCTGCATGAAGCAACTCAAAGCAGGCCCAGTGTGAAAGGGGCTTTAGCACCATGGTTTCCATTCTGTTGTTTATGTTGCTCATACGTTGAACAGGAACTGCCGCATGTTGGGAAAGATTTTGCAAACGTCGTCCTCCATAGGCTTCTGGTCCTTGCTGAATGGGTTTATGCACAATCTTGATCTGAATAATGCAGAAGTACATTTGATGGTATAGGTGAGCCCTGTAAACTGGTGTGAGTTGGGTTCCACAAAATCGGTCCATGAGTTATGTGAAACCGCGAGTTGATTTAAGTTGACCAAAAAAACTTATAATAGTTTCGACGATGTGAAGCATGATTCCTTCCTGGATGGTGATGATATCTTCATCTGGAGTGATTTCAGGATCTTTTTTTCCTCCTCTGGCTGCTGCAGGTCAGCGACGAGTTTTAAGCAGAAACAAGGCGATAATCGGTTAATTGCTGCTAGCGCTCCGAAATGACGCATGCCCAGTGAGGCAGGGTGGATCAATTTTTAGGGAAGACCATTCGGTCAGTGACACCGTAATTTATACATGTGCCTGCCACACAGGCACCCGCCAAAAATGGCCAAATCAAAATTTACTTTTATAGATAGTCGAAATTTTCAGCATCCACAACTTGACCACGAGTAAAGCCGAATCGCAACTTACACGTGCGCGAGTTAATGGGGCTCAGCTGTATCTTTACGTTATGTAAAATTATGGAAAATAGCAAACACCAAAGGGATTTACATGTAATATTTGTTGACTTTATGAAAGCCTTTGATTGTGTTAATCATGAGCTGCTCCTTGTTATCCTGCAAAGGCTTGGCAGTCCTGAAAAACTTAAAACTTCGATTTAGCAGTCTCACAACCATATAACTATCACTGTGATGTGAAACTAGGCTGTAAACTCACTCCAACTGTTTTTTTTATCTATGGAGCTGTACTTCTCCAGCTATCCTTAAAGACCCTTTCACACATAACACGATTGAAGCTGACTAGCTCACGAAGGAGGAATTGCATGCCACTCATGCAAAATTGGAGCCGCACTCAAACCCCTCATACAGCAGTCGCCACATCCATTTGGACACAGCACATGCGCTCTATTTTTGTGTGCTGCTCGCACCGGAAACACATTCGAACGGCGTGCAAGATGAGGTCACACTGCCATTTGATCGTGTTCGCAGCATCCACATGGAATGTCATATGCAGGTCTGACACATCATGCCGCAGCATGATATGCTGCATAAAGTCATTGGCCATGTTGAATTGTGGCCGAATGATGCGATCAAGGCAGCCTTCACACCAGCGGCCGACATTCGGCGAATGCCGTACGAGTACTCATTCGACCCACTCTCGACTGGCATCGGCGGGAGTCCAGGTTCCACCCACGAACATCCAACACCACTCATGGACCACTTAGAAAAGGTGGGGCCATTCCCAGCATGAAAATAGAGTGCAGGCAGACCATTTTCGAGCTAGATGTGCGAATGGCCCCACCTTTTTAAAGTGCCCCATGAGTGTGTTACCACACAAATGGCGTGGGACTGTGCGTGTGCCCCACCATCACCACAAATGGCATGCGAGTGGGCAGTGTGCCCCCCGCAACACAAGTGGTGTGTGTGAGTGTGTCGTGTGCCCCCCCCCAGGTGGCCGGCGTGTGATCGACGCCTAGCACAGTGCGCATATGGATGGCTGGCATGTCCATGCCGGAACAGCTGACCGCTGTGTGCAATGCACATGTGTGGGTGGGCTCTCATGCTCTCATGATTTGCTGATAATTACGTACAAACAAGATCACAGCCACTTCTCAGCGCACATGGCACGGTGTGACCTGTGTTATCAGCCGGCCAGGCTAATGTCACTCCCACCACGGGGAAAGGCGTGAACACATTCATGTGTGATCACTTTGCTCATACTGCCGTGGACACAGTGGGCATGTCAGCTGAACGCAGTCCAGCGGCTCACTGTCAGCTGCAAGTGTCAGAGTGCACACAGCGTGTTAAACACAGAGAACAGAGAAGGGGAGGCAAATAAATAATCTATACAATAAATAAATACATATTTACATAACAAATACACAAGACAGGACAAAGGGTCAGAGGTTGAGACTTTTTTCTGTGAACTCTGAGTTGTTCCAGAGTTGTTCCAGGCGTGTCAGCAGCAAGCAGCAGGTGCCCACTGGTCCCAGGTGGGGAACACATTATATGACATATATATTGTGACATGCAGAATCACATCTCACGACACTCTCCTCACATGGAAATAAATAAAACCACATATCACATCTGCAGCACGTTGGCAGCGAATGCCTCAGAGCACACTGGACAGAGGGACTCACGGAGCAGGCTGATGTATATGGGTGCAACAGGTCAGTCATGTAACAAATAAAAGGCAGTAAAAGTCAGCCACGTCAGTTCATTACTTCCTTGTTCCCTCATTATTTTGTGCTTACAATTTTTCATTGATTTATGTACATTTGCTGCTGCTGTTTGTGCACGATGTGGTATCACACCTTCCGCGTGCTCGCACTGTGTTCATGCGTGCGCATGCTAGTGTCCATGAAACCATCGCCGTGCGATCATTCACGCCTGTCCGACCGTGTGTCCCTCCCAACAGCAGGTGCAATGTTTTGCGGCTCCCCAGTTTGTTTGTTTGTTTTTTTTTTGTTTTTTTGCCCTTTTTTGGCTGGTTTGTGCTTCTTTCGTCCAACTTTGTGTCATGTATGAAGAGGCTCTACCTTTACTGTATTATTTGCCAGCTGTGTCTCATATCTATTACCTTGACAGACAGGTTTTTCTAAAACAAATTGTTAATGTAAAACGTACACTGATTAAACAGCCATCTTAGTCATCAAAACATCTTTCAGGCTCCATTTTCTCAAGATTTTGAGGTACATAGTTCAAAGTTTATTTTCCAGAAGATTTGGGTATGTAAATTACGATAGACATTCATGAAATCTGAGCTATCCAACAGTTTTTATCTCCCGCTGGACGAAGGCCCGAAGAGAGATTACGTCATGGCAATTTCCGTCTGTCTGTTTGTCTGTCTTATCTGTCTGTCTGTCCATCGATCCATCCCAAAAATGGTATAAACATTCTGAAATTAACTCACATTTTCTGCAATCATTGTACAAGTCCGTGTTATAGGTTGATGATGCACATATTGTCATGTCATTCGAGTTGGGCCCATTTTATCAGCGTTATAGCCCTTGATTAACAAATCTCCACTCTGTTAGTTTCATGAGTGGGTACCTGCATTCTGAAATCAACTCTTCTCACATTTTTAGGAGGAATTTCGTGTAACTTGGTACAAGCACAAGTACTTGTTATAGGTTGGTAATGTGCACATTATCATATCGTTTGAGTTCAACCCACTTTACCAGAGTTCTGGTCCTTGATTACAAATCTAGATTCCGTCAGTTTCACGAGTGAGTGACTGCATTCTGAAATCAACTCCTCTCACATTTTTAGTTGGAATTTTTGGAAACTTCATGCAGTTAGGTTGTCAATATGCATATTGTAAATTGTACAAGATTGACACACTTTGGTAGAGTTATGGCCCTTGATTAACAAGCCTTGACACTGCCAGTGTCACAGTGTCATGAGTTTGTGTCTGCTTTCTGATATCAGCTATCACATATCTTGAAATGTTATCAAAATGTAGCAAGCACAACAAGTGCTTGCTACATTTTGTGCTCTCACAGCACCCTTGTTTATTTTGGTTTGGGTTTTCTTAAGAGTTGCACAACCAAGTACAGCACCAGCTACCTTCAGTAATACTTAGTGGATTGATCTTTTACGTACATTCTGGGCAGAAATGCACTCCAGTGAAAATGGCTAAAATCAAATTTGAAAGAAAAAAAAAGGTACTTTTAAGTGGCAGATGCAGATAGTTGAGATGTCTTGAATGATAAGTGCCTCAACAGCAAAAACACATTCATGTTTTTCCTTACATTTTAAGTCCTATATAAAGCCTGGGGCATATATTGAAATTACGTTGTTTTTTTTTTTTCTTTCGCAGGGCATCTTTGTCTTCTGTCTGGTGTGGTCAGTGGGTGCCAGCTCTGATGACCCAGGCAGAGAAATGTTTGATGCTCTAGTCAGAGAAATAATCAATGGCCCCTTGACTGAGGAGACCCGAACTAACCATGGTATTCTGGCCACAGTACAACCTCCATCTAAAAAACTGACTGTGCCTTTACCTACTGAGGGAACAATTTACCAGTATCATTTCATTAAAGAGGTAGGCACCTGACAAGTAGAACTGGAGCTATATATTCCTATTACACACTTAACAGACACTTTTCAAATTATTATTATTATTTTTTATTATTATTTATTTATTTTTGCTTTGCAAAATGTTTTCTTTGAATATGTGTCTTAATCCTTGGAGTCCAAAGGGTATTTTCTTGATTTTACCATATCTTTTAAGGTAACTGTATATATCATGTCCATATGTTGCATATCAAAATGTTCAGAATAACCTCAGCTTTGTGAATGTGAGACTTATATCTGTATAGAACACTGTTTCAAGGTGTAATGTGGCTCTAAATCTGCAAATTTGAAATGCATTTTTACCCGAGGGCAAAATATGGCCATCGGTTATTGTGAAGGCCTTGCGTCTGTCTATCCATCTGCCTGTTGCTCACCATAAGTCCAGTCCTATTATGGCCAGGGTCTTCAAATTCACAGGGAATATTCTTTGAACACAGACCTTCGTCAGGGTCAAAGATGGCTAACTTTGACCAATTTTAAGAGGTCAAAAGGTCAGATTCTTTTTCCTATTGTTATATGGCCAACAGCGTAAGTCCATTTCTATTACTGCCAGGATCTTCAAATTCACAGGGAGCATTCTTGGGACACAGACCTTTGTCAAGTTCAAAGATGGCTAACCTTGACCAATTTAAAGAGGTCAAAAGGTCAGATTCTTTTTCCTATTGTTATATGGCCAACAGCGTAAGTCCATTTCTATTACTGCCAGGATCTTCAAATTCACAGGGAGCATTCTTGGGACACAGACCTTTGTCAAGTTCAAAGATGGCTAACCTTGACCAATTTAAAGAGGTCAAACTGTCACATTCTGGTTCCTATTGTTATACTTATATGGCCGAAGGTATTTTAGCACTGCGTTATATTTAGTAATTCTTCAAATCTTTCATAACACACCTTTATTCATGTGGACAAACTGTTGTGGTGTTAGAAATGGGTTTACCAAAGTCTTTGGCTCTCAAACAAAGTGTTATATATGAAAAAAATAGTTAGATTCTAATATATGTCCAAAAGGAAAATGTGTGATTTTACATTTTGAGTGAACATGGTCTCAGTCAGTCTAGATTCCCAAATTTGTCTGATTTAATAAAATGACAAGAGTCACCAATTATTAATTCATTCATTCATGCATTCATTCACTCACTCACACTACTTTGCTTATTTCATAATTTATTTTATTTTAATTTATTTCATTCGCTGATGTTCACTTTTATACCATAATTAATGGAGAGGCATTTGTCATCATTTTGAAATAGGATGACTTATATGCAGTCACTTTTGTCCAGCACAGAAACAAACTAATTAAAATAAAACAGATGTTTTGTTCTGTGCATCACACGTCTGGAGTCAGTGTTCACATTATGCCTTGTTGGGCTGTTTGTATACTTCACAAAAATAAATAAATAAAAATGAAAGCACTTACCAGGTTATCAAGATGTAAAAGAAGTCCATAAGAAGTATTAGTCCATAGGAAATATAAGTTCATAAGCAGAATACGTCCATGTCTCACTGATGTTTCACTTTAAATCCATAGCCATAAATTGATATGATACTGATGAAACAATGAAATAAGTAATTAAATAACAAAAAATGTGTAATTAAAACTTTTTTTTGCTCATAATTAAAGGTTTTTGTGCAGCACCCCCATGACCCTTAATTATAGTGAGTATTGATGGATGGATGGATGTCATTTGGTCATTATCTAATATGTGCAAATATACTAAAATTGTGCAATTTCTGCAGTGGTTAAAGTGTTTTCTTCAGGGGGTGTGCTAGAGAATGTCTGAGGAGGAAAGAGTCAGAGCAGGGCTTGGACAACAGAGTCCAGGGAGCTATAGTGGCAGCAAGGTGTTTAGGACCTGGGCTTCTCAAGAAAAGAAGCTGTTACACAGTCTGACAGATCTGCTCCTAAAGCCCCTTTCACACTGGCGTATTCATAGACTGCTTATTGTGACGTATCGTCTATGCCGAGTTGAGCAGCTCTCCACCCACTTTTAGCAGCTCTACATCGAGGTTTTGCTTCCTATGCAGCAGTATGTTGAGGGCTACGCGCGTAGGACAGAAGAAATTAAACATGTATAATTTTCTTCAGCATAGAGCACTGGACACAGTTTTAAGCAGGTCTGCGCAGCACAGCGTTACTGCATGCAAGTCTGTGCAACACGGCGCTCCTGTACACCTCCAAACACTGAGTGCTGCATCCAGAATGATTCAGCTGAAAAACATGATCACATGATCACACAGCCCACAGTGCCTTTGTGTGCTGAGAACAGCGAATCGAACCTCACCTCAGAAATCTAGAAACAGCAGGTCGCTCGCTCTTTCTCTCTGTCGTGCTCTCTCATGCTGTCTGTCTCTATCTCTCCCTCTGTTGCTCTCTCCCTCACTCTCTCTCTCTTTGTTGCCCCCCCGTGTTTGAAAAGTGGCCGCACAAGGGTTAATATTAAGTAAATAAACCACCCCATGCCATTTTTCTATGCACCTCTACCTGTATAATAATATATTTAAAAAATTGGAAAATGGTCATTTTTGACCCTGTGACACAAATTCCCCCCACCTCACGACGCATGACCACGATGTACTTTTCAATAAGATTGGTTTTGCTGCTGTAAGATCTACAATGTAGGGACAATAATACTGTATTTGTTTCTATGAGATCCATAATGTAGAAACATGCATTAGATTTCAATTTATTTCAGTTTCAGTCTGTTTCATTTTATGTAGCGCCAAATCACAACAAAGATGACTCAGCACGCTTCACATGAGTAAGGTCTAACCTTACTAACCCCTAGAAAAGCACACAGGTGACAGTGGTAAGGAAAAACTCTCTCTGATGATATTGAGGAAGAAGCATAAAGCACACCAGACTCAGAGGGGTGACCCACTACTTAGGCCATTCTAACAGTTACTAGGTTTTTACAAAGTTTTACAGTAAAGCAAACACTCACGTGTTTCCAATTAGGTGTTCTTTGAACATTCATCAACTTTCCCAGTCTTTTGTTGCCCTGTCCCAACTTTTTTGAAAAGTGTTGCAGGCATCCATTTCAAAATGAGCAAATATTTGCACAAAAATAATACAGTTTCTCAGTTTGAACATTAAATATCTTGTCTTTGCGGTGTATTCAGTTGAATATATACTCAACAAAAATATAAACGCAACACTTTTGGTTTTGCTCCCATTTTGTATGAGATGAACTCAAAGATCTCAAACTTTTTCCACATACACAATATCACCATTTCCCTCAAATATTGTTCACAAACCAGTCTAAATCTGTGATAGTGAGCACTTCTCCTTTGCTGAGATAATCCATCCCACCTCACAGGTGTGCCATATCAAGATGCTGATTAGACACCATGATTAGTGCACAGGTGTGCCTTAGACTGTCCACAATAAAAGGCCACTCTGAAAGGTGCAGTTTTGTTTTGTTTCATGCAGTGCAACACATCTCCTTCGCATAGAGTTGATCAGGTTGTCAATATTGGCCTGTGGAATGTTGGTCCACTCCTCTTCAATGGCTGTGCGAAGTTGCAACGACGAACTGGAGTCAGGTCGAGACCCCGATGAGGATGACGAGCATGCAGATGAGCTTCCCTGAGACGGTTTCTGACAGTTTGTGCAGAAATTCTTTGGTTATGCACACCGATTGTTTCAGGAAGCTTTCCGAGTAGCTGGTCTCAGACGATCTTGGAGGTGAACATGCTGGATGTGGAGGTCCTGGGCTGGTGTGGTTACACGTGGTCTGCAGTTGTGAGGCTGGTTGGATGTACTGCCAAATTCTCTGAAACGCCTTGGAGATGGCTTATGGTAGAGAAATGAACATTCAATACACGAGCAACAGCTCTGGTTGACATTCCTGCTGTCAGCATGCCAATTGCACGCTCCCTCAAATCTTGCGACATCTGTGGCATTGTGCTGTGTGATAAAACTGCACCTTTCAGAGTGGCCTTTTATTGTGGGCAGTCTAAGGCACACCTGTGCACTAATCATGGTGTCTAATCAGCATCTTGATATGGCACACCTGTGAGGTGGGATGGATTATCTCAGCAAAGGAGAAGTGCTCACTATCACAGATTTAGACTGGTTTGTGAACAATATTTGAGGGAAATGGTGATATTGTGTATGTGGAAAAAGTTTTAGATCTTTGAGTTCATCTCATACAAAATGGGAGCAAAAACAAAAGTGTTGCATTTATATTTTTGTTGAGTGTAGGTTGAAGAGGATTTACAAATCATTGTATTCTGTTTTTATTTACATTTTTCACAACGTCCCAACTTCATTGGAATTGGGGTTGTATGTACAATGACAAATAAAGGAAATTATTATTATTATTAAGCAGGTATAGAAAATTAATGTATTACTTAATATTTTTAACGGAATTTTTAAGATTTTTTTTTTTTTTGCCTTTGAAGAAAGACAATATTTGACTGCTTTTGGCATAAATAGACATCAATGTTGTCTCATGGGTGTAACAGCAAATTCGGTATAAACTGTCGCTGCAAACAATATGTGGCATCAGACTAGGTACACATTGTCATTGGTGACAGTTTATGCAGGGTGACTGTCTGTCCTTATTTAGTGCTACAATCCAACTTTCCAGTTTCTATTGTTTTTTGCAGGGTCCTGGCAGGTGGGAGTTGTGGACACATGAGCTGAAGTGCATTCAACCCTTAAAAAAAGACATGCAGTTCAATGAGATAATTGTCCCCACGGAGAACACTGTGCGCTACATGGCTCTGATGGAACTCCTCATCACCCATCAAAAGCCCACGATTTTCATCGGCCCAACGGGTACTGGCAAGAGTGTTTACATTACGGTAAGAAGTGGAATCTGTACATACGGGTTATCGTGATTGGAAAGCAGAAATGTTTTTAAGCTCAACTGAAGAGTCAAATATGAAACATTTACACATTCCAGGGGTATGATATGCATCTTTCAAACAATAAAGTCATGATTTTTACCTATCATCTGCTGATTTTGCCAAATACTTTTTCGACTTTTATAAAGAGTTTTTTTATAGCCGGATGATCTGATGTTCCACAGGTGAATCCACAGGTGTTGTCTACATGGCCGTAACAAAATGACCCAGGGATTAATGTTCTCTGTCCCTATGACGGATTCCATCATTTGGGCTGCCAAAGGCAGGGACACATGCGCAGTGCATTTAAAATGTTCAAAAATCAATTTTTACAGGGATTAAAGTTCTCCATCGCTATGACTGATTTCTGTCAATTGGAAGAAAGGCAGGGTTCACATTGACTTCCTGATTGAAAATCAAGGTTGGACGCAAGATATAACATTTGCCGCTTTCCAGGGACATGCGCTGAGTTCAAAATGTTCAAAAAACGATTTTTAGAATAACATTTCCGTTTTGTTTTTTTTTGTTGTTGTTTGTTTGTTTTCTCCTCGCTGCTGTCAGCTAGTCCCTGTATCTGGTCTTTTGTGTCCTGTTTGCACTCTGTAGGAGGAGGAGAGGGCAGTGTGTTTGAATGTAGATGTCTCACAACATTGTGATGACACGGCGAGCAGAGTGTAGAGATTTATAAACATATTTTTTTACTTTTCTTTCAAAGTCTGCTCCGAGTGTCTCTGTGAGTGTCCTTGCTGTGGATAAATTAAAAACACAGCTGCAGACCTGCTTTTTTTTTTTTACCCAAAATATGTCTAAAAACTTTTTGAGGAGGGCATGACGTAAAATGTGCTCATAAAACCTTACCTCTCAGGTTGCACTTTCTACATAAATACACAAATTCTTGATTGTTGCTCCTCAGAGATGGGAAACCAGGGGTGTAACCAAATGGAAAGAGGGTGTTGTGGGGAGACGTGCGCCCTCCACAACACCAACACAACAATAAGGTCTACTTTTGAAGACATTTTTCTTACTACTACTAATAATAACAATAATAATAATAATAATTTTAACAACTAAAATGTTTAAATCATGTTTTACTACAGTTCTGGACTAAGTTTAATTGATGAGCCATATAAAAATAGTTTCATTAATTTAACATTTCTGCATAACTAAAGTGGGATGTTTGGGGTTCTAGCTTTAAAATCAGGTCAGTTAGGATGACAGTGTTGGGAAGGTGTCGTAGCACGGACCCACAACAGGGGGCGCAAATGAACGGACAATGAATAAGCCAAAAAGGTAACAATTTAATGTTGCGATAATACACAACGAAACGTACTGTAATCTGCACAGTCAATTTAACACCAGGTGACGTGTGGGCAGGCTCGAAGATAGAAGACCCCCGACGAGAGAGAAGCCGCGTCCCACACGGCTTCCACCACCAACGGTCTGAAGAACACCGGAGCCGCCAAGTCCCGAGTCCCCAGGTGGCCTCTGTCTTCGGCTGTCGACCCTGGTACTGCTGGCAGAAAGCAGAAATATGATGAGTGAGTGTGAGTCCGCACACTCAGTAAATCCACAGTTAACGAGGGAGGAAGCGCCTCCACCTCCAAGCACACACTCGTGCAGCTCCTGTTTGAGCACTTATCTGGATGGGAGCTGTTGCGAAGCCGTCGCTGAACACCTCAAACGCCACCTCCACAGACGAGTCTCACCGATAGGAAAACGGCTGCAAAGAAGAGTTTAGACAGATACACAGTCTTAACTTCACAGAGAAATTACCTTGGTAATGGTAGTCGATTTCTCGGCGGGGAGGTGGAGTTGCAGTTCGGCTTTTATGGTGGTGATGATGAACGAGTGACAGCTGGTGCAGAGGATGAGTGACAGCTGTCACTTCTTCTGGGTCTAGCGCCCTCTCGTGCTTGGAGCCCGCACTCCAAGCAGGGCGCCCTCTGGTGGTGGTGGGCCAGCAGTACCTCCTCTTCAGCGGCCCACACAACAGACAGAAGCCAAAAGGATGAAAATTATTACGCCTCTTGTGCTTATTAATCTTATCAGACAAATATGTAGGTTCTGATATCAATTTTGGTTAAATGAAAAAAGAAATGGTGAAAATGTGCAAAAGAAAATACAGCCCACATTAAGCAGTACAACTAAATTGGGGGGGGTCTGGTTGAGAAAATAGTCATCAAAAAACCCTCCAGAATGCATCCCTGGACATTAAAACCCCCAAATTTTCTAACCCCCTGCTGACAAAGGTCCACTTTCACTAGTGAAGAACCCACCATCCCCATTTCAGATTCTGGCTATAGACCTGAGATTTTAACTGGTATTGAATTAAGTAAAAGCTGTAGAAAAGCTGTCCCCTTAAAATGTGTTTTTTTTCTTCTGAAGTATTTAAATAATGTGTAGGTTAAAGCCTTTCTATAATATGATGTCTTTCTGTAATATGATGCACCACCTTCTTTTACCTTAAACACGAGGACACGATCGCAAAAGGGTTTCTATGAAAAAAGTAGATGGTGACCAGCTTATGATTTGGCCATGAAAAAAAAATATCAGTATGTGTATTAGCCAGTACAGTTACACTGCCTATTTTGACATCTGCACAAAGCAGGTCCTGTTGGCCATGCAATTTTCTTTTAACAATGGAACCGTAGTGCAAAATTCAAGCATTTAGTAGTATCACTTGTACATACAATTTAAGCTTTTAAGGACACAGGAAAGGTGTAACTTTATATGCACTTTTATTGGTACTGTTTATTTATTATCTTAAATGTGACCAAAATTTGAAAGCAAACACTGTGTAAATAATTATTCAATGAATGAACACATTTATTACACATTTGTAAATAAAATTTAGACCATTAAAATCAGGTATCCCCACCTTGACAACAAGTGGAGAGACAGAGGAAAAACAAACAATGTGGTCGTGTACTCAGTACTCCCATCATATTCAAGTATATTGATATTTCAGTTATGAATGAATGTCTTTCAGTATACTTGACAAAGTCAGTTCATGAAACAATTTATTGGCATATGTAATTTTATGAGTGTGTTATCTATTAATTTCATTATAATATGCAGTATAAAATATAATATACATCCACATTGTGAAATTTGACGGTAATCTGTGCTTGTATTTTCTTGCGCTCTTCCTTTGTTCAGGACTTCTTATTGAATTGTCTGGAGAAGAATGTATACAGTCCATTATTTATCAACTTTTCAGCACAAAGTACAGCAGCGCAGACCCAAAACATTATTTTATCCAAGCTAGACAAGCGATGCAAAGGAATATTCGGGCCTCCTATGGGGAAGAAAATGGTAATTTTATGATATTCATCTTGTCATATTTATTTGCTCAGTGTTCTTTTCCAAGACTGTAACACGTAACAGTAATGTTATATATAAAAATCCATTTTTGAATGTGTACATCATTTTTGTTTTCATTGTGTGTGTCATCAGGTTGTATTTGTGGATGATGTAAACATGCCAGCCAGAGAAGTTTATGGTGCCCAACCCCCCGTGGAGCTTCTGCGCCAGTGGCTGGACCACTGGAATTGGTATGACCTGAAGGACTGCAATATGATCAAACTAGTGGACATCCAAATAATATGTGCTATGGGACCACCTGGTAAGTCCGGTCTTGGTGTCTTGGCTTGATAAATCCTTCCATTGAATAACACAGACACTGAAGAACTTGATGGTGAGGAATCTATTGTTGCTACAACATCTTCAGAGCATGCAACAATTAACCTCAGTGACATGTTTGTCAGTTTTTCAGAGACAGATGGGTACAAATTTGAGGTTCTGTATTGCACGATCTAAATTGCATGGTGCAAATCTAATTGGGGTGTGTCTGGGTGCACATTGCTCTGTAGAGGATGCATATTCTGAGCACATAAACTAATCAAACATTGGAATTAATTATATATTTTGTGCACATAGTCAAATAATCTTTTTCCTCCTCACAGCAGAACTCTGCATCAGCCACAAAGGGAAAAACCGGTTCAACCCTGCACACACCGTTAACACTATGTGTAACACTATGTAACTATGTGCTGTGATACACAAACTCTTTATAAACACTAATCTCACACTCTAACATTAACAGAAAAAGAAATCAGCCTCAGCATCAGCCCCCTGATTCCTTTCATTCTGTCAATAATTGTGCTACATGGCAGAGTGTGTGTGGATACTAGTACCAAGAACAAAAATCAGAGCACTAAATCACAGTAACATGAACAGTCAGCTGAAACGTATTCACTTAGAATCACAAATATTTTTGACATTGATCAAGTTTCATGTAATTTTAGCTACCAGAGCATATTTAAGTTGAAAGCAAGCAGTGAATATAAGACTGGGGTGCAGAGTTTCAGCTTTAATTTGTGGACCTTTACTCCATTATGTTGTGATAGAAACAAAAAAAAAAAACATTGACAGCATCTAAGTATGTGTGCATCTACTATGTTTGATGTCAGTGTCCCAGACCAGTTGTTTGGGGGGTTTTCACCTCTGTCTGTGCTTGTTGCTTAGGTGGTGGGAGGAACACTATCACACCTCGTTATCTACGCCACTTCAACGTGATTACCATCAGTGATTTTAATGAAAACACCATGAAGACAATTTTTTCCAGAATCGTAGACTGGCATTTCACCATACGGTAACTGTAGTGCATGCATTTTTAGGAATGTTGGTTCAAAGTAGTAATCAAATTTTCCTTCCAGGTCACATTAAAAACAATCAGTTAAATTCTAATGGAAGAAGGTGTTGGTTTTACTTTCAGTTTTATTGACATTTTGACATATTGTGTCAATGCATTGTAGAAAATTATTCTAACATAACCTAATGCCACTGAAAATACTGTCACAGATTGAGTATTCACAAATCATCACCCTCCACTTTGTGAAATTGGCACAGGAAAAGTAAAAGTAATTGATATCACTCCTCCGCTGGCCAAAGGCTCGAAGGGAGATTATGTCATGGCGATTTCCATCCATCCGTCTGTCTGTCTTTCCTTCCATCCGTTCCAAAAAGCATAGCATACTGAAATTAACTCCTCTCACACTTTTAGGGGGAATTTCATGAAATTTGCTACAAGATCTAGGTTGGTAAAATGCATATTTTCATATCATTCCAGTTGGGCTCATTATACTAGAGTTATGGCCCTTGATTAACAAATCTACACTCTGTCAGGTTCATGGTTGGGTGCCTGCATTTTGAAATGCTTGTTACAACTTTGTACAAATCCTTGTTACTTCACACCCCGGAGGGGGAGTGAAGTATTGTTTTTAGTGGCTCTGTGTGTCAGCTTGTGTGTGTGGCCACATTTGGTAATACATGCAATGGAGTGTAACTAGCCAATCGAAACCACAGATATGTATGTATTACCGGACCAGTAGCTGAATTGGAAAATTGAAAATTGACCAAAAAAAAAAAAAAAGACAAAAAAAAAAAGATTTTTTTTTCACCCTAAAATTAAATAATAATAATAATAATTTTTACTTATATTTTTTGAGGGATAATAGTGGATCAATCCATATGCAGTGCATCCAGAGAGTATTTGTAGCACTTCACTTTTTCCACATTATGTTAAGTTACAGCCTTATTCCAAAATGAAATTAATTCATTTTTATTCCTTCAAAATTCTACTCACAATACCCCATAATAACAACATGATTTTTTTTTTTACATTTTTGCAAATCTATTAAAAATAAAAAATACAAAAAAATTAAGAAACCACATAAGTATGGCAGGAATTACAGCCTCAAGTCTTCTCGAATATGATGCAACAAACTTGATGCACCTGTCTTTGGGGAGTTTTGTCCATTTTTCTTTGCAGCACCTCTCAACCTGCATCAGATTGAATGGGGAGCTTCAGTGCACAGTCATTTTCAGATCTCTCCCGAGAAGTTCAGGTCTTGGTTCTGGCTGGGCCACTCAAGGACAAAAGATGAACCTGTCTCTGAAGATATTTCTGTGTATTGCTGCATTCATCTGCCCCTCAGTCCTAACTAGTCTCCCAGTTCCTGCCACTGAAAACATCCCACAGCATGATGCTGCCACCGCCATGCTTCACTGTCAGGATGGTGCCAGATTTCCTCCAAGCACGGTGCCTGGCATTCACATCAAGGAGTTCAATCTTTGTCTCATCAGACCAGATAATTTTGTTTCTCATGGTCTGAGAGTCCTTCAGGTGCCCTTTCACAAACGGGCTGCCATGTGTCTTTTATTAAGGAGTAGCTTCCGTCTGGCCACTGTGCCATACAGGCCTGATTGGTGGATTACTGTAGAGATGGTTGTCCTTCAGGAAGGTTCTCCTCTCTCTATAGAGGAATGCTGGAGCTCTGACAGAGTGACCCTCGGGTTCTTGCTCACCTCCCTGACTAAGGCCTTCCCCCCTGATTGCTCAGATCAGACGTGTGGCCAGCTCTAGGAAGAGTCCTGAAGAGGCCACTGTGGTCATTGGGACCTTCAATGCAACAGAAATGTTTCTGTCCTCTTCCCCAGGTTTATGCCTTGAGACAATCCTGTCTCAGAGGTCTACAGACAATTCCTGTGACCATGCTTTGTTTGTGCTCTGACATGGACTGTCAACTGTGGGATTTGTAAAGGTCTGTGCCTTTACAAAACATGTCCCATTAACTGAATTTGCATCCATCCATCTGCATCGCTCAAAGCGCATTACAAATAATGCCTCACATTCACCCCGATATGAGGGTGCTGCCATACAAGGTACTCACTACACACCCGGAGCAATCAGGCTGGGATTTGAACCGAGGATCCTCTGGTCTCAAGCCCAATGTTTTAACCACTAGACCATCACCTCCACTCCCAAGGATGATCAATGGAAACAGGATGCACCTGAGCTCAGTTTTGAGCTTCATGTCAATGGCTGTGAATACTTATGTACACGTAATTTCTTAGTTTTTACTTTTAATACATTTGCAAAAATGTATGTACATGTAATTTCTTAGTTTTTACTTTTAATACATTTGCAAAAATCTTAAAAAAAAACCTTTTCACATTGTCATTCTGGGGTATTGTGTGTAGAATTTTGAGGGCAAAAGTGAATTTCATCCATTATTGAATATAAGGCTGTAACATAAAATATGGAAAAAGTGCTGTGCTGTGAATACTTTCTGGATGCACCGTATGTATACAATTGTTTTATGAATGTATAGTTAGTATGATTGTACAATTGTAATCAGTTCATCATTCATAAACCAGTACTTATGTGATAGGACAGTTTACATGAGTTATATTTGTGCCAGAATGACCATTGGTGATGAAAGTTAAATTTAATATAAAGAAGAAAATTTGAACATCAGATAAGAAAATTTTCACAGAATATCTCATAATTGCCATATCCGTTAGTTGTGTGAATGGGATGAAGTCTGCTTTCTCTGATTGCCTTGTTATAGATTGATAGCATGCATATTGTTATATTGTACAAGACTGACACATACACCATACACGATCTTTGTATTATAAAATAATATTGCACCGATTAAGTTAATTTTCCTTCTTGTTGCATGAAGGGGTACACCATCAGACAAATACAACTTATTACTAATACTTCGGTATGACTTATTAACATACAGTCCTTCTAAAATAATTGTTAGTACAAACATACTGAAGCATGTCTGTTTTCCATGTACAGTTTTTAAACAAGTGTACTCTGAGAGCACATGGCAAATGCTGCTTTAGTAGCAGTGCTTGCTAGATTCTGATAACATTTCAAGGAATTGTATCAAGTTTCTTGAAATTCTTTCTAAAAATGTGAGAAGAGTTTATTCAGAATTCAGGCACCATCTGATGAAACTGGCAGTGTCTAGGTTTGTTAATCAAGGGCCATAACTCCTGTAAAATGGGCCCAACTTGAATGATATAATAATATGCATATTCCCAACTTTTGGTATTGTCAAGGTTTATTAATCAAGGGCCATAACGCTGTCAAAATGTGTCAGTCTTGTACAATATTACAGTATGCATATTGACAACCTATAGCAAAGAACTGCATGAAGTTTCCCAAAATTCCTACTAAAAATGTAAGAGGAGTTGATTTCATTGCAGGCACTCACTCGTGAAACTGACGAAGTCGAGATTTGTAATCAAGGGCCAGAACTCTGGTAAAGTGGGTCGAACTCGAACAATATAATAATATGCATATTAACAACCTATAGCAAGGACTTGTACAAAGTTTCACAAAATTCCTGCTAAAAGTGAGAGAGGAGTTGATATGCCCTTTTTGCAATGGATGGGCAGACAAACAGACAGACAGATGGAAATCCCAGGTGGCGTAATCCCCCTTGGGCCTTCGCCAGCGAGGGATAAAAAGGACTTAAGAAAATTTTGAAAAAATTCTTTGTCCAAGCTAGATAAATCCTTCAGAGGGAGGCTAATAAATTTGTACGCATATCTAGGTGAGGTAAGCATTCAGTGTAATTAAATGTTTGAAAACTGTACATTATTTACTGTATTTATACTTCAAACACTGCGTTTACAAGTTCATTAATGTTGTACGAAGCAGTAAACTGCTTCTTGTCACTGAAATCTAAATGTGAAATGTAATTAAATGTTCGAAAACGCTGCACATTATTTATTTATTTATAATGTATAAATCACATTAGTGATGAGAAGCTAACAAACAAAATGTTACTAAATGTTAAGCTCAACAACCTCAAGCATACGAGGTGCATTCTAATTAAAGGATTCAAAACTCTGCACTTGCCTTGCTGACCTGCCATTGCTGTTCTTGTTGTCTCACACTGTACAAGCAAGTGTTGTATGGAGAAATATGAAAGTTATATTTCAGCTTGAGAGCATGATTTCTTAAATTTACTTGCTCTCAAAGACACAGAACATCTCTCTCATTCAGTTCTATTTTTAATGGCATTTGGCATCTGGCTTAATGATGCTTTTCTTCCACCCTCTGCTCTGAGTACCTCATTCAGTATATTTATAAACACATTCCAATAAGTTTTGATATTATACTGTAGCTACTTGAAATCAAGGAATCTTTTTGTGCTCACTGTACAGTAGCAGCTTGTCACACATGTAGACACTGCCATCTTGTGGCCATAGATGATAATGCAGTGTTTTTTAATGTATCAAGTCACTTTGGAATATATGTTGTCCCAAACTAGTTTGATACAAGTACAGGTGAGGGAAAGATAAGTATTTGAACACCCTGCGGTTTTGCATGTTCTCCCACTTAGAAATCATGGAGGGGTCTGAAACTTTCATCTTAGGTGCATGTCCACTGTGAGAGACATAATCTAAAAAAAAAAATCCGGAAATCACAATGTATGATTTTTTAATAATTTATTTGTATGTTACTGCTGCAAATAAGTATTTTGAACACCTACCAACCAGCAAGAATTCTGGCTCACACAGACCTGTTATTTTTTCTTTAAGAAGCCCTCTTATTCTGCACTCTTTACCTGTATTAATTGCAACTGTTTGAACTTGTTACCTGTATAAAAGACACCTGTTCACACACTCAATCAATCACACTCCAACCTGTCCACCATAGCCAAGACCAAAGAGCTGTCTAAGGACACCAGGGACAAAACTGTAGACCTGCACAAGGCTGGGATGGACTACAGGACAACAGGCAAGCAGCTTGGTAGAAGAGAACAACTGTTATGATTATTTATTAGAAAGTGGAAGAAACACAAGATGACTGTCATTCTCCCTCGGTCTGGGATTCCATGCAAGATCTCACTTTGTGGGGTAAGGATGATTCTGAGAAAGCTCAGAACTACACAGGAGGACCTGGTCAATGCACCTAAGATGAAAATTTCAGACCCCTCCATGATTTCTAAGTGGGAGAACTTTGAAAATCGCAGGATGTTCAAATACTTATTTTCCTCACTATCTATATATATGTGTGTGCGTGTGTGTGTGTATGTGACATATTGTCCAGTAAATACGGTAACTGAAATAAATCAACTGACCAGCCTTTTCATGTTTAGGTACGGATTCCCAAAAGCATTTTCTGGTCTAACCACTCAGATCGTTAACAGCACCATGTCAGTGTACCAGGAGGCATCTAAAAACCTGCTACCAACCCCAGCAAAGTCCCATTACCTCTTCAACCTGCGTGACTTTTCCCGTGTTATTCAGGGTGTATGCCTGTCTCGGCCAGAGACTGCAGATGAACCTTCTGCGATCAAAAGACTCTGGGTGCATGAGGTAATGTTTAACACAGCATAGTACAGCGGTTGAACATTGTAAATAACATAGTCCAAGTTATAATGCAATTTAATTGAATTCAGACTAAAATCATAGTCATTTTTCACCAATAACTTTGTCAGATAAATAAAATAAAAAATTTTTGCAACTTTTTTTTAGCACAAGCTGTATTTATATATTGTATCTTAACATGGTTAGGAAGAGGCTGTTGTGAATTAACTTTTGTGTCTATGAGTATGCTTGTGTCCCTTAAACATTATTGTCCAGTGTGGGGTGTCACAATAATTTTCAAGAACAGTATAATAAAGATTTGGATGCTAGGCTTACTTTATTTTTTATTTATTGTTTTTATTTAAATAATTATTCTTGTATTAAGGTTTGGTCATATTTGGCATTACATCTACTATATTTCTTGTGGCTTCTTTCACTTATTGTCTACCAAAGGGAATGACACAGTGATGGATCAAATTATTTGATCAGGTGGTCAGTAACATTTTCCTGCGGGTGTCATGCTAATGAGCTATTATGATATTTAACCCCTTAACGCCTATTGTCGCATACATGCTACAATATTTGACTCAAATATGCAACATACCAAATTGACCAGTATGCCTATTGTCGCAAATTTGCAACATACCATTATTATTATTATAACATTATAACATAAATTATTACCAAAATACCAAAATTACTATTTATTTTTTGTGCAAAAGTGTAATTAATAATCTCAACATTATTTACCATCTACTTAAAGGCAAAAACACACACAAAACATTTTTTATATACAGCTATATAAATTCAGGCGTTAAGGGGTTAAAAGCAAGGTTATAATGTGCTCTCTTTCATAATTCAGTATTAAAGGGGTTTGTTGTTGACTTTGTAAATACTGTATCTTTTTAGTAAATTAAGTGAAAATATTATAGCATGTTAAGGAGACTGTAAGTCTTATTGGTTGTTTCAACAAATGTCATTTATTTTTAAATTCCTCAGGTCCTGCGGGTATATTATGACCGCTTAGTCCAAGACACGGACAGGACATGGCTTGTGAACCATTTACAGGAGGTGACTGCAACTCATCTTAAAGAAGACTTCCATGAACTCTTTCATCATCTTGACCAGGACCAAGATGGAAAAGTCACTGACGATGACTTGCGTAGCCTTATGTTCTGCAATTTTCATGACCCTAAGGGTAACGACCGCAACTACCGTGAGGTGCACAACCTAGACCAGCTTCGACAGGTGGTGGAGTCCCACCTTGAAGAATTCAACAACATCAGCAAAACACCAATGAACCTGGTTCTTTTCCGCTTTGCTATTGAGCATGTGTGCCGCATTTCCCGCATCCTAAAGCAACCGAATGGCCATGCCCTCCTGGTGGGAGTCGTGGGAGTGGACGTCAGTCCCTTACTCGGTTAGCTGCTCACATGGCAGAAGCACAGCTTTTCCAGGTGGAAATCAGTAAAACCTATGGAACCACTGAATGGCATGATGACTTGAAGGCAATCATGAAGAAATCAACCCAGGACGAAGCTCATGGTGTTTTCCTGTTTACAGACACGCAAATCAAACAGGAGTCATTCCTGGAGGACGTTGGTAACCTGCTCAACACCGGGGAGGTAAAGGATCAAAATATATTTCAACTATGCTCAAGAATAAATGGACTGACTAGCGCATTACCTGTGGGGATCCATGGGCTCTAGATTGGGTAGTGTTTATAAAATAGGTAGCTAACATTTTTCAAGGGTGGTAATAAATTAAGCAAAGTTTCTATAATTATTTGGAATGGCATGTGAGTCCAGAATGCAGTTATCAACGGCCATTAATATCTGTAATTTCTCCAAAAATATTTGTTGTATCAATGTTCCATTTTGGTGGCGTTCATTCTTGAATCAATGAGGTGTGAGTCCAGAATTTAATTATCAACATCAATTGTTCACTGTTACCTAATATCCTTAATTTCTCCAAAAACATTAGTCCTGTCAACATTCCATTTTTGTGGCATTCATAGTAAAGGGAAAATGTCAGCTCTCCACAGTTTCTCCATGAGCGAAGACATACACAAGCATACATGTACACAGAGGCCACTTGGCTTTTAATTTATAGATAGAGGTAGCGTGTGGCCAGAAAAACATCTGTTCTAAAATGTTGAAGGATGTGTTTTGTTTGTTATTGCTTGCATTCTGTTTAATATATCACACCTGCTGATTATCATGTTATTCTGTGGTTTCTTTTCTAGGTACCGAACCTGTTTGCAGTTGATGAGAAGCAGGAAATCTGTGAGCGGATGCGTGTTTTGGACAGGCAACGTGAACGTGAAAAACAAACAGATGGCAGCCCCTTGGCACTTTTCAACATGTTTTTAGATCGTTGTCGCACACAACTACATGTTGTGTTAGCAATGAGTCCTATTGGAGATACCTTTCGGAGCCGCTTGAGACGTTTTCCTGCACTCATTAACTGCTGCACCATTGACTGGTTCCAGGTGTGTAAGTTCCAGTTGCCATACAGTGTTGTTATTACAAATCAGATATACAGTGCATGAGTTACTGAAATATTTATGTTATTATTTGAGTGACTATCAAAATTCGAAGAAGTGTTTTTGTTTTAGTTCTAGTTCTATGCCCAAAGCAGTCCCCCATAATCTGAATCTTTATAGGCTGGCGTTCTGTTCCATGGTTGCTAATAATACCTCTTTTAGACTCAAGCACAGAGTAGAATACCATGTGTGCATTAGCTCACACTACGCTTCATTCTTGGTCAGAGCTGGCCTGAGGATGCGCTGGAGGCAGTGGCCTGTCATTTCCTGGAAGAAATTGAGATGACGAATGAGATTCGAGTGGGCTGTATTGACATGTGCAAGTACTTTCACACATCAACCATTGAGCTGTCACACCGCTTCCTAAATGAGCTGGACCGCCACAACTATGTCACCCCAACGTCATACCTGGAACTCATTTCCACCTTCAAGACCCTGCTGAAGGCAAAAAGAGGGTGAGATCAATTATATGGGCACTTGCTTTAGACATTTAGTGAACATGTATTATGATACTGTTTTTAATGTTGTTCCATGCTTTCAACTTCTAAACACTTCTAAATCTCTACCTCTACTGGTGGTTGGCTCTCACTGCGGTATTGTATCACTTCCTGTTCCGGAGCACAGTGGTGTTTTGCTGTATCTGTTAGCTGTTTAATCTGCGCAGTTAGATTGATCTAGTTAACTAGATAACGATTTGTTTCACAGTGTAATCTTCACGTGCCTTAACTAAAGCACTCCCTCTGCTGAATCACCTCTAAATTATTTACACATTATTCACATTGCATGTTTTAGGAATCCGCTAGCTTAGCGCAGCTACTAGCTCTTAGCCAGTTTAGCATGGGGGCTTCTCCTGTCTCTCCCGCACTTTTCTGCTCTGGGTGTGAAATGTTTAATTATTCCTCGGCCTCCTTTAGCAGTAATGGTACTTGTAATAAGTGTAGCTTATTCTAGCTTTGGAGGCCAGGCTGGGCGAATTGGAGACTCGGCTCCGCACCTTGGAAAATTCTACAGCTAGCCAGGCCCCTGTAGTCGGTGCGGACCAAGGTAGCTTAGCCGCCGTTAGTTCCCTCCCGGCAGATCCCGAGCAGCCGGGAAAGCAGGCCGACTGGGTGACTGTGAGGAGGCAGTGTAGTCCTAAACAGAAGCCCCGTGTACACCGCCAACCCGTTCACATCTCTAACCGTTTTTCCCCACTCGGCGACACACCCACTGAGGATCAAACTCTGGTTATTGGCGACTCTGTTTTGAGAAATGTGAAGTTAGCGACACCAGCAACCATAGTCAGTTGTCTTCTGGGGGCCAGAGCAGGCGACATTGAAGGAAATTTGAAACTGCTGGCTAAGGCTAAGCGTAAATTTGGTAAGATTGTAATTCACGTTGGCAGTAATGACACCCGGTTACGCCAATCGGAGGTCACTAAAATTAATATTGAATCGGTGTGTAACTTTGCAAAAACAATGTCAGACTCTGTAGTTTTCTCTGGGCCCCTCCCCAATCGGACCGGGAGTGACATGTTTAGCCGCATGTTCTCCTTGAATTGCTATCTGTCTGAGTGGTGTCCAAAAAATGAGGTGGGCTTCATAGATAATTGGCAAAGCTTCTGGGGAAAACCTGGTCTTGTTAGGAGAGACGGCATCCATCCCACTTTGGATGGAGCAGCTCTCATTTCTAGAAATCTGGCCAATTTTCTTAAATCCTCCAAACCGTGACTATCCAGGGTTGGGACCAGGAAGCAGAGTTGTAGTCTTACACACCTCTCTGCAGCTTCTCTCCCCCTGCCATCCCCTCATTACCCCATCCCCGTAGAGACGATGCCTGCTCCCAGACCACCAACAACCAGTAAAAATCTATTTAAGCATAAAAATTCAAAAAGAAAAAATAATATAGCACCTTCAACTGCACCACAGACTAAAACAGTTAAATGTGGTCTATTAAACATTAGATCTCTCTCTTCTAAGTCCCTGTTAGTAAATGATATAATAATGGATCAACATATTGATTTATTCTGCCTTACAGAAACCTGGTTACAGCAGGATGAATATGTTAGTTTAAATGAGTCAACACCCCCGAGTCACACTAACTGCCAGAATGCTCGTAGCACGGGCCGAGGCGGAGGATTAGCAGCAATCTTCCACTCCAGCTTATTAATTAATCAAAAACCCAGACAGAGCTTTAATTCATTTGAAAGCTTGTCTCAGTCTTGTCCATCCAAATTGGAAGTCCCAAAAACCAGTTTTATTTATTATCTATCGTCCTCCTGGTCGTTACTGTGAGTTTCTCTGTGAATTTTCGGACCTTTTGTCTGACTTAGTGCTTAGCTCAGATAAGATAATTATAGTGGGCGATTTTAACATCCACACAGATGCTAAGAATGACAGCCTCAACACTGCATTTAATCTATTGTTAGACTCGATTGGCTTTGCTCAAAATGTAAATGAGTCACTTTAATCATACCTTAGATCTTGTTCTGACTTATGGTATGGAAATTGAAGACTTAACAGTATTCTCTGAAAACCCCCTTCTGTCTGACACATTTACATTTACTCTGATGGACTACCCAGTAGTGGGGAATAAGTTTCATTACAGTAGAAGTCTTTCAGAAAGCGCTGTAACTAGGTTTAAAGATATGATTCCTTCTTTATGTTCTCCAATGCCATATACCAACACAGGGCAGAGTAGCTACCTAAACTCTGTGAGTGAGATAGATTATCTCATCAATAGTTTTACATCCTCATTGAGGACAACTTTGGATGCTGTAGCTCCTCTGAAAAAGAGAGCCTTAAATCAGAAGTGCCTGACTCCATGGTATAACTCAGAAACTCGCAGCTTAAAGCAGATAACCCGTAAGTTGGAGAGGAAATGGCATCTCACTAATTTAGAAGATCTTCACTTAGCCTGGAAAAAGAGTCTGTTGCTCTATAAAAAAGCCCTCCGTAAAGCTAGGTCATCTTACTGCTCATCACTAATTGAAGAAAATAAGAACAACCCCAGGTTTCTTTTCAGCACTGTAGCCAGGCTGACAAAGAGTCAGAGCTCTATTGAGCCGAGTATTCCTTTAACTTTAACTAGTAATGACTTCATGACTTTCTTTGCTAATAAAATTTTAACTATTAGAGAAAAAATTACTCATAACCATCCCAAAGACATATCGTTCTCTTTGGCTGCTTTCAGTGATGCCGGGATTTGGTTAGACTCTTTCTCTCCGATTGTTCTGTCTGAGTTATTTTCATTAATTACTTTCTCCAAACCATCAACATGTCTATTAGACCCCATTCCTACCAGGCTGCTCAAGGAAGCCCTACCATTAATTAATGCTTCGATCTTAAATATGATCAGTCTGTCTTTATTAGTTGGCTATGTACCACAGGCTTTTAAGGTGGCAGTAATTAAACCATTACTTAAAAAGCCATCACTTGACCCAGCTATCTTAGCTAATTATAGGCCAATCTCCAACCTTCCTTTTCTCTCAAAAATTCTTGAAAGGGTAGTTGTAAAACAGCTAACTGATCATCTGCAGAGGAATGGTCTATTTGAAGAGTTTCAGTCAGGTTTTAGAATTCATCATAGTACAGAAACAGCATTAGTGAAGGTTACAAATGATCTTCTTATGGCCTCAGACAGTGGACTCATCTCTGTGCTTGTTCTGTTAGACCTCAGTGCTGCTTTTGATACTGTTGACCATAAAATTTTATTACAGAGATTAGAGCATGCCATAGGTATTAAAGGCACTGCGCTGCGGTGGTTTGAATCATATTTATCTAATAGATTACAATTTGTTCATGTAAATGGGGAATCTTCTTCACAGACTAAGGTTAATTATGGAGTTCCACAAGGTTCTGTGCTAGGACCAATTTTATTCACTTTATACATGCATCCCTTAGGCAGTATTATTAGACAGCATTGCTTAAATTTTCATTGTTACGCAGATGATACTCAGCTTTATCTATCCATGAAGCCAGAGGACACACTCCAATTAGCTAAACTGCAGGATTGTCTTACAGACATAAAGACATGGATGACCTCTAATTTCCTGCTTTTAAACTCAGATAAAACTGAAGTTATTGTACTTGGCCCCACAAATCTTAGAAACATGGTGTCTAACCAGATCCTTACTCTGGATGGCATTACCCTGACCTCTAGTAATACTGTGAGAAATCTTGGAGTCATTTTTGATCAGGATATGTCATTCAAAGCGCATATTAAACAAATATGTAGGACTGCTTTTTTGCATTTATGCAATATCTCTAAAATTAGAAAGGTCTTGTCTCAGAGTGATGCTGAAAAACTAATTCATGCATTTATTTCCTCTAGGCTGGACTATTGTAATTCATTATTATCAGGTTGTCCTAAAAGTTCCCTGAAAAGCCTTCAGTTAATTCAAAATGCTGCAGCTAGAGTACTAACGGGGACTAGAAGGAGAGAGCATATCTTACCCATATTGGCCTCTCTTCATTGGCTTCCTGTTAATTCTAGAATAGAATTTAAAATTCTTCTTCTTACTTATAAGGTTTTGAATAATCAGGTCCCATCTTATCTTAGGGACCTCATAGTACCATATCACCCCAATAGAGCGCTTCGCTCTCAGACTGCAGGCTTACTTGTAGTTCCTAGGGTTTGTAAGACTAGAATGGGAGGCAGAGCCTTCAGCTTTCAGGCTCCTCTCCTGTGGAACCAGCTCCCAGTTCAGATCAGGGAGACAGACACCCTCTCTACTTTTAAGATTAGGCTTAAAACTTTCCTTTTTGCTAAAGCTTATAGTTAGGGCTGGATCAGGTGACCCTGAACCATCCCTTAGTTATGCTGCTATAGACTTAGACTGCTGGGGGGTTCCCATGATGCACTGAGTGTTTCTTTCTCTTTTTGCTCTGTATGCACCACTCTGCATTTAATCATTAGTGATTGATCTCTACTCCCCTCCACAGCATGTCTTTTTCCTGGTTCTCTCCCTCAGCCCCAACCAGTCCCAGCAGAAGACTGCCCCTCCTTGAGCCTGGTTCTGCTGGAGGTTTCTTCCTGTTAAAAGGGAGTTTTTCCTTCCCACTGTCGCCAAGTGCTTGCTCACAGGGAGTCGTTTTGACAGTTGGGGTTTTTCTGTAATTATTGTATGGCTTTGCCTTGCAATATGAAGCGCCTTGGGGCAACTGTTTGTTGTGATTTGGCGCTATATAAATGAAATTGATTTGATTTGATTTAAATCAATAACAAAACTACCCATAGCCTCCTCAGTTTACCCCTTTTTGATGTATATGCATTATTTCAAATTAACTTGATGAATCCACTGAAAAATACCTTATTTTGTAATGTTGATGAGAGTGAAAAAAAAATATGAATCTGTACAGATATTTAGTAGTTTCTTTTTCTTACCACTTGTCTGTATATATCACTTGCATGAGTCAGGGCTTTAATAGTATGTAAGTAAGGTCTTTCAGTAGATCATATATAGATCTACACAGGTTTTACACCAGATGCTCTTCCTAACACAACTCCACATTACATGGAGCATGAGTACTGGTGGTCTTGAACCGGGTACCTTCTGTTTTGATAGCAAGTGCACTGACCCCTTGACCATCATGCTGCCCTGATTTATGCTAACAGTATATCATATATCATATCAACCAAGTTGCACAAAGGACATTCCATCAGTTTATAACAAATTTCATGGCAGTCAGACAAGTCAAATTACAAATCCAACAACATTCATAAGTGAAACTGTCATCTCCTTAGCAAATGTAATGTCTTATAAAAGATATAGCTCTTCTGATTTCAATTTGTCAGATTGTGTTGATTAAAACAAATGAATAGACATATTTTTAAAATTCCTATTCATTCAGCTTTTGTTTGTATTAATGCTTTACAATTAAGTGATATTTTAAGAGTTTATCCCTACTTCTTATGAAACTACAATTGTGTCTAAGTGAATAATTGATTAAGAATTCCGTTGTGTTATTACGTCCGCTAAGGATACAATAAAATCATCAGCGTTTATTTATTTATTTGTCTGTCTATCTGTCTGTTAGTAGGATTATGTCAAAACTATTGCACAGATTTTGACAAAATTTTCACCACAAATAGATGTTAGGCCATGGAAGACTCCATTAAATTTTGGAGGCGATCCAGACGTGGATCTGGATTCTGGATCAAGATTTCACTTTATATAGTCTTTGAAGGATTACATCAAAACTACTTCACGGATTCTCACCAAATTTGTACCACAGATAGATATTGAGGCATGAAAGACCACTGAATTTTGGATGTGATCCGCATCCGGATTGGCGGAAGTCAGAATTCAGATTGCTCTTGTTTTACTGTAATACAATGTGGAATGATTTGGGATTTTTTTTTTTTTAATGGAAAGCAATTTCACTGTACTGCAGTCTGTATTTATATTTGTCCGACACAATAACTTACTTCTCCCCCACAACATCTCATTGTGTTGTTCAGTGAGGTGATGAAGCAGAAATGCCGGTACGAGGTGGGCCTTGAGAAGCTGGAGGCAGCAGCTGAGGATGTGTCCACCATGCAAGTGCAACTCGAAGCCCTCCAGCCAGAACTGATTGTGGCCGGTCAGGAGGTCGATAAGATGATGGTGGTGATAGAGCGAGAATCTGCAGATGTGGCTGAGACGGAAAAGGTGGTGAAAAAGAATGAGGCTTTGGCCACCAAACAAGCTATGGCTGCCAAGGTCATCAAGGATGAGTGTGATGCTGATCTGGCTGAAGCCCAACCCATTCTGGAATCAGCGCTGCAAGCTTTGAACACGCTCACTCCTGCGGTACAAAGACTTCTGTGTTTGTTTACCTATATTGTGAACATTAGATATAAGAGCACTGAAGAGCACAACAAACAAAAAAAAAATCATGTTTTGGAGAGTAATTTTAGTGTTATACTGTATAGTCATTCTGCAAAATATCTGTTTAATAATATAGGTGGAAAGGGCTTTTTTAATCTCTAATTGCAACTCATTTTTTTGTACTTTTTAATTTCTTTTTATGAAATGAAAGTTTAGTTGCCAATAAATACAGTCACCCATTTTATACTATAACTAAGAGTGACATTGTGAAGATACAGTTTTTATGTTAAACTACACACTTGTTATCTGTAGGATATCACATTGGTGAAGTCAATGAAAAATCCACCCTCAGCTGTCAAGCTTGTGATGGAGTCAATCTGCATTCTCAAAGGCATCAAGCCGGATCGCGTGTCTGATCCCTTAGGTTCCGGTAAAAAGGTGTTGGATTATTGGGGCCCAGCCAAGAAGCTTTTGGGGGACATGAAGTTTCTGCAGGGCCTCAAAGAATATGATAAAGACAACATCCCACCCCAGTTCATGTCCATCATCCGCAGCCAATACATTACCAACCCAGAGTTTGTACCAGAAAAGATTCGAACTGCATCCGCTGCAGCTGAAGGCTTGTGCAAATGGGTTTGTGCCATGGATGCTTATGACAAGTAAGTACTCTTCTTTGAACTACAACCCCTGGCAAAAATTATGGAATCACCAGCCTCGGAGGATGTTCTTTCAGTTGTTTAATTTTGTAGAAAAAAAGCAGATCACAGACATGACACAAAACTAAAGTCATTTCAAATGGCAACTTTCTGGCTTTAAGAAACACTATAAGAAATCAGGAAAAATAATTGTGGCAGTCAGTAACGGTTACTTTTTTTGACCAAGCAGAGAGAAAAAAATATGGAATCACTCAATTCTGAGGAAAAAATTATGGAATCATGAAAAACAAAAGAATGCTCCAACACATCACTAGTATTTTGTTGCACACCTCTGGCTTTTATAACAGCTTGCAGTCTCTGAGGCATGGACTTAATGAGTGACAAACAGTACTCTTCATCAATCTGGCTCCAACTTTCTCTGATTGCTGTTGCCAGATCAGCTTTGCAGGTTGGAGCCTTGTCATGGACCATTTTCTTCAACTTCCACCAAAGATTTTCAATTGGATTAAGATCCGGACTATTTGCAGGCCATGACATTGACCCTATGTGTCTTTTTGCAAGGAATGTTTTCACAGTTTTTGCTCTATGGCAAGATGCATTATCATCTTGAAAAATGATTTCATCATCCCCAAACATCCTTTCAATTGATGGGATAAGAAAAGTGTTCAAAATATCAACGTAAACTTGTGCATTTATTGATGATGTAATGACAGCCATCTCCCCAGTGCCTTTACCTGACATGCAGCCCCTTATCATCAATGACTGTGGAAATTTACATGTTCTCTTCAGGCAGTCATCTTTATAAATCTCATTGGAACGGCACCAAACAAAAGTTCCAGCATCATCACCTTGCCCAATGCAGATTCGAGATTCATCACTGAATATGACTTTCATCCAGTCATCCACAGTCCACGATTGCTTTTCCTTAGCCCATTGTAACCTTGTTTTTTTTCTGTTTAGGTGTTAATGATGGCTTTCGTTTAGCTTTTCTGTATGTAAATCCCATTTCCTTTAGGCGGTTTCTTACAGTTCGGTCACAGACGTTGACTCCAGTTTCCTCCCATTCGTTCCTCATTTGTTTTGTGGTACATTTTCGATTTTTGAGACACATTGCTTTAAGTTTTCTGTCTTGATGCTTTGATGTCTTCCTTGGTCTACCAGTATGTTTGCCTTTAACAACCTTCCCATTTTCTTTGTATTTGGTCCAGAGTTTAGACACAGCTGACTGTGAACAACCAACATCTTTTGCAACATTGCGTGATGATTTGCCCTCTTTTAAGAGTTTGATAATCCTCTCCTTTGTTTCAATTGACATCTCTCGTGTTGGAGCCATGATTCATGTCAGTCCACTTGGTGCAACAGCTCTCCAAGGTGTGATCACTCCTTTTTAGATGCAGACTAACGAGCAGATCTGATTTGATGCAGGTGTTAGTTTTGGGGATGAAAATTTACAGGGTGATTCCATAATTTTTTCCTCAGAATTGAGTGATTCCATATTTTTTTCCCTCTGCTTGGTCTAAAAAAGTAACCGTTACTGACTGCCACAATTTTTTTTTCCTGATTTCTTATAGTGTTTCTTAAAGCCAGAAAGTTGCCATTTGAAATGACTTTAGTTTTGTGTCATGTCTGTGATCTGCTTTTTTTCTACAAAATTAAACAACTGAATGAACATCCTCCGAGGCCGGTGATTCCATAATTTTTGCCAGGGGTTGTATGTGGTGTTACTCATGAAAAGTGTTACATAGGTGTTACGTGGGTATCACTCGTAATTTTTATTAAAAGGCTGTCTACACTAAAGTAAATAATCCAAATGTATTGGTGTGCTGTGCATTTACAGGGAAAATGCTTCATTATTGTCACTATAACAATATTTCAAGTATTCCTATATTTAAAATGTTTTCCTACAATGGCATACTATGATCTGTAGTATTTATTTAATGTACCTTTTATCTTTGCATATTGCACCATTGTTTACATTCCATGTAGCAAAGCTACAGTGATGACACAGTATTTAGTTTGGAACAACATTTAAATTGATCCAATGTAAATGCGTGTTCTTAAAAATTCTTTTAAAATGCATTACTTGCCCATCAGAGCGGCTAAAGTGGTGGCTCCTAAAAAGGAGAAGCTGGCCAAAGCTGAGGGAAAGCTGAATGTAGCCATGGAGAGCCTGCAGAAAGAGCAGGCCGACCTCAAAGAAGTACAAGATAAACTTGCAAAATTGCAGCAGACTTTGGATGCAAATAAAAAGAAGAAAGCCGACCTAGAGACTGAGGTTTGTGTTGATTCTGTGTGTGTGTGTTTGTGTGGATGGTGTTGCATAGTATATTATAGTCTCTCATTTTGCATTAAATCACACACACATTTGGACACAAGAAAGCACAGAGCAAATTATCAGTGCCCTTTTTATTAAACCTTTGCTGTTTGTATGTTATTGAACTTTATGTAGACTAGAGGTTAATTCACAATGGTTTTTACCTCCACAGCCTGCAGCTATAATACATAGACAAACAGCAGCGCACCAGTGCCAATTCTGGGAACCTTCATCAACTCTGTGCAGTGCATATACCTAATCACGCTGTTATCTCCTCCTGCTATTTATTTGCATAATTTTCCAAGAGGTACACTTTATTGCTGGCACACAGAGTACTTCTCAAACGACAGGGGAGCAACACTTCTACGTTGCGGTGGCTTTTTGAGAAATGGCATGTATCACAACCAGGACAAGCAACATTCAAAAGGAATCTTGGTCTTCAGCTGCAAAAAAAGTCATTTTTCAGAAATGGCTTCCAAAGCTTCTATGTATTTAACAAAATGTAAATCAGCCAAATCCTTAATTTTGCTTCAGCTCACAACTACATTGCCCTTCTCTGAGGCGACATATAATTTGACTTGTTAGAAAAGACAATGGGTTACTTAACCTTGTTCACACAGTACAGAGTATATTCATAAAAGACAGTCAACCCTGCAATGATGGTGTTTAAACATTCACACTTGAGTATTTTTTATTTATTTATTTTTATTTTTTTTTATTATAATATTCAAGTCCTGTGTCACTCTGTTCAGACATAATATGGACCTAGTCTATGAAATCATGTCATCATGTTCATATCAGCAACTCTCCTCTGCATATTTTTCTTTGACACAGCACAGGTTAATGCTTTAAAATTAAATAAGTATGTGGCATGGAACACAATTGTTATTGTGAGAGAATGAAGCATTTGTGCTCTTTTGGACCAAGAATTCTCCTATGGCACAAAGCCAAAAGATGCACAGGATGCAGTACATGGCAGAGAGCAAACAACAGTAAATAATACACAGAATATACAGTAAGACTGACATTACAGGCAGACACAGCTTATTTATGAGGGTGGCAGGTTGCGTACTTGAGAAGTCAGGAGAACTGTTCATTGTTAGAGGGAGGGAAGCGGCTTATACAAACACCATATCAAATCAAAATGATACGACTTTCTCAAAAAAAAAGTTCCAAATACAGTGTCACATTCTATGAAGTTACTCCGCTGCAGTGTCAAATGCTGTGGAAATTATCCATCTTTTATATTTCCACACTTATGTAGCAGCACTCCATATTTGTTACAAGGTCGAGACTGGGGCGAAAGATGGACCGGTGCATCAGCTGTCTCATATTTTAGTCACAACCAATGACAAAAAAAATATTTAAAGGGTAGGCAGCTTTCATCCCAGACAGACCACAGTGTGCCAAAATGGCCAACATTTAAATTTTTTTCATGTGAAAAGCCACAGTAATAGTTTCTGATTTCCAATTCAATGACACCGTTTCAGGTGGATTTATGCAAGAAGAAGCTGGAGCGAGCTGAGCAGCTAATTGGAGGCCTTGGTGGTGAGAAAACACGTTGGCATGACAACTCCTTTGCTCTCGGAGAGCTCTACAACAACCTGACTGGGGATATCCTCATCTCAGCGGCTATCGTAGCCTACCTGGGAGCCTTTACTTCCAGCTACAGACAGGTCAGCTGAAAGCACTCAGAGTACTCAAAACTGCATTGAGTACGTCCTCATCAATCACCACTCATTTTTCTGTCCCAGCACTATGAATTTAGCATGCGTGACATTATGCCATCATTCTTGTGTGTCTGTCTGTCCATGGACACATTACTGTGAAGAAGATAACACCAACAACATATGGTACACATTTTGTACTTGCAGCATAGGTACCTCGCGGGCAGTAGATGAGCTGATTAAATGTGGAAGGTGTTTATGCATATATTTGCATATTCGTGAGGAAGACACAAGATTGCAAAGCAGTGTCAAAGCACATGTACACACACAGCGATGTCACCGTGCTACCAAGCAAGGTGCACAGTGACACACCATGAGTAACTTACGCATTAAGGACCTTGCTCAAGGGCACCTTCAGCAAGTTTCCAGTTTGATAGTGAATCAAACCTAGGATCCTCTGGCAAAGCAAACTTACAGTGTCCATGTTGAACTAGAATATTGTAGCATTGTGCTACGGATTCATTCCAACCATGGTGGATTTTTCACAGTGACATACTTAGGTAATCCCTTGCATTTCCATGGAGCCTGTAATGTTCTTGTAAATGCCATGACATTATGAGGTGGTTTTCTGGAAGTACCATTGTTGTGCTAAATTTATACAAATGTGCTACGGATGTTTTTGCACACAACACATGATTCAGTTCTTGTGCGTTATGTCAGCAAACTGTATGCTGTATCACAATCATGGGTAACAGTGATCATCACACACTGATTTATATTATGTTATGACCTCACTGTTAACATGTTAAAAACATATTAAACTGGAGGACGACTTACACTACAGGCTGATATTAATGTGAGGCTGTAACCACACAGTGTCAGGCAGTGCTTTAGGAGGAATTAGCACCTGTACTTTTAAAGATTAAAAGATCAGTCATGTTTAGATTTTCCTTTCAAGCCACTATATTCTTTAAAACAAGCCCAAAAAACTGCAGCTTATTTCCAATCACCCTCAAATGAATTCATATGACCAAAATGCCCAAATATGTGTATTCATGCTTAAGCAGACTTAGTAACTCTGGTACCGAGCATGACCACCTTCCTCGTGTTCTTTTGCTTTCATGGCTTGGTGCATATAAATCCGTTTTGTTGGCTTGTGTGGAGGTATGACAGTATTATTTGAGTTTTCAATCATAATCACACCAAAGGAAAAATAAATAAATAAATAAAAAATCACAAAACAACAGTTTGCTTCCTTGATATAATACTTTATTGCTGCAGAAACATCCTGTTTCTGACTGTTAAGCACAACTGCAACTACTCGGTCATTTATCCAGCAGGCACTCATCTTCTACCAGGTGCCAGATACATCTATGGAATATCACATAAGCAAAATAAAGTTGCTTTTTTCCATTAAGCTAGTGCATCAAAGTTCACCAGATCCCTCCCTGTGCAGTGCATGTAAAACTGTCTATTCCTGTAAATATTCTGCTGATTCTGTTTTATCTGATTGTACATTGTATTTTGCAAACTTGAGGGGATGGGCTTTTTCATTCATTCATCTAGGCAATTATTAATTTATCTGTTCACTCACTGCATTTTTGTTTAGTGTACATGCCTGTACTTTGCCAAAGCCAAGGCATGAAGTGCCATTTGTGTTTGTGTGTTGTGCAGTCAAATTCATGTGAATTCAGACATAGATAATAAAAATGTTCCATTTCAGGATCAGACAAATGAATGGATGAAACTTTGCAAAAGCAAAGCGATTCCATGTTCATCCAACATGTCTCTGATGAACTCTCTTGGTGACCAAGTTAAGATCCGTGCATGGACCATCGCTGACCTGCCGTCAGACAGCTTTTCCATAGATAATGGAATCATAATTTCGTAAGTATTCAAGAAAATCCTGTCTTTTAAATTTAAAATGTATTCTTAATCTTAAAACTGATATGAAGTGCTCCTTATTGGAGATGTAGATGATGATAGCTGTGTTGCCACAATAGACTTTATTATGAGATTAACCAAACCATGATGACCATCACCGGCTTCAGTCTTGGACGCCATCAGATTCAATAAACTAATCAAGAAGGCCAGTGACGTTGTTGGGATGGAACTGGACACTTTGTCTACTCTGTCAGACAGGAGGATGCTGTCCAAGTTACAATAAGACAAGAGTTCCCATCCCTTACATGATGTCCTGGTGGAACACAGGAGCACCTTCAGTGACAGACTCATTCCACCTAAATGCACCACTGAGTGGTACATTCCTGCCTGTGCCTGTGGCCATCGAACTTTATAACTCCTCCCTCTCGGTGTCAGAAGACCTGACTCTACTAGACTCATTTTTCATTTCTACATCCTGTTTATATTGTGGATCTGTTGTTTAGATTGTATATTTGTACTGTTGTGTAATTAAAATTCTACTTAACTTAGTTTAAGTTCTTTTCTCTCCTACTTGCTATTTTGCACTGAGCACATGGCACAAAATTCTCCGTGGGATTAATACTGTATTCTGATTCTGATATCGATATCCGCTTACTCCAAGCAAGGGTCATGGGGGGGATTGGGAGCACAGCCTATCCCCAAAGTCATAGGGCATGAGGCAGGGAACACCACAGACAGGACAGCAGTCTGTCACATGGCTATATAATCTTTATGGTTCTCATAAATATCTATCATATCTATAAGATTGTGATCACTGACAGGTGAAGTGAATAACAATATTATCTCATTACAGTGGCACATGGTGGGGGGTATATTAAACAGCAAGTTAATATTTTGTCTTCGAAGTTGATATGTTGGAAGCAGGAAAAACGGTGATGCATAAATATTTCAGTGACTTTGACAAGGGCCAAATTGTAATGGCTGGACAATGATGCCAGAGCATCTACAAAATGCCAGCTCTTGTGGGATGTTCCTGGTCTGTAGTGGTCAGTACAAACAAAACTGGTCCAACGAATTAGAACCTTTGGATTAATGATAGGGTTATGTGGAATGTACTGGACAAACAAGTCTGGCCCCACCTTGTAACTGACAGGATTTAAAGGATCTGCTGCTGACATCTTGGTGTCAGATACCACAGCATGCATTCAGAGGTCTAGTGGAGTCTATGCCTATACAGTCAGGGCTGTTTTGGTGGCCTTTATGATTATACTTTGTGCTGTTTTGGTGGCAATAGGGGGATCTATGCAATATTAGGGACATGGGCACAACGCTATGGCTGATTGAGTATATGAAGTCTTGCATATTCTGTAATCTCATGTATCCAGTCCGACTTGTCTAAAGAAACCTGGTTGTAAAAGTGATGATTTATATTAACAATAATCCTTATATATAATTTGTCATCTGAAAGTGGAGGGACGGTGTGTAAAATGGGTGTACTGTAATTCTTAAATGTTATTGCTAGGAATGTCCCTTCAAAGTATTTTTTTAATTGATTGCGCTGGATAAATTAAACACGTTTCACAAATTGGTGCACGTTTCGTCTCGCTTCTTTTCATAAACGCGGTGGCAACGTAATGAAGAGACTGTTTTGTCAGGATTTGCTGCTGCTTTACCAGCAAAGCTAAGGTGGGTGATTTGCTTAAAAGCATATTTACCCTTTCTTCTTCAAATATGCACCAAGAACATTTTAATTAGAGAAATCACAATAAGTACACTTTCAGTCTCACCCTCATGTGGTGCTGATGGTGTGAAAGCAGGCATCACTCTGTCAGTTCTTGCTTCTGCTTCACCAGTAGGGCCTTGGTGCATGTTATAAAAGCATGCACTTAGTGTCACTTAGTATGTCTGGTTTGATCATGTCTGGTTTTTGTCCTTCTAACAAGCACTGTACAGTTCCGAACTCAGAGGAGTGTGGGGTCAGCCCCCCCCCTTACGTAAAAGTCCACTTTTGAAGGCATATATTTTAAAGACATTTTGCATATAATAATACAATACAAATAAAAAGTATACAGTTTACCCCAACTGATTTCTTCAATTTTCACCCTCATGAAGTGAACAGTTTATTATAGTTCTTTGTAAGTGTGACTAAAATTACTTTAAAAAATGGCTGGTTGAATTTTCACCAAACTTGGTGCAAATCTAGCTTGCATTAATGTCTCCAGATGATTAACTTTTGGAACAGATTGGTCAAAAGTCAATGTCAAGCAAAACATCACCCCGAAACATGTAATATTTGTGATTATAACTGACTCTATGATGAAGTGACAAAGAAGTTAAAATATGAAGTCCTAAAAACTAAAAAAAACAAAAAAAAAAACCTGAAAGGTTTGTTTCAGCTCCTTAATGCCTCATTGAAAATTTGTTATACTTGTCAGATGTTTACGCAAAATCTCACATTATACAAAACAAATGCAAAATACATTTTAAAATGAGAATTTCATTGACTGAAGATAATTTGTCCAAGATCAGATTGCCTTGTGTTAAAAAGTACTTTTCCTCAGTTACTCCCACAATCTGATAAATAAATACAATTGAGGTTTCCTTTTGGCTAGAAGAGACACACCCATGAATGCTTATTGAATGCTAGATGAATATAAGCTTAAAAGCACATCAGTCAACTTGCAACAGTGTATGACATTATGATTGATAATACATTCCACAAGGAATGAGATTTGTAACTGGAACGTATTTCAATTTTCCATTAAAGGAAGGGCAAAAGCATTTTTGCTGCTTTTTATACCGAGGGCTATTGCAATCAGCTTTCCCGTTTGTCTGTCCATCCATTTTCCCTTGTTAGTGTGATATCTCAAAAATCTTGGGGTCAATTTCAAGGTCACAGCGAGATATTCAAGATATTGTCATTGCCACCCTTGGTAGCTTGAAATGTCAGGAACCATTTGATCAGTTTCATTCATATTTAGCATAAGCGTGCACTTGGGTGATCCCTGACACTGTGTTACTGATTTGTGGGGACCGGGGGATATGTTATCTCCTGATAACTCTTGTTATTATGTAGCATATGTCATATGTGGTTTTTATGGGACATAGTGATCTCAGACCTGTGCCAAATGGATTCTGGCCAGTAGTGATGAGAATGAAAGTTTAGCCTAAAGCTGAACTGCACATCTTAAGCCTCCTGCTGTTGTGATATGTATCTGGGACTCAGCTGACATCCTCCTCCACTGTGTGTGTTTGTTTTTGTAGTAATGCCAGGCGATGGCCTCTAATGATCGATCCCCAGGGCCAGGCCAACAAGTGGGTGAAAAACATGGAGAAAGCCAACAACCTACATGTCATTAAACAAAGTGATTCTGACTTCGTTCGCACACTCGAGAACTGCATCCAGTTTGGCACTCCAGGTAAGCACGTTTTTGTGGAGGTGTAGATGTCTGTGGGAGGAAAGCAAGCTACAGATGTTTTTTATTGCAGACCATCATTCCTTTTCAATGAACCATTTATTGTTCAAAATTGTTACAAACCTTCACATAGACATTCAGGGGCTATGCAGGGAGTATCAAGTTTTGTTTGTTTGTTTTGTTTTTGTTTTAGCAGTTAAATGTTATATCTTTCCTGTTCATCGGGTGAGCAAAGTTGAGCAAAATGCGTTTCATGTTATGCAAGGCTACCCTCCCATAAAATGAAGCCCAAAGCAGATTTTGTTGGAGGATCCTCCTTCCAGCAGACATTAAGTCAAGCATATCACATTTATGACATTTGATACAGTTATAGCGCCTTGTACTTTCCCACAGAGATCGGTCTGTGTACCAGGAAAGGTCAGCAGGTTGGAGCTTTGTCCTTTCATGACACATGATAAGACATAGCTCTTCTTTATACCCCGTCACACATACGCCGACTGAGACCGAATGGCGTCAGAATGACACATCCGGCCACAGTCGGGAAGAATTGAAGTGTAGTTTTGCAGACGGACGGACGGCAGTCCCTGAGCAGTCTACATATTTGGTCCCATTCGCTCAGCTATCCTGAGTGTGTTGCACATGTTCAAAACACTCTTGGTGCTGTCGAGATGGGATGCACATCTGGCAGCGGTCTATGTGTCGTTTGTACGTCATCGCATTCTACATAATCTGACTTTTTCATAACAGCATTTGACATGATCTGATCGTGGTTGATTGAACTCTGACATGGATCGTCACAGCAACACCTGCCGGCATGTCCTGCTTGTGCCACACATGTCCACCTCGACTGGACCCCGGCCAGGGAGGGCAAAGAAAATGTTGATATGTAATAACATGTATGTGGCACGCATTCCTCATGTGCAATGGATGTTACCAGCACGGAATCAAACCGAAAGCATCATGTGCCACTACAGGTCAATGCATGGCACAGTGTATGCCACACGCATATCTGAACAGGTTGTTATATTCATAATAGGCCTTACAGTACATAAATAATGTGAAATATTGTGTCCATCATATCTGTGGCACCAGCACTGCTGCCACACAATGTACACGTCAGAGGCTCAGAGCTGAACAGATCTCACCACTGTAATATACGTTATTATCTGATCACCATCTAACCCCATAGGAGGTAGGACGTGGAACTGTTTTGTCAGCCCATGACACCATGAACTCACCTCCTTTACAGCCTCAGATGCATTTCACAGCGCAGGGAGGCGACTGCCAGGGAAGCTCCTCTTGCCCCACCTGCGCTGTGTGCTGACAATACCAACCCGCAAAAGTACTGTCCACCACGGCATATAAAAAGATTATCCATAGTAAGGTTCCTTTTTCAGAAAAGAAGCTTGTATAAAGTGCCCAAGCCATTTTCTGTTAAAAGCAGACAGTAGACTGATTCCTATGCATTTTGACCTGCCGAATTCAAAAATTGCACCTGTAATTTGCATAAACAAAATGGCCTCTCATTTCATGAAGCTTTTCAAATGTCCAGTGGTGGGCACAGATAACCAAAAAATTAACTTCGATAATAGATAATTGAAAAGTTATCTTCGATAAAGATAAAACAATAAACCACCCAAAAATGTATCGGAAGTCACAGATAACCGATAAGTTCCAATATTACTTCTTGACACATCTATAACTATTAGTAGAACAAATTTAATAGCTTATAATTATAAAAATAAAAACAGACCACAACAATAAGACCACACTTTTCTTTTAACATTCTGCCCCTGCTGGAAGCTCGTGTTTACTACAAAGCTCCCATCACAGAAGCACTTTGAGAGCAGCCATAAAGCCAACTCTCTATCAATTATGATGCTCCGGTCAGGCACAGGTCTTGAAAAATAAAGTCATGCTGACTTATGGTTTTGATTATAAATAACATTAATACCGATAGAATAACTCCATTAATGTCAGTTATGTCATTTTTACAAAGTTAAAATATAACATATATCTTTTAATGTTGAATAATGCACTAATTCTGAGGTTTTGTAACAAACAGACAGATCGCAAAGGATTCTGGGTAAAAGTGCCTCTTTTTGGAGCGAGGCCGAGGGGAAGGCGAAGGGCTACAAATCCCTCCGTTTGGAGGGGTAGGAGGAGCTTATTGCTGTCTCTGAAAAAACAAACATGGCGCCGAAAGAGCCGCACAAATGAAGTGGCTTTCATTACAAATTACGCTGTTTAGAAAGTTATAACTTGCCAAAAAACTTTACAGGCAGTTGTCTATGACAGCAGCGTGTCTGCTGCTGGATGCATGTTGCGTACGTTGTCGTTCTGAAGAATATCGTAACGTCGCTCGTGCGCTGCGTTATAATGCATATACACATGAACGCTACGATAAGACACTTTTATATCTCACAACGGAGAAAATCATGATAAAGTGTAAGCATGTTAATTTGTATGTTCATAAATCTTTGGATAATATCAATCCCTGTTGTTGGATTTCAAGGTCTGTAACACGTGTGTATTTTGTAAACAAACGGAGCCCTGAACACACTCATCTAATAAGCTTTCAGGCAGAAAATGAAAAGTTTCATCAATGGGAATAAGTTGGAAAATATATACACACACATGTATATGTGTAACACATAACCTGACGTCCTAATAGACTGATATTATTTGTCAAGGAAATTTCTAAAGGAAATAAGGCTGGATGCAAAAAATGGGAGAATTTGAAATAGAAATAAGGTTGTAATTCCATTAAAAAAGTGAAACTTGTATAATGTATACATTCATTGCACACAAAAAAAGCCATTTGCAAAGCCATAAAGTTGATTTGACAATCATCTGACATAACCGGGGTCAAAATAAATAGAACACTGCTATCTACTGGTTCCCACATGCTTAGTGAACACTACTGACCAGTAGATGGCAATAGAGGCCTTGAAAACAAAATTCCAGATACAGTAATCCCTGTCTGCTACATTTAAAATGCCTGGAAATTAACAAACGCAAATAAAACCAACATCTATAAACGCAGAGAATATATTCAAGAGAGTTTTAGGCACTAGAGTTTAATGCTGTTGTCTGTGGAGCCTGAACAGAGTGTCTGAAATGCATTTGTCCTGTCATGATGTACTGAGATTACATCATCCTACCCAAAATGCATTGTGGGTCACAGGATATGCTCACAAAACCTTAAAAATTAGCACATTACTTTAAAACTAAAACATATATCTGATATTTTCACTTAATAAAACTTCAGACATGACAGTAATTTTAAATAACTTGTCCAAAATTTGCTTGGTTAAAATTTGAACCATAAGCTAAAAACGTATGCCTCTGGATGACTTAGGTGATATCGGCAGCCTATTAGTATGGTGTTAAAAGAAATGTTTGTTTTTTTTCTCTTTTGGGGCTGTTTTTCTTTTGTTTGTAGATGATTGAGATCCTTTTATACAAGCGGTTCTTTTCTGTTAGCAAAGGTTATAGCTGTGCGTTTGTTACAAAATTTTTAACAGGTGAGTGCTAAACTAATTTTAAAAATGCTTGTCACTGTTCAGCTTTGTTTATTTTATTGATTGGTTTAAAAGTTATTGGACAAAGATTAATTGGAAGGTAATTGGTCTGATAATGGTTTTTAAAGTTATCTAAAAAGATAATCCGATAAAGAAAACATTGTCTTTGATAATTATCTGTTATCGGATTATCGGAAGTGTGCCGACCACTGTAAATGTCTGCTTGTGTTTGCGTTACAAGAGAAAATAAAACTTCTATTTCCGTGTATTTTGACATGCTGAGTTCGGTTTTTGTTCCTGGCAAGCTGTGGCTTTACTCCTTCACCCCAAATTTGCATAAAACAAAATGGCCGTCCACTTCATCAAATTTGTCAGAAGTGTCGTGCTGTTTGCTTTGGATGAGAAAATACAACTTATATTTCTATGTAATTTGACCTGCTGAATTTAAATATTGTTGTTGGAAAGTTATATCCCTAGTCCTTCTCCCCATAATTAGCAAAAAAATGTAATATTTGTTCCACTGAAAGAATGTAAAAACATTCATTATTTATTTTATATACAACCCCAATTCCATTGAAGTTGGGACATTGTGTAAAATGTAAATAAAAACAAAATACAATGATTTGCAAATCATCTTCAACCTATATTCAATTGAATACACCACAAAGACAAGATATTTAATATTCAAACTGATAAACTTTATTGTTTTTGTGCAAGTATTTGCTCATTTTGAAATGGATGCCTGCAACACATTTCAAAATAGTTGGGACAGTGGTATGTTTACCACTGTGTTACATAACCTTTCCTTCTAACAACACTCAATAAGCATTTGGGAACCAAGGACACTAATTGTTAAAGCTTTGTAGGTGGAATTCTTTCCCATTCTTGCTTGATGTACGACTTCAGTTGTTCAACAGTCCCTGAAAAAGACGTTGCTTGGATGCAGAGGCAGAGGCGTAGCACCAAATTCTGGGCCCTAGGTACTAGCCACATTGAAGACCCAAACTGTTATGTTCTTTTTTATTAACGCAAACACCAAATTTCTAATGCGTAGTCAAACCAGGTCTAAATCATGTATACCTTGGCTCACACCTGGGAGTCAGAACCCTTTTTAAAGTTGGGGGAGCAATATTGAGTTGGGGGTCTGGGGGACCAAATTGCACCATTTTCTAGAAAATAGTGCAATTTGGTGCATTCCCGTATGTTAAAATATACAGGAATGCACAAAATTGCACCATTTTTCTAGAAAATGGTGCAACTACTAAACACCTCCTCTTTCTGTCAGATCCTGTTTGGGATGTGTGTGTGTGTGTGTGTGTGTGTGTGTGTGTGTGTGTGTGTGTGTGTGTGTGTGTGTGTGTGTGTGTGTGTGTGTGTGTGTGTGTGTGTGCGTGTGTGTGTGTGTGTGTGTGTGCGTGTGTGTGTGTGTGTGTGTGTGGTGGTGGTGGTGGTGGAGGGGGGGGTGTCGCCTGTGCGCCTGGACTAAACCATTGTACAAATGTGCAGGGGTGGAAGGGCCCTCAGAGATCTTTCAGTATTATTGTTAGAGCAGAATTATGTTTTGCAACATTTGCATGGACATTAATAACATGCAACACAAAAATGTATTTAATGGCAGTTTTTTGTGGCCCCCCCCCCATGCTCTGGGCCCTCGGTACATAGTACCCTTTACCCCCCAGTCCGACGCCCCTGCTTGGATGGCAGCATGTGTTGCTCCAAAACCTGGATGTACCTTTCAACATTGATGGTGCCATCACAGATGTGCCATGGGCACTAACACACCCCCATACCATCACAGATGCTGGCTTTTGAACTTTGCGCTGGTAACAATATAGATGGTCTTTTTCTTCTTTTGTCAAGAGGACACAACGTCCAACAATTTGAAATGTGGACTCATCAGACCACAGCACACTTTTATGGAACCAACTTTGCACTCTAAATGGAACCAAATGCAACACAACACAAATGGGATGAATAATCCCTGTCACATGACATGCAGAGCACCAATCAAATGACAAAGATCCACTCAGCCGTTATATAAAAGTTATCAACACAGCATAACCTGTGTTTCTATATGGAAAGAAGGGCTGGAATGTCATTCCTACACTCATATTGCTATATCTAATAAAAATAATAAATGCATGAGGCAAAAATATCATCACCGGCATGCCCGGCAGGTCTGAAAAAAAGCGGTGTGGTGCTTTTTATTTTTATTTTACAGATCACTGTAATTCCTGTGTCTAATAAAAGTTATCAGCAGTGATCCTGCCATTGCTATGTCCTGCTCAAGTCAGTGCGCCAAGGGTTCGAGTGGCTGAGAGAATCATGTATGAGTGGGTGGGTGGGTGACCGCACCAATTCCGGCTTTGACACATATGAGTGAGTCCGGCCCATACATTGGTTGTACTCCGATGTCCAGTACCGGCAGTTCCTGTGCAAAGAGAGGACACAGCACTCCCTCCCACTCCGGTCCCGTTTTTTCCATCCAGAAGTTTGGACATCAGGCAGTGTTCAGTTCCTTTTATGGCCGTCTGACAGCAGTTTGTGTTGTCTAAGAGTTGTCGAAATACGCTTTGGATGTGATCATGCAGGTGTGGATGAGGCAGTCTGGACGGGATCCGCCCACAGTCTACACACGACTTTCCTTCCCGACTGTATCCGGATTATGGCCATATTTGTGAAACCGTATTAGATGCTAATAAAGTTCACACATGACTGAAGCCATTATTAATCTTGTTGAATGCAGTTTATAGGAATAAATGTCAGACTCCGCTGAGCTTTAATTTTCACTCGCAGTCTGGAAGTGGTGATGGCCCTGGAGATAATTTTTCAGGCCTACAGCTGTCAGAATACGTTTTAGTATGTAAGATAGCGTACTGTATGTGCATACTAAGAGATGGCATAAGCACAGATATGGAGCGCGTGCATGACACAGTTGTTTGATATGGAACTCACATTAGTTGATTTTTGACATCAGACAAATTACACTTTTGTCTTGTGAGAGCTTTGCTCTGCAGGTAAAAGTAAATGGTAGAAATAAAAGGGGAGGTGATGGTCTAGTGGTTAAGACCAAACCAAATGATCCCCGGTTCAAATCCCAGCCTGACTGGAAAATCACTAAGGGCCCTTGGGCAAGGTCCTTAATCCCGTAGTTGCTCCCTGTGTGTAGTAAGTACCTTGTATGGCAGCACCCTCACATCGGGGTGAATGTGAGCATTATTTGTAAAGCATTTTCAGCGTCTGATGCAGATGGAAAAGTGCTATATAAATGCAGTCTATTTGCTGTGTCGGCCTGGTTTCTGGACATTCTTGCTATGTGTGACAGGTAAGGGTGTAACGATACATGTATTTGTATTGAACCATTTCGGTATGGGACATTCAGTTTGGTACAGGGCTGTGCATGGGTGAGTTCGCGTTGCGTGTGTTTACATTCAGTGGTGCCAACTTGACGACTTTCTTGCTAAATCTGTCAACTTTCCAAACCCTCTTGATGATCTATTTCCTCAAAAGCGACTAGCGACAAATCTAGCTACTTTTCCTGCCGTTACTGGATACTTTTCTGATGTTTAGCGACTGAAAGTGAAAATCTCTGTCACCGAGCGACAGCGGGTCTCCCCCTCCTCTGCAGCTCTACCAGCACCAGCCTGTGCAGTGGGATATCTACAATTCTCCTCACTTGGACTCACTCAGCCTACTGACCTTGTTTGCTGCGCTGTGATTAAAAAAATAAATAAAAACTAGAAGCACTCAGAGAGTGCAAACCTCCGCCAAGGCCATAGGGTCACTGACCCTAAAGAGAATCCCTCCTTGGCACAGTGATCAAATCAGATCAAATCAATTTTATTTATATAGCGCCAAATCACAACAAACAATTGCCCCAAGGCGCTTTATATTGTAAGGCAAAAGCCATACAATAATTACAGAAAAACCCCAACGGTCAAAACGACCCTCTATGAGCAAGCACTTGGCGACAGTGGGAAGGAAAACTCCCTTTTAACAGGAAGAAACCTCCAGCAGAACCAGGCTCAGGGAGGGGCAGTCTTCTGCTGGGACTGGTTGGGGCTGAGGGGAGAGAATCAGGAAAAAGACATGCTGTGGAAGAGAGCAGACATCAATCACCAATGATTAAAAGCAGAGTGGTGCATACAGAGCAAAAAGAGGTGAATAAAAAGAAACACTGGGTGCATCATGGGAAACCCTCCAGCAGTCTAAGTCTATAGCAGCATAACTAAGGGATGGTTCAGGGTCACCTGATCCAGCCCTAACTATAAGCTTTTTCAAAAAGGAAAGTTTTAAGCTTAATCTTAAAAGTAGAGCGGGTGTCTGTCTCCCTAATTCGAATTGGGAGCTGGTTCCACAGGAGAGGAGCCTGAAAGCTGAAGGCTCTGCCTCCGATTCTACTCTTACAAACCCTAGGAAGTACAAGTAAGCCTGCAGTCTGAGAGCGAAGCGCTCTATTGGGGTGATATTGTTATGTGTCGGACGCAGTCGGAGAACCGACCAGCGTTTGAAGTAGGACCCAACATAAAGGAAACAGAGCACGGTTCAAAGGATAACAGAATTTAATGACATAACAGTGAGTGCTAAACAAATAAGTGCGCGGTCTGGCGAGGTGGAAGAACGGTGCGCTCCCAGCAGCACAAACGGTCCGGAGCCAGAACAGTTCGGACCCAAGGACCCCGCCGACACCCCCCAGGTGGCCGCGACCAACCGAGTCTGTGAAAGAAGAAACCATCATGTGAGTCCACCACTCCACACACAGAGAGACCACTCAAAGGTGTACATAAACAGCAAACACTTACTGGCTTAATCACCAATCAGCTTCCCACCCTGCAGGCATGGAACACCCAGTTCAATTCTCCACTGCAGTGGAAGCTGATTAAACGACTAACATAACAGCTCAATATAATAAGGTGTGAGGGACACCACATCTACTGACTGTACTCATGTTAGTCACAAAACCTAAAGTACCTCAGGAAGTGTGCTGACGAGCGTGAGACCTCACCCCCTCCTCTTTCACAGACCATGGCATCAAACCTGGTACGGTCTCTGCGTCCATGATGATGAGATGGTTCTCTAAACGTCGATCTCACCCGTCTGATCACAAGGTCGAGTCTCTGGCAAATACACACTGTGTACTCCAGACTTAAATGCAACCATGCCCCAATCCATATAGATGCACCACAGCTGTGAGTCCTGACGAGCTGCACATGACCAGCCTCAGGTGATCAGGGTGAGGTCCTAATAACTCAGCCACACAGCCACTCAGTCCTGAACGCATGCCACCTGGAAGGAAAAACAAAAGACAGAAAACAGAAGACAGAAACAAAAGCCAGCCAGGCACCCCAGCCACAACAGCACCCCACCCTCACGGGAAACCTCCCGGCGACCACACAAACCTGGCCCAGGAAAAACACCCCCCTCCAGGGACCATGGCTGGAAACAGTATCTGCATTCATCTTCCAACTGAATCTTCATTTAACAGAACTATTGACGTCTGCACCTCTGACTGCATCTTTGCCTTTGTTTCTGTCATTCAGTTTGCACAGGTGTGGCCAGGAGTTCTTGAACCTGTGCGGTCAGCCTTTGTCCGACCATGTTTAAAGTCTGTTTAGTCATAAAACAAAAAAGACAAACACAAACAACCAAACCACCCCCCCCCCCTCCCCAGAGGACTGTCCCATCAAACCCCAGGAAGAGGAGAAAAGAAAAACACAACCCAAACTTAAGCTTGCAAACAAAAAACGCTAACACCCCCCCGGACGACATGTAGGGACCAACACCCCCCAGAGGACATCCCGCCAGCTCCAGGAGTAATAACCACAGCCGAAGTCCCTCTGGGATCCAAAGTCACCCACGGGGACTCCCAGCGCCTCCCAGAGGACCGTTCCATCAAACCCCAGGAGACGCCCCCCCTCATGACTAACAGACCCAGCCCCGGCCGTCTATGGCTAGATGGACCCACAGCCCTTTCCCCCCCAGAGGACACCACAGTCACACCCTGAGGGCGGAAACTGGGGGGAAAAACAAAAGAAAAAAAAAACATACAAACAAAACAACCCCAACCCCACCCCCTCGGCGCAGTGGAAACTGGAAGTATGTCCAGTGTCACCAACCACGACTATACCCCAGAAGTCAACCGGGAGGAGTGGAACAGCGATAATGGCAGACGGCACAAAACGGCGCCACCCCTCCGACTTCCAAACCAGCCACCAGCTGCGGGTATATTCTACTGCCCCAAACCTCAGCTACGCCGATGGCATACGGCTCAAAGGCGCGCTGAAGCCGGAGGTGGAACAGGGAATCAACAAAAAAAATAACACCCCGAACCCCCCCCCCCCCCTCCCGGGTGCAGAGGTTACCTGGGAAACGCCCAGCATAACCAAACTGCACCACTCCAGCAACGCCGACAACCTACGGCTCACACGGCTGGAGCCAGAGGAGAAGAGAGGGCACAAAAAAGAAAAAAGAAAAAACAACCCAATTACCCCCCCATCACCCCCCAGAGGACCGTCCCATCAAACCCTGGGAGGTGAAACCAAAAGAAATAAAAAGAAAGACTAACAGACTAACATAAAGTTACCTGGGTCCTTTCTATGCTCCAGACAGCCTGCACGGTCACGACCCCAGAACACTAATAGTGTAGAACATCCCACACAAAAACCAACTCAAAAAACACCCACAAAAAATGAACCAACACAAAACTAATAAGTGACTTATACTGTTAAGCTCAAACAAATGGAACACACCTGTTCCACCTTAAGAGCAATAACGGTAATGTGACTCGGTCACCAACAGGGGGAGCCAAAGTGCTAAAAATAAAAAACCCCTTTGGTAACCGAGAAAACAACTCACGCTGCTTTCCCTGTGCGCAGCTACGTGTAAACACACAACCAAAATGTGCTTCAACTAAATTACGCCGAAGCTGACACAACAGACGCAGTAGCTATCTTCACCCGGGGAGACGGGGCTACAACTGTAACCACAGGAAGCACAGCGACCCGTGCCACAGAACTCCGCCGTGCGCATTCACCCATTAAAGACACACTCATGCAGCTCCCGTTTTACCTCTTATCCGGTCGAAGTGTGACGTGAAGCCGTCGCTATTCACACTCCACAACAACCCACAGATAAGGCAACACCACAGGAACACGGCTGCAAGAGAGCTCAAATCACTATTCAATAATGGGTTCTCCGACATGCACCATCCGGGCGGAGAGCAACTGATCCGGATAACTTCTGACATCTGCTGCCGCCTTCCCGGCGCAGTACCGCCTCTGCTACCGCTGGGTCCGTGATGTATTGGCCAGAGACTACTGTTATGTGTCAGACGCAGTCGGAGAACCGACCAGAGTTTGAAGTAGGACTCAGCATAAAGGAAACAGAGCACGGTTCAAAGGATAACAGAATTTAATGACATAACAGTGAGTGCTAAACAAATAAGTGTGTGGTCTGGCGAGGTGGAAGAACGGTGCGCTCCCAGCAGCACAAACGGTCCGGAGCCAGAACAGTTCGAACCCAAGGACCCCGCCGACACCCCCCAGGTGGCCGCGACCAACCGAGTCTGTGAAAGAAGAAACCATCATGTGAGTCCACCACTCCACACACAGAGAGACCACTCAAAGGTGTACATAAACAGCAAACACTTCCTGGCTTAATCACCAATCAGCTTCCCACCCTGCAGGCATGGAACACCCAGTTCAATTCTCCACTGCAGTGGAAGCTGATTAAACGACTAACATAACAGCTCAATATAATAAGGTGTGAGGGACACCACATCTACTGACTGTACTCATGTTAGTCACAAAACCTAAAGTACCTCAGGAAGTGTGCTGACGAGCGTGAGACCTCACCCCCTCCTCTTTCACAGACCATGGCATCAAACCTGGTACGGTCTCTGCGTCCATGATGATGAGATGGTTCTCTAAACGTCGATCTCACCCGTCTGGTCACAAGGTCGAGTCTCTGGCAAATACACACTGTGTACTCCAGACTTAAATGCAACCATGCCCCAATCCATATAGATGCACCACAGCTGTGAGTCCTGACGAGCTGCACATGACCAGCCTCAGGTGATCAGGGTGAGGTCCTAATAACTCAGCAACACAGCCAGTCCTGAACGCATGCCACCTGGAAGGAAAAACAAAAGACAGAAAACAGAAGACAGAAACAAAAGCCAGCCAGGCACCCCAGCCACAACAGCTATGGTACTATGAGGTCCCTAAGATAAGATGGGACCTGATTATTCAAAACCTTATAAGTAAGAAGAAGAATTTTAAATTCTGTTCTGGAATTAACAGAGAGCCAATGAAGAGAAGCCAATATGGGTGAAATATGCTCTCTCCTTCTAGTCCCTGTCAGTACTCTAGCTGCAGCATTTTGAATTAACTGAAGGCTTTTCAGGGAACTTTTAGGACAACCTGATAATAATGAATTACAATAGTCCAGCCTAGAAGAAATAAATGCATGAATTAGATTTTCAGCATCACTCTGAGACAAGACCTTTCTAATTTTAGAGATATTGTGCAAATGCAAAAAAGCAGTCCTACATATTTGCTTAATATGCGCATTGAAGGACATATCCTGATCAAAAATGACTCCAAGATTTCTCACAGTATTACTGGAGGTCAGGGTAATGCCATCCAGAGTAAGGATCTGGTTAGACACCATGTTTCTAAGATTTGTGGGGCCAAGTACAATAACTTCAGTTTTATCTGAATTTAAAAGCAGGAAATTAGAGGTCATCCATGTCTTTATGACCGAAAGACATTCCTGCAGTTTAACTAATTGGTGTGTGTCCTCTGGCTTCATGGATAGATAAAGCTGGGTATCATCTGTGTAACAATGAAAATTTAAGCAATGCTTTCTAATAATACTGCCTAAGGGAAGCATGTATAAAATGAACAAAATCGGTCGTAGCACAGAACCTTGTGGAACTCCATAATTAACCTTAGTCCGTGAAGAAGACTCCCTATTTACATGAACAAATTGTAATCTATTAGATAAATATGATTCAAACCACTGCAGCGCAGTGCCTTTACTACCTATTGCATGTTCTAATCTCTGTAATAAAATTTTATGGTCAACAGTATCAAAAGCTGCACTGAGGTCTAACACGACGAGCACAGAGATGAGTCCACTGTCTGAGGCCATAAGAAGATCATTTGTAACCTTCACTAATGCTGTTTCTGTACTATGATGAATTCTAAAACCTGACTGAAACTCTTCGAATAGACCATTCCTCTGCAGATGATCACTTAACTGTTTTACAACTACCCTTTCAAGAATTTTTGAGAGAAAAGGAAGGTTGGAGATTGGCCTATAATTAGCTAAGATAGCTGGGTCAAGTGATGGCTTTTTAAGTAATGGTTTAATTACTGCCACCTTAAAAGCCTGTGGTACATAGCCAACTAATAAAGATAGATTGATCATTTTTAAGATCGAAGCATTAATTAACGGTAGGGCTTCCTTGAGCAGCCTGGTAGGAATGGGGTTGATGGTTTGGAGGAAGTGACTAATGAAAGTAACTCAGACAGAACAATCAGAGAGAAAGAGTCTAACCAAATACCAGCATTACTGAAAGCAGTCGAACATAAAGATATGTCTTTGGGATGGTTATGAATAATTTTTTCTCTAATAGTTAAAATTTTGTTTGCAAAGAAAGTCATGAAGTCATTACTTGTTAAAGTTAAAGGAATACTCGGCTCAATAGAGCTCTGACTCTGTCAGCCTGGCTACAGTGCTGAAAAGAAACCTGGGGTTGTTCTTATTTTCTTTAATTAGTGATGAATAGTAAGATGTCCTAGCTTTACGGGGGGCTTTTTTTATAGACTCTTTTTCCAGGCTAAATGAAGATCTTCTAAATTAGTGAGACACCATTTCCTCTCCAGCTTACGGGTTATCTGCTTTAAGCTGCGAGTTTGTGGGTTATACCACGGAGTCAGGCACTTCTGATTTAAAGCTCTCTTTTTCGAGGAGCTACAGTATCCAAAGTTGTGCTCAATGAGGATGTAAAGCTATTGACGAGATAATCTCACTCACAGAGTTTAGGTAGCTACTCTGCACTGTGTTGGTATCTGGCATTGAAGAACATAACAAAGAAGGAATCATATCCTTAAACCTACTTACAGCGCTTTCAGAAAGACTTCTACTGTAATGAAACTTATTCCCCACTGCTGGGTAGTCCATTAAAGTAAACGTAAATGTTATTAAGAAATGATCAGACAAAAAGGGGTTTTCAGGGAATACTGTTAAGTCTTCAGTTTCTATGCCATATGTCAAAACAAGATCTAAAGTGTGGCTAAGGTGGTGGGTGGGCTCATTTACATTTTGAGCAAAGCGAACTGAGTCTAATAATAGATTAAATGCAGTGTTGAGGTTGTCATTCTCAGCATCTATGTGGATGTTAGTGCTTAGGTCAGATAATTATAGGGGGTGATTTTAACATCACCCCATATAATTATCTCACCTAAGCACTAAGTCAGACAAAAGGTCTGAAAAATCACAAAGAAACTCACAGTAACGACCAAGTGGATGATAGATAATAACAAATAAAACTGGTTTTTGAGACTTACAATTTGGATGGACAACACTAAGAATTAAGCTTTCAAATGAATTAAAGCTCTGTCTGGGTCTTTGATTAATTAATAAGCTGGAGTGGAAGATTGCTGCTACTCCTCCTCCTCGACCCGTGCTTTGAGCATTCTGACAGTTAGTGTGACTTGGGGGTGTTGACTCATTTAAACTAACATATTCATCCTGCTGTAACCAGGTTTCTGTAAGGCAAAGTAAATCAATATGTTGATCAATTATTATATCATTTACTAACAGGGACTTAGAAGAGAGAGACCTAATGTTTAATAGACCACATTTAACTGTTTTAGTCTGTGGTGCAGTTGAAGGTGCTATATTATTTTTTCTTTTTGAATTTTTATGCTTAAATAGATTTTTACTGGTTATTGGTGGTCTGGGAGCAGGCACCGTCTCTACGGGGATGGGGTATTGGGGGGCTGGCAGGGGGAGAGAAGCTGCAGAGAGGTGTGTAAGACTACAACTCTGCTTCCTGGTCCCAACCCTGGATAGTCACGATTTGGAGGGTTTAATAAAATTGGCCAGATTTCTAGAGATGAGAGCTGCTCCATCTGCCTTGTTTTTGTGGAGTTAGAAACTAGAATGTCAAAATCCCCCCTATCCCGCAATGGTGAAGAATCCTTTAAAAAATTCCTGGATCCGGATCGTGATCTGGATCACCATTAAAATGTAATCACTTGTTCCTCTTGTCATTTCCAACCACTCCACAAAATTTCATCAAAATCCATTCAAAACTTTTTGAGTTATCCTGCTGACAAACAGACAGACAAACAAACAAACGCGACCGAAAACATAACCTCCTTGGCGGAGGTAAAAAACCCACACACCATTAAAAAAACACCACAATTTATTGAATCCCCCTTATCGAGCAGACAATACAAGTATGATCCTTCTGTTCCTCTGTAGATGACCCATAGTCACAGACGTACAGTCATGAAATGACATGAATGAAGCAGTGCGTGTTTATCATGTTCACATCTGCTGGCCTGGTGTATCCAGCAGGCCCTGTGCGCATGTACAGCGAGGGGTGCGCCGATGGAGAGACACCGCGTCATGTGTACCATAGTTCACATGGGTGACGTGACATTCAGATAGCCAGCTGAGTGGTCACATGATCAGATGGTCCTTTTCACATGGAGCAGCCTGCTGGTGTGCATGCTGAGAGGCCGCTCCAACCTGTGGCAAAAGCGATATATGGGGGGGGGGGGGGGGGCGCCATGCTCACACGCACGATACACACGCATACCACATGTGTTGAGGGGAGAGTCAACACTCTGGCACGCCACAAGTGTGTTGGTAGGTTATGCCACACTCGTGTGGCACTTAGACACTTTTCACAGACAGCTCAAATGTGGTCGCCTGCTGTCTACTATCGTGCCAGGAGGGCAAATATCCACGCCTTTTTTGTAAGTGCCCTGCGAGTGGTATTGGATGTTCATGTGTGGCACCTGGAATTTGGCCATTATCTTCCAAGAAAGGGGTCAGTGGGCACTCGCAGGGCATTCGCTGTCTTTCGACCACTTGTGTGCACGAATAGTTGTGGCGATGGCTGTACGAGGTGTTAGAGGTGGCTCTGATTTTTCTCGAGTGGCATGCAATTCCTCGTTCGTGCCCCAGTCAGCTTCAGTCGTGTTATGTGTGAAGGGGCCCTTAGCTTTGTACACACGCACGCATACACAGACACACACACTAGTGGTGTTACAGTACACAGAAGTCATGGCTTGGTTCACACCTCTGTTTAGACATCATGATTTGGTATGAGTTACGTTTTTGAAAAATTTTCAAATCTTTACTGAAAAAAACACCTTTATTCATGTGGATGAACTGTTTTGGTGCTAGAAATCGGGTTACCATTGCATGTAAATAAACATAAAATAGAATCACTCACCATTTCCAGTAACATGATTTCTGTCTGCAAAAATATTTGTCACTGGATGAGACATTTCATACCATTTGATGTTATGCATCATAAATAATGTTAAAAGGTTACAAGCACATTAATATTACATGGACATAGCGTTTGCTCCAGTACGCAAAATGTAGCTTTAATCTGTGAGCTGCAGAGAGCTGCTGTCAGCTACTTTAGCACCGCGAAAAAGAGTGTACATGTAGACCTTTCTTTTTTCATTAAATGTTTATGAATTGGATTACATGTCCACACTTGCATTGGATGAATTTACTGTGCAGTGCATTGTTTTGTGACTTTGTTTGTTTTTATGTTGCACGGCATAAGGAGCCAGACTGCCTTCACTATTTTGTTCACTTTAAGTTTGTTTGATTTTCACACAAATGACAGCATTTCATAAAATCTCACTCTCTATGGATTTGAAATCATTGTATGCAGTGTTGCTATTTGGCAGCCATTTCATCCATGAAATTTTATATAAAATTCACATAAAATGTAAACTTTTTTCATACGTTGGTGGCATTATCTGTCTAAATTCAAATGCAGTCTGATTTCATACAGGGCAATAATTCAACACAAATGTGATTCGGAATGCTTTCGCTTTTAGGTTCAAATTTCGGAAGAAAAATGTAAATTAACCAATTATCGACCGGGCTGATGATTGGCACCGATATTCAGCATTTTTGCAAATATTGTTATACAAATAATGCATGTTTATGAGTTCAATGGTATGAATATTTCATGAGGTGAAAGCTGGAACATACCATTCAACGAGGCAACATATTCGTTCCATTGAAAGAAAGTAAAAACATTCATAATTTGTTTTATATAATGGCTAAAATAGATCCTTGTCATTTGATATTATATTAATTTATAAACAACAGAAAAGGGACTTACATTTTGGTGTTCCACTGCTGCTCAAGTCCAACACAAAGTTTAAATAAGAGTCCAAATTGTGATATGTAGTCCGGTGATGCTGTACACTGACTTTGTACTTCCAAAAAAAAAAAAAAAGACTTTGTTTACTTCCTCAGTCCAGCGAAAAATCACATCAGCTTTTCAGGTTTTCATCCGAACAGCTCTTCATGCCTCCAGATGGCTTATGGCGGAGTACTTTTTTTGTGTGTGTGTGTGTGTGTGTGTGTGTGTGTGTGTGTGTGTGTGTGTGTGTGTGTGTGTGTGTGTGTGTGTGTGTGTGTGTGTGTGTGTTAGAAGAACTAGCACGGTCAATTATGAGCCAATGAGCCAAATCTCATGACCATAGGTGAGGATCGGAACGTAGATCGATCGGTAAATCGAGAGCTTTGCCCCCCTACTCAGCTTTCTCTTCACCACGACGGTCCGATACAGCGACCGCATCACTGCTGACGCTGCACCGATCTGTCTATCGATCTCACGCTCCATCCGTACCTCACTCGTGAACAAGACCCCGAGATACTTAAACTCCACTTGAGGCAAGGACACTCCACCGACCTGAAGAGGGCAAAGCACCTTTTTCCGGTCGAGAACCATGGCCTCGGATTTGGAGGTGCTGATCTTCATCCCGGACGCCTCACACTTGGCTGCAAACCGCCTCAGTGCACGCTGAAGGTCCTGATTTGACGAAGCCAACAGAACCACATCATCCGCAAACAGCAGAGACGAGATTCTGTGGTTCCCAAACCAGACCCCCTCTATACCCTGGCTGCGCCTAGAAATTCTGTCCATAAAAATAATGAACAGAACCGGTGACAAAGGGCAGCCCTGGCGGAGGCCAACGTGCACTGGAAACAGGTTTGACTTACTCCCCGGCAATACGAACCAAGCTCCTGCTGCGGTCGTACAGGGACCGGATAGCAATTAGCAAAGGACCCCGGACCGCGTACTCCCGGAGCACTCCCCACAGGGTGCCCCGAGGGACACGGTCGAACGTCTTCTCCAGATCCACAAAACACATGTGGACTGGTTGGGCGAACTCCCATGAACCCTCGAGCACCCGATGGAGCGTGTAGAGCCGGTCCAGTGTGCTGCGACCAGGACGAAAACCACACTGCTCCTCCTGAATCCGAGGTTCGACCATTGGTCGAATTCTCCTCTCCAGTACTCTGGAATAGACCTTACCGGGGAGGCTGAGGAGTGTGATCCCCCTATAGTTGGAACACACCCTCCGGTCCCCCTTCTTAAACAGCATCGCCACGCGATGAGGCGTGTCAGCCAAGACAGTCCCACAACATCCAGAGACTTAAGGTACTCAGGACAGACTTCATCCACCCCAGGAGCCTTGCCACCGAGGAGCTTTCTAACCACCTCGTTGACTTCTGCCTGGGTAATGGATGAGTCCGCCTCTTGGTCCCCCGTCTCTGCCTCCTTTTCGGAAGACGTGATGATGGGATTGAGGAGATCCTCGAAGTACTCCTTCCAACGCCCAACAACATCCCCAGTCAGGGTCAACAGCTCCCCACCTGCACCGTAAACAGTGCCGGTGGAGAGCTGCCTCCGCCTCCTGAGGCGTCGGACGGTTTGCCAGAATCTCTTCGAGGCCGACCGATAGTCCTCCTCCATAGCCTCCCCGAACTCCTCCCAGACCTGAGTTTTTGCCTCTGCGACCGCACAGGCTGCGGCACGCCTGGTCAGCTGCCACTGGGGTCCCACCTACCAACAAAGATAAGTAGGACTCCTTCTTCAGCTTGACGGCATCCCTTACTTCCGGTGTCCACCACCGGGTTTGGGGATTGCCGCCGCGACAGGCACCAGAGACCTTGCGACCACAGCTACGAGCGGCCGCATCAACAATGGAGGTGGAGAACATGGTCCACTCGGACTCCATGTCTCCAACCTCCCCTGGGATCTGGGAGAAGCTCTCCCAGAAGTGGGAGTTGAAGACCTCCCTGACAGAGGGTTCCGCCAGTCGTTCCCAGCAGACCCTCACGACACGTTTGGGCCTGCCAGGTCTGACCGGCTTCCTTTATACATATATATATATATATATATATATATATTCTATTTCTACCTCATTTTCTTATTTTATTGTACTGTTACAAGTATTATTATTATTGCTTATCCTGAACACATGAACATTTTCCTCTACTTGCACCCATCTTGTGTGTTTTTTAAGAGCTGACGTAACATGTGAATTTCTCCTCTGTGAGATCAATAAAGTTTTATCTTATCTTATAAGGCACAAAAAAGATCTGAGAAATGAGTCTAGTAAGTTATTGTGGTACTGTATGTTTATTGAAGTATTGTGTGTTTTTCCTTGTAGTACTACTGGAAAATGTTGGGGAGGAGCTGGATCCCATCCTGCAACCTCTGCTTCTGAAACAGACTTTCAAACAGGGTGGTTCCATGTGTATCCATTTGGGAGACTCAACCATTGAATATTCCCCAGATTTTCGGTTTTACATCACCACCAAGTTACGCAACCCCCATTATCTGCCTGAGACCTCTGTCAAGGTAAGTTGAAAACTGACTCTGGGAACGATGCATTCATTAATATGCTGGGATCAGGTGTGTTTTGGGAGCATGTGTTAGCACTGCTACATCTGCCATTTTACGGAATCACTTAGGGTTCTAACTGGCAACCACCCTGACATGTTTGTGGTCCATGTTTATCTCCTGTAAGGAACCATCTCTATCATAGCCAGATGTTAAATTAACATCCCTTGGCTTGGTCCACCTGTTTGATTCATCAGTAATAAGGAACCTGCGTGCTAATTCATACTCAAAAATATACCACATGTCCATCATGTTGTAACTGATGTTTCCCTATGATGTATGAAAAGGGGTGGCAGTGACATTGAGGATACACTTATACATGCAAAAAAAAACACAAAAAAAAAAACAGTGAATCCATGGTGAAGGTGTCTGTGGTATCGGAGCTGATGCTACGGATGACAGCTTGTCAGGATTCAGTAAAGTAATGGAAAACTAGCTGGTGCATGCCACAAGTCCACAGAAGACACTGTTCCCATGTTCCCACTCCCTTGCACAGACCACAGCACCATTTCCATTCTTGTGGATGACAGGTCCAGGCAGATTTCAGCACCTTGGACAGTGACACTATGTGGGTGTGTGGACTAATGATGCTGTGGCAATGGCTTGAAATGTATCTATCTTCAACGCCTGAGTAAAAAAAACAAAACCCTGTAACATATGCAGACTGTCATTGTCAATCACCATGATATATTATGCAAGTACACCCCCATACCTAGCTTTCTTGATGTGTCTGAAAAACTTTAAGGGTTGGCCAGTCTGTATGTAAGTGAAGCAGAAGAATTTTTTTTTCTGAACAAAGGTAAACCCAATATTTTGCTATTGATTTTTACTTATTACATCAAACTGTGCATATGACAGCACATGTATTTTATACCCCTGCAAACCAAAATTTTGGGGGTATATCGGGATCACCTTGTCCACTTGTCTGTGAATTTTCTAAACACAACTCCTTTCAACCTCTCCTTTTAGCACATCATATGAAAATGTGCTAAAAGGAAAAGAGTCCTGTCCAATAGGTTCAAGAGGTAATAGTTGAACTTTTGTTTTTAAGATGTGCAACACGTGATATTGACATCATAAATGCAGTTCCTCCTTAAACGTGGTGGATTTCATTGAAACGTCACACAAGGATAGCAGACCCTCCGAGGATGTGCATGAAGGAAAATTGTGGTCTGGCATCTTCAACAAGTGATAAATGGACATTTGCATTTAATTTATCCATCATAATGAATGATGTTGACTTTGTAAACACGACTCATCCTTTTCTTGTTTTTTAATACATTGTATTTGTCAATTGCATGTAAAGCGGTTGACCTTTTAATTCAGGTGTTTTGTCACAAAGATCTCCTACCACCGAGATATAATACATGCAAGCAACTCGTATGGCAGTGTGTGGGGTATCATTTTGTTGCTTGATCACAGATCTCTGGTTCTCTATGCAAGCAAGCAGCAACTCTATGACTTACTGTTCACTGGTCCCAAATGGAACACAATCTCAGAAAGAAAAAAAATGGTAAGAAAAGAAGCATTAAATGAAACTGCATTACAGACAGGCAAGGGTTTGGCAAGCATTATTGATGACTGCATTTCAACATCTATTTCTTGGACTCTGCACTTTATGGGTGGGTATCAGATGTATTCAGCTCATTTTTCACAACTGGCTCTCTTTAGCTACTTCCCATAGCATAGCATAGCATCCATTACTCCCATTAAACCCATTTGAAATGCAATACTTTCAAATACAAGAGGGCAAGCCTCTACCAAAGTAGCCCTACAGGCCTCAAGGGATGAAAGGAACCAAATCAGGAAGGTGGATGTGTGAAAAGGACAAATGGGAGATTTATGTGGGCTCTGAGTCTTTACCACCAGCTGAGCGGGCTTGCAGCATCAATAGAAATAGAATTAGGCCTTGGAGAAGTGCACTCGTTTATTAGGGCAGTGAGTAGAGAGGAGATATACGCTTTTAACCCCTGGGTAAGTGTGGGTCAAGATGAGTGCAGCTGTGGTAAAAACACACACAGCTACACATAAAACACAGTGCACCTGTATCTTACGGGTGCTGGAGTAATTAGTATATTTAATTGTGATATTAGTTTTGGGCGGGGGGGATTCTCAATATATAATGTAACGTCTGAGAATTTATTGAGCAAGACAGAAAGTACTCATGAATTCCCACACAGGTACATAACACAGTGTGGGATTTTGTTGCAGTATGTCTACTGTGTTTTGTACGTTACAATATATCACATTTCTATCTATCTTCCTCTGTGCTGTAGGTGACCTTATTGAACTTCATGATTACACCAGAGGGCATCCAGGACCAGTTACTAGGCATTGTGGTGGCCCGCGAAAGGCCTGACCTAGAGGAAGAGAAACAGGTTCTCATTTTGCAAGGAGTAGAGAATAAAAAGTAGGCCAGACCAGGGGAAAATACATAAATAAAAACAAATTCATTTCAGAAAATGCCTTTTCTATGCATGGAGCACACTGATGTTAAGTTGTATTTTGTTTTTACAGACAGTTGAAGGAGACAGAGGACAAGATGTTAGAGGTGTTCTCCTGTTGTGAAGGAAATATCCTGGAGGATGAAACAGCTGTCAAAATCATCTCCTGCTCCAAAGTCCTTTCTAATGAAATCTCAGAGAAACAGGCTGTTGCTGAGGTGACGGAGAAGATGATTGATGAAACTCGCATGGGCTACACGCCCATTGCTGTGCATTCAGCTGTCCTGTTTTTCTCCATTGCTGATTTGGCAAATATCGAGCCAATGTACCAGTACTCCCTGACCTGGTTTATTAACCTTTTCATCAAGTCCATTGAGAACTCGGACAAAAGTGAGGACTTGGAGCAGAGGTAAGCAGGTTTGAAAAATATATCAAAACATTAGTCGTAGCCACTGTGTGGAGGTTCTCTTGGAAAATACATAAAATAATTTTGTGTTAAATAATACTTCTTATGTTCTGTAACTGATTGGAAATTTTGAAGTGTTGTACAAATTGCACGAAACCTTCACGTTACTAAAATGCTGAATTGTGTATCTTGTGCAGACTAGCGATCCTGAGAGACCACTTCACCTACTCCCTCTATGTCAATGTGTGTCGCTCACTGTTTGAGAAGGATAAGCTGCTCTTTTCTTTCTGCCTCAGTGTCAATCTGCTCATACATGACAAGCTGGTATGAGTGTGCACAGACTCACGCAGTTTACAGTACCTACAGTCTATGGGAATTACTTCACAACACAGAATACAGCTAATAAGTGATTAGCCAAGCAGACTTCTTTGTTTTGTATTTTTGTTGTTCTCTAAAATTGCATTTTTTTTTCATGTTGCATGTGCTTGTCAAACTAATTCAAATATGAGGTTTAAATTATTCAACCCTTCAATCTGTTTCAACTTCTGGGAACTTCTCATCTTGGCAACATAATTGTAACTGATGTCAACTAGGTGGATGAGTGGGAGTGGTGCTTCCTTTTGACGGGCGGTGTGGGCCTGGACAATCATCATTCAAATCCCTGCAGTTGGCTTCCCAAGAAATCCTGGGATGAAATTTGTCGCCTGGATGAGATGGACAATTTCAAAGGCCTGCGTGATGACTTTGTTCACCTCAGAGATGACTGGAAGGTGGTCTACGACAGTATGGTGCGTGCTATAATGATGAGTGACTTGTCTGTGTAAAAACCTGTATGTATTGCATAATTGGCAAAAACAAATGTTATATAGTGCTTTTTCATGTATATCAGAAGCTCAAAGCACTTTACATTGATGCCTCGCATTCACCCATACACACACTGATGTCAGGGTGCTGCCATTCAAGGTGCTCATTACACACTGGAAGCAACTTGGGGATTAAGGACCTTGCCCAAGGGCCCTTAGTGATTTTTTAGCCAGACGTGGGTTTGAACTGAAGATCCTTTTGTCTCAAGCCCACTGCTTAACCACTAGACCATCACCTCCCTACAAGGTGAAGGAAAAACAAGGAGTTTACATTTGTAAAACATCTGGTTGCTTTTATCCTACTGTTCGATACATGATAGCAATCACTTGAGCACAAGGGCTACTGTTCATATCAATGATGTCGTTATGGGCACAACAAGCACTAAGGGTATTCATGGGTACATAGGTTTGGGCCTAATTCATTGTTTGTTTTTGGTTGTTGTTGTTGTTTGTTTTTTTCTTTGTTTTTTTTTTTTTTTTCTTTTTGAGTGTGCTACCTTAATTTAGACTTCAGGTATGTCAAGTCCCAGATGAAATCACAGTTGTTACAAGACTTAACAAAGTGAACAAAGATGAACTTTGACACACCAAAACTAAAATCAGGTACTCTTTGGAATGCATGCCTTATGCACAGTCAAAAACCTCACATTGCAATGGAAAAGAAACAAATAAATGTATTATTAAATTTCTTCACTCTGCTTATTTTGCAGACACACTCAAAAATACAGGACCATCTGTTTCTTTTAATGAAAATGACTTGTAATATAATTGCCCATTTCCCAATTAAATAATTTATTTTAGCACTTCTTAGCTATGGCTGTTTTTACAGATATACAACAGGTTATCCTTCTTTTTCTGTAATTACTTACTTTGTAAATACACACTACCTCATCTCTTTATCTGGATCCATTTTAACCAGGCTTTGTGAATATGTATTCATTAATTGAACATCCAATGTTGCAGTAAAACTATTTTATTTAAAGATGCGACTGTCTTTACTGTATCCAGCGTGACCCTGAATCTTTCTCAGAAAAAGCTCATCTTTTTCGCAAAGCTTGTGAAAATCAGTTCATTAAATTTGGATTAATCCTGGTAATAAACCAACAAAGAAGTCAACTTTCAATGACTTTGCATGAAACGATTGGCTACTGATGTGGAGTGTCAATTTCATGGTGAAGGTGCATCAGCTTTGGCATTTTGGCACTGTGGTACATTTCCCTGTGTATGCTCTAGCGTGCATGTGCAAGTGTTGAAGATGCCACCAAAACTAAAAGCAGGCTGTAGCAGATAGATGGTTTGGAGATGTAGAAATTAACCAGTTGTCTGTCTGGGTGGTTGCCATCTACAACCCAAGGTAGTTCCGTGGTGTCATGGATGTGGTGCAGTGCAGCATCAGACCTGACTGGACTTTCTTTTTATGACCTGACTTACATTTTTGTATTTGATCTTTTGGCACTTTGGTAAAAGTAATATTCCTGGCATTTCAGTTCTCCTATATTTAATTACATTTGACATTAAGGTAATTTTCCTTTACAGAGTAGTGGAAATCAACTTCTGTTATTTTAATATTGTGACACAGATTACAATTTTGACTCATGATAATTCCATACAATAAAACAAGTTTCCAAAGTTTCATCTTCAAGCCAGGTTGTCATGCATGCATAAGCAACATATGGACACCTGTTCTCCTGCAGTTTTACACTACAAGGAATGCAAATGTTCCATTTAATTATGTGCATTTTGTTCCAGTTCACACTGAAATCTCAATGTCAGAACAGCTGTTTAATCAAGGTTTGTGCAGCAACACATGGTTGTCTCAATCTTGTCACTTACACGCCGTCTCTGATATGTAATCAACAGAATCAGCAATAGCACATCTATCTAATTAAATTTAGGTTGTTGCAGTTGCACAATTCCCATTTGTTCAGTCTTGATGCTGGACCAGCTGTTCAGTCAAGCACACCAACACTGACTCACACTTGCTAACACAACTCCCGTACACACAGAGAATCCCCAAGAGACACTAAATAGGTGTATCCCTCACAAAGCACCTGCCAACACACACGGCTAGAATTCTCTCAACAAGCAAACTGCAGGAAATAACTCTTGAAAAGTTCTCTGCACGATTGTTGAACAAGTGGAGTTGTTCAACAAATTAATCAGACTGTTGCACTGACCCAGTACCCACTGGTTCTTAATTTGTGTGTCTCCACCTCTTTCTCCTTCACATTTCCATTGCTTGTGTCTGCTTTTCTTGGTACATTCTTTCCTCTCCCTCATTACTCTCCTTCCAGTTTCATAGCAGAGCACCTGTCTTGTTTCTTTATTAAGTTGCTTAGCCTTGCAGCAGTTCAGAAATGTGAAATTCCACCCAAGAATGTGTCATCTTTTAATGGCCTCTACTGGTGGTTGGCTCTCACTGCGGTATTGTATCACTTCCTGTTCCGGAGCACAGCGGTGTTTTGCTGTATCTGTTAGCTGTTTAATCTGCGCAGTTAGATTGATGTAGTTAACTAGATAACGATTTGCTTCACAGTGTAATCTTCACGTGCCTTAACTAAAGCACTCCCTCTGCTGAATCACCTCTAAATTATTTGAACATTATTCACTTTGTGTGTCTTTAGGAATCCGCTAGCTTAGCGCAGCTACTAGCTCTTAGCCGGTTTAGCATGGCGGCTTCTCCTGTCTCTCCCGCACTTTTCTGCTGTGGGTGTGAAATGCTTAGTTATTCCTCGGCCTCCTTTAGCAGTAATGGTACTTGTAATAAGTGTAGCTTATTCGTAGCTTTGGAGGCCAGGCTGGGCGAATTGGAGACAGCTAGCGAGGCCCATGTAGTCGGTGCGGACCAAGTTAGCTTAGCCGCCGTTAGTTTCCCTCTGGCAGATCCCGAGCAGCCAGGAAAGCAGGCCGACTGGGTGACTGTGAGGAGGAAGCGTAGTTCTAAACAGAAGCCCCGTGTACACCGCCAACCCGTTCACATTTCTAACTGTTTTTCCCCACTCGACGACACACCCGCCTAGGATCAAACTCTGGTTATTGGCGACTCCGTTTTGAGAAATGTGAAGTTAGCGACACCAGCAACCATAGTCAATTGAAGGAAATTTGAAACTGCTGGCTAAGGCTAAGCGTAAATTTGGTAAGATTGTAATTCACGTCGGCAGTAATGACACCCGGTTACGCCAATCGGAGGTCACTAAAATTAACATTGAATCGGTGTGTAACTTTGCAAAAACAATGTCGGACTCTGTAGTTTTCTCTGGGCCCCTCCACAATCGGACCGGGAGTGACATGTTTAGCCGCATGTTCTCCTTGAATTGCTGGCTGTCTGAGTGGTGTCCAAAAAATGAGGTGGGCTTCATAGATAATTGGCAAAGCTTCTGGGGAAAACCTGGTCTTGTTAGGAGAGACGGCATCCATCCCACTTTGGATGGAGCAGCTCTCATTTCTAGAAATCTGGCCAATTTTCTTAAATCCTCCAAACCGTGACTATCCAGGGTTGGGACCAGGAAGCAGAGTTGTAGTCTTACACACCTCTCTGCAGCTTCTCTCCCCCTGCCATCCCCTCATTACCCCATCCCCGTAGAGACGGTGCCTGCTCCCAGACCACCAATAACCAGCAAAAATCTATTTAAGCATAAAAATTCAAAAAGAAATAATAATATAGCACCTTCAACTGCACCACAGACTAAAACAGTTAAATGTGGTCTATTAAACATTAGGTCTCTCTCTTCTAAGTTCCTGTTAGTAAATGATATAATAATTGATCAACATATTGATTTATTCTGCCTTACAGAAACCTGGTTATAGCAGGATGAATATGTTAGTTTAAATGAGTCAACACCCCCGAGTCACACTAACTGCCAGAATGCTCGTAGCACGGGCCGAGGCGGAGGATTAGCAGCAATCTTCCATTCCAGCTTATTAATTAATCAAAAACCCAGACAGAGCTTTAATTCATTTGAAAGCTTGACTCTTAGTCTTGTCCATCCAAATTGGAAGTCCCAAAAACCAGTTTTATTTGTTATTATCTATCGTCCACCTGGTCGTTACTGTGAGTTTCTCTGTGAATTTTCAGACCTTTTGTCTGACTTAGTGCTTAGCTCAGATAAGATAATTATAGTGGGCGATTTTAACATCCACACAGATGCTGAGAATGACAGCCTCAACACTGCATTTAATCTATTATTAGACTCAATTGGCTTTGCTCAAAATATAAATGAGTTCACCCACCACTTTAATCATATCTTAGATCTTGTTCTGACTTATGGTATGGAAATTGAAGACTTAACAGTATTCTTCACTTAGCCTGGAAAAAGAGTCTGTTGCTCTATAAAAAAGCCCTCCGTAAAGCTAGGACATCTTACTACTCATCACTAATTGAAGAAAATAAGAACAACCCCAGGTTTCTTTTCAGCACTGTAGCCAGGCTGACAAAGAGTCAGAGCTCTATTGAGCCGAGTATTCCTTTAACTTTAACTAGTAATGACTTCATGACTTTCTTTGCTAATAAAATTTTAACTATTAGAGAAAAAATTACTCATAACCATCCCAAAGACGTATCGTTATCTTTGGCTGCTTTCAGTGATGCCGGTATTTGGTTAGACTCTTTCTCTCAGATTGTTCTGTCTGAGTTATTTTCATTAGTTACTTCATCCAAACCATCAACATGTCTATTAGACCCCATTCCTACCAGGCTTCTCAAGGAAGCCCTACCATTATTTAATGCTTCCATCTTAAATATGATCAATCTATCTTTATTAGTTGGCTATGTACCACAGGCTTTTAAGGTGGCAGTAATTAAACCATTACTTAAAAAGCCATCACTTGACCCAGCTATCTTAGCTAATTATAGGCCAATCTCCAACCTTCCTTTTCTCTCAAAAATTCTTGAAAGGGTAGTTGTAAAACAGCTAACTGATCATCTGCAGAGGAATGGTCTATTTGAAGAGTTTCAGTCAGGTTTTAGAATTCATCATAGTACAGAAACAGCATTAGTGAAGGTTACAAATGATCTTCTTATGGCCTCAGACAGTGGACTCATCTCTGTGCTTGTTCTGTTAGACCTCAGTGCTGCTTTTGATACTGTTGACCATAAAATTTTATTACAGAGATTAGAGCATGCCATAGGTATTAAAGGCACTGCGCTGCGGTGGTTTGAATCATATTTACCTAATAGATTACAATTTGTTCATGTAAATGAGGAATCTTCTTCACAGACTAAGGTTAATTATGGAGTTCCACAAGGTTCTGTGCTAGGACCAATTTTATTCACTTTATACATGCTTCCCTTAGGCAGTATTATTAGACGGCATTGCTTAAATTTTCATTGTTATGCAGATGATACCCAGCTTTATCTATCCATGAAGCCAGAGGACACACACTGCAGGATTGTCTTACAGACATAAAGACATGGATGACCTCTAATTTCCTGCTTTTAAACTCAGGTAAAACTGAAGTTATTGTACTTGGCCCCACAAATCTTAGAAACATGGCGTCTAACCAGATCCTTACTCTGGATGGCATTACCCTGACCTCTAGTAATACTGTGAGAAATCTTGGAGTCATTTTTGATCAGGATATGTCATTCAAAGCGCATATTTAAACAAATATGTAGGACTGCTTTTTTGCATTTACTCAATATCTCTAAAATTAGAAAGGTCTTGTCTCAGAGTGATGCTGAAAAACTAATTCATGCATTTATTTCCTCTAGGCTGGACTATTGTAATTCATTATTATCAGGTTGTCCTAAAAGTTCCCTGAAAAGCCTTCAGTTAATTCAAAATGCTGCAGCTAGAGTACTAACAGGGACTAGAAGGAGAGAGCATATCTTACCCATATTGGCCTCTCTTCATTGGCTTCCTGTTAATTCTAGAATAGAATTTAAAATTCTTCTTCTTACTTATAAGGTTTTGAATAATCAGGTCCCATCTTATCTTAGGGACCTCATAGTACCATATCACCCCAATAGAGCGCTTCACTCTCAGACTGCAGGCTTACTTGTAGTTCCTAGGGTTTGTAAGAGTAGAATGGGAGGCAGAGCCTTCAGCTTTCAGGCTCCTCTCTTGTGGAACCAGCTCCCAATTCAGATCAGGGAGACAGACACCCTCTCTACTTTTAAGATTAGGCTTAAAACTTTCCTTTTTGCTAAAGCTTATAGTTAGGGCTGGATCAGGTGACCCTGAACCATCCCTTAGTTATGCTGCTATAGACTTAGACTGCTGGGGGGTTCCCATGATGCACTGAGTGTTTCTTTCTCTTTTTGCTCTGTATGCACCACTCTGCATTTAATCATTAGTGATTGATCTCTACTCCCCTCCACAGCATGTCTTTTTCCTGGTTCTCTCCCTCAGCCCCAACCAGTCCCAGCAGAAGACTGCCCCTCCCCGAGCCTGGTTCTGCTGGAGGTTTCTTCCTGTTAAAAGGGAGTTTTTCCTTCCCACTGTCGCCAAGTGCTTGCTCACAGGGGGTCGTTTTGACCGTTGGGGTTTTTACGTAATTATTGTATGGCCTTGCCTTACAATATAAAGCGCCTTGGGGCAACTGTTTGTTGTGATTTGGCGCTATATAAATAAAATTGATTGATTGATTGATTGATTGGTATAACCTAATTAAGGAACATGAAAATATCCTCCTTCCTTGAGGAGTAACAATGACAATGAATTCCCTAATTACAAACAGGATTTGGGTTAACGGCTCCTCTGTGCTGCTGGCTTGTGTTCATTTCAGTGGACAAGGCTTTAGTATTGGAGTAGAGGTGCTGACATTATGTACCAAACGAGCAAGCACTCACCTCCGTCAAGGTCCAACAGTCCTAACAGGCTGAAGTGCACATGGGGGCGATGTCCTGCTAAGTACAGATAACACAGAACTTAAACGATAAATGTATGAATTGAACAAATCCTAATTACGCATCTACCACATCAGATCACCTGTTCCTGAACCAAAGTCCTACACTGGAACCAAATTTAAATGAAATGTATTCATGTGTTTTTGAATTATCCTGCTAACAAGTAGACAAACAAGCCAAAAAAATTCTCCACCAATATTTGTAAAAGTGTGTGTAATATGTATATGTCACGGACATGAACGAGCGAAGCTCTTCAGCATCTCACCGTCTCATTTAGGTCCTTCAGACTTTTTTTTTTTTTTTGGGTAAATGCATCAGGGGAGCATTAGCATGGCTAAAACCTTGCTCCCCCAGACTCCCTGCCTTTTTAAGCATTTTTCTTTTTTTGCCTTTCAGCTGACTCCCCTAATTACAGCCCTCTTAACTCCCTGCCACTTTAAGCATTTTTTTTAATGTAGATGTAAATTAGTCTCCCCCTCTAGCTGCCACCTTATCGTGGTGGGGGAGTTTGCGTACCCGGATGATCCTAGGAGCCATGTTGTTGGGGCCTTTGTGCTCCCTGTAGGGTCTCCCAAGGCAAACGGGTCAGACTAAGGGCAGTTCAGAACCTCCATGACCAGTAAAAGATCAAGGACCGTGACGTCGCCCAGTATGGCGGAGCCGGGGTCCCACGCTGGAGCCAGGCCTGGGGTTGGGGCTCGCGCGCAAGCGCCTGGTGGTCGGGCCTTAGCCCATGGGGCCCAGCCGGGCTCAGCCCGAAAGAGTGACGTGGGCCCACCCTCCTGTGGGTTCACCACCTGCAGAGGGGGCCATGGGGATCGGGTGCAGAGAGGATTGGGTGGCGGTCGAGGGCGGGTGGCCCGCGGCCCGGTCCATGCTCACAGCCCCTGACTGTTGGGACGTGGAATGTCACCTCGCTGGGGGGAAGGAGCCTGAGCTTGTGCGGGAGGATGAGAGATACCGACTAGAGATAGTCGGGCTCACCTCCACGCACAGCTTGGGCTCTGGTACCCAACTCCTGGAGAGGGGCTGGATGCTTCATTTTTCTGGCGTCACCCGTGGGGAGAGGCGGAGAGCTGGGGTCGCATTGCTTATTGCTCCCCAGCTCAGTCGCCAAGTGTTGGAGTTCACTCCGGTGAACGAGAGGGTCGCGTCCCTACGCCTTCGGGTCGGGGACAGGTCTCTCACCATTGTCTCGGCCTACGTGTTGTGAAAGTGTAGTGACACGGACCCACAACAGGGGGCGCAAATGAACGGTCAATAGATGAGCCAAAAAGTAACAATTTAATGTTGTGATGGTGCACAACGAATACACAGACAATCTCAGAATCTGATAACAGTCAATCCACAAAGGTGACGTGTGGGCAGGTTCGAGGATAGAAGATGTCTGTCCTGAGAAGAGCCGGAACCACACGATTTCCGCCGCCACCGAACCTGGTGAATACTGGAGCCGCCAAGTCCCGAATTCCCAGGTGATCACCGTCCCCGACTGTCGGATCTGGTACTGCTGGCGAAGAACAAAGACAGTCAAGTGTGGGTGTGTGTACACCCCGTAACAACAACGGTGGGAATGCCACCTCCACCTCTAACACACACTCGTGCAGCGTCTGTTTAACCACTTATCTGACGGACGTAGGACGAAACAGTCGCAACCCACGCCGGTCCTCTGGTTGACAGCTGCAAAACAATAGCTCTTGGAATCAATTAATACAGGCAGAGAAAGTTACCTCCATAGAAGTACGATATCTCGGCAACGAGGTGGAGATGACGTCTGGTCTTTATGGAGTGAGATGCTGTAGAGTAGATGGGTGACAGCTGTCAAGAGCTAATGAGTGACAGCTGTCACCCCCGGCTGTGTCCGTGGCGGCAGCGCCCTCTCATGCCTGAAGCCCGCACTTCAGGCAGGGTGCCCTCTGGTGGTGGGCCAGCAGTACCTCCTCTTCTGGCGGCCCACACAACAGGACCCCCCCCTCAATGGGCGCCTCCTGGCGCCCGACCAGGCTTGTTCGGGTGATGGTGGTAGAAGTCGGCCAGGAGGGCCAGATCCAGGATGAAGCTCCTCTTCACCCAGGAGCGTTCTTCGGGTCCATACCCCTCCCAGTCCACCAAATACTGGAACCCCCGGCCCATCCGACGGACGTCCAGGAGCCGGCGCACCGTCCAAGCCGGCTCCCCGTCGATGATCCGAGCAGGAGGCGGCGCCGGTCCGGGAGCACAGAGGGGTGAGGTGTGGTGAGGTTTGATCATTGAAACATGAAAGACCGGGTGGATCCGCAGTGAAGCCGGGAGTTGGAGCTTCACTGCGGCAGGACTGAGGACTTTGAGGATCTTGTATGGTCCGATATATCTGTCCTTGAGTTTCGGGGAGTCCACCTGGAGGGGGATGTCCTTCGTGGATAGCCACACCTCCTGCCTGGGCTGGTAAGCAGGGGCCGGGGATCGCCGGCGGTCTGCATGGGTCTTCGCCCTCATCCGGGCCTTCAACAAGGCAGAAGCTCCTCCAGACGTGTGAGGAGAACTGGGGACCACGATCAGAGACGATGTCGGTGGGTATCCCATGCAGACGGACGACGTGGTGGACCAGGAGGTCTGCTGTCTCCTGGGCTGTTGGGAGCTTCGGGAGGGCCACGAAGTGGGCCGCCTTGGAGAATCGGTCCACTATTGTGAAGATGGTGGTGTTGCCCTGGGACGCGGGAGGCCCGTGACGAAATCCAGGCCGATGTGGGACCAGGGGCGATGAGGCACAGGTAGCGGCTGGAGAAGTCCTTGGGACCTTTTATGGTCTACCTTGCCCCTGGCACAGGTGGTGCAGGCCTGGATGTACTCCCGGATGTCGGCCTCCATAGACGCCCACCAGAAGCGCTGCCGGACAACTGCCACGGTCCTTCGCACCCCTGGATGACAGGAGAGCTTGGAACCGTGACAGAAGTCCAAGACTGCAGCTCTGGCCTCTGGTGGGACGTACAAACGGTTCTTTGGACCAGTTCCGGGGTCCGGGCTCCGTGCCAGGGCCTCCCGGACGATCTTCTCCATGTCCCAGGTGAGGGTGGCCACGACAGTGGACTCAGGCAGGATGGGCTCCGGTGGATCCGACAGTGCAGTTTTGACCTCCTCTTCGTGTACCCGGGACAAGGCATCCGACCTCTGGTTCTTGGTCCCGGGGCGATAGGTGATCTGGAAGTCAAAACGCCCGAAGAACAGTGACCAGCGGGCTTGCCTGGGGTTCAGCCGCTTGGCGGTCCTGATATACTCCAGGTTCCGATGGTCAGTGAAAACCGTGAACGGCACAGACGCTCCCTCCAACAGGTGTCTCCACTCCTCAAGAGCCTCTTTCACCGCAAGGAGTTCTCGATTGCCGACGTCATAGTTCCGTTCAGCCGGGGTCAACCTGTGAGAAAAGTAGGCACACGGGTGAAGAACCTTATCGGTCTCTCTGCTCTGGGATAGCACGGCTCCTATCCCTGAGTCAGAGGCGTCCACTTCAACCACGAACTGGCGGCTAGGGTCGGGCTGCACCAAAACTGGCTCAGTAGAGAACCGTCGTTTCAACTTCTTGAACGCGGCTTCGCACCGATCCGACCAGGTGAAGGGGACTTTTGGAGAGGTCAGGGCTGTCAGGGGGCTAACTACCTGACTGTAGCCCTTAATGAACCTCCTATAGAAATTAGCGAAGCCGAGGAACTGTTGCAGCTTCCTACGGCTTGTTGGTTGGGGCCAATCTCTCACCGCCGCAACTTTGGCCGGATCAGGGGCGACGGAGTTAGAGGAGATGATAAACCCCAGGAAGGACAAAGACGTGCGGTGAAACTCACACTTCTCTCCCTTCACAAACAGTCGGTTCTCTAACAACCGCTGCAGGACCTGACGTACATGCTGGACATGGGTCTCAGGATCCGGAGAAAAGATGAGAATATCGTCCAGATATACGAAGACGAATCGGTGCAGGAAGTCCCGCAAGACGTCGTTAACCAAGGCTTGGAACGTCGCGGGGGCGTTGGTGAGGCCGAACGGCATGACCAGGTACTCAAAGTGACCTAACAGGGTGTTAAATGCCGTCTTCCATTCGTCTCCCTTCCGGATCCGAACCAGGTGATACGCATTTCTAAGATCCAGCTTAGTAAAGATTTTGGCTCCATGCAGGGGGGTGAACACGGAATCCAACAATGGCAACGGGTATCGGTTGCGAACCGTAATCTCGTTCAGCCCCCTGTAATCAACGCATGGACGGAGTCCGCCATCTTTCTTGCCCACAAAAAAGAAACCTGCCCCCATCGGGGAGGTGGAGTTCCGGATCAGCCCGGCAGCTAATGAGTCCCGGATGTAGGTCTCCATTGATTCGCGCTCAGGTCATGAGAGGTTGTACAGCCTGCTGGACGGGAACTCAGCGCCTGGAACCAAATCAATGGCACAATCGTACGGACGGTGTGGGGAAGGGTGAGTGCCAGATCCTTGCTGAAGACGTCAGCAAGATCGTGGTACTCAACCGGCACTGCTGACAGATTGGGAGGGAATTTGACCTCCTCCTTAGCATGTAAACCGGGAGGAACCGAGGATCCTAAACACACCCGATGGCAGGTTTCGCTCCACTGAACCACCACCCCAGACGGCCAATCAATCCGGGTATTGTGCTTCAACATCCATGGGAAGCCCAAAATCACGCGGGACATAGAAGGAGTTACAAAAAACTCAATCTCCTCCCGATGGTTTCCAGACACCACCAGAGTTACTGGTTGTGTCTTGTGTGTGATTAAAGGGAGGAGGGTGCCATCTAGTGCCCGCACCTGCAATGGCGAAGGAAGCGCCACCAGAGGGAGCCCTACCTCCCTTGCCCATCTGCTGTCTAGCAAATTCCCTTCTGACCCCGTGTCCACCAGTGCTGGGGCTTGAAGGGTTAAATCCCCGCTCAGGATTGTAACTGGGAGTCGTGTGGCAATCTGTGTGTGTCCCACGTGAATGTTTTGACCCCCCCTTAGCCCAGTCTCTAAGGGCGGTTGTTGCTGTGGCCGTTTGGGGCAGTTTTTCTGTATGTGCTCCTTTGAGCTGCAGAGAAAACACTCCCCGCGGACCAGGCTCCTCATTTTGGCCCTGTGCGTCTCCCTAACAACGCCAGCAGAGGGAGCTGTTGCCCCACGGAGCGCTGCGGCTGTGGAGCGTGGGGAGGGCGGCCCCTTTTCGAACCCGGAAGGGAGAGGGACGGCGCGTATCCGGCCACGTCCTTCGCCTCGCTCCCGACGGCGTTCCTCCAACCGATTCTCTAACCGTATAACGAGATCGATAAGCCCATCTAAATCCCGCGGTTCCTCCTTAGCTACCAGATGCTCCTTCAGGACCGATGACAGTCCGTTTATGAAGGCGGCGCGGAGCGCAACGTTATTCCAGCCGGACCTCGCAGCCGCGATGCAGAAGTCGACTGCATATTCGGCTGCGCACCGGCGCCTCTGTCGCATTGACAGCAGCATTGTTGAAGCGGTCTCTCCTCTGTTAGGGTGATCAAACACTGTTCTGAACTCGCCCACAAACCCAGTGTATGCTGATAACAACCGTGAGTTCTGTTCCCAGAGCGCCGTAGCCCGGGCGCGTGCCTTACCCCGAAGCAAATTAATAACATAAGCCACCTTGCTGGCGTCAGATGCGTACATCACGGGTCATTGTGCAAAGACGAGCGAACACTGCATCAGAAAGTCCGCGCACGTCTCCACATAACCCCCGTACGGCTCAGGGGGACTTATGTATGCTTCAGGGGATGGTGGGGGGGTTTGTTGAACGACCAGTGGAATGTTAATACCCGGCACCGGGTCGGCAGGAGGAGGAGTTGCAGCAGCGCTCTGATCGCGCGCTTCCACCTGTGCGGTGAGAGCCTCCATCCTGCGATTAAGGATGACGTTTTGCTCGGACATCAAATCCAGCCGAGCGGTAAAGGCGGTGAGGATTTGCTGCAACTCACCGAGCACGCCTCCTGCAGACGCCTGTGCACCCTGCTCTTCCATTGGCTGTCCAACAGATGGGTGACGCCCCTCGGGATCCATGACGGTTGCCGAGATATCCTGTTGTGAAAGTGTAGTGACACGGACCCACAACAGGGGGCGCAAATGAACGGTCAATAGATGAGCCAAAAAGTAACAATTTAATGTTGTGAAGGTGCACAACAAATACACAGACAATCTCAGAATCTGATAACAGTCAATCCACAAAGGTGACGTGTGGGCAGGCTCGAGGATAGAAGACGTCTGTCCTGAGAAGAGCCGGAACCACACGATTTCCGCCGCCACCGAACCTGGTGAATACTGGAGCCGCCAAGTCCCGAATTCCCAGGTGATCACCGTCCCCGACTGTCGGATCTGGTACTGCTGGCGAAGAACAAAGACAGTCAAGTGTGGGTGTGTGTACACCCCGTAACAACAACGGTGGGAATGCCACCTCCACCTCTAACACACACTCGTGCAGCGTCTGTTTAACCACTTATCTGACGGACGTAGGACGAAACAGTCGCGACCCACGCCGGTCCTCTGGTTGACAGCTGCAAAACAATAGCTCTTGGAATCAATTAATACAGGCAGAGAAAGTTACCTCCATAGAAGTACGATATCTCGGCAACGAGGTGGAGATGACATCTGGTCTTTATGGAGTGAGATGCTGTAGAGTAGATGGGTGACAGCTGTCAAGAGCTAATGAGTGACAGCTGTCACCCCCGGCTGTGTCCGTGGCGGCAGCGCCCTCTCATGCCTGAAGCCCGCACTTCAGGCAGGGCGCCCTCTGGTGGTGGGCCAGCAGTACCTCCTCTTCTGGCGGCCCACACAACACTACGGGCCGAGCGGCAGTGCAGAGTACCCGACCTTCCTGGAGACCCTGGGAGGGGTACTAGATAGCGCTCCGACTGGGGACTCCATTGTTCTCCTGGGGGATTTCAACGCCCACGTGGGCGGCGACAGTGAGACCTGGAATGGGGGTGATCGGGAAGCACGGCCTCCCCGATCTGAACCCAAGTGGTGTTCAGTTGTTGGACTTCTGTGCTAGTCACAGTTTGTCCATCACGAACACCATGTTCGAGCACAAGGGTGTCCATAAGTGCACTTGGCACCAGGACACCCTGAGCCGGAGGTCGATGATCGACTTTGTAGTCGTATCGGCCACGTGTCTCGGACACTCAGGTGAAGAGAGGGGCAGAGCCTTCGACTGATCACCACCTGGTGGTGAGTTGGATCCGCTGGGAGGGTAGGAAGCCGGTCAGACCTGGCAGGCCCAAACGTATCCTGAGGGTCTGCTGGGAACGACTGGCGGAACCCTCTGTCAGCGAGGTCTTCAACTCCCACCTCCGGGAGAGCTTCTCCCAGATCCCGGGGGAGGTTGGAGACATGGAGTCCGAGTGGACCATGTTCTCCACCTCCATTGTCGATGCGGCTGCTCGTAGCTGTGGTCGCAAGGTCTCTGGTGCCTGTCACAGCGGCAATCCCCGAACCCGGTGGTGGACACCGGAAGTAAGGGATGCCGTCAAGCTGAAGAAGGAGTCCTACTTATCTTTGTTGGTAGGTGGGACCCCAGAGGCAGCTGACAGATACCGGCAGGCCAAGCGTTCCGCAGCCCGTGTGGTCGCAGAGGCAAAAACTCAGGTCTGGGAGGAGTTCGGGGAGGCTATGGAGGAGGACTATCGGTCGGCCTAGAAGAGATTCTGGCAAACCGTCCGACGCCTCAGGAGGCGGAAGCAGCTTTCCACTAGCACTGTTTACGGTGCGGGTGGGGAGCTGTTGACCCTGGCTGGGGATGTTGTCGGGCGGTGGAAGGAGTACTTCGAGGATCTCCTCAATTCCATCGTCACGTCTTCCGAAGAGGAAGCAGAGACTGGGGACTCAGAGGCGGACTCATCCATTACCCGGGCCGAAGTCACTGAGGTGGTTAGAAGGCTCCTCGGTGGCAAAGCTCCTGAGGTGGATGAAATCTGTCCTGAGTACCTTAAGTCTCTGGATGTTGTGGGGCTGTCTTGGCTGACAAGCCTCCGCAACATTGCGTGGCGATCGGGGACAGTGCCTCTGGATTGGCAGACCGGGGTGGTGGTCCCTCTGTTTAAGAAGGGGGACCGGAGGATGTGTTCCAACTATAGGGTGATCACACTCCTCAGCCTCCTCGGTAAGGTCTATTCCAGAGTACTGGAGAGGAAAATTTGACCGATAGTCGAACCTCGGATTCAGGAGGAGCAGTGTGGTTTTCGTCCTGGTTGCGGCACACTGGACCAGCTCTACACGCTCCATCGGATGCTCGAGGGGTCATGGGAGTTTGCCCAACCAGTCCACATGTGTTTTGTGGATCTGGAGAAGGCGTTCAACAGTGTTCCTCAGGGCACCCTGTGGGGAGTGCTCCAGGAGTATGGGGTCCGGGGTCCTTTGCTAAGGGCTATTCGGTCCCTGTACGACCGCAGCAGGAGCTTGGTTCGCATTGCCGGTAGTAAGTCAAACCTGTTTCCAGTGCACGTTGGCCTCCGCCAGGGCTGCCCTTTGTCACCGGTTCTGTTCATTATTTTTATGGACAGAATTTCTAGGTGCAGCCAGGGTGTAGAGGGGGTCTGGTTTGGGAACCACAGAATCTCGTCTCTGCTGTTTGCGGATGATGTGGTTCTGTTGGCTTCGTCAAATCAGGACCTTCAGCGTGCACTGGGGCAGTTTGCAGCCAAGTGTGAAGCGTCCGGGATGAAAATCAGCACCTCCAAATCCGAGGCCATGGTTCTCGACCGGAAAAAGGTGCTTTGCCCTCTTCAGGTCGGTGGAGTGTCCTTGCCTCAAGTGGAGGAGTTTAAGTATCTCGGGGTCTTGTTCACGAGTGAGGGACGGATGGAGCGTGAGATCGATAGACGGATCGGTGCAGCATCTGCAGTGATGCGGTCGCTGTATCGGACCATCGTGGTGAAGAGAGAGCTGAGTAGGGGGGCAAAGCTCTCGATTTACCGATCGATCTACGTTCCGATCCTCACCTATGGTCATGAGATTTGGCTCATGACCGAAAGAACGAGATCGCGAGTACAAGCGGCCGAGATGAGTTTCCTCCGCAGGGTGGCTGGGCGCTCCCTTAGAGATAGGGTGAGGAGCTCGGTCACTCGGGAGGAGCTCGGAGTCGAGCCGCTGCTCCTCCACGTCGAAAGGAATCAGTTGAGGTGGCTCGGGCATCTTTTCCGGATGCCCCCTGGACGCCTCGCTGGAGAGGTGTTCCGGGCATGTCCCACTGGGAGGAGGCCCCGGGGAAGACCCAGGACACGCTGGAGGGATTACATCTCTCGGCTGGCTTGGGAACGCCTTGGGGTTCCCCCGGAGGAGCTGGGGGAGGTGTGTGTGGATCGGGAGGTCTGGGCGGCTTTGCTTGAGCTGCTGCCCCCGCAACCCGACGCCGGATAAAGCGGAAGAAAATGGATGGATGGATGGATGTAAATTAATATTGAAAGTTTTCAGCTAGTTGACAGTAGGGCTGTACAATATGGCCAAATTACTGTATCTCATTATTGTCATATCAGTATGATATGACTATGATTTCACACAAAGTGCAGCAACAGTGAGAATTAAACATTCTTAAACAAAACAGTAATGATACCACATCATTTTGCACTTATCATAAGGTAAGGATACAGTGCCCTCCAAAAGTATTGGAAAATGGTATTTCACACATTTTAATTTGTTTATGACATTTTAAATACAAGAAATACAAAAAATATAAAGAATAAAAAATTCTAAAATGATCTTCCTCAAACTCAAACTGAAAGCAAATCCCTAAAACTTGATAAAACCTGTAAATAATAATCAGCTTTATTGCCAGTTTTCTTCAGACAAGTCAGTGGATGGAAACATGAACATCTCCAAGTCACTGAATATGTCTTGGACTGTATTTACATCAATTATGAAGAAATACAAAAGTTTCTTTCACCAAAACATCAAATCTCGGCTTGCATCTCAGATGTACTTTCTGGCAAATTGAACTATTGGGTCTTCTTTGTAAGAAAATCCTCCTGTACACCACTTCATCAGAAAGTTGGATTTTATATTTTTAATTAATTTATATCAAGTTGTAGGATTTGCTTTCAATTTGAGTTTAAGGAAGATAATTTTAGAAGAAAAAATGTATTTGAAATGGAATAAACCAATTAAAATGTGTGAAATACCAAGTGTTCCAATACTTTTGAGGCCAATTGAGAAACACTGAGGAGCAGCATCTTACATTTCATATATAGTGTAGCAGATAAGAGAATATTTAGAGTGGAATCCTGCAAATGGTGATACAAGCATCAAATTTGGCACAAATACTTCATAGACATTAACTCTAAAAAAAAAATGACTGGCCACTTGAATTTTCAATAGGCAGCCAGGTAGAGGTCAGTTGAAGAATTACACAGGGGTCAAAATTAAAAGATGCTCCAATCATAGTGAAAACTACACCACATTATTTGCCTAATCATAAAGATTCCAAAAAGGTATAGTTTGGATACTTTGTGACTGAATGTTATGGAGTAATGAGGTAAAAGGAGCAAGAATGGTGACAAAGGTCAGTTTCATTTTGTGGAGTGGTTGGAAATGACAAGAGGAACAAGTGATTAAATTTTAGTGGTGATCCGGATCACGATCCGGATCCAATTTTAGTGGTGATCCGGATCACGATCCGGATCCAGGAATTTTTTAAAGGATTCTTCACCATTGCGGGAAAGGGGGAATTTTTCTTAAATTTATTTTTGTTGAAATTTTGTGGAGTGGTTGGAAATGACAAGAGGAACAAGTGATTAAATTTTAGTGGTGATCCGGATCCCGATCCAGATCCCGATGCTAACGCGTTAGCATGTCTATGGCATTTTCAATGTTAAAAGTTAGCATTAAGCAGTTGCAGCTGTCATCACGTTTGGGTGCATTTGTTTTCAAATTGTAATATTTCTTAAATTTATTTTTGTTTATATATTAATAATCTAATGATTATTATATACAATTTTGGAGAAAGAGACAAAAAGAAATAGATCACTGTGCCAAGGAGGGAATCTCTTTAGGGTCAGTGACGCTATGGCCTTGTTTAGAGAAGTGTTTCATAAATGTTAAAAAATTCATATATTTGCAGTTTAGCTGAATAATAAATTGAATTTTGTCTCTTATTTGTTTTTGTCTATAAGCACATGCAATATCAATATCAGTGCTCAGATGACAGTAGCTTCTGGGAAAGGTGCAAGTTGCAATAAACTGTGATGCCAAGCGCTAAAGATACATGCTGTCCAGTCACAGCAGATGAAACTTTTTTTTACTACTGAGCAAACATCATTGTTAGACTTTTTTAGGTTCAATGATTCCACGGCATGTAGATGTTATGGCGTCAGTGACCCCATGGCCTTGGCGGAGGTTTGCACTCTCTGAGTGCTTCTAGTTTGTATTTTGTAACAGCTAAAATAGATCCTTGTCATTTGATATTATATTATTTTATAAACAGCACAAAAGAGACTTACATTTTGGTGTGCGTCACTGGTGCTTTGACATCAACAGTCCAACACAAATTTTAAATAGGAGTCCAAAATTGTTCTCAGTCAACTTGGAAAAACAGATGTATTCTGTGATACTTAAAAAAAAAGACTTTGTGTACTTAGTCCAGCAAAAAATCACATCAGAAATTTGTCCAGGTTTTCATCCTAACAGCTCTTCATGCCTCCAGATGGCATAGTGGATGTTTTTTTTTGTGTGTGTGTCTGTGTTTTTGTTACAAGAATTGTAACACAAACTTGCAATAGTACAAAACATATGGAACCAAATTTACACGGTAAATGGGCCATATTTGCACACTAAATGCAATGGAACACAAAAGGAACAAATAATCCTTGTCACCAGGATCCACTCAGCCATTATATAAAAATATTTAAAAGCGAATGAAAAATCATGTAGGATTACAGAATAAACTATGCTCTGCTTCTTGACAGAGCCCCCATCAGATGCCCTTCCCTGGTGAGTGGCAAGAGAAGCTTGACAAGTTTCAGAAGATGTTGGTGATTCGTTGTCTCAGACCAGACAAGGTCAGTTGTTTATTTTTGTAAACTAAACTAACTCTGTATATGTCACTTTTCTTTAGATTGATACATTCTTAAAAAGGTTTAGTTTATTTTAAAAGGATTGCTTTTTACCCCACATTCACTGAAGACAGTCCAGTAATATACTGATACATTGTCCACCAGATCATTCCCATGGTGCAGGAATTTGTTTCTGAAAATTTGGGTCGCCCTTTCATCGAAGCTCCAGCTTTCAACCTGAGTAAGGCCTTTGTTGACAGCCACTGCTGTGCCCCTCTTATTTTCATCCTCTCCCCCGGCTCCGACCCCATGGCTGCTTTGCTCAAGTTTGGAGCTGAAAAGGTACAGATACAGCAACCAGTTACAACAGCTTTGAAGCCTGCTGTGTGTACAAACTGTAAAAGAAAAAAGAAATTACATTTTCATGGTGTCTTCCTCAGGTTCCACACAGGTGGCAAAAGGATTAAAATAGATTTTTACTTCTTGTTCAAAATGGAGCAACATTAAGTGTGTGTGGTTGTTCTTATCTTCCAGGGCTTTACCGGTGACAGGTTGACCTCCCTCTCTCTGGGCCAAGGCCAGGGTCCAATTGCTATGCAAATGATTGAGACAGGCATTAAAGAGGGCACCTGGGTGGTCCTCCAGAACTGCCACTTGGCTACGTCTTGGATGCCCACACTGGAGAGAGTCTGTGAGGTTCGAAACTGCATACACAGGAAAAGTGTCCTAAATAAATAGTATTTGGACATTGCACAATTTTTAGTATATTTCCTCTGCACATCACTGCAGTGAAGTTTAAATTAAATAGTCAAAGTGGGCTTGAAGTGTAGACTTTGAGCTTTATTTCAAGTTGTAGAAAAAGAAATCACAACCATTTCAGAACAGGCAACATGTGTTTTAGTGCTCATACAGACCCTGCACTGACTCCTAGTTCATTCACTTGTGTTTTATTGTGATTCAGCACCACAGGGCGCAAAATCAGCTGGAACATTTCTAAACAATAGGTGACATACTGAGTCTCCATTTAGCACAGTGGCTTTTGATATGAACTCAGTTTTTGCAAAGGTTTTGAAACTGTCATAGGTATGTTAGTTCTGTTACAGAATAATTGTCATGCAACCTTGCAAAAGCTGTACTGTCTGTACAAAAAGCTGCAGTGATGCACTCCACAAAGTCAGGAGTCTGGAATTTGCTGCAGCAGGGTGAAGAGCATTCAATAACTCTGTATTCAGTACCCGTATTTTTATTAGTATAGGTTTTCAGTAAATTTTCTTGATTGATGAGGAACATGGCAGTCATCCATGATTTATGAATGCAACAGAACATTCCAGTGCAGCCTGTTGAGTGTGGCACTGGCAAAAGTAGCGGTACCTTCCCCAGTCACGTTTGGTCTATTTTTATATTACTTTTATTACTTATATTACTTTTCCTGCCTAAATAGTCGGCATCATGTTTCTCCCTGTGGTTGACTGATTAATTTGGTAGCTGTGCAGAGCACAACAATGAGCATACAATGTACCCACTGTGACTTCAGCCACAGCTTTATGTTTTCTAGCATCCATTAATCATTAAGCAAAACAAAATTGCTTTTATAATTCATCCGATTTATCAGTGTTTACCAGATGTAATTGTCCACATTTTACAGGTGAGCCCCGTTAACTCATGCAAGTTGTGATCCACAAAATCGGACCGCGAGTTATTTGAAATCGAAGTTTGAACAAAAAACTTAAAATCAGCTTACCTCCATCTCCCGCTGTCTTCCTTGCTCTCTCTCTCTCTCTCTCTCTCTCTCCATCTCTCTCTCGCTTGCTCTGTCTCGCTCACTTTCTCTCTCACTGTCTCTCTCTCTCTCCCTCTCCATCTCTCTCTCGCTTGCTCTGTCTCGCTCGCTTTCTCTCTTTCTCTCACTCTCTGTCTCACTTGCTTTCTCTCTCACTGTCTCTCTCTCTTGCTCGCTCTCTGTCTTGCTCGCTCTACCTCTCTTACTTGCTTTCTCTCTCTGTCTCGCTTGCTTTCTCTCTCGCTGTCTCTCTCTCTCTCACTCGCTCTCTGTCTCGCTTGCTCTCTCTCTTGCTTATTTTCTCTCTCGCTCTCTTAGTTTAGTGTGGCAAGCAGGTGTATAAATTCCGGTCAAATCTGAACCAGTGTTGTGCTGAATTTGGCACAACACCGGCAATAAGGATTCAAAGAGTCATGTCCAAAGAGGGGTTTTCGTGCTAGCATGCAGCAGCTGGAGGGGAAGGGGGAAGATTCCAAACCCACTCCACACGCTTGTCACACATGCGCCCACCACATGTGTAATAAGCACGTGTATGAGAGCAGCAGCAGCCGAGGAGGAAGACAGAGGGAATCATTGTCCAGAATCGGCTACACTGATGATCCCTCACTAAAACAGTCAAATCAAAATGAACTTTTATACAGTCTACATTTTCAGGGTCCACAACTTGACCGCGAGTAAAGCCAAATCGCAACTTGTATATGCACGAGTTAACAGGGCTCACCTGTATCGTTTTCATTTGCTGAATTACAAGATGGTAGCATTTATTAGTTTTGAGTTATTTTCCAGGATTGTCAAGCCCACTCACCCATTATTGCTGTCTTGACATTGTCAGAGGCCGTGGGTAATTAAATAGACTCAGTATAGTCCCTTCGGCTTTTTTATTGTTTTCACTCTGGGTCGCCACCGCAGATCCGAGGTGGATCTGCATGTGGATTTGACATGTTTTACACCAGATGCTCTTCCTGACACAACACCATATTACATGGAGAATGAGCAGAAGCAAGGGAACTTTACCCACTGGAAACAGCCTAACTGTCTAAGTCACTGATTTGCACCAATCATTCAAATAGTATGGTACTGTATACTGTATTTGGCACTGTCGGCAGGTGCCATGTCTTGCTGGAAAAGGAAATCAGTATCTCCATAACAACAGATGGAAGTGTGTTCTAAAATCTTCTGGTAGATGGTTTTGTTAAGGGTACCTTCATACATAGTATGAATGTGCTCAAATTGCGCATGAAGCAACCATCAGTATTTCAGTATGCAATACGTGTAAAATAGTAGCTGCATCCAACACCTCGTACACGTGTCGCTGCTGCCTCCAATGCCTCGTACACCTGTTGCTACAACTATTTGCACACACCAGTGGCTGAAAGACAGGGTATGCCCTGTGAGAGCCCATTTGAACCCTCTCGCGGCAGGTGTTGGCCAGATTCCATGGGATACACACGGACATCTCATACCGCTTGCTTGGCACTTAGAAAATGTGTGGCCATTCACGCCGTTAGCACGAAAACAGTCAGCAGGTGATCACTTTCGAGCTGGCAGTGAAATTTGCCTAAGTGCCCCCACAACTGTGGAGTTGCCGAGTACACATGTGGTGCTGGCTCCCCCCACAACATTTGTGCATGTGTTTTGCATGCTCCCCCCCAACATGTGCGTGCATGTTTCGCGTGCCCCACTGCAGGCTAGGCGACTCTCATCTGATCACAGAGTGACACCTTGGTCTGTACACTGAACAGACTGGGCATGACTGGCTGTCAACAGCTGCTCTGGTGCTGGACGTCACAGCTGCAGAACACGTACTGTGTTTTGACGGAAATTACCCTTCAGGCAATCTGAATGTCACGTCTGTCTGACAGGACACATGTGTCCTGTTAACAGGGCTTACCTGTATCTTTTCTCTCTCGCTGTCTCTTCGGACGCTCAAATGTCACAGTGGATCAAGGCATGCCAAATCATCACTGACTGTGGAAAGTTCACACTGGATTTCAAACAACTTGTATTCTGTGATTCTCTCTTCCTCCAGGCTTTGGGACTTTGATTTCCAAATGAAATGCAAAATTTACTTTCATCTGAACAGAGAACTTTGAACCACTGAGCAATGATCCACTTCTTTTTCTGTTTTGCCCAAGATGCATCTGACATTGTCTCTCGTCCATGAGTGGCTTGACACTCATGAGACTTGTAGCCCATTTCCTGGACACCTCTGTGGGTGGTTTGTCTTGATGCAGTAACTCCAGCCTCAATCCACTGCTTGTGAAGCTCCCCCACGTTCTTGAATTGGCTTTGCTTGACAGTCTTCCCAAGGCTGCAGACATCCCTGTTGCTTGTGCATTTTTTCCTGTCCAGTCAACTGTCCATGAAGGTGCTTTGATTCAGCACTCTGTGAACAGCCCCCTTTTCAGCAATGACCATCTGTGGCTTATCTTCCTTGTGGATGGTGTCAGTGAGTGTCTTTTGGACAAATGTCAAGTCGGCAATCTTCCCTATGATTGCGGCTGTGTATGCTGTACCAGGCTCAGACATTCATGGTGTTTATACTGCAGAAATAGTGACTTACTCAAACTTAAAATGAAATATTGTAATATTTTGAGATTCACATGTTCTTTTTTTTTAAAACTAGGGACTGTAATTATCAAAATTAAAAAAATGCTTGAAACATTTTAGGTTTTATGTAGTGAGTCTATAACATGTAAAAAGTAAAACTGTCTGGACCATGCAAGAAGGAAACATAGTGAGGGAAGCCACCAAGACACCCACAACAACTCTAAAGTAGTTTCTGTAGCTCTGATTAGAGACCAGTCACAGCTTCATGTTGGAGTGGCTCAGAGGGACGTTCTTAAAAAGATGTGAAATTTCAGCTAATTTGCAAGAATGCACATAAGACTTGAGCCTAGATTTGATTTGTTTTCTTGTATGACAATCATCAGCAGGAATTTCATTTTGGGTAGACTAAATTTTTTTTTTTTAATAAAAGTAAGATTGTCTAGAAATTAAATATATATTTGAGTAGAAGTTATATATTTTTGAGTTGTGTCACTGAACATGTGTTATTAGTGTATTTGCTGGTAGTTGATCATAATGTTATGCTAAAGCTTAAAATGTTTTTCATCATGTCCATTTTGCATGTCCATACTCTTGCTTGCCTCTACTGGTGGTTGGCTCTCACTGCGGTATTGTATCACTTCCTGTTCCGGAGCACAGCGGTGTTTTGCTGTGTCTGTTAGCTGTTTAATCTGCGCAGTTAGATTGATCTAGTTAACTAGATAACGATTTGTTTCACAGTGTAATCTTCACGTGCCTTAACTAAAGCACTCCCTCTGCTGAATCACCTCTAAATTATTTACACATTATTCACTTTGTGTGTTTTTAGGAATCCGCTAGCTTAGCATAGCTACTAGCTCTTAGCCGATTTAGCATGGCGGCTTCTCCTGTCTCTCCCGCACTTTTCTGCTCTGGGTGTGAAATGTTTAGTTATTCCTCGGCCTCCTTTAGCAGTAATGGTACTTGTAATAAGTGTAGCTTATTCGTAGCTTTGGAGGCCAGGCTGGGCAAATTGGAGACTCGGCTCCGCACCGTGGAAAATTCTACAGCTAGCCAGGCCCCTGTAGTCGGTGCGGACCAAGGTAGCTTAGCCGCCGTTAGTTCCCTTCCAGCAGATCCCGAGCAGCCGGGAAAGCAGGCCGACTGGGTGACTGTGAGGAGGAAGCGTAGTCCTAAACAGAAGCCCCGTGTACACCGCCAACCCTTTCACATTTCTAACCGTTTTTTCCCCACTCGGCGACACACCCACCGAGGATCAAACTCTGGTTATTGGCGACTCTGTTTTGAGAAATGTGAAGTTAGCGACACCAGCAACCATAATCAATTGTCTTCTGGGGGCCAGAGCAGGCGACATTGAAGGAAATTTGAAACTGCTGGCTAAGGCTAAGCGTAAATTTGGTAAGACTGTAATTCACGTCGGCAGTAATGACACCCGGTTACGCCAATCGGAGGTCACTAAAATTAACATTGAATCGGTGTGTAACTTTGCAAAAACAATGTCGGACTCTGTAGTTTTCTCTGGGCCCCTCCCCAATCGGGAGAGTGACATGTTTAGCCGCATGTTCTCCTTGAATTGCTGGCTGTCTGAGTGGTGTCCAAAAAATGAGGTTGGCTTCATAGATAATTGGCAAAGCTTCTGGGGAAAACCTGGTCTTGTTAGGAGAGACGGCATCCATCCCACTTTGGATGGAGCAGCTCTCATTTCTAGAAATCTGGCCAATTTTCTTAAATCCTCCAAACCGTGATTATCCAGGGTTGGGACCAGGAAGCAGAGTTGTAGTCTTACACACCTCTCTGCAGCTTCTCTCCCCCTGCCATCCCCTCATTACCCCATCCCGTAGAGACGGTGCCTGCTCCCAGACCACCAATAACCAGTAAAAATCTATTTAAGCATAAAAATTCAAAAAGAAAAAATAATATAGCACCTTCGACTGCACCACAGACTAAAACAGTTAAATGTGGTCTATTAAACATTAGGTCTCTCTCTTCTAAGTCCCTGTTAGTAAATGATATAATAATTGATCAACATATTGATTTATTCTGCCTTACAGAAACCTGGTTACAGCAGGATGAATATGTTAGTTTAAATGAGTCAACACCCCCGAGTCACACTAACTGCCAGAATGCTCGTAGCACAGGCCGAGGCGGAGGATTAGCAGCAATCTTCCATTCCAGCTTATTAATTAATCAAAAACCCAGACAGAGCTTTAATTCATTTGAAAGCTTGACTCTTAGTCTTGTCCATCCAAATTGGAAGTCCCAAAAAACAGTTTTATTTGTTATTATCTATCGTCCACCTGGTCGTTACTGTGAGTTTCTCTGTGAAATTTCAGACCTTTTGTCTGACTTAGTGCTTAGCTCAGATAAGATAATTATAGTGGGCGATTTTAACATCCACACAGATGCTGAGAATGACAGTCTCAACACTGCGTTTAATTTATTATTAGACTCAGTTGGCTTTGCTCAAAATGTAAATGAGTCCACCCACCACTTTAATCATATCTTAGATCTTGTTCTGACTTATGGTATGGAAATTGAAGACTTAACAGTATTCCCTGAAAACTCTCTTCTGTCTGATCATTTCTTAATAACATTTACATTTACTCTGATGGACTACCCAGCAGTGGGGAATAAGATTCATTACACTAGAAGTCTTTCAGAAAGCGCTGTAACTAGGTTTAAGGATATGATTCCTTCTTTATGTTCTCTAATGCAGTGATTCTCAACCGGGTTGCCGCGGCACCCTAGGGTGCCGTGATCGATCGTCAGGGGTGCTGTGGGCAATTATCAAATAACATCATAATCGGGTGTATGTGCTGTAATAGTGTGGCAGATGATGTAATGCTCTTTTATTTCAGTAGATGGCAGCAAAGCGCTGTACTATAGTATAATAGACATACTTGCGCACATAGCGTTGTGCGTCTCCATGGTTACAGTTGGCTATGGAGGTGTGCGGGGAAGGCGGCCTGACCTCCGTTGATGTCACCGTGGTCAGACTTGGGCCTTCTCGCTCACAACTGGGTTTGCTGAAGGCAGCCTCTGCGCTCCGTGAATATTAGAGTGGCAGATTATTGTGAATAAAAGTGTCGACACGTCTAAAAAAAAACACTTGAGATTAGGGCTGTCACAATTATTACAATATTCGTCAATCGAGATTATTTTTCATATTCGCGATTACCGTGAATTATTTATTTTATCCACAAAGCATAAAACGACTCAATCTGACGTCATTGTGCTGCAGCCTCGCTCTCGTCTTAAGGTGGGACAATAACATGGAGGCTTCAAAAGCCGTCTAAAATGTGGAGCTGTCGGTGTGTGTGTGTGTGCGCGTGCACGTGCACGGAGTCAACAGGCTGCAGACTGGGAGGGAGGGGGTGCGTGAGGTAGATTCCTGAATGCAGGCGCGACACGTTACAGTCTGAGAACCATCAGTGCGCAGCGAACGTGGAGCAGAGAGAGGATTTTAACCCGAGTAAACATGTTAAAAAAAAACAAAACATGAAGCTGCTTTTACTTCTCTCTGAACTTTCTCTAAAGGTGTGATTCTGCCGTTACCGTCCTGTTCACACCATGTGCGCATCGTATGCTGAATTTATGAGATCATGAAATGAAATAAACGGTCAAATATCTTTAAAAACATATTTAAAAAATGAGAATATATGAATGAACTGAGCCAAAAAAAAAAAAAAAAACCCTGACATGGAGAAGCTGTGGTAATGTTCAGATGCACAGATCACAAAAAGCAGGTGAGAACTCTGAACTTTAACAGCTGTTACTTTCCAAAGGTATTTATTTGTTCAATATGGGCTTAATGCAGTGTTTAAGCACAAAACGTGACTAATGAGGAGAAACAATTTCAGAAATGCAACAGAAACAACCACCATTCAGAAAAAGTTGGGACTGTATTTAAAATGAAGACAAAAATAAAAATGTTGCACCATTCTTGTTTCTCCACTCACAGAAAAAAACATTCTTCCAGAGTTGTGTAATTATACTACAATAGTAGAATATAAAGAAGGGGGAAAAAAAAGAAAAAAAAATAGACAATATATTCATCAATCGCAATTATTTGTCTGACAATTAATCGTCTCCAGAAATTCCTAATCGTGACAGCCCTACTTGAGATCAGAGCGCAAAATGCTTTGGCTGCTTACAGTGATGCCGGTATTTGGTTAGACTCTTTCTCTCCGATTGTTCTGTCTGAGTTATTTTCATTAGTTACTTCCTCCAAACCATCAACATGTCTATTAGACCCCATTCCTACCAGGCTGCTCAAGGAAGCCCTACCATTAATTAATGCTTCGATCTTAAATATGATCAATCTGTCTTTATTAGTTGGCTATGTACCACAGGCTTTTAAGGTGGCAGTAATTAAACCATTACTTAAAAAGCCATCACTTGACCCAGCTATCTTAGCTAATTATAGGCCAATCTCCAACCTTCCTTTTCTCTCAGAAATTCTTGAAAGGGTAGTTGTAAAACAGCTAACTGAGCATCTGCAGAGGAATGGTCTATTTGAAGAGTTTCTGTCAGGTTTTAGAATTCATCATAGTACAGAAACAGCATTAGTGATTAGAGCATGCCATAGGTATTAAAGGCACTGAGCTGCGGTGGTTTGAATCATATTTATCTAATAGATTACAATTTGTTCATGTAAATGGGGAATCTTCTTCACGGACTAAGGTTAATTATGGAGTTCCACAAGGTTCTGTGCTAGGACCAATTTTATTCACTTTATACATGTTTCCCTTAGGCAGTATTATTAGACGGCATTGCTTAAATTTTCATTGTTACGCAGATGATACCCAGCTTTATCTATCCATGAAGCCAGAGGACACACACCAATTAGCTAAACTGCAGGATTGTCTTACAGACATAAAGACATGGATGACCTCTAATTTCCTGCTTTTAAACTCAGATAAAACTGAAGTTATTGTACTTGGCCCCACAAATCTTAGAAACATGGTGTCTAACCAGATCCTTACTCTGGATGGCATTACCCTGACCTCTAGTAATACTGTGAGAAATCTTGGAGTCATTTTTGATCAGGATATGTCATTCAATGCGCATATTAAACAAATATGTAGGACTGCTTTTTTGCATTTGCGCAATATCGCTAAAATTAGAAAGGTCTTGTCTCAGAGTGATGCTGAAAACTAATTCATGCATTTATTTCCTCTAGGCTGGACTATTGTAATTCATTATTATCAGGTTGTCCTAAAAGTTCCCTGAAAAGCCTTCAGTTAATTCAAAATGCTGCAGCTAGAGTGCTAACAGGGACTAGAAGGAGAGAGTATATCTCACCCATATTGGCCTCTCTTCATTGGCTTCCTGTTAATTCTAGAATAGAATTTAAAATTCTTCTTCTTACTTATAAGGTTTTGAATAATCAGGTCCCATCTTATCTTAGAGACCTCATAGTACCATATCACCCCAATAGAGTGCTTCACTCTCAGACTGCAGGCTTACTTGTAGTTCCTAGGGTTTTTAAGAGTAGAATGGGAGGCAGAGCCTTCAGCTTTCAGGCTCCTCTCCTGTGGAACCAGCTCCCAATTCAGATCAGGGAGACAGACACCCTCTCTGCTTTTAAGATTAGGCTTAAAACTTTCCTTTTTGCTAAAGCTTATAGTTAGGGCTGGATCAGGTGACCCTGAACCATCCCTTAGTTATGCTGCTATAGACTTAGACTGCTGGGGGGTTCCTATGATGCACTGAGTGTTTCTTTCTCTTTTTGCTCTGTATGCACCACTCTGCATTTAATCATTAGTGATTGATCTCTGCTCCCCTCCACAGCATGTCTTTTTCCTGGTTCTCTCCCTCAGCCCCAACCAGTCCCAGCAGAAGACTGCCCCTCCCTGAGCCTGGTTCTGCTGGAGGTTTCTTCCTGTTAAAAGGGAGTTTTTCCTTCCCACTGTTGCCAAGTGCGTAATTATTGTATGGCCTTGCCTTACAATATAAAGCGCCTTGGGGCAACTGTTTGTTGTGATTTGACGCTATATAAATAAAATTGATTTGATTTGATTTGATTTTTTATGCAGTTTTGGCACATTTGCTCAAAGACTATAGTTTATTTGTATTATCATACAAATGAATGAAATGCAATAAAAACTTAAATGAAACCTGAATCATCCAGCAGTTTAATAGCATGGCTCATGTATTTAGTGAAAAGTTGCATGACAGACTGTCTATTTTCTATCCACCACCTCTTCATGTTTTCCCCAACATGTAAAGACTGCCCAAACCTGAGTCACAGTATATCAGCTAAGATGAAATTTCTTTGTCTGTGTGACTCTGTGCAGGAGCTGACGGTAGACACAACACACCCAGACTTCAGGCTGTGGCTGACGAGTTACCCGTCTCCCACCTTCCCTGTGGCAGTGTTGCAGAATGGTGTGAAGATGACCAATGAAGCACCCAAAGGCCTCCGTGCAAACATTATACGGTCCTTTCAAATGGACCCTATTTCAGATCCCGAGTTCTTTGGCAGCTGCAGCAAAGCAGTAAGTGTGTGTCCATGTGTGTGGATGTCATGTGTTGTGTGGCTCCTTTAGTCTTTACAGCTGCACTATTTTGTCTGAGAAGTGGGGGCTAAAGCTGCTATTGACCAGAGCATCACAGGATCAATTCCCCGATCAGACAGAAAAATCAGTAAGGTGCCCTTGTGCAAAGGCCTTAATCCCCAAGTTGCTCCCAGTGTGCATTTGTTGGTGTGGCAGCAACCTGATGTTGGTGTGTGAAGATGAGTGAATGTGGTGCATCATTATAAAAATGTTTTATTTGTTATAAGTGCTTTGAGCATCTTCAACAGATGCAAAATCATGTATATTTGATTGATTGATTGATTTTTATTAAAGTGTCATGCACCACTGGTGCCCAGCCCGCATGGACTTACAGTATGAACACCTAAGAAGCATCTAACCACTCTGTTTTGAAGACTACTAATATGTTTGACTTCCTCAAAGCCCCACACACCAGCAGCATAAAACAAAATACAACCAACCATTGCATCATAAGCATCATCAGCTTTGTAAACACAGAGAAACCTATATCCGGTAAAATTTTCATTCTACTCTGTATTGATCCTAGAGCTCTCCCAGCAGATTCTGATAGGTGTTTAGTTTCCTCGCTAAAACACATAAATTCATTAAAAACCAGTCCAAGGTATTGATATGAACTTGTAAATGGTAAAGATATCTGTCCATACATAAAATTATATGTGCATCTTTGTTCACATTTCTTTCTGAAGTGAATTACTCCATTTTTTACACCATGCATTCAAAATATTCAACATTTTATGTAAATTCACTTCAGATTCTGCCAGCAAGACAATATCATGAGCATACAACAAGATATTCATTCATTCATTCATCTTCCACCGCTTAGTCCAATTAAGGGTCGCGGGGAGCTGGAGCCTATCACAGCAGTCATAGAGCGTGAGGCGGGGTACACCCAGGACAGGACGCCAGTCTGTCGCAGGGCCACAAATAGACAAACAAACACAGACACACCGACGCACAATTTTAAAGATTCCAGTCCACCTAACCCACATGTCTTTGGATGTGGGAGGAAACCGGAGCACCCAGAGGAAACCCACGCAAACACGGGGAGATGCAAACTCCACACAGAAAGGCCACGAGAATTGAACCCATGACCTTCTCGCTGTGAAGCAACAGTGCTAACCACTAAGCCACTGTGCTGCCTACAACAAGATACTTAGATTTAAATTATCAATATAGATATCAAGGTTGGCTTCTTTGATTTCATCTCCTAGATAATTTATATACAAACCAAATAACGTAGGAAATAACACATCACCTTGTTTTACTCCAAATGGAGTGGGGAACCAGCCAGTTCTCAAATTATTCACCTGAACACATGCAGCTGAGGCTTTATACAGAGATTTGACTGCATTATAAAATCTACCTGAAATGCCATATGTTAATAATTTAAACTGCAGCAGGTCTCTGTTAACCCACTCAAAAGCCTTCTGGAAATCAATAAAACAAGAAAATGTATGTTTTCCTTCATATAGTTTGGCCCTTACCACTGATGATAGAACATATATATGGTCAATGCAAGCCCTACCTTTTCGAAAGCCATTTTGTTCATCTGCTAGAATATTATGTGCTTCAATATACTGATTCAGTCTGTTGTTGAGGATAGCGGAATAGAGTTTGGAGACTGTACTTACCAAACTGATACCTCTATAGTTGAGTGGTTCTCTTGGGTCAGCCTTTGAAGATTTTGGTGTAGGTTTTTATTATTGACTGATGTCACTCTGATGGAACAATAGAAGTTGAAAAACAGGATTGAAAAAGACCCTGCAGAAATTGAATTAACGAGGGTGCCTTGAGAGCTTCATTAGGAATCCCTTCAACTCCCACTGCTTTATTTGCTTTAGCAGCACTCACAACTTTTTGTACCTCCTCGAGAGTAATATCATAATTCAACATATCATTTTGATAAAGTATAACATCTGATAGCTCACTCTCCAATTTAAGTTTGGTTTCATAAGTTTGACTTAAAAATTGTTCACAAAATTACAAATGTTGATCGCTTCCATAGAGGACTCGATAATCATTTTCCCATTTTCACAAAATCTTATCTGTTTCAAAGCAAGAATCTCCATTATCTATTATCTCCATTGGAACTGATTTTATTTTCTTTGGCCCTAATTTATTAATTTCTTTCCAAAACAGTTTAGAATTTAAGAGAGACTGTCCTCTTCTGAAACGTCTTTTAAAAAGTCTTAGCTTTTGGTCAAATTTTTGTTGACATTTTTGAAACTAATTTTTTAAAGCAATTTTTACATTTAGATCTTTACACTTAAGGAAACTATTCTCAGCTATCCGCAAAGCCATCCAAAGAGCCTGTAGTTCTTTATTCCAAAAAGGTTGGTTCACTTTATAATACCATTTTGTCTTTTTTAATATATGAGGACTACCCATTTCCTTATGTAAAATGTCACAGAACATGATATACACTTGGTCCATATTTAACTGATTTTGCATATTCTCCAAACCTATTTGGATACTCTGCAATGCCATTTTACATTCATTTGAAGACATTGTATAAATGTATTGTATAAATGCAATACATTTGCCATTTATATGTTTGTAGTATTTTCACAAGTGGGTGTCATTGTGTATCATTGTATCATATTCTTCATTGTTTTAGTTGTGAATGGATTTAATTTTCCACCTCATGGACAATTATGTGGAGAATTCTCCATCTTGTCTGTTTTGATTCTGTTTTGATTGCTTAGTTGTCTGTGTGTTTATATAGTATATATATGTGTGTGTTTTTACAGTATGTGTCTGTGTATGCTTCTTCACCCCTTAGGCTGTGTTCAAGAGACTGCTGTATGGCCTGTGTTTCTTCCATGCCCTGATCCAGGAGAGGAAGAAGTTTGGACCTTTGGGATGGAACATCCCATATGAGTTCAATGAGACCGACCTTCGGATCTCTGTACAGCAGCTACACATGTTCCTGGGACAATACCAGGTACGACATTTGAGATAAAATAAGGGTATCAGTGTTATTGTTAACACCTATTTAAAGTGAATCTCACAATGTACTGTTCTTCCATGCTGTTTTTATAAGCTAATAAAATACTGTTTTTTATGGACAGCAGTCCAGAATTAGGTATCGCATTCAGAGGTTTGATTGTACAAAAATTCCATTCAAGTTACCTGTGTGAAATTATATTTCAAAGTATTCATCATGTAAGTGAGTTCATTCTGATTATGACTTTTGCACAAACCAGTGTGCCATTTGTGTAGTTCAGTGTTTCCCGATCGTAGAATACTCATGTAAGGTGATGAGGTGGGCTGGACCATTTACAGCCAATGAAAGGTTTGTTCACTGACTGTAAAGAAGACCAAAGACTCCAATATTATCGAAGTACATCAAGTTAAGTTTTTATTATTGATTTATTTATTTGCATTTTCTGGAAATCAGTTCATTTATTGACGTCTTTATCTGGTATTTGCTTATTAGATGTGCAAAATGAATCTTAACTTTTTTCCTATTTCAGAATGTGCTCATGAACTAACACATGAAAAACAATGTAAATCGATATGAGACAGTATAGTATTCGTATTACAGTTAGATGTAACTGAAGACATTTTCATGCACAACACATTTATTTTTCTGGCAGGAAGTGCCATTTGATGCCATCCGCTATATGACTGGTGAATGTAACTATGGAGGCCGTGTGACAGATGACTGGGACAGACGCACACTGCGCACGATCCTCTCTATTTTCTACACACCTGAGATCCTTAACATCCTGGACTACAAGTTTGATACCAGTGGGCTCTACTACGCACCAGCTGAGGGCGATGTAAGACAAAGGGGAAAAACATGCTTTTGGATTTATCTTTCACAGCTTGATATTGTCTTGATGGGAAGCCCCAAAATCCTGTACACATTTTATCACTTTATCAGATTATAAGAGACAATCAGAGGGGCTACAAATATTTCTGCACTCAAGCTGACAATAACCGTGCAAAATAATAAGAAAAAATGAAACGTCTCCACATTTGTGGACTCTGATATGTAACTTATTACCCTGCACATCAGTTTGTGTCTTTGTGTGTCTGTGGAAAAGATAAATCAGAAACAGCTGGATAGATGTTCTTGGTGGAATATTATTTGGATAGATGTCTAGAGGTGATTAGATTTTGAAGTAATTTGGTAGGGTTCAAGGAAAACATGGTCCAAAAAATACCATTCTTTGTCTATCTCATCAACCAATAAACCTAGATGGGTTATTAGATTTTGGAGAAGTTTGGACAAAGGTCAAAGAAAATACAGTAATGTTCAGAATAATAGTAGTGCTATGTGACTAAAAAGAGTAATCCAGGTTTTGAGTATATTTCTTATTGTTACATGGGAAACAAGGTACCAGTAGATTCAGTAGATTCTCACAAATCCAACAAGACCAAGCATTCATGATATGCACACTCTTAAGGCTATGAAATTGGGCTATTAGTAAAAAAAAGTAGAAAAGGGGGTGTTCACAATCATAGTAGCATCTGCTGTTGACGTTACAAACTCAAAACTATTATGTTCAAACTGCTTTTTTAGCAATCCTGTGAATTACTAAACTAGTATTTAGTTATATAACCACAGTTTTTCATGATTTCTTCACATTTGCGAGGTATTAATTTTGTTGGTTTGGAACCGTGATTTTGTTCATTTACTAGTGTGTTTTGGGTCATTGTTGTTGAAACATCCATTTCAAGGGCATGTCCTCTTCAGCACAAGGCAACATGACCTCTTCAAGTATTTTGACATATCCAAACTGATCCATGATACCTGGTATGCGATATATAGGCCCAACACCATAGTAGGAGAAACATGTCCATATCATTATGCTTGCACCACCATGCTTCACTGTCTTCACTGTGAACTGTGGCTTGAATTTAGAGTTTGGGGGTCGTCTCACAAATTGTCTGCGGCCCTTGGACCCAAAAAGAAAAATTTTACTCTCATCAGTCCACAAAATATTCCTCCATTTCTCTTTAGGCCAGTTGATGTGTTCTTTGGCAAATTGTAACCTCTTCTGCACATGTCTTTTATTTAACAGAGGGACTTTGCGGGGGATTCTTGCAAATAAATTAGCTTCACACAGGCGTCTTCTAACTGTCACAGCATTTACAGGTAACTCCAGACTGTCTTTGATCATCCTGGAGCATCCTAGAGTTATTCTTCTATCCATTTTGATGGTTGTTTTCTGTTTTCTTCCACGCATCTCTGGTTTCTTTGTCCATTTTAAAGCATTGGAGATCATTGTAGATGAACAGCCTATAATTTTTTGCACCTGCATATAACTTTTCCCCTCTCCAATCAACTTTTTAATCAAACTACGCTGTTCTTCTGAACAGTGTCTTGAACGTCCCATTTTCCTCAGGCTTTCAAAGAGAAAAGCATGTTCAACAGGTGCTGGCTTCATCCTTACATAGGGGACACCTGATTCACACCTGTTTGTTCCACAAAATTGACGAACTCACTGACTGAATGCCACACTACTATTATTGTGAACACCCCCTTTTCTACTTTTTTTTACTAATATCCCCATTTCATAGCCTTAAAGTGTGCATATCATGAATGCTTTGTCTTGTTGGATTTGAGAGAATCTACTGAATCTACTGGTACCTTGTTTCCCATGTAACAATAAGAAATATACTCAAAACCTGGATTAATCTTTTTCGTCACATAGAACTACTATTATTCTGAACACTACTGTATGATCAGAAAAACCATCTTAACAACCAAGCAGCCTAGATGGATCATCTAAAGCAGCGGTGTACATATGTGGTTCTCAGATATTCTTGTTTGCAAATAATCATAATAATAATACTAATAAAAATGCACAATAGAAGACATGGAGGAAAGTGTTTCCCTACAAGCTGTTTTCATTTGGTTTCCTCCTGAGAAGTGTTTCCCTCTGTTTTCTGCTGTGCATCATTTGGTTTTAGCACAAGAGCACCAGTTAGGTGCATTATGTGCAAAATATTGCTGATTGATTGGAACGAATGACTTCAAAATAAAGTAAGCCAGAAGTCATATGATAAAGTCCTACGAATCAAAACCACCATTGCAGACACATCTGTATTTACTTGTATATAACCTGGTGTGTAGAGCATGCAGGGCATGCGTCAACTCTGCAACAAATAAAAATTAATAGATGTGTGCACATTTGCTTGAAAATAAAAGGTTAGTTTTTAGTCTCCAGTGTGAGCTGGAGAATAAGATGGCTTCTCATAACCTTGGGTCAGTTTGGTCTAGTATGAAGGCTATTTCGGGCCTCCAAAATATGAAACTTAGCACAAACATCACTTTAAATAGTTTCATCTCAGATATTGAACTAGCTAATGCTCTTGATTGTTTTTATAATCATTTTAACACATCCGATTTTACCAAGGAAACCCAGGAACTTGGGCTCAAGCTCCGTGACCCCCGGCATTTCTCCTTTAACCAACAGGATATTGAAAAAGCCTTCCTTAGCACAAAAGTAAACAAGAGTCATGGTCCAGAAAATATCTGCGGCCACTTACTCAAATCTTGTGCAAAAGAGCTGATCCCAGTTTTCTATCATATTTTTAATCAGTCCTTGGAAACACAGCATGTTCCCAAAGTGTGGAAAGATGCTGTTGTGGTCCCACTTCCTAAATCCAGCAATCCCACAACCTTGAATGATTTTAGGCCTGTTGCCTTAACATCAATCCTAAAAAGCATTAGGCGTGCACTTGATCCCTTACAATTTGCTTACAGGCCTAACAGAGGAGTGGAGGATGCCACACTCACTCTGATTAATCTGATTTTAGACATCTGGAGGGAAGTGGATGTCATGCCCCACTTTTATTTATTGACTTCTCTTCAGCTTTTAACAAATTCAACCTTGTATTTTAACCCAAAGACTTTTAGAATATTTAAAACTAAGCAATAATCCTGTGGACTGGATTTTAGACTTTTTAACAAACAGAACACAGAAAGTCAGAGTGAATGAGCTTTTATCAAATAAAGTGTGTTCTTCTACTGGCTCGCCACAAGTGTGTGTGCTCTCACCTTTGTTATTTATTCTTTATACCAATATGTGTCAGAACACTTTTAAAAACAGGCTCATTTTAAAATACGCGGATGACACAGTGATTGCCAGTCTGCTGTGGGACAATGAGAACGGCCACGGTCCGATAGTCGTCCACTTTGTTAAATGGTGTGAGGACTCACTTCTTCAGCTCAGTACATTAAAAACTAAAGATACGGTCATTGATTTTAGGAAGCATGCCAGCACACCTGACAAAACAATAATTAATGGCCAACCAGTTGAAATTGTGCAAACTTATAAATACCTTGGGACTATCATTGATAATTCACTGAAGTTTGAGGCAAACTGTGAGGTGGTGTACAGGAAGGGGCACCAGCACTTGTTCTGCCTCAGGAAGCTGTCCTACTTCCACATCAGCCGAACCATGTTAACACTATTTTATCAAGCTTTTATTGAATCTCTTTTATCTTTTCCTTTGGTGGCATGGTTTGGCAGTCTGACACTGAAAGACAGGAACAGACTGGGTCAGATTATTAAATGGTCCAGTCGGTTGATTGGTTGGTGAGTCGCAGCTGAGTTTAGAATCCCTGTACACCAAACAGTTACAGTAGATAGTGATGATTCCCACCCTCTGGCTAACGAATTCCAGCTCCTTCCTTCTGGCCGTAGGTTCAAAGTCCCAAGGTGTAGCACAAAACGCTACAGGAGTAGCTTTATTCCAGCGGCAATTGTGCACTTGAATAAATCTTACTAGGGGTTGCACATATTTATATATTTATTTGCCTTTTGCACATTGATTTTATGTTGGTGGTCTTTTATTGGTGTCTCTTGATGCCTGTTTTTATTCCTTTGGTAAGCTTGTGAGTGCCTGGTTGTGTCTGTCACACTTTTGTTTTGCATATGTTCCTTGTTAGGGCCCCTTCACACATAGTGCGAATTTGGTCGATTTGCGCATAAAGTACGCATGAAGCAGGAATAGTGTGCAAAACGTGTAAAATCATAGCTGCCTCGTACACCTGTTGCTACAACTATGTGCACACACCAGTGGCTGAAAGACAGAGTGTGCACTGTGAGAGCCCATTCGGACCCTCTTGCGGCAAGTGTTGGCCAAATTCCAACTGACACACACGAACATCTAACACCGCTCGTTTGGCACTTAGAAAATGTTTGGCCATTTGCACTATCATCACAAAAACAGTCAGCCGACGATCATTGTCGAGTTGGCAGTGAAATTTGTCTAAGTGCCCGCACAACTGTAAAATTGCACATGTGGCATGCCAGAGTGTCGTTTCCCTCTACAATACATGTACGTGTGTTCCCTGCTCAACACCCCCCAGGACAGCAGGGGGGTGTGGCTGGCTGCCCACAGATGTTGAGACAGCTCTGGTTCTGGACATCACAGCTGCAGCACAGGTCCCATGTTTTGACGGACACGCATTTGTGTTTGCTTGTTGGAAATACATAAAAACAGACCATCAGTCCATTTGGACACACAGCAGGCGATCAGAATGTCACATCTGACACACGTGTCAGGCCATGAGGGCTGCAAGCGGTGCTCCGCAGGACCAGGACAAGCCGACAGTATGACAAATATGCCACTTTCAGTCATGTATTAGCAGAAATACGCCGTACCAAACATTTGGTCAGTTATCACAGTGCTTTTTTTCTTTTTTTAGAAAATATGTTTATCTGCTTGTTGATTTTAACCATTTCACGCTCCTGTTACAATACAGTGATTGTAGTGCAGTGGTAAAGTTTCCATCTGGTAATCAGAGTGTGTGGGTTCAAATCCTGTGAGTGGCTTTTTTTTTTATTTAACCAAGGTTATTTAACCACGGGGTTCTGTATTGCGTCCCCTTTAATGTATTATTTATATCAACCCAGTGATATTCACTAATTACACAGCTGTTTTTTTCCATCCATCCATCCATCCATCCATCCATCCATTTTCTTACGCTTTATCCAGAGTCGGGTCGCGGGGGCAGCAGCTCAGTCAAAGCCGCCCAGACCGCCCGATCCACACACACCTCCCCCAGCTGTTTTTATATTTTACTTTTTCCCACAACAGTGGCGCGATGTGGTGCACCTCGTTCTATGGAACACAGTGCAAGCAGCTGCAGCAGCTTGCACTGTGTTCCTGCTCAAAAGACACCGTTGTGTGCACGAACTGTCACACCAGCATTGTGCACGCCTGCCAGTCGGCGCAATGTTTTGTGGTGTGCTCATACGAGCTCTACTGCCATGAGTCACCCTGAGTTGTATGTATTCGCACTATGTGTGAAGTTTTTTATTGTTATTGTTGTGCCTGACTAACATGGACGCCCTTTTCTGTTTGCTACAAGACAAATCTCCCTACAGGTAGAAATAAAGTTACCTGAACCACCTGAACCTGTTTTTTTTTTTTTACAGCTTTGGTCATGTTAAGAAACAGATTCTTTATTGTCATTGTAACAAGTAAGGTGCAAGCCTTTCATTGCTAATATAAACCTGTGTAAACCGCACACAGCCATAAAAGGTCTGAGGAACAGAAGAAAATAAATATAACATTTAACAGAATGAAAAAGGTGTGTTCAAAGCGCAAATAAAACAAAAGTATGTAGTAGCAAAAAAGAGATTGTGTGTGTATATATATATATATATATATATATATATATATATATATATATATATATATATATATAATATGTACAAAACTGGATATTCTAGTGGCAGTGGATATTGCACATAAACAGATATTACACTCATTTTGAAGTGTAGCATGTGACATGGCTATTTAGTTCCAGTAGCATTCAAAGCTAGAACAGCAGTTGGGTAGAAACTGCTTGTTAATCTATATGTACAGTACTTGCTTTAATGGCCCTGTACCGCCTGTCTGATGGCAGTAGCTTACACCAGGGTGGGATAAGTCCTTTAGGATGGTATTGGCTCTTCTGAGACAGTAAGAGCCATGAAGTCCAGTGTGGATAGAGGGCACCCAGTGAAGAAACAACAGGCTTCATGAAGTAACTGCTTATGCTCACAGATTTGTTAGTGAATGCTATGTTGAAGTGATTTAAGAGAACTTCCTTCTTGATGCAGAGTAAGATGTAGGGGTGAGGAGGAATGGCTAATGGGAGCTGGTGTTTTTGTCTGTGATTCTGGTACTTTAGAACGACATCCATTGGCAATAAATCATTTCTAAGGTTTGTATTTCTCTCTCAGTGGGGCTTTCCTCCATTTAGAACAGCAGAGCTGAAGCATCTTGACCATATGCCTATCAGTTACAAAAAATCTATGCAGAAAATTCAAGAAAAGCTCAAACTCTTGAGTTAACGTGTTTTTTTTTTTCGACTAAAATGTATTATACAACTTGCACTTGCTTGGTAGTGTTTTTGAGCTACCTTTAAAAAGTCATTAGGAGATAAAATGTGTGTAACAGGGCACAGCAGGCAGCCACCATCAGTGTGGGTTGATGTATTTGTTAACACAAGTGCAATCTATTGTGTGCTCCATTTTATTTGGCATTTTGTTCTTTAGCGCTGCACCCTCCCTTCCAACCACATCTTTTATTCATGAAGTCACATTTACAAAGTCATTATAATAAATGTCAGCAATCTGAGGAGTCGACTTGTTTTTTCAATGAGCGCTATTACTTGATATGTTTCTGCATATTGTGTTAAAAAAGGTCATCCACTTTCTGTTTTTTTCCCCTCTCTCTTTTTTTCCCCTCTCTCTTTTGCATCTTTTACAGTACGACAGCTATATCGAATACACCAAATCGCTGCCACTCAACCCATCGCCAGAGATTTTCGGCATGAATGCCAATGCAGATATTACCAAAGATCAAGCTGAGACACAGCTGCTGTTTGACAGCATCCTGCTCACACAGGTAAAGTCACCTGGACCTTATTGATTAGCTGCTTTCCAATAGCTGGTATACACAATGCCAGGTATGCACAGATTTGTAAATGTTCGAAATTTCAACTTTTGTGTAATTTTTAACAATTCTGCAGATGAATATAGAGGTTTCATCATGATCCCATAAGCACATTGTTTTTTGACATTGTTAAGGGCTCCTTCATGCATAATACGAAAGACGCAGAAACCGGAAGACAATCCACAAACCAAAAACGAAATGGGGAACCACGAAACATTCCACCTGCTGTCCGAGAAATGCACGTTCGGACAGGTGTGCACGAAACCACGGCGATGGTTTCATGCACTCTCGTGTTGGCGTGCACAAACACAGTCGAGCACATGGAAAGTTGCGCACACAGCAGCGAGGGAAAAAATAAAAACACTACAATTTATAATACTTAATTCCTGTTATAAAGAGTGGATTTAGCCTCCACCTAGACGTACGCCAGGAAGTAATGAAGACGTGGATTACTGTTCTCTTTCATGTTTTACATGAATTGCCTGATGCTCTCATCTCCTGAAGAGCCAGCGCTCGCGTCGTGAACACATCAGCTGTGATCTGCTGCAAATGTGATATGTGTTTGAATTATTTTACAATGTGGGGAAATCCCACAGTGACACGTGCCTGGCGGGGGCATCCCATGGGGTGATTTCTTGCATGGCACAATATTCAGCAGCTTTGCGGCGTGCTGTCATGACGGTCAACTGCAGCGATATGTTTTAGTTTATTCCCACGCGAGGACAGTATGCCGACATGCTGCATTCTTGTAGGATATGTGACTTCATATTCTACAAGCCACTACAGGTGTTCCCGAGCTGGGATTTGCGAACACAGAAATTTGAACAGCTGCATGTCGCAGGGGGACACGGCCACCTCTGTCAGCAGATCTTGGCAGACCTCACAGAAAAAAAAGGCTCACTCACTGTTGCTTTGTTCTGTGATTTTAATTTCATGTATGTATTATTATGTGCTTGTCCTGCATCTGTCTGATGTCTATGTTGTCATGTAACACCTTGCATGCATGGTCATGTCCAGCTGTCAGTCAGTCGGCAGTCTGCTGACAGTCACTGTGTGTCCACAGCAAAGCCATCACACAAGAATGAGTTCATGCGTTCACTCTTATTTGTTTGATTTAATTTAAACTATTTTTGTGTGTCATATAAACTTCAATTTACGTGGTGGAAATGACATCAGCCAGATGGGCGGCTTCACACCGTGCCATGCGCTTAGATGCTGGCCGTTTCTCATGAAAGCATGAGCGCCCACTCACACATATGCACTGTGTGTTCTCCAGCTGAGCTGCAGTATGTAGCGGTCAGCTGGTCCTGCACCAGACTCTGGGACCTTCAGCCACAGCTGACAATGTTGGATTCATGGTGTGTGTGTGTGTGTGTGTGTGTGTGTGTGTGTGTGTGTGTGTGTGTGTGTGTGTGTGTGTGTGTGTGTGTGTGTTGGTGGTGGTAGGGAGCACACTCCATTGTGTCACACGCCATTTGTGTGTGTGTGTGTTTGGGTGTGGGGGTCGGCACAGTCACACCCATGTGCATTGCTAGGTTACGCCTCTTTCATGTGGCACTTTTCACAGACAGGTCGAATGTGATCGCCAGCTCTCTAGTATCGAACCAGGTGAGCGAATAGCCCTACCTTTTCTATGCGTCCAGTGAATGGTGTTAGATGTTCGTGTGTGTTCGTGCATGCACAGGGCATTTACTGTCTTTCGGACAATTGTGTGCACGAATGGTTGTAGCGGCAGGTGTACAAGGCGTTTGAGGCGGCTCCGATTTTTCATGAATGGCATGCAATTCCTTCTTCATGTACTAGTCAGCTTCAATCGTCTTATGTGTGAAGGGGCCCTAAATCGCGAAATAAGCATGTCAGACACTTAAATGTGAACTTTCAGCACCAGCTTTGGGACAGTCATTAAAACCGACACACACCCACTGGCCCAACATCCCAGATGCTCAGTTAAAATTACTCGCTTGGTAGATTTTCAAATGGCATGCAGGACACGCACATACACACATAATAGAGACTGCAGGACATATATGATACTAAGGCACATTTACATATAAACACAATAATACCATCTCACAAGTGTGCACAGCTTCGAGTGTGCTCACACATAGTTCCCTCTAGTCTCCGGCATGTTTTTTTCAGTACCCTTGCCAACTTTAAATATTTTATTGCCTTCCAATAAATTATAGCAGGCAGCATTAATTAAATAGAACAGATATAAATATTGTAGTTGTTTATGGAGATATCAAATCAAATCAATTTTATTTATATAGCACCAAATCACAACAAACAGTTGCCCCAAGGTGCTTTATATTGTAAGGCAAAGCCATACAATAATTACGGAAAAACCCCAACGGTCAAAACGACCTCCTGTGAGCAAGCACTTGGCGACAGTGGGAAGGAAAAACTCCCTTTTAACAGGAAGAAACCTCCAGCAGAACCAGGCTCAGGGAGGGGAAGTCTTCTGCTGGGACTGGTTGGGGCTGAGGGGAGAGAATCAGGAAAAAGACATGCTGTGGAGGGGAGCAGAGATCAATCACTAATGATTAAATGCAGAGTGGTGCATACAGAGCAAAAAGAGAAAGAAACACTCAGTGCATCATGGGAACCCCCCAGCAGTCTAAGTCTATAGCAGCATAACTAAGGGATGGTTCAGGGTCACCCGATCCAGCCCTAACTATAAGCTTTAGCAAAAAGCAAAGTTTTAAGCCTAATCTTAAAAGTAGAGAGGGTGTCTGTCTCCCTGATCCGAATTGGGAGCTGGTTCCAGAGGAGAGGAGCCTGAAAGCTGAAGGCTCTGCCTCCCATTCTACTCTTAAAAACCCTAGGAACTACAAGTAAGCCTGCAGTCTGAGAGCGAAGCGCTCTATTGGGGTGATATGGTACTATGAGGTCCCTAAGATAAGATGGGACCTCATTATTCAAAACTTTATAAGTAAGAAGAAGAATTTTAAATTCTATTCTAGAATTAACAGGAAGCCAATGAAGAGAGGCCAATATGGGTGAAATATGCTCTCCCCTTCTAGTCCCTGTCAGTACTCTAGCTGCAGCATTTTGAATTAACTGAAGGCTTTTCAGGGAACTTTTAGGACAACCTGATAATAATGAATTACAATAGTCCAGCCTAGAGGAAATAAATGCATGAATTAGTTTTTCAGCATCACTCTGAGACAAGACCTTTCTAATTTTAGAGATATTGCGCAAATGCAAAAAAGCAATCCTACATATTTGTTTAATTTGCACATTGAATGACATATCCTGATCAAAAATGACTCCAAGATTTCTCACAGTATTACTAGAGGTCAGGGTAATGCCATCCAGAGTAAGGATCTGGTTAGACACCATGTTTCTAAGATTTGTAGGGCCAAGTACAATAACTTCAGTTTTATCTGAGTTTAAAAGCAGGAAATTAGAGGTCATCCATGTCTTTATGTCTGTAAGACAATCCTGCAGTTTAGCTAATTGGTGTGTGTCCTCTGGCTTCATGGATAGATAAAGCTGGGTATCATCTGCGTAACAATGAAAATTTAAGCAATGCTGTCTAATAATACTGCCTAAGGGAAGCATGTATAAAGTGAATAAAATTGGTCCTAGCACAGAACCTTGTGGAACTCCATAATTAACCTTAGTCTGTGAAGAAGATTCCCCATTTACATGAACAAATTGTAATCTATTAGATAAATATGATTCAAACCACCGCAGCGTAGTGCCTTTAATACCTATGGCATGATATCTCAACAAAAGCAATCTCTACTTCTTATATCATTACTTTAGGCCCTGTCACACCTTGACAAGGTAGCCAGCATAGGCCGATGTATGAAAAATGCGCCTAATACGCTGGATACATCAAATACGTTATGCAGCTGTCACACCTTGACAATTTAGCCAGTGTATGCTAACAGCCCCATTTCCACGGAGCGGTTTGGGTCAGTACTGCACGGTATGGTACGGGTTGGAACAGTTAAGTCTGGCTTGATTTCTGTTTTCACCGCCCACAGAATGCTTTTGTTTGGCAGGTGGAACATGTAAATATTGACAGGCATGTCACTGAGCATGCGTATGCTGTCATGTAACCTCTCCATTTACAGAGGCCAAACAGAGTAATTTAACATATTTTAAATTTTTTTATTTATTTTTTTTGTCTTGGTGGATCATGGGATTTATGTGCATCGCATGCAGAATGCTGAAGAATCGACTGATGGCTGTGATAAACTCTAAGATGAATAAATGAGGCGCTGTGACTCTTAACTTTTAAAATAAGTTAATATTCTTGTTGTGGGACAAAGTGCTGGCATTTTCTGGTTCAAGCTGAGAAACGCACAAAACACAGAGGAACTTCTTTAAAAAGCTACATTTCTTCAGCTACGACAAGGAACTAAAGTATTTTAACATGTCATTTTCCAAAATCAGGGTGCTTTTTGTGGACACATTTTTGGCATGATGTGATGACGAATCTGAAACAAACAGGTAAGATTAAGAATTTATATTTACTCTGTGTGTGAATAGATTTAATAGATTTATTTGTAACAGTCTGAACTGTTCACATGGCTGCATGTTTCAGTTATTCAGCCAATCAATGGACAGCATCAAGCAACGTATTTCAACTTATGAGTAATTTACAAGAAACGTGTCAACAATTGCATAACTTACCGACAGCGTATGGTCTGCGTATGTGGGACGTATGAGCCATACACTGGCATACGTTGAAAATAATGCATGGCCAAAATTTTTCGATGTACTCACCATATTATGATGTATATCAGTGTGCTTCAACATGCTCCTAATTTGAACAAAACTTCGCCATAAGTTATTACACGTACTCCAGCATATGCCAGCATTTTTAATAAGCTCAGCATACGCTGGTTAAATGGCCAAGGTGTGACTGGTGTCTAATTTAATCTTTATTTAACCACGTTTGAGATTGAGACCTCTTTTGCAAGGGAGACCTGGACAATTATAAAGTTTCCAATTCACCTAGCCTGCATGTCTTTAAATTTGGGAAGAAACTGGAGCACCCGGAGAAAACATACACAAATGCGGGGAGAACATGCAAACTCCACACAGAAAGACCACAGGTGGAAATCGAACCCATGATCTTCTTGCTGTGAGGAAACACTGCTAACCACTAAGCCACTGTGCTGGGTGTTAATAACTCTGTGATGTTAGGGCTGTTAGGCTGTGGGCTCAGCTAACCAAAAAGTTAATCCACTAAATGAAAAGTTAACTGTGACCATGCTAAACCAATAAACAGTTAAAACATTTTGTTGAAGCTGCAAATAACTGGTAACCACTAACTTGTATGATCCAAATTAACCTTGGACTTTTTTTTTTGGGCTCAAAAACACCGAATAAGAGAACATTAGCTTTACAGAACTAAAGCTAGTGTAAACATGTTGGTTCCCAAAAATGTTCATCATACCAAGACCAGATGATGATTAAAATGTACATACAGTGAGGAAAATAAGTATTTGAACACCCTGCGATTTTGCAAGTTCTCCCACTTAGAAATCATGGAGGGGTCTGAAATTTTCATCTTAGGTGCATGTCCACTGTGAGAGACATAATCTAAAAAAAAAAAAATCTGGAAATCACAATGTATGATTTTTTAATAATTTATTTGTATGTTACTGCTGCAAATAAGTATTTGAACACCTGTGAAAATCAATGTTAATATTTGGTACAGTAGCCTTTGTTTGCAATTACAGAGGTCAAACGTTTCCTGTAGTTTTTCACCAGGTTTGCACACACTGCAGCAGGGATTTTGGTCCACTACTCCATACATATCTTCTCTAGATCTTTCAGATTTGGAGTTTCCGCTCCCTCCAAAGATTTTCTATTGAGTTCAGGTCTGGAGACTGGCCAGGCCACTCCAGGACCTTGAAATGCTTCTTACGGAGCCCCTCCTTAGTTGTCCTGGCTGTGTGTTTGGGGTCATTGTCATGCTGGAAGACCCAGCCATGGCCCATCTTTAATGCTTTTACTGAGGGAAGGAGGTTGTTTGCCAAAATGTTGCAATACATGACCCCATCCATCCTCCCTTCAATACAGTGCAGTCGTCCTGTCCCCTTTGCAGAAGAGCACCCCCAGAGTATGATGTTTCCACCCCCATGCTTCACGGTTGGGATGGTTTTCTTGGGGTTGTTCTCATCCTCTAAACATGGTAAGTGGAGTTGATTCCAAAAAGCTCTATTCTGGTCTCATCTGACCACATGACTTTCTCCCTTGCCTCCTCTGGATCATGCAGGTGATCACTGGTGAACTTCAAATGGGCCTGGACATGTGCTGGCTTGAGCAGGGGGACCTTGCTGCCCTGCAGGATTTTAAACCATGACAGCATCATGTGTTACTAATGTAATCTTTGTGACTGTGGTCCCAGCTGTCTTCAGGTCATTGACCAGGTCCTCCTGTGTAGTTCTGAGCTTTCTCAGAATCATCCTTACCCCACAAAGTCAGATCTTGCATGGAATCCCAGACTGAAGGAGATTGACAGTCATTTTGTGTTTCTTCCACTTTCTAATAAATAATCATAACAGTTGTTGTCTTCTACCAAGCTGCTTGCCTGTTGTCCTGTAGTCCATCCCAGCCTTGTGCAGGTCTACAGTTTTGTCCCTGGTGTCCTTTGACAGCTCTTTGGTCTTGGCTATGGTGGACAAGTTGGAGTGTGATTAATTGAGTGTGTGAACAGGTGTCTTTTATACAGGTAACAAGTTCAAACAGGTGCAATTAATACAGGTAAAGAGTGCAGAATAAGAGGGCGTCTTAAAGAAAAACTTAACAGGTCTGTGTGAGCCAGAATTCTTGCTGGTTGGTAGGTGTTCAAATACTTATTTGCAGCAGTAACATACAAATAAATTATTAAAAAATCATAAATTGTGATTTCCGTTTTTTTTTTTTTTTTGATTATGTCTCTCACAGTGGACATGCACCTAAGATGAAAATTTCAGACCCCTCCATGATTTCTAAGTGGGAGAAGTTGCAAAATTGAAGGGTGTTCAAATACTTATTTTCCTCACTTGTAAATACATAATTAAATGAACAAATTAAATTAAACAGTAGTTTAGACTCATTCTACAGTTTGTTCACACCACTATTAATTGAATGAATAAAGACTGAGAAATAAAAAATACACATGGTAAATAATTTTCATGTAATTAATACATTTGCTCTGGCTCTCATCAAGGTGATGCTAGTTGACTTTGCATATTGCCTCTTTTAGGGCTCCTTCACTCATAACATGATTGAAGCTGACTGGCGCACGTAGGCACTCCCACTCTGGCGGATCCCACTCATGAAAAATCAGAGCCGCCTCAAATGCCTCATAAAGCTGTTGCCACAACCATTCACACACAGCACATGCACTCTACATTTGCGTGTTGCTTGCACCGGTAACCCATTTGAAAGACTGGCAAGATGAGGTTGCATTGTTTACTAATTGTGTTTGCAACATTTGCATGGCATGTCGTATGCAGGCCAGGCATATCAGCCTGGCCTTTTTTTGTTGTATGTTCACCACAGTAGCCTTGCACCTGGTGATGTGCGTATGTCTACCCTGATTGATCGTTTCTAAAAAGCTTCACATCAAAACCTTGTTGAAGATGGATGACAGACTTCCTGGATCTTCTGCAGAGTTAAAGACATGCTTATTTATACCATTATATTTACTTTTACCTGCAGAGCAAAGCTCTCACAAGACAAAAGTGTAACTTGTCTGATGTCAAAAATCAAGTTCCATATGTGAGTTCCATATCAAACAACTGTGTCATGCGCGTGCTCCATATCTGTGCTTATGCCATCTCTTAGTATGCACATACAGTACGCTATCTTACATACTAAAACATATTCTGACAGCTGTAGGCCTGAAAATTATCTCCAGGGCCATCACCACTTCCAGACTGCAAGCGAAAATTAAAGCTCAGCGGAGTCTGACATTTATTCCTATAAACTGCATTCAACAAGATTAATAATGGCTTCAGTCATGTGTGAACTTTATTAGCATCTAATACGGTTTCATCAGTCTTAATGACCGATAAACAGGGAGAACCTTCAAATTGAATGAAACCACTATTTGTCATTCCCCTACTGTAACCCTGATGCCATTAGCCAATGATTATCCATTACCGCTGGTAGAGTGACTGAGCATCAAGTAGGTAAATGGTGCAAGGTGGACTGAGGAGAAAATTGGAGATTTACATATTAGAGCCAATGATTATTATTGTGATTGGTTGTTCGAATCAATGTTAAGTTTGTGTTGGAATAAAAATAAGTAGGTAAAAAATGCACACCAAGATCCTCTGCTGAGGTGCATATGCAGAAATAGTAACTCAAATATAAAGAAAAAGCATAGCACACTCAAAATATTGATGTGATGATATATTTCGGGTGATTATGCATGATTTGTTTTTTTTTCCAGAATTTCCAATCATTTTAAACTTGACTGTTGCAACTGGAGGCTTGATTTAGAAAGAGATCAAATCAAGTGCTAAGTGATGTGATAGATATCAGCAATGGCAGCTCCAGAGATTATTTTATTTATTTATTTTATTTTATTTTATTTTGTCTTGGTGGAGCTGAGTGTGGACATGATTATTTAATGAAGGGTGGAAGAATTTGTAATAAATATGCAAATATGCCTTTCAAAGTAAACTTCAAGTGCCAATTATCCGACATACAAATCCACAGCAGGCAGAATTAATAATAGCAGTTGCCCCCCACCCCACCCCACCCCCAGCCTCCTACATGTATCATTCCAGAAACATCAACTAACCTATTATTAAATACAAGCACGTTAATTTCACAAATCATCAAATCATATGTTAACAATAGTGGCTTGGAGTATGTACCAGGTGTGAAGTCAGAAACTTTTAACATTAAGGATGAAAATAGCAGTAGAGGAAAAAGAGATATTAAAAGGGAATAGATAAGTTGACAAATCAGAGTTAGCAAAAGTTCCATTTCCAAAAACTGTCAAGCCGATCAAAAATACAAGCCCTGCCACCCCTTCTCGTCTAATCCTCTCATCTCCTCCCTCCTTTTTTCTTTCTCTCTCTGATCAGTCCCATTCATCACGCTCAGATGCCAAATCCCCAGATGACATGGTCTTTGATGTGGCAGCCGACATCTTGAGCAAGCTTCCTCAGGACTACGACTTGGAGGCGGTGATGCGGTGCTTTCCCACCAGCTACCATCAGAGCATGAACACCGTGCTGGTGCAGGAGATGGGTCGCTTCAACACACTGCTCCAGACCATCCGAGAGTCCTCCATTAACATTCAGAAGGCCACAAAGGTACACGTAGAGCCAGCAGAGAGTAGCCAAATGTGGAAAAAAGTTCACATTACATTTTTAGCTCACTTGGACCAAAGCTCTGGTGGGCTTATGCTGTGGGTTGCCTGTCCATCAGTGACAGCAGGTGTAAACATCTTCTTCTCAGAAACCACTGAACCAATGAAGCTGAAACGTGGTGTGCATGTTCCTCCTACCCATGGGGACACCAAAGTTTGGTCGAAGCGTTCCAATCCAATTTCAAATATGGCTGCCATGGTGGCCATCTTGAAAATCACATATATAGCCATTTGTCTCCCATTTATACAGCAACTGAGCTGTAATTTGGTACATGGGTAGCAATCAGCAAGCCTTAAAACAGATCTAACAGGTTTTGCAAAATTTTAAATTTTGACCTTGATGTGACTCCTGGACTGTGATTACACCCACTTTTCCAGTTGTCACTTTAAACATATTCTCAGAAATCACTGAATCAGTGAAGTTGTAACTAAGAATACGTATTCCTACCCATGAGGATAACAACATTGTTCAAGGCATTCCAGTCCAATTTCAAATATCTCACATCTTGAAAATCTCATATATAGATAGCCATTTGTCAGCCATTTATGCAGCAATTGAGCTGAAATTTGCTACATGGGAAGCTGTCATCAAGCCAAAATATATTTCTGACTGGTTATGTGAAAGTTTCAATTTTGACATTGATATGACCCTTGTGACCATGCCCACTTTTCTAGTTGTCACTTTAAACACACACTCATCTTCAACCACTTAGTCGCGAGGGGCTATAGCCTAACCCAGCAGTCATAGAGCGCAAGGTGGGGTACACCCTGGACAGGACACCAGTCTGTTGCAGGGCCACATATAGACAAACAAACACACACCCGCACACACCCCTATGAATAATGTAAAGTTTCCAATTCACCTAACCTGCATGTCTTTGGATGTGGGAGAAAGCCAGAGTACCCGAGGAGAACCCACGCAAACACAGGGAGAACACGTAAACTCCACACAAAGGCCACAGGTGGGAATTGAACCCATGACCTTCTCACTGTGAGGCCACGGTGCTAACAACTAAGCCACCGTGCTACCCGTCACTTTAAAATCTTCTCCAAAACCACTGAATCAATGGAGCTGAAATTTGGTGTGCTTTTCCCTACCCATGAAGACACCAAAGTTTATCTGAGCAATCAGCAAGCTCATAAATGTTCCATCCTGTAAAGACACCAAAGTTTGTTCGAGGCATTCCAGTCCAGTGTCAAACATGGCGGCCATATTGAGCATGCCACCTGGAGCCATTTTTAAAGCCTAGAGTCAGCAGTTTTTAAAGATATTGAGCTGAAATAACAAAAAGACAGGAGGCAGAGCTGGAGGTGGCAGAGCTGAAGATGTTGAGATTCTCTTTTGAAGTGACAAGAATGCACAAGATTAGGAATGAACATATCTATCAGAGGGACAGCTCAGATGGGATGGTTTGGAGACAAAGTCAGAGAGGCGAGATTGAGATGGTTTGGACATGTGCAGAGGAAGGACCTAGGGTATATAGGGAGAAGGATGCTGAGGATGGAGCCACCAGGTGGGAGGAGACAAGGGAGGCCAAAGAGGAGGTTTATGGATGTGCTGAGGGAGGACATGCAGGTGTTTGGTGTGACAAAGGAAGATACAGAGGACAGGGTGAGATGGAAACGATTGATCTGCTGTGGCGACCCCTAATGGGAACAGCTGAAAGAAAAAGAAGAAGAATGAGCTGAAATGCGGTACATGGGTAGCTAGTAGGTAGCTCCAACACATATTTGACAGGTTTTTAAGATTTCTTTTTTATTTTATTTTTACCTTGATACAACCATTGGAGTTTGGCCATGCTCACTTTTCTAGCTGAAACTGTGATGTCTTGTATCATCCAGGTGAACTACAATGCCCGTTGCACTATTTTTGCCAGTTAAAACTGGAAGAGTGTATAGAGTCTTGAAACTAGTAGAGACAACAATCCCACAAAATCATAGTATATACAGTGTGGGAAAATAAGTATTTGAACACCCTGCGATTTTGCAAGTTCTCCCACTTAGAAATCATGGAGGGGTCTGAAATTTTCATCTTAGGTGCATGTCCACTGTGAGAGACATAATCTAAAAAAAAGAAAAAATCCAGTAATCACAATGTATAATTTTTTAATAATTTATTTGTATGTTACTGCTGCAAATAAGTATTTCAACACCTGTGAAAATCAATATTACTATTTGGTACAGTAGCCTTTGTTTGCAATTACAGAGGTCAAACATTTCCTGTCAAATGTTTCCTGTAGTTTTTCACCAGGTTTTCACACACTGCAGCAGGGATTTTGGTCCACTCCTCCATACAGATCTTCTCTAGATCTTTCAGGTTTGGAATTTCAGCTCCCTCCAAAGATTTTCTGTTGAGTTCAGGTCTGGAGACTGGCCAGGCCACTCCAGTAACTTGAAATGCTTCTTACGAAACCCCTCCTTAGTTGCCCTGGCTGTGTGTTTGGGGTCATTGTCATGCTGGAAGACCCAGCCATGGCCCATCTTCAATGCTCTTACTGAGGGAAGGAGGTTGTTTGCCAAAATCTTGCAATACAAGACCCCATCCATCTTCCCATGAATACGGTGCAGTCGTCCTGTTCCCTTTGCAGAAGAGCACCTCCAGAGTATGATGTTTCCACCCCCCATGCTTCATGGTTGGGATGGTTTTCTTGGGGTTGTTCTCATCCTCTAAACATGGTAAGTGGAGTTGATTCCAAAAAACTCTATTCTGGTCTCATCTGACCACATGACCTTCTCCCATGCCTCCTCTGGATCATCCATATGGTCACTGGTGAACTTCAAACCGGCCTGGACATGTGCTGGCTTAAGCAGGGGGACCTTGCTGCCCTGCAGGATTTTAAACCATGACAGCATCATGTGTTACTAATGTAATCTTTGTGACTGTGGTCCCAGCTCTCTTCAGGTCGTTGACCAGGTCCTCCTGTGTAGTTCTGAGCTTTCTCAGAATCATCCTTAACCCACAAAGTGAGATCTTGCATGGAATCCCAGACCGAGGGAGACTGACAGTCATCTTGTGTTTCTTCCACTTTCTAATAAATAATCATAACAGTTGTTGTCTTCTACCAAGCTGCTTGCCTGTTGTCCTGTAGTCCATCCCAGCCATGTGCAGGTCTACAATTTTGTCCCTGGTGTCCTTACACAGCTCTTTGGTCTTGGCTATGGTGGACAAGTTGGAGTGTGATTGATTGAGTGTGTGAACAGGTGTCTTTTATACAGGTAACAAGTTCAAACAGGTGCAGTTAATACAGGTAAAGAGTGCAGAATAAGAGGGCTTCTTAAAGAAAAATTAACAGGTCTGTGTGAGCCAGAATTCTTGCTGGTTGGTAGGTGTTCAAATACTTATTTGCAGCAGTAACATACAAATAAATTATTAAAAAAATCATACATTGTAATTTCCGGATTTTTTTTTTTGTTTTAGATTATGTCTCTCACAGTGGACATGCACCTAAGATGAAAATTTCAGACCCCTCCATGATTTCTAAGTGGGAGAACTTGCAAAATCGCAGGGCGTTCAAATACTTATTTTCCTCACTGTATGGGAAAGTGTGTTGAAACTTTTGACTGCTTCTGCATGTAATACAGTATGATGAAAAGGGTATGGCAGTTTAGTGTTGGATGTTTCTTCTTCATGAGTGGTTCAGCAAAAAAAAAAAAAAAAAATTGTCTGAACATTCTTACTTAAATAAAATGTGAGAGTGTTGACAAGCAATTGCAATAATAAAATATTTTCATGAAGCGAATCAGGTACTATAAGTGCTGACTCTTCATCATTTAAAGGTGTCCTAAGTATCATTTTAATAAGTCAGGTCCATTGGCTCTGTACACCACAGTAGAATTGAAATGACAAAATCAAGATGTGATTGAAGTGTAGACTTCCAGGCTTCGGCCAGATCCAGACATACATAGGCATTTTTCTACATGCGGATTTTCATTTTTATTTATTTATTGTTTTTTATTTCCATTTTTTCCCATTCATGCACTGTTTTAAAAATATCTTTGTCTAAATGTAAATGCAAAACCTATTGTCAAGTGCTGTCAAGAACATGTCAAAGCAACAGGTGGTGATATAGCCCTAACCATGTTGCCTGTTGCAAATAATTAAATGTGATCACAAGCACAATATTGGCTGGACGTTGCTTCAAGGAATGGAGAAAATGGTGTGGTACAGCCTCTCCTGAAATATGGCAAAACTGAAGCACAGTAAGCATTCTGATTTGGCTGTGGCTACATTTGGAGAGACTTGGACTTGTGACATTTTCAGAAGAATGTACAGTCACTTTTTGAGAACTCACTGGCTTTACCAACGCTGTACAAAACCTTCCCCAGAACATAATTGATTCTCTCACAGGTTCGGGCCAACATGTTTTCTCACATTTTGGGAAAGTTGGCTTATTACTTTTGGAGTGTTCCATAAACTGTAAGATATTAACCAGCTAACAAACACATGTGGCTGCAATACAAATGCTGTGTCAGTTTTTATCGTGTAAATGAAATCGTTAATTTATGACTTTTCCTTAGAAATAAAAAAGAAAAAAAATAGATTAAATGAAGATGGGTCCCTCTCGTGAGATTGAAGAGTAATCAGGTCATCACAAGAGCATACGAGGACATTGTCTGTTCCATATCAAAGGCGCCATGCTGAGCGATAAGAGTTCCCATTATGTGCCTGCCTGTCATCAAATCCCACAAGGGGCTTTTCAAGTGATGCACTCGTACACATGTTGGAACAGGGGTACAGCTGTATCACCAATGTTTATTCTCCCCAAAACTGAGTGACGCTCACCACAGTTGTTGTTAATTGTTTAATGTCTTTATGAACATGAATGACGGCAGTTTTATGCACGTTTCTGCACAGGGGCTGGTGGTGATGTCTGCCGAGCTGGAAGAAGTGGTCAACAGCATCTTGAAGGGTCGTGTCCCAGGCATGTGGATGAAGAAGTCCTACCCCAGCCTCAAACCCCTGGGCAGCTACGTCAGCGACTTCTTAGAACGACTCCAATTCTTACAGGTGCAGTAATCCACCATCACGTCAACATCCAAGGTGAAAGCTGTTATTTTGGACTGCTAAGTAAACTGAACTTTTATCAAAGACACTGTGGGCTACAGAACAAAAAAGAAGAGTTATTCGTTTACCTTTATACTGTGCTACAAAGTTAACTTACATGAAAAAATAATCTGTAATTCAAAGTACCACGTCGAATTAATAAATAAATAATGGATCAAATCCACATGAATTGATCCATGTTGCAGATTTTGTGGCTATTTAAATTTAACATTGAAAACCCCATTTAATGTGTATTTTTACATTATATCTTAATCAAACATGCCCCATCACTCTCATATTTGAAACTGAGGTGCAGACTGGCACTCACTATCACCTGACAAAGTTTGATCCAGATTGTGGATTTTGTGGACATTTGAAATTAATATTGAAAAGCCCATTTGGTGTACATGTTGGATTATAATTCAATCAACAGCAAGACTTTATTTTTATTGATAACTGGCCTTCGTTTTGGGGCCACCGTGGCTTGCTGATGCAGGACGGCCTTCCCCCTACTGGGGAAGGTGCCGCAATCTTGTCTGCGAACATAGATAAAGCTCTACAGGGAGGGAAAAAAGGTGTCCATTTTTTTAGAGAATTTTTTAAACAAAATACTTAGCTATTGTATAAAACTGCAACATGAAAAGTATCAGTGAATAAAAAAAATTGCTTTTGCCAAAATGGGAGGTCAGTCCATATGGATCATGGATCAAATATATTCTGTTACATGACTAAATTTTCTTGGTGTAAGGCAACCGTGCTAACCACTAAGCCAGTATTATTATAATTATTATTTTATTAACAGTGCAAGATCAGGTGTTGTCAGATTAAAGGGGAGCAAAATATCAAAGACTGGAGCTTTTGGTGGAGCCTGCATTAATGGAAAATGTCCACCAGGTGGAAGTATTTCTCCATGTCAAGAACCTTCAGTATAGTGTGCTGTGGGACACCGGCAAAGAGGAATAAAACACAACAAAATGGTAACTAACCTATTGCTTATATTAGTAGATGAGTGATTGGAAACAAAAACCAGGTCAGCAATGAGAAACAAACGTGAGTGATGACATGGATCAAATCCACATGAAAACTCAGCCACATGGGGTGTGCAGCCAGTACATTCTGAGTGCTGGTCCCAAGCCCGGATAAATGAGGAGGGTTGCGTCAGGAAGGGCATCCGGCGTAAAACAAGCCAACCGAACTATGCAGACTCAGAATCGAATTCCCATACCGGATCGGTCGCAGCCCAGGTTAACAACGTCCGCCACCGGTGCTATTGCCCAACAGGGTGCCGGTGGAAATTGGGCTGCTGCTGGGCGAAGACGACGAAGAAGAGGAGGAAAACATTGCCGCGAACAGCGGGAGAACAAGAAAACTAGAAGGGTGGAAATGAGAGTGGGGACTTTGAATGTTGGTAGTATGACTGGTAAAGGGAGAGAGCTGGCTGATATGATGGAGAGGGGAAAGGTAGACATTGTGTGTGCAAGAGACCAAGTGGAAGGGAAGTAAGAGCAGGAGCATCGGCGGTGGGTACAAGTTGTTGTACCATGGTGAGGACAGGAAGAGAAATGGTGTTGGGGTCATTTTAAAGGAAGAGTATGTTAAAAGTGTGTTGGAGGTTAAGCGAGTGTCTGACAGGGTGATGAGTGTGAAGTTGGAAATTGAAGGGGTGATGATGAATATCATCAGTGCATATGCCCCACAGGTAGGTTGTGAGATGAAGGAGAAAGAAGATTTCTGGAGTGTGTTAGATGAGGTGGTGGAGAGTGTGCCCAAGCATGAAAGAGTGGTGATAGGAGCAGACTTCAATGGGCATGTTGGTGAAGGGAACAGAGGTGATGAGGAAGTAATGGGTAGATATGGTATCAAGGATAGGAATGGGGAAGGACAGATGGTAGTTGATTTTGCAAAAAGGATGGAAATGGCTGTGGTGAATACCTACTTTAAGAAAAGGGAGGAGCACAGGGTAACATATAAGAGTGGAGGAAGGTGCACACAGGTGGACTACATTCTTTATAGGAGATGCAAGCTAAAAGAAATCACAGACTGTAAGGTGGTAGCAGGAGAGAGTGTCACTAGACAGCACAGGATGGTTGTTTGTAGGATGACTTTAGGGGTAAAGAAGAAGAAGAGAGTGAGAGCTCAACAAAGTATCAGATGGTGGAAGCTGAAGGAGGAAGACTGTTGTGTGAAATTTAGCAAGCAGGTGAGAGAAGCACTGGTTGGAGGGGAAGCAATTTTGGACAACTGGAAAAGTACTGCAGATGTGGTGAGGGAGACAGCTAGGACAGTACTGGGTATGACATCTGGACAGTGGAAGGAAGACAAGGAGACTTGGTGGTGGAATGAGGAGGTCCAGGAAAGCATAAGGAGAAAGAGGTTGGCGAAAAAGTTTTGGGATAGTTGGAGAGATGAAGAAAGTAGACAGGAGTACAAGGAGATGTGGCGTAAGGTGAAAAGAGAAGTGGCAAAAGCAAAGGAAAAGGCATATTGCGAGCTGCACAAGAAGTTGAATAGTAAGGAAGGAGAAAAGGACTTGTACCGATTGGCCAGACAAAGGGACAGAGCTGGAAAGGATGTGCAGCAGGTTAGGGTGGTAAAAGATGCACATGGTAATGTGCTGACAAGTGAGGAGTGTGTGCTGAGAAGGTGGAGGGAATATTTTGCAGAGTTGATGAATAAAGAAAATGAGCGAGAGAAAAGGCTGGATGATGTGGTGAGAGTAAATCAGGAAGTACAAGAGATTAGCAAGGAAGAAGTGAGGGCTGCTATGATGAGGATGAAGAGTGGAAAGGCAGTCGGTCCAGATGACATTCCAGTGGAGGCATGGAAATGTCTAGGAGAGATAGCAGTAGAGTTTCTAACCAGATTGTTTAATAAAATCTTGGAAAGTGAGAGCATGCCTGAGGAGTGGAGACGAAGTGTGCTGGTTCCTATTTTCAAGAACAAGGGTGATGTGCAGAGCTGCAGTAACTACAGAGGCATAAAGCTGATCAGCCACAGCATGAAGTTATGGGAAAGAGTAGTAGAAGCTAGGCTTAGAAAACAGGTGAAGATCTGTGAGCAGCAATATGGTTTCATGCCGAGAAAGAGCACTACAGATGCAATGTTTGCTCTGAGAATACTGTTGGAAAAGTACAGAGAAGGACAGAGAGTTACATTGTGTGTTTGTGGACTTAGAAAAAGCTTATGATAGGGTGCCAAGAGAAGAGTTGTGGTATTGTATGAGGAAGTCTGGAGTGGCAGAGAAGTATGTTAGGGTAGTGCAGGACATGTACAAGAATAGTGTGACAGCGGTGAGATGCGCAGTCGGAATGACAGACTCATTCAAGGTGGAGGTGGGATTGCACCAAGGATCAACTCTGAGTCCTTTCTTGTTTGCAGTGGTGATGGACAGGTTGACGGATGAGATCAGACAGGAGTCCCCATGGACTATGATGTTTGCAGATGACATTGTGATCTGTAGTGAGAGTAGAGAGCAAGTTGAGTCTAGTCTGGAGAAGTGGAGATATGCTTTGGAGAGAAGGGGAATGAAAGTCAGTAGAAGCAAGACTGAGTACATGTGTGTGAATGAGAGGGAGCCCAGTGGAATAGTGCAGTTACAAGGAGTAGAAGTGGTGAAAGTAGATGAGTTTAAATATTTGGGGTCAACTGTTTAAAGTAATGGAGAGTGTGGTAGAGAGGTGAAGAAGAGAGTGCAGGCAGGGTGGAGTGGGTGGAGAAAGGTGGCAGGAGTGATTTGTGACCGAAGAATATCAGCAAGGGTGAAGGGGAAAGTTTACAAAACAGTAGTGAGACCAGCTATGTTGTATAGTTTAGAGACAGTGGCACTAACAAAAAGACAGGAGGCAGAGCTGGAGGTGGCAGAGCTGAAGATGTTGAGATTCTCTTTGGGAGTGACAAGAATGGACAAGATTAGGAATGAACATATCAGAGGGACAGCTCAGGTGGGACGGTTTAGAGACAAAGTCAGAGAGGCGAGATTGAGATGGTTTGGACATGTGCAGAGGAGGGACCCAGGGTATATAGGGAGAAGGATGCTGAGAATGAAGCCACCAGGCAGGAGGAGAAGAGGGAGACCAAAGAGGAGGTTCATGGATGTGCTGAGAGAGGACATGCAGGTGGTTGGTGTGACAGAGGAAGATACAGAGGACAGGGTGAGATGGAAACGATTGATCTGCTGTGGCGACCCCTAACGGGAACAGCCGAAAGACAAAGAAGAAGAAGAAGGATCAAATCCACATGAAACTTTGTCAGTCGATAAAGGATACATCTTTCATAACGCTGTGAAATATGAAAGAAATTTGATCTTGTTTGACAAAGTTATGAATTTTTGAAAATTCAGTCAATATTAAAGGATAAGGAATTTTCCAATATTTTTCTTGACTTTGACCTTTGACTTATGACCTTGAACAATGAATCAGTTCTTGCTTATCAGGATATGAATCCTCTGTAAAAATTTCACAGCGGTATATGAAAATTGTGGGTTGCAGGCTGTTTACAAACAAACAAACGGGCGAAAACATAACCTACTTACCTCTTTCCAACTTCGTTGGCGCAGGTAATAAATACACAGACTGCTGTACTTAACAAAATTTTCTCGAAACCTCATGCAAGTCTGATTAATTTCTTCAGTTTACTGCTCTAAAATGCAGCAAAATGCATTTCAGAGCTTTGAGAAGCCTTCCTTGGCGGGACCCGGACCCCCGGCCGGTTACTTGATTTTTCCAACCATAGATTATCCCTTTTACGTTCCTCATAAATTTGCTGAACCACTGTCAAAGATGACCAGCTGTGAAATTACTTGCTATTTAGTATCTGCACTAAACATATGAGTCATTGTTGTGACTGGTTAGTTTGTTTTCTTGCCAGTATCAATGCACCTCAGTGCACCTTTCATAGCAGCCAGCTGTCTTCCATCGCAGGATGTTGGTTAAACAAGTGGTATCACATTTAAGAGAAATGAGCTGAGCTCTACATTTTAGCTGTTGCATACTAAGTTACACAAAGCCGCTTTGTTAACATTGTGGCATTCCAAAGCTCCAGTCATCATAATTCCTTTCAGTCACGAGTAGGGTTTGTGCAGGTAATGTGTGTGAGTGTCATGTGTGTCCTGTTCATCATTCCGTAGAATGTCTTCCTCATTATGAGCATTTGTGAAATAGTCCATGTTTATAATCATTCAGCACAGTGAAAATAATTTGTTCGCACTTGCCTGAAGTCAGCACACGGTGAACATGAAAGTCAGGCGTCTCAACTGATGCTTGTCCTTAAAGGACAGTGGCAACTATTTTAAAAAAAAAAGGTATTTGATCTGACAAGCATAACTTCATATTTCATGGGGTGTCAGTATGAATATGTTTTCAGCCTTGTTTTCCACAAACGCAGCAAGCATGCATGTCTATTTTGTTTGGTAGTGAGCCATGTGTTCCAAAATCACTTGGGATTTTTGCCAGCATTCAAGGCTCAGCTGTAGTTAGTTAGCAAATACTTCCAGTGTGTCAGCTGCTTACTTAACCATGATATGTATTTTGAATTTATGTGTGTGTTTGTCTGTGTGCGACATATGCAGTAACATTCAAAGGACACAGTGTGTTAACAGGATAATTTTGCAAGCCGAGTTGAGAAGATTCTTATTGTTACATGGGAAACAAGGTACCAGTAGATTCAGTAGATTCTCACAAATCCAAAAAGACCAAGCATTCATGATATGCACACTCTTAAGGCTATGAAATTGGGCTATTAGTAAAAAAAAAGTAGAAAAGGGGGTGTTCACAATAATAGTAGGATCTGCTGTTGACGCTACAAACTCAAAACTATTATGTTCAAACTGCTTTTTTAGCAATCCTGTGAATCACTAAACTAGTATTTACTTGTATAACCACAGTTTTTCATGATTTTCTCACATCTGTGAGGCATTAATTTTGCTGGTTTGGAACCAAGGTTTTGCTCGTTTACTAGTGTTTTTGGGGTCATTGTCTTGTTGAAACACCCATTTCAAGGGGATGTCCTCTTCAGCATAAGGCAACATGACCTCTTCAAGTATTTTGACATATCCAAACTGATCCATGATACCTGGTATGCAATATATAGGCCCAACACCATAGTAGGAGAAACATGCCCATATCATGATGCTTGCACCACCATGCTTCACTGTCTTCACTGTGAACTGTGGCTGTGCAGTCCTTGGACCCAAAAAGAACAATTTTACTCTGTCCACAAAATATTCCTTCATGTGTTCTTTGGCAAATTGTAACCTTTTCTGCACGTCTTTTATTTAACAGAGGGACTTTGCGGGGGATTCTTGCAAATAAATTAGCTTCACACAGGTGTCTTCTGTCACAGCACTTACAGGTAACTCCAGACTGTCTTTGATCATCCTGGAGTTGATCAGTGGGTGAGCCTTTGCCATTCTGGTTATTCTTCTATCCATTTTGATGGTTGTTTTCCATTTTCTTCCACGCGTCTCTGGCTTTTTGTCCATTTTAAAGCATTGGAGATCATTATAGATGAACAGCCTATAATTTTTTGCACCTGCGTATAGGTTTTCCCCTCTTCAACTTTTTAAGCAAACTACGCTGTTCTTCTGAACAGTGTCTTGAACGTCCCATTTTCCTCAGGCTTTCAAAGAGAAAAGCATGTTCAACAGGTCCTGGCTTCATCCTTACATAGGGGACACCTGATTCACACCTGTTTGTTCCACAGAATTGACAAACTCACTGACTGAATGCCACACTACTATTATTGTGAACACCCCCTTTTCTACTTTTTTTTACTAATAGCCCAATTTCATAGCCTTGAGAGTGTGCATATCATGAATGCTTGGTCTTGTTGGATTTGTGAGAATCTGGATTAATCTTTTTAGTCACATAGCACTACTATTATTCTGAACACTACTGTATATATATATATATATATATATATATATATATATATATATATATATACAGTGAGGAAAATAAGTATTTGAACACCCTGCGATTTTGCAAGTTCTCCCACTTAGAAATCATGGAGGGGTCTGACATTTTCATCTTAGGTGCATGTCCACTGTGAGAGACATAATCTAAAAAAAAAAAAAAAAAAATCAGGAAATCACAATGTGTGATTTTTTTAATAATTTATTTGTATGTTACTGCTGGAAATAAGTATTTGAACACCTGTGAAAATCAGTGTTAATATTTGGTACAGTAGCCTTTGTTTGCAATTACAGAGGTCAAACGTTTCCTGTAGTTTTTCCACCAGGTTTGCACACACTGCAGCAGGGATTTTGATCCACTCCTCCATACCGATCTTCTTTAGATCTTTCAGGTTTGGAGTTTCAGCTTCCTCCAAAGATTTTCTATTGAGTTCAGGTCTGGAGATTGGCCAGGCCACTCCAGGACCTTGAAATGCTTCTTACGGAGCCCCTCCTTAGTTGCCCTGGCTGTGTGTTTGGGGTCATTGTCATGCTGGAAGACCCAGCCATGACCCATCTTCAATACTCTTACTGAGGGAAGGAGGTTGTTTGCCAAAATCTCACAATACATGACCTCATCCATCCTCCCTTCAATACGGTGCAGTCGTCCTGTCCCCTTTGCAGAAGAGCACCCCCAGACTATGATGTTTCCACCCCCATGCTTCACGGTTGGGATGGTTTTCTTGGGGTTGTTCTCATCCTCTAAACATGGTAAGTGGAGTTGATTCCAAAAAGCTCTATTCTGGTCTCATCTGACCACATGACCTTCTCCCATGCCTCCTCTGGATCATCCAGATGGTCACTGGTGAACTTCAAATGGGCCTGGACATGTGCTGGCTTGAACAGGGGGACCTTGCTGCCCTACAGGATTTTAAACCATGACAGCATCATGTGTTACTAATGTAATCTGTGTGACTGTGGTCCCAGCTCTCTTCAGGTCATTGACCAGGTGTGATTTAATTTGTTTCCATGTTCTAACTAAGTTAGCTATGATCGGGTTTTTACTGAATTGTGACTGGTCTGTTGGAGTCAGGGATAGAACTATGGCAGCGGGAGAAAATGGATGGCAGTCATCTTGTTCTATAGGTAGGTAGTAGGCCAGGTAGGAGGAGTATCAGGAACTTTGGTAAAAAAAGCATATGTTCTTAATGGCACATGCCCAGTGATACATAATAAAATTTGGAAGGGCTAGGCCCCAATAATTTAGGTTTTGTTAGATATTATTTAGTTATTCTAGGAGTTTTGTAATTCCATAAGAAGGGTTGAATAATACCGTCAATTAACAAAAAAGATTTGGTTAAGAATATAGGAATATTTTGAAAGAGATATAAAATTTGTTCTAGAAAAATCATTTTTATAGCATTTATTCTTCCTAGTAGTGAGACTGGTAGTGTTTTCCAAAATTCAATCTTGTTCTTTAGTTCTTCCAATAGAGGTGAAAAATTTGCCTGAATGAGGGATAAAAATTGTCTTGTGACCTCTATGCCTAAATATGTAAATTCATACGTTGAAATTTTGAAAGGAAACTGGTTTAGAATTGATTTTAGGGGAGGTGATGGTCTAGTGGTTACGGTGTTGGGTTTGAGACCAGAAGATCCTGGGTTCAAATCCCCGCCTGACTGGAAAATCACTAACGGCCCTTGGGCAAGGTCTTTAATCCCCTATTGCTCCCGGTGTGTAGTGAGCTCCTTGTATGGCAGCACCCTGACATCTGGGTGAATGTGAGGCATAATTGTAAAGCGCTTTAAGCGTCTGATGCAGATGGAAAAGCGCTATATAAATGCAGTCCATTTACCATTTAGGGATGGGTTGGGCAGGCATCATTATGCTTTTCGCCCAATTGATACGATAACCAGAAAATTTGCCAAATAAATTTATTTTATCTAAGACCACTGGAATTGAACATTTTGGATTTGTGCAATATCAAAGAATATCATCTGCGTATAAGGAAATTTTATTTATTGTGTTTTTGGTTTTATAGCCATGTATTTTAGGATCTAGATGAATGCTTTGCGCAAGTGGTTCGATTGCTAATGCAAATATGAGGGTGGATAACGGGCAGCCTTGCCAAGTTCCTCTGTACAGACGAAAGGAGGTGGATAGGTTGTTATTTGTGCGTATTCGAGCTGTCGGGTTTGTGTCTTTATATATCTATAAATTTGCCACCAAGATTAAATCGTTTAAGTACTTCAAACAAGTAGTATCATTCAATCTGATCAAATGCTTTTTCAGCGTCGAGAGTAAGAATAGCAAGATCTTTGTGTGTTTTCCTGTCAGTATATAAAATATCAAACAATCTGTGAAGATCTGAAGCTGAGCTCCTGTTAGGCATGAAGCCGGTTTGATCATGGTGTATTAGTTTATCCATTAAGGGTGATAGTCTGTTAGCAAGAATTTTAGCATAGAATTTTCCATCTATATTTAGAAGTGAGATGGGTCGATATGAACCCACCTCTGACTCATCTTTTCCTTTCTTGGTTATTACTGTAATTATTGCTTCTGTTAGCATTGTTGGTAATGTTCCGTCTACTTGTGCTTGTTTATACATTCTATGCAGGAATGTTGAAAGGATATTACTAAATTTTTTATAAAAGTTCAACTGGTATTCCATCGGGGCCTGGTGTTTTGCCGCTCTTAAGAGAACTGATGGCTTTTTGTATCTCAATTTGGTGAAAGTCTGAAAAGCAGGCCAAAAGACATTAATGAAAGATTTTTAAAGTTTTACTCTGATTTCTACACATCAAAGTGCAACATTGACCCCCCAATTATGAAAGCTTTTTTAGACAATTGTCATCTACCAAAATTATCAGATGAAGATTTGAACTTTCTAAATTCAGACTTTCACCTATATATATATATATATATATATATATATATATATACACACAAGGGCTGTCAATAAAGTAACGGTCCTTTTTATTTTTTTCAAAAACTATATGGATTTCATTCATATGTTTTTACGTCAGACATGCTTGAACCCTCGTGCGCATGCGTGAGTTTTTCCACGCCTGTCGGTGACGTCATTCGCCTGTGAGCACTCCTTGTGGGAGGAGTCGTCCAGCCCCTCGTCGGAATTCCTTTGTAGGAGAAGTTGCTGAGAGACTGGCGCGTTGTTTGTTCAAAATTTTTTCTAAACCTGTGAGACACATCGAAGTGGACATGGTTCGAAAAATTAAGCTGGTTTTCAGTGAAAATTTTAACGGCTGATGAGAGATTTTGAGGTGATTCTGTCGCTTTAAGGACTTCCCACGGTGCGAGACGTCGCTCAGCGCTCTCAGCTGCCGTCGTCAGCCTGTTCAAGCTGAAAACCTCCACATTTCAGGCTCTATTGATCCAGGACATCGTGAGAGAACAGAGAAGTTTCAGAAGAAGTCGGTTTCAGCATTTTATCCGGATATTCCACTGTTAAAGGAGATTTTTTTAATGAAAGACGTGCGGACGGATCCGCGCGTCGGGACGCAGCCGACGCGGTGCGGCGGCACAGGAAAAACACCTCCGTGTTGATAACCATTTGTAAAATCCAGGCGGCTTTTGATGGCTTTCAGTGGAGTGAGTGTATGAGAAATTGTTTAACAGGCAGGACATGTTCCAACTTGTCCTTAAGGCTTTCAACAGAGGTGTTTTTCCTGTGGCGGAGCGTCGCGGCGTTTTTTTTTTCACTGAAAACCAGCTTAATTTTTCGAACCGTGTCCACTTCGATGTGTCTCACAGGTTTAGAAAAAATTTTGATCAAACAAAGCGCCAGTCTCTCAGCAACTTCTCAGACAAAGGAATTCCGACCAGGGGCTGGACGACTCCTCCCACAAGGAGTGCTCACAGGCGAATGACGTCACCGACAGGCGTGGAAAAACTCACGCATGCGCACGAGGGTTCAAGCATGTCTGACGTAAAAACATATGAATGAAATCCATATAGTTTTTGAAAAAAAATAAAAAGGACCGTTACTTTATTGACAGCCCTCGTGTATCACACACACACATACATAATATATCAAGTATTAGTTGTTAAAGTGTATAAAAATAAACATCTCAGACTAAACAAATACTTTCTTAATGTTTTAGGTTTTACCCTCTCAGTTCAGAGTTTTCAACGCTGCAGTGGAGCTGTTTACCGTACAAACAGGGTCTTGTTCGTGAGAAGTTGCATTATTTATGATTTAGCAGCGGATGTTCTCTTATCTCTCTCGGCTTGGTCCTGGGGGTGGCGGGGATGAGAGGAGGCATTCCGCGTATTCCTCAGCTTGTTGTGGGTCAGTGAATGAGGACTGAACACTGTCATGGGTCACGATGAGTCTCGCTGGGTAAAGCAGGACGTATCTCACCCTGGGCTTATCTCGTAGAAGACCTCTGGGTCTGTTGAATAGCGCTCTCCATTTAGCTATGGCTGGAGGGTAATCCGGGAATATGCGTATGGCTCTGTCTTGAAACCACAGATGTCTCACCTTTGCTGCTTTTCTCAGAATGTCCTCTACTGTGTGATAGTAGTGTAGACGTAGAATGAATGGCTGTGGTGGTTCAGAAGCATTTGGCCGTGGTCTGTTAGAGCGATGTGCTCTGTCAATTAGAGGTGCTACTTCCAAGTCGAGAACATCTTTTAGCATGTTGGCAATAAAGTCTTTAGGTTTCGTCCCCTCTCGACCTAATATACCAGTGATTCTGATGTTATTTCTTCGAGAAGCTGACTCTAAACTTTCACAACTTCTTGTTCCAGCGAGGCAATCTTATTAGAGTGGGTAGTTGATGCTAATTCCAAGTCTTGTACAGTGCTGCTAGTAGCTTTAGCATTAGCCTCTACTTTAGCAATAGCTGCAGCAAGATCAGCTTTAGCTATGTGGATTTCCACTCTCAGTTTGTTATAAACATGTTCAATGCATGAAAAGGAGACTAGTGAGGGAAGCCACCAAGACACCCATGACAATTCTAAAGGAGTTACAGGCTTCTGTGGATGTTTCCTGAATCCAATCGACAGTCCAGTACAACCAGTCTGAATCCTATTCCACCTCTTGCTGGATGAGCTGGTTTTAGTTCTAAAGAATTTTGTGGATGACGCCATCTGTGGATGATGCCATCAGTCTGACTTTGCACTTCATTCTGTAGCATCTGGACTCCCTGGGAACCTATGCTAGGATCCTGTTTGTGAACTTCAGCTCTGCCTTCAATACCATCCTCCCAGATCTTCTCCAAGATAAGCTTTCCCAGATGAACGTGCCTGATTCTACCTGCAGGTGGATTGCCAACTTCCTGAAGGATAGGAAGCAGCACGTGAGGCTGGGGAAGAATGTCTCGGACTCCCGGACAACCAGTATCGGTACTCCTCAGGGCTATGTCCTCTCTCCTCTGCTTTTCTCCCTGTACACCAACTGCTGCACCTCTGATCACCAGTCTGTCAAGCTTATCAAGTTTGCAGATGACACCACCCTTATCGGACTCATCTCTGATGGGGATGAGTCCGCCTATAGGCTGGAGGTCCAACGACTGGTGTCCTGGTGCAGCTATAACAACTTGGTGCTGAACACAGAGAAGACAGTGGAGATTATTGTGGACTTTAGGAAGAACATAGCCCCTCTCCCCTTCATTACCCTAGCAGACACCCCATCACCATAGTGGACACCTTCTGTTTCCTGGGAATCACTCTAACCCAGGACCTCAGGTGGGAGTCCACCATTACTTCTGTTGTCAAGAAGGCCCAGCAGAGGATGTACTTCCTGCGGCAGTTGAAGAAATTCAACCTGCCAGCAAGGATCATGGTGCAGTTTTACACTGCCATCATGGAGTCCATCCTCACCACCTCCATCACCATATGGTACGCTGGAGCCACCACCAGGGACATACAGAGACTACAGCGCATTGTACACTCTGCTGAGAAGGTGATTGGCTGCAACCTTCCATCTCTTCAGGACCTGTACATCTCCAGGACACTGGGGCATTCAGATCCGATCCTTCTCACCCTGGATATAGCCTTTTTGACCTCCTCCCCTCAGGCAGGAGGCTACAGTCCCTTTGGACCAGAACCTCCCGCCATAAGAACAGTTTTTTTCCCCTCTGCTGTGAGCCACCTCAACAACATTGTTACTGTCGCCACCATTTATCACCATTTTTCGTCACCATTTATTTATCTTAGCTCATACGACATTTTGTAACATTGTTATAGTGTAAAGTTTTATTATATATTACTTGTTTTACTGCTCTATTTTTTTTATTATTATTATTTTTTTATGTTAGCACCAAGTACCGCAGCAATTTCCTAATGTGAACTTTTTCACTCATATGGCAATAAAACTTTTCTGATTCTGATTTTGTTTGTCCTGTTTTGTGTTCAGGACTGGTACGATAAGGGGACGCCGGCAGTTTTCTGGCTGTCAGGATTCTACTTCACCCAGGCATTTCTAACGGGCTCACAGCAAAACTATGCCAGGAAACACACCATCCAGATTGACGCACTAAGTTTCGACTTTGAGGTGCTGGAAGATAAGCAGTACAACGCGCCTCCAGAGGATGGTACGAGAATGAAGCGAGGACTGTAGAGAACATCAAGGAGGATGGTGTTTGTTGTAATGCAGTGAGATTTGGATGGAGACTGAAGAGATGCATGTTCAAATAGTAACAAATAACTCAGTCTGTGCAAATTAGAGACAGTAAATGATGTTGTTCCTGACATCTTAAAGATGTGTATCTGTAGAATTTAATATAACGTTCATGTTTGCAGACAGAAACTGACTTTTATTTATTCATTTGACTTGAGATCCCTGTTCACTTTGTGTTGAATTGTTTGTGTGTGACACTCAGGTGTGTACATTCGAGGACTTTTCCTTGATGGTGCCCGCTGGGACAGAGAGACCAAACGGCTTGCGGAATCTTTTCCCAAAGTGCTGCACGACACCATGCCTGTGGTGAGGAGCTCAACACGCCGACACACTGAAGCAAATCATTCTCTTGTTCCAGATTTGATTTCAGATGGATTTCAAGATCATCATACGATAAACGAATGTATATTTTACAAGAACAATCAAGCCAACAGTAAATTTATGAATAAAGCTCTATTCAAATGAGATTAATTTTGTATTCTAATCCAGTTACATTTGTTCCGCAAATCTGATTGGTTAATCGTGTGAAATTAAAGACCATAAAATATCGCATTGACGGTGGCAAAATAGTCGACCGTTTCACATTTCATGTATTACTCTGCGCCCTGACTGTGTTGCTACGCAGATGTCAATAATGGTGCTGTCAGCTATGAGTGAGAGAAGCTAGTGCAGCGATGACAATGCCAAAATGGGTGAATTTAATCTATCATATGAAAGTATTGATGTGCATTCTGATACAGAATTACTCAGTGCAGTTGACGAGATGGAGAAAGGTCTGCTCACAGAATTTGCAGTTTGGCATGAAGATGCTATTGCTATGGTAACCTTCATCGACCGAATTACAGACAAATAAACTGTGCAAACGATGGAATTGGATTAGAATGGGAATTACCAATTAGGGAATAACCCCCTTGTGTCCGATGCTTTGCGGACGTTAATGCTGGATTACGGTCAAAAATATCAGTTTTACCGGCTGCGCTAACATGTCACCTGTAAAACTCAATTTGCGACTTTAGCATTTACATATTGCTAAAGATTCTTGCACCTCTTATGTTCTGTAAAAATAATCTATAGATATTTCCTCAGTTTATATTAATCCTGTGTGAATGCACACACCATTTACATTATTCTCTGGAAACAGGATTTTCTGCCATTTATTTCAAGTATGAAGCAGCTTAAAGAGGCATTTTGAAGATGGTCGTCACACCAGCAGCAGAGTACATTGATGCCTGAGTTTTATTTACATACAGTTTCTGTATCAGTCTGTTCACGCATCAGGGCTATGAAATCATGTGATCATGTTCATGACAGCACCTCACCTCTGTGTGTTTCCTCACTGTGTGTCTTTGGAACACCTGCTCTGTTTTTGGCACACAGATAGAGCGCACTGTGAACAGGTTGCGCACCTCTGCATGCAAAGAAATCTGAACGCGCACTGCTGCATGCAGCCCAAACAACAGGAGACAAAAACAAACATGAAGCTGATCGTAACTGGGCGGAAGCTAGATGACAGAAACAAACTGCAGAGACAAAGCTGTTGTATTCAGCCCAGGGTTATTTATTTTTGAGGAGAGACGGTGGTGTGTCAGGCCTGTTTAATGAGTAGCAGTTCCCATCATGGCAATCATTCATACCAGTATTGAGTTTTGTTGTCCCAAATATTATTATTTTATCCTGTGGTAAAACAGCATGACTCCACCTCCCCATGTAAACTGAATTCTGTGTGAATCAGGCTTTAGTCCACTTTTTAAAACTCAGGAACATTCTTGTTGTCAAATACCAACGATTAGATACTTGAACTGTAGTTCCTGAACCATTTGTAGTCTCAGGGTGTAAGACTGAGCTTCACACAGCTAGTTAGATATATCAACTTCACCCAGTCAACAGCAACTAGTGGCACTTTAATCAGCCCGTGGTCTGTTTCTCGAGATGGGTTTGGTTTGCTTGGGGCATTTGTGGCCCCTGGAAATGTGCCACTCCCTAATACACATATGTGTATTAGGGATATGTGCAATATGTATGAGCCATCTGTGCAAAATGGGTATGTGCAATATTGGTGTGTGTATCAAGTTATGTGCAATATGCATGAGTTATGTAATTATGTCATGGCAGTTTTATTTGTGCAGCTCTTGGAGTCCAAGACAAATTTCCCAGAAGGGACAATAAAGTGTATCATATCACATGACTCCGTCACCGTAAGTGAATCATATGCAAACCAAACCAACAGCCCAAATAGTGGAGCTGAATGTGGGTCCTCTGTGAATGCTACATTAATATTTAGAACCAATTTTTATTTATTTATTTTTTACACAAGTAGGGTAGTAGCTTTTACAAAAACTTTAGTTCTATTTTTTGATTGCCATATTTTCCAATTTAATTTGACCTTTTAATTTATAATAATAATTTAAAAAATATATATAGCACTGAGAGCAAACTATACTTTTTCTAGAACATTATGTCACAACATGTTTTCGAATTTTCAAATTTGGCCCCTGCAGAAGTGTGACCTGTGCCATTTAACGCCTAAAGCTCAGCAGCAATAAGGCTATCAGAGATGGCAGGCTTATTCCCATTCACACAAAAAGTGGTATATAACAATTAACAAAACCATTTTTATCAAATACTTTGTGAACATTAAAAAATATTAAAATTATTTTTTTCTATAAAAAAAACATTATACAAACATTTTTCAAATATATATGCGAATATATTTTATTATCAAACTAAAAGCACTCAGAGAGTGCAAACCTCCGCCAAGGCCATAGGGTCACTGACCCTAAAGAGATTCCCTCCTTGGCACAGTGATCTACGAGGTCTGTGATAAAAGTAACGGACCTTATTATTTTTTTTCAAAAACCATATGGATTTGAATCACATGTGATTACATCAGACATGCTTGAACCCTCGTGGGCATGCAAGAGTTTTTTCATGCCTGTCGGTTACGTCATTCGCCTGTGGGCAGTCTTTGAGTGAGGAGTGGCCCACCCTCTCGTCGTTTTTTCATTGTTTAGGAATGGCTCAGAGACTGCTGCTTTGTTTGATAAAAATTTTTTCAAAAACTGTAAGGCACAACTGAGTGCACATCATTCGATAAATTCAGTTGGTTTTCGGTAAAAATTTTAACGGCTGATGAGAGATTTTGATCTGGTAGTGTCGCTTTAAGGACGGCCCACGGCGCCTGACGGCAATCTGCGCTTCGAGGCGGCAGCGTCTCGCCGTTTCAAGTTGAAAACTTCCACATTTCAGGCTCTGTTGACCCAGTAAGTCATCAGTGAACAGAGAACTTTCAGAAGAAGTCGGCATGAGGAGTTTATTCGGACATTCCATTGTTAACGGACATTTTGTAATGAAAGAACGTGCGGGCAGAGTCGCATGTCGGGCCGGACCCGACTGCGGGGGGTCGCGACAGGAAAAACACCTCCATTGGAAACCTTAACGGACAAGTTGGAACATGCCCAAGCTGTTAAACAATTTCTCAGTTACTCACTTGTTGAAAGCCATCAAAAGCCGCCCGAATTTTACAAATGGTTTTCAACACGGAGGTGTTTTTCCTGTCGCAGCGTACACAGATTCGCCGAGTCGTCACGAAAACAACTCGGCGAATTTGCGCGCACATCTTTCATTACAAAATGTCCTTAAACAGTGGAATGTCCGCATAAAGTCCTCATGCCGGCCTGTTCTGAATCTTCTCTGTTCTCTCATGATGTCCTGGGTGAATTAAGCCTTAAATTAGAATGTTTTCAGGTCAAAACAGGCTGACGACGGTGCCTGGAAGCACTGCGCGACGTCCCGCTCCGTGGGAAGTCCTTACACCGACAGAAACACCCCATAATCTCTTATCAGCCGTTAAACTTTTCACCGAAAACCAGCTTAATTTCTCGAATAGTGTCCACTCGGATATCCGTCACAGGTCCAGAAAAAATGTTGATAAAGCAACGCGTGCCGTCCATAATGGCTATTCAGACAAAGCGATTCCGACGGGCGGGGTGGAGCACTCCTCACTCAAGGCCTGCCCACAGGCGAATGACGTCACCGACGCGTGAAAAAACTCACGCATGCGCACGAGGGTTCAAGCTTGTCTGACGTAAAAACATATGAATCAAATCCATTTATTTTTTGAAAAAAATAAAAAGGACCGCTTTTTTCATCACAGACCTCGTATTCAACAATTCAGTGTTACAACCAAAACTGTGATACATACACTTTTCTTTCCTGTATATTTGACATCCTTGACCATGAAAACATACCACTAGAACTTGGAATCACTTTTATGTCTTTATTAGTTCAATAATCAGGTCCCATCTTATCTTATGGACCTCATAGTACCATATCACCCCAATAGAGCGCTTCGCTCTCAGACTGCAGACTTACTTGTAGTTCCTAGGGTTTATAAGAGTAGAATGGGAGGCAGAGCCTTCAGCTTTCAGGCTCCTCTCCTCTGGAACCAGCTCCCAGTTCGGATCAGGGAGACACCCTCTCTACTTTTAAGATTAGGCTTAAAACTTTCCTTTTTGCTAAAGCTTATAGTTAGGGCTGGATCAGGTGACCCTGAACCATCCCTTAGTTATGCTGCTATAGACTTAGACTGCTGGGGGGTTCCCATGATGCACTGAGTGTTTCTTTCTCTTTTTGCTCTGTATGCACCACTCTGCATTTAATCATTAGTGATTGATCTCTGCTCCCCTCCACAGCATGTCTTTTTCCTGGTTCTCTCCCTCAGCCCCAGCCAGTCCCAGCAAGGGCTGCCCCTCCCTGAGCCTGGTTCTGCTGGAGGTTTCTTCCTGTTAAAAGGGAGTTTTTCCTTCCCACTGTCGCCAAGTGCTTGCTCACAGGGGGTCGTTTTGACCGTTGGGGTTTTTCCGTAATTATTGTATGGCCTTGCCTTACAATATAAAGCGCCTTGGGGCAACTGTTTGTTGTGATTTGGCGCTATATAAATAAAATTGATTTGATTTTGATTTGATTAGTTCAAAGGTCATTGTATAAAAACGATTTTTCGGTAATGGTGGTTTTCTTCTGGATCTAGCTCCATAACATTTGAAGCTACATCAAATCTGATGACACCTTACTGAATCAGTACAGAGTCAGCTACAATTTGGTGTTAGTTGTGCATCTCTAGCTTCATTTGTCACCTCACACTGACACATTTTCTATTTTCCCTATATTTTTGCATATTCTGGATCACCAGATCCGGAATCCGGATCCGATCATCACCAAACTTTGTTGTTTGATAGAACATTTGACTATGTTACACCCTAATTTTTTTCAAGCCTTTCTGCCTTGTTTTTGTGGAGTTAGAAACTAGAATGTCAAAATTCCCCCTATCCCGCAATGGTGAAGAATCCTTTAAAAAAATTCCTGGATCTGGATCGTGATCCGGATCACCACTAAAATGTAATCATTTGTTCCTCTTGTCATTTCCAACCACTCCACAAAATTTCATCAAAATTCGTTTAAAACCTTTTGAGTTATCCTGCTGACAGACAGACAAACAAACAAACAAACAAACGCGACTGAAAACATAACCTCCTTGGCAGAGATAAATATCAATTGGTCTAGCGACTCGGTCATGAAGATCTGTTGATCAGTTCATCAGTTACACTCCGCTGCAGGTATTATCAAGTGCGGACACACATACAGAGCCACTAAAAACAATACTTCTCTCCCCCTCCAGGGGGCAAAGTAAAAATGGCACCATCAACTTTCTGATTCACTATGTAACACAATTTTTGTTCCTGGCTTCTAAGTGTTATATTTCAACTGCTTATGTCTAAAGTCTATGGAAAAATGACTACATTCAGCACAAACTTTGATTTTATTTTTTTTAACATTCTAGAAAGTTCTAAAAGTTTCTTGAAATTTCTAGATAATTCTGGGAACTTAGCAGTTAAAGAATATTCTAGAAGTCTACTCAGTAGTAGTGAAGGTGAATCGAGAATATTCTTGAAAACAGACAAATTTCAAAATATCATTGTCCTGATCACAGAAGCAAAGTTTCTGTGGAATAACAGCTATTTTCTATTTATTTAAGGCATAACAGGTTAGGAAAACACACTGTGTACCCAGGAACAAAACAAAAATAAAAATTTGTTACATAGTGTTAGCACAGAGTAGACACATTGACAGGTGTTGGCCAAAATGACAATGCATTGCACATGAAAATATATTGGGTGTAACTAACCCATAAATGCATACAGTAGTTTTATTTGCCACTACGGAATGAGTTGTGGATTGACGTAGTATGTCAGTCAGATTTGGTTAGACAAACACAACTCTCCTCAGGACTAGACTAGTTTAACAGGATCCTGACGTTGTAAACCTTGGAGCATAAACACAGCACTTATAAGTATGAAGACTGTGTTGGCCAACTTGCCTTTTGTTTATGAGGTTTGGTCCAAGGGAAGGGTTTAATATTGGAACATTGTTGTCCCTGATGAGGGACCAAATAAAAGTGCCCTTAACAAGACCACAGCGTGTATCTTAGGAATTAGAATCTTAATGCAGATTCATCTTTGACAGAAATGAAAGTATTTCAGTGATTTGCATTAAGCCAACGTGCCATGTTGATGTAATAATGCCCACCATAAGTCCACGGAATTCCAGTCATTTGTGGAAATACTTCATGACTGCACTGATCAGGATAGTTCAGCGTAAAGGATATTCTAGATTTGTTTATCACATGCAACCTAAGCATGGTTTTCACTCATCACCAGGAGGATTTACATGTTGGAGTACAACAAATTGAGAACTGTTGAATTTTTAGCACCAAACTTTATAAGTATGTGCCTTTGCATTACATGTCACACTTGTTTGTCTGTGGAGGTCGTAGTTCAGGGTTGAGGAGGTCAGGCTCAGTGTGGTGGATATTATTTCTTGATTTGTGTCATTTTACTGTTTCTGTGTAGTTGATGGGTCACAGCTCAGTCAAGACAAGCATTTTTCTCAGATTAGCTGGACCTACACGGTGAAAACATCATTATGGTCAAAGTGTATCCCGACATGTTATGTGGTGGAGCTTCATTCTGCTGCTATGAGTTTCTGTGGGTATCAGGTCATCAAGTCAACTAAACCAATCCTGTGAGTCTCTCAGGACAGTGTGCACACCGAGGACATTCACCACTCCTTTTTCTTTGGAGCCAAACCTGCATAACATTTAAAAATTAATTAATTAATGAACTACCCTTTACTGGCATTGTTTATGATGAACTACAATCAACACTGATGGAAACAGCCAGCAGCCCGTTGAATGACTGATCAACTTCTCTGTTTGCTGTTTTTTATGAATAATGCACAAAAATCGTTTTAGAACTGAGGCTTTTCAGAGCACGTTATTAGCAGAATCGATTTTTCACAAGTGTGCCACTTAAAACTGTTTATTTGTGAGGAGGGAAAACAGCAGAAGCGGCTGTTTTTGACTTTGAAATGTAAATGTTCACAGAGCGGAGCAGTTTTTCCTCATTGTACTGTTGTTCTCTTTTAAAGATGTGTTTTTTGAGTGGCCCAGTTTATCGCTTTTGCATAACCGAGGCTTCCTAATGGCCCAAGGAGACTTGTCTTTGTTTATGCTATTATATTATAAGTTTGTCCCCAAAGTTCCAATTAGTGAGTTAACCAGGCAAATTTTGCTACGGTGCTCAAACTTCTGTGCTGCAAGATGCTCCCTCAGCAGATTATTGGAATAAAATGACAGTACAATTAAGACGCATGGCCAACACTTCCTGAGATATAGTGTAATGTCCAAGGCAACACACATGGAAGCAGTGATGGACTCAGTGCAGATTTTTTTTCTATTTTTCTCTCCTCTTAGCACCATATAATGAGCTTTATTTAAATCCACAAACACTTAATCCAACTCCTTATGGGCTTCACTGTACTTCTCCATCAGCACTCTCAGAGCAAACATTGCATCTGTAGTGCTTTTTGGAACACAAAACCATATTGCTGCTCACAGATCACTTCTTTTCTAAGATGAACTTCTACTACTCTTTCCCATAACTTCATGCTGCGGGTGATCAGTTTTATGCCTCTGTAGTTACTGCAGCTTTCCATGTCACTTTCAGTCTTCTTTTTTTTTTTTTTGACAACCTCTTCTACCTTATACTTTCCTGTACTTTCTCAGTCTACCAACAAGTCTCCTTGTTCACCAGTGGCTGTCTCACCACTTCCCTGAATTTCACATGACATTCTTCCTCCTTCAACTTCCACCAGCTGATCCTTGGTTTGGCCCTGACTCTTTCCCTCTACTTCACCTCCAAAATTGTCCTACAAACTACCATCTGATGTTTTTTCTAGTGATGCTCTCTCCTGCCATCACCTTACAACCTCCAATTTATTTCAGGTTGCATCTCACAGGATATACAGTATACGTATGCACTGATGACATTCATCATCACTTAGTCAATTTCCAACTTCATACTCTTCACCCTGTCACACACTCTTTTCACCTCCAGCACTCTTCCTTCATGATTACTCAGACACCGTTTCTCCTCCTATCCAAACCATGGTAGAATTGTTCTATGCTCCTGGTCTTTCAACTTGGTGTCTTGTACACATAGTATGTCTGTTTTTCCTGACTGTCAATGGTGGATCTCGACTTAGGCAATATGGTCACACATCCAGGGTGATTCCTGACATGTGACCTAATACTACTACCTGTGCACAAGATGAGAACAGATATCACATGCAGTATTTTCTGCAGTTTTTGGAGTGTTAGCAAATCAACTATGTATCAAAGTTTCACCGTTATTACAACGCGCGTACCTGTTTTAATTATTCTGATAAGTACAAACTGAAGCACAGCTCTTGTACACTCGCCCTTGCATCGCAACAAATATTTTACCTCTTAATTTGGTTAAGTGGTTATTGTACAAAGTTAACTGAATCAAATTTCAATGTGCCTTGAGATTTCCTCCATTATGCATGTAATTATGTGGTTTGCTATGCATAGAAACATTCAGACATTAGATATCAGGCATAAGATATAAATTTAATTTGTGCAGAATATCAAAATATCATCATACATGCAGTATATATTATCAAGAATGATTAATTGGAACCACCACACCAAATTTCCCTGTTCATTTTTTCCAGTGATGTTGTAAATGAAGTGAAATCATGACTTATTTGCTCCTCCTCCTTCCACCCCTTATTCTGTCCATCAGATGTGGTTGAAGCCGATCAGACAAGAGGACATTCCTCAGAAGCTGTGTTACGTGTCACCTGTCTACAAGACCAGTGAGCGGCGCGGCACGCTGTCCACCACCGGACACTCCACCAATTACGTCATTTCCATGACACTTCACACCGACGTGCCTGCTGAGCACTGGATCAGACGGGGCGTGGCCCTGCTCTGCCAACTTAGTTCTTAATAGTAGTTTAATTTGGCTAGCTGACCTGCCTTCAATATAAAAGTTCGAAGATGTTCTGTAGAATGTAATAAAGGTTAACTGTTCAACATTTTCTCAATAGTTTCTTTTAAAATGACTCATTCTTGACAGATCAAACAGTTCATCTTTTTAAATCTAATATAAACAACTTTATTGTTAATTAGAGACAGTTTTAAACTGGTTCAACAACCATCAAATCAGCATGTTCAGTTTAAAACCACATTATGGGATTTAGACACGTTCAGTTCAGTTAAAGACATTTTATTCTTGCTGTTTGCATCCAGTAAAAAAATATATATCTGGCTTGAACCAATGTGAAACATACTTGAAGTTTTTAAAAACAGGTTTAAACCGGTTTATAGTCAGGGTTGAGCAGGAGGAAAAAAAAAAAAAAACTTAAGCTGCTAATGGGTCATTTTATTTATTTAATATTAGAGAGAATACTGAGAGACCTTATGTTTAAAACTGATTTATGGCCCTGTCAGCCAATCAGAATTGACCACGTCACTAAGCCCCGCCCCTAATCCCGCCCCTTATGACATCACAGCCAATCAGAATCAATTATGTCACTATGTCCCGCCCCCTAAGCCCTCCCCTAGTCCCACCTCCAAGCCCCGCCCCTGGCCCCTCCCCTAGTCCCGCCCCTGGCTCCTCCCCTAGCCCCGCCCCCAAGCTCCTCCCCTAACCCTGCCCCAAGCACCGCCTCCAAGCCCTACCTCCCCTCCCACCCGGGTCTAATATTTTAATGTCATTTTATTTCATGAATTAAAGAACGATTAAAAAATACCTAGATCTTTTTAATGTATTAAAGAATTAACTAATTCTGAAATAATTAAACATAAATCAGTGTCTAATATTTAATACCCCTTTAATATTTTTAATTCTTAAATTAAAGCGCGTCCTTTTATGGTTTTTTTAATGCCTCAATTAAAGAAGGAATAAAAAATACCATATCTTATGCATAATTATGGGAGGTTTTCTTCAATTTAGTGATTAAACACGAATATTTTAATACGCCTTTAATATTTTTTAATTCTTAAATTAATGCGTCTCCTTTTCTGTTTTTTAATTCTTAAATTAAAGAAGGGTTAAAAATAACCGTCTCTTGGCTGTAACGGCTGTCTTTGCAGCAAGACGGTCAAATACCCACGCATAGAGCTCCTCACGGAAACATGACCCCACGGCTGTAATACCTGTTGCAGACGCTAGCTGTGTGTTTCGGAGGTGTGTGTGTGTGTGTGTGTGACCTGCGCAGCGGGGGTGTCACGCCGGATGGTCTTTTATAACATAGTAGAGAAGCTTGAATGTTTTATTACATCCGATTTCCTGATGACGGGGTCGTTCGCTGGGCTTGTTTGAAGACGGAAAAACAAAGCTTATTCTTATTCACGGTAGATGCAGTTTCTTTTAAGATATTACCCGGTTGATCAGGGCCTGCGGGACACCTGCTGATCGGAGATGCCGCCCGAGGTGATGAAGCCGGAAAAAAACAAAGTTTCTTCTCAGTCACGTCCCCCTGTGGGAAGGAGTCACCGCTCATTTCCACTACGACCGGTGAAGAGTGAAGGCGCCTGGACCCCGCAATGGGTATAAAATAGAATTAATTTGCGGTAAAAAAAAAAAAAAAAAATCCTGAAAAACCATGTTGTTTAATTAAGTTTTTCTCGTCTTTGAGCAGATGCGAAAACCGCATCAGCTTCTCAGGGTAAGTGCTTTAAGTAATCTTTTTTGATAGAAATGACTGTTTTTAAATGATGCACGCGGTCTGAAACTGTGTCTTTTTTTAGACAAAACCACGCAGACGCTCCAGAGTGCGTTCGAACCCGGCCTCGGTAATATATTTGAAATATTACAGAATATCTGCTTGCGAGGGTGCTGCTTTTTATTTATTTATTTTAATTCTAGAAATCAAGTCAGAGCCCCCTGAAGAAGTTCTAAGGCTGGAAGCCCCGACTTCACCACGCAGATGTAAGTACACCGACCGAAATTAAATCACGGTTAAAACTCTGGAATAACCCGATTTTTTCTGTTGCAGCCCGTGGAGAAGCGGGTCAGCGGCAGAGAACCGTAAAACGATCCACGGATTTACACGGTAAGGAGTCGGAGTTTATGTATTTATTTATTTTAAATAATTAATAACTAACGTTTTTCTCTTTTTTTTCAGCACGCGGTGGAGGGAGACCGTCTATTTTCCACCGAGAAGCAAGGCTCGAAGATATTCTGAGCTGGATTAATCTCATCTCGCAACTTTTTTGAAAATGTGTATTCTGTTTTTTTTTCTTATTCCGATGGAACGGGAGAATTCATTTTGAAGAGGTATATTAATTGATTTTGAAGAGGTATATTAATTGATCTTCTTGAGGTAGATTCATCCTGGTACAGATTTTAAAAGATGGAAGGCGAGAATTCAGGTCGGGAAAATAACTTCGGACGTGTATTGGATTTAAACGCTTCAATAATCGACTCAGCGGGGAGTGCTCCTGGAACAGATGGTCCATTACCCGAGGCGTTAAATTCACCGCCTCGAAATAACATCGAGTCCGGAGAGAGACTTTTAACCCGTGTTCATTTAACACCTCTAACTGATGCGCTTAACAATTTGGCGGCTGAACGAGAATTGGAAGAAATTAACCCCTACATCATTTCTGCGATTAACGCGATAAATTCGACAGTCCAGTCTGATACTGAAGAGCCCCCTGACCCCCGCACACCCCGCCTCCAGACGAGTCCGGTCCCGTGGCATTGAACCAAGTACGTCTGACTCCTCTAAATAACACCGTAAACCTCCTCGCGTGTGAAGTTAATCCTCACGTCCAATCCGCGGTGGATGAATTAAATCAAATGCCTAACGACGCACGCGTTTTTTCACCTTTAAGAAGTCCCTCCCCGCGCAATGCGCACGGAGAAGATATTTTAAACGGAGCTCGTTTAACCCCGATAAACGCGGTAATCTCTGTTTTGATGGAAGGCGGGGATGATGCACGACCGGGGTCCAGCCGACAGTCTCCCATGACGGGCGGTAGGGCTGCTAACGTCATCAGGAGACCGGCTTTTAACAATATCGAAATCAGGCAGCCTCTAAATTTCCACCGCGTCGACGAAATTCCCGACTACGCGGAATTTTATCGTAACGTCGTTGGGACTCTTCAGAACTCGGTCGAAAAGGCTTTAACACACTTTATCCAAATGGAGATTCGTGGGGACTCAGTCTACAACGAGGCCGCTTTGATCAGCTCATATAACGACGCGGGCGATGTGACGGGCTTCCAAAATCTGCTAGAACGATTGATACAATCAAATTCCAACGTTTTATCCGACAAGTCTCTGGAATTAGTGGTCCAAGTCATCCGCAACCAGAACGGCGCGGGAAAACGCAGAATAGATGACCTCCTCCATCACGAGGTTCTGAGGAAAAAATCCAAATGCCTTAATATTGTGTATAATCCTGACAACAGTTTATGTTTCGCGATAAACCTCGTTCAATTATTGAATCCTCATCTGACTACGCACGAGGCGGAGCAGCGCGGGCTGGCGTTACAAATTAGCGTCGGATTAACGGCTGCTACGCCGGTATCTTTAGAGCAGGTGGGAAAATTTGAAAACGTTCTGGGTTGTAAAATTGTGGTGTTTTTCAGAGCTGAAGGGGAGAGAAAGCTGACAAAATTCCAGACAGGAATACCGGCGCTGCAGAAAACTCTTTTCGTTTTTCTGTTTAATAATCATTTTTACGGAATCACCGATTTAAAGAGATTTTTGGGAGTGAAATATGTATGTGAGTTTTGCTTTGAGGGGTACAATAACCCCGCCTCCCATAATTGTCCGTCATATTGTAAAATTTGTGAATCCACGCAGTGTTACGAGAAAAATAACCCCGTATTCTGCAGCGAATGTAACAAGAAGTGTCGCTCACCCGCCTGTTACAGCCTGCATAAACAGCCGAAGTATCGTCCTTCCGCCGGTAAGTTCGTTAATGTGTGTGATAACAGAAAAAAATGCCCTCGATGTAAACGCGAGTATTACATAGCATTTTCTAAAAACAGCGCTCCGCACGTGTGTAAGCAGAAGAGGTGTCATATATGCGGCGAGGCTCTCCAGGAGCCGGGCGAGGGTCACATCTGCTATATGACGCCGATCAAAGCTGAAGAGACGCTTTCAGAGAAATATGTTTTTTATGACTTTGAAACGTATGTCGATAATAACGGGGAACACGTACCGTTTTACGTCAGCGCTGTAACAAAGACGGGTGATTTTTGGAGCGCATGGGGGACAGACTGCGTAGCCCGTTTCTTTAAACATTTTAGAATGAGAAAATTCAAAGAATACGTGTTCATCGCTCACAACTCAAAAGGTTTTGATGGCGATCTGCTTCTAAAGTATTTAGTCCAGCAGGGTGTAACCCCCGCTGTGATTATGACCAGGAGTAAACTATTACTCATGACAGACGCCGCCTTTAAACAGAAATATATAGATTCGTTATCTTTCCTTACAATGCGCTTATCTCAGATGCCTAAAGCCCTGGGAATCCGGCTGAAAGACAAAATCGTCCGCAAAGGTTACTTTCCGCACCTGTTCAGTTCAGAAAAAAATCTGAACTATGTCGGGCCGTACCCTGACTCTGCGGCTTACGGGGTCGCAAATATGTCAGAGGGAGAAAGAGAGGAATTTAACGCGTGGTACGTGCGCAAAAAAACGCAATTTTCAATTTTAAAGCCGAGGCCGTTATGTATTGTGATAACGATACAAAAGTCCTGGCTACAGCCTGCTCCAAATTTATGTCTGAATTCATCGCTGAAACACACGTGGATCCTTTTAGCTGCGTTACAATTGCCTCGGCGTGTATGAAAGTCTTCCAAACTAACTTTCTCGCTCCAAAAACGCTGGCGATCCCCTCCGCCGACAATTATAGAACGAAGCATAAAAAATATTCGGACGTGGCCGTGCAGTGGTTAGAATGGGTTGCTGAGACGCAAAACATTACCATCGTTCACGCTCTAAACAGGGGCGAGAAAAAAATAGGAGGTTATTATGTTGATGGGTATGCTCAGATTGACGGGGGGTGTTTTTACCGCGGGTGTGCAACGTGTTTTACACAGCACAAAATAAACCATCTCACAAACACCTCATTTGGAGAGCTCTACGCAGCGTGTCAGAAAAAAATAGCCTTTCTGCGGGCTATGCCGGGCGTCACCCTCAGCGTAATTTGGGAACATCAGTGACTTGAAATGAGGCTGAAGGATGAGAGCGTTCGCCGTTTCCTCAGCCGCAGGGGGTTACCGCCGCCCCTCGAACCTCGCGACGCTTTATACGGCGGTCGGACTTGCGCGTCCCGTCTGAGGTACACGGCTAAGCAAGATGAGAGGGTCTATTACGTCGACGTGACCTCGCTGTATCCTTACGTTAACGTAAATTTCACATATCCCACGGGGCATCCGGAAATTATCGAGAGAAATTTCAGAGACCCCAGGACTTATTTCGGGCTCATCAAAGCCCTCGTGTATCCGCCCCGGGGGCTAAAATTCTCCGTCCTCCCACACAGAACTCCTCACGGTAAACTGGTGTTTACTCTGTGTAGCACCTGCGCTGATGAAAATAATCAAGCGGGAGCGTGCACACACAGTCAGCAGCAGAGAGCTCTGTCTGGGACTTGGACGACCCCGGAATTCCACAAAGCTCTGGATACAGGCTACGTTGTAGCTAAGATTTTTGAAGTCTGGCATTTTGAGGAAAAAAGTGATAAAATCTTTGAGGGGTACATAAACACCTTCTTAAAACAGAAGCAGGAAGCCTCCGGTTTCCCTCCCGAATTTGATAAAGACCCCGAGAGCAGAGAAAAATATATCACGGACTACTGGCTGAATCAGAAGATTCGTTTAGACCCAGAAAAAATCAGTCACAATCCGGCAAAACGACAGACGGCTAAGATCTGCCTCAACTCCTTCTGGGGGAAATTCGCCCAGAGGTCAAATCTAACGCAGACTGCGCTCGTTAAAAATGCTGACGATCTGTTCAGGTATCTGTTTTCTGAAGAGTACGAGGTCACATATCTAACATTCCTCAGCAGTCAGGCGGCTATGGTTCAATGGAGGTACGGCCCGCGGTACGTCAGCCGACCGGGTAAAGCCGTCAATATTTTCATCACAGCGTTTACAACGGCGTACGCGCATTTGACCTTCTACGGTTTTATGGAGGCTGTGGCAAATCCTGACAGGATTCTGTATTATGATACCGATAGCCTGATTTACGTTTGTAGGCGGGGTGAAACCCCGCTGCCTACCGGTAATTATCTGGGGCAGCTCACCGACGAGTTGAACGGCGACGTCATCACAGAGTTTGCAGCAGCGGGGCCTAAAAGTTACGCATATAAAACCATACGAGGTAAAACGGTCATGCGTGTGAAGGGGATCACTCAAACCCACGAGAGCTGTCAGAAAATAAACTTTGACAGCGTCAAAGATCTGGTCGAGGGTTATAAAAAAGACCCCGCCCTCGCTGCATCTATCAAAACACCGCAGCAGGGAATTAAACGTCATAAAAGCAGTTTCAGTTTGACAAATGTGTCATTTCAAAAATCCTTCAGGGTGATGTATGACAAGCGGCGTCTTTTAAAGGACGGGGAAACCGAACCGTTCGGATTTTGAAACATGACTCACTCGGGAAATACGGTGGAGTTTGACCCCAGACTTCAGCTCCCATTCTCCTGTCTCATCGTTGGACCGAGTGGTTCGGGAAAGACTGTGTTTGTGAAAACATTGCTGGAAAATTGTAGCCACGCTATGAGATATGTGCCTGACAACATTGTATGGCTGTATACGTCTGAACAACCTCTGTATTCTGAACTGAAGAATAAAAATATTAAATTTGTAAGAGGACTCCCTGACTCATTTCTGGACGACAGCCTTTTCCCTGAAGGTCAGAGCCATCTGGTTATTTTGGACGATCTCATCTTTCAAGCAACGGATCATCCTGAAGTTGTAAGAATTTTCACCCAGTACAGACATCACCGGAATATGAGCGTCATCATGATCACACAGAACGTGTTTCATAAAGGGAAATACAGTCGAACCATCAGCTTGAATTGTAATTATATGGTGCTGTTTAAAAACCCCAGAGACAAGTTACAGATGAACATTCTGGCTCAGCAAATGTTTCCCGGCAGAAAACAATTTTTTTTTGGAGGCTCTTGATGATGCTACGAGCGTACCTTACGGGTATTTATTACTGGATTGCACGCAGGAGTGTCCAGATCAGTTCAGACTGAGATCGGGATTACTCCCGCACGAGTGGCCCGCGGTTTATTTACAGAAAGATAAACGGATATGAGCTCTCTTTTAAAAAGGAACGCCCCCGCTCTTAAAGCGCTAATCAGAGCCGGGTCGAGGGAGCGTCACCACAGCCTGAAGACCTGCAGGCCGGAGCTTCTGAAAACTTTATCCGAGATCGCTTTGAATATATTAAAGGGGAATATCGCCTTGAGCGACTCTCAATTCCGTGCCTTGAAAAAACGAAAAAGAGTTTTACGTCTTCTGGCCGACAGAAAAACCAGTTACAAAAGGAAGCGGGGATTTAGACGGGCGGCTTTCTCCTGCCTCTGCTCGCCGCGGCCCTGCCCGTTATAACAAGTCTAATAGTACCCAGAGGATAATGGCGTTCAAAGCGGCGCAAAAGATGTTTTTACTGACTCCTCAACAGATGCTTCAACTCAGACATTCCGTTCCGCCGAGCGGAAATAACATCAGACAAACGGCGGAAAATGATTTAGACTCGCGAATGTGGGCCGTGCTGGAGGAACGTACTCACTCCCCTTATGAAAAAATTTAAAAGTATGAGGCTCTGCTGCAGCGCTATTTAACCCTGATCAAACAGGGGGAACTCGAATCACGCGTTTCACCCCCGCAAGAGACTCGCGTCGCTAAGCAACCTGAGGAGGAGGAGGAGGAGCTGGATGAGACTGTGACAGAGATCCTGAAGAATATCCCCTCCAGAGAGCGTAGAAACGCTGAATATATTATGAGGAAATTGTCGATGGGTGATACGCGCTGGAGTCCGTCGGGGGAATTTATTTACAAGGGGAAAGTCGTGAGGGGGTCTCACGCCATAGATCTTACGAAACATCTCGGATCCTCGTTCAAGAAATCGAGCCCCCCTACAGGCTGGTTGAAGTTCCTCAATATTTTACAGGAGCGGAACATTCCGGTGGCGTGCGTATCAAACCCGCAAGCCCGCGAGCAGTTTCAGAAGCTTAAAAACCCTTCTTTTAACCGATTCGCCGGCCAGGAAGAAACTTAAGAAGACTGGATATTATGATCAAGATTTTTTAAAATACATCGCAGTCAGACACGTTTTTGTATATTGTTACTAATAAAACACAGACTGAAACTCATCTCCGGCCTTCATCACTTTTATTCGGCATATGGTTTAAAAAACAACTTTCAACACTTCTCTACTTAATAACAACAATGCAAAAAACGAACAACATTAAAGGTATGATCGGGGGTGCGTTTTCTACACATCCGGAACATTTTTCACAAAAAAACACAAAAAAATCAAAGGTCAAAGCTTATTTCTACGCTTAATAACGGAGTTTAAAGGCTGCAAACGCGATAAAACTTTAAAGGTATGATCGGGAGGCCGCTCTTACATATCCATCCCGTTTTCAGGCGAAAAAACACACATAAAAAAATCAAAGGTCAAAAGTCAACATTTCTTTCTACACTTAATATCAGGGGTTTAAATTATGCAAACGCGATAAAACTTTGAAGGTATGATCGGGAGAGAGTTCTAAGACGGGGGTTACATTTTCACATGGAAAAACATAAAATAATAGGAACGCTGGTTAACACAAGCCGTGACAATATTTAAACTCATGCAAAGGCCCTGCTAACTGGATACAGGAGGTATTGGAGCTTTTCTTAAGGCAATAACGATATCTTTTCACAAAATCAGAAACCAAATCATCGTTTGCGATAGTATTTTCGGTGTATAAAGACACCACGTCCTGATACGACTTCCCAGTGGCTCTGTTATACAGATAATACACGCAGTGTTGTCCACATACGTCTGATAACTCGTGCTGAAGCTGTTTGTTGTGATACAGAATGTTTTTAACATCTGGGAGATTCTCCAGATATCGCAGGATGCTTTTAGGGTAGTATTCAAAGTCCGGGCTGAGGCCGAACGAGTCAAAAAATGTGGCTCGACCATTTTTTTCCAACGGTGAGCGCTAACCAGTGTTCCCCCGGTAAATGTCTAGGGTGGGTGTTTACAATGAAATATACGGGAGGGTCCGGCTTGATCCAGAATAACTCGTCAGACGCGAAAACACCGGCGAACAGGTCTCCTATTAAGCCCCTCATAACAGCGTCCAATTCCAGGGTGTTCATCAGTAAAAATCCACGAGGACGTGTCGCTTGGAATTAATCTCCAGGAGAGAATCGTAACACGCGTACACTATCAGCGTGGTGGTATGCGGAGTCGCGACTCTGAATCTCATCTCAAGTCGCAGGGTCCCTGTGGAGACGGGGCTCAGAGCGCCGCTGTCCTCCTCCGGGTTTAAATTGAAGACGTACAGCGCATAGCCGAGTGCAAAATCCTCCCGGTCTATACAGAGAGGCAGGTCCTTGAGGTGTCGCCCGGTTGCTGTGTAGAGATTGTAAAACTCCCTGACAGAGAGTCCGTTGTTAAATTCAGGCTGGAAAGCTTTAGCCGGCAGCTGTCTCCCATTTTGACTGAGTGCGAGGTACTCCAGGTCATAGTGTGCAAATTCAAACGGGGACAGATCTCTTCTCCCGCTGAATGCGTTGTGATTCACCATACCCAGAACCGTATATTTGGGCATGGTTCCTAAAAACAGGTTCTCCTGGTTGCATATCCTGGCTGGGGATCACGTACGTCTTAACGTTGATTCGTGATAACGGGTACACGGCCTTCCCTTTCATGAGAGCTGCGGAGTGACCCAATCTCACTGCAGGGGATACGGTGACTTTCTTAACGAATAGGGACGCGCCCAGAATTTTCAGCTTGAAAGTGGAGGCCGCCAGCCCCATCAGGCAGAAAGCATCGCTGGCTCGAATTAATTTAACTCTTAGATCAACATTTTTCAGAAGAAGCCTCTCGCAGAAAAATATGTCCGTGTGCAGCGGGCCCTGAACTTGAAATTCACGCGATTCGGCGCTAAAGCGCGCTCTGCTCACGAGGCCTTTATTCGGGCCCGCGTCATCCACAGCGGTCGAATTGTGCTGACCCGGGGTGTCCTTGTAAAACAAACCGCCCGTGAACTGCGATTTCAATGAAGCGGGCGAAAAGTTCAGCAGCGTCTCAATCATCGCCCTGTACAGGTGCGTCGCGCTGGACTGGGAAATCAGACGGTCACCCAGAGTCATGTCGACTTGCGAGAAAATTGTATTGAGAGGGTAATTTATTACGCCCACGCGGGCGTCATTAGCCAGGTCAGTCCCGTCGGCGTTTGTAATTTTCAATCGCAGATAAAGCAGCGTATTATTGAGGTCTAAATACCTCTCACGGTCTCCGGGGATAAAAAACTCGATAGGGCCCGTGTCCGTCAGGGCTGATAACGGGCTGACCTCAACGTATTGGCTTTGCTCGATGGACAGCTGGGTCCCGGGGACGGCGAATAAATCCAATTCGCTCATGGTGCATTCGGGGGAATTATTTCGCAAAAGAGACATTGTTTAAGAGAAAATATCCCCGGACAACCTCCTCTTCTTATGCTTCCTTCGAACTGTTCTGCTTTTTCCGGAGGTCTTTCGCTTTTTGACCCGTTTCCCCAGGGGGCGTTTCCGGGGCCTTCTTGAGAGCACCATGATCCCGGACCCCCGCTGCTGCTCGGGTTCCTGACTCCGTCCGGCCCTCTCAACAATGCGGCTCACTACGTCGGAAGCGATGCTTCGAGCGGCGTTTTTCAGGTGAGGTTTGGCGATCGTGTATCCTTGTTTAATCAGCGGCGACACAAATTTGAACAGTTTCGAAAATATGTTCCCGAGCCCGCACATAACAGGAGCGCCGTGGAAGCCGTGAAGGCCGTTCCCGACTTGATTTTCATAGTAAGGCACAAATCTATAAATGTCGGCTTTGTGCGCTGCCCCGGACATTTTTTTTATCCTGCCGGTTTAAAATGTAATGTCACAACCACTTTACCGTATCTGAAATTCACCGGTCGATCTTGATCGCTTTTGATTTCGATGCGTATCGTCTCAATATGTCTTTTGGAGACCGGGATGTAATAAGCGGGGTTGAATTTCTTTGTAATTATTTCCCCGAAACGACCTCCAATTTCGAACGCTCGGAGGAGAGGAGCAAAAACGTTGCCCACCGCCTGAGGCTGTACAACGTCTGTATAACAGAACAGGTGATACATGCCGGCTTTTATATCGGGGTAGCGGGGAGAGCTCGTGACCCCGGGTCCACATCTCAGCCATTGATTAGGCTGTATCCCCAGCATGTACGCCGTCGGGGCTTCAAAATATACCTGGCAGGTACCGTCTCCTTCCCACAGAACTTTTTCTGGATATCGTCATATTTTAAAGTCAGCTTCGGATCTATAGTCTTCAAATGAGGGTTTATCCGCGCTGCAATAACCTCAAAGTTCCGTGTCAAAAAATTGCGAGTGAACGGCGAGTTTGTTCTTGGGCGGTAAGCCCGTAATTTTCTTCACCTGAAACGTACAGCAAGGCTTTTCCGGGATATTTAACCAGGTGTGCGGATAAGAAATTTCCGTCAGCGCCACATCCCAGTCACCCTCTAGATCCAGGTGTCGAGCCAAGTCCACCTGGTAGCATGAAATTGTGTTGTCCGGGAATACTTTTAGGCTGGTGTTTGAAGGCAGAGTCATATAAAATCTGTGTTTCAGATCTCGATCCATTTCTCATATGTCGGTTGAAGATAGATGTTCTCATGTTTATACGGCCATCAGCTGGTCCGCGGGAACCCAGGAGTTAAATTTCTCGGCCCAATTTTTCCATCTGACAAATACAAATTTCTTCCCCTTGGTAAAACGTTCACGAATAATTTCTTGAACCTGATACGGTCTGTCTTTTGCTATTTTAACCTTCTGCAATTCTGGTTCATAGAATGAACCTTCAATGATCTCGCCGTCATAATCTTTCAATTTATAAACAGGCGGCGCACGTTGTATACATTCTGACACCGTGAACATTTCATCCGTAAAACTTTGTTCATATTTTTTTTTATCAAAAACTCCCCTGAGCTTGGAGACCCTGACTATATCTCCGACCTTATATTTAAACTTCGCAGGCCTCCTGCGTAGGGTGGATGCCCCGTACAAATTTTGAAACAATTTTGTTTTAGCGAACATAAATATTAGTCTTTTGTTTTAAATAGGCGCTCTTGGAAACGTTAAATTGAACTCTGATTCAGTACTGTGGAGAGCGCTCACAGATCAGCCTCGACCTTTTAATAAGACCGTGTTAAAACCCCGCATTAATTCATACGAGAACCTTTTTCCACCAAAACCTCGTTTGTATGACTCTGTCTTGCAATATGAAGCGCCTTGGGGCAACTGTTTGTTGTGGTTTGGCGCTATATAAATTTGATTTGAAAACATTTCACCCTTTTTTTCAACAATATTATTGGAAAGAACACTGACCGTCTGAGTTTTAGAATGTATGTTTTATTACATTCATTAAAGTCACACAGAGAAAAAACAATTGTTCATGTTTATTAAACACAACATACGTGGTGGAAAAAAGTATACGTTCATGTTTATTAAACACAACATACATGAAGGAAAAAGTATACGTTCACGTACAAAACTGGAAAACTCTCAGTAATACATCTCCCCCGCATTTACGGTTTATTTCAGTATTCAGCTGTAAAAGTGTAGGAACAATCTCCCCTCTGGGCAGTTCCAGCTGTTTCACCCGGCACGCCATCACATCCACAAACAGTGTGTATAATGTAAGCAGGTGCAGCGGATTACACCGTGTAAAATCGTCGGTGGTCAAAACAGAGATTTTCAGTAATACGTTGTACAGAGATTTTTCAGATGAATGGAGACCCGTGTTGTAGATATGTTCTGTCCAGACTCCGGGTCCGGGGCGACGTCTGATAACGTCGAAGACCCTCTCCATAACGCATGAAGGCGGGGTGTCTGGGGTCTCCAGCCTGCGAATGACTGCCCGCTCCAGCTTATACGAGAGTCCACGTATAATATAAACTTCCCGCAGGCTTTGAAAGAGACTCATCACACAATTACCCATGACTGTAAACAATATAATGATATTAAAAAAAAATGCAGGTTTTTTTTCTTCAGTCGTCTGGGTTATAGACGGCTACCATCCCCTCCAGGTCAAGATCGGCGTCTTCACCGAAACGTGTACAGTTCGTTGATCTTTGCTTCAAAATTATCAGTGTATTTCAGCTCAGTGAGGATGTTTTCTACCGCCCCCTGGACCCTCACCGCCGATGGGTTGAGGAAGCGCTGGGCTAGGAGTTTTACCACAGCCGGAATGAAGGTCGGTCTCCAGAGTCTCACCATTAATCTCTCAAAATGTCCGGTAAAGAAATATTCATTTAACGGGTCCAGGCACTCGTGCTGGCGCTGGCTGGGGTGATCGATCTCACACCCGTAACAGAGTTTTTGTCTGTAACTTTTGATCACAGCCAAAAGTAAGTGGGCCACGCCGACTTTCACCGTTTTCAGGAATTCCTCTGACAGGAACCCGTCTGGCCGGTTTGATGCGTAAGATGTGGCGTATTTCTCAGCCCGCTCGAGGTCTTGTGCCTCCCCCAGACTCGCGACCTCCGTGACAGCGGGAAGAGAGCCCACGCCTCCCGGGCTAGAAAGCGCGTGAGAAGGATGGATCTCGCCCCAGACCGGTTCGAGCTGAATTCCCCACGGGGTCTCGTACCCGCCGCGGGTCTGTGAAGCCTTCTGGCGCCGGTCCTGGTTCACGACCGGCTCGGCGGATCTCGTCCAGGCCTGCCCCGGGGATGGCGGGTCTCTTCCACAGGCGAGCGCGCAGTCACAAGCGATGTCATCGGCCGGTGCGATGGGGGAGGTTGAGGAGGTCATGCTGGTTTGTCGTCCGATGCTTAAATGAGATGTGGTCCGCTGTTTTTTTTTTATAAAAATCCCCGTGCATGCGGGGGAGGAGCTACGGCCGAGTTTTTTTTTTGTTGTTTGTTTTTTTAAGTAGAAAGAGGGGCCAAGTTTTTTCGGCCTTCGACCACGTCCCTCCAGGCCAGACACCTTGTAAAAAGACCCGTAGAATAAGCTTTGTTTTTCCGTCTTCAAACAAGCCCAGCGAATGACCCCGTCATCAGGAAATCGGATGTAATAAAACATTCAAGCTTCAACCAAAGATTCAAGCTTCTCTACTATGTTATAAAAGACCATCCGGCGTGACACACCCGCTGCGCAGGTCACACACACACACACCTCCGAAACACACACACACACACGCACACCTCCGAAACACACACACACCTCCGAAACACACACACACACACACACACACACCTCCGAAACACACAGTTAGCATCTGCAACAGGTATTATAGCCGTGGGGTCATGTTTCTGTGAGGAGCTCTATGCGTGGGTATTTGACCGTCTTGCTGCAAAGACAGCCGTTACAGCCGAGAGACGGTTATTTTTAACGCTTCTTTAATTTAAGAATTAAAAAACAGAAAAGGAGACGCATTAATTTAAGAATTAAAAAATATTAAAGGCGTATTAAAATATTCGTGTTTAATCACTAAATTGAAGAAAACCTCCCATAATTATGCATAAGATACGGTATTTTTTATTCCTTCTTTAATTGAGGCATTAAAAACCATAAAAGGACGTGCTTTAATTTAAGAATTAAAAATATTAAAGGGGTATTAAATATTAGACACTGATTTATGTTTAATTATTTCAGAATTAGTTAATTCTTTAATACATTAAAAAGATCTAGGTATTTTTTAATCGTTCTTTAATTCATGAAATAAAATGACATTAAAATATTAGCCCCGGGTGGGAGGGGAGGTAGGGCTTGGAGGCGGCGCTTGGGGCGGGGTTAGGGGAGGAGCTTGGGGTGGGGCTAAGGGAGGAGCTTGGGGGCGGGACTAGGGGAGGAGCCAGGGGCGAGGCTTGGAGGCGGGACCAGTGGAGGGGTGGGACATAGTGATGTAATATATTCTGATTGGCTGTGACGTCATAAGGGCGGGGCTTAGTGATGTAGTCAATTCTGATTGGCTGACAGGGCCATAAATCAGTTTTTGACATAAGGTCTCTCAGTATTCTCTCCAATATTAGAAATGACCAAGAATTAATTATCAAGCTAGTTTCTGATGACCTCAGTCAGTCAGCTAACTAATCAACATGTTCATCCTAATTCATCACAAGAACTTGTAGAACACATGAACGTTTATTCAACAATCTAATTAAAAGTACTGCCTCACCCCCACTACATGTGGGAAAAGAACTATTACCGTATGATGAGATTTTCACCATTGGCTACATTTTTTTTTGTGTGTGGGGACTTAAAAATAACATTTCAAAGGAGGTTCAACTAGCTAACTAGCTTTAGAACAAGCCAGCTCTTTTTTCGTACAGCACCAGTGATTTTTGATTAGATTTTTTTAAAACTCCTGTAAAAAACAAAAAACAATCATTCAAACTGATGTCTGAAATACATTTATGAGTTATATCACCACACTTGTAACACATAAGCCTTCACCAGCACTAGTTTCCAAGTTCACAAATTTTTACCTTGGAAAAAAGTTCAAGGTCAAAATCTTTTTAGAAGTGGCTTTTCATGAGCTAATATATAATACAAAAGATAGATCAAGGGGGTTTTTCAATGTTAAATCAAATATTCTTTGAATCCACAATATGGATCAAACTTCAGGCGACAGTGAGTCTGCACCTCACATTCAAATATGAGTGTGATTGGGGCACATTTGATTAAGATATCTTTTTTGACAGTTATGAACTTTTGAAAATTTGTTCAATGTTAAAGGTAGGGATTTTTCCAACTGTCAAGATTTTTCCTGACTTTGACCTATGACCTTGAAAATTGAATCAGTTCTTGCCAATCAGGATATGAATCCTCTAAAAATTTCATGATATATGAAAAATTGTTGGTTACAGGTTGTTCAAAAACAAACAAACAAACGGATGAAAACATAACCTCCACCCAACAAAGCTGGGTGGAGGAAAAACAATATCAGAACAGGATTGGATCTCAGGGCCTTGGTAAGTTTATTTCATTTGTAGATGAAAAGAATGCACAGACAGGCAAACAGCGACGTCACATTACTATTTTACATCCAGCAAAACAAAAAACAATCATGAACCTTCATCTTCAAATATTTTTGCCCAGTGAGCGCTGAAGCAGCAGAAGCTTCTTTGGAGCACAGAGTTTGTAAAAGTACAGCAAGAGAACTTCAACACTTGAAAGAAAGAAAGAAAGAAGAAAAACTAGAGCACTGCACTCCTAGAGTACTAACCTCCGCCAACACTAGTTTCTAATTCCACAAATTTTTACCCTTGGAAAAAGATTTTCAAGGTCAAAGTCCAGTTAAGTGGATTTTCATAAACTAAAATATAATACAAAATATAGATCAAAAGGGCTTTTCAATGTTAAAATCAAATATCCACAAAATCAGTAATACGGATACGGATCAAACTGTACATAAAAATGTACATAAAAATGGGCTTTTCAATGTAACACTTAAATGTCCACAAAATCCAGAACCTGGATCAGATCCGGATCCAAGTTCGTCAGTCGATAAAGGATATCATCCTACATAACACTCTCAAATATGAAAGAAATTTGATTTTTTTTTTTTGACAGTTATGAATTTTTTGAAAATCCATCCTATGTTAAAGATTTCGATTTTTCCAATTTTCCAAGATTTTTCCTGGCTTTGACCTGTGACCGTGAAAACTGAGTCAGTTCTTGCCTATGAACCTCTAGTAAAAATTTCATAACCATATATGAATAATTAATTGTGGGCTCCAGGCTGTTCACAAACAAACAAACAAACAAACGGGGTGAAAACATAACCTCTTGCAACTTCATTGGCGGATATAAAAATATGGAAAGGTGGGGAGAAGTATGTAATCCTCAAAATGATGTTGGTTGTGAACTAATTAATCCAACTTCATTTGGGATTGTTTGCATCTAATTACACATTAACATTAAAATACATGTAAAAATATATATTTGTCATGTCCAGCTATTTGTGCTTATTAACAAAAAAGAAAGAGACGAGTAACTCTGTGCCTCAAAGAGCATCATCATGAGTTCATTTACAAAGAAACAAAGGTTGTCAAAATTGTACAAATTCTGTAATACAAAGAAAAAAAAAACACCTTTCACACTCACCACAATGTTTGCACATTTCAGTCATGCTTCATGCATGAATTGTTCAGGCCGATTACATTCATTTTGCACGACTGATGATTTGCACGCGGTGCGGGCAGAGAGGATGGATATCACACAGTGACGCGACATGAAGTCACATGTACCTGTGCGCGCCGGCGTGAAGCCGGACTCACCACCTTAACATGTTGGTCAAACAACAGCCAGGTGGAATCGCGCTCTAACTACAGTTTAATCAAAGGAAGAGTCAAATCTACACTATGGCTACTTTTGGCACAGTCAGCAAAGTGACCATTAAAAAAGGAATATTTATAATAAAAAACAAATTGGCAATCTTTGCTTTGTGACTAAACATCCATTACGAGTGCAAGCAACATCTACGTTAGAAAGTATCGAGAGGATTGTTCTGCTTGGTTTGTCTCGGAATGTCAGGACATACAATCGACTGGAATCTTTGACATGAGAATTCCCATAATGCTTTAGCAGGATGATTGGCAGGGGGCAAAGCTTCCAGCTCATGAGCTACTGACACCTTAAATATTTTATTTACAGTACAACAGTGTTTGCACTGTGTGACAACAGAGTAGTTTACGGAAAGCCAACGTCCACAGCAGGCCGGTCTGATTGGACAAAGCACCTTTTCTTTGACAAGGCATCCTGACAAATATCTTAAATCAGAATTCACATTTTCCAAAATGCTGATGCATACAAAGTAAGATAAAAATATAAATGCCTAACAAGGATATGACTTGTTTGGTGACAGTTAAACCGTTTACCACGTGGTCAGATGATTCTGATATTTACCAGCAACCAAGGTGAGTTCAATTAGCTTTCAATGCTAACTGCTCAAATGCTTTGGCAGCTGTGTCACTTAACACCATAAAAGGACACGGGTTTAATATTCCCACAGATCAGACGAGATAATAAAACAGAATTCTGGCAATAATTAGAGGAGAAAACTGCAGCAAAAGTAACACTGAGCTACTGAGGAGCAACGCTCCATGTGGAGTCACGGGAACAGTTTATACTGGGCACTACACACCGTGTTGACGGGTTGACACTGCTGCACCTCTCTGACACTGACGGGGGGGGGGAGCTACACTATCAGTGTGTTTAAGAAGGTGGTGGTGCAAACACAGGATCTTTGACGATGTGTTGATGTTAGACGCTGACATGAAGCACATCACACAGGCGAGGCTGATGGTACTCGGACGTAGCAGCAAGATGGCGACACAAGCAACTGCTGATGACAGATAAGCGATGAGGTGCCTCTCTACATGAATGAGCGCACAGCTGACTGTTGTTGCACCCTTCAGAGGGGAGGTGGTGCTGTTTGGGGATGAACAGGGCTTTCCGGAGGTCTTTGTGGACTTGCAGGAAGCAGCAGACTGATGGAGACGTGTAGATGAGCAGAATGTAAACATCACCATCAAGATTGTGGTGCAGAAGCTGCCACTGTACATTTGGAATGGATGCATGTAGGGCACTACAGTTTGAATGAAACAAAGCACATGAAGACCAAGTAGCGCTGAACAACTTTCCAAAATCCCAGTGCTGCTCCAAATCCACTAAAAACCAAAATCAAAAACAATGCGGTCTTCAAAAATGGCGATGAGCAGCATGATGCCGAACCCAGTCAGCATGCCCACATTCTGCAGGAAGAAGTGTCCCAGCTGGCAGCGCTTGTGATCTTCACTGTCTCCATGAAGCATTTCAGGCAACTACAAAACAGCACACACAGGCCCTTGTTAGAGCATATACCTGTATGGTGATTTTCAGAACGGCTTTGCACGACACATAGTGAGGAATTGTGCACTTTGTTTGTAGTTATAATTAAATAAAATAATACATAAACCACAATAGGTGGCCTGTCTTATTTCCAGCACAATCTTCATGCATATGAAGTAAAAACCAGCACTAAACTAAAGCACTGCACTCATACAGCCCAAACCTCTGCCAACGCTAGTTTCGTTTTCCACTAATTTTTACCTTGGAAAAATTTTTCAAGGTCAAGGTCTTGTTAGAAGTGACTTTTCATAAACTAAAATATAATACAAAATATAGCTCAAAAGGTCTTTTCAATGTTAACGGCTACGCATCAGATGCAGATCAAACTTATGCCAGTTTGCACCTCATTGCCACAAATGAGAGCAATTGAGGCACTTTTGATTAAGATATAATGAAAAATGTACACAAAATGGGGTTTTCAACATTAAATTCAAATGTCCAGAAAATCCACAATCAGGATCAGATTAGTGAGTACCAGTCTGCACCTCAGTTTCAAATATGAGAGTGATCAAAGCTGTGAAATGAAAATTGTAAAAGCCAAGGAAAATTTGCAAGAAGTCTGGGGCCCATGAGGCCACAGAAGCCAAATTCATTTTTTTATCTAATGACACATTTTCATCATATCCTGGAAGAAAAAATTTCAAAAGAAGTGCATATTTAAATGATCCTAGACTCAACCTTTCATTTTAACTGTCAATGATAATGTTGAAGTAACAGAATATGACGTGGAAGTCGGAACTGGAATGATTTTGCTTTTAATTGTAAACCAAATCAAACATTAATGCAGAACAATTAAACTATACAAAATTCATGAAGACTGAAAAGACTTAAAGCATTTCAAAAACCACAGTTAAAGCTTGTAGAATATTTTGAAAATCATGGTAAAATATCAATAACATACCTTATCGTAAAAAGTCACTTATATTCTTGTGTGAAATCATGTAAATCTATTAAAAGCTACTGTCTTTTTTTTTCCAATAAAAGAAAGTCTACATTAACAAAAAAGTCACTTATAATCTTGTCTGAAATCCTGTTTAAACAGTACAATGTTTATTTTCTTACCATGTTTCCTGATGGTACAAGATGCCATTCGCTTTTCCCGTTTTGTTTCTTTTGGACGTGTTCATGAAGACGACTTTAAATTCAAGCCAGCGTCAATTCCACGGATTCTTGATTCCTTATCCAACTTTTTGACACCATCTTTCTCGCTGTCTTCCCTCCGTGACACAAATATACCGCAAAATAATTATTTTAAAAACTTGATAGCTATAAAATATGCAATGCCCACATGCTACTTTTAGTTTAAGAATTCAGTGCATTTAATTAGACACAACAGAAGTACCACATGCAGCAGACACGGAACACCACAGACGACAGTGTCACTGTAGTAACCAACCAGTCTCGCTTTACGACAACTGTCATAACAGCCACGCTTTGAGGTAAGCAGTACTCCGTGGAGTTCCGTGGATCCGTGGACAGTGATCTGTATATCTGTATACTGTATGATCTGTATACAGATCACTGCATATTAGTGTCCGCAGATTTATAACACTTGTACGGTGTTGTAAAAAAAAGAACACTTTGCCATAGTCATTTTCTTAACTTGGTGACTATCAGGATTACAGACCATTGGCAGAGTACAACACTAGACCCCCCCCACGCATGACGATATCTGTGGAATTCCACGTATCTGTGGACTTTTCACAGCCCTGAGTGATAGAGGCAAGTTTGATTAAGATATAAAGTAAAATATACATCAAATGGGAGTTTCAATGTTAAATTTAAATGGCCACAAAATCTGTAATCTGGATCAGGACACCTGCAGGCCTGATGGCACAGACAGGGCAATATTCGGGGGGAACCTTTACTGTTCAGAACAAGGAGGCATCAGTGGACAGTTTTTCTCCCCTTACTCTGTGTGACCTCAGACCTTCGACCCAAAGCATAATTCATGTGTACGCCTCATCCAGTACAACCACGATGTGATGTTTGGTTGGTACAGCTACGGTTCTTTTCACTTTACAGTGATGATAAACAAACATACAGACACACAGAATAATCCCACCCGGGGTCACAGCTGGCACCCTTATGTTTTGTAAATGAGGACGGTAATGCTCTTGAGTGACACTTACCATGTCCACCAGCGCAACATAGAGGAACATTCCCGCTGTGATGGCAAAAATCCAGTTGGTGACGTTGTATGTGTACTGGCCCACCGCCGTGCCGATCAGCATGCCGACGTAGGCCATGAGGGCCGACAGCACGTTGTAGACGATGGCTTGCTTCACCGACATTCCTGCTTTCAGCAGCACTGCAAAGTCACCTGTTAGCCAGCAGAGACACATGATGATGGAGAACCATCGAACCCATTCCTACACGTCACACACAAGTGTGTACTTTGCTAAGTTGTTTGCCTCGGCGAACAACTTACTACATTTCAAAAGACTTTATTCTTGTATCCGTGTGAGCGTAGTTTTGGTGAGGAGGTTAACTTGCTCAAAACAAACTCTCCTGCGTGTCACCTGGAAGGGCTGGCTGGCTCTGAGCTGGATGAAATATTTCTTAACTCCCTCCTGATGCGCTTCTGATTATACATGCACGCCGTAGCCTCTTCAGCCTCTTCAATCACTGCCGGGCCAAATGCGGGAAGAGGCCCAAGTCTCAGTGGAAACGCCCTGAATTTGCCGAGAGAGAGAGATGAATACTGAGAAGGAGGTGGCCTACATTTCCTCCATGGTGTAACAAGCAACCTCTTTTCCTCGCTAATTACCACAATGAATACATTAGCACTCGCCTCCCATCCATCAATCAAATCCAGAGGATGGGGAGGGGGCGGGTAAAGAGCAGGGAGAGGAAGAAACGATACACCTTACTTCACTGGCCTTCTTCCCACTTCAGCTTCACTCTGCCGTTTCCGCCCTCCTTGCTTCCATTCCATTAGATATGCTTGCCGCCGCCTTCTCTGCTGCAATTAGCGCAGCCATCACCGCCAATTAGCTTCACTATGGGTGGTTAAAGAACCCTCATAATCATCATCATTTTTGCCTTCCAGCTGCCACGCGGGGATGGATTTTGTGTTTAGGACAGGCTGAGAGGTGCACACGGAAAACTGCTGGCTTTGTCTGACGAGCGTTCCCATCAGGGGGTGGGGGGAAGCGGGGCATGGTGCCAAATCAGCAGGAAATGCGAAATTACAAGAACGAACTTTCATATCTCTTCACGTATACTCGTCATAAGACTTGTGTTAAAGTTAGCCATCTGGAAACATCTATTTCCTCAAAGTTGTGAAGTACATTTCAGCCAGAATGAAAACCTTCCTGTGAAACACGACGCCTCACAGACATTAACTCAACCACCACCACAGTTAACAACGTTGACATTTTACTGAAAAAGATGATTATGAGAACAATACCGACACAACAACCAATCACAAAGTGTGGCCTGTAGCCCCCTGGTGGCCTGCGAGGATACTGCCGGTGGGTCATGGGAGGCAATTCAAAATAAATTTTACAAACCCTTTAATTTTCCTTAATTTTCTAATAAAGTTTAAAATTGCATAAAAATATTATCAACAATAATAGTAAAATACAAACAACCCAAATGGCAATAGATTTAAATTGTTCCTTCTCATTTATCTGACAGTTTAATACAAACACACACAAATATATATGTAGCTATAATAGTATTATTACTGTATTACTACCAATAGGAAATAACTGCCAACCAAATAACCAACAACCAACCAACACATGCCATGCTGCCATCACTCGGACTTGCAGTTGCTGGGTCACATAGCTTAGTATTTGCAGAAAATTAGACATCTTGCCCACTTCGGCTGTGTTCCCAGTTGGCAGCACAGCACCTTGGCTTTGTCACTATAAAATGCCCACAATGATTGAAAATGATTGTCAGCTTGCCACTCTGTCTCTCTCTCTTGGAGCTAATGTGACGAAATGCTGATGGGGGTCCCAGTCATGCTTGACAGCAGTGTAAACAATGACAATGGAGCACAAACTACATCATAATACCCTTTCCAACAGCCAGTGGTTTTCAGCATTGTCTGCTTGGTAAAATAAATGTATTCATGTTGGTAAAAAGGAGTGGCATGGTGGATAAGTTGTTTCTAACTGCTGCCTCACAGCAAAGAGGTTGTGGGATCGCTTCCCACTTATGTGGAGGTCGCGTTTTCCCTCACCCCAAGACTGCTGGAATAGGCTCTAGTCTTCCTGTGACCCTTAACTGGAATAAGCTTTTAAAGAAAATGAATGGATTCATCTTAGCCATATAGCTGTACCCAAACACAAACTCCGCAGGATGCACATAGTCACCACCAGGGGGAGCACTCAGGCAGAACTACGGCCTTCTTGGTGCAGCTTGCACTCTACACCAGCCTATTCATCAGCCGCACAAACAAGCTGTGGAAACTTCACCATAACAAGACACATCATTAGTAGTGATCTGGTGGATTTTCCTCATCTCTCATATTTCTGTCACCTCGCTCTTCATTGACATGCACAAACTCAAGCATGCACAGTGGTGTAAAGTGCTACTTAAACACGCGCACGTGCACACACACACACACACACATTCCCTGTTGCTGAATCAAATATATGAAGAATGAGAAAAATGCTTTTGGAGAGAACAGAGTGAATGTAAATGAATTCAGCAGCAGCTGGATGCGCCTCGTCTCGGTGCACCGAGCAGCCAGCTACAACACGCCGCCGTCACTGGCGAACATGCCGACGAGCCACCTTGCTGTTATCACATGAACCCCATTTATCTGCTAAAGGTGCGTTTATCCCAAGTGAAGAACAGAATGATTATTGATAGTTTCTAACAGGTGTCAAGAGACCAAATGTTACAAAAGGTTTGTAAGTTTAAACATAACCTGCAGCTTGAAAACAGATCATGTGCCATCACAGAATACAGTTTTTCAAAGTGCTGAATGAGCAAAGTGCTGCAGTAGATAATTTGATGATGATTCAACAGACTCTTCTTACCAAGTTCATGAGGTAACTCATGGCAGAAAACAGCCACTGACGTACTGATGCCTCCTGTCAGGTTTGCACTGAATGCTGCACCTGTGCAGGGAACAAATCAAATAAACAGGTCATAGAAAGCCTGAAAGAGAAAATGAGTCCTGTTAATGACACTCTTTCTGGGGATGGTTGAATATTTTGTTAAATGTGGCTGCAGAGTAGTATTTGCAGAAGACAAAGGGCCGCATCTTTCACTCAGCACAGTGCAGCGCAAATCACAATGCTTCAATACTTTGGTTTTTCATCTGCTAACTCGCCAAAAAAAATCCTCAATTCTGATTTCACCATCAATAGAGTAATTAACCTGGTTCAAGCGCACCTTGTAGTGAAATAATAGATAGAACACTCCCAAAATATGCCAGTGATTAATTGACTATATACACGTTCTTTGCATGTTGCAACTTATTTTATGCAAATTATGGGTAATATCAAAGTTGGTAACAACCCAAATGCACATGCACTGCGCACTTCATATTATGCACAACAGACAGTCAAAGGAGGATCCAAAGATTCTGATTTAGAAACAATGAACCAATCACAGCCTCTAAATAGGAACTAAAGCAACTAAAGTCAACTTAAATGATTGACTTGAAGACAGCAAACTGATGTGGAGACTAAAAATGTTCATTATCTTAGGAATGGCCACCATGAAATTAAGAATGCATCACTGAATGATTTAGATTATTCCTTTATACTAGATAAAGATGTTCATCAGAAGCTGCCATGACAAATCGGTTTAAATCATCAGGGTCTGGTTTCATAAAGTAGTCTAATCTTATTTAGTTGAATAAAGTCACTTAGTTGACTAACTTTTTGACATTAGTCGTTGCACAAAGTGCTTAATCAGCTAAAGTTTCGCGTTACCCGACTAAAAGTTTTAGCCTGGTACAGAGGAGGCTAATCTCATTTTAGTCAACAAAACTTCAGTGTCTTACAGTACCTCAAAAGATAGCAGCTATCATGTACCACCACTTGATGGAACACTCAAGAGCACCCCATGCCGCTCATATTCCTTCAAAAGGAGAGCTCCCTCTGCTTTTGGCCATGATTGCAACAGACGACTGTCAGGATGTTTGTGACATTTCTCACATTAGCCACCAGGTGACACTGTTACGCTGAGCAGCGTTGTGTGCACAAAAAGGCTTGATGGAAGTGTAGAAGAAGAAACTGAAGAGTGAAACTGAAGAGTGAAACTGCTAGGCTAAGTGTTAATCACGTCATTCTGCAGTTCATATGTGTCCGTAAATGTTAATAAAGCCAGTTAACGAAACAAAGGCTGGATAGTTCATGACAACAACCCGGAAGTAAACAAAACCTTTGAGCATTAGAGTCGTCTCTTAGCAAAGGCACACGCGAGGCCGTTATGCTTGTGAAAACCGTCGACTAACGTAAGACGGCAATCTACAAGTTTAGCCATCAATGTGAAACGGTGATTAGACGGATTACGTTGAACGATTAACTGTAGTCGACTATGTTAAGTTGAGTAGACTGAGAGGTTAGACTGCTTTGTGAAATCAGGCCCAGGTATAGTTCTCAATTTTCTTACCTATGGCTAAACCGTCACTGAAATTATGCATGCCGTCACCCATGATGACCATCCAGGCGATGCTGGCTATCCCAGCGTCCTTCATTTCCTGGTCTGAGTGGCAGTTCCCACCATGGGCGTGGCCGTGTGAGTGCCTGTGTCTGTGTTTCTTGGCCTTGTGTCCATTCTCCTTCACGGGTGAGTGATGGCGAGTATGTCTTGCCTCCGCAGGTGCCAGCGGCGTTGTGTTGGTCGGAGAGTCGGGAGTTTGTAGCTCTGTGAGCTGCGTGTTGTTGTGACTGTTGTCACAGGAAACAGTCGTGCTGTCAGGATCTTGAAAGCAGAAATCAGGTTAAGGTGACAGCCACGGACTCCTTCCAGTCAGGCTCAGGTTAAATATGTGCTGCAGATGCGACACAACTGAACAGCTTTTACCTTCATTCAAAGGCTTCAGGTGGAGCCATTCTGCATCAGAGCGCCGATTTAACTTGTGATCTGACAGCTTCCTGCCAATCTTGCCTTCCACAGTCACCTTTGTCATACCCTGTGTGGTAAACACATTTTTATGTTCATTCTACAGACAAGTTAAGAATTTCTTACCTGGATTTAAGATTATGGGTGGGAAAACAACAAATGTATTTACAACCAAAATTCCAATGAAGCTGGGACGTTGTGTAAAATGTAAATAACAGAATACAATGATTTGCAAATCCTCTTCAACCTATATTCAATTGAATACACCACAAAGACAAGTGGGTCAGTTCTTGTGAGTTAGAAGAAACTGTAGTTCTATCACGGACTTCATGTCAAAAGCAGCCTATCTAGCAACTCTGTTTGAACAACGTGGTTATAGTAAAACTGATATTGGTAAAGCATGGGATAGAGCTCTAAATATTGATCGTGCCTCTTTACTTAAGGAAAAATCTAAATCTTCTTCAACATCTAAATTGTTTTTTTCTACCTGCTATACTCCATTTGCGGGAAGAATAAAAAACATAATTTATAAATATTGGCACATTCTGAAGAGTGATCCCACACTTAAAGACATCTGTGCTGAACCGCCTAAATTTATATTTAGGCGTGCCCGAAATATTCGTGATAGACTTGTTCATTCAGATATGAGCATTCCCGTCTCAACTGCCTGGCCCTCCAGCCCACCAAAAGGTTTCTTCAGATGTGGTAATTGTGCACATTGTTCAAATTCCACTAATGCGTCATGTTTCTCTCATCCTCGCACTGGTAAGCAATATCCTAGTTCTTCATTTATCAATTGTAATACTACTCATGTAGTATATATGTTAAAATGTCCTTGTGGATTGGCATATATTGGCCAAACAAAACGTCAACTTAAATTACGGATAGCTGAACATAAAACAGCAATCTGTACTCAGAATTTAACTTATGCCATGGCAAGGCACTATAAACAGGCCGGTCATGGCTCTCCAGCGTCTTTAAAATTTTGGGGGATTGAGAGAATCATAGCTCCACCCAGAGGTGGTGATATTATTAAAAAACTCTTATGTAGAGAAGTATTTTGGATTTACACTTTAGGCACTTTGGAACCTTTTGGTCTGAATGAAGATCTAAAATTTACTTGTTTTCTCTAATAACTGTTTTTAGTCTGGTTTTAGTTTTGTGTGTTTTGGGAAAGTGGTTTGGGACAGTGGTATGTTTACCACTGTGTTACATCACCTTTCCTTCTAACAACAGTCAATAAGCATCTGGGAACTGAGGACACTAATTGTTGAAGCTTTGTAGGTGGAATTCTGTCCCATTCTTGCTTGATGTATGACTTCAGTTGTTCAACACTCCGGGGTCTCTGTTGTCATATTTTGCGCTTCATAATGCGCAACACATTTTCAATGGGACGACAGGTCTGGACTGCAGGCAGGCCAGTCTAGTACCCGCAACTCTTTTACTACGAAGCCATGCTGTTGTAACACATGCAGAATGTGGCTTGGCATTGTATTGCTGAAATAAGCAGGGACGTCCCTGAAAAAGACATTGCTTGGATGGCAGCATGTGTTGCTCCAAAACCTGGATGTACCTTTCAGCATCGATGATGCCATCACAGATGTGTGATACACACCCCCATATCATCACAGATGCTGGCTTTTGAACTTTGCGCTGGTAACAGTCTGGATGGTATTTGTCCTCTTTTGTCCTGAGGACACAACATCCATGATTTCCAAAAACTATATGAAATGTGAACTCATCAGACCACAGCACACTTTTCCACTTTGCGTCTGCCCATCTCAAATGAGCTCGGGCCCAGAGAAGGCAGCGGCGTTTCTGGATGTTGTTGATATATGGCTTTCGCTTTGCATGGTAGAGTTTTAACTTGCACTTGTAGATGTAGTGACGAACTGTTTTAACTGACAATGGTTTTCTGAAGTGTTTCTGAGCCCACGCGGTAAGATCCTTTACACAATGATGTCAGTTTTTAATGCAGTGCCGCCTGAGGGATCAAAGATCACGGGCATTCAATGTTGGTTTTCGGCCTTGCCGCTTACGTGTACAAAGTTCTACGTGTATAAACCCCTGACATTTGTGAGAATTACCATTTCACACAGGAGGAGGACACAACAGGAAAAAGTCCATGTCAGACACATACTCACCCCTTGGAAATACTGTGGTTTAGGTGAGGGGGTCTGTGGTTAGAGCGTGCAGGAGGCATGATAAAACAGGAAAGGCACACTATGGAAAATGTCCAGAGCACAATCACTCCAGACTTGGACCTGCATTACTCACACACTTGGACTCAATCAGACATTATCATTTGTACTGGGGAGGCGATGGCCTACTGGTTAAGCAGTGGGCTTCAGACCAGAGGATCCTCGGTTCAAACCCCAGTCTGGCTGGACAATCACTACGGACTCGTGGGCAAGGTCTTTAATGCCCAAGCTGTTCCCGGTGCCTTGCATGGCAGCACCCTGACATCGGTGTATGAGTGTGTCTATGTGAATGTGAGGCATCATTGCAAAGCACTTTAAGCTTCTGATATAGATGGAAAGGGGCTATATAAATGCAGTCCCTTTACTGACTGGCATCAGGTTGTCCCGAGCATCACCTACTGCTTTTTCTGGAAGGGACTCAGTGCAGGTTTTACACTCCTGTGTGTTTAATTTTCACACCGAGCACAAAAACATTATCCTGAAATATCAAGAGCTGAAGATGAAGTGTTGACCAAATCTGTCTGGATTAAAAAAAAACAAAAAAAAAAACCTTCAACTGTTCTGGAGAATTTCACACTGAATGCTGCTTGGGGACATCAGATGAGGCACAACCCATTATGGTGTGTAATGGCACCATGGATAGCCAAGAGCAGCTTTAAAGAAGAAGAAGAAAAAAAAAGAAAAAAGGATGGGGTAGCTGCAACACTGTAAAACTTTAGTTCCTGGTGTGGTCTACTCTCTTACCGCTTGGTCTTTGTAGTGTTTAAACATGCCGATACAGTGTTCAATGATGAAGAGGAGGTAGATGCCAGCCAGTGCTGTTAAACCTTTCCACACGCCATCAAAATCTGTTACCAAATCTGTGTCGTGGCTCATCTCAGCCAGGTTGTGGTCGTGGTCATGGTCATGGTTATGCTGCCCCTGAGACTGAACAAAGAAGGACAAAAGATGACAGAGAGAAGGATTACAAGAAAATAAATTACTGATTTGTTACCATTTGGGTTTTGATTATAAAATAGTCACAGTTCTGAATTATTTTGCCAAAGTTAAAATATTGATTACTATGACATAATTGTCTTCAAAAGTCTTTTTCAAATGAGAGCAGGTCTCACTTCAATGTCCTTATGATTTTTGGAACACAAATGACTATGTTTAATTTTTACACCACTGATGGAAACAAGCCGTGTTGTGGCTGTGTACTCACATGCGGCAGCAGGTGGAGGAGAGCGTCTCCACTGAGCGTGCCCACTGCTAAGGCCACCAAGAAGGTGAGCAGGAACTTGAAGCAGGACTGGTTGAGAATGGGCACGAGCACAACACCCAGCAGAGACAGCAGGCTGATGATGGAGATGGACACGAAACCCCAGACCCACACCCACACTGGAGACAAGACAGGAATAAACATGAATCATGGTCCTGAGTTCCTACTGCTGGTCATCTGAGTACAGTGCTGATGATGACCGATGCAAACACAAAGACAATTTTCAGACAGACAGTCTGGTCAAGAACCTGAGGTGCAGGCATACAGAAGAGGTGGCAACCTTTCAACCGGAGGGTCATATGTGCAACGGCTGACCAGGCTGGCAAATGTGCACTTGAACAAGTCAATCAGATATGTTTCCACTGTGGGGCTGTTTTATGAGGATAAAGTCACTACAAACACAAAGTCAAACACAAAGTCTATTTTGATGGAAAACAACATGTCCCTCCACAGAATCTGGGAGTGTCACTGGAATAAATCTGCATCAAAACTAGGCTACTTAGGGAGACTCGGATGATTTGTGCTACTGCATCATGAGGGAACATGGTGTAACCCAGTGTTAAAAATGAGATTAAAAAATATATTCATAAACACTTGGTTAAAAAGAAAAAAAATCACAAGAGCATAAATAGTGATAAAATAACAAAGAAATATAAGTTTATAAATATGTTGACATAAACATGCTAAAAAGAGTTAAAAAGTTGTAAGATTAAGTTAAAATGTTGTTTTGACTGACACACTGAGCAACCAATAGCAGTTAAGTCTGGTGTGATATTAACCAATAAGGTCAACGGTTGAGGCACGGGGCATTGCACAATGCTGCGCCTTACTCAGTCTCTCATCAGACGCTGATCAGAGAACTCCCTGCTCGTGTGTTGTAAGAGCTAACGTGTGGAAATCTTTTTTTTTTCTATTGATACAATTGTTGCTTGGTAAGCACAAACCAATGCTATAACTGCCTGAATTATCATACGGTGCATATTTGTGACAAAGCCTTTGTTAAATCTTAAGATACTGAAGTGCCGAGTGCCCACGGAAGCCTCTGGAAACCCCGTAGCCTTGTTAGCACATTGTGCCCTGTATCGGTGAGTCCCCTACACAATGAATTGTGCTAACATAGCATGCTAATCTCCGCTAGCTTTTTCACTGTAAAAATGCCATTTTATTAGGCCAAAATGATTAGCTGTGTGTTGGTTAATTAAATCAGCAATGTAACTAAAAGGTACAATGTAACGTTTTATGTTTTTGTTGTAAAAGGTTGTATATTTCTGCTCGTTTTGAAGCAACAGTCTATCAGCTAAGCTGTTAACATAGTTCTTTTGCACTGGGAACAGTAGCTGGAAAACTACAAGTGCAATTCACTGCCACTTTCCTAATCTTTTGGTACATATGATTAGATCGAGAAGCCAACAAGTATTCCAAATGCACTTTAAAGGTGTGTTGTGTTATTTTTGATGTGTATCAAAAATAAATGCACTCCAAACAATGGAACTAGTATGATTACTGTATTACCACATTCCAACTATTTTATTTGGTATATTGATATGGTAATGATGTAATTGTAAACCTTAGGAATTCAAAATGTTGTACAACATGTTTTATTTTTGAAAAATGAATGTACACAGTAGTTTATGGGTATTGTAGTTCTATAGTACATATTTTAAGCTACTTTATTCTGACCTTATCCATAGGTCAGGTTTTATGGTTTAGCTCAAAGTTCGAATTGCAGACGTGCAAGGGAAGAAAGGATCAAGAATTCCAGTACTGGATGGTGAGCCCCAGCCCAAAGAGTCAACTGAACTGGTAGCTTGTAGCCCGACTGGTTACAAACACATTGAACACTGAACGAACCTCTTAAAAAAAAAAAAAAACACTTAACAGACTACAACAGACATTGAAAAAAGACTAAAGGACTATGCCCAGGTATATTTTATTTTATTTTGGGTAAAGAGCGCTCTCGTTTATTTTTTTTTTTTACATTGTATTGTTAGTTCACATGAGTTCAATGACAATCAATTCTATATAAATAATTCTTCACTTTAAATCAAAGTGTTGTTTATGTCTTATGATGATACACCCCTAGGCTCTTATGAATCTATAATCTGTTTGATCCGGCCCATTTCTCCCCTTCCTGCTGGTACATATGGTAGAGGTAAATATATTGCCACTTCCAAATACTGTAAAAGGGTCAAGAAAGCACCGTAAGTGTTATAATCAGCTTCAACACTATTCTGTGCAGTTCTCTGTCTATGATACAGTGGGTAGGTGCCTCAGTGCTGAGGACCCTGGCTGCTGGAAAAACTCAACACACACTCATTTCACCTGATGCAGCAGATAAATGGCCACTGTCAAGAAGCAGGGATGGACCGGCTGTCTGCATGGGTCGTTGTCAATCAAGACCCAGGGTGGTTTTGCAGTGTGGTGGGTACTGTATCGCACAGCACCTGTTCACCTTCACAGATGTAACCTGACCTGTACACAACTATTGCACTGCATAAACTACAACTTTCATGTGACAAATACAGTGTATCTGGAAATTATTCACAGCCATCACCTTTTCTGCATTTTGTTGTGTTACAGCCTTATTCCAAAATGAATTAAATTCATTTTTCCACTCAAAATTCTACACACAATACCCCATAATGACAGTATGAACTTTTGTTTTTGAGATTTTAGCAAATCTATTAAAAACAAAACAAAACTAGAAATTACATGTACATAAGTATTTGTACATAAGTGTTTGCTAACCCGGTATTCATTCATTGCTTTTAAGCAAAACACTGAGCTCAGGTGCATCATGTTTCCACTGATCATCCTTGAGATGTGGGGTTGCATCAGTGCCCTTGACAAAGGTGATTTACACTTCAGTGATGGCAGCATTAACACCATTAATTCAGAAAAGTACATTAAAATTTTCAAGCAACAAATGGTGCCTTCAAGGTGAGCGGCGTGGTGGCAAAGCAGCTAATATGCTTGCTTCCAAAGCATCCCAGTTTAAGACCACATCCATTCTTCAAACAACATGGAGTTGTGTCAGGAAGGGTATCCAGTGCAAAAATTGTGCCAAACCAACATGCAGACATATATCAGATCTGCTCTGGTTGCCCCGAGTGAAAAAGCAAAAAGAACATTTTTTTTATACGTCTTCAGGATGACATCTTTTCCAGGGATATCCATGCATTGTTCAACAAGAAAATGCAAAACCACATTCTGCACATTACAAAGGCATGGCTGTGCTAGAACTGGATATGGGTACTGGACTGGCCTGCCTGCAGTCCAGACCTGTCCCCAACAGAGAATGTGTGGAGAATTTTGAAATGAAAAATGCAGCAATGACAACCCCATAGTGTTGCACATCTTTGCAGGATAAATGGGACAAAATAACACCTGAAATGCTTTACCCGTTGGTATCCTCAATTCAAGAACACCTTTTAAGTGTTGGCATTAAAGATAGCAAAGAATAAAGCATTTCAGGTGTTATTTTGTAATGTGCTGCACGCTGAAATGTAGGAATGGACATACAAGGTCTATTAGAAAAGTATCCGACCTTATTTTTTTCAAAAACCATATGGATTTGAATCACGTGTGATTGTGTCAGACAAGCTTGAACCCTCGTGCGTATGCGTGAGTTTTTCCATGCCTGTCGGTTGCGTCATTTGCCTGTGAGCAGGCTTTGAGTGAGGAGTGGTCCACCCTCTCGGCGGATTTTCGTTGTCAGGAAATGGCGGAATGATTTGGGCTTTTTTTCCATCAGAATTTTTTCAGAAACTGTTAGAGACTGGCAGCTGGAAACCATTCGAAAAATTTATCTGGCTTTCGGTGAAAATTTTACGGGCTTCACAGAGAATAAGGACTGTTACTACAGCTTTAAGGACGCTCAGCGCGCCGTGCTCCGTGCCGCCATCGAGAGCCACAAACCACCGGATCATTTCTAAATGGATGGCTCTGTGTATCCGAGACCACCGTGTGCACTTTCTCTGGTTATCACAAGAGCTGGACATCAGCCATTTTCCGTCAGATTTCACTTTTAACAAGAGATTTTGTCATGGAAAGCCGAGTGGAGGCTTCGCGCATCATGACCGATTTGCTGATGCAGCGAGACAAAGGAACACCTCCGTTTTGGTCTCACAGGACGGCTTTGAGATAGCGTTCAGACAGCTGTGGGTGGTTTTTCCATCGAGTGATTATCCGAGAAATTGTGGATGTGCCTGGACATGCCAGAACATGTCCCGTGAGGCTTTATCACGGCGTTGGTGTGCGCCATGCGGCACCGCCGCAACGCCCAAGGCCTCCGCTCCTCTTTCCATGACAAAACCTCCTGTAACAGTGGAATGTGCTGTTCATTTCCAAACTGGACGCTGTGTTTTATCCGGGACGTCGTCTGACTAGCACAGGAATTGTGAAAAGACGTGGACATCAGCACTTTTTCGGCACATTGAGACAGACGTGCGGAGGAATTCCGCAATCACACGTGAGTCAAATCCATATGGTTTTTGAAAAAATAATAAGGTCGGATACTTTTCTAATAGACCTCGTATAGTAACAAATGAAATGAAGTTGACCTGAGAAAATATGAAATATCTTGGATTCATCCTGTCTGAAATTAAACATAAATCAAAGTAAATATAGATCAGAATAAAGATCACCGCTGGTTTTAGGCTTTGTTTGTATTTAGTTTTTTCTTTGGTTTGCATTTTTGATATAGTCCCAGTTTTTTTCTAACTTGAGGTTGTACAAAAACAAAAATAACCTGGAAATTCAAAATTTTGGTTTTTCTTGGATGCAATAAGGATTGCATCAAATTGAAAGTGACTGAATCATATAAGCCCATATTCTCCAGTCAACTAGTTTCTTTGGTTTTGACAAAAAAAAAAAAAAATACAGCTTCCCGGTTTTTGGATGATGTTCAAAGGTATTTTCCAATCCTGATCACATGCAAAAATTTCCCCCAGGGGCTTTCAATCCATGTGTCCTTGTGATGACACGATGCCCAAAGCACAAAATGTGAAGTGATATTTCAGCAGAATTGTACTTGCCTCATTTTTCATTCAAGGCTGCAGACAGGACACATGAAGCAGAAGAGAAAAAGTCAGAAACGTACACTATCATTTAAACTGTCAGGTCCCCTGTCAGTGAGGAACGTGTTTTCAAACAGCACAAGACCAAAGGAGGAAAAGTTTATAATTCTTTCGCTGCAGAGGACAAAATGTTTAATGTAGTATGAAATTAAAATGTCACACTAACACCGGTGCTGTGTTTGCTAACCCGGTACTCGGCCCTTCACTGCTTGACATTCAGGCATTGGACATCTATTGACCAAAAAACTGTGTGCATGTAATGCCCATCTTACAGCCAATTGACTTCAGTGAGGCCTTTTAGACGACGTGCTATCTGAGCGCGTCACAACAAACTCATGCTCTGTAACTGTTGTACTGCATGCCATCTTTCTGAATGCCTGATAATAAAAGAAATATCTGACAGTTCTATGTGCAGTTATATGAGCTTGATGACACACTTTGATAGTTCTTTAAAGCATTGTTTAGTGCATGTGCACTGACCTTTTAGGAGCGTCTTAATATAAAAGCAGCAGTCTGTGGACTAACTTTGATGGACCCTCGTCTCCAAAGGACTCCATCCTGCACGTGATATTCATGTTTTGTTTTCTTTATGTGTTGTCCGATGGTCAGTGGCTATGAACATAATTACATAAAACTGCCCTGGAGCCACTCTCACTTTACCATCAAATCACTTTTTGCATATTTCTCTGTTCAAAATGGGGAAAAGTAAGCCTTTACCTGAATAGTAAATGCAGAAATGCTATTCCACTAAACTTCACCATGATCATCATTCATCATACTCTGCACCTCTTATATGAGGTGTATGTAAACTGTTCGCACTGAATGGAGCCGCCGCAGTCTTTTTAATTAGCTATGAGATTAAAAAAACATTACAAACCTCTCCAAAGTCCACTTACAAAATCGGAGTTTCTCCTGAGGAAGATATTTTCACAGAGGTGACAAGCCCTGATACTTAAGTGCTGATTACATGCCCACTACTCAGTGTTTTGGAAGCTTGTCAATTAACCCGAACTTTCTGATTGGTTAATGTGTCCTCTGAAGCCACAACAAAAACAGGAAAGAGAAAATGTACCGTATAGATCATGTGAACATTACATCACACTATCCTGAGTCCTGGAAGAACTGCAAACAGAAGCTGTGGAGATCTGTGCGCACGTTGGTAGTTCCACCTGCTCTGGTTCCTTGTCCAGAACAAAAGAGGGATCATCTCCTTCATCATCAGAATCCTCACTGTCTGTCGGCATGCTGCGCACTACATCTTGCTCCAATTTAAAAAAAAAAAAACAGCAAAGGCTGTGGTGCTGCTGTATCACTGTATTACGTTACTAAGCCATATATATTGACTTATAACAGAAAACTCTCAAAAGGGGGAATAAATATAAGCGTAAAGATGATTGAATATATCACAGCAGTAAACTGATTCTTCCGTGTGAACGTGCATTGACTCACGTGCGGTTATTCCATGAGCTGCCACTGATCCACAATGTGAATTCTGCCTTCCAGAACAGCTCTTTATATAATCATTTGAATCATCTACCTGTTGCCACATGTAAATAAGGGCTGGATTGTCATTCCTACACTCATATTGTTATATTTAATAAAAAACAATAAGCACATGCAGGAGCTGCTGCTGTCGCTGATGCTGCGTTCAAGTACCATTGGAAATTACACAACTTTTTTGTTTCAAATTTAGCAGTTGCTTGTGGCAAAATAATAAATTGTATCCACACAAAATTTAATTCTGGCCTATATAAGGTGCCTGAGCCCATTGAAGCTGATCCCCACCCAGATTAAAAAATCCAAGCAAACAGGCTGAGTCTGTACTGTAATTTCTGACGGTACATGAACGCAGCGGCAGCAGCAGCAGCGCTCACAAACCGGCTTCTGTACTGTGTGAAAACATTCAGCTGGTCGAACGAAGTCAAACTAAACCCTAACGTTACAAAAACTAACGATAAAGTCAAGAATGACAGCAAAACAAAATACTGACGAATTGAGGTTTTCGTTGGCCGTCGTTCAAATTTTTTAAAAGTTTAAAAACTGACAAAGCGCTGGCTGCAGGAATGAAGCTGGGCGAAGGTTAAACAATGCCAATGGAAGTCAACGAAAGTCCAGATTTCTTGTTTCACTTGGGCTTCGTTGCCTTTTAAGTCCGTGTGACTGGGCCATTATATGTTTTGACATGTCAATAAAGATTATAAGTAATGATATTATTTGTATAGTCTCATTTAGATAAGTCAAATAAATAAAAATTTAAAAAGTCGATTTAAGTCAATAAACGTCTATTTAAATGATAATAATAGTAATTATAATAATAAATTTAAAAAAATCAGTTCACGATAAAGCATGTAGATACCTTGGTATAATCGGCTGCTCACATAAACAGGGATATATTGATCAGTACAGGGACTTTTCATCCAGGCAGACAACTGAGCCATCCCTACCACTTGCAAATAACCACTGATCTGTAGAAGTCAGGTAAAAGGTTGGTGCTCCCTTGGCCTTCTCCAGCTGCTGATGTCCTCACTGTTGTGCAAAGTGGGGTGTTTCTGTGGCATGGGCCAGCATGCAGGTGTCTGTGTTGAGGACACCAGCAGCTGGAAAAGGCAAAGAGGACGCCCATCTTCCACCTGGTTCCTGCAGCTCAGTGGTTACTTCTGAAAGGCAGAGATAGCTCAGGTATATGCCTGGGTGAAAAATCCTGTACTGATCATCATATCCTTGTTTACAGCAGAAGTCAGTCTCTTTTGTACTTAAGCTAACTTACAAGGTTAGGAAATAATGGGTTTAACACAAAATGGCTTCCTTTGACTCAAAAGTCATCCAACATCACAGCAATGGCAGATGCACAACTAAAATTACTGCTGAACATTTGTGTAAGATTTCTTTGAAATTCATCATATAGGTTACAAGAAAGTGCTGTGAAAGTGTTTTTTTATTTTATTTTATTTGTTGCATCAGGCAGAACACTGTGTAACTGAGAGGTAACTATTTGAGTGAGATGGTACATCACTGCAGGTCCTTAACACGTACACCAGCTCATCTACTTCTCTGTCTCATTACCCTTATGCAAATGGGCGTTTTTGTGTGTATATGCGTATGTAACAATAGGAGACGTGCAGGGGTTGTGGAGGGACGATAGAGGATAGTGATAAGGTAGCAGAAGAGAGAAGGAGACCCACTGGTCTGTGTCTTCTCTCCAATTATGGTTCTCCTGTGAGCCATTGCTCAGAAAAATGGCCCAGGGTGTCGCTTAGGCTCTCCTAATTGGCACAGCGCAAAAAGAGAGGGGAGTGGGGGATGCACACAAATGGTCGACTATTTTCTGAGACACCCCACCGATGCTGGCAGGAGGTAAATAAGAGGTAGCGCTGCAGTGTGATACGCCTATGGGTCGACGTTGGTGCATGATGGCAGGGAATCCAGTTCCTCCGCTAATGATGTGCAATTCAGCTCTTTTGATTTGTTCACACAGTCTTCCTCATTGTCATTTTTACGGTTGTTTTCTGAGGTGGCATGGCATTTCGGGAAGCCCATGTGATACAGGTGCGTCCAAACCGCAGTTTGTGTTTAATAATTATAGATTGAAAGGGCTTACAGCTCAGAAATGTCTCTCTTCCCATCACTAATCTTCTGTGATTGCTGCTTTGACAGCATGATTCCATTATTGGTGCAAAACTAGCAAGGGTTAGAGTTCACAAAAGCAGCCAAAACAGCCCACCATAAAAGATGAATGCTGAATATACATAACATCACATGACATTTTACTTGAATGTTGACCATTACTGACAATGATGCTTCCTCGACGTGACGTGCTTTGCAAGCTATTGTAAAAATGATGATTCAGTCATACTCCAGCCAAAGTTCAAACCATGAAAACAAAGTGTGAAAACACTTTTTTTTTAACCATCCAAATGCATATATTGCATTTTTTATACCCGGTTCAAATGGTGTTTTGTTCCCCAGCAGTTAGATTGATACATGTTAATTATTCCTACAGAATGAGTGGTGTGATGGCTCAGTGGTTAGAGCACTGGCCTTCTATGCAGAAGGTTGTCAGTTTGAGCCCTGGTTGGGGATATGTTATCCTGCTGACTTGTTTGAGATTCTGTGCTGACTTTGGAAAACAACATCATAACAAACCTTTGCTTATTGTGGTCCTATGATGTAGAATAGGCTATCAGCCAGCCATTACACCAAGTTTTTTTGTTTTTTTCCATGCTGCATAAGTAATTACAACTGGTTCTACTTATTCAATTTTGAGTTTTTGTACATGCTAACATTTATTGATGTGAATGTTTTAATCTGATTGTTTTTTTGTGTGTTGTCTGATTCATTTGCAGTTCAAATTATCAGAGCACTGTTATTTTTGAAAATGCTGTTTTTGATAAGGCATCCAAAACTTTGAATATTAATTCAGTGGCACGAAGTTCCAAAATGTCTTTTAACTTGCTATGGCCTCCAGTTCACCTGTGCCAACACAAAAAGGCATTGTTTGATGGCACTCAATCAATAGTAAAGCCGAAGAAGCTCTGTGCAAATCTAAGAGGACTGCAGATTTACAAAAGTAAACAGGTGCAGATTCCGCCATTATCTGTACAATTGTACAAAAGTACAAGTTATTGGAGGGTGTAGCCACTTTGCTGAGACTTAGAAGGTGACCTAAACTGTCACTCTTCACTGTAGTGAAGCTAGTTTGAAGGGTAACTTGTAATCCAGGAACCACCAAGGCACAGACCTGCCATGAACTGGATGCTGCTGGAATACCAGTGTTGCTGCATAGAGTCACGTGATATTTATGCCACCATAGACCGAAAGGCTACTGTTCAAGAAAGACGTCTGTTCTAAAAGGGACAACTGTAAACCTAAAACCCAGTATTAGGTGTGCTGTATGTATAACTGTGACCATGTGCTGATATCAGAAAACTCAAAATTAATTATAAAATGTATACTAATTTCTTCTTTTCCACTCTATTACAGAAAAATATTGTCCAGTCATTTTGCTCCAGAAAAACAACAACAAATCATTAAAAGTCCAATACTATCACAACATTTGTGTCCATGATGAGTGCACGTGAATGTCTGACCACAACTGTGTACTCTGTGGGTTGATTTTGTAGTAAGTTTATATTGCTTTATGAGCTTTATTTTACAACCTGTACACTCCCTTCAGGCCAAATCCTTAAAGAGAGCGGAATTGCTTACAAAACCTATAAAGATGACTCCTGGATACTTCACTGCATGACTCACATGGTTTTATTATCAAAACCAAGTTACAAAGAAGACAGGATAAATACTGTGTTTTGGCAACAACACAGAATAGCACAAGGTCAATACTCACTTGGAGAACTTGCCATTTTAACTGACCCACATATAAATTTTAGTAATCGCACCAAAACAAAGAACAAAAATCACCCTTTTATCTTTTAAAATCAGTACTGAGCATCAAAACTTCAACCAAACGTAAAAGAGGTCATACACACGTTTGGTTTCCAACAAACTGGACTACTGCACTGCCACCTTTGTGATCATCACGTAAAGATGATCAGCTGCAGCGCACACACACACACACACACACACACACACAGAAGAATGTTCTTCAAAATAAGATGTGTAATTTTGCCAGCGGGCACATGGGAGACTCAAGCCTAGATTTGATGTGTTTTCTTGAATGAAAATCCTTTTGTATTCCACTCACATGAACCAGGTGGTGTGACAGACAAAAGCTGCAAACCTTTGGAGAGTGGTACCATGGGCAGACCAAAGCAAATGGAACCAGCTCTGTCCAGTACTTAAATCTGCCCCAATTTTAACCACTTACTTCAAAATTGTATTTTCTCATGGCCTCCATTAATTTATTGCACTATTTTCTTTTTAATTAAATTTGTTTGTTTTTTTCCAGTTCCCAGTGCACTGAAAGTTTTACATATTGTTATTATTACATTTACGTTTTTAGATTATTTTATTCCATTAAATAATAATAATAAAGCTCTTTACTGTGCTTTGAGAGCACTGCTAATGGTCTGGCATTAAAATGCCTTTTTTGCGAAGCAAATTCATGAGAACACAAGTAGTCAGCAGTAGCTGACAAAGGTCTCAACTGTCCTGCCAAGTCTATGCAAGGTGAATTACTGGACAAAACTCTGAAACTCTCTTGAAATCAGCCAAGACTTAACTGTACATAATTGAGACCTCTGTCAAATTTCATATGAGCCTGTTGAGTAATTTTTACAGAGTAGTTTTTCTTATATGATCAAGAGAAAAGCACGGGTAAACAAACCGCCTTATTATACTGGAATATACTGCTTAATCCACTCTCACCTATGGTCAATTTAAAGTTTCCAATTCACCAAACCTGCATGTCTTTGGAAGTGGGAACAAGCTGGAGCACCTGGAGGGAACCCACACAAACAAGTGGAGAGCATGCAAACTCCACAAAGACAAGACCAAGTGGAAAGCATAAGTGTCATTTTGTTTGTACACATAAAAGCAGGAAATACAAAAACTTTGAGGCCCATTTGTTGCTGCATTTCACATAAGTCTTGTCAGAACAAATGCACCAGATCAATGAACTACTTGGGTCTTACCAGAGCTGACAGGCTCCAAGGCTTCCTGTTCCACATCCATCTGGTGGTAATGGAGGATGCAGACACGGCTATCTATCTGGTAGAGCAGGGCTGGACATAGATAGGTGAACTGGCTGGGCGAGATGACAGATTCGGGGTTCAGGCCATAGTCGGTGAGGAGCTGTGTCAGGTTCAAACACTGGCAGGAGGAAGGAGACAGTAAGGTTTGAAAAGAAACCAGTGACCATGCAACAACAGAGGAATGGACTAAAATGACAAACCCAAAGTCTTTTTGCACAACTTGTACTGTCACGATACAAGTTGTCACAATAAGGACACGACAAAACTATAATACACTCTGTCACATGGATTAGAATACGGTGTTATAATTACTTGATAAGACCTCATATTTGCATTGGACTATTACTGTTCTCTCTCTACATTTATCTAAACATTTGAGTTCAGCAACTTGTGCATTTATAACAACTGATAGTGCCTTTAAATAAACTAAAGTTTGATACAAATAAAGCTGCATCTACTTTTCATGAAGTCACCAATATAACATTTAGTTCTCAGGAAAACTGATTTAGGTTTAAATTAGATTCTTATTTACTTCTATAAATGGGATAACATTTATAACACGGACTTTTCCATCCAGTGCTGATGTCAGCGTCTCTGGGATACTCACAACTTAAGCGTTCTGCAAAACGACGCACAAATGTTTTCACATCAATATCTGACTTCTACCAGCATGTTAAACATTTATCATATTTTCCTCCACATGAATATTTCCCGTCCATGTAACAGAAGAAAGCATACAATGCAGATTTAGCAGGCTAACATAGCACATTGTAGGCAGTCTGAAGTAAATTCATCCCAAAGACATTGTTTGATTTGTCTGAAATAACTTGAATCACGTCAAATGACAATGAATTCCATCACAAACATGATATAATGAGATCAAAGACTTACCGGGAGTGTTAACTTTTCTGTATTAAAAAAAAAAAAAAAAGTCTGGTCGGCGTTTTGGTCCTTCTGCTTGAACCAGCACCATTTGAACTTATGATGAACTTCGCTTCATCCGTTTAGTTTGTAATTTCAACCTGACACGGCGCTCATTTTAAAATTTGTAACAGTGTCTCTCTTTCGCTGATGTGTGGTTGAGCGGCGGCGCGTTACATTTATCCTTCTGTCTCTGATTAGGACGTGAAAATGAGACTTAATATCCACTGTGACGTATCATCAGAGACATTTCCAAACTGTACAAATACAAACATAATCCAAACAGACCACAGACTAAATCCCACGCAGGCCAGGAGAACAAAAATAACCCTTCTTCTTTCGAGTTTACTGGTGGTTTATTGGAGTTCATTGGGTGTGGAACATTAATAAATTCTGACCTATGCTATCAAAAACAACCCGGAAACATTCACAGCGTAGGTAAAAACCCATATTTCCGGGAATTCCTAGAAAACTTCCATCATGACTTTAACATTTGTCCTTTACTATGGTGGCCAACATAGGCCACAACACATCCAAATGAAGACAACACCAGCAAAAGCAGAAAACACCTACAACTGCAAAAAACATTTGCATCAATTCAACAGGCCTTTGCATCAGAAAACATCTTGCAAACTGAAAAAACAAATACAGAGAATACAGACAAGTCTAACTAGCAGCACATGCATTAAACATTAAAATATGCAGGAAGTCTCTTTAATGTGTGATACAAGAGGCAACTTGAAACTAAAGGCAAACATTACATGCTAAATTAGATTAAAGCAGTCTGATAACTGTTAATACACAGAATCAATTTAGCTACAGTGCGGAAAATAAGTATTTGAACACCCTGCGATTTTGCAAGTTCTCCCACTTAGAAATCATAGAGGGGTCTGAAATTTTCATCTTAGGTGCATGTCCACTGTTGAACAACAGTTCATTCTTTTTGTATTTGAATATTTTTTTACTTTTTTCTATAAACCATGTAAATGAAACTTTCTATTTCATGTGCTGACTCGTACTGTGGAGCATCATGTAGGCATAGTGTGCCACTCTGAGGACATCTGCATCCAAACAAACAATCGAGAAACTAGCCAGCTGTGTGACACATTGAGGATTTTTGCCACCACGCTGCATCTCCGCCAAGACTGCAGAAATTTCCATGCAACAGCGAGACTTGATCACGAGTGGCATCGGCTGACTGTGTTCACATGAGCACCTGAAAAAAAAAAAAACAGAACATTGACATTGTGTTTTCCAAATGTACATATGTATGTAAACTGAACAGACTGTTTTTTGTTCAGACTTATGTTCATTCAAAGTACATTAGATGTGATACACTTTATAATTACAGATGTTCTGTATGTGCATTTTAGACAGGAAAGTCTCCATTTAGCAGAAACATTTTTCTACAATATTATGCCTGATAAAATTTGACAACAGATATTGAAGTAAAATTTTCTTTTATTTAGAAATCTTTTCCCCCATCCCATGTGGGTCTACAGCTTTTCAGATAGATTTGCAATCATTTGCTTTGAATAAAAAATGAAGAATTAGCAATCACAAGAAACTGACTTATAAATGATGAAATATATACAGAATGTACAGAAACTTTATTTTCAGTGATTTTAGAACAAACTCCTGAGTTTAAGCACGCTGTGCTGCTCAGATATTTTTTTTTCACACACAAACACACCGTGCCAGGAATAAATGATAGTTTATAAGAAGAGGTGGTGAGTGAACAAACCATTCAGCAGCTTATATTGTCCTCCTCAGCGCTGCTGCTGTCAGCTGACAGCTGCACTTCATCCTCTTTCTGTCACGTTCGGCTGGTTTGGAGCCACCCATTATTTTTACTGTGGCTTTCTTTCATCAGAAACTTCCTCATCTTCTTCAAAAACAATCGATATGTCACTTAAATCTTCGCTATAATCGCGCACTATGCCTTCGCTGTCCGTGTCTGCCATGTTGGTAAACAGAGCGGCGCTGCGAGACATCTACTCGAATGACATCACATCCGTCGCAGCGAAAAAGTAGGTCAACTCAGAGGCGGAAATTTCATAATCTCAGATGGATAACGAAACATCTAAATACTTGTTCAGTGTAATTTTATGGTAAAAAAAACAAAGACAACGTGGAAAAAACTTTTTTTAATCTTCAAGAATATGTAAAAACGTCATAGTGGCAGGGACACTTTAAATACGAGGTCTGTGAGAAAAGTATCGGACCTTTTTATTTTTTCAAAAACCATATGGATTTGAATCATGTGTGATTGCATCAGCCAAGCTTGAACCTTCGTGCGCATGCGTGAGTTTTTTCACGCCTGTCGGTTGCGTCATTTGCCTGTGAGCAGGCTTTGTGTGAGCAGTGGTCCACCCCTCTCGTCGTTTTTTTTATTGCGAATAAATGTCTGAACGATTTGGAGCTTTGACGTTGCTTCACGGCGTTGCTTTGCGCCATGCTACTCCACCACGAGGCGCGGAACTCCGCTCCTCTTTCCATGACAAAAACTCCTGTAACAAGTAAACTGGACGCTGTCTTGATCCGGTATGTCGTCTGACTAGCACAGGAATTGTGAAAAGACGTGGACATCAGCACTTTTTCGGCACATTGAGACAGACGTGCGGAGGAGTTCCGCGCGTCGCGGTGGAGCCGCATGGCGCAAAGCAACGCCGTGATGAAGCCTCACAGGACGTTGGGGCATGTCCAGCTCATGCTCAATTTCTCGAATAATCACACGACTGAAAAGCAACCGACAACCGTCTGAAATCCACCTGAAAGCCGTCCTGTGAGACCAACACGGAGGTGGTTTTGTGCCGCGTAATGAACGGCTCCGTGGCGCGTCCCTCCGCTTTTCTTTCCATGAAAAAAACTCCTGTAACAGTGGAATGTGCCAAAAAAGTGCTGATATCCATGCCTTCTGCCTTTTTGTGAAAGTCAGACGACGTCCCGCATCAACAAAGCCTTCACGTTGGAAATGATCTGGTTGTTTCAGCGGGGTGTGAGCCTGTCGATCGGCGCTCGGAGCGTGGCGCGCTCTCAGCAGTTGTGGGCGGTCTTTAAACTGTCTGGATCACTCCTTAATCTGTGTAATCCCCATAAAATCGTCCCTGAAAGCCATATTAATTTTCCGAACGGTGTCCACCTGGAGGTCTCTCACAGTTTCTGGAAAAAAATTGATGCAGCAAAGCTCCAAATTGTTCAGACATTTATTTGCAATAAAAAAACGACGACAGGGGTGGACCAGTGCTCACACAAAGCCTGCTCACAGGCGAATGACGCAACCGACAGGCGTGAAAAAACTTACGCATGCGCACGAAGGTTCAAGCTTGGCTGATGCAATCACACGTGATTCAAATCCATATGGTTTTTGAAAAAAATAAAAAGGTCGGATACTTTTCTCACAAACCTCGTACTTGTGTAAATGAAGTCCAACATGTATTCAGGGGCTTGGAACTAGCTTTTTTCCCACCCTGGCCTCTGAAAATGGACTGAGTGTATATAACAATGGCTGTGATTTTGTTAAACTCCATGAATTAGAATTACATGTCTGTGGTACAAGAGCACATGAATTGATTCAGTTCAACTGCACTTGGTGGTGTAGAAAGCCCAAAATGCAATGATATGTCCAAATACGTATGGACCTGACTGTATATAATAAACAGTAAGCAACAAGCATCAAGGATGGTGTAAACGTGCTGATCCTGGAGATATTCTATGGCAGAAATCACTGGAAAAATTCAAGCACCACATTGACAAGTGTTAACATAGATGTATGGAAACATCACAAAATTATTAATATTAGGATCCCTACAGTTGTTTGCCAAAAGCAGTTTTAGTTATGTGTAACATAACATTCACTTTTGATCATTTAATGAAAATGAGCCTTGCTCAGAAACTGCACACCTTGTTAGATCAACTATCAAATACCATAACTGCATGGTTTGATTATTTATTTGTTCTGTACAAGGAACTCCTGTTAAGGAACCTGTCATATGCCAGAGATGGCAAAACTTTAAAGGAGCCTACCTCTTCATGCTGGTGATAGACGCCATCTGGGTGCCCAGACGAAGAAAGTGCTGGCGACAGCGTGGGTGTGGCTGGTCCGACTGGTGCTTCTCTCTTTTGCTTCTGGGAATGGCTGTCGCCATGTTTGTTTTCATGATCATGAGTGTGTTCATGGTCATTGTGGTCAGATGATGGTGTGAGACTAGAGGTAGTTTTGTTTCGGCCTCGGTGCCCCCTGACCTTTGTCGGCTTTCTCAGCTTTTTGGGTTTAATATCTGTAGGGACGGGAGGGGGCTTGATGGTAGTAGCAGCTGGGACTGGAGCAGCTGCACCCTCTGTATGCTGCTCCCCAAGGTCGAGGGATGGTTGTATGTGGCCAGAGTCCAGTTGTTCCCGAGAGCTGCCAGGAACATCTGTGCTCATCTGCATATGATGGAGATGACCGTGGTGTTTGTATTCACGACCACTGTGATCATGGCCGTGATAAGACTGAGTAGGATGGTCTTTGGGATACTCATGCGTGTGCTCTTTGCCATGTCCATGAGCCCATGAGTCACTGTCCTTAGTGGCATCATAATCATGGTCTGCATCACGCTTGTGATTTGGGTCATGAGAATCATAATTATAATTGTGTTCATGTTCTGGAAGTGAAAAAGCAGTTGGACTGGCATCAGTAGTTTGCTTGTTGCAGTTTGTAGAAACTTGATCTGTGTGAGGATGGTGGGCATTGTTCATGTGGCGTGGATGGCTATGTTTATGTCTATGCTCATAGCTCTGGTTTTCATTAGTAGATGAATGTGAATGAAGGCCCTCCTGCATATCCAGCAGGTCAAGATGGGCTACATGATCATGGCCAAAATGCTTGTGATCCAGGCCTACCACCTTCACCTCACCAAGACCCAAGCTAAACAGAAGATTCTGAAATCCTTGGAAATCCAGCCGGTCCTTTTGGCCATAGCGCTTGAAGAGTTGTCGGATATAAAAATGCTGCTCTTCAAGCATGTCTCCTTGGGAACTCCTGGAGTCTGGGAGTAGAGTGGCTCCTCTCATGTATGGAGCCTCAGAAATCTGAATGTCACTGTTGGCCTGACCGTGGTCAGTATGGTGGTGCCCACTGTGCTGATGGCGCCCTTCTTCGTGGCAGTGGGTGCACTGATGGAAGAGGAAGGTGAGCACACACAGGAAACAAAACTTTGTGTGCACATGGACCCGCATTGTTGCCAGAGTTGTAGTCGCAGTCGCCTGGGGCGGGGAGGGAAAAAACAGTCGTACCTGTAAATCAAAGAATAAAAACAGTCATACTTTGTAGGTAAGACAATTTATTTAAATTAGAATGCGATGATTAAACATTAAGGAATCATTTTGGTGCCAACATGGGGTCAACAGATTATTGGCCGGGCCGATTATCGGTGCAGATATACAGTATTTCTGAGGATATTGGTAAAGGCCATTTATACTGGCAGATATGCCGATATGACAGTATATTTTTGCAGCTCTGTATGTGGTGACTCACTGGTTGCCAATTTCCACACTCCCGCCAACATTTTTTAAAAGGATATCGCCAGTCAGCGACTTTAGCATTCCGTAAGGCCACAGCGCTGTGTAATGGCAGCTCAAAGCAGAACAAAGCACAGCTGAAAGCAATGTCTCTGTCTGCCTGAGTGAAAGAAGAAAAACTCTATCAAAATCTTTCGTTAAATAACCCAGAGCTCCTCCTGTGTCTGGAGCTGCTGTTACATTCGAGAATTAAGGGTTTATTTTAGTTTAAAAGGCTTCGTGTTTCCAAAAAGCCCCAAGTTTGCTAAAAGGAGAAGAACACTGCAAAGATGTGTGAGCAACAGGAAGGAGTACAGTGGGGGGGGTGGGATGTAGAGATCTGGCTCAAAATATTGGAATATAGAACTCATTTTGTTTTTACTGCAACGCCCTCCTCTCTGGACTCCCCAACAAACTCTTTAACAGACTGCAACTCATCCAGAGCTCGGCTGCCCGGATCATCACCCGTACCAAATCACATCACCCCTGTTCTCATCCAACTTCACTGGCTCCCTGTAAAATACCACATCAACTATAAAAACCTTCTCCTCACTGACAAAGCTCTCCATAACCTAGCCCCCACCTACATCTCTTATCTCCTGCATGAGTACACTCCCTCCCGCACCCTTCGCTCAACTTCTGCTGGTCTGCTTACCATTCCCACTTCACGCCTCAGTACCACGGGTGCCCGAGCCTTTAGTTGCTCAGCACCCAGACTCCGGAACTCCCTCCCCCCACACATAAGACAATCTAACTCCATCACATCATTCAAGTCTCAACTCAAAACCCATCTGTTTAAACTGACATATGACCTCTAACTGGAGACTGTCACTTGATATTATGTTGATGTTTTGTTTTAATAATCATTGTGATCTTTTATGCTTTTACTTTTTGTAAGGTGACCTTGGGTGACTTGAAAGGGGCCTCCAAATAAAATGTATTATTTTTCTTTATAGTTGCAAGGTCTGAGGCTCATTCGCCAACCAAGGTTTTGCAAAATGGGACAAACACAAAACTGAGACTGTGCACACCAACTAATTATTGAAGTTCAAAAGAGAGCAATTAAGAGACTGTAGAGAGATGCTCCTTCAGCCAGCTGGTTCTGGTCTCTCCACAAATACAAGCAGAGCCACCAAACACAAACCCTATTAGACGAAACCAAACTATAAGAAAACAAAAAGAAAACTATGTGATGCATTGGACAAAATCAACCAAAAACCAGAGTAAATTGGAATGCCATTTGTCCCTAAACACAGTACTCTGTGGCAGAATACCTGAGCACTATGACCACCCCAAAGCTCAGGAAATACTTGACCATGTACAGACTCAGTGAGCACAGTCTCACCATGGAGAAAGGCCACCACAGACCTGGCTCCCCAGAGAAGCCAGACTGTGCACCCACTGCTCACAACACAACGTGCAGACCAAGCTGTACTTCGTAACCACCTGCCAGGTGTACCAAGACATCAGAAATACGTACTTTCTACAGATAGCCAAAAAGACTTTGAGACCATGACCAACACTGAAAAACCTCCATATCTGTTAGGTGAAGTGCAACAATGTGCAAACACAGCAGCAAGATTTGTGAGCTGCTGTGACAAGAAAAGGAGCAACGGACATAAACCACTGTAAACCCAAAACGGGAGATGTCACTTGATAAGATAATCCTTTAATAGATAAAATAATCCTTTAATTTATCTTGTATAACACATTTTATAGGATAGTATGCTATTACACTGAAAGCACAATTTCTACTATTATTTCAATCCCATATCTCCTGTTTACACATTTATTTACTGTAGAATATTGTTAACTGTATGTACGTACATCTTCATTTTTATTTTATAAGAACAACCCCAGGTTTCTTTTCAGCACTGTAGCCAGGCTGACAAAGAGTCAGAGCTCTACTGAGCCGAGTATTCCTTTAACTTTAACTAGTAATGACTTCATGACTTTCTTTGCTAATAAAATTTTAACTATTAGAGAAAAAATTACTCATAACCATCCCAAAGACGTATCGTTATCTTTGGCTGCTTTCAGTGATGCCGGTATTTGGTAAGACTCTTTCTCTCAGATTGTTCTGTCTGAGTTATTTTCATTAGTTACTTCATCCAAACCATCAACATGTCTATTAGACCCCATTCCTACCAGGCTGCTCAAGGAAGCCCTACCATTATTTAATGCTTTGATCTTAAATATGATCAATCTATCTTTATTAGTTGGCTATGTACCACAGGCTTTTAAGGTGGCAGTAATTAAACCATTACTTAAAAAGCCATCACTTGACCCTGCTATCTTAGCTAATTATAGGCCAATCTCCAACCTTCCTTTCTCTCAAAAATTCTTGAAAGGGTAGTTGTAAAACAGCTAACTGATCATCTGCAGAGGAATGGTCTATTTGAAGAGTTTCAGTCAGGTTTTAGAATTCATCATAGTACAGAAACAGCATTAGTGAAGGTTACAAATGATCTTCTTATGGCCTCAGACAGTGGACTCATCTCTGTGCTTGTTCTGTTAGACCTCAGTGCTGCTTTTGATACTGTTGACCATAAAATTTATTACAGAGATTAGAGCATGCCATAGGTATTAAAGGCACTGCGCTGCGGTGGTTTGAATCATATTTATCTAATAGATTACAATTTGTTCATGTAAATGGGGAATCTTCTTCACAGACTAAGGTTAATTATGGAGTTCCACAAGGTTCTGTGCTAGGACCAATTTTATTCACTTTATACATGCTTCCCTTAGGCAGTATTATTAGACAGCATTGCGTAAATTTTCATTGTTACGCAGATGATACCCAGCTTTATCTATCCATGAAGCCAGAGGACACACACCAATTAGCTAAACTGCAGGATTGTCTTACAGACATAAAGACATGGATGACCTCTAATTTCCTGCTTTTAAACTCAGATAAAACTGAAGTTATTGTACTTGGCCCCTTGGAATTGATTGATTGATTTTTAACTCTATGGAACACTTGCTTTGACAATGTAAATATATGTTTCCCATCTCAACAAAAGCTCCACTGAAACTGAAATTGAATTGAGCGAGAGGAGAGGAAAGGAGGAGGTGGTTCACTCATTTTAACATTAAAACAAAAGTAAAGAGTTTTCAAGTGTTTACAAACCGTTTACAAAAATGATCACATGATCTCATTTGTATGAACAGTGAACTTTTGTGTTCCACGCTCATTAAAGCAGCAATTTAACGATCATAAACCATCAGTCTTCAGCACACAGCTTCACTTAGTGCAACAGGAAACTCTAGAAAACTATGATTCAGAAATATTTTCATCCAGGTTTTATCCTTTACAATGAAATCAGTCCAGGTTCAACTCTTGTTCAAATAAAACAATTATTAAAGGGGTTATATTTTTCAAAAAAGAAAAAAAAAAAGAAGAAAGAACTAACACAATCCCACTTAAAATTTAAAAAACAAACAAACAAAAAAACCTGTCAAGATGACAGAAAAACTGCCTGACAACTCAATGGATTTATGTCCACCAAATATTAAGGTCTTTTTAACCTTTTAAACTTTATTTATGACCTGCACTTAATGTAAAGTTACGTGAAATATAACAGAAATATGTCATATTAAAGTTAAATTGCCTCAAGCTGTCTTTTACAGTAGATTACAAAACATTACAAATCTTGATTTACTTTAATGTATTGTGCCCAATGATGTGTGAGAAGGGCCCATGACTTCAGGCACTGATCGACTGTTAGCCCATACCACTCTTTTAAAATATGAATTGCTGCTTGTTTGTAACAAATGGTAAATGGACTGCATTTATATAGTGCTTTTCCATCTGCATCAGCAGCTCAAAGCACTCAGGGTGCTGCCATGCAAGGCAGTCACTATGCACCAGGAGCAACTAGGGGATTGCCCAAGGGCCCTTAGCAATTTTCAAGTGTGGCTGGGGTTTGAACCGAGGATCCTCTGGGCTGAAGCCCATCGCTTAACCACTAAATCATCACCTCCCCCCAAAGGTTCTGCGCACAGCACTACTTGATTTGTTAGATGTCACAAGTTCAGCCTGTTAGTGCTGAAGGCTGCTGTCCCACAGGCGGGCACAGAAGAAGGTAGCAGTGTGCAGACTGGAGCACTTCATAATGTTATTTGTAGCCTTGGACTTTTTGCGTGAAAGTCATGTTGAAAGCTTCTGTGAATGAAATGTATGCTGCAAAACAAAGTTTTGACACCTTTTACTGCAGGAAACTATCATCCTCAAATACAGTAGTGTTCAGAATAACAGTAGTGCTATGTGACTAAAAAGATTAATCCAGGTTTTGAGTATATTTCTTATTGTTACATTGGAAACAAGGTACCAGTAGATTCAGTAGATTCTCACAAATCCAAGACCAAGCATTCATGATATGCACACTCTTAAGGCTATGAAATTGGGCTATTAGTAAAAAAAAAAAAAGTAGAAAAGGGGGTGTTCACAATAATAGTAGCATCTGCTGTTGACGCTACAAACTCAAAACTATTATGTTAAAATTTTTTAGCAATCCTGTGAATCGCTAAACTAGTATTTAGTTGTATAACCACAGTTTTTAATGATTTCTTCACATCTGCGAGGCATTAATTTTGTTGGTTTGGAACCAAGATTTTGCTCGTTTACTAGTGTGCTTGGGGTCATTGTCTTGTTGAAACACCCATTTCAAGGGCATGTCCTCTTCAGCACAAGGCAACATGACCTCTTCAAGTATTTTGACATATCCAAACTGATCCATGATACCTGGTATGTGATACATAGGCCCAACACCATAGTAGGAGAAACATGCCCATATCATGATGCCATGCTTCACTGTCTTCACTGTGAACTGTGGCTTGAATTCAGAGTTTGGGGGTCGTCTCACAAACTGTCTGCAGCCCTTGGACCCAAAAAGAACAATTTTACTCTCATCAGTCCACAAAATATTCCTCCATTTCTCTTTAGGCCAGTTGATGTGTTCTTTGGCAAATTGTAACCTCTTCTGCACATGTCTTTTATTTAACAGAGGGACTTTGCGGGGTATTCTTGCAAATAAATTAGCTTCACACAGGCGTCTTCTAACTGTCACAGCACTTACAGGTAACTCCAGACTGTCTTTGATCATCCTGGAGCTGATCAGTGGGTGAGCCTTTGCCATTCTGGTTATTCTTCTATCCATTTTGATGGTTGTTTTCCATTTTCTTCCACGCGTCTCTGGTTTTTGTGTCCATTTTAAAGCATTGGAGATCATTGTAGATGAACAGCCTATAATTTTTTGCACCTGCGTATAAGTTTTCCCCTCTCCAATCAACTTTTTAACCAAAGTACGCTGTTCTTCTGAACAATGTCTTGAACGTCCCATTTCCTCAGGCTTTCAAAGAGAAAAGCATGTTCAACAGGTGCTGGCTTCATCCTTAAATAGGGGACACCTGATTCACACCTATTTGTTCCACAAAACTGACAAACTCACTGACTGAATGCCACACTACTATTATTGTGAACACCCCTTTCTACTTTTTTTTTTTTTTTTTTTACTAATAGCCCAATTTCATAAACTTGATTGTGCATATCATGAATGCTTGGTCTTGTTGGATTTGTGAGAATCTACTGAATCTACTGGTACCTTGTTTCCCATGTAACAATAAGAAATATACTCAAAACCTGGATTAATCTTTTTAGTCACATAGCACTACTATTATTCTGAACACTACTGTATCTGTATCGACTTCCAAACCTTGTAAATAATCGGTATCGGCCCTTAAAAATCCATATCGGTCCACTCATAGTACTAATTATTTGGCAATAATTTAATTATCATCCAACATAATCATAAACAAGCACGTCAGTCATCGGCATGCTGCTCAGCATACACTAGGACGTCAGGAAAGGTCAGTTATACTTGTGCCAGTTTGAACATTGAACTCTAAACTTTTCAGAAGCTCAGCTGGACTCCCAGATGCCTTGGAGCATAAGGAAATCCTGTGCAGGCTTGATGCATCCTGCAGTCAAATTTTCGTATTTGGCACAGAAAGAATGACCCTGAGATATCATGACTTAAAGACAGACTATACACCAAGTAGTTATATGGATTTGCACCGGGCCTTCTTAAGACAAGCACTGATGGGGCAGAGGTAGGTGGCAGTCCACAGAGCTCCAGGGAAAAAAAAAAAAACTAAAAAAAAAAAAAAACTTACAATTTCCTAACTTTTGTCATGTGATGGGCATGCTCGGGAGGACTCGGCGCTGAACATGGCTAATCAAGAGCTCAAAAATTCAGCCGATATGCAGTTGTAGTTGTAGCACAGCCCGTTCCAACACATCAAAAACCAGCTTTAGTTTTTAAAGCTGTTATTTCTTTTGAATACCAAGTCAAACTTCTTTCTCTTGCATAACCATGGAGGGTTTTGATGGGAATCAAGAACCAGTTCCAGTTGAGAACCAGTTCCAAATTTTTCAATCCATCAGGATTATATGATATGCCTCAGATGTTAGCAGAATTCTTATCATTGCAGGGAAGTTTCTGTGAGCGTTCTACATTGCAAAAACCCATGTATAATGATGTCAGATGTGATGCCATAAGGTCAAATTCTGCATCTACCAGAACAACTGCATCAATACAGAAAACCTGCATAGGATAACATTTTTCCACATGGAAAACTGATCAGGAATTGATAAGGAAATCAATAAAGGATCAGACCAATAAGCAGAATCGATAATGGCGTCAACATCAATAATCAGTTCCCATCCCTACGCCTTATGAAGCAGGAGCTTTATGTAGTAATATTCAAGATCAATAGGATTTGGTGTGGAAATGTGAATGACCACAAAATGGTGACCAATACTGGCCCCAACAAAGCGCGATTACAACACAGTATTGACATTCAGCAAAACAGGGTCAGCAGCAGCTCTGACAGAGACAGAGAGAGACAGAGACAGAGAAACCTCAGCCACACATCACAAACCATAAAATCCAACACATACACAACACCTGAACTGCTACTTTTAGCATAACAGATCTGATAACCAAAACCGATAGCCTTCCAGAAGACAGCAAGTTCTCAACTGAGAATTATGGAGCGTTACTTTGTTTTTTAAATCCAGTCTAAAACCCCAAAGCAGCAACATGATTCCTGAAAAATAACTGCCCCCCCCCCCAAAAAAAAATTCTTGCATGGACTTTGAGAACTGATTTAGGGTAATTTTGCTGAATCTGAACCTGAGCTCAGATTTCCTCTATAACATCAGGGTTTTTTTTTGCAATCTGCATGTTCCTTTTAATGGATTACGCAAAAGTTGCTCATTCACTCACGAGTTTGTCACCACAAATCATGTCAAAAGCAGCTTCAAAAGCATAGTTTTTAAACCAGGTTTGCAAAATGTGAACATGAGCCATAATACTGTTTCTTCTGTGTTTCGCAGTTGTGAATCTCGCGCCATTTCGTGGCCCGTGACTCACACTAGAGGTCAGTATCAGTAGAGTTCCGGTTCAGGGCACAATGTAAACACACCTCGTGAAGCGAAGGCAACAAGACAACATCAATCAATCAATCAATTTTATTTATATAGCGCCAAATCACAACAAACAGTTGCCCCAAGGCGCTTTATATTGTAAGGCAAGGCCATACAATAATTACGTAAAACCCCAACGGTCAAAACGACCCCCTGTGAGCAAGCACTTGACTACAGTGGGAAGGAAAAACTCCCTTTTAACAGGAAGAAACCTCCAGCAGAACCAGGCTCAGGGAGGGGCAGTCTTCTGCTGGGACTGGTTGGGGCTGAGGGAGAGAACCAGGAAAAAGACATGTTGTGGAGGGGAGCAGAGATCGATCACTAATGATTAAATGCAGAGTGGTGCATACAGAGCAAAAAGAGAAAGAAACACTCAGTGCATCATGGGAACCCCCCAGCAGTCTAAGTCTATAGCAGCATAACTAAGGGATGGTTCAGGGTCACCTGATCCAGCCCTAACTATAAGCTTTAGCAAAAAGGAAAGTTTTAAGCCTAATCTTAAAAGTAGAGAGGGTGTCTGTCTCCCTGATCCGAATTGGGAGCTGGTTCCACAGGAGAGGAGCCTGAAAGCTGAAGGCTCTGCCTCCCATTCTACTTTTACAAACCCTAGGAACTACAAGTAAGCCTGCAGTCTGAGAGCGAAGCGCTCTATTGGGGTGATATGGTACTACGAGGTCCCTAAGATAAGATGGGTGAATAAGATGAATGACATATCCTGATCAAAAATGACTCCAAGATTTCTCACAGTATTACTAGAGGTCAGGGTAATGATCTGGTTAGACACAATGTTTCTAAGATTTGTGGGGCCAAGTACAATAACTTCAGTTTATCTGAGTTTAAAAGCAGGAATTAGAGGTCATCCATATCTTTATGTCTGTAAGACAATCCTGCAGTTTTAGCTAATTGGTGTGTGTCCTCTGGCTTCATGGATAGATAAAGCTGGGTATCATCTGCGTAACAATGAAAAATTTAAGCAATACCGTCTAATAATACTGCCTAAGGGAAGCATGTATAAAGTGAATAAAATTGGTCCTAGCACAGAACCTTGTGGAACTCCATAATTAACCTTAGTCTGTGAAGAAGATTCCCCATTTACATGAACAAATTGTAATCTATTAGATAAATATGATTCAAACCACCGCAGCGCAGTGCCTTTAATACCTATGGCATGCTCCAATCTCTGTAATAAAATTTTATGGTCAACAGTATCAAAAGCAGCACTGAGGTCTAACAGAACAAGCACAGAGATGAGTCCACTGTCTGAGGCCATAAGAAGATCATTTGTAACCTTCACTAATGCTGTTTCTGTACTATGATGAATTCTAAAACCTGACTGAAACTCTTCAAATAGACCATTCCTCTGCAGATGATCAGTTAGCTGTTTTACAACTACCCTTTCAAGAATTTTTGAGAGAAAAGGAAGGTTGGAGATGGCCTATAATTAGCTAAGATAGCTGGGTCAAGTGATGGCTTTTTAAGTAATGGTTTAATTACTGCCACCTTAAAAGCCTGTGGTACATAGCCAACTAACAAAGATAGATTGATCATATTTAAGATCGAAGCATTAAATAATGGTAGGGTTTCCTTGAGCAGCCTGGTAGGAATGGGGTCTAATAGACATGTTGATGGTTTGGCTAGTAACTAATGAAAATAACTCAGACAGAACAATCTGAGAGAATGAGTCTAACCAAATACCGGCATCACTGAAAGCAGCCAAAGATAACGATACATCTTTGGGATGGTTATGAGTAATTTTTTCTCTAATAGTTAAAATTTTATTAGCAAAGAAAGTCATGAAGTCATTACTAGTTAAAGTTAATGGAATACTCAGCTCAATAGAGCTCTGACTCGTTGTCAGCCTGGCTACAGTGCTGAAAAGAAACCTGGGGTTGTTCTTATTTTCTTCAATTAGTGATGAGTAGTAAGATGTCCTAGCTTTACGGAGGGCTTTTTTATAGAGCAACAGACTCTTTTTCCAGGCTAAATGAAGATCTTCTAAATTAGTGAGACGCCATTTCCTCTCCAACTTACGGGTTATCTGCTTTAAGCTGCGAGTTTGTGAGTTATACCACGGAGTCAGGCACTTCTGATTTAAAGCTCTCTTTTTCAGAGGAGCTACAGCATCCAAAGTTGTCTTCAATGAGGATGTAAAACTATTGACGAGATACTCTATCTCACTTACAGAGTTTAGGTAGCTACTCTGCACTGTGTTGGTATATGGCATTAGAGAACATAAAGAAGGAATCATATCCTTAAACCTAGTTACAGCGCTTTCTGAAAGACTTCTAGTGTAATGAAACTTATTCCCCACTGCTGGGTAGTCCATCAGAGTAAATGTAAATGTTATTAAGAAATGATCAGACAGAAGGGAGTTTTCAGGGAATACTGTTAAGTCTTCTATTTCCATACCATAAGTCAGAACAAGATCTAAGATATGATTAAAGTGGGGGGTGGACTCATTTACATTTTGAGCAAAGCCAATAGAGTCTAATAATAGATTAAATGCAGTGTTGAGGCTGTCATTCTCAGCATCTGTGTGGATGTTAAAATCGCCCACTATAATTATCTTATCTGAGCTAAGCACTAAGTCAGACAAAAGATCTGAAAATTCACAGAGAAACTCACAGTAACGACCAGGTGGACGATAGATAATAACAAATAAAACTGGTTTTTGGGACTTCCAATTTGGATGGACAAGACTAAGAGTCAAGCTTTCAAATTAATTAAAGCTCTGTCTGGGTTTTTGATTAATTAATAAGCTGGAATGGAAGATTGCTGCTAATCCTCCGCCTCGGCCCGTGCTACAAGCATTCTGACAGTTAGTGTGACTCGGGGGTGTTGACTCATTTAAACTAACATATTCATCCTGCTGTAACCAGGTTTCTGTAAGGCAGAATAAATCAATATGTTGATCAATTATTATATCATTTACCAACAGGGACTTAGAAGAGAGAGACCTAATGTTTAATAGACCACATTTAACTGTTTTAGTCTGTGGTGCAGTTGAAGGTGCTATATTATTTTTTTCTTTTTGAATTTTTATGCTTAAATAGATTTTTACTGGTTATTGGTGGTCTGGGAGCAGGCACCGTCTCTACGGGGATGGGGTAATGAGGGGATGGCAGGGGGAGAGAAGCTGCAGAGAGGTGTGTAAGACTACAACTCTGCTTCCTGGTCCCAACCCTGGATAGTCACGGTTTGGAGGATTTAAGAAAATTGGCCAGATTTCTAGAAATGAGAGCTGCTCCATCCAAAGTGGGATGGATGCCGTCTCTCCTAACAAGACCAGGTTTTCCCCAGAAGCTTTGACAATTATCTATGAAGCCCACCTCTTTTTTTTCAGGCCACGGCAGAAGTTTATCACAGGCACTAAACCTCTTCTCGATAACCCTCTCAACTTGAGAGAATGTGTCATCATCATAATTGCTTGTGAACTCGCTGAATCTGCGCCATTCACATCCTTGCTTTGCCATTGTTTACATGCACTGTGAGACGCTGGAACTCTGCTGGCACCGCGGTGCATTCTGGGAAGTACAGGGGGATTATGGGAAACGTTGAAACACCAAATGGCGCCAAAGAAACTGCAGCTTTTGCTTCAATGCTTGATGTAAGAAATATGTTTTCATATCTCAAAAAGATGATGTGATTGGCAAAAACTAACACCAGATTCGAATTCAGTGCCCCCAAATTACCCAAAATTCGTTGGAAAAACCCCATGCAAGAAAAATCGTGTTGACCAGTGTAATACTCATCAGGTGTCTCATGAAGCGTGTGTGGTTGTTTGGATGGTTGAGCGGAGGAGGTGCAGAACACTAAAGAGGGGTTAGGGTAACAGGCACAGATGCGTATAGACCTCTGGGCAGCTAGCTTGTTAGCAAAGCGTATACTAGCTTTACAGCATGCAGATCATAAACAAACAGATCCATTCTGTGCAGACCATCAACAGACTGCCTGCATCCGAATATCCAAAAACCAATGACAGCCATCCAAGTCAAAAACTCACACCGGACAAGACCAGTGTCAAAACTGACATCAGATTGATATTAGGCAGCAGATATGCTTCAGATGGCTAATGAGATGTAAAATCATTTAAACACAAAACTACAATTCTACTGCCATATTCTACACATGAACATACTCATATTTTACAGAGAATTCAGATGTGAAAATGTTTGTTACTTGGCTTGCCCAAATCAAACACTTTGGTTATTCTTTAAAACCTTGATCATCTTGCAGATAAGGTCTTAGAATAATGATTAGCTCATTATGGATGTCCCACCCACATATAACAAGATTAAGAGCTTGTATAAAATTGTTTTATGGGCAATATGTCGACCAAAATGCAGTAAATGATGCTTACTGTCATGCAAATGTTGTCACAAAATACAAAAAACAAAACAAACAAAACCACAAAGAATAGAGCCGCCTTAAAAAGACTCCACACAAGCCAACTTTTCAAAATCCTGCAGAGACACACACACGCACACACATAAAATCCATAACACACAACTGATTACTGGAAGTGACTTCATTCTTCGTTAAAATTACCTTGGGGAAGGTTGAAGCAGACTACTTACCGCTGTGTCACCTGGAATGTGCTGTATGTGAAATACAGCTTGTCTGAGGAGCAAGCAGTGTCCAGAGTGGGAAACGATGTGTGATTACAAGGAAATTCACAGCTGCCGACAACACATGGTTTATAAACATGAGACAGTAGTGACCTATGACCTCAGAGCAGATAGGATGGGTCAAAACCACAGGCCATTTAATTATACATGCACACCCTCAAAACAGCAACAGAGCCAATGTTCTCCAACACTGGCAAATAAGACAAAAGACAATCTGCATTACTTTGACAGTTGTTACACGAGCTACAATATTAAACAAAAGTAATCAATTTTAAATGCACACAGAACTCAGAATTCTTTTGGTTTTCTACCAAAGCTATGAACTGAGTCAAGAAACCAAAAACACCCAGAATGTGAAAATCTAATGTTCCAGAACAGAAACAATTATTTGAAATAATGGTAGTGGGTGAGTAGCATTATTTTTTCTCTTATTACAAATGAAAATATTTTGTGTTTGCAATAATTTGGTGCCAAGTTCACTTCCTGTCTTCCCTTAAGCATTATGTATGTCTGTATCGCAGAGAGAAATTTACCAACGGCAGGCAGTTAAAACTAAAATGTGGCGAGGTTTCCCCATTTCCCAGCAGAGGAGGCAAATACTGTGCTAGGTACCTTAAAGATTTTGGTAGGCAGGCAAATATGCAAAGAGAAATAATGTTGGAAATAGTTGGCTAGCTCCAGTCTACTGTATGTGCTCGGTATAATCTAACCAGCATTTGTGTGAGAGAACACAGAGTAAAATATAGCCTGTATCAAGAGACATTTTGGTCAAATCCAACAGATAATGTACATATGGTTAATCAATGGAACATTATTAACTGGGTATTTCATTTGGTTCCAACCATTTCAGGAATGACCATTTTGAGGTGGAACCCAAAATCAGAATTTTTTTTAGTAAACATTTGTCAAGAATTAAGCCATTTAAAACAAATTCTCATTTATGACTTTGGTTCATAGACTTACAATTTTTTTTTTTGTTTAACGGGAAGACAACTCCTGAGATCAACAGTATATATTCAGTATGTAATGGGTTTGCCCTAATAAAGTTACACTGCAATCACCGAAACAAATTCAACACAGTTGATGTAATTAGTTTTTCTGAGTGAGAGACAATGAATTAACTGCATTCACTGATAAGAACAGAGCAAAAACAACACACTATAAAACAAGCTTTAGACACCATTAAAGTAATAATCCTATCATTGATGAGACAATTAACAGGCTGCTACCTGGGAAACTGAAAATTTTCAAAGCTGATGTTATTCATTTACTTGCTTACTTATTGCTCAGGAGCTTTGAGGAAAAGTCATTCATGCTTACACAATATGTCAGATGATGCTTTTCAAAGCAGGAAAGCATCCACATAACTAATGCTTTATCTCATACTTGAAATGGATAGAAAGCAGCCCTGTAATTCCAGCATCTGCCCAGTTTGCAGCCACTTTAAAAGGCACATCAGACATACTTGACTCCTGACGGCTGCTTTCAAATTAATTTCTTTGATCAAAGTGCAAGCTCAAATGATCACCTCATATTCTACATGACTGGGTGACACTCCTACACAGAAACATCTTACTTGTATCTGAGTGTGCTTCTTCCAGCAAGGTGAATACCACAATGCAGATTTACTTGATGAAAAAAAAAAAAACTGAAGAAAATGCTGCAAAATAAAGCTGTTGGTATGACACTGTAGAAAAAGATACTTATGCTATGAAGTGCATCTGTCAAAGAAGATATAAAATAACAAAATGGACATGATCTTCATATTTATCATACCAGTATTGCCCTTTAATGCAGTAAAGCTTTCCTTTAAAAAAGCACTGAAGTCTAGGTTTAATGATCTTGACTTCATGTGACTGTTGCAGAATCAATGGATGCACCGACTGTTGTACCTGACAAGATGAGTAAGGAGTTGGACTGTCAATGTCCTGAATTAAGATGATGATGCAGGCGTTCAATGGATTCCTGGACTTGGCCATTGGAAGTGTATCAGTACACAGAGAAAGCGTCAAACGTTTAGAGAGATTCATGTACAGTGGGACAAATAATTATTTGATCCACATTTTGCAAGTTTTACCACCTACAAAGAATGGAGAGGTCTGTAAGTTTTATCGTAGGAACACTTCAACTGTGAGAGACAGAAAAAAAAAAAAAACAGAAAATCACATTGTATGATTTTTTTTTTTAAATAATTAATTTGCATTTTATTGTATGAAATAAGTATTTGATGCACTAGAAAAACAGAACGTAATATTTGGTACAGAAACCTTTGTTTGCAGTTAGAGAGCTCAGACGTTTCCTGTAGTTCTTGACCAAGTTTGCACACTGCAGCAGGGATTTTGGTCCACTCCATACAGATCTTCTCCAGATCTTTCAGATTTGGAGTTTCAGCTCCCTCCAAAGATTTTCTATTGAGTTCAGGTCTGGAGACTGCCAGTCCACTCCAGGGCCTTGAAATGCTTCTTACGGAGCCCCTCCTCAGTTGCCCTGGCTGTGTATTTGGGGTCACTGTCATACTGAAAGACCCAGCCACGACCCATCTTCAATACTCTTACTGAGGGAAGGAGGTTGTTTGCCAAAATCTCACAATACATGACCCCATCCATCCTCCCTTCAATACGGTGCAGTCATCCTGTCCCCTTTGCAGAAAAGCACACCCAAAAATAATGTTTCCACCCCCATGCTTCATGGTTGGGATGGTGTTGGGGTTGTTCTCATCCTCCAAACACGGCAAGTGGAGTTGATGCCAAAAAGCTTTTTTTGGTCTCATCTGACCACATGACCTTCTCCCATGCCTCCTCTGGATCATCCAGATGGTCACTGATGAACTTCAAACGGGCCTGGACATGTGCTGGTGTGAGCAGGGGGACCTTGCTTCCCTGCAGGATTTTAAACCATGACGGCATCGTGTGTTACTAATGTAATCTTTGTGACTGTGGTCCCAGCTCTCTTGAGGTCATTGACCAGGTCCTCCTGTGTTGTTCTGGACTTTCTCAGAATCATCCTTACCCCAGGAGGTGAGATCTTGCATGGAGCCCAAAACCCGGGAAACTTACAGTCATCATGTGTTTCTTCCCTTTTCTAATAATTACGCCAACAGTTATTGTCTTCTCACCAAGCTGCTTACCTGTTGTCCTGTAGCCCATCCCAGCCTTGTGCAGGTCTACAGTTTTGTCCCTGGTGTCCTTAGACAGCTCTTTGGTCTTGGCCATGGTGGATAGGTCGGAGTGTGATTGATCGAATGTGTGGACAGGTGTATTTTATACAGGTAACGAGTTCAAACAGGTGCCATTAATACAGATAAAGAGTGCAGAATAGGAGGGCTTCTTAAAGAAGAACTAACAGGTCTGTGAGAGCCAGAATTCCTGATGGTTGATAGGTGATCAAATACTTATTTCATGTAATAAAAAGCAAATTAATTTAAAAATCAAACAATGTAATTTTTCAGTTTTTTTTTTTTTTTTTTAAGATTCTGTCTCTCACAGTTGAAGTGTACCGATGATAAAACTTACAGATCTCTCCATTCTTTGTAGGTGGGAAAACTTGCAAAATCGACAGTGGATCAACTACTTATTTGCCCCACTGTATTTTCCAGTGATGTTCACATCTCGTGGTTCATGGCTTTTAAGATTGTGAGATGGCCAGGAAGAGCTTATGGAGTCATGAGGTCACTGGAGAGACGTATTTGATTATGCAGATTCCTTTGCAGGAGAATGAAGGTCAAATGTACATTTTGCACAGGATGTGGTGCGTGATTCCATTTACCACAGGGTTCAATGCAGGCAAGCGTGGACCCCTTCACATAGGGCACAGTCTGCACTGTGCTTTTAACTGGGGTAGTGGAGATTTTAAGTCACCACGATGCTGATCTGCCCAAAAGATAGTGGCTCAGCCAAAAAGTCGGTATGTTTGACCAAGACATACCTATGCCACAGAAAAATGCGGAACACAAATGCTACTGAAAGAAAGCAAAAAAGAAAGAAGCGCCTCCAGCAGTTTGGGGAATTCAGGCATGAACTGACAAAGCTCCATTTATGCAGCAACTACTTTCAGGTCTGCTGTCAGCTCTGTACAGACCAGCTTGATGGTCTGCTGAGGAGAGTCCACACAGACACAAATTATAGCGAGCCAGTTTCTCCAACGGAATAAAATGAGAAGTTACCGTATTACTGAAAAACATGGGCCAGAATTTCAAAATCCTGTCAAACAAAATCCACGACACAAACCAGCGCCCAATGTTGAAACTTGCACACAGCATGAGTGACGTGAACTGGTGTACCAAGTTTTACTTTGAGATACCAAGCTGTGAGGTGCACATTCACACTGTGTACTATTTTAGAAATCTAAATGTCTTTGTCAGACAATGCCTAGGCATGTTTAGGGTGTGTGTATATACACTGTCTACGTATACGAGGTCTATTAGAAAAGAAACCGACAGTTTTATTTTTTAAAAAACTATATGGATTTGAATCACGTGTGATTACATCAGCCAAGCTTGAACCCTTGTGCGCATGCATGAGTTTTTTCATGCCTGTCGGTGACGTCATTCGCCTGTGAACACGCCTTGTGGAAGGAGTGGTCCAGCCCCCTCGTCGGATTTTCATTGTCTGAGAAGTTGCTGAGAGACTGGCGCTGTGCTTGATCAAAATTTTTTCAAAAACTGTGAGGCACATCCGAGTGGACACCATTCGAGAAATTCAGCTGTTTTTTGGTGTAAATTTTAACGGCTGATGAGAGATTTTGGATTGTTTCGCTGTAAGGACTTCCCACGGAGCGGGACGTCGCGCAGCGCTCCGAGGCGATGTCGTCATCCTGTTTCAAGCTGAAAACCTCCAAATTTAAGCCTCTTTGACCAGGACGTCGTGAGGAGAACAGAGAACTTCAGAAGAGGTCGGAAATCAGCAGTTTATCCGGACATTCCACTGTTTACAGGAGATTTTTTTAATGAAAGACGAGCGGACGGATTGGAGCGTTTGGCTCGCAGCCGTGCGGCGCGCCCGCCACAGGAAAAAACACCTCCTGTTGATAACCATTTGTAAATCCAGGCGGCTCTTTGGTGGCTTTCAGTTGAGTGAGTATCTGAGATGGTATTGTTAACAGCAGGGCATGTTCCAACTTGTCCTTAAGGCTTCCAACGTGCCAAACGCCATCGAATGTGAGCATTTGCCCACACAAGTCGGTTACGACGACGAACTGGAGTCAGGTCGAGACCCCTATGAGACGACGAGCATGCAGATGAGCTTCCCTGAACGGTTTCTGACAGTTTGTGCAGAAATTCTTTGTTATGCAAACCGATTGTTTCAGCATCTGTCCGAGTGGCTGGTCTCAGACGATCTTGGGGGGAACATGCTGGATGTGGAGGTCCTGGGCTGGTGTGGTTACACGTGGTCTGCGGTTGTGAGCTGGTTGGATGTACTGCAAATTCTCTGAACGCCTTTGGAGACCGCTTATGGTAGAGAAATGAACATTCATACACGAGCAACAGCTCTGGTTGACATTCCTGCTGTCAGCATGCCAATTGCACGCTCCACTCTAAATCTTGCGACATCTGTGGCATTGCGTTGTGTGATAAAACTGCACCTTTCAGAGTGGCCTTTTATTGTGGGCAGTCTGAGGCACACCTGTGCACTAATCATGGTGTCTAATCAGCACTTGATATGGGCACACCTGTGAGGTGGGATGGATTATCTCAGCAAGGAGAAGTGCTCACTATCAAGATTTAGACTGGTTTGTGAACAATATTTGAGGGAAATGGTGATATTGTGTATGTGGAAAAAGTTTAGATCTTTGAGTTCATCTCATACAAATGGGAGCAAAACCAAAAGTGTTGCGTTTATATTTTTGTTGAGTGTACATCACCGTACGAGTGAGGTCCGATTTCGGGTGGAGGAAATATATTCCAGCAGCGCTCGAGGTGCACTCATGGAGCATTCAGGCATGGTCGGTTCATTGGTCCAGGATCAGAATTGGCAGATCATTTTGAACGGCCCCTCGAATGTGATCAGAATGCTGTTTTCAGTCACATTGTGGTCAGACTGCACTCCAACAGCCGTTCAATATTTTTTCCACCTCGACTGTTTTGTACATGTGCAAAACATTCGGGCGGCCACAGGAATCTGCCGGACTGTTTAGACTGCTATCAGAATGCTGTCCGACGTCCTTGAATGCACCTCAACACTTCTGGAATGTGGGTCAAACTTTCATTTGGACGGCATTCAACCTCTAGTGTGACGGGGGTATTAGATTAGTGCAACTATGTACTCAGAGTATACAACTGCTATTGTGTTCTGCATTCTCAAATAGTGATGGACTATAAGCATTTCCGGAGAGTACGGTTTTTTGACAGACGGAGAGTTTACAACCTCAATATTTGAATGAATTAGGTGCACATCCTTTCATGGCATCACAGATAGTGATTACCTCTTTCAAACATAATATTATTATTCACATAACACTGATAATTGGGTCTGAAATGCACTCTATTTCCAGAGAGGACATTTTTGACAGACAACACATTCTATTTTTGAATGCCTGTTTCAGTTGTTTCCCCACCGGGCAATGATCCTGAGCGTTAGATGGTTATAACAATAGGCTTTTCTAGGGAAATTAGTCCATTTAGTGTTACCTACTAAATAAATAATAGTTCTAGGGCAGCCCACCAAAATTACACATCATGGAAATGACACTATGTTCGTAAAAACTGGTATAATTAGAGTTCTGCTGGTTACAATGGGTATCTCAACCAAATGACCATTGCTGCTGATAGGGATAGGTAGATATCCATGTATGTGCAAACTAAACTTGGCTGGTTATTTCTACCTTTCATTAAGCCAAACTTTCTTTAAAATCCACTTCTGAACCCTGATTGTAAAACAGATCCTATACTGTAACCTCAGTACATCCAAGATTCACCAGTATTCACCATTTTTCCAAACAGAAAGACAAAACTATAAGGTCAAACTGACAAACTGTAAAATCTTGTAGAACTGGTCCTGCATGATTTTTAGTGCAAATGTGAAGATGAACAGTGGAGTGTATTTACAAAACAAACACATGGTTTCCAGAGAATGCAAAAGATAAGATCTTAAAATATGATAAAAATCACACAAAAGCAGTTTTTCACCTTTCAACAAATTCTAATAGAAGAACAGACACGTCAAAGGTTTGCAAGAAAAGTAAGCCCTTTCCCACAAGCCCGTGTTCCTGAACTTGTCCACGCAATGTCTAATTAACCAACCATGTGAAAAGAGAAGGCCCTCACTGTGAAGAGGATTCCCATCGAGCAAGTGGGTGTACTTATGGTGTTTTTGAAAGCAACTGGTATGAGCCTGGAAAATACAATTATCCAAGAACAAGAAGGGCCACTTCTACAAAGACACCAGTAAGAATATGAAGAATTGTCAAGATTTGGAACTTTTAACAAATTTTCATTCAAGATGATGCAGCGACAGGGCCAACACTGAAGTAATCAGACTAAACTGAAAGCACAGCAAGTGACAGCAAAGAGTACTAAAGTAACAGAGTATTTCTAGTGGGTGAGAATGTGTCTGATATGGACAACCTCCTGCTGAATGCTACATGTGGTAAACAGCAACTGTGTCCAGAGATTATGAGAAAACATATTGAACACCTTTGATCTGCTGAGACAAAGGTATTCAATTACCCGGTTTCTGACCTATAAGTTGTGCTTTTTTGTTTTGTTTTGCAAGCTGCTCCTACTGATCTGAATGAGGTACAGACTCATCCATATTCTGGAGCACAAGATGGCAGTAATGCATCATTAAGCTGGATGCCAACCACTATGAAACACAAAAAAGAAGAAAATCTGAACGAGGAGGACATGCTGGGTCTTTGAGAATGAGCAAAATTAATAAATCATGCTCTCAAATTGAAAGACCATGCTCTTGAATAAAGAGAGAGAATAACCTTCATATAACTTTGCACTCCACTTATTGCACTTTGTGGGACAGCTGAATACAATAAGAGGGACAACTATGATAAAGGAAAGCTAACAAATGTTTTAAGAATGTATGATCAATTAAAAAGGTTGCATACATTTAGTGAGGTAAACATGCACAAGTCTTCCTTGATTGTTTTCATCTGTTTAGTGGTGATGAAGCACTTTACTCTTGTTCTTTGTGCCTCATACGAAACTACTCATTAGCTAATGAAGAGTTTGTCTTCGTGCAACAAAAAGTAGTGGCACCACATTTCAGAAGTACACTCAACAAAAATATAAACGCAACACTTTTGGTTTATATTTTTTTGAGTATAAATGATAACATACACTGACACAATATATGTTTTTTCCTCTTCACAATGAATTCTGGACAGATTTGACAAATACTTTTAGTTATCCTGAAAATGGTCCTTAGTGACAAATGAAAAATTTCAGCTGTCAAATTTTTTAAAGATCACAAAAGAAGGAACCTCTATAGAAATAATTTTATTATTTTCACCTCACCACACTCTACTTGCTCAGTATTCACTGGTGAGGATGCAAAGCCTTTTTCCAACATTAGCAGGCAGAATGTGAAATCAGTACAGCTTACCTCAACTGTCTACAACACCAACAAGCGAACATATGTCACATGCTTGCAGACAGTGCTTTTGTCTTGTACAACCACCCCAATCCTGAAAAACACAAGAAGTGAAACCTGTCATCAACAAAGATAGTTACTTTGACAGTTTGAAATTTGTAATCCTCTCATGAAAAGCAATTATTCATTGGAATTTGTCCTTCAGCTGCGCAGCCGGTCTCCGGCAAATCTGCTGACATCAGAATCAGCATGGCACATTATCCAGAAACATGCACACAAAAATGACTAAGGGTGTAACGATACATGTATTTGAACCTTTTCGGTACAGGACGTTCGGTTCAGTACAGGGCTGTGCACAGGTGGGTTCGCGCTGCGTGCGTTTACCCGAAATTTCTGGGACTATAGAGCGCACCTGAATATTAGCTGCACCAACCAATTTCAAAAAGAAAATGTACATAAATAAGCCGCGGGCCTCCACATTGTAACATACTGTAAGATATTTACACAGAAAGATGTTAGACAGAGTTTTTAACTTTTAATTAAATTACGTACCGTAAATGCTTTTTTCCCCCGAAGTGCTACACATAAATTGATGTGCACACCATCCAGCGTGCGCACACGGTGTCTCTGCTCCAACAGAGAAACTGAGTAATTCAACTCTTTTCTTGAGATTTCATCACGTGTGCAGCCAGATCGCATGGAGGCAGTGGCAAATAACACTGATGAGGCACAAAGTGCTTGCAGAGCAACTTTCTTCACTAAAATTTAACTTATTACCAGGCAGCACTTTGCAATTATTTTATTTTCCTGTTTGTATTGTTACAATAAATTGTTGGTTAAACAACAAGCAAATTTAGGTTTTGCATTGTGTTCCCCACACTGTACCAAAATGAACCGAACCTTGACCTCAAAACTGAGGTACATATCAAACCGCCATTTTTGTGTATCGTTACACGGCTAAAAATGACAGCAGTCGGCCTAATAACATTCATTATGATAGCACTGTCTGTAGCAAGCACATGTGCTTTAACATGAGTAATAAGAACATTTGTCAAAGACTGGAATCAGAAACCAAATTAAAAAGGTAAATTCTTCATAGGGCAGTCTCCCATTGCTGATTTTTGATACCTGTTTGTGCAGGGTTTTGTGTGTGGCATAAAATAATTTGCCGTATGAGTAGGGATGGATATTGATAAGATTTTTCCGCAATATCAATACCATTATCGATTCCACTTCTCAATCCGATTCTTTATCAATTCCCTTATCAATACCTCCTGTGAATTTTCTGTGTACTACAAGTAGGCTTTAGAGGTTTTCTATGTCAACAACATTTTATTGAGTCTTAAATTAAATATTTATGAAATTGGTCAATGGATCATTGATCTCTGGACATAAATAAAAACAAATACAATCTGTACATGGTGGATCCTAGATCTCTGGACATTAACAGAAATAAACAAAACCTGTAGTTTGTCAAAATCATTTCATTTTAAGTATTGGGACAAATTTAACATCCATAGCCCCTTGAGGTGAGCTCTTGCAGCCGCTGCGCTGCACGTCAGGATGTAATTCATTCAACGGTCCATTATGGATCTGCATGTGGGTGTGGCACAAATTTTATGCTGTATGCGTTCTTGGTGCAACTCCAGTTTACATATAGGCAAGGGTGGGATTGAAACCAGGAACTTCTCATCTGAAAACAAGAACACCAACTGCTCAGGCAATTACTTAGACATGTTTTTTTTTTTATTTGATATTACGTTAAATTTTGACCCCAAATGTTATAAGCGGATAGAACTGGTGCACATAGGAGGATACTCTTGTGTTAAAGTAGATAAAGAAGACAAGCAGGTACAGTCTGAGGTCACTGAGACCTACAGTTCTCTGAGCAGGAGCCTCCTTCTTATTCCTCATCAGCAACAAGAAACCCATGGAAAGCATGTTTCGACTCTTTGTGAGAAGACAGTTTTGAGATGTTAACAGACATGTCTCCTTTTGGAAAAGTGCTGGGAAAAATGCGGAAGTAGCATTTCGCGCATGCTCAGAAACAATTGTGTAATGAGAATGAGAATCCTGGGTAATTATTTTGCACGTCTTTACAAGTTTGGATCTTACCTGGTTGTCAGGAGCTCAGTGTTATGTTTTCGGACGCGGTCGGAGCACCGGCCCAGCGTTTGAAAGGACCCAGCATAAAATAAGCAGAGCACGGTTCAAAAGATAACAGAATTTAATAACATAACAGTGGGGTGCAGTGCTAAACAACTAAAAAGTCCGCGGTCTGGTGAGGTGAAACACGGCGCGCTCTCAACAGCGCAACGGTCCGGAGCACAGCAGTTCGGACCCAGGGACCCCGCCGACACCCCCCAGGTGTGCCGCGACAAACCAAGTCTGTGAAGAAAGAAAACATGAGGTGAGTCCAACTCCACACAGAGAGACACACTCAAAGGTGCACGCAATCAGCAAACACTTCCTCTGGCTTAAATCTATACATCAGATTCTCACCCTGCAGGCACGGAACAACTCAGTTCAAATCTCCACTGCAGCAGAAGCTGATTACACAATTAGCATAATGTGACAGCTCATACAACAAGGTGTGAGGGACACCAAAATCCACTGTCATTACTTCCTAAAAGTCACCAAAACCAAATTACCTCAGGAAGTGTGCTGAAGAGCGTGAGACCTCACCCAATCCCTCCTTCACAGACTGTGGCGTCAAACCTGGAGCGGTCCTTGCGCTCGTGATGGTGAGATTGTCTCCTGACGTCGATCTCACACGTCTGCTCACAAGGTCGAGTCTCTGGCAATCACACACTGTGCATTCAAGGTTTAAATGCAGCAATCTCTGATCAAGACAAAATACACCACAGCTGTGAGTCCTGATGACCTGCACATGATAACAAGCCTCAGGTGTTCAGGGTAAGGTCCTAATGCTCAGCCACTCAGTCCTGAATGCATACCACCTGGTGGGAGAAACAGAAACAAAAACCAAGCCAGCCAAACACCCCAGCCCACAACACTCAGCACTCCCCTGACACCGGACAGTAAGCTCATGTGATCACTGTAATCCTCAGTCAGTCAGGCTGCACTTGTTCGTGAGCACAGCCTGTGAAAAACTAGGCTCTGGAGTTTTGATATTTTGCTAAAATGGCGATGGGGTGTGGCTTTCTGATTCATTTTTCCCACCCAAATTGTAAAATTTAACCAGTTTTAAGTGTTTTTGGTTTGTTTTTTTTTGTTTTTTAAGGCTGGTGGACGTGGGTCCTGCGTGAATTTTTTTATCCCTTCTTTCTCTGCGATTCAGTAGATGCATTTCAGCTGGAGGTTGAATATGCAAGACTTGCAGTCACCGTTTTTTTTTTTTTTAAGTTACCATATTTGTGAAGTGTTGTGTGTTGCCCAAAAAAGCAAAAATGAAAAAGTGAAACACTCAGTGCGAGTCTGAGCAAAACACAGAAGAAAAGAGTGGAATTCCGCTGAGAGGATCTTCTTTCAGAGATTGTTTCAGTGTGGCTGGGGATGGAGCTGTGACTCGCCTGGTGTGAGTGGAGAGCTGAGCCCCTCACACCGGGCAGAGAGAGACAGAAGCTGGCGGCTGGGTGACTAGGAAATGTCAACTGTGGGTACCCGGCCGCCAGGTCAATATTCACTCCCCACGTAGAGCAGAGAGCAGCCAGCAGACCAAACCATGTTTTTTAAAAACAGACAAGCACACTGCTTCGCTTTAAATGCGCAGAAAGTCTATTTCAGATGATCAGCATGGACCGTGTTTCTCTTAAAAGACTTTACTCTGGAAAGCTGCAGCTTTTGGCGCTACACTGATTAGCTCTTACACAGCTTATGCGCAAGGGATATTACAGTGCCACACACAGGCCTGGCATATGTACTACAACATTAAACAGAGCTTCAAGGCACAGAATTTGCCTCAAACATTTTTTAATCAAATTATTTGAGTTACTCGACTAATCGTTTCAGCCTAAAGTATATTAAAATATGCCACCTCACATAATGGCTATGGAAGTGATAAATTAATGGATGAGTGCTGCACATGCACACCAAGTCTGAAACCAACCCATTAAGCATGATACTGCTTAATGGGCTGAAGCCACTGTGTCATTCAGGCCCATGAAATGCGACTCATTAGAGGTACCATATTTAAGACATTAATTCCCAAGATAAGATCAAACAGTTGAAAAACAAAATATGCAAGATGACTGAGGCAAGATACAGATGCACGGCTGATGTCCTGTAGCCTGTAAGCACAGTCATCCAAGTGCAAACTAGGGAAGGATCACAAGGTTACAAAGACGCCGCAGACATAATGATCAGGTGGATGTGCTGTTTACTGCATATAGTTGGCAAGGAAATAAAAATGCGCCATCAAAATGCAGAGTGACACTTACCTCTACTTGCATAGACAAAATCAGAACAGTACATCTTGCTCTCACATACAAGAGGTCCAGATAAAAGCTAGCCTCCACAACAAGTTGAATGTTCTGAGGCTTTTGAGTCAAGTGATTTAACTAATTTGTACAGGGAGGAGGGGAGCACGAAGAGGGAATGTGTGCGAGTCTACGTGTTTGATCAGTGAGCTGTGTCAAGAAGCATCCATCTGCCCAGCTGCTCACTCAAACTGTGTGTGTGGCTTTGAGTCTAACCTTTAGCCGAGGTAAGACCAGATTTTCAATTTTTGCCTTGATCATAATCAGACCAGATAAAACGGTGTGTAGTCTGGAGTTACATGTCCAAATTTGATCAACAACCCCCACCAGTGTTATCCCTGACCTTCCTTTTGATTACAAATGAAGGAAAATGTGCTGCACAAACAGTTACACATGAAAAACTAATTCACAGTAAAATATTATTCAGCATTTCTACTGAAAACTGCACTTGCACAAAAAAGAAAATGTTGACCATAATTTGGTTCAAAAATTAGTTTCATAAATCCTGACCTCTAGTAATACTGTGAGAAATCTTGGAGTCATTTTGATCAGGATATGTCATTCAAAGCGCATATTAAACAAATATGTAGGACTGCTTTTTTGCATTTACGCAATATCTCTAAAATTAGAAAGGTCTTGTCTCAGAGTGATGCTGAAAAACTAATTCATGCATTTATTTCCTCTAGGCTGGACTATTGTAATTCATTATTATCAGGTTGTCCCTAAAAGTTGCCTGAAAAGCCTTCAGTTAATTCAAAATGCTGCAGCTAGAGTACTAACGGGGACTAGAAGGAGAGAGCATATCTCACCCATATTGGCCTCTCTTCATTGGCTTCCTGTTAATTCTAGAATAGAACTTAAAATTCTTCTTCTTACTTATAAGGTTTTGAATAATCAGGTCCCATCTTATCTTAGGGACCTCATAGTACCATATCACCCCAATAGAGCGCTTCGCTCTCAGACTGCAGGCTTACTTGTAGTTCCTAGGGTTTATAAGAGTAGAATGGGAGGCAGAGCCTTCAGCTTTCAGGCTCCTCTCCTGTGGAACCAGCTCCCAATTCGGATCAGGGAGACAGACACCCTCTCTACTTTTAAGATTAGGCTTAAAACTTTCCTTTTTGCTAAAGCTTATAGTTAGGGCTGGATCAGGGTGACCCTGAACCATCCCTTAGTTATGCTGCTATAGACTTAGACTGCTGGGGGGTTCCCATGATGCACTGAGTGTTTCTTTCTCTTTTTGCTCTGTATGCACCACTCTGCATTAATCATTAGTGATTGATCTCTGCTCCCCTCCACAGCATGTCTTTTTCCTGGTTCTCTTCCCTCAGCCCCAACCAGTCCCAGCAGAAGACTGCCCCTCCCTGAGCCTGGTTCTGCTGGAGGTTTCTTCCTGTTAAAAGGGAGTTTTTCCTTCCCACTGTCGCCAAGTGCTTGCTCACAGGGGGTCGTTTTGACCGTTGGGGTTTTTACGTAATTATTGTATGGCCTTGCCTTACAATATAAAGCGCCTTGGGGCAACTGTTTGTTGTGATTTGGCGCTATATAAATAAAATTGATTGAATTGATTGAAATCGATTCAATCATTATTTTCTTGATTAATCAGTGATTTTTTTTTTTAGGTTCATGAAAACGTCGGCATTTTCCAGAGCTCAAGGTGATGTGGATTGGTACACGTTTTGTTTCATATTTTGGAAGAAAAGGGTAAGTTAACATGATGGGGGGAGTTCTGGAAATGTAGTACTGTGTATAAGGATGTGTTTGAGAGCTTTTTGATGTGTTCTTTTCAAAATAAATGTGTCGAAGTGAGCTGTGTTGAAACATGAATCACTGCTTTTGATACAATTCTGCGGATAATGTCGTTTTGCTCCTCATCTGAAATCCTAAATCTAAATCTGCAAATTAAAGAAATGTTTTTGTTTTTTTTTTTTGCTTCCACATTACTGACTGGCATCATGTCTGCCTCCTGCTGCTGGAAAGATTTGTGAGAGGGGCGGGGTTGAGTGGGTGAGAGAGCTGGGCTCTGAGATGAGAAGGGAGCAAACTACTTTTACTGAAAGAAGAAAAACAGCCATCAAACAACAAAGATATATCGCTATTACAGTATTGTCCCATTTACATATCTCCTAAAATATTTTGCATAACTCATAATATCGATAGGCAGGGAAGATGGCCAAGTGATTAAGTGTGCTTGTTTCCAGAGTGGAAGGTTCGGGGTTCAAAAAAACCCAACACTGCCAATTCGCCGTGTAATGTCAGGAAGGCCATCTTGTGCCAAAGTCAACATGCAGGTCCACCTTAGATCTGCTGTAACAACCCGAAACAAGGGAGCAGCTGAAGGGACTTTACTAACTCAAAATACCGATATACCACCCAGCCCTACCGAAAACCATTATCATTCGTGCGTCACATTTTATTGTGATATAGATTTTTGACCAAATATTCTGATTTTACAAAATCAGTTTGCATTTCTTTTGAGGTGATTCAAAAAGTTTGTATTTTCATCCAATGTGAGTGTTTCAGCTTTGCAGTACAATAAAACGTATGAGGTCTGTTAGAAAAGTATCGGACCTTTTTATTTTTTGCAAAAACCTGATGGATTTGAATCACGTGTGCTTGCATGAGCAAACCTTGAACCTTCGTGCACATGCGTGAACTTTTTCACGCCTGTCAACTGCATCATTTTCTGGTAAGCAGCCTTTGTGTGAGGACATGTGGAGTGCGCTCGGCGGATTTTCATTTCAAGGAAAAAGACGGAACGACTGGAGCAATGCTACTGCATCAAATTTTGCCAGAATCTGAGCAACAGCCAGGTGGAAACCATTGTGTTGGAAGTCTCACAGGGCAAGTTGTGACATGCCCAGCTGTTACACAATTTCTCGGATACTCACTCGACTGAAAAGCCACCGAAAGCCATCTGAATCTTTCGAACGGTTTCCAACACGGACGTGCTTTTTGTTGTGCGCCATGAGCGGCTCTGTCCCGACGCGCGAATTCCTCCACACGTCTTTCATTACAAAATCTCCTGTAACAGTGGAATGTGCCGCAAAAGTGCTGATGTACACCTCTTCCACAATTTCTCTGGTAGTCAGACGATGTCCCGGATCAACACAGCCTTCACTTTGGAAATGATCTGGTCGTTTCAGCCTGTCGATGGCCGCTCGGAGCACGGCGCACCCTGCGCCGCTGTGGGCCATCTTTAATCCGGTTGTAATGATCCTTAATCTGTGTGACGCCCAGAGTATCTTCACCGAAAGCCGTCTGAATCTTCCGAATGGTTTCCACCTGGCTGTCTCTCCGTTTCTGGAAAAATTTGATTCAGCGCTGCTCCAATTGCTCAGCCATTTTCCTGACAATGAAAATCCGACGAGGGGGCTGAACCAGTGCTCACTCAAAGCCTGCCCACATGCGAATGACACAACCGACAGGCGTGAAAAAGCTCACGCATGCGCACGAAGGTTCAAGCTTGGCTGATGCAAGCGCACGTAATTCAAATCCATATAGTTTTAAAAAAAATAAAAAGGTCAGATAGTTTTCTAACAGACCTCATATGTTTTACTGTATTTAACCGTGTTGGTTTCTGCTGGTTTCGTGTTGGTTTCTGTTGTGATCCTTGCCAGTTGCCAAACAGGAATATGTTTGTTGCATATTTGGCAGTTCTATGGTTCACCCCTTTATTTTTCATTCCCCTCCTCATGTGGCGCTCCGTCCATAGTATGTACACTTCAACACAATTCTAACAAGCTGTGTAAAGATTGATTGTACAGACACTGTAATCATTCCCAATGTAGTAACATCATATTGCATACCCGATATGTCATGGTCCAAGTAATAGTATACAAGACTGCATGTACTCAACAGTAAATACACATATACATATGTTTTGGCCTGTGACCTTGACTTTTAACCACATTTTCTCAAAATCAAATCACTTACTTGGAATTAATGAGTCAGCCGAGGACAAAGTATGTCCAAACAAGTCAGAGAAGTGGACCTATTGAAATGTAAATCCTATAAACTCTACAGGCTGGATACCAGAGAACAAATGCATTATTTAAGCAGCTATGTAGGCAGTTAAACACAATGCAAATCTCCACATGAATTTCTTAATCTATAATCCTTGTTGCATGACATTACCAGAACAAGCAGAATTATTGGAGTCAGTCAGCGAGGCTGCAAAATTTCTGTTACCCCATAAAAAGTGCTGTTCTGCTCCAAATTTGGAGTTTTAATAAACAGAGGTAAGGACCAGTGAAACTCCTATTTTGGACATTTTTTAACATGCAAAATGGCCACAACATTAAATAAAGATGGTTGCTTGTAAAGGCTTGTTTCTAATCACAGGGTCCTGTAGGCCACTCAGGGCACTGTTGTTTGTGTACCAAGGACATACTGATATTAAACCCAAGTATATCAAAATCGCTTTGAATCCCTTTGTCACACTGTGTATCTTGACTAAGAACTTGCAGTCCTCAAAACATTATTTGTGTATTTCAGGCCATTACAGCTTATAAGGGGCTGATCATATTTATCCAGTAGAGCCAGACATATTAATACCTGCTGTTCTGCCTTGGACAAATCCATTTCAATTCATTTGTTTTCTATATCCGCTTACTCCAAGTAAGGGTCATTGGGGGAGCATGCTGGAGCCTATCCCAGCAGTCATAGGGCGTGAGGCAGGATACACCATGGACATGATGCCAGTCTATTGCAAGACTACATATAAACAGATGCAACCATACTCTCACGCTCAATGAGTCTCCAATTCACCTAACACCCTGTTTACACAGAGTCCACGATCGATGTGTGATCGGAAAATGGCTTCTGCTCGCCGTCACTCTCACTGGCTGTCACCGGGGTTGCAGGCTGGGCACAGTGGGGCTCCACGGTCGGAACAAAGATCGCTCCTGGTCGCCATCACTCTCCAACAGCTGCGCAAGTGTATTGAACTACTTATACCACTCGCAGCATTTGTGCGACTGGTTAAATGATACATCGGTCTTGTTAACTCTTACAGGTCCCAACCCAATCCTACTGGTCGTAACACTCTCAATTTACTCTACATGGGCAGCACCGACTGCAGATATTAACAAATATTTCACTCACACAATTCAGTCAAAATGCACGCTTGGTGTAAACACAAATAACAAATCAAACTGGAGACCAGCCAAGACTTGTGAGAACTGACAATGTCTCATGGTCTTGTAGGTCTTATATGGGTCTCAGTCCGCTGTAAACAGGGCATAACCTGAGGAAACCAGAGCACCTGCAGGGCACCCACTCTAACATGGCAAGAACATGCAAACTCCACACAGAAAGGCCATCGATTTTTGGAATGTAAGTAAGTCCCTTTGACTGCTCCCTCTTTTCTCCCCACTCAGCAAGATCCAAGGTGGACCTGCATGTTGATTTGGCACATTTTACGCTGAATGCCCTTCCGGACAACTCACATTACATGGAGAAAAGTGACAGAAATGGGCTTTGAACCGGGGACCTTCTGCACTGAAACTAAGTTCACTAACCACTTGGCAATTGCAATAAAGTAATTGGACAGTGTAACACAGTGTAATTTAGTAATTTGGCCTTAGTACACCACCAGAATGGAATTGAAATGAACCAATCAAAATGTGCTGGGTATTATAGACTTCTACAACCCCTGGCAAAAATTATGGAATCACCGGCCTCGGAGGATGTTCATTCAGCTGTTTAATTTTATAGAAAAAAAGCAGATCACAGATATGACACAAAACTAAAGTCATTTCAAATGGCAACTTTCTGGCTTTAAGAAACATTATAAGAAATCAGGAAAAAAAAAATGTGGCAGTCAGTAACGGTTACTTTTTTAGACCAAGCAGAGGGAAAAAAATATGGAATCATGAAAAACAAAAGAACGCTCCAACACATCACTAGTATTTTGTTGCACCACCTCTGGCTTTTATAACAGCTTGCAGTCTCTGAGGCATGGACTTAATGAGTGACAAACAGTACTCTTCATCAGTCTGGCTCCAACTTTCTCTGACTGCTGTTGCCAGATCAGCTTTGCAGGTTGGAGCCTTGTCATGGACCATTTTTTTCAACTTCCACCAAAGATTTTCAGTTGGATTAAGATCCGGACTATTTGCAGGCCATGACATTGACCCTATGTGTCTTTTTGCAAGGAATGTTTTCACAGTTTTTGCTCTATGGCAAGATGCATTATCATCTTGAAAAATGATTTCATCATCCCCAAACATTGTTTCAATTGATGGGATAAGAAAAGTGTCCAAAATATCAACGTAAACTTATGCATTTATTGATGATGTAATGACAGCCATCTCCCCAGTGCCTTTACCTGACATGCAGCCCCATATCATCAATGACTGTGGAAATTTACATGTTCTCTTCAGGCAGTCATCTTTATAAATCTCATTGGAACGGCACCAAACAAAAGTTCCAGCATCATCACCTTGCCCAATGCAGATTTGCGATTCATCGCTGAATATGACTTTCATCCAGTCATCCACAGTCCACGATTGCTTTTCCTTAGCCCATTGTAACCTTGTTTTTTTCTGTTTAGGTGTTAATGATGGCTTTCGTTTAGCTTTTCTGTATGTAAATCCCATTTCCTTTAGGCGGTTTCTTACAGTTCGGTCACAGATGTTGACTCCAGTTTCCTCCCATTCGTTCCTCGTTTGTTTTGTTGTGCATTTTCAATTTTTGAGACATACTGCTTTAAGTTTTCTGTCTTGATGCTTTTATGTCTTCCTTGGTCTACCAGTATGTTTGCCTTTAACAACCTTCTCATGTTGTTTGTATTTGGTCCAGAGTTTAGACACAGCTGACTGTGAACAACCAACACCTTTTGCAACATTGCGTGATGATTTACCCTCTTTTAAGAGTTTGATAATCCTCTCCTTTGTTTCAATTGACATCTCTCGTGTTGGAGCCATGATTCATGTCAGTCCACTTGGTGCAACAGCTCTCCAAGGTGTGATCACTCCTTTTTAGATGCAGACTAATGAGCAGATCTGATTTGATGCAGATGTTAGTTTTGGGGATGAAAATTTACAGGGTGATTCCATAATTTATTCCTCAGAATTAAGTGAGTCCATATTTTTTTCCCTCTGCTTGGTCTAAAAAAGTAACCCTTACTGACTGCCACAATTTTTTTTCCTGATTTCTTATAGTGTTTCTTAAAGCCAGAAAGTTGCCATTTGAAATGACTTTAGTTTTGTGTCATGTCTGTTATCTGCTTTTTTTCTACAAAATTAAACAACTGAATGAACATCCTCTGAGGCCGGTGATTCCATAATTATTGCCAGGGGTTGTAGTATTAATTGAAGGACTTTAACAAACTATCACAATAACCATTTAAGTATTACAGCCATTTTATACATTAGATCCATTTAGCTGACACATTTATCCCAAGCATCTTACAAGAATCAGAATAAAGCTATATTTGTAATGGCGACTTCACACCTTTTCCACAATAAGTTGTATGAAGTTATAAAAAAAAAAAGTGTGCCAGCTTTTTTCAAAAAGATTCCAGTTTTGATGTTGTTCAGTATTTGGTATTGTTATAATTCAGTACTTTAACGTTTCCCATAATGTCCCTGGTGGCCCCCTACGCTTCCCAGAATGCACCACGGTGCCAGCAGAGTTCTGGTGTCTCACAGCGCATGTAAACAATGACTAACAAGGACGTGGATAGCGTTGATCCGGCGAATTCACGGGTGATTATGATGATGCCACATTCTCCCAAGTTGAGAGGGTTATCCAGAGGAGGTGTAGCACCTGTGATGAACTACTGCCGTACCCCGATGTTGTCTTGTTGTCAACACTTAACGACATTTTTTACATTGTGCCCTGAACTGGTGTTTCAGACCGAACGGTCCCCCCCACCCCCAAAAAAATCGCTCTTCCCACCTTCACTGCGCATGCATCATTTCAGAGCTCAGTAGTGTCATTTCTGAGCGTCAACAACAATTCGCTAATTATCACCGTTTCTGCTTAAAACTGCATTCCAGTCATCATCTATCTCAGCGACAGATATCTGAAGCTTTTGTACAACAATCATTTCTACATAAATTCAGCATTATTTAATAATAAAAGATGGCGGACGAATCAAGAGCGCACAGCAGCTGCTGCAGCACCTATGTCATTTCAGAGCGTCAGTAATGACGCGCCAATTATTGCCTCGTTTCTGCTTAAAATGGCCTCGTTTCTGCTTAGAACTGACTTTTGAGTGATTTAAGAGGCTTTACCTTGTCATCTGATTGTTGTCACAGCCCTCCCCTGCCTGTTGTGGGAGGCTCCCCATGGCAGGCAGGGGTGGGGCTGCTTGAGTGGTGGCACCTGTGCTGTGCTGTTAAATTGTTTGTGCTGTGCTCATTCACTCTCTCTGCTCTCTCCCCATCAGGTAACCCATTTGGTTTGTCTTCACTTCATTTTTTGTTTTAGTTAATTTTGGTTTTCACACGCCAACACATTTGCACCTACATATTCATGCGCCTTCATGCACTGCATACACCACTGATTCTTACTTACATTTGCATGCCTTGTATTTATGTTGCATTTTATTATTTGTTAAATAAACTATTTTAATTGGCCTGAACCTTTTGAGTTATTTCCCCCTCCCAGCTAGTTTGTTTGGGTTGTGACTTGCTGTCGAGCCAGGCTTGTTACACGTGGGGGCTCGTCTAATTTAAAGTTAATTTAACTTAATATTTGGGTTAAATTTTGTTTCATTTGTTTATTTTGTGGCTTTGCATTTGTAGTTTAACCTACTTTGTAATTAACTTTGCTGTAGTTTCAGTAGGTTACTTTGATAGCCAGTTTTGTATGGGGAAATTTGGTTTGGGCCAGTTGGGGTTGAGAGCAGTTAGCATTTTTCTTTTGTGCTACTTTGGTTAGACGCTCACATCTGGGCCTAGTACTGGGTTTAGTCTGGTGGGAGTCCTCCCCTGTTAGGTTTATCAGCGGGTCACAATAGGTGGCTCGTGGTGTTTTTTTGTAGGTGGCAGCGAGGTGGGTAGAGCTCCCCTCTCCCCTTTCATCGGCTCGGGGTAACGTCCGTGGGATCCTGTGGGTGGCTGCATGTACAGGAGCTCACAGCCCCATTGGTACAGTGACCTTTAGGGTCACTGGTGATTAAAAACCTCCCGCCAGACTGCACGAAGAGTAGGGGGCAGTTAGTTAGCTTTTTCTTGAGTTTAGTGGAGTGGGGCTTTTTACCAATAACCCAGTCGGGGCAGCGGGTGAGTTTTCGAAACTTGTTTGGTTAATTTGGTTGGTCTTTCTGACATGATGTCCTCCATGTTGGCTAGTTTTGTTCAGTCACCTTCAGAGTTGGCTTTAGAATTGTGCACAAAAGAACAGTTATTGGAGATTGCAGAGCATTACAAAATTGGTATAGTGGATAGGAAGTCAAAGGAAACGGTTAGGGATTCATTAAAACAAGGTCTTTTGGACACTGGTGTTCTCTGTCGGGTGCCAGTCAAGGGGCAGCGGTTCAGCCTAGTCCAGTCATGTTAACTTTTGAGGAGCAGCGGGAGCTGTTGCAGATGCAGCTAGAACTGGAAAGGCTGAGAAGTGGCAATAGACCAGGGGTTGAAAGGGAGCCTCAGTTTGATGTTTCACAGAATCTTCATTTATTACCTAAATTTGATGAATCAGATCCAGATATGTATTTTATATTGTTTGAACGCATTGCTGATGCTCGGGCCTGGTCAGATGTGGATAGAACTACTTTGTTACAGTGTGTGCTTACAGGGAAAGCATTGGAGTCTTTTTCAGCATTAAATGTTGCAGATAGTAAGGTTTATGCTACTGTTAAAGCAGCAGTCCTTAAAGTCTACGAGCTGGCACCAGAAGCATATCGTCAATGTTTTCGGTACAGGAAGAAACAGGATTCACAGACTTATTCTGAGTTTGTAAGGGACTTGTCAAATGCCTTTAGTCGATGGTCTACAGCTGCTGAAGTGGTTACTTTACAGTATTTGTCTAATTTAATTGTGTTGGTGCAATTCAAAAAATTCTGTACCGGATTCTGTTGCCACATATGTTAACGAACGGAAAGTCAAGTCTCCTGGGGAAGCAGCTATTCTGGCAGATGAATGTGTTGACCCATAAAACTCGTTTTGACTCAAATAGGGAAGGTCGTAATAAAACTGAGTCTATGTTAAAACATAAGGCACCACTGCCTGGGGTTTCTTTCCAAAAACCTCAGCGAACGTTTGCTAAGATGGGATCAAAAGGACCAGTTAATGCAAATACCTGTAGATACTGTTTGGATGAGGGACACTGGAAAAAAGATTGTCCTTTGCTTAGCTCCAAAAGGTCGGAACAAGTAAAGCCGGCTGTGATGGCAGCTCCGGTTACAAGTCCTGTTGCCACACCTGTCCACCAGGGTGAGCGCTACCACCAACAGGGTAAGGCTGGTTCTGAATCTACCCAGGGGGAGTTTTCAGCTTTCATTTCCCATGGTGTTGTGTCTTTGTTAGATGGGAATCAACAAGTTCCAATTAAAATTTTGAGGGACACAGGAGCTTTGGATTCTTTTCTTTTAGAGTCTGTGTTGCCATTTTCAAAATTGTCAGATACAGGAAGTTGTGTTCTAATCCGTGGAATGGGTTTAGTTCCTCTTTCATCCCCTTTACATAAAGTCAATCTTGTGTGTGGTTTGGTCGAGGGTGACGTTGTGGTTGGTGTCAGACCCAGATTGCCGGTGGATGGTGTCCACATGATTCTGGGTAATGATCTGGCAGGGGAGAAAGTGTTCTAATCCGTGGAATGGGTTTAGTTCCTTTTTCATCCCCTTTACATAAAGTCAATCTTGTGTGTGGTTTGGTTGAGGGTGATGTTGTGGTTGGTGTCAGACCCAGATTGCCGGTGGATGGTGTCCACATGATTCTGGGTAATGATCTGGCAGGGGAGAAAGTGTTCTAATCCGTGGAATGGGTTTAGTTCCTTTTTCATCCCCTTTACATAAAGTCAATCTTGTGTGTGGTTTGGTTGAGGGTGATGTTGTGGTTGGTGTCAGACCCAGATTGCCGGTGGATGGTGTCCACATGATTCTGGGTAATGATCTGGCAGGGGGGAAAGCGTGGGCGGATGGCAAGCCTAACATTTTCAAGGAGTTAACCGTGCCCTCTGCTGGTGGGTCCACAAATTGCAGTCTAGATGTTTTCCCAAGTTGTGTTACTACTCGTGCTGGTTCTCGGCATAAGGAGGCAGAGAGCCGGCCTGATAATCTTGAGTTGCCAGCTGATCTTCAAATTGGAAGCTTGACAAATTCTAGAGATTCCTTGATAGCAGAGCAAAAGGGTGACAAATCTTTGGTTGAAATTTTTGATATTTGTTCCTGAAGTAGCAGTGAGGGATAGTGCTCAATGTTTTCTTCTTGATGGACTGTTGGTTAGAAAATATGTTCCACATAATGATCAAGGTTTGGGAGAAGCAGTTTTTCAAATAGTTGTACCGACCTCCTTGCGTGGTAAGGTCCTTCAGACATCGCATGGTGTTGTGGCTGGTCATCTAGGGGTGCGGAAAACTTATGACAGAATTTTACGTCATTTTTTTCTGGCCACACTTAAAGAGGGACGTATCAAGGTTTATTAAAACATGTCATACTTGTCAACTTACTGGTAAACCTAATCAAGTTGCTAAGCCAGCACCCTTGTATCTGATACCGGCAATTGGTCAGCCATTTGAGCATCTCATCGATTGTGTTGGGCCTTTACCACATTCGAAATCGGGTCATAGCTACTTGCTGACAGTAATGTCAAGCAACTAGATATCCGGCTGCCTTTCCTTTGCGTACTATCACTACAAAGTCTGTAGTTAAAACTTTGATTCAGTTTATTTCTACATTTGGTATTCCGAGGATCATTCAGTCAGATCAAGGTTCAAATTTTACTTCCAAAATGTTTGCTCAGATTCTGAAGCAGTTAAAAGTTAAGCATAACAAGTCAACAGCGTATCATACTCGGAGTCAAGGAGCATTAGAGCGTTTTCATCAAACTTTGAAGTCGTTGCTCCGTGCATATTGCACTGAACTATCTGCTGATTGGGAAGAGGGTTTACCTTGGCTTTTGTTGGCTGCTCGTGAGGTAGTGCAGCAAAGTACAGGGTTTAGCCCTAATGACTTAGTGTTTGGGCATAAGGTGGGGTCCTCTAGCTGTTCTCCAGGAGGGTTGTTTACCTGAGGAGCCACCACAAAACTTGATTGCTTTTGTCAATGGGTTTAAGTTGTACCGAGCAGGTGAACTTGCAAAACAAAAATTTGAGTTTTCTCAAAAGAAAATGAAGCAAAAGTATGATAGGGAATGTGAATTGTGTGAGTTTTGTCCTGGGGACAGAGTACTTGCTTTTTTTGCTGTTGGTTAATTCTCCGTTTCAGGCAAAGTATTTTGGTCCTTATACAGTTCTGCAAAAAGTGTCTGATCTAAACTATCTCATTGAAACTCCTGGACATAGGAAAACTTCTAAACTGTATCACGTGAATCTATTGAAATCTAACCATTCGAGATTCTGATCACCATTACTTAAAAAGCCATCACTTGACCAGCTATCTTAGCTAATTATAGGCCAATCTCCAACCTTCCTTTTCTCTCAAAAATTCTTGAAAGGGTAGTTATAAAACAGCTAACTGATCATCTGCAGAGGAATGGTCTATTTGAAGAGTTTCAGTCAGGTTTTAGAATTCATCATAGTACAGAAACAGCATTAGTGAAGGTTACAAATGATCTTCTTATGGCCTCGGACAGTGGACTCATCTCTGTGCTTGTTCTGTTAGACCTCAGTGCTGCTTTTGATACTGTTGACCATAAAATTTTATTAGAGATTAGAGCATGCCATAGGTATTAAAGGCACTGCGCTGCGGTGGTTTGAATCATATTTGTCTAATAGATTACAATTTGTTCATGTAAATGGGGAATCTTCTTCAGACTAAAGTTAATTATGGAGTTCCACAAGGTTCTGTGCTAGGACCAATTTTATTCACTTTATACATGCTTCCCTTAGGCAGTATTATTCGACGGTATTGCTTAAATTTTCATTGTTACGCAGATGATACCCAGCTTTATCTATTCATGAAGCCAGAGGACACACACCAATTAGCTAAACTGCAGGATTGTCTTACAGACATAGACATGGATGACCTCTAATTTCCTGCTTTTAAACTCAGATAAAACTGAAGTTATTGTACTTGGCCCCACAAATCTTAGAAACATGGTGTCTAACCAGATCCTTACTCTGGATGGCATTACCCTGACCTCTAGTAATACTGTGAGAAATCTTGGAGTCATTTTTGATCAGGATATGTCATTCAAAGCGCATATTAAACAAATATGTAGGACTGCTTTTTTGCATTTACGCAATATCTCTAAAATCAGAAAGGTCTTGTCTCAGAGTGATGCTGAAAAACTAATTCATGCATTTATTTCCTCTAGGCTGGACTATTGTAATTCATTATCAGGTTGTCCTAAAAGTTCCCTAAAAAGCCTTCAGTTAATTCAAAATGCTGCAGCTAGAGTACTGACGGGGACTAGAAGGAGAGCATATCTCACCCATATTGGCCTCTCTTCATTGGCTTCCTGTTAATTCTAGAATAGAATTTAAAATTCTTCTTCTTACTTATAAGGTTTTGAATAATCAGGTCCCATCTTATCTTAGGGACCTCGTAGTACCATATCACCCCAATAGAGCGCTTCGCTCTCAGACTGCAGGCTTACTTGTAGTTCCTAGGGTTTGTAAGAGTAGAATGGGAGGCAGAGCCTTCAGCTTTCAGGCTCCTCTCCTGTGGAACCAGCTCCCAATTCAGATCAGGGAGACAGACACCCTCTCTACTTTTAAGATTAGGCTTAAACTTTCCTTTTTGCTAAAGCTTATAGTTAGGGCTGGATCAGGTGACCCTGAACCATCCCTTAGTTATGCTGCTATAGACGTAGACTGCTGGGGGGTTCCCATGATGCACTGTTTCTTTCTCTTTTTGCTCTGTATGCACCACTCTGCATTTAATCATTAGTGATCGATCTCTGCTCCCCTCCACAGCATGTCTTTTTCCTGGTTCTCTCCCTCAGCCCCAACCAGTCCCAGCAGAAGACTGCCCCTCCCTGAGCCTGGTTCTGCTGGAGGTTTCTTCCTGTTAAAAGGGAGTTTTTCCTTCCCACTGTAGCCAAGTGCTTGCTCACAGGGGGTCGTTTTGACCGTTGGGGTTTTACATAATTATTGTATGGCCTTGCCTTACAATATAAAGCGCCTTGGGGCAACTGTTTGTTGTGATTTGGCGCTATATAAAAAAATTGATTGATTGATCGATCAGAGGGATACTGGTCATGTGGAGAGGGCAGCGTTGGCTGTTGTGCCTGTTACTGCCCCTGGTGGTCTTGATCGTGAGGAGGGGGGAGAAGAGGTAGCTTTGGCTGCAGATGAGATTTTGAGAGGTCGGTTAAAGAATTCGCAGACTTTGGAAAATCTTGGTACTTTAGTTGACCACTTGGATGTTGAGAAGCATACTCAGTTAGTTGGGCTAATTAAAGTATCCAGCTTTATTTTCTGATACTCAAACTCATTTAATTGAACATGACAGACATCGGAGATGCTAAGCCTTTTAAACAAAAATTTTATAGGGTTTCTGAGAAGAGGCGACAGTTGGATTCTGAGGTACAGTATATGTTAAATAATAGTATTGCAGAACCATCCCATTCTGATTGGGCTTCACCTTGTTTGCTTGTTGAAAAGCCAGACTCTACTTTTCGACCATGTAGATTACCGAAAAGTAAATGGCATTACAAAAGCAGATCTCTATCCCCTGCCTAGGATGGAGGACTGTATTGATCAGGTAGGGTCTGCCAAGTATGTAAGTTTGATCTTTTGAAAGGATATTGGCAGGTTCCACTTTCTCAACAGGCATGTGAGATTGCTGCTTTTATAACACCATCTGGTTTGTTTTCATACACAGTGATGCCTTTTGGACTCCAGAATGCTCCCGCCACCTTTCTGAGGCTGATGAACCGTGTAGCCTCTGGCCTAGAAGGGTGTGCAGTGTATCTTGACGATGTGGTTGTCTATTCGGATTCCTGGGAGGAGCATGTCCGGAGAGTGCAAGCCTTGTTTGATCGCTGGTGTGGGCCAGGTTGACTGTAAACTTGGCAAAGTGTGAGTTTGCCAGAGCCACAGTCACCTACCTTGGTAAAGTGGTGAGTCAAGGTTTTGTCCGTCCCATGGAGGCTAAAATACAGGCCGTAAAGCTGTTTCCTCCTCCGACTACTAAAAAGGAGCTTATGCGCTTCCTTGGGATGGCCGGGTACTACCGCTCCTTCTGCAAAAACTTTTCTGTGGTAGTTGCCCCTCTGACCAACCTGTTGAAAGCCAAGGTTGAGTTTTTCTGGTCCCCACAATGTCAAGAGGCCTTTGATTTGGTTAAGGCATTGCTGTGTTCCACTCCGGTGTTGGCAGCACCAAATTTTAGTAAACCTTTTAAATTACAGGTGGATGCCAGTCAGATTGGGGCAGGTGCTGTACTTCTACAGGACGATGATGTTGAGTGCCCTGTAAGTTTCTTCTCCCAGAAATTTAATAAGTATCAATTTAATTATTTTGTAATGGAAAAAGTGGCTTTGGGCCTCATTTGGGCTTTACAGCACTTCGAGGTCTATGTAGGTTCCGGGTCGACTCAGTTGACTGTATTCACTGATCATAATCCACTGACCTTTTTGAAGTCTCTGCAGAATCCCAACCAGCGCCTTATGCATTGGGCTTTGTTTTTACAACCGTACACTCTTGACATAAGACATCAGTGGTAAAGATAACATTATTGCTGATGCTCTTTCCCGTGCTCCTTTAACCTAATGTGTTTCTCTGCTCCTTTTTGCCTCACTATTTGTCCTCCTGCTCTTAAACTGCTCCCCAGGTACCAGGGCTGCTGGGTGGAGGTACGGACAGCTGGTGGAAGGGTGCAGAAAGTACTGTATGCGCGGGTATTTTTTTGGTTGGGTCTTATGTACGTAGGCCTGTTTGGATGAGAGTAGTACCCTCATTTTAAGGAGGGGGGTGTCACAGCCCTCCCCTGCCTGTTGTGGGAGGCTCCCCATGGCAGGCAGGGGTGGGGCTGCTTGAGTGGTGGCACCTGTGCTGTTAAATTGTTTGTGCTGTGCTCATTCACTCTCTGCTCTCTCCGCACCAGGTAACCCATTTGGTTTGTCTTCAGTTCATTTTTTGTTACTTTTGGTTTTCACACACCAACACATTTGCACCTACATATTCATGCGCCTTCATGCACTGCATACACCACTGATTTTTACTTACATTTGCATGCCTTGTATTTGTTGCATTTTATTATTTTGTTAAATAAACTATTTTAATTGGCCTGAACCTTTTGAGTTATTTCCCCCTCCCTAGTTTGTTTGGGTTGTGACTTGCTGTTGAGCCAGGCTTGTTACATGTGGGGGCTCATCTAATTTAACTTAATATTTGGGTTAAATTTTGGTTAGTTTGTTTATTTTGTGGTTTTGCATTTGTAGTTTGACCTACTTTGTAATTAACTTTGTTTGCTGTAGTTTCAGTAGGTTACTTTGATAGCCAGTTTTGTATGGGGAAATTTGGTTTGGGCCAGTTGGGGTTGAGAGCAGTTAGCATTTTTCTTTTGTGCTACTTTGGTTAGAAGCTCACATCTGGGCCTAGTACTGGGTTTAGTCTGGTGGGAGTCCTCCCTCGCTCTGGGTGTAGAGAGTCCGTCTCAGATGTGCTGCTGTGGTCTGAAATGACGCATGTGCTGTGAAGGCAGGGCGGACCAATTTTTAGGGCAGACGGTTCGGTCTAACACCGGAACTCTGCTGAAGCAGATCTCTCGCATGAGTCACTGACCGCAAAACTGAGATTCACAACTACGAAACATTGAATGGACCAAGCTGTGACCCCCCCCCCCCCCCCCCCCCCCCCCCCCCGAGTCTGGTCTGCTTAAGGTTTCTTCCTCAAAAACACCAGAGGGAGTTTTTCCTTACCACCTGTATGCTGCATCAGGGGGGTTGATAAGTCTAGACCTTAGTCGTGTGAAGCACCGTGAGGCAGCATTGTTGTGATTTGGTGCTATACAAACAAAATAAACTTAAATGAATGATGAATTAGACTATGAACTTGTCATTCTTGAACACATAAAAAAAAAACAAAAGCAGCATAACAAAGGCAGAAATACTATTTTGATGAAGAATGGGAGGTGTTCATGGGAATAAAACATGTACATAATCTAGTGTCACCCTGCAAGAATTTATTGCAGAATTAGAATAACTGACAAGTCAGCAGACCACAGAAAAACTGCCATCTACTATTCAAATATTTTTAACGCTAAAATCCCACACATTCCTGTTTTTCCAAATGAAAGTACTTTATTGCCTTCTATGGATCACATCATCGTTGGGTTATGCAATGCTGGGCAAATATTGAAAAATGTCCTTTTGGACAATTGAAATCTGTGCTGGGCAGTTTTCATAACTGTTTAAGTGAAAAAGACCAAACAAAGTAAATGGCATTCATTTGAAGTCATGTTTTCTTGGTTACAAAGTCGAGTGACTTTCAACCACTTTCATAGATGAAAGTGGTTGTTAGTTTATTTAGCCAAACTAAACAGCAAATACAACTGTATTCCTACTACCCAAGTTAAGTTTCATATATGAGGATGAAGTGATTAACGTTAATGCACCATATCAGTAAAAAAAATAGCAACTTTGTTTGCCTATGAAACATCTCACACATGTGTCTGCCAGCTACTTGATTCTTTTGGAAAATTACAAACAGCTGGGGTTGAACCTACATTGTCACCTGCTTAATAGTCGCTTGATTGAGAGTAGCATCAACTCAGAACATGGCACCATTTTGGGTTCAACTGTGCTGAACTACTGAATGAACCTTTTGTTTTGTTTTTTTGTTTTTTTTTTGTTTTTTTATAATCCTTTAACACCTACAGCGACACATCCAGGGACAGGTACTATCAAAATAAATATAAAAATAGTTAAGCTATCAAATTTACAATTCATGATTATTTAATTTAAAGCCCGATTTATGCTTCTGCAGCTCTGTAACTCCGTGTCATGCAATGATGTGCATGACAGTTTTAAAGTTCTCCGTCGCTGGATTATGCTTTATGGATTAATTTCACTCAAACTTTTCTTTCTACAATCACCTCCAAATCAGAGGTAAGGTGTACAATTTCATTTTTTGTTGACTGTGCTGTAAATTTGGGAACTTTTCTGTCAAATGTATTGATCCCAAAATGTAATCAGCATGGGCACTGCAAAAACTATTAAAATATGATGGCAGATGAAGGAATGAAAGCAGAAAAGTGTCAAATCAGTCTTTTGTGGTGTCTGATTTAACAGGTGCACATCAGGCTGTAGGTCCGAGTCTGAGCACGGTGTGAGAAAAAGTAATCGGACATTTTTTTTAAATCACAGAAATGACTCCGGTCCCACTTTCCTCCAATTAGTGAGTGTCAGAGCTGAACTTTAATTTTGTACCTCTGTTACTTTGTACTTTGTTTAATGGAAATACACTGCGATCGGACGGGACATTTCATCTGATGTGAGCGAAAATCTGTTACACAAAATCTGATTTATATGGAAAACATACAAAAACATCCGGTTTAGCCTATGACTGTTCAGTCGAGTTTAAAAATAGTTAAGCTATCAAATTTACACTATGATTTATTTAGTTGCAATTTAATTCTTTCAAGGTACAAATTAGGTTAGTGTTTTTTTTTTTTTTTTTTTTTTCAAACATCTAAGGCGAATCCTGAATCAGGACCTCCGCCTCATTTAATAACCGGGTCCAAGTTTCCTCTGAAAAACTTTTTCTGCCAAACGTATTTGATCCATTATCAAAATGTAATCAGCGTGCACAATGCAAAAACTATTAAAATATGACAGCAGATGGAGTGAAAGAAGAAAAGTGTCAAATCACAGCCTTTTGCAGTGTCTGATTTGAGTTTGAGCACAATTTGAAAAAATAAACGGTCGGGCTTTTAATTGGGGAAATGACTCCGGTCCCACATGCGAGGGGCATTTAATAGAAACACACTGCAATCGGACGGGACACTTTATCCAATGTGAGCAAAAATCCGTGATACAAAATCAGTTTAACAGTGTTTATTACAAGGAAAACAATACAAAAACATTGACTTTTTTGCCCAGTGACTGCAAATATCTGGCAGAAAAGGAAAATTAAAGCAGTTATGGTGTAATAGGTAATTTAGCGTGATCCGTATGGACTGTCCCGCACGGTTCGGCACACATATAAATCACAGTTTATCAAGTGTGATTTTGTGTCAGTGACTTGTTTTTAAAATGATAATCACAGCGGAGGTTAAAGCAGCTGCGCATGCATATCATGCAGTGCAGCCAGTCTAGGGATGGGCATTGAGATTTTATCTAACTGTGCCATCATCGATTCCACTTATCGATCCGATTCCGTATTGATTCCCTTATAAATACCTATTGTGAATTTTTGTGTACTAAAAGTTGACTTTACAGGTTTTCTATGTCAACAACATTTTGAGTCTTAAACTAAATAAATATGAAATTGGTCACTGGATCCTTGATCTCTGGACATCAACAGAATGAAAAAAAGTTGTAGTTTGTCAAAAGCATTTCCTTTCAGATAATGACACAAATACCTCTAAGCTGAGCTTAAGCGGCTGCGCTGCGCATCAGCGTAATTCATAAAGAATGCAGAATGTCTCCTTTTGGGTGGGAAAAAAACATTTTTGTCTGTCATTTGTTGTCTGTGTTACAACATTTGGAAAGAGGTGTCATTTGATTTAAAACAGCGATTCACTTTAACGTTATTAATTCCGGCCAGACTCTAACTTGACTCGGCAGAGCAGCGTTTGGAGCTGGTCAAACGGAAGGGAGGACGATTCTTGTTTCTTGCCTGCACAAAGACAAAAGTCCCAGTTAGTGACTTTAATCAGCACAAAAGTGACTCACGATTGATGTCCTTAACTGCCTTTGAGAGGGGTTAAGAAGCAGATTTGCCACTTTTGAAAAGCAGCAAAGCAGAGAACCAACGAAGCGAGTCTGAGCACTGCTTCGTTGGTTCAAGCTTCAAAGCAGAGCGGTGCTGCAGAAGCCGTTGACTACAGACCCGCTGCAGGGTCTGCAATCAACGTACAGAAGTGATCATTTTCCCGACAAACACCCTCAAAACAGAGGCACTTAAGGACCGATAACATGCCCATATATAGAGGAGATTCAAGGGGTTCAACCGACCCCCCCCCCCCCCCCCCCCCCCCCCGAGAATTCTGATTTGATTTTTTTTTTTTTTTTTTCTGATCTGGATATCAACGTTATGTATTTTCTTTTCAATGATAATAAGTAACAGGCACTAACTGTTACACAGCTATTATCACACACCCTCAAGTTTCAATTTCCTCTGCCAGAGTAATCCCTTAAGTGATGAAAGGGGAAACTGCAAGATAAACTTCTCCCATGGGGGTTGAGAATTTTTGCTCCCTGGTCCCTATCCCCCTCTGATAAACAGATTAGTAGGCTTGTCAATACCCACGTAGACACACAATTACACTTGTCTGGTTTGTAAAAACATGTTTGTATGTATAAGCTGAGAAATAAAGGGAGCTTCTCCTTCCTGTTGCAAATACTGTAAAGGTGCAAATATTCGCGTGGGATTTATGTGAATTTCACGAGTTAAACAAGGTCGCCAAATTAAATACCGCTATTTTAATACATAACGTACATATCCGTACATATTCATAATGTAAACGTGAATATTAATACCGCTAAATACGAGGTCTTAGAAAACTATCCGACCTTTTTATTTTTTGCAAAAACTATATGGATTTGAATCATGTGCGCTTGCATCAGCCAAGCTTGAATCTTCATACGCAGGCGTGAGCAACCGACAGGCAGGTATAAAGTTTGCATTAATGTTATCTTGGTTCTTCCTGGGTGGTTCTTATGGCAACTGATCCAATCCCAAGCAAGGACTATTTGTATATAAAAATGTATTTCCTAAAATGATACATTTTGGGTTTCAAATGAAATTTATGTAGCTTTTTACCCCTCGAAATCCCTTCTGTCTGTTGCCCCTCGGCCCCCAAGGGCCCCTGCAGCCCACTGGACCCCCAACTCAAGGATTTGAACCCCCCTTTCACATTCCTATATACGGCCCTGTACATAAATGTAAAATTTCAACAGCAGAAAAAAAAACTAACATTATTTCAGGATTTGGGCTTACACCGTCCTCATGCAAAATTAACAAGGCTGGAAGCAGCATATGTATGGCATCCCTGGGACACCAAAGCGTACCGAACCACATTTGAGTTTAATCACTGTGCCTTTAAAAAGACAACACTAATCATTATGCTACATAACTGATTAATCTGTGCAAAAATCAAACTTAAAATTGACAAAATAGTGAAGGTGGGCTGGAGGCAGAGGTGGTGGCCAAGTGGTTAAGTGTACTTCTTTTCAGTGCGGAAGGTTCCCGGTTTAAAACCCACCACTTGTGCCAAGTTAACATGCAAATCCACCTTGGATCTGCTGTGGCAACCCTGAGTAAAAACAAGGGAGCAGCTGAAGGGATTTATTTTATTGAAAGCGACATGTCGCAGTCAAAAAAGAAATAAACAAACATGCTGCCCAGTAAATTCATCCAACGAGAATAACAAGAGCTGTAATCCAATTAAAAAACAGTTAATGAAAGAATGAGTTTATATTTAAACTGTCTCACGGTGCTAAAGTCAGACACGTTGTTGCACACAGATTAAAGCTGCTGTTTGTTGATCTTTGAACACAGCAGCAAACACATTTATATTGGATGAATATAGTGTTTAACATTTTAAACATTATGACATACATAACAAATGACAAAATACACTCAACAAAAATATAAATGCAACACTTTTGGTTTTGCTCCCATTTTGTATGAGATGAACTCAAAGATCTAAAACTTTTTCCACATACACAATATCACCATTTCCCTCAAATATTGTACACAAACCAGTCTAAATCTGTGATAGTGAGCACTTCTCCTTTGCTGAGATAATCCATCCCACCTCACAGGTGTGCCATATCAAGATGCTGATTAGACACCATGATTAGTGCACAGGTGTGCCTTAGACTGTCCACAATAAAAGGCCACTCTGAAAGGTGCAGTTTTGTCTTATGCAAGAACTGGGACATTTTCACCTTCCAAGAACTGTGTACAGATCCTTACAACATGGGGACGTGCATTATCCTGCTGCAACATGAGGTGATGTTCTTGGATGTATGACACAACAATGGGCCTCAGGATCTCGTCACGGTATCTCTGTGCATTCAAAATGCCATCAATAAAATGCACCTGTGTTCTTCGTCCATAACAGACACCTGCCCATACCATAACCCCACCGCCACCATGGGCCACTCGATCCACAACATTGACATCAGAAAACCGCTCACCCACACAACACCACACACGCTGTCTGCCATCTGCCCTGGACAGTGTGAACCAGGATTCATCCGTGAAGAGAACACCTCTCCAACGTGCCAAATGCCAGCGAATGTGAGCATTTGCCCACTCAAGTCGGTTACGACGACGAACTGGAGTCAGGTCGAGTCCCCGATGAGGATGACGAGCATGCAGATGAGCTTCCCTGAGATGGTTTCTGACAGTTTGTGCAGAAATTCTTTGGTTATGCAAACCGATTGTTTCAGCAGCTGTCCGAGTGGCTGGTCTCAGACGATCTTGGAGGTGAACATGCTGGATGTGGACGTCCTGGGCTGGTGTGGTTACACGTGGTCTGCGGGTGTGAGGCTGGTTGGATGTACTGCCAAATTCTCTGAAACGCCTTTGGAGATGGCTTATGGTAGAGAAATGAACATTTAATACACGAGCAACAGCTCTGGTTGACATTCCTGCTGTCAGCATGCCAATTGCACGCTCCCTCAAATCTTGCGACATCTGTGACATTGTGCTGTGTGATAAAACTGCACCTTTCAGAGTGGCCTTTTATTGTGGGCAGTCTAAGGCACACCTGTGCACTAATCATGGTGTCTAATCAGCATCTTGATATGGCACACCTGTGAGGTGGGATGGATTACCTCAGCAAAGGAGAAGTGCTCACTATCACAGATTTAGACTGGTTTGTGAACAATATTTGAGGGAAATGGTGATATTGTGTATGTGGAAAAAGTTTTAGATCTTTGAGTTCATCTCATACAAAATGGGAGCAAAACCAAAAGTGTTGCATTTATATTTTTGTTGAGTGTATAACAAAATAATGAAATATGAAGTGTGCATCATTTAAATTAAATTGGCTCAAGTTGTGGCTCTTAGAATACATAAAAAAATATATATATATAAATCTTGAATTATTTTTATTTTGCTTCACATTCCAGCCAATTCTGAACATGCAAAGAATAACTAGATGTAACTCCTATTTCATTTCAAAAGACCGGCACCCCTATAGCATCATGGATTTACTTTTGTTCATGTTGTCTTTTCAAATATAAAGTACATAATCTTAGACACACCTCGTTGCTTTTACGGCTATCTCGGGGTGCTGGGACTCAGTGCTCGGCCTTGGGACTCACATTTCCAATACCTAGTGTGTCCCAGGACTCAGTGGCCACAAATTCTAATGCAAACCCTGATTATTTGATTTCTTTTCTTTTTTTTAAGTAGTGGATTTAAGAAAGGAGCAGACTTTTTTCATATTAAGAAAAACTTAAAATCTGATTATTTTGTAGGTTTATAGACCAATGCCTGATCTAAAGATATTTTGATACAAGAATAATTTCACCCATGTTATTGTAAAAGCATGGGATAGTTTACCCCAAATAATTCAATTTTAGGTAATGGGTAATAACATGAGATACTTTTTTGTCTTTAATGCTGGCCACACTAGAGTAAATGATTTGATGTTTACAAGCTTTTCGGCATTTCTGCAAAGTCTTATCTTTATGAAACTTTGTTTTTGTCATCGTCCGTAATACTGACTGCCCACACTGGCGAAAACTAGTGGTGTAACGGGTCATAGCTGATCTCTACTGGCTCCCACAGTTCAGCACACATGCGAACCGCAGCTTAATTGTGATTTCATGTCATGCTGTGCTGACTTGTTTTAAGTGACAACTGTGTTCATTTTGATGCAGTAACAGTAAAATCAGTCTGAGTGGAGGTAAAAGCACTTGCATGACTTGCAGCCTGTTAAAACACCCTTGTGCTCTGCTTCCTGTAGCTCACCACACTTCTGGACCCAAACAACTGACAGAAAACGCTCAAAAACTAAAGCAGTCATCTCTTCCCTGTGCAGCGTTGAGCCTACTGAACAGAGCGGTGCGCTCCAAGTGCACAGCTGAGCTTGCCGAATGCCCTCAGCTTTGGAAAATAAGTATTCTGGATTTTTTTCCAGAGTCTGCTGCGTCACTGCTGATCCAATGAATTTGGACCAGAGGGTAGGACTAACAAAAGTACCCTGCAAGGGTTATAAATAAAACTGTTATCCTCTCTGTAGATGATGTCAACATCCTCATTTTAAAATGGACTTGAATGGGAACCTGCTTATTTTTGGAACCACCCTCAAGTGGCCACTCAAGGAACTGAAACTTTTTCCTTTCTTGGTGGTGGGCTACACACACATGCGAGGGCTGTCCATAAAGTATAGGTCCTTTTAATTTTTCAAAAACTATATGGATTTCATTCATATGTTTTTACGTCAGACATGCTTGAACCCTCGTGCGCATGCGTGAGTTTTTCCACGCCTGTCGGTGACGTCATTAGCCTGTGAGCACTCCTTGTGGGAGGAGTCGTCCAGCCCCTCGTCGGAATTCTTTTGTCTGAGAAGTTGCTGAGAGACTGGCGCTTTGTTTGATCAAAATTTTTTCTAAACCTGTGAGACACATCGAAGTGGACATGGTTCGAAAAATTAAGCTGGTTTTCAGTGAAAATTTTAACGGCTGATGAGAGATTTTGAGGTGACACTCGCTTTAAGGACTTCCCACAGTGCGAGACGTTTCAGAAGAAGTCGGTTTCAGCATTTTATCCGGATATTCCACTGTTAAAGGAGATTTTTTTTAATGAAAGACGTGCGGATGGGTCCGCGCGACGGCTCGTAGCCGCCGCGACGCTCCGCCACAGGAAAAACACCTCTGTTGGAAGCCTTAAGGACAAGTTGGAACATGTCCAGCTGTTAAACAATTTCTCATATACTCACTCCACTGAAAGCCATCAAAAGCCGCCTGGATTTTACAAATGGTTATCAACACGGAGGTGCTCACAGGCGAATGACGTCACCGACAGGCGTGGAAAAACTCACGCATGCGCACGAGGGTTCAAGCATGTCTGACATAAAAACATATGAATGAAATCCATATAGTTTTTGAAAAAAATAAAAAGGACCTATACTTTATGGACAGACCTCATATATACGCCTGCCCATTAATACAGGCCTGCCTCATTTAATTATCGGGTCAAAACTCCACCGGAAAAAAATAAACACCTGCCTTGTTTACAGGCCGGGTCACTTGCCGACGGACAATATACCAGTAATTTGACTGCTGAGGGAGCGACTGCTTCTACCAGTGATGTCACAAAAAGGAAATAGTTCCTACACTGTTGACATAAGCTGCAACCTGTTGCGTTTGCCGAAAAAATAGCAAGGTACGCACAGTTTAAAATTCATGTCATTAAATGAAGCAAAGGAAGCACAACATTCGGGCTGCAGCTATCGAATATTTTTGTAATTGAGTATTCTATTGATTGGTTAAATGTACTTTTGTATTTTTAAACAATATCAGTAGTGGCAGGGCTCTCCCTCAGCAATGGCACAATGTTGCTGTGTCATCATGCAGATTTTTATGTTTATTTTCCCTCTCTCTCGGTTTTCCCAGGTAATTAATTTTTTCTCACATTAAGAGTTTTGGAGCTTTGCCAAACCATAAGCCCAGGTGCTCTGTGAAATCTTCATTCTGCGGACAGGACATTCTTTTTGTTTTCTCTTATTGCACATTTCATTTGCACTTTTTATTACTGTGATTTATTCAGTGTTTAGTGTATATTTATACATGCTGTACAGAGTACAGCTCAAACTGAAGTCAACTGAATTCCTTGTTTTCTGTGGATACTTGGCGAATAACAAAGCCTTTGAAAAAACAGCTGTGGAGTGCTACGTTTCCACAACAGCTACACTGATAACTTAACTCTACAGCCTGTTGATAAACTCTTATCAAATCTAAATATAGGCTTTTTTTTTGAATAGTTAAATATGATTCATTTAAAGTGCACTTCCTTTCACTTCATCTGCGGAGGTGGAGAGCAGCCAGTGGAGCAAACAGTGTTTAAAAAAAAAAAAAGTATAAACACACTGCTTCACTTTAAATACATAAGTCCATTTCAGACAATCAGCACAGACCCTTTCTCATAAAAGGCTTTATTTTACTCATTGTCTGGTTTTGTAATCTTGTAGTGTTGCCTGCTACATTGATTAGCGCATACATTATGGGCATGCTCTACAGCCACCTTCTCGGTTTTTTGTGGGAGCGTTACAGCGCCAACCACAGGCCTGGCGTGTGTACTACAGCTTTAAACAAAGCGAAGCAAAGAATTCGCCTCACATTTTTTTGTAATCGAATTACTCGATTAATCGTTTCAGCCCTACACAACATTAGTAGATCTATTTCTTCAGCTTTGAAAAAACAATTGCCACAAAATATTACAGGTGAGCCCTGAAAATTTTGATTTGACAGTTCTTGGGGGCAAAGGCTATATAGACTACTGACGTGTAAATTAGGACTTAGTACACTCCTATTTGCGCCACCCTCATCTACACAAATTTAATGTATAATATTAAATGCAATATGGTTACCTGTGCTCTTCCTGGGTCAAATTCGAAAAGCCTTCTGATAAAATCAGATGTCACAGCTCAATATTGTATCCAAACTTGCAGTATTTTGAAGTTTCTTACCACATGAACTGCCCACACCGTCCCAAAAGGCAATATGCTGCCTCAGGTGGTGTAATTGCACGACACGGATGCATAATATACACCAGAGGGTGCAAATTACGCATCCGTATCGTGCAATATGCACCATCCGTGGTGTATATAGCCAGTCCACTTTTTTATGGGCCAGGAATAGTCAGTGCAGAAAATAATTTCTTCTTCCTCCACCAGCTGCTGCAGGGCAGTGATGAGGGTGGACAATTTGTGATAAGTTTTTGGATGCGACGCTTTAGATCCTTACTGCTGGTTCAGATTGGGTCAAATTTATACACACACCCACAACACGTGTGCGCCAGTTTCCTCCCACATCCTGACATGCAGGTTAGGTGAACTAGAAATTTACCCGTTTGTGTGCGTGTAGGTGTGAATGTTCGTCTATATGGCCCTGCGACAGACTGGCGTTACTTGGAGTAAGCAGTTAAAGATGAATGATTTTATATATGTATGTATGTGTATATATATGTATGTATGTATGTGTATATATATGTATGTATGTATGTGTATATATACACACACATATACGAGGGCTGTCAATAAAGTAACGGTCCTTTTTATTTTTTTCAAAACTATATGGATTTCATTCATATGTTTTTACGTCAGACATGCTTGAACCCTCGTGCGCATGCGTGAGTTTTTCCACGCCTGTCGGTGACGTCATTCGCCTGTGAGCACTCCTTGTGGGAGGAGTCGTCCAGCCCCTCGTCGGAATTCCTTTGTCTGAGAAGTTGCTGAGAGACTGGCGCGTTGTTTGATCAAAATTTTTTCTAAACCTGTGAGACACATCGAAGTGGACACGGTTCGAAAAATTAAGCTGGTTTTCAGTGAAAATTTTAACGGCTGATGAGAGATTTTGAGGTGATTCTGTCGCTTTAAGGACTTCCCACGGTGCGAGACGTCGCTCAGCGCTCCCAGGCGCCGTCGTCAGCCTGTTCAAGCTGAAAACCTCCACATTTCAGGCTCTATTGATCCAGGACGTCGTGATAGAACAGAGAAGTTTCAGAAGAAGTCGGTTTCAGTATTTTATCCGGATATTCCACTGTTAAAGGAGATTTTTTTAATGAAAGACGTGCGGACGGGTCCGCGCGTCGGGACGCAGCCGACGCGGTGCGGCGGCACAGGAAAAACACCTCCGTGTTGATAACCATTTGTAAAATCCAGGCAGCTTTTGACGGCTTTCAGTGGAGTGAGTATATGAGAAATTATTTAACAGCAGGACATGTTCCAACTTGTCCTTAAGGCTTTCAACAGAGGTGTTTTTCCTGTGGAAGAGCGTCGCGGCGGCTGCGAGCCGACGCGCGGACCCGTCCGCACGTCTTTCATTAAAAAAATCTCCTTAACAGTGGAATATCCGGATAAATGCTGAAACCGACTCCTTCTGAAACTTCTCTGTTCTCTCACGACGTCCTGGATCAATAGAGCCTGAAATGTGGAGGTTTTCAGCTTGAACAGGCTGACGACGGCGGCTGAGAGCGCTGAGCGACGTCTCGCACCGTGGGAAGTCCTTAAAGCAACAGAATCACCTCAAAATCTCTCATCAGCCGTTAAAATTTTCACTAAAAACCAGCTTAATTTTTCGAACCGTGTCCACTTCGATGTGTCTCACAGGTTTAGAAAAAATTTTGATCAAACAACGCGCCAGTCTCTCAGCAACTTCTCAGACAAAGGAATTTCGACGAGGGGCTGGACGACTCCTCCCACAAGGAGTGCTCACAGGCGAATGACGTCACCGACAGGCGTGGAAAAACTCACGCATGCGCACGAGGGTTCAAGCATGTCTGACGTAAAAACATATGAATAAAATCCATATAGTTTTTGAAAAAAATAAAAAGGACCGTTGCTTTATTGACAGACCTTGTGTGTGTGTGTATATATATATATATATATATACACACACATACATACACACACACACACAGTTTGAGTTTGTGTGGTTTATCTGTAACAATGGGGTCACTGAAACACTTTTCCCCCCAACAGATAGAGCAACACTACATGGTTTACTCACTGACAAAAACATTTCTTACTACAAGAGGTGGAGAAACCGACTGAAGATCACTAATTTTTCAACAGAAAGTCAACTTTAAACACTTTTATATATTTTTTAAAGAAGCCAGTTTGGATTGTTCGTCCTCGAACAGCCCCACAATGCATTGCTCGCGGTTATCCGTGAAAAGGTCAGTTCCCCGACACTGAACCGTTCCTACAAACCAGCACACAAGCACCAAACGGGCCTCGGTAAAGCCACTTAATCACAAACTAAGTAACTACTTAGCGTGCTTGTCCCCTCGCATCCGCCCCTCTGACACGTGCTAATGCTAAGGCTAGCTACAAAAAGAAGAAGCTACAATCCGTGAGGCTAACTGCCTCAACACGCCGCCGAGGTAAATTAGCTTCCAGCCTCGCAAAGCACTACGACAGCACCCGCCGTCTCAAACCACAAAATAGCCGCTAATATCATGGATATGTTGTCGGTACCGCCACTCAGGTCCATGTTGTGGGAGTGAATGAAAACAAATGAGGGTTTTTTTTGTTTTGTTTTTTTTTTTTTTTTAAAGCGTTACCTCACTCGAGTGCCGTGTGCAGCTCCTCTCCGCTCGGTACCAAAATGCTGCCGTGCCGCTTACGTCCGACGTACACAGATCAGGCATTCACCAACGGCTGCTACGAACATTCTGCACACTGCGGGCACAGATGCGCGCACTGTCTGCGCTATGTGCGCAGTGTGCTGAAAGCAGCTTCTTTGCGCCACATTGTGTCTGGTTTGTCACATGACCAGCTGTGTGTGAAGTGACGAGGTCTCAGCAGCAGGAAGAAAAACTTCCCCTTCACACAGAACACGGAAAAACCACCGTCAGAGCAGGATATATGCAGAACGTGGTAATAATAAACTACGTCAGCGTTTGGGGGCTTCATTTTTATGACGTTTTTAGTCTGTGTCAAACGATACACGCTCACCATCCACTTTATTAGGCACACCTATCTAGAGCCCGACTGATATGGATTTTTTGAGGCCGATGCCGATAACGATATTTGGATGAAAGAAAATGCGATAATCGATAAATTGGCTGATTTGCCGATAGCCGATAAATCAGCCGATATTATTTATTTATTTTTTTAAATGAATAAAATGTTCTTTTTTGACCCTTAACAAAAAGGTATGAGCTAAAAGCTGAAGCTTTGTCCTCATATTGATTAACTTTATAACAGAAGAATTTTCAAGTTCAAAAATTCAAGTTCAAGAATTAAACCTTTGTGAAATTAGCAAATACATATCCTAAAAAAGAGTTGTGAAATACATCTGATCTTGTACCTCTTGTTGCTGCAACTTACATATAGGTTCAGGATAAGGATATAGATCCTTATAAACTTACTTGTATGCTTTTGTCAGCCAATCAGTGCAGTGTGATGGTGAGCTACGGGGGCCGGTGATGAACATATTTAAGCAGGGGTGTAAGCAGCAGTCAGTTGAATGGAGTCAGAGCTCCATCTACTGGACAAACGGTGCATGGACATTTTACATTGCAGACACAAACATTATTTCAGTAACTGTTCTGTTTATGAGAAATTATCGGCGTTCTGTCCGCAAAATTTCAGCCAATAGTGAGTACTTTGAAAAGGGCTTATATCGGCCGATAATATCGGCCGGCCGATATATCGGTCAGGCTCTACACCTGTCACAGGGATCATTGGACTTTAACTGGTTTCATTCTTCACTGCATAGCTCTAATATGGTGGGGGAAACAATCAGAGATTGTGCTCCATATTTATATGCAGAGTCTGGATTCATCCAAGTGAATTCTTATGTTTGTCATACCCCCATCACACAGCCAGAATCAGGCAGAATGGCGTCAGAATGACAAATCGATCTGAAAAGTGTCGGGTTTCAGAAAAACGTTCTGACAGCCATCTGCGGAAGTCCACACAGTTGGTCAAAATCGTTGATACACATGTTCAAAACCCTCTGGGTGCCGTCAAAATCGGACACCTACCCGACAGCGGTCCATGTGCAATCTGAGGACCATCTGACTGCAATTTATGGATTCCGATGGTGGAAAAAACAGGATCCAAAATGATTTGAGCCCTCATATGCGCTCAAATCGTTTATATACATATATATGTAAATAAGCGGCAGCTGGCGATGCCAGGTGATGGTCTAGTGGTTAAGGTGTTGAGTCCAGAAGATCATGGGTTCAAATCCCTGCCGGACTGGAAATTCACCAAGGGCCCTTGGGCAAGGCTCCCTATTGCTCCCGGTGTGTAGTGAGCGCCTTGTATGGCAGCACCCTGACACTGGGGTGAATATGAGGCATAATTGTAAAGTGCTTTGAATGTCTGATGCAGATGGAAAAAAGCTATATAAATGCAGTCCATTTAACCTCGACATGGATGTGGCACGGAAAAGCATAGTGGTATAACCTGCATGTGCCACGTATAATAATGTCCACCCCCAGGAGCATGCAAAGGAACTCTTAAAATGTGTGTGGCACACTTCATCATGACAATAATTATGAATGTTTATTATGTTCAGTGAATGTGAACAGCAGCTATGAAACTGAAAGCACCGTGTGCTAATTGCGCACACTGCCACAAATCTGAACAGGCTGTTATATCCACAGCAGATCGTACAGTACAGATATTTGTCCATTTCTTCCCATGGGTGACTTAAATAATGTGAACTACTGTCTCCAACAGGAGCAGCTGTGCCTCTCCGTGGTGTGCAGTAACGCATCATTGCACGTGTCAGGCTCGTTGCTGAACAGATCTGACCGCAAAAATATATGATCAACTTCTAACTCTGTAGGAGATATGATATGGAACTGGTGTGCCAGGCCATGACAGCATTAATAAACATGAATCTCACCTCCAACAATGGCCCAGGAGTGTTTCACAGGGCGGACGTGGAGGCGGACCGCAGCCTGTGGTTAAAATCCTCGCACCCAGCTGCTGCGTGCTGGAATGAACCATGCAAAAATAAATCCCATGTGATAATCCAGCCATTGCGGTGTCCAAAATTGTGTTGTGCTCCTAAAGTGAGCAAAAAAGAAAAAATAAATTAAAGTTCGCTGGAAAAAGCTCAATCTGACGCATGGGACTGCTTGGCCCACTGCCAGCAAACTTTCAGCAAAGCTCTCCAGTGGCGCGCGCACACTTAGTGGCTCATGCATCGTTATGCACACACACACACACACACATGGCTGAGTGATAATTGCAGCCCCACGCATGTGCACGGGGTGGATCTGCACCACCCACACATGCGCACTGCGCACGTGTGTGAGGAACACAGCGCTCCCTCCCACTCCGGTCCGTATTTGCCATCCAGGCGTTTGGACATCGGGCAGTCTTCAGCACCTTTTATGGCCGCCTGACAGCAGTCTGTGTCATCTACCTGTTGTCTACATGCACTTTGGACGCCATTGTGCAGGTGTGGACGAGGGAATCTGAATGCGTTCTGACACTGCTGACCATGGCTTTTTTCCTCCCGACTGCGGCGGATTATGGGACTATTTGCTGTCGGGCTGGTTCCTGCACATCCTTGCTATATGTGACGGGGGCTTCAGAGTGTCTTCAGTGCTTGCTAGGACCAAGTGTTGGGTTCGAGTTGTAGTGGGGTGAGACTAACGCATGGGTTGAGTGCGCAGTGTCAGCACAAACCATTCGGAAAATGGGATGTCAGTGCTAGGTGGCAAGTATGCTGTGGCCGACGACGGCTGAAGTTTACCGAGTGCTAGGTGGCAAAAAAATATCTCCAAAATGCCATGTAAAATATGCATAATGTAAAATAAAATACATAAACCAAAATTATGGCAGTAAAATCCCTCATTAATGTCGATTTTTTTTTTTTTTTTTTTTTTGGGGGGTGGGGGCTAATTGTTCTGAAGGCTGCTTTGCAGTGAAACTTTTAGGCTACTGTCGCTTATGTGTGCAAGATGTTTCTAACAAAATAATAATAATAAAATGCCTGCCTCATCACTTTTTTATGACGTCAAGGATGATAAGCTATTTTGTTTTTATGGAGCTTAATCGTTCCTAAGGTTATATATGTATGTATATTTAGCTCGGGCTGTATGCTGTTCTATTGAAATCTGCTGGTTTGGTTTTGTCTCTGACTTTCTTTTGTCATCCAGCTGATAGCTATCATTGCCTGGAAAGGTGAGATTTATACACCAAGCTGACCTGAAATGAACCCATTGTACATTAAATTGACTTCATTGACAAGTCTGACCCCTTTGATAAGTGACCAAATTACATCAACTTGTACTGAGTTTGGCGATGTGTTCACTGACAAAACCTGCCCCGAGAGGTTATATGTCTGGATGACGGACCTCAAGAACACACACACACATATATGTATATATGTGTGTGTGTGTGTGTGTTATATAAACAATTAGAAGACTTTATTAATACCAAAGGAAAATAGAAACAACGACAGAAGTTAACATGAACAGCAGTTCATAAGAAAATTAAGATACAAGAAGAAAATGAAATATAAGCCTCTATTCTGCACATCCGGGCACAACGGCAGCTGGCATGAAAACAGTCAAACTGGGGTGGATTGTTTAAGTGGCGTCTGTTTGATGCTCTTTTCTTACATTGTAGCCAATGTTTCAATTCAACAGCAAATAACACTCGCAAATATACATGGGATCTCCAAGATGCCAGCTGTGTATTTTTACGCCAGCGAGGCACTTCAGTGACATTGCCGTGACCCAGAGAATATACAACTAGTAATATGGGGTAGCAGCTTAGCCGGAATTATTGAACCAAATAGTGTTGATAATATTGCACATACAATCAATATATTATACATTATGACAGTAGAAGACCTGTTTGAACAGCTGCATGCAAGTTGTTATTACTCATTTGAGTGGCATAAAAGGGAGTGCTGATGAGATAGAGTTTGAGGACTGTGAATGATTTTCTGTGACTTTCAGTGGAACGCTTAATGCTTGTTTATCTTTTGATTAAAATGCTTCTCTGTCCAACTACAACACTGTGAAGGGGTAGTGACACACTCACATGTGGCCAAAGTAGACCAGACCTATGCTGAATGAGGTGGAGGTGCATTTTCTGTTGCAGAACCCTCAAATAAGAGCTGCTGGGGGGGGGGGCTGTACAATGTTCATAGACTGTATATATGTAACGGAGGCCAGCAGGTGCCGCTGTGCATATGTAGTTAGTAAACCTCACTCCCAACAGTTCAAAAGGTTTCTCTGGCCACAAGGTGGGAGCCCTGGGTTTTAGCCTTCTGGTTAGAGAGTCCGACTCCCATGCCAAGGATCGTGAGTTCGCATTCTGAGGGGAGCAAATGGGCAGAGTCATAACAAGACAACGCAGATTGCACCCACTGCATATATACTGGAAAAAGCCTGCGTCATAGGCTTTATACAGAGACCCGGTGTCACAAACCGAACATTCCCCCTAAAAATCGCCCCGTCCCGCCTTCACTGCGCATGCGTCATTTCGGAGTGTCAGCAGCGATTCGCTGATTATCGCCTCATTTCTGTTTAAAACTGCCTCGTTTCTGCTTAAAACTGACTTCAGAATGATTTAAGGGGTTTTACTTTGTCATCTGATGGTTAATAATCACATTATTCCATTTGATCACTTTGGGTGTAGAGAGTCTCAGATGCACTGCTGTGGCGCTCTGATTGCTCCCCCATCTTTTATGATGAAATAATGCTAAATTTAGGTGGAAATGATTGCTGTACAAAAGCTTCAGATATCTGTTGCTGAGATAGATGATGACTGGAGTGCAATTTTAAGCAGAAGCGAGGCGCTAATCGGTGAATCGCTGCTGACGCTCCAAAGTGATGTTGCACAGTGAAGGCAGGGGGACTGTTTTTTTGGGGGGATGTTTGGAAAAGCCTATATGAAGCCCATCGCGGTCAGTGATGCATACGCATGCGCCATGAAGTCAGGGTGGACCAATTTTTTGGGGGGGGGACCGTTCGGTTGTTGACACCGGTTTGGATCTGTGCGCAATCATGCACGTGCACATGACCACCCACAGACAGATAAAATAGAAAAAATAAAAATAAAAGTTCTGAGAGACTTCGGACCACATCTTTTAGTTCCACTTGGGGTTTTATAGGTGCAGACTAAATTTGAACTCAATCAGATAAGATTTAGAGGTCCCCCAGAGTGACACATTTTCCTCTTCCTCCACTGGCAAGGCAACGTCACCCTAAAGGGAGAAGACTCTGCCATTATTTTTCTTTTACAGGTACATGTGATGGCTTCTAATAGCAAAAAGTAGTGGTCGATTGGTCACCCAGAGGAGAACATGACTGGAATTACTGGATTACTACATTGATTGTTTGGGGAAAACTGCTGCTTTGTGGGGGACCCCTAAACAATGTCCGATTACAGTAAAATGTGGCACAGATCTTTTACAGTTGTATGTAAAAGTTTTGGCACCCCTGATAATTTTCATGATTTTCCTTTATAAATCATTGGTTGTCTGGATCAGAAATTTAAGTTAAATATATCATATAGCAGATGAACACACTGATATTTTTGAGACGTGAAATGAAGTTTGTAGTATTTACAGAAACTGCAATAATTCTTTAAACAAAATTAGGCATGTGCACAAATTTGGGCACCCTTGTCATTTTATTGATTTGAATACATTTACCACTAATTGGAACACAAAATTAGTTTGGTAAGCTCATTGACCCTTGACCTCCTTACACAGGTGAATCCAGTCATGAGAAAAGGTATTTAAGGTGGCCATTTGCAACCATTTGCATTTGTGGCCTTTTCTAATGAGTGGCAACATGGGAGCCTCTAAACAACTCCCAAATGACCTGAAAACAAAGATTGTTCAACATCATGGTTTAGGGGAAGGATACAAAAAGCTATCTCAGACATTTCAGCAGTCAGTTCCACTGTGAGGAACATAGTGAGGAAATGGAAGCCCGCAGGCACAGTACTAGTTAAGGCCCGAAGTGGCAGGCCAAGAAAAATCTCAGATGAGCTGAAGTGAAGGATGGTGACAACAGTCATAGTCAACCCACAGACCTCCTCCAAAGACCTACAACATGATCTTGCTGCAGATAGTGTCGCTGTGCATCGTTCAACTATACAGCGCACTTTGCACAAGGAGATGCTGTATGATGCTGTAATGCAGAGGAAGCCTTTTCTGCGTACACGTCACAAACAGAGTTGCTTGAGGTATGCTAAAGCACATTTGGACAAGCCAGCTTCATTTTGGAATAAGGTGCTGTGGACTGATGAAACTAAAATAGAGTTATTTGGACATATGCATGGCTGAAAAAGAACACAGCATTCCAAGAAAAACACTTGCTACCTACAGTAAAATTTGGAGGTGGTTCCATCATGCTTTGGGGCTGTGTGGCCAGTGCAGGTACTGGGAATCTTGTTAAAGTTGAGGGTCACATGGATTCCAGTCAATATCAGCAGATTCTTGAGAACAATCTTCATGAATCAGTGACAAAGTTGAAGTTGCGCCGGGACTGGATCTCTCAACAAGACTACAACCCTAAACACTGCTCAACATCTACTAAGGCATTCATGCAGAGGAACAAGTACAACATTCTGGAATGGCCATCTCAGTCCCCAGACCTGAATATTATTGAAAATCTGTGGTATGATTTTAAGCGGGCTGTCCATGCTCGGTAACCAACAAACCTGACTGAACTGGAGATGCTTTGTAAAGAAGAATGGTCCAAAATACCTTCAACCAGAATCCAGACTCTCTTTGGAAGCTATAAGAACCATTTAGAGGCTGTTATTTCTGCAAAAGGAGGATCTACTAAATATTGATGTATTTTTTCTGTTGGGGTGCCCAAATTTATGCACCTGCCTAAATTTGTTTAAATAATTATTGCACACATTATGCACACATTATGTAAATCCTATAAACTTCATTTCACTTCTCAAATATCACTGTGTTTGTCTGCTATATGATATATTTAACTGAAATTGCTGATCCAGACAACCAATGATTTATAAAGGAAAATCATGAAAATTATCAGGGGTGCCCAAACTTTTGCATACAACTGTATTTTATTAGTGGAACAAGAACAACATATGGCCCAAAAGATTTTGTAACATTTGACATTTTGAACAGGTTTAGTCTATATAGATATTTTCCAACAGTGTGTTGGATTTTAGAATCAATTAAATGACTTGGGCTATTGTATTAATTTTTTTTTTTTTTTAGGAGATCAAGAATCTAGATTTAACACCCCAGCTCTGAATCGCATGTGCACCATAGTCTGCAGCCAACAAACCTCATCATCGTCTCAGAAGGATGGGAGCAGCTGTCTAATTCATGGCGGTGCTGAAATGACTATAAGTCATTTTTCTTGCAAAGTCAAGAGTGCACCCCTACATGATAAAACTTAAGGCAAAAAGAGATGATAATAAAATGAAGCCTATAGCATGACAAGACAGAAGAGAGATATTTTTTTAACACTTTATTTAAACACCTTGACACTTGCATGAATTTGATCCCTGCACTGGCATGCAATCTGGCCTGCCGATGAGTAAACCCATCATAAACTGTGTAAACTGGGCGCAGCTGCGTGCCAGTGCGCAAAGAAAATTTTGAAATGTTCAAAACTTCTGGCACACATTAATTTTGTGAACTAGTCATGAACATTGCGCAACCTATTCAAAAACACCATGTGTTACTGCATGTTCTGCATCTGAATTTGAAATTGAGATTATGATGAGATGTTCAATCAATCAATTTTATTTATATAGCACCAAATCACAACAAAAAGTTGCCCCAAGGCACTTTATATTGTAAGGCAAGGCCATACAATAATTACGTAAAAACCCCAGCGGTCAAAACGACCCCCTGTGAGCAAGCACTTGGCGACAGTGGGAAGGAAAAACTCCCTTTTAACAGGAAGAAACCTCCAGCAGAACCAGGCTCAGGGAGGGGCAGTCTTCTGATAGGACTGGTTGGGGCTGAGGGAGAGAACCAGGAAAAAGACATGCTGTGGAGGGGATCAGAGATCAATCACTAATGATTAAATGCAGAGTGGTGCATACAGAGCAAAAGAGAAAGAAACACTCAGTGCATCATGGGAACCCCCCAGCAGTCTAAGTCTATAGCAGCATAACTAAGGGATGGTTCAGGGTCACCTGATCCAGCCCTAACTATAAGCTTTAACAAAAAGGAAAGTTTTAAGCCTAATCTTAAAAGTAGAGAGGGTGTCTGTCTCCCTGATCTGAATTGGGAGCTGGTTCCACAGGAGAGGAGCCTGAAAGCTGAAGGCTCTGCCTCCCACTCTACTCTTACAAACCCTAGGAACTACAAGTAAGCCTGCAGTCTGAGAGCGAAGCGCTCTATTGGGGTGATATGGTACTATGAGGTCCCTAAGATAAGATGGGACCTGATTATTAAAAACCTTATAAGTAAGAAGAAGAATTTTAAATTCTATTCTAGAATTAACAGGAAGCCAATGAAGAGAGGCCAGTATGGGTGAGATATGCTCTCTCCTTCTAGTCCCCGTTAGTACTCTAGCTGCAGCATTCTGAATTAACTGAAGGCTTTTCAGGGAACTTTTACGACAACCTGATAATAATGAATTACAATAGTCCAGCCTAGAGGAAATAAATGCATGAATTAGTTTTTCAGCATCACTCTGAGACAAGACCTTTCTAATTTTAGAGATATTGCGTAAATGCAAAAAAGCAGTCCTACATATTTGTTTAATATGCGCATTGAATGACATATCCTGATCAAAAATGACTCCAAGATTTCTCACAGTATTACTAGAGGTCAGGGTAATGCCATCCAGAGTAAGGATCTGGTTAGACACCATGTTTCTAAGATTTGTGGGGCCAAGTACAATAACTTCAGTTTTATCTGAGTTTAAAAGCAGGAAATTAGAGGTCATCCATGTCTTTATGTCTGTAAGACAATCCTGCAGTTTAGCTAATTGGTGTGTGTCCTCTGGCTTCATGGATAGATAAAGCTGGGTATCATCTGCGTAACAATGAAAATTTAAGCAATGCCGTCTAATAATACTGCCTAAGGGAAGCATGTATAAAGTGAATAAAATTGGTCCTAGCACAGAACCTTGTGGAACTCCATAATTAACCTTAGTCTGTGAAGAAGATTCCCCATTTACATGAACAAATTGTAATCTATTAGATAAATATGATTCAAACCACCGCAGCGCAGTGCCTTTAATACCTATGGCATGCTCTAATCTCTGTAATAAAATTTTATGGTCAACAGTATCAAAAGCAGCACTGAGGTCTAACAGAACAAGCATAGAGATGAGTCCACTGTCTGAGGCCATAAGAAGATCATTTGTAACCTTCACTAATGCTGTTTCTGTACTATGATGAATTCTAAAACCTGACTGAAACTCTTCAAATAGACCATTCCTCTGCAGATGATCAGTTGGCTGTTTTACAACTACCCTTTCAAGAATTTTTGAGAGAAAAGGAAGGTTGGAGATTGGCCTATAATTAGCTAAGATAGCTGGGTCAAGTGATGGCTTTTTAAGTAATGGTTTAATTACTGCCACCTTAAAAGCCTGTGGTACATAGCCAACTAATAAAGATAGATTGATCATATTTAAGATCGAAGCATTAAATAATGGTAGGGCTTCCTTGAGCAGCCTGGTAGGAATGGGGTCTAATAGACATGTTGATGGTTTGGATGAAGTAACTAATGAAAATAACCCAGACAGAACAATCGGAGAGAAAGAGTCTAACCAAATACCGGCATCACTGAAAGCAGCCAAAGATAACGATACGTCTTTGGGATGGTTATGAGTAATTTTTTCTCTAATAGTTAAAATTTTATTAGCAAAGAAAGTCATGAAGTCATTACTAGTTAAAGTTAAAGGAATACTCGGCTCAATAGAGCTCTGACTCTTTGTCAGCCTGGCTACAGTGCTGAAAAGAAACCTGGGGTTGTTCTTATTTTCTTCAATTAGTGATGAGTAGTAAGATGTCCTAGCTTTACGGAGGGCTTTTTTATAGAGCAACAGACTCTTTTTCCAGGCTAAGTGAAGATCTTCTAAATTAGTGAGACACCATTTCCTCTCCAACTTACGGGTTATCTGCTTTAAGCTGCGAGTTTGTGAGTTATACCACGGAGTCAGGCACTTCTGATTTAAAGCTCTCTTTTTCAGAGGAGCTACAGCATCCAAAGTTGTCTTCAATGAGGATGTAAAACTACTGACGAGATACTCTATCTCACTTAGAGTTTAGGTAGCTACTCTGCACTGTGTTGGTATATGGCATTAGAGAACATAAAGAAGGAATCATATCCTTAAACCTAGCAAGCAACCTTGAGCAAAGCCAGTTGAGTCTAATAATAGATTAAATGCAGTGTTGAGGCTGTCATTCTCAGCATCTGTGTGGATGTTAAACTCGCCCACTATAATTATCTTATCTGAGCTAAGCACTAAGTCAGACAAAAGGTCTGAAAATTCACAGAGAAACTCATAGTAATGACCAGGTGGACGATAGATAATAACAAATAAAACTGGTTTTTGGGACTTCCAATTTGGATGGACAAGACTAACAGTCAAGCTTTCAAATGAATTAAAGCTCTGTCTGGGTTTTTGATTAATTAATAAGCTGGAATGGAAGATTGCTGCTAATCCTCCGCCTTGGCCCGTGCTACGAGCATTCTGGCAGTTAGTGTGACTCGGGGGTGTTGACTCATTTAAACTAACATATTCATCCTGCTGTAACCAGGTTTCTGTAAGGCAGAATAAATCAATATGTTGATCAATTATTATATCATTTACTAACAGGGACTTAGAAGAGAGAGACCTAATGTTTAATAGACCACATTTAACTGTTTTAGTCTGTGGTGCAGTTGAAGGTGCTATATTATTTTTTCTTTTTGAATTTTTATGCTTAAATAGATTTTTGCTGGTTATTGGTGGTCTGGGAGCAGGCACCGTCTCTACGGGGATGGGGTAATGAGGGGATGGCAGGGGGAGAGAAGCTGCAGAGAGGTGTGTAAGACTACAACTCTGCTTCCTGGTCCCAACCCTGGGTAGTCACGGTTTGGAGGATTTAAGAAAATTGGCCAGATTTCTAGAAATGAGAGCTGCTCCATCCAAAGTGGGATGGATGCCGTCTCTCCTAACAAGACCAGGTTTTCCCCAGAAGCTTTGGCAATTATCTATGAAGCCCACCTAACTTTTTGGACACCACTCAGACAGCCAGCAATTCAAGGAGAACATGCGGCTAAACATGTCACTCCCGGTCCGATTGGGGAGGGGCCCAGAGAAAACTACAGAGTCCGACATTGTTTTGCACAGTTACACACCGATTCAATGTTAATTTTAGTGACCTCCGATTGGCGTAACCGGGTGTCATTACTGCCGACGTGAATTACAATCTTACCAAATTTACGCTTAGCCTTAGCCAGCAGTTTCAAATTTCCTTCAATGTCGCCTGCTCTGGCCCCCGGAAGACAATTGACTATGGTTGCTGGTGTCGCTAACTTCACATTTCTCAAAACAGAGTCGCCAATAACCAGAGTTTGATCCTCGGCGGGTGTGTCGTCGAGTGGGGAAAAACGGTTAGAAATGTGAACGGGTTGGTGGTGTACACGGGGCTTCTGTTTAGGACTACACTTCCTCCTCACAGTCACCCAGTCGGCCTGCTTTCCCAGCTGCTCAGGATCTGCCAGAGGGAAACTAACGGCGGCTAAGCTACCTTGGTCCGCACCAACTACAGGGGCCTGGCTAGCTGTAGAATTTTCCACGGTGCGGAGCCAAGTCTCCAGTTCGCCCAGCCTGGCCTCCAAAGCTACGAATAAGCTACACTTATTACAAGTACCATTACTGCTAAAGGAGGCCGAGGAATAACTAAACATTTCACACCCAGAGCAGAAAAGTGCAGGAGAGACAGGAGAAGCCGCCATGCTAAACCGGCTAAGAGCTAGTAGCTGCGCTAAGCTAGCGGATTCCTAAAAACACACAAAGTGAATAATGTGTAAATAATTTAGAGGTGATTCAGCAGAGGGAGTACTTTAGTTAAGGCACGTGAAGATTACACTGTGAAACAAATCGTTATCTAGTTAACTAGATCAATCTAACTGCGCAGATTAAACAGCTAACAGATACAGCAAAACACCGCTGTGCTCCGGAACAGGAAGTGATACAATACCGCAGTGAGAGCCAACCACCAGTAGAGCTACATAGAGATGAGCCACATGTAGATGTTACATCTTTAATAATCATAACTTTACAAATACATTATCTAACCCATAAGAAGGAATGAAAATGCAACTGTTGTACCAATCTATTACAAAATAAATATTGTAAATAATTTACCTTTGAGACAAGATTCCAAATGCGTTCTCCACCGCACAATGCATACAAGACAACCTGCAGCTGTAGATAATTTCTCTGTCATTCTGGGAGCGATGAGGGAATGGTTTCATCAGCCAAGTTCTGAGAGCAAATGCATCATTGGCTACAAAATGATTATTTTATATAGCGTGGCATCAAGCAGGACAAAGCACAGCGTCCATCTGAACAAAGCGGGATGCATTGGCACGACGAATTGCACAGCAATGCGAGGATCAAATTTGCGCAAGTGTTAAGGTGCCTGAAAAACACAGACCCCCTGTGAAACTGGCACACAGCAGTGATCAAACAGGGAAGTGGCATACAACCCACCACAGTCAGATTATTAAGATACCCCAAGTTTCCTGAAAAAATATTTGGTTCATTGGAGGGGACTCTTGTGAGCCTTGTGACAAAAACCTCTAGAACCTCCCTGTAGAGGAATATTTGATGTTTGCCTCATATTGTCAGGGCAGAAAGTACTGAAAGTACCTGGCCAGGGTCATCCCCTACTAGCATTTGTCTTTGTTGATATAACACGTTGTATTTCTCCAAATTCACAACTAAACATCTGATCATGGCCTGGACTAGCCAAAGGCCATGTTTGTATTTTGATTATGTTTAAATTATGGAGAGGTCCTTAACACGACTCTCTGAGTGTGGAAAGCTAGAAGGCTCTCTAGGTATATTTGCATGCGGTACCTGTTGGGACTTCTCCAGGTGCACCTGTTTTCTGTTTCAACGAAACAGAAAACAGTCACCAATTTCAGATGTGTTTGACAACGATCAGATAGTAGCCTGATGAAGTCAGATGAGGGGGGCTACGCAGATTATGATGGTTCTATGGGGATATTTGTGCAGAATAGTGATTTCAAATGAGTCTGCGAAAGATCAGATAGCAGTCAAGTGAGGGGGGCTACACAGAACGTAACTAAGAGGTGGCCACATGAATACAGCAGTCTGAAATGAGGTTCACGCGAGGGGAATGTCTCAGGGTGACGTGAAAAATTCTTATGTCTGTTAATAAAGACCTGCCCGATGTAAGGTTCACACTAGGGGAACTTCTCAGGGTGAGATGAAAAATTCTTGCTTCTGTTATTCAAGACCTGCCCGATGAGTACAAACAAGTGGGGAGAGCTGGTTTCTGTTTTGCTTCTGGCACAGAACCGTTGGCGCCTATTACGAGTGAAATAAGATTATTCACTTGGTCTTTTAAACTGTGTGGTCACTGGTGAAATTTTAATGATAATAAAAGATTTCAGACAATGCTGTGAGACTTATTAAAGCGGCTTGTCCGTTGTTGTTGTTGAGTGTCTGACTAACAGTGAGAGTGTGTGTTTAGTGTGAACAGCAATGTTGAAACTATTAAAGATAGACAGAGAAGGAGAAATCCAGCAAGGAGGTAGATGGTTTTGTGGAAAATGTAAATACAGCAGCTGCAGAAAACAGAGAAAGGCAGATAGCCGACTAAGAGACATGAGAATGTTTTTGGACCCTCAGCTCCGGCGAGTTCAGCTGGCAGACTGGAAAGCTGGTAGTATGTGAGAGTGAATGTGCAATGAGAGGGTGTTGTTTGAGCGTGTGCGTATGTAATGAGGATTTTCAGGATTTTCCTTTTGACAGTATCCATAACTGTGTAGATAAACCTAACAAGCAGAGGTCTAGAGAAGAGAAAAGACAGTTAGAGAAAACAGACACATTCTGCTGGAAACTCTACACTGTAAAAGTGATAAGCTCAATTAGTTACTATAACTTGTTTCTATCATTTACTTCCAGTTAGCATAATGAGTTCCCATAACTTCATTCACCTTAATGTCATGAAGTATCTGCATTTCAACTCAAGGTTGTAGCCACTTCAGTGAAATGTAAGTTTAAATGTCAGTGTAAATGTGTCAGCATAACTTAGGGCCCCTTCACACACAGTGCAAATTTTTTCGAATCGCGCATTAAGTGCGCATGAAGTAGGAATTGTATCCAAACCGTGTAATTTCGTAGCTGCATCCAAAGCCTCGTACAGCTGTTGCTATAACTATTTGCGCACACAAGCACCTGAAAGACAAAGTGTGCGCTGTGCGAACCCATGCGCCCTCTCGTGTCAGGTGTCCAGGTGGCACGCACGAACATCTAATACCGCTTGCATGGCACTTAGAAAATGTGTGGCCAGTCGCACTCTTCACATGACAGCAGACTGCAGACAACCACTGTCATACTGGCAGAGAAATTTGTCAAGTTCCACACAACTGTGGCTTCGGTGTGTGCACTGAGACTGACAGGAGGTGTGGGTATGACAGAAGCAGCTGTGGTGATCTGTCATTATGGACATAACAGCTAGAAAACACCTACTGTGTTTGGACAGTCATGGACTAACAACTGTCTTCTGTGAGGCACGTGTGTCTGATTGCTGTATTTCCGTGGACATAAATAACATATATCGCGGTGCTGACAAGCTGCAACCAGCAAGCGTGCACATGGAGCGGACATTGACAGTCTGCCAGGTTGAAACGGACTATCAGATCAGAACATGCAGTGGACGTGTTCTGATCGTCACTCACATGAGCTTTGTTCCACATGATGCAGTGTCTGTGCTGTGGCGCGGCGTCCACAAGACGTGTATCAGGCAGGACACGCCCGCGGCCGACTGGATGCACCTGACCAGTAGATGTGGACATGATCAAAGCACACTGCTTCTTATTCATGTCATTTCATGACTGTATGTCTGTGACCATGCATGGGTCATCACCAGAGGAACAGACGGATCAAATTTGTATTACTCGCTTGATAAATGCGCTGTTTTTTATATGGTGTTGGATTTTTTTTTTTTTTTGTAATACTTCCATGTCCTTCCTGAAATGAGGCAGCTTCCCGCAGTTTTCAAAGAACAGCTCTGTAGCTCAGTGGTAAAGTCACTGACTAGGAATCAGAGCTTTTGAAAGGCACAAGTTCACATCTTGGGTGGTGTGTTTTTTTTCTTCATTTTTTAAAAATTATACCACATAAGTGGCGCGATGTGGTTCCACACATACCAGCTGGTTTTTATTTCTTCCACATAAGCCGCGCCATGTGCTGCACCTCGCACTGTTCCTGCTCATAAGACACCGGTGCGTGCACGAACTCTTGCACTGGGTTCGTGCATGTCTGCCCATCGGCGCAATGTTTCATTGTGCAGTAATTTTGAACTGTTTTGCGCTGTTACGCCGTAATCGACCAGATGTCAATCAAACTTTGCGCTATATGTGAAGGGGCCCTTAACAATGTGCATTTTCAAATGGTTGTCGAATCTTCTTGAAGTTGAATTCCTTATGTTTTAAGGCAGCAGTTGAACTGAAGTTTTAAGTTGAGTCAACCTGATAATTTGTACAGTGTAGAAGAGACGCGATTCCTGTGTCTGACTATGTCTGTGAATAAGGCAGATAAGAGACTCACCGGCAGGCAAGCAGAAAGAAAAACAAACCGTAACTCAAAGGTGAACCTAAGCCACAGACTACAGCCTAAAATGTGTATTTACGAAGGAGAGGATTACAGAATGCATCAGATCACGTCAAACATCTATTTGATTACATGATTTGGCTGTAATGACTGTATGGATTGAAGGTGAAGCTAAAGATGGTATCACTATATAAATGTGCTAGGCAATGCAATAACTTTTCACAAATTGTTCCCTGCATGCAGCAAAGAGTCACTCCCTACAGTTTAATCACTGGTTTACAACTCTATGGGACAACCACGCAGGCCTATCCGCAGATGGTAACAAGCTCTTTATCATTCACAGATTTCTGCAAAATGTAAGATTAACATTAGAAATACCTGTTTAATAGCTGTTAGAGCATCGAAGGAAAATCATGGAACACTGTTCAGAGTTAATGACCATGTATAAAGAGAAAACTTTTTCCACTCATAACTCTTCTAAAGAGATGAGTCTCACCAGGCACCAGCTTCTGTTAGATTCAAAAGATGTTAACCACTCTACAGATAACTGCAGTTGAAATTTAAGGGGGCCCTGTGGCAGAACCGATGTTGATAGGCTCTGAATTAGACATTTATTTCCTAATTACTAATAACAGTTCTATTAATCTGTTGTTATGTTAGTTGAATACAACCATTCATAGCTGGATTGTTTGCAATCCTGATGAAAAACCATGCTGGCTGTTCAAGTGTTCAAATGGTTACTTGATTTCTAAAACAACTCTAGCTTTTAACCCTCCAAATGAATTGGATCAAAATCATGTAACTGTGGCTGTTTTAACAGGTTCTGAACCTAAACTTCATAGAGTGGGCATGATGGTGTTACAGTGCCAGACTATGATCTACGGTGGGTGAGTCTCAAAATACAATTGTGACAGACGTTGCTGATCTGTACATGATTCACCCGATAGTGTTACCTCAAGGTGAGCTTATTTTACAACAACTACCTCCGGCAGTTCAGTTTTGGCCCTCTGTCTGGGGTCTGGGACCCATTTCATGCCACTGGATTAAAGATTTTCTCTTCAGCAGACCCCAGTATATCAAGATTGGCCACCACTCCTCCTCCATCGTCACTCTCAACATTTGTGTTCCTCAAAGCTGCATTCTCAGTCCAGTCTTATACTCTCGCTTCATACATGACTGTATTTCCTCACACAACTCCAACACCCTCATCAAATTTGCTGACGACAACCATAGGGAGACATATAACCAAAAATAATGAAACTGCCTACAGAGAGGAAGTCAAGATGCTGACAGTCTGGTGCAAGGACAGTGACCTCATCCTCAACACAAAGAAAACAAAAATCACAATATACTTCAGGAAGAACAACAAACACACCACACTGGGCTGTGTATCAATAGGAGGAGGTGGAGTGGGTCTGGAGTTTCTGGGAGTGCAGATCACTGGGGACCTGATCTGAAGCCTGAAAACCACCTGCATCATCAAGAAAACCCAGCAAAGACTGTTGTTCCTGAGGACCTCTAGACACAACAGACCCTGAGATGCTGAGAGGATTGGTGGCTTTCCCTTCCAAAAGATGAGCCACATCCACTTGAGGCACCTCCTCATATGGGCCACAGACATCAGACGGCATCCTTCAGACCATGGAAACCCCCTCTACACCTCCTTCCTCAGGTAGATCGAGAACTCCCAGCACACGCACAAACAGGTTACGAAAAAGCTTCTTCCCCAAAGCTGTGGGCAGACTGCAGAAAATCACAACACCAGCAACCAGTGCAATAAAGACTCTGTGCAATAACAAACTGTCATGTACATATCTTACTCTTCCATACATTTTGTACCATTGCATGCTGCAAACCCCACCCACACTAGCTAAACATGGTGGTGTCTGTTTGGCTGACGGACAATGATTTGAACGAGTTAATTGACGGTGCTAATTCTTCGAAAACATACACACACACACACAAACCAACTGAGAAGAATTTTGGACTCCTATGTAAAATTTGTGTTGGACGGTTGATGTGAAAGCAAAAGTGATGCACATCAAAATGTAAGTCCCTTTTCTGTTGTGTATAAATTAATATAATATCAAATGACAAGGATCTATTTTAGCGAGTATATAAAACAAATAATGAATGTTTTTACATTCTTTCAAAGGCTGAAAGCTGGAACGTACCATTCAATGAGACGAAGCCGAGTTGAATGGTACATTCCATCTTTCACCTCATGAAATATTCATACCCTTGAACTCATAATCATTCATTATTTGTATACTATTTTCTTTTAATGCTGCAAACTGGATTGCTCCAATGAGGTTTTGTTGTATAAAGAATCAAAATCAGAATCACTTTATTGTCATGATACAATGTATCATGACATTGCCCTTGACTTCTCCTTATTAAATATACAAAAATACAATATGCAAAAAAGTATCCACAATGTTAAATCTAAATACCTAGTGCAGTTGAAGTAGGCAGGTGTAATGTATAGTTTAGTCTTTAGTCTGTATGGTTCCATCCACAGCCCAATGTGTGTAGGCTGTGTGTGATATGTATCTGAGCAGGGGTGTGTGTATCTGAGCAGTTCATGCTGGAGGTTGTTTGTTAATCAGGATTTTTGTGTGGTACAGGCTGGGTAAAGAGGGTGAGGTTCCTGATGCTGAAAAACACACTGGGCAATCACAAAGCCTAAAGATGAAGAGAACTCATGGTTTCAGTTCAGATAGTTGGGTGAATTATTTTTGAATGAATGTGGTGTTTTGTCATCACAATCTTGAATTCAACCCACAAACAAATTGTCTCCACAATTTTTTTCTTTCGAAACCCCAAGAGAAGTGTTCTATGCCAATCTTCATCACCAACTTGCACATGATTTTGTGAAGAATTATATTCACATGTTCATTTTTATGTACATTTTGTTAGTATTAGATCACCTTTTGACTTAAGAAGTGTCTTCTTTTCTTTAGCACAGATTTAACAGGTCAGGTCTGGGCATGTGTCCGTGCCACACCTTGCTGCGTCCACAACACTACAGAACCACTTTTGGACCAGGATGGCAGATACAGTTGTATGCAAAAGTTTGGGCACCCCTGATAATTTTCATGATTTTCCTTTATAAATATTTGAGAGGTGAAATGAAGTTTCTAGTATTTACAGAAAGTGTGCAATAATTCTTTAAACAAAATTAGGCAGGTGCATAAATTTGGGCACCCTCGTCATTTTATTGATTTGAATACATTTAGCACTAATTAATGGAACACAAAATTAGTTTGTAAGCTCATTGACCCTTGACCTCCTTACACAGGTGAATCTAATCCAATCTCCTGGGCTGTCTGGGGTCAGCCCTTAAGGCGGGGGGCGGGGGGGGGCACTGTTTGCTGTACTGTTTGCTTTGGGTTGATTATTTTGTTTTGTTTTGTCTTTTGCTGGGGTTTTTCCTGCTTGGGTCTGTCTGTCGCTTTCTCTATTGTCTGTCTCTGTCTACTGGTGGTGGGCGTTTCCTTCTCCCTGGCCACACCCTCTTTCTGGGGCGTTCCACACACGCCTGCTCTCAATCTGCACCTCATCACCTGGGTGTATATAAGCTCTTCAGTTTGCCTCATTTCTTCACCAGATTGATGCGCCTAGTGCCTTCTCTCCAGCTCTGTTGTATATTCTCGACCTGCTAGCCTCAAGTGTGTTCAACTACTGGCCTGTATCCTAGACCACGCCTTCTGCCTCATGATTCTGTTTGTGTTACTCTTGTTGGACTGCTTTACCGGACCCCGTTTACTATTCTAGTAAACTGCTTTTACCTACAGAGCCAGTTGTTTGAGTCCTGCATTTGCGTCCAGCTGAATCCGTCGTCCAGACCTGACAGATCAATCTGGCCAACAATGGACGCAGCGGACTGGATGCCTTTTCAGCTTGCGGTACACCACCATAATAAGCAGCTTGTCCAGCAAAGGGATTGGCTCACCGCTCTCAGCGCTGGTCTCGGTGAGCTAACTCAGCGACAGGACGCTTTTATGTCCTCCGTGAGCTCTCAGCTAAACCTCCTCCTATTGAAGTTTGAAACTCAGACCAGCCCGGACCCAGCAAAGGGTAACACCAGCTCCCCGGCGTCACGTCTGCCCGCCGCCATCTCGACCTCTGCACCAGAAGCGCCCATCTGTACTCAGCTTTCCCGCCCTGAACAATTCTCCGGAGAGACAGGTGACGTAATGCCTTTCATCACGCAGTGTGAGTTACATTTTGAACTTATGCCCAGTATGTTTCCGTCCAATTGGACGAAGATAGCATACATAATCTCTCATCTGTCGGGCTGGGCTGCGGCGTGGGTTACTGCGGAGTGGAGCCGTCATTCGCCATCTTGCTTCTCCCTTAGTGCATTCACCACAGCACTCCTGCAGGTATTTCAGCACACTTCACCAGGGCACGAGGCGGTGCGCTCTCTATTGAGGCTCAAGCAGGGAACTCGCAGAGTGGCTGATTACACTGTGGATTTCCAGATCCTGGCCACCAAGAGTGAGTGGAACTCAGCCGCCCTTCTAGATGTGTTTTTTCAGGGACTGGCAGCCGAGATTCGAGACCAGCTTATCGCCGCCAAGTTGCCCAAGGATTTGGACGAGTTGATCGCCCTGGCAATCCAGATCGACTGACGCCTGGCAGAACGTCCTCATCACAAGCCACATCACCTGCCCCGGCGTGCCTTCATCTCGCACCCAAGTTCCACACCGGGTCAGCACTCTGACGCCACCTCCACTCATCACAGGACCGACGAACCAATGCAGCTTGACTGCATGCATCTGACCCAGGAGGAACAACAGCGGAGACGAAACGACGGACTCTGTTTTTATTGTGGCCAATCCGGTCACCTAATTGCATGTTGTCCAATCAGGGGTGCTTCGGCTAAGCCTCAAGCCTCAGTGCGGGTGAGTCACAGCTCTATTTTTGCTTCAAGCTCTCAGAATGTAATCCCTGCTAAATTGCAATCTGATCAAGACACTAAGATGGTGCAAGCATTCGTGGATTCTGGATCTGATGCTAATCTGATGTTACTTTCTCTCGCCAGATCCCTGCACCTTAAATTATTTTGCCTATCGCGACCTCTGGTGGTCAGGGCGGTGGATGGACATGAGCTTGGCCAGATCTCTTGTCGTACTCTGTCAGTCTGTCTAACAGTCAATAAGAACCATGTAGAAACAATCAGCTTTCTCGTATTGGATAATATGACTCACTCTGTTATACTAGGGCACCCCTGGCTGCAACAGCACAGCCCCAATTTCGATTGGGTTAATGGTACGATTGTTGAATGGGGACCCTCTTGTCCTGGAAAGTGTTTAACCAGCCACAAGCCACAGCCTGCACCCGTTCAGTCGGACCTAGCCGGGGTCCCACCTTGTTATCACGATTTAGCACCTGTGTTTAGTAAAGCGAAAGCTAAGTCACTCCCACCTCATCATGCGTATGATTGCACCATTGATTTATCTGGGGCTAGTCCGCCTCAAGGGAAGTTGTACTCTGTCCGCACCTGAATGCACCACCATGCAGGAGTACATACAGGAATCGTTGAACGCAGGCTTAGTTCGGCCCTCATCATCACCAGCAGGGGCGGGGTTTTTCTTTGTGGCGAAAAAGGATAAAACACTTCAGCCCTGTATTGACTATCGTGGTTTAAATGACGTAACTGTAAAGAACTGTTACCCATTACCATTGATGTCTTCTGCTTTCGAATCATTAGAGGGAGCCAAAATATTCACTAAATTGGACCTCTGTGATGCATACCATTTGGTTCGGATCAGACAGGGCGACGAATGGAAGATGGCGTTTAACACTCCGTCTGGGCACTACGAATATCTGGTAATGCCGTTTGGGCTCACTAATATGCCAGCCATCTTCCAAAACCTTGTTAATGATGTGCTATGGGAATTTTTGAATAAGTTTGTACTATTTGTGTACTTAGATGATACTTAGATTTTTTTTTTTCTCCTGACCTTGAGACTCATACCAAACGTACGGGCTGTATTACAAGCCCTTTTGCAGAATGAGCTGTATGTCAAGGCTGAGAATTGCGATTTCCATAAGTCTACGTGACCTTTCTGGGTTTCATCATCAGAGGGAAAGATTCAAATGGAACCCGATAAAGTGGCTGCGGTACGGGATTGGCCAGTGCCCGGAAGCCGTAAGGACATCCAGAGATTTCTGGGATTTGCAAATTTCTATTGGAAATTTATTCGAAATTTCAGTTCTGTAGCCACTCCGCTGTACAATGTGACCTCGTCACTATGGGCGTTCAAGTGGACTCCGGAATGTGATGAGGCTTTTAGGGTCCTAAAGCAACGGTTCACTACCGCCCCCATGCTACTCCTCCCTGAACCCCCCACACCAGTTTGTGGCTGAGGTCGATGCATCGGATATTGGTCTGGAAGCAATCCTTTCACAGATGTGTCCTACAGACAGATGATTACACCCTTGTGCCTTTCTATCTCCCAAGTTGTCTGCCTCGGAACGTAATTATTGCATCGGTGACCGGGAACTGCTTGCGGTCAAAGTGGCCTTGGAGGAGTGGGGACACTGGCTAGAGGGGGCACAGATGCCATTTATCGTTTATATCGATCAACAAGAATTTGGCTTATTTGCGTTCTGCCAAGCGATTGAATGCCCGTCAGGCCCGTTGGGCAATATTCTTCAGCAGGTTTGATTTCATTATCACTTATCATCCTGGGTCGAAAAACGGCAAACCCGATGTGTTGTCAAGACAATATGATGACCCCAATACACTTGCAGACCCGGGAAATATTCTACCATCCACTTGTTTAGTTTCTGCGGTCACTTGGGAAATTGAATCTCGTGTGCGGGCCACACTAGAAAATGAAACCATACCTACCAATTGTCCAGCTGATAGGTTATTTGTTCCAGCCCTCCTTAGGGGGTAAGTTATCGAGTGGGGCCACTGTAGTCGTTTCTCGTGTCATCCAGGTATTAAGAAGACAATATTTGTTTTGCAACAGCGGTTCTGGTGGCCTTGTATGGTGAAAGATATAACTGAATTTGTCAATGCCTGTCAGACTTGTGCCATGCACAAGTCCTCCACTCGTTCTCCCGCCGGATTGTTACTGCCTTTATCAATCCCTAGACGGCCATGGACACATATTTCCCTGGACTTTGTCACTGGACTGCCTCCCTCAAGAGGACACACAGTAATCCTTACTGTTGTTGATAGACTGTCCAAGATGTGTCACTTTGTGCCATTACCTAAGTTGCCTACTGCCAAGGAATTGGCTGAACTGATGCTTAGTCATGTTTTTCATATTCATAGATTTCCACAGGACATTGTCTCTGACCTGGGTCTGCAGTACATCTCGGGGTTTTGGAGGGAACTCTGCCATCTCCTTGGGGCCACCTCCAGTCTCACATCCGGTTACCATCCCCAGGCCAACGGTCAGACAGAACATTTTAATCAGGAGCTGGAAAAAGGTTTGCGTATTTTGTGCTCACAACACCCGTCTACCTGGTCCTCACAATTAGCTTGGATTGAATTAGCACACAATAGTTTACCGTCAGCTTCTTCTGGGTATTCGCCTTTTTATGTGGTTTTTGGTCATCAACCTTCTTTGTTTACCCCTGCAGTTCTGTGATCTCCGGTCCTATCTGCCTTCAGTTTGATCATTAGGTGCCAACGGACCTGGGAGTGGGCTTGGCGGGCGCTCGCCTGATCTTTGGCTCTTTATAAAGCCGCGGTGGATGGTCGGCAAACGGTCGCTCCGGCCTATACTATTCGTCAGAAAGTGTGGTTGTCGATGCATCACCTCCTGCTCCATGGGATTCCTCGTAAATTGGCTCCCAGGTTCGTTGGTCCCTTCCCCGTAGCTAAAGTCATCAATCCTGTTTCAGTTCGGCTCTGGTTACCTGCTTCAATGCGCATTCACCCCACGCTTCATGTTAGCCATATTAAGCGGTATCGGTCCAGTCTGCTGTGCCTTCCGGCTTTCCCCCCTCCTGCCACCCGGTGCGTGGATGGAGGTCTGGTTTTTACGGTTTGCCGGCTGCTTGCTTCACGCGGCCAGGGCCGTGGCTTCCAATATTTGGTGGACTAGGAGAGTTGCAGTCCTGGGTTCCCTCCCGTTTTGTGTTGGACCCTGATCTTGTTCATGCCTTTCATGTGGCTAATCCTGCAGCTCCTGGGCCGTCTGGGGTCGGCCCTTAAGGGGGGGATACTGTCAGGCTTTGGGTTCTGTTTGCTGTTTTCCTGGTTTTGGTTTGATTGTTTTGTTTTGTCTCTTGCTGGGGTTTTTCCTGCTTGGGTCTGTCTGTCACTTTCTCTATTGTCTGTCTCTGTCTGCTGGTGGTGGGCATTTCCTTCTCCCTGGCCACACCCTCTTTCTGGGGTGTTCCACAAACACCTGCTCTCAATCTGCACCTCATGACCTGGGTGTATATAAGCTCTTCAGTTTGCCTCATTTTTTCACCAGATTGATGCGCCTAGTGCCTTCTCTCCAGCTCTGTTGTGTATTCTCGACCTGCTAGCCTCAAGTGTGTTCAACTACTGGCCTGTATCCTAGACCACACCTTCTACCTGATGATTCTGTTTGTGTTACTCTTGTTGGACTGCTTTACTGTGTACCAGACCCTGCTTACTCTTCTAGTAAACTGCTTTTACCTACAGAGCCAGTTGTTTGAGTCCTGCATTTGCATCCAGCCAAATCCGTCATCCAGACCTGACAAGAAAGGTTATTTAAGGTGGCCATTTGCAAATGTTTCCCCTCTTTGCATCTCTTCTAATGCGTGGCAACAACTCTCAAATGACCTGAAAAACAAAGATTCTTCAACATCATGGTTTAGGGGAAGGATACAAAAAGCTATTTCAGAGATTTCAGCTGTCAGTTTCCACTATGAGGAACATAGTGCAGAAATGGAAGACTGCAGGCACAATACTAGTTAAGTGGCAGGCCAAGAAAAATCTCAGATAAGCTGAAGTGAAGGATGGCTAGAACAGTCATAGTCAACCCACAGATCTGCTCCCAAGACCTACAACATGATCATGCTGCAGATAGTGTCACTGTGCATCGATCAACTGTACAGCGCACTTTGCACAAAGAGATGCTGTATGATGCTGTAATGCAGAGGAAGCCTTTTCTGTGCACACACCACAAAGTCGCTTGAGGTATGCTAAGCACATTTGGAAAGCCGGCTTCATTTTAGAATAAGGTGCTGTGGACAGATGAAACCAAAATTGAGTTATTTGGGGTGGTATGCATGGCTGATACAAAAGAACACAGCATTCCAAGAAAAAAATGCTTGCTACCTGCAGTAAAATTTGGAGGTGGTTCCATCATGCTGTGTGGCCAGTGCAGGTACTGGGAATCTTGTTAAAGTTGAGGGTCACATAGATTCCAGTCAATATCAGCAGATTGTTGAGAACAATTGTTCATGAATCAGTGACAAAGGTGAAGTTGCGCCAGGGCTGGATCTTTCAACAAGACAATGACCCTAAACACTGCTCAAAATCTACTAAGGCATTCATGCAGAGGAACAAGTACAACATTCTGGAATGGCCATCTCAGTCCCCAGACCTGAATATTATTGAAAATCTGTGGTGTGATTTTAAGGGCTGTCCATGCTCGGAAACCAACAGACCTGAGATGTTTTGTAAAGAAGAATGGTCCAAAATACCTTCAACCAGAATCCAGACTCTTATTGGAAGTTATAGGAAGCATTTCTTTCTGTTGGGGTGCCCAAATTTATGCACCTGCCTTATTTTGTTTAAATAATTATTGCACACTTTCTGTAAATCCCATAACCTTAATTTCACTTCTCAAATATCAGTGTTTGTCTGCTATATGATATATTTAACTGAAACTGCTGATCCAAACAACCAATGATTTATAAAGGAAAATAATGGAAATCATCAGGGGTGCCCAAACTATTGCATACAACTGTACCTAGACAGACAACCCATCTATCCCCACCTCTTAAAAGTAACCACCTATCTGCCACAGCCAGTTGAAATGCCATTCTCTCTATGCTGACATTGACTGGTTTGGAGACGTGCATGCATCTGATGTAGGGTTGCTGTCAATTTGGCAGGTAACTACCATTAGTATTATGCATCTTTTCAAGTTGACTTTTATTCTTGGTCTGTCCAAATTGCAATTAAAAACTTTTTTTTCTCTTTCTCTCCTCATATGCTCCTGTGGCTTGTCATGTTATAACAGATTTAAATGGGTGTTTCATCCTGGGGATGGCAAGATGGAGCCGTTGTGTGTGGCTGCTCGTCTGTTGCTCTCCAGCATGTTTGTTATTTTATTGTTTTTAACTTATGTGATTTATGAAACTGAGTGTCTGCTGGTGTATGGTCACCAAACGTTGATGCATCTCCAATCCTCGGTCCAGGTTGCGGTGCTGTCGTCAGCAGGTAGCCAGAAGTTTCTGCTCCCATTCTTATCGGAGGTTCCGGGTTTTCTGTGCCGGGGTCCTGCACTGCCTTTGGGCCGAAAGCACAGTCGCCGCCGCAGGAGACAAAGTGGCCGGCTGGTGAAGCTGAAGTTTTGTTTGGCTTGTTTGGCATCTGGACGATCCGTGCGCAGAATTCTGGTGGGATCTGTGCTGTCCTGGCGCCTTGTGGATCCGGTCGAAGCCTGCATGGTGCCTGTGGTTGGCTTCGAGGACTGTCGGCATGGCTGTCCGCATCTTCCCCAGATTGATTTACGTCAGCGGCGCTCTTGGAATCTGGGTCTGCTTTGCCAGGTTCCTCAGCTCGTTGACATCAATGCTTCAATTCCAGTCCCAGCTTAAGCCAGGGTTGGCCTGGTAAATGCCAGATCACTGGCAAACAAAACTTTTATTCTTTTGGACTTTTTTAGCTCCTGTGATCTGGATTTTTTATGTTTAACTGAGACGTGGCTAAGCACTGGGGATTGTGGTGCTCTCGTTGAGCTTTTACCAGTGGATTGTTGCTATTTTAACCTCCCCGGATTTCTGGGAGAGGTGGAGGCACAGCGGCTGTGTTTAAAAAGGTTTATGAATGCAAGCAGTGTTTGTTACAGTCCTCCTTTCCCAGGATTGAATGTATTTCATTTGAGCTGGGTCAGACTAATCCTGTTCTCTGTGCTCTTGTCTATCATCCTCCCAAGTATAATCAGAATTTTCTTAATGACTTTTTGGTCTTTTAGCTGAGGTCATGCCTAATTATGATCACGTTTTAATTTTTGGAGATTTTAATATTCACTTATGTTGTCCTGATAGGGCACAGGTAAGAGACTTTTTAAGTCTTGTTGATTCTTTTAATTTGGTTCAGTCTGTAATTGGTTCCTCACGTGATTGTGGCCACACGCTGGATCTGGGCCTTTCCTGTGGTCTGTTGGTAACTGATCTGGAAATTTGTGATCGTGGACTCTTGGATCACTTTCCTTTTTTATTTTCTATTGATTTGGTACAGGCTGCAGTGCAGCCCTGTGCCCGTGCTTGGCGTCGTCGGGTTATGAACTCCTCTATTGCTGCTCAGTTTTCTGCTGCCTTTCAGCACTTATGCACTGCTTTTGAAGTTTCCACATGTTTTGGCCATCCTGACAAAACATACTGTTTCACTTTCGCCAGTATTGAAACTTTTTCAGTTTCACATGCAGTCTGCTTTGCTGTGATAGGCAGACTATCCAGGGATGAAACTAGACTAGGATTTGGACCTTGGAAAACCATCATCTGCAGTTGGCAATCTGGATAATGCATCTACATTTCCATGTTGTTCTGATGGTTTGTACTGGATCTGATAAGAGTAGGCAGCTAAATTGAATGACCATCTTTGCATCCTAGCTGCTGCTAACAGAGTAACTCCTGTTTTTGGATCTAAGATTTTCAGTAATGGTTTGTGATCAAAGTAAACTTGTGTTGGAACAAGTATTCATTAAATTTCATTACCCCAAAAACTAGACCTAATGCTTCTTTTTCAATCTGCGAGTAAATTTTCTCTGCTTACGTGAAGCAAAAGCAATTGGTTTCTCCCCTCCGTCTGGCATTTGGTGAGAAATTGCTGCACCAACCCCTATGGGTGATGCATCACAAGCCAATGTGACTGGTAGCTCTGAGTTGAAATGTACAAAGACTTTATTTGAAATTAGCTCTTTCTTTGCTTCCTCAAAAGCCTTGTTACACAAGTCTGACCACTCCCATTTGACATCTTTACATAGCAACTCTGTCATGGGTGCTATCACGGTACACAAGTTTGGTATGAAATTCCTTTAATAACTTAATGAGAGGAAGGCTCTCAACTCAGTCATGTTACTTGGGGTCGCGGCCTTGGAAATAGCCTCACACGTCCCTCTGCATTAATCACGTGTCCAAATACGACACACTATGCTGGAAGAAAGTGCATTTGTTCATGTTCACTCAAAGGTTGTGACTTTGTCACCTTTTTAACACTTCTTCCAAAGTTCTCATGTGCTGCTCGTGGTTCCAGCCTTTAATCAGTGTGTCATCTAGGTAACATATCAATCCGTCTAAAGCTTGCAAAACTTGATCTATTAGTTTTTTGAAAAATGGTAGGTGCGCTAGCTTCCCTTATGCCATGGCATAAGGTTTGTTCAGTTTGTATAAGCCCTTATCTGTGTTAATAGTTAAATATTGTTTTGACTCTTCGAGGTCCACCTGCTGATATGCTTGTGACAAATCAAGTTTGGAGAATTTGCCAACTTTGTGAATAAATCTTGTGATTTTAGAATGGGGTACTGATCTACGTCCAACCAAGGGTTTATTGATTTTTGTAGTCACCACATATACTTACAGAATTGTCCATTTTCGGTATGTTTACGGTGGGTGAAGCCCACTCACTGTAGTTCACTTGTGTTAGAATCCCTTCTGATTCCATTTTGTTCATCTGCTTTTACATTGAATCTTTAAGTGCATAAGGCACGGGTCATGGCTTACAAAACTTTGGAGTAAACCCTTGTGTCACATGTAGTTTTGCCTTCATACCTTTTACCTTCCCCAGGGTAGGTTTGAACAACTTCTGTGTATCTCTCACACAGTTCTTCCACGCTCTCTGGTACAACTCTGTCTGCTGAAGACCAGTTTAGTGTGAGCCTGTTTATCCAGTCTGTGCTCCTTTTTTCCGATAACCGAAAAAGGAGCACAGTCTTGCCCAAACAAAGCTGGGGCGAAACTGTGCTCCTTTTTTGTCTCAAACGGAGTTCAGTGTTTCAGCTGCCCTTAGCAAAAAGAAGTTTATTCAAGTGTAGACTGAGTAGTAACTTATTTTTACTAAAATTGAGGAAGTATACTTGAAGGTGACTTGTTATAAACTATATTTTATATACTTAGCAATAGTATAGTGAAGTATACTTGCTTATACTGAAAGTATAAACAAAAGTCTAAGTCCAAGTACATTCATACTAAGACTTACACTTATACTTTAATACTAAAACTATATACTTAGTATACTTTTTATGTCTTCTGCCACAAAGTACTAACACTATTATGCACTTGGAGCAAGATATACTGTCAAGCCATTGACTCAAGTAACTGAAAGTCATAAAAGTACAGTTTTTTTTTCTATGTAGTTATTTATTTTTGGTTCCAAATGTTTGCACTTTGCTTTTACCTTTTTTGACAAGAAAGGACTTTAGTTCTCAGTTGAAGACACTATGTTTACATTTTTACAAATAAGGACTTGATCTTGGAGAGACCATTATGTTTACATTTTACATGTACTTTTTCCTTTAATTTTCTCCACAAAGGAAGAACTTGATTTCATAGGTCTTTGTTTTTGAAATGTTTGAAAATATATCAAACTTGTTTTCAACATTCTGTCTTGTGATTTTTTTTTAAATGCATCACAGTCTTGTGTACATACAGTATGAGTAAACTTTAAGAATACTTTAAGGAGTATATTTTCAGTATATAAATAGTAAGCTACAAGTAATATGCCAAGCAAAATTAAAGTATAAAAAGTAAAATAGTGAAATAACCAATGTGTATAACAGTATACTTTAAGTATATGATAATAAACTAAAAATAGGGACTCAAAGTATACAACTAGTACAATGGCAGTATATTGATAAGTGCACTTGTGGTATACTTTAAGCATAGGAGAGGGATATATCAAGTACATTGATAAGTGTACGTGTGGTATACTTTAAGCATACAAGAGGGATATACCAAGTACATTGATAGTATATAGATGAGTGTACTTGTTGTGTACTTTTGTAAACTTAAAACAAACTTTAAAATATACTTTTATAAACTTGAAATGTTCCAATTTAGTCCAAAAAGTATTAAATTTGTGTACTTTCTAGTATACTAACAGTACACGATCTGTAGTATACTTGCTATACTTATACTGAAACATACTTAATAAAATGAACTTTAAATATACTACTTTTTGCTAAGGGTGGACTCTTCTCCGCCATGAAAACAGGTTTAAATGTCTGGGTGAAGAATGACAAAGGCTGCCTAGGACCAAGCAACTTTATTACCGGTCAGTATAAGAACAACTGAATGGTGTTACCCACTCACTTGCTTTCATCTGCCCCGTCAGCCCCATCTGCCTGCTCTCTGCATGGCAGCCCCAGTGTGTGACCGCCTCTAGTGGTCACACTCAGACACAACAGCTCATTCTTGCTAATTCTGGGTCTGTCCCTCTTCTGCTGTTTAATGTGTGATGATAACCAACTTCAAATTCCTGTAATTGGTTGAAAAGACCAAAAAGGTGTTTTCACACTGCAAACAAACCAACCATGGTTCACTTTGATCCAGATGAAGACCACGCCTTTTGCTCACATCAGCTATTTTGCTTTGCAACAAACTGAAAAGTCCAAAATGGTTTTGGCCAAACAAGGTCTGTGTGAAATGAGGGTGCAAATAATAATTATTTTCACAATTGATTCATTACTTTCCCGATTAGACAACAAGTTGTTAGGTCCATAAAATAAAATAAAAAAAAAAAAAAGGTGAAAAAGTCGGCGCCTGAGGTAACGTCTTCAACTGTTAGATTTTTTGGCCTTAGGAGAGCTGCTCACGTAATTTCAATGTACTTTGCACTGACAATAAGGAGACATTCGTATTCAGATTCTTCAAATGTCTTGTTTTGTCCACAGCCCAAAGATATTCAGTTTATTGCCAGATAGGAGTAAAACCGCTAATAACATAAACTGGAAAATATTCACATATAAGATGCTGAAATCAAAGAATTAGCATTTAAAAAATACTTAAAATGATTAATCAGTTCTAAAAGTTGTTGATTAATTTAATAGTTGGTGCAGCTCTGGTATTAAAGCACCCTAAGTAACATATTTGTGCAGTGGAGAAAGTCGTGCTGATAACTGCTGGATTAACTTTTGACCTTTCCACATAAGCCCATCTTTAATTTTTATTTGGATCTCAAAGTAGTCAATTTTATGCATACTGCTCCAAGTGATAAATGTGTTTAATTATGCATTATATCTTAACCCATATGGAAGAGAACAGTCTGTTGAACATTCACCTTTACTCATTGTTTGTATGGCTGAGTGTGATTTGTCTGAACCACCACTATTTTCTACTGTCCAGCTGCACTCCACCTTTCCCTGTCATCCAGGCAGTCTGTCCCGATCACAGCCAGATTAATATACGGTGATTGGCAGCCATGTTCGCACTTAGCACTCAGGTCATGGTGCCCCAAGGGTCTCAGCTGGTCATAAAGCAGTGCCACTGTGGCTTTCGCTGTCATTTAGCCGGTACCCAGCTCCAGCAGAGGGGATGAACAGTGAGAACGACTGCACTGACTTATGGCTTTGACTCAGCCCTGGTGTATATATATATATTACCCAGCACAGGGAGCCATTTCCTGCTGAAATGCCTCCTGCTGCAGATTACTGAGGTAATATTTCCCACACAGGAGCTACAGCAGTTATAGTCCAGAGGCGATCTACCTGACACAGCTTTGGCTCACACAGCTATGGCCTAACATGAAAGATGAAAGATGTGGTGCTCATGATAGAATTACCACTTTTTATCACAAGGTAGTTAAAAAGGTGAGGCTTTATTTATTTTTTTATGACGACAACAAGTATATCTTTTGTAGCACCCAGAGGCCATCAGGGTTTGCTCAGCTATCGTGCATAATTACAGACCTAAATGAGAGCTCCACGTTTGTAGAGCGCAAACCTCCACCAACACTAGTTTACAATTCCACAAAAAAATATGAAAGAAATTTGATTTTTTTTTTTGACAGAATTATGAATTTTTGAATATTCATTCAGTGCTAAAGATAGGGATTTTTTTTTTTTCAATTTTCCAAGAATTTTCCCAGTTTTGACCTATGACCTTGAAAATTGAATCAGTTCTTGCCTATCAGGATATGAAGCTTCAGTAAAAAGTTCATAACGATATATAAAAAACTGTGGGTTCCGGGTTGTTTACAAACAGACAGACAGACAAACGGGGGTGAAAAATAACCTCTGCCCCAACTTTGTTGGCTTCAAATGGACTGGCTGAAAGGCTGGTGCAAGTAACAATCACTGCAGGCTTTTTATGAACATTTTCCATACTGTCCCAAATGTTTTGATTTGATAAAAAAGCCTACTGGAGTTATACAACATGTTAAAAATGTGTATAACAAGAGTCAAATTAAAAGGGAAGTCTGACATTTTTGAAGGTGGGGCCTGTTTTTTAGATATTTTAGGGTTTAACTTTTCACTTAGGACAAAAAATATTTTAATCGCTCGTGTAATTAGTTTGAACATTAAAACTGTCACAGGCTAAAGAGTTATATAATGTTAGCATGTAGGGCAACCTGAAATCATCCCAATAAAAAAAGTCACGACTGAATACACTAAAATATCATTAGCCATGTTGGGAAGCATAGGACAGATTGCTCCTGAGATACACATGTGCACAAGTGAATCACATGTATCACATGTACACATTCTTGACAGGTTTAAGTGTGTGTGTGTGTGTGTGTGTGTGTGTGTGCCCCTCTCCTGTCCAAACAGGACCTTGGAATTGAGCCAAACATGGCACACATATACTTCAACGGGGATGACATAGGCTATTGACGCCCCAGTGCAATTCAGCAGTTGCACCAGAACGTCATCAAAGCAGCATTTCCTGTTGCCCATACAAAGGTGAAGTTGTTGTCCCTCGAGTACCAACGAGTCCATCCAACCTACCTTTCCAGTTCAGAAGGCTTCAGTTTCCTGTCAAACCGTACTTTGCCATGACCATCAACAAAGCTCAAGGCCAGACTCCCAAAGTCATTGGCATGGATCTCTCTGAACCTTGTTTTTCAGAGGGCATGTTCTTTGTAGCAGCCTCACAAATTGGAACCCCTGAGAGTGTCTTTCTTTTCACACCAGATGGACAGACAAACATGGTGTATCATGAGGTGCTGTAAATGAACTGTCTCTTCTTCAGGCAGGTTTAGTCTCACCCTAACAGTTCTCTGGAATCCGGGATAGGAGGGAGGTGAGAGCTTTGTTGGTGAAGATGAAGCTTTCATTTCACTCTCTGAATCAAACCCACGCTGGGGCAGGTAATCAGCTAGTTGTTAATGACACAGTTTAAAGGGAGAGGAAAAATGGTTCAATACTACACAAGTATGCTAGTCTTACGATAGGGAAAATAGATGAGTCTTTAATCTAGACTTGAATGGCTCCAGAGAATCAGACTGTTATATCTCAGCAGGCAGATTGTTCCACAGAACAGCTGCAGGATAACAAAAAGCTTTGTGGCCTGCTGACTTCTTTTTAACTTTAGAGCCATATAATAATCCTGCATCCTGAGAGCACAGAACGCAGACTGGTACGTAAGATTTAATTAAGTCGGCTAGGGAGAGAGGTCCATGAAGGATTTTGTAAGTTAATAACAAAACTTTAAATTTATAGAGATAGGAAGGCAATGAAGGAAGGCCAGAATCAGGCTAATATGGTCAAACTTTCAGTTTCTTGTCAAAGTTTTAGCAGTGGCATTTTAAACCAGTTGGAGACCACGAATGCTGGACTGCGGAAAGCCAGAGAACAGGAAAATAAAGTAATCCAGTCTTGGTGAGCCAAGAGTCAGTTGTAGCAGGATAGGAATACGCCTCACAATATTACGGAGGTGGATAAAAGCAGCCCTGGTGATTTCTGTAATGTGTAGGACAATATGGCATTGACAATCACCCCAAGATTTTTCACTTTGTCACTGCTGCTTCTTTTTTCACACAACAAAGCCACCTTTTTGTCATTTATGGGTTTGCCGTGATGGAGCCAAATTTAGCGCTGCCATTGCTGCCAAGATGGTGACGCCCGGATATGGGCTTCAAATCGGGTATTCTGAACGTCTATAGAAAACCTATGGGTAACGTCACACACCATATAGTGACATCACACAGTCTATGGTGTGTATTTGTGCGGCTGGCTGATAGAGCGTTGTTGGCACCTCAGCAGACCTGGCTGTTCTCCATCCTGGATCACAGCCAGAGATGGAGGGAAAAAAAACTGGAGGGAAATGGTTGGAAGTGAGTGAGAGGGTCAGTGACAAGTTTTATATATCAGCTCATTAGCCACCTGTAAACCTACCTAAGGAATGGTCGGGGATTTTTCATTTCCTTTAATGGGGTTGAGGTTGGGGAAAGTAGTGCACTTGCTTGTTTCCCTTCTGGTTTGCTGCTGTATGTGCTAAGGTGATAACACACACACACTATTCCAATTTCCAAACAACACCAAACCTCGACTCGGAGACGTCTTCGATCGATCGAGGAGCGCAACAAATGGGCAACATTACACCAGCAGTTAGGTATTTTCACTACATGGTCATGATACTGTCGTCAACATCCATTTGTTGGTTGTTTTCTTTCCTGTAGTAGTCAATGTGATCATGTCTGTATAAACGATTTGGCCTCATCAAAAGTATTATTAAAAGTTGCTCCTCAGTATCAATCTGTAAATCGAAACATATCATAAATTTAAATGTTACAAGAATGTTTCATTTAAGATAATTTGGAAAATTGAATCCCTTGGTTGATTCTGTGAAATCACACTGTACAGTGGGCATCACAGAACTTTGCGAGTGCACAGTGCAGAACTTTAAAGAAAGAGGCTGTCAAACTCTGATCCTAACTAATATTACTAACTAACTGTGGTAACTGCATTAGAGTGTGATATGAACCATTGGTGCACAGTACTGAATACATTTCGGGCAGTGATTTGTCTATCCGACATTCATCAGTCATCAGGATTCCTTCACATAAGTATTATTCTGCATTTATGGTTTCCCCTAAAACACAGAAATAGGGATAATAATTAATCAAAATGTCCTGATTGAGTATGACAAGACAAACCAAACTGTAATCACGTTATCTACATATTAATGTTCAACGACATGCGGAATTGGAGTTTCCTGCGTACATGTCCTTGTGAGTTATATCTTGCTAGACTCAGTTGCTCAATTTTTATGGGTTTTAAGTCTGTTTGGCTCATGGGAAATTCTGAATTGAAAAGGAAAAAAGCAAGTTTAGCCTCATTCACAACTATCACTTTATACCACTATTTTAAATACAGTGCATCTGGAAAGTATTCACAGCGCTACAGTTTTTCCACATTTTTTTTAATGTTACAGCCTTATTCCATAATGGATGAAATTAATTTCTTTCACTCACAATTCTACACATGACACCCCATAATGACACTGTGAAAAACGTTTTATGAGATCTAAATTATAAAAACAAACAAAGAAATCACATGTATTCACAGCATTTGCCACGAAGCTCAAAATTGAACTCAGGTGCATCCTGTTTGCACTGATCATACTTGAGATGTTTCTCTAGCTTAACTGGAGTCCACCTGGGGTAAATTCAGTTTATTGGACATGATTTAGAAAGACACACACCTGTTTACACATAAGGTTCCACAGCTGACAGTACATGTCAGAGTGAAAACAAAGCATGAAGTCAAAGGAATTGTCTGTAGACCCTATACAGAAACATTTCTGCTGCTTTGAAGGTTCCAATGAGCACAGTGACCTCCATCATCTGTAAATGGAAGAAGTTCGAGTCCACAAGGACTTTTCCTAGAGCTGAGTGCCCATCTAAACTGAGCGATCAGATGAGAAGGGCCTTAGCCAGGGAGGTGACCAAGAACCCAATGGTCATTCTGTCAGAGCTCCAGCATTCCTCTGTGGAGAAAGGAGAACCTTCCAGAAGGACAACCATCTCTGCAGCAATCCCCCCAATCAGGCTTGTATGGTAAAGTGGCCACATGGAAGTCTCTCCTTAGTAAAAGGCACATGGCAGCCCACCTGGAGTTTGCCAAAAGGCACCTGAAGGACTCTCAGACCACGAGAAACAAAATTCTCTGGTCTGATGATACAAAGATTGAACACTTGGGCATGAATGCCAGGCATCATTTGTGGAGGAAACCAGGCACCATCCCTACAGTGACACATGGTGGTGGCAGCATCATGCTGTGGGGATGTTTTTCAGCAGCAGGAACAGGGAGATGAGTCAGGATTAAGGGAATGCAGGAATGTACAGAGACATCCTTGATGAAAACCTGCTCCAGAGCGCTCCTGACCTCAGACTGGGGTGATGTTTCAGGAGGACAATGACCCTACGCACACAGCCAAGATATCAAAGGAGTAGCTTCAGGACAGCAATGTGAATGTCCTTGAGTGGCCCAGCCAGAGCCCAGACCTGAATCTGATTGAGCATTTCTGGACAGATCTGAAAATGGCTGTGCACTGACACTCCCCATCCAACCGGATGGAGCTTGAGAGGTGCTGCAAAGAGAAATGGGCAAAACTGCCCAAAGATGGGTGCGCCAAGCTTTTGACTTCATATTCAAAAAGACTTGAGGCTGTAATTGCTGCCAAAGGAGCATCAACAAGGGTGTGAATACTTATGTACATATGATTTTTATTTTTAATAAATTTGCTAAATAAAAAAAAAACCCAACTCTTCTCATGTTGTCATTATGGGGTGTAGTGAGTAAAATTTTGAGGGAAAAATGAATTGACTCCATTTTGGAATAAGGTTGTAATAAAACAAAATGTGGAAAAGTGAAGCGCTGTGAATACTTTGAACGCACAGTAAACTGCAGAAAACTATTAAATTAATTACTTACATCCTAGGTTGCCATCTTTTTAAGTAGCCAGGCTAACACTTACCAACATGACATCTCCCACCTCCTCGCCTTTTCTTCTCCACCGGGAACCGAAAAAAAAAACCTTTTCGCGACTGCTTCGGTGATTGCAGTCGAAAACTAAACCGTACACCATTTATCCGTGTGAAGTTAAGCTGTCTCCGTAAGTGGTCAAATCCCACAATATCATGGAGGGTTCAAATGAGACTGCAGTCTGCTATTGCAGTAGAAACACTTGATTTGACAAGATGGTGGAGCTGATTTCACTCTGTAATAGAGTGTATTTTACTCTCTTTAGACTGGTACCAAATGTTAACCTGGCAGAGTATATTTTACTCTGCAAAATTTGCTGTGTACCAGCTTAGTAGCTCTTCTTTGAACCTTTTCCACCACACAGTTCAGAAAACTTTCAAACACCCATGTTTTGAAAAAAAAAAAATGGACTCTGCATGAAAAGGAACAGATTGTGTGTGCTCTTCTGCTACCTGCTGGATGGTTTAGAAATGTGCATTTATTTAAAATGATCAAGTTCATATTGAAAATCGGTGCAGGGTCTGCACGTGCACGAGCACTTACATTAGTAGTTATATTAATTGCAATATCACTCATATAATATTGATAAAGGCCTTGGTTAGATGTTCAATCTTTAAATTACACATCTGATGGCTTAACTTGTCTCATTGGATTTTCCTTGCAGGTTACTGTAATATTGTTTGGCTGTGTGTGTATGTGAGCTTCATTTAATATTTATATCATCATTAATGTCACTAATTATCTGTATATCACCTACTGCTTGAGCCAGTGAGATTTAGGCTTATGAAAGTTCCAAACCTAATAACTTGCCATATAAATTTTTAATCCCTTACAGACATGGATATGTTTCGTGTAAGGTAAAGAGAGTATAGTTAATTACCAGTAAATTATAGCAGGGTCTGCTTGACTGAGCTAATGTCAGGGGATGTTCTGGAGAGTGTTACTTAATGTTGCCAGTAAGATTTACAAGAATTCAACATCCTTAGGGGTTTTAAACCCTTAACTGGTAATAAAATCCTAAAAGATAGCACAATAGCTTTTCTTTATTAACCATAAAATAGATGAACTGGTCCTGCAATGTGTTTATTTTGCAGAATCTTCACACGAAACAAGATGATTTCCTACATAGGAGTGTGTTTCATTCCTCACATTGCTGACATTTTCTTCAATCCAGCCACAGCCCATTCTGTCAATACCAAAGGTGTTGCTGTATCTCTCTCACAGGTCTTTCAGGGAAGAACAAACACACGTTCAAAGACTCCCTGCAGAGAAACATCATAATCATAGGTGCTCAAAACTCTCAGGTTTGCACATACCAGGGCTGATCAAAGCGAATCAAGTTTCATTTCTGTTGCATGGTGAAGAAGGTATTTTTGGGTAAAAGTGTACAATCTATTATGTTGTGCAAGAACAGGAAAATACTTTTTTCAAGACTGTGAATCAGTTCTGAATCAGTGTGAGGAAAAGCTGGCACCTTCTTGTGCATTTAAATTTCAGATCCATTGATATGAAAAGCTTTTAAATGGTTCAAATTGATTTAACAGTTTGAGGTACTGTTAATGTGTCACTGTGCTATGCTAAGGCTATATAAGGTTAAGTTTCCATTTTCCAGGAATGGTGTTCACACCACTCTTATCTTCTTGTAACTGCCAGTAAGTCTCCACATTTCTTATCAGCACGAGAAGGCACAGCAACAGGATGCCATTGTGGTGAATCAACAGGGTGGATAAAGAAAAATAGGGCAAACCATCAACGGCAAGGATCTGTTTTTGTTTGTTCCATTTTGAATTAGTTTAGCTACATGGCCTAACACAAACACCACGATACAATCTAGATCATGTGGTATTCACGCGATATGTGTGGACCCGGTTCCAGTTGTGAGAATTGCTCCACCCATTGTAACGAATGCAGTGTTGAGGCTGTCATTCTCAGCATCTGTGTGGATGTTAAAATCGCCCACTTTTGGACACCACTCAGACAGCCAGCAATTCAAGGAGAACATGCGGCTAAACATGTCACTCCCGGTCCGATTGGGGAGGGGCCCAGAGAAAACTACAGAGTCCGACATTGTTTTTGCAAAGTTACACACCGATTCAATGTTAATTTTAGTGACCTCCGATTGGCGTAACCGGGTGTCATTACTGCCGACGTGAATTACAATCTTACCAAATTTACGCTTAGCCTTAGCCAGCAGTTTCAAATTTCCTTCAGTGTCGCCTGCTCTGGCCCCCGGAAGACAATTGACTATGGTTGCTGGTGTCGCTAACTTCACATTTCTCAAAACAGAGTCGCCAATAACCAGAGTTTGATCCTCTGCGGGTGTGTCGTCGAGTGGGGAAAAACGGTTAGAAATGTGAACAGGTTGGCGGTGTACACGGGGCTTCTGTTTAGGGCTACGCTTCCTCCTCATAGTCACCCAGTCGGCCTGCTTTCCTGGCTGCTCAGGATCTGCCAAAGGGAAACTAACGGCGGCTAAGCTACCTTGGTCCGCACCAACTACAGGGGCCTGGCTAGCTGTAGAATTTTCCACGGTGCGGAGCCGAGTCTCCAGTTCGCCCAGCCTGGCCTCCAAAGCTACGTATAAGCTACACTTATTACAAGTACCATTACTGCTAAAGGAGGCCGAGGAATAACTAAACATTTCACACCCAGAGCAGAAAAGTGCGGGAGAGACAGGAGAAGCCGCCATGCTAAACCGGCTAAGAGCTAGTAGCTGCGCTAAGCTAGCGGATTCCTAAAAACACACAAAGTGAATAATGTGTAAATAATTTAGAGGTGATTCAGCAGAGGGAGTGCTTTAGTTAAGGCACATGAAGATTACACTGTGAAACAAATCGTTATCTAGGTAACTAGATCAATCTAACTGCGCAGATTAAACAGCTAACAGATACAGCAAAACACTGCTGTGCTCCGGAACAGGAAGTGATACAATACCGCAGTGAGAGCCAACCACCAGTAGAGGCAAGCAAGAGCTCAGTAAGAAATGCCAAATCTTGCAGGTCACTGAATGGCAGCTAGAGATTGGCTCTAAAAATGTCACTCTCCAGAGATGGTAAATGCATAGGCGTAGGAGGTGTGTGTGTGTGGGGGGGGGGGCAACTGCACTCGCGGGCTCTGCAAAATGCTCAGATTCGAGCACATAGGCTGGGAAATTCGGGCATGGGCCATGTAGACTCTGAATACAGAATAGAATGACCTAAAATATTGTCAGACTTATTTTCGCAATTAATGTAAACAATCAAACTGCTATTGGGTCACCAATATAAATATAAATATGGGTATATATATAGTATATGGTAATTTAAACAGTCATGGGGGTTTCTGAAATTCGGGCAAATTTGGTGTCGCCCCCCCCAAATAGACCCCACCTCCTACGCCTATGGGTAAAAGGTACAACTTTATAGCAAAAATAAACATGTTTACAGCCTGGGACAAAAAACAACAAACAAAAAACAAAACAAAAATAAAGAACAGTTTTGGTCTCTGTAGCTAGTTCCCCCACGAAGTCTTTAGAAGATTTGTAATTCCTTGTGTGCGAGGAATAGTTCCTGTCTCAGCAAGCATTCACTTTGTTGTGTCTTTAAAAGCTTTCCAAAACAATACAGGTGTTGCTGTGTGCAATAATCAAAAAGGAAAAGACAACTTCAATATAATGAAAGACTTATACAGAGTTAAATTCATTCATACAATTCGTTGACAAAATCTGCTAGTGACTTTACTTATGTTTTTTTCAAGTACTGTTTTTTTTACACTTAAATTTTATGTTAAAACAATGCTAATTTTAATGTTAACTCCAGTTGATGCAGCCAAAAATGAGACTGTAACCACTGGAACTACTCCAGATGTGTGTTGCATTATGGGTCCCTGAAAGACTGTATACATTTGTCATGAAAGTTAATGTGCCTGTGGATACAGGGCTGGTCTGATACAAAAATTCAGCCCTGGACCTTTTAGTCCAGACTGGCCCACCACTATAATCTGCATACAGATACTGTGACAACTCGTCCCCCGTTGAAATACATATAAACATACAAGCCCTTAATAATACTATTGTACTGAACAATATCCCTTTATATTCTGGAGCCTTGAATAAAATAAATGATGACTACGCAGTATGTTGCTCACTTGGTCTTAAGGAGGATGCTGCAGAAAGGATTTAAAATTCAAGAGTGTTTATCACTCACTCGTAGGCAGTGAAACTGTCATGGCATTTGCAGGCTGGCAGCAGGGTACTCAAGGTCACATCAAACAAAGAGCCCTGTGAAAGACAGACAACAAAAGATGTATGCATTATACTGGACAACACGATTTTTCTGAGATCTTTCTTGGGTTTTTGAATGGATTTTGGTTAATTTTGGGGCACCGAATATGAATCTGATGTTAGTTTTTGCAAGTCACATCACGTTTTTGAGATATGAAAACAATTTGTTTTTTTTTACAAATAGATATTTTTTTTGCCAAAAGTTAAAAAATTTACCAATTTTGAATGCCCGTGAACTTTAATCCCTCAGGCGACACTGCATTAAAAACCAACGTCATTGTGTAAAGGATCTTACCACGTGGGCTCAGGAACACTTCAGAAAACCACTGTCAGTTAACACAATTCACAATTCACAACACAATTCGTCGCTACATCTACAAGTGCAAGTTAAAACTTTACCATGCAAAGCAAAAGCCATAAATCAACAACATCCAGAAATGCTGCTGCTTTCTCTGGGCCCGAGCTCATTTGAAATGGACAGACGCAAAGTGGAAAAGTGTGTTGTGGTCTGATGAGTCCACATTTCAAATTGTTTTTGGAAATCATGGGCATTGTGTCCTCTGGACAAAAGAGGAAAATGACCATCCAGATCGTTACCAGCCCAAAGTTCAAAAGCCAGCATCTGTGATGGTAATGGGGACATCATGCCTCTTACATCAGTGGTCTCTGACTCACTTATTAAGTTTACAGTTTTGCTGCCGTGTTTAGTGAAACAACAACTACGGCGATGCATCAACTCAACTAAGACTGAACTCGAAGCTAGATTGCCTGATGTCTTAGCTTCACATTTGGCAAATACCCAATCAGTCTTGTGGATAGTTTAAACTCAGATAGTTTAAACTCACCTTGGTTCAGTGATTACCTGCATGACCTCAAGCATAAGGCTAGAGGTCTAGAACGGAAATGGCATAGTTCAAAATTAGAAGTATTCCACCTTACGTGGCGTGATGCTGTCTTAGATTATAAGCATGCATTACTGGCTACAAAGCGGCCCTATTACTCTGATTTGATCAACAAAATCAAGCATATCTCAAAGTTCTTGTTCGACACGGTGGCAACACTTATTCATGGACAACCACCTGTAGTTCACTCTCCTTTTACAGCACAAGATTTCCTGAATTACTTTGAGAAGAAAGTAGAAGACATTAAGTTAAACATACCCCAGCATGCCTTAACCCAGCCACTACACCCTACTATTGAGGTGGGCGCCATTACCGAGGTATTACCTAGACTTATAGAATTTGAGAGTATCTTTCTAGGCATGCTGATGAAAATCGTAATGTCAACATAAAGCACAACCTGTTTATTTGATCCTATACCAACAAAACTGTTAAACAAAACTGTGGCCTACTCTTGGGCTGACTGTGCTGGAAATTATTAATCTTTCTTTAACTTCTGGATCTGTTCCTAAATATTTCAAATCTGCAGGGATTAAACCATTGCTTAAGAAACCTAATCTTGACCTTAGTGTATTGAAAACCTATTGGACAATATCAAATCTGTCATTTTGCTCTAAAATTCTGGAAAAAGTGGTGTCACGGCAGCTCGTGGACTATCTTACTGAGAATAATCTCTCTGAGCCACTGCAGTCTGCTTTTAGAAAATATCATTCCACAGAGACAGCTCTCACTAAAGTGGTGAATGATCTTCTGCTTGCAATGGATTCGGACACCACTATGGTTCTTGTGCTGTTAGATCTCAGTGCTGCATTTGATACCATGGATCATCATATTCTACTTGATAGGCTGGAAAATCATTTTGGGATTACTGGGATTGCCCTTGCATGGTTGACATCATACTTGACCAGTCATTCTCACTGTGTTTTGTACAGTAACACTACCTCTAACCTTAGTGACATGAAATTTGGGGTTCCACAGGGGTCTGTCTTACGCCCCCTGCTTTTCTCCCTTTATATAGCACCCCTTGGGCACATATTGGGCAATATTACCTTTCACTGCTATGCTGATGATACTCAATTATACATGCCAATAACTGCTGGTAATCTCATCCACATAAAATCCTTAGAAGATTGCCTTGCATCAGTGAGAAGTTGGATGTCTAGAAATGTCCGACTTTTAAACTCTGATAAGACTGAAATGATCATCCTTGGTCCAGTGAGACATCGGCATCAATTTAACCAGTTAACGCTTAGCCTAGGCTCGTGTATCATACATCACACTGACAAAGTGAGGAACCTTGGGGTAATTTTTGATCCTACATTGTCCTTTGACCTCCACATTACAAATATTATGAAGACTGCTTTCTTCCACCTGCAAAATATAGATAAGATTTATCCCATCCTGTCTATGGCTGATGCTGAGTCCCTGATCCATGCGTTTATCTCTTCTAGATTGGACTACTGCAATGTTCTGTTTTCTGGTTTACCGCAGTCCAGCATTAGGGCTCTCCAATTGGTTCAAAATGCTGCAGCCATTTGACACGAAGCAGAAAGTTCGACCACATTACACTCATTTTGGCATCCCTTCACTGGCTTCCTGTCCCAGTGACATCAGATTTAAGGTTCTGCTACTAGTCTATAAAATTGTTCACAGACTGGCATCTCCCTACCTAGCTGACCTAATTAAACATTATGTACCGGCCCGCGCTTTGCGTTCTCAGAGTGCAGAACTACTTTGTGTCCCTTGGGTGAATAAGAAGTCTGTGCTGTGGGTCATAGAGCTTTCTCTTATCGTGCCCCTGTTCTGTGGAATGATCTCCCTGCATCAATAAAGCAGTCAGATTCTGTGGAGTCTTTCAAGTCCAGACTTTAGATGCACTTATTTTCCCTCTCGTATGGCTAGCATACTGGCATAGTATGTCATATTTCGGCCGCTAGGGGTGGTCACTCCTCTTATTTCCACTCTCCACAGTATGATTTTCTAGTCCTTAGTTTCATTCTAAGTTCATTATTTATTTTCTGATCAGTATTCTGTAGTCTCTGGTTTTGTTTCCTGTGTATTTTGTGTTTTCTGTTTTTCATACTTTAGTCATGTGATTCATTCAGTTGTAGTCTCTGTCCAGTTATTATTTTTTCCATTGTATTATGCTTTTGTTTCTGGGTTTATTTTCTGCTTCTGATTATGTAGTCTTTCGTTGTTTTGTTCTTTTTTTTGTGCTATACTTTATACGGTTGTCTTGGATTTGTTTTCTGTTATGCAATTATGCTGTTTATCTATAGGTTACTTTGCTATGTTAATTATCTTTTAGACTTCAGCCATGTGTTTAGTTTGTTACCTTAGTAGTAAGTGATTTTGTTCTCCGTCAGTTCCTGATTGTGCAAGTTCTCCTACTTAGAAAAATGTGAGAGGTCTGTAATTTTCATCATAGGTACACTTCAACTATGAGAGACAAAATGAGAAAAAAAAAAAAAGTATTTGGTCAACCACAAACAAGCAAGATTTCTGGCTCTCACAGACCTGTAACTTCTTCTTTAAGTAGCTCTTCTGTCCGCCACCTGTTACCTGTATTAATGGCATCTGTTGGAACATGTTATCTGTATAAAAGACACCTATCCACAGCCTCAAACAGTCAGACTCCAAACTCAACCATGGCCAAGACCAAAGAGCTGTCAAAGGACACCAGGAAGAAAATTTTAGATGTGCACCAGCCTGGGAAGAGTGAATCCACAATAGTCAAGCATGTTGGTGTGAATAAATCAACTCTGGGAGCAATTGTAGGAAAATAGAAGACATACAAGACCATTGATAATCTCCCTCGATCTGGGGCTCCAAGCAAGATGTCATCCCGTGGGGTCAAAATGATCATGAGAATGGTGAACAAAAATCCCAGAACTACACGGAGGGACCTGATGAATGACCTGCAGAGAGCTGGGACCAAAGTAACAAAGGCTACACACTATGCAGAGAGGGACTTAAATCCTGCAGTGCCAGGTGTGTCCCCCTGCTTAAGCCAGTACATGTCCAGGCCCGTCTGAAGTTTGCCAGAGAGCATATGGATGATCCAGAAGAGGACTGGGAGAATATCATGTGGTCAGATGAAACCAAAATAGAACATTTTGGTAAAAACTCAACTCGTCGTGTTTGGAGGAACAAGAATGCTGAGTTGCATCCCAAGAACACCATACCTACTGTGACATGTGCATGGGGGTGGAAACATCATGCTTTGGGGCTGTTTTTAAGCAAAGGGGACAGGATGACTGATCTGTGTTAAGGGAAGAATGAATAGGGCCTTGTATCATGAGATTTTAAGCCAAAACCTCCTTCCATCAGTGACAGCATTGAAGATGCAACATGGCTGGGTTTTTCAGAATGACAATGATCCCAAACACATCGCTTGGGCAACGAAGGAGTGGCTCCGTAAAAAGCATTTCAAGGTCCTGGAGTGGCCTAGCCAGGCTCCAGGCCTCAACCCCATAGAAAATTTGTTGAGGGAGTTGAAAGTCCATGTTGCCCAGCGACAGCCCCAAAACATCACTGCTCTAGAGATCTGCGTGGAGGAATGGGCCAAAATACCAGCTGCAGTGTCTGCAAACCTGGCGAAGACTTACAGGAAACGTTTGACCTCTGTCATTGCCAACAAAGATTATGTTACAAAGTATTGAGATGAACTTTTATTATTGACCAAATACTTATTTTCAACCATAATTTACAAATAAATTTGTAAAAAAAATCCTACAATGTGATTTCCTTGATTTTTTTTTTTCCAATTTTGTCTCTCATAGTTGAAGTGTACGTATGTTGAAATTAGAGACCTCTCATCTTTCTAAGTAGGAGAACTTACACAATCAGGGACTGACTAAATACTTTTTACCCCCACTGTATGTCCTTCACTTATACTCTTGCACCTGACTGTTTCATCTTTGTCTCTGTTTTCCCCCCATGTGTTCACTTACACTCTTGCACCTACCTGTTTCATCTTTGTCTCTGTTTTCCCTGTGTGTTCACTTACACTCTTGCACCTACCTGTTTCATCTTTGTCTGTCTGCCTTGATCACTCCCTCACTCTCTTGCATCTCCTCCCTCCTCTTGGTTTCACCGACCACACCCCCCTTCTAGAATTTTCTTCCACATGTGCACCTTGTTAACCTAATTACCCCAGCTGTGTATCTTCCTTCACTTTCTCCATTCCCCTGCCAGTTCATTGCGATCCATGTATCCATGTTCCAGCCTCTTGATTTTGTCTTGTTTTTGCCTCAGTGTGTTTCAACTGTTGTATGGCTGGGGTGCCTGGCTGCCTTTTGTTTCTGTCTTCTGTTCTCTGTCTTTTGTTTTTCCTTCCAGGTGGCATGCGTTCAGGACTGAGTGGCTGTGTGGCTGAGTTATTAGGACCTCACCCTGATCACCTGAGGCTGGTCATGTGCAGCTCGTCAGGACTCACAGCTGTGGTGCATCTTTATGGATTGGGGCATGGTTGCATTTAAGTCTGGAGTACACAGTGTGTATTTGCTAGAGACTCAACCTTGTGACCAGACGGGTGAGATCGTCGTCTAGAGAGCCATCTCATCATCATGGATGCAGAGACCGTACCAGGTTTGATGCCATGGTCTGTGAAAGAGGAGGGGGTGAGGTCTCACGCTCGTCAGCACACTTCCTGAGGTACTTTAGGTTTTGTGACTAACATGAGTACAGTCAGTAAATGTGGTGTCCCTCACACCTTATTATATTGAGCTGTTATGTTAGTCGTTTAATCAGCTTCCACTGCAGTGGAGAATTGAACTGGGTGTTCCATGCCTGCAGGGTGGGAAGCTGATTGGTGATTAAGCCAGGAAGTGTTTGCTGTTTATGTACACCTTTGAGTGGTCTCTCTGTGTGTGGAGTGGTGCACTCACATGATGGTTTCTTCTTTCACAGACTCGGTTGGTCGCGGCCACCTGGGGGGTGTCGGCGGGGTCCTTGGGTCTGAACTGTTCTGGCTCTGGACCGTTTGTGCTGCTGGGAGCGCACCATAATTCCACCTCGCCAGACCGCGCACTCATTTGTGATTATTCAGCACTCACTGTTATGTTATTAAATTCTGTTATCCTTTGTACCGTGCTCTGCTTATTTTATACTGGGTCCTTCAAACGCTGGTCGGTTCTCCGCCCGTGTCCAACACATAACAGTAGTCTCTGGCCAAAACATCACGGACCCAGCGGTAGCAGAGGCGGTACTGCGCCGGGAAGGCGGCAGCAGACATCAGAAGTTATCCGGATCAGTTTTCGGGTGCTCTCCGCCCGGATGGTGCGTGTCGGAGAACCCATTATTGAATAGTGATTTGAGCTCTCTTGCAGCCGTGTTCCTGTGTTGTTGCCTTATCCGTGGGTTGTTGTGGAGTGTGAATAGCGACGGCTTCGCGTCACACTTCGACCGGATAAGAGGTAAAACGGGAGCTGCATGAGTGTGTCTGTAATGGGTGAACGTGCACGGCGGAGTTCTGTGGCACGGGTCGCTGGGCTTCCTGTTGTTACAGTTGTAGCCCCGTCTCCCCGGGTGAAGATAGCTACTGCGTCTGTTGTGTCAGCTCCAGCGTAATTTAGTTGAAGCACATTTTGGTTGTGTGTTACACGTAGCTGCGCACAGGGAAAGCAGCATGAGTTGTTTTCTCGGTTACCAAAGGGGTTTTTTATTTTTAGCACTTTGGCTCCCCCTGTTGGTGACTGAGTCACATTACCGTCATAGCTCTTAAGGTGGAACAGGTGTGTTCCATTTGTTTGAGCTTGACGGTATAATTCACTTATTAGTTTTGTGTTGGTTTATTTTTTGTGGGGGTTTTTTGAGTAGGTTTTTGTGTGGGATGTTCTGCACTTTTAGTGTTCTGGGGTCGTGACCTTGCAGGCTGTCTGGAGTATGGACAGGACTCAGGTGACCTTGTGTTGGTCTGTTAGTCTTTCTTTTTGTTTCTTTTGGTTTCACCTCCCAGGGTTTGATGGGACGGTCCTCTGGGGGGTGATGGGGGGGGTAATTGGGTTGTTTTTTCTTTTTTCTTTGTTTTTTTTTTTTGTTTTTGTTGTGCCCTCTCTTCTCCTCTGGCTCCAGCCGTGTGAGCCGTAGGTTGTCGGCGTTGCTGGAGTGGTGCAGTTTGGTTATGCTGGGCGTTTCCCAGATAACCTCTGCACCCGGGAGGGGGTTTCGGGGTGTAGTTTTTTTTTTGTTGTTGATTCCCTGTTCCACCTCCGGCTTCAGCGCGCCTTTGAGCCGTATGCCATCGGCGTAGCTGAGGTTTGGGGCAGTGGAATATACCCACAGCTGGTGGCTGGTTTGGAAGTCGGAGGGGTGGCGCCGTTTTGTGCCGTCTGCCATTACCGCTGTTCCACTCCTCCCGGTTGACTTCTGGGGTATAGTCATGGTTGGTGACACTGGACGTACTTCCAGTTTCCACTGCGCCGAGGGGGTGGGGTTGGGGTTGTTTTGTTTGTATGTTTTTTTTTCTTTTGTTTTTCCCCCCAGTTTCCGCCCTCAGGGTGTGACTGTGGTGTCCTCTGGGGGGGAAAGGGCTGTGGGTCCATCTAGCCATAGACGGCCGGGGCCGTGTTGGTCCCTACATGTCGTCCGGGGGGGGGGGGGGGGGGGGTGTTAGCGTTTTTTGTTTGCAAGCTTAAGTTTGGGTGGTGTTTTTCTTTTCTCCTCTTCCCGGGGTTTGATGGGACGGTCCTCTGGGGAGGGGGGTGGTGGTTTGGTTGTTTGTGTTTGTCTTTTTTGTTTTATGACTAATCAGACTTTAAACATGGTCGGACAAAGGCTGACCGCACAGGTTCAAGATCTCCTGGCCATACCTGTGCAAATTGAATGACAGAAACAAAGGCAAAGATGCAGTCAGAGGTGAAGATGTCAACAGTTCTGTTAAATGAAGATTCAGTTGGAAGATGAATGCAGATACTGTTTCCAGCCATGGCCCCTGGAGGGGGGTGTTTTTCCTGGGCCAGGTTTGTGTGGTCGCCGGGAGGTTTCCCGTGAGGGTGGGGTGCTGTTGTATGGCTGGGGTGCCTGGCTGCCTTTTGTTTCTGTCTTCTGTTCTCTGTCTTTTGTTTTTCCTTCCAGGTGGCATGCGTTCAGGACTGTGGCTGAATTATTAGGACCTCACCCTGATCACCTGAGGCTGGTCATGTGCAGCTCGTCAGGACTCACAGCTGTGGTGCATCTTTATGGATTGGGGCATGGTTGCATTTAAGTTTGGAGTACACAGTGTGTATTTGCCAGAGACTCGACCTTGTGACCAGACGGGTGAGATCGTCGTCTAGAGAGCCATCTCATCATCATGGATGCAGAGACCGTACCAGGTTTGATGCCATGGTCTGTGAAAGAGGAGGGGGTGAGGTCTCATGCTCGTCAGCACACTTCCTGAGGTACTTTAGGTTTTGTGACAAACATGAGTACAGTCAGTAAATGTGGTGTCCCTCACACCTTATTATATTGAGCTGTTATGTTAGTCGTTTAATCAGCTTCCACTGCAGTGGAGAATTGAACTGGGTGTTCCATGCCTGCAGGGTGGGAAGCTGATTGGTGATTAAGCCAGGAAGTGTTTGCTGTTTATGTACACCTTTGAGTGGTCTCTCTGTGTGTGGAGTGGTGCACTCACATGATGGTTTCTTCTTTCACAAACTCGGTTGGTCGCGGCCACCTGGGGGGTGTCGGCGGGGTCCTTGGGTCTGAACTGTTCTGGCTCCGGACCGTTTGTGCTGCTGGGAGCGCACCGTAATTCCACCTCGCCAGACCGCGCACTCATTTGTGATTATTCAGCACTCACTGTTATGTTATTAAATTCTGTTATCCTTTGTACCGTGCTCTGCTTATTTTATACTGGGTCCTTCAAACGCTGGTCGGTTCTCCGCCCGCGTCCGACACATAACATCAACCTTTCTTTGTTTACCGGACCTTGTTTTTGCCTCTGTCTTTGATACAGTATCTCAGTGTTTTTGAACCCAGCCTGTCTCTCGACCATGTTTTTGGCTAGCACTTATCTGTACCTCTGCTTCGCTGCCTGCCTTCCCGTGTACCGTATCCCTGCTTGACAATATGATAAAAATTATCTTTTTACTTATAACATCTGGCCCTCAAGTCTGCATTTTGTACCCTCCCACATTTTTGTGCCATACATCCTCGAGTCTTGACAGTATAGTTCTACGCTTTTTACTATTTAAATACATTTTATTTATTTATTTATTTTTCCTCCCCTGTCTGCATATATAGTAATGGTAAATGCCACACTGGCAGAACCATTTATGTACATTAATACACATATATGCAATTTATTCCTGCAAGACAGAAGGTATGTAGTGCGTGAGTGAACGTGGTGTGTGGGTGTGACCCCCATCCACCCGTCCCGATCAGCCTACTCCATCCTACTCAAAGCCAACCGACAACTTCTATCAGGAAGGGCCAACCACCAAAAAAACAGGAAGACAGACAAGAACGAAAGACAAGTGGTGAAGGCAATAGCTGTGAAGTGATGAGAAGTGAGACACAGAGGAGTTTTGGCCCTAACCATAAACCTTACGGGGACAAACAACCACACATGAACAAGTAATGACAGCAACAGTCTGTTGTGTAATTAGTCAGCATCCATACCCTAATCTAGGACACCAGAGTCTTGGTCCCCTTGTGAGCACCCAAAACCGAATTGTGGTGACGGCCACAAACACACAACCATCCATACACAGACACCCAAATGACACCTAAATATCCGATCACTACTGTGGTTGGTGTGTTGGGCCTAGACAAAAGTACAGAACCTTACCATATGACATGGACCACTTCAGCATGTCAGAAGCCATACGGCTGACTGCACGCAACAACAGAAAAGGGTCATGGAGCAACATGACGAACCACCAGGGGTATGACCCGGCAGTGCTGGAACCTACCCCCCCCACACCACTCCCCACTTCCCCCCATGGAGGCACAGGAAGCAACCCTATACCCAAGGAAAGCACACAGGGCGCCGGCATGGGCCCATCAAAAGGGTGGGGGCCCGAACCACACCACCTGGACCACGGCCCCCAAAGGGAGGAGCGAGCAGCGGCGGGGATGGGGGGGCAAAGGAGCCACTGCAACTGAACCCAAAATGCGGGCAGGGACCACCGAGCCATATGAGGGTGAAACAAGAGGTGAGACCCAATCCCCCAGGCCAGGAAGCAGATGAGGCTCCCCCAACACCCAAGACTCCCCCAGCACAGCCAGCAGGAGCCTCCAAAACTCACCCACCACCGCCTAGTGGCCCCAACTCAGACCCAACATGAAAAGGAACGATGGCTGCCCAATTCCCCCCCCCCCCCCCCCCCGCCACTACCACCCCCACCACCCAGTAGGACCAGAAGCCCTGCGACGTGGCACCGGGGCCCCCACAGGCAGGCCGACCAGCTGCCCAGCACCCCCCCCAGCACAGATGCGCACCCACGCCCCACAAGGGAGGAGCTGGAAGGGAGTGCGGGCAAGTCAGTGCTACAAGTATAGTTTTAGATTGTTTGGTTGGCAGTTCAGTAACTGTAGTGTCTCCAAGTAAACATAAATTAGGAGATAAGGGAATGAAGTGCTTTGAAAGACTGGTCTCTCAGCACATCAGAGCCTGTCTGCCTCCCACTCTAGACCCCCACCAGTTTGCCTACAGGGCAAACCGCTCCACAGAGGACGCTATCACCACAGCTCTCCACACCACGCTGAGCCACCTGGAGCACCAGGGGAGCTATGTGTGGATGCTCTTCCTGGACTTCAGCTCAGCCTTCAACCACATCATCCCAGAGATCCTGGTCCAGAAACAGACACATCTGTCCATCTCCAACCCCATCTGCCAGTGGATCAAGGACTTCCTCACAAACCGCCCACAGTCCATGAAACTTGGCAAACTTGGCCCCCAACTTTCCTCCACCATCACACTTAGCACCGGTTCCCCTCAAGGATGTGTACTGAGCCCCCTCCTGTTCACCCTTTACATGCACGACTGCTCTCCGACCCATCCCACAAACACCATCATTAAGTTTGCGGATGACACCACCGTGATTGGGCTCATCTCAGGGGGGATGAGTCTGATTACAGAGACGAGGTCAATCAACTGTCAGTGTGGTCTTCAGCTAACAGGGCCATATATAGGAATGTGAAAGGGGGGGTTCAAATCCTTGAGTTGGGGGTCCAGTGGGCCGCAGGACCCCTGGTGGGGTCGAGGGGCAATGCCCTTGTGGGGGGCTCAGGGGCCCGAAGCAGAAGCTTTTTGAGGATTTCTAGGGGTAAAAAGCTACATAAATTTCAATTGAAACCCCCAAATGTATCATTTTAGGAAATACATTTTTATATACAAGTAGTCCTTGCTTGGGATTGGATCAGTTGCCATAAGAACCACCCAGGAAGAACCAAGATAACATTAATGCAAACTTTATACCTGCCTGTCGGTTGCTCATGCATGCGCACGAAGGTTCAAGCTTGGCTGATGCAAGCACACATGATTCAAATCCATATAGTTTTTGCAAAAAATTAAAAGGTCGGATAGTTTTCTAACAGACCTCGTATTTAGCGGTATTAATATTCACGTTTACATTATGAATATGTACGTATATGTACGTTATGTATTAAAATAGCGATATTTAATTTGGCGACCATGTTTAACTCATGAAATTCGCATAATAAATCCCACGCGAATATTTGCACCTTTACAGTATTTGCAACAGGAAGGAGAAGCTCCCTTTATTTCTCATCTTATACATACAAACATGTTTTTACAAACCAGACAAGTGTAATTGTGTGTCTACATGGGTATTTACAAGCCTACTAATCTGTTTGATATCAGAGGAGGATAGGGACCAGGGAGCAAAAATTCTCAACCCCCATGGGAAAAGTTTATCTAGCAGTTTCCCCTTTCATCACTTAAGAGATTACTCTGGCAGAGGAAATTGAAACTTGAGGGTGTGTGATAACAGCTGTGTAACAGTTAGTGCTTGTTGCTTATTTTCAATGAAAAGAAAATAACGCTGATATCCAGATCAGAAAAAAATCAGCATAATTCTCGGGGTTTTCGGTTGAACCCCCTCTATATACAGGCATGGCTAACAACCTGCCGCTGAACACCACAAAAACAAAAGAAATAATCCTGGATTTCAAGAAGGACAGGGCTGACCCAGCTCTGCTCTACATCCAAGGGGACTGTGCGGAAGGGGTCAGCTCCATCAGGTTCCTGGGAGTGCAGCTCTCTGACAGCCTCTCCTGGACTGCCAACACCACAGTGGTGGTGAAGAAAGCCCAGCAGCGACTCCACTTCCTGAGGGTGCTCAGGAGAAACAATCTGGAGGAGAAGCTGCTGGTGTTGTTCTACAGAGCCACCATTGAGAGCATCCTGATGTATTGCATCACAGCGTGGCACGGGGGGGGGGTGCTGAGCAGCAGACACGTTTATTTTACTTGGTCCAGACTTTATTTTATTTTACCTTATCTTATGTTTATTTAGTTGTACATATACTCTGAACAGTTTATTGTTAAATTTTATTATCTTTTATTTGGCTAAAAATTACTCGCACCACGGAAAGCACCTTTTTGGAGTTGCACTCAAATCTCGTTGTAATGCAAATTACAATGACAATAAAGGCGATTCTGATTGTGATTCTATATCCCGAGATGGAGGATAATTTTCAGTGACTTTTGACCAAAAACACTGAACAGGTGCAAAAAGTCAAAGGGCATGAAAAAAGGTATCGGTGGCATTTAGCTCACACTGTGAGCAAACATCAGAGTCTGAGAAGCCCATTTTATACATGTGATATTGTGTAATGTGTGTTCTTTGAAGAATTTTGTATTGGATGAGATGTAGGTTGGTATTTTTTGTCATTGAAAATGTGTTTTTACAAATCTGTGTCCAGTGGTCAGGGTCAGAGGTGAGGAGGAAGTCCATCTCCCATTTTAAACTGGATAAATGTAAAGCAGTGTCCACGCATGATATTAACTTATATACCTTATATAAGGTTTTCTTTATTGGGAGGAGGTTCTTAATGTCTGTCACTAATGTAGGTGTTTGTGGTGGGCACTGATACATCTGAAATTTTGTCATCACTGCATACTTTACTTGATGGTAATGAATAAAATTTCCTCCTATAATTCCAAACCTCTTCGGAGTTATTAAAATAAACTTATTTAATGACACAAACCTGTTCTTTTGAAAGAGGTGATGAAAGTGTGTGATTCCTTTCTGCTCCCATGTGCTGACACAGAGTTGTTTTATTGATCTTGAAGTCTGGGTTGAAGGTCTTGGGGTGAAGGATTCCATGAATCCTCGGTTAAAGGAAGTATCATTGATTTTGACCAATTAATAGAGTAATCTGATACTTGTGAGAAAGTAGTGATCAGTTTAAATACTTCTTGTAGTGATTTTGGGGGTTCTAGGAGATACAGTATGATACAGTTTGACTTCCTGTTCCGGAGCACAGCGGTGTTCTGCTGTATCTGTTAGCTGTTTGAACTGAGCTGTTTGAGTTCTTTGAATTAACAGTCTTTTTCAAGACTTTTTTTTAACTTTTTTTTACTTTTTCACCGTGCTCCAACGCCTAAAGAAGACCTCTAACGGTCGAAGCATCGCGACGGAGCACTTTTATCAGCTAACCTTCATCAGCGTTGGCAAGCTAACTAGCTTGCTAACGCTTTCGTTTTTATTTTTATTTTATTTTTTAGCACTGTTGTCGTGCTGCTCCACAGCCTGCCTAGTGGATTTTTATTTTATTTTTTAGCACTGTTGTCGTGCTGCTCCACAGCCTGCCTAGTGGATTTTTATTTTATTTTTTAGCACTGTTGTCGTGCTGCTCCACAGCCTGCCTAGTGGATTTTTATTTTATTTTTTAGCACTGTTGTCGTGTGTTACCTGTGCTGCTCCACAGTCTGTTCAGTGGATTTTTATTTTATTTTTTAGCACTGTTGTCGTGTGTTACCTGTGCTGCTCCACAGCCTGTTCAGTGGATTTTTATTTTATTTTTTAGCACTGTTGTCGTGTGTTACCTGTGCTGCTCCACAGCCTGTTCAGTGGATTTTTATTTTATTTTTTAGCACTGTTGTCGTGTGTTACCTGTGCTGCTCCACAGCCTGTTCAGTGGATTTTTATTTTATTTTTTAGCACTGTTGTCGTGCGTTACCTGTGCTGCTCCACAGCCTGTTCAGTGGATTTTTATTTTATTTTTTAGCACTGTTGTCGTGCGTTACCTGTGCTGCTCCACAGTCTGTTCAGTGGATTTTTGTTTTGTTTTTTGGCACTGTTGTCGTGTGTTACCTGTGCTGCTCCACAGCCTGTTCAGTGGATTTTTACCTGTGCTGCTCCACAGCCTGTCCAGTGGATTTTTATTTTATTTTTTACCACTGTTGTCGTGTGTTACCTGTGCTGTTCCACAGCCTGTCCAGTGGATTTTTATTTTATTTTTTACCACTGTTGTCGTGTGTTACCTGTGCTGTTCCACAGCCTGTCCAGTGGATTTTTATTTTATTTTTTACCACTGTTGTCGTGTGTTACCTGTGCTGCTCCACAGCCTGTCCAGTGGGTTTTTATTTTATTTTTTACCACTGTTGTCGTGTGTTACCTGTGCTGCTCCACAGCCTGTCCAGTGGATTTTTATTTTATTTTTTACCACTGTTGTCGTGTGTTACCTGTGCTGTTCCACAGCCTGTCCAGTGGATTTTTATTTTATTTTTTAGCACTGTTGTCGTGTGTTATCTGTGCTGCTCCACAGCCTGTCCAGTGGATTTCTATTTTATTTTTTGCCACTGTTGTCGTGTGTTACCTGTGCTGCTCCACAGCCTGTTCAGTGGATTTTTATTTTATTTTTTACCACTGTTGTCGTGTGTTACCTGTGCTGCTCCACAGCCTGTCTAGTGGATTTTTATTTTATTTTTTTAGCACTGTTGTCGTGTGTTACCTGTGCTGCTCCACAGCCTGTCTAGTGGATTTTTATTTTATTTTTTACCACTGTTGTCGTGTGTTACCTGTGCTGTTCCACAGCCTGTCCAGTGGATTTTTATTTTATTTTTTACCACTGTTGTCGTGTGTTACCTGTGCTGCTCCACAGCCTGTCCAGTGGATTTTTATTTTATTTTTTAGCACTGTTGTCGTGTGTTACCTGTGCTGCTCCACAGCCTGTCCAGTGGATTTCTATTTTATTTTTTACCACTGTTGTCATGTGTTACCTGTGCTGCTCCACAGCCTGTCTAGTGGATTTTTATTTTATTTTTTACCACTGTTGTCGTGCGTTACCTGTGCTGTTCCACAGCCTGTCCAGTGGATTTTTATTTTATTTTTTACCACTGTTGTCGTGTGTTACCTGTGCTGCTCCACAGCCTGTCCAGTGGATTTTTATTTTATTTTTTAGCACTGTTGTCGTGTGTTATCTGTGCTGCTCCACAGCCTGTCCAGTGGATTTCTATTTTATTTTTTACCACTGTTGTCGTGTGTTACCTGTGCTGCTCCACAGCCTGTCCAGTGGATTTTTATTTTATTTTTTTTAGCACTGTTGTCGTGCGTTACCTGTGCTGCTCCACAGCCTGTCCAGTGGATTTTTATTTTATTTTTTACCACTGTTGTCGTGCGTTACCTGTGCTGCTCCACAGCCTGTCTAGTGGTTTTTTGTTTTGTTTTGGCACCGTTGTCGTGCGTTACCTGTGCTGCTCCACAGCCTGTCCAGTGGATTTTGATTTTGATTTAATTTTTTTTAGCACTGTTGTCGTGCGTTACCTGTGCTGCTCCACAGCCTGTCCAGTGGATTTTTATTTAGCACTGTTGTCGTGCGTTACCTGTGCTGCTCCACAGCCTGTCCAGTGGATTTTTATTTTTATTTTATTTTATTTTTTAGCACTGTTGTTGTGCGTTACCTGTGCTGCTCCACAGCCTGTCTAGTGGATTTTTATTTTATTTTAGCACTGTTGTCGTGCGTTACCTGTGCTGCTCCACAGCCTGTCTAGTGTCGGATTCCCTGTTTGGGAATCCGCTAGCTTAGCGTAGCTACTAGCTCTTAGCCGTTTTAGCATGGCGGCTTCTCCTGTCTCTCCCGTACTTTTCTGCTCTGGGTGTGAAATGTTTAGTTATTCCTCGGCCTCTTTTAGCAGTAACGGTACTTGTAATAAGTGCAGCTTATTCGTAGCTTTGGAGGCCAGGCTGGGCAAATTGGAGGCTTGGCTCCGCACCGTGGAAAATTCTACAGCTAGCCAGGCCCCTGTAGTCGGTGCGGACCAAGGTAGCTTAGCCGCCGTTAGTTCCCCCCTGGCAGACCCCGTGCAGTCGGGAAGGCAGGCTGACTGGGTGACTGTGAGGAGGAAGCGTAGCCCTAAACAGAAGCCCCGTGTACACCGTCAACCCGTTCACATCTCTAACCGTTTTTCCCCACTCGACGATACACTCGCCGAGGATCAAACTCTGGTTATTGGCGACTCTGTTTTGAGAAATGTGAAGTTAGCGACACCAGCAACCATTGTCAATTGTCTTCCGGGGGCCAGAGCAGGCGACATCGAAGGACATTTGAAATTGCTGGCTAAGGCTAAGCGTAAATTTGGTAAGATTGTAATTCACGTCGGCAGTAATGACACTCGGTTACGCCAATCGGAGGTCACTAAAATTAACATTGAATCGGTGTGTAACTTTGCAAAAACAATGTCGGACTCTGTAGTTTTCTCTGGGCCCCTCCCCAATCGGACCGGGAGTGACATGTTTAGCCGCATGTTCTCCTTGAATTGCTGGCTGTCTGAGTGGTGTCCAAAAATGAGGTGGGCTTCATTGATAATTGGCAAAGCTTCTGGGGAAAACCTGGTCTTGTTAGGAGAGACGGCATCCATCCCACTTTAGAGGGAGCAGCTCTCATTTCTAGAAATCTGGCCAATTTTTTGGGATCCTCCAAACTGTGACTGTCTAGCGTTGGGACCAGGAGGCAGAGCTGTGGTCTTATACACCTCTCTGCAGCTTCTCTCCCCCTGCCATCCCCTTATTACCCCATCCCCGTAGAGACGGTGCCTGCTCCCAGACCACCAATAACTAGCAAAAATCTATTTAAGCATAAAAATTCAAAAAGAAAAAATAATATAGCACCTTCAATTGCACCACAGACTAAAACAGTTAAATGTGGTCTATTAAACATTAGGTCTCTTTCTTCTAAGTCCCTGTTGGTAAATGATATAATAATTGATCAACGTATTGATTTATTCTGCCTAACAGAAACTTGGTTACAGCAGGATGAATATGTTAGTTTAAATGAGTCAACACCCCCGAGTCACACTAACTGTCAGAATGCCCGTAGCACGGGCCGGGGCGGAGGATTAGCAGCAATCTTCCATTCCAGCTTATTAATTAATCAAAAACCTAGACAGAGCTTTAATTCATTTGAAAGCTTGTCTCTTAGTCTTGTCCATCCAAATTGGAAGTCCCAAAAAACAGTTTTATTTGTTATTATCTATCGTCCACCTGGTCGTTACTGTGAGTTTCTCTGTGAATTTTCAGACCTTTTGTCTGACTTAGTGCTTAGCTCAGATAAGATAATTATAGTGGGCGATTTTAACATCCACACAGATGCTGAGAATGACAGCCTCAACACTGCATTTAATCTATTATTAGACTCTATCGGCTTTGCTCAAAAAGTAAATGAGTCCACCCACCACTTTAATCATATTTTAGATCTTGTTCTGACTTATGGTATGGAAATAGAAGACTTAACAGTATTCCCTGAAAACTCCCTTTTGTCTGATCATTTTTTAATAACATTTACATTTACCCTGATGGACTACCCTGCAGTGGGGAATAAGTTTCATTACACTAGAAGTCTTTCAGAAAGCGCTGTAACTAGGTTTAAGGATATGATTCCTTCTTTATGTTCTCTAATGTCATATACCAACACAGAGCAGAGTAGCTACCTAAACTCTGTAAGGGAGTTAGAGTATCTTGTCAATAGTTTTACATCCTCATTGAAGACAACTTTGGATGCTGTAGCTCCTCTGAAAAAGAGAGCTTTAAATCAGAAGTGTCTGACTCCGTGGTATAACTCACAAACTTGTAGCTTAAAGCAGATAACCCGTAAGTTGGAGAGGAAATGGCGTCTCACTAATTTAGAAGATCTTCACTTAGCCTGGAAAAAGAGTTTGTTGCTCTATAAGAAAGCCCTTCGTGAAGCTAGGACGTCTTTCTACTCATCACTAATTGAAGAAAATCAGAACAACCCCAGGTTTCTTTTCAGCACTGTAGCCAGGCTGACAAAGAGTCAGAGCTCTATTGAGCTGAGTATTCCATTAACTTTAACTAGTAATGACTTCATGACTTTCTTTGCTAACAAAATTTTGACTATTAGAGAAAAAATTACTCATAACCATCCCAAAGATGTATCGTTATCTTTGGCTGCTTTCAGTGATGCCGGTATTTGGTTAGACTCTTTCTCTCCGATTGTTCTGTCTGAGTTATTTTCATTAGTTACTTCATCCAAACCATCAACATGCTTATTAGACCCCATTCCTGCCAGGCTGCTCAAGGAAGTCCTACCATTATTTAATGCTTCAATCTTAAATATGATCAATCTATCTTTGTTAGTTGGTTATGTACCACAGGCCTTTAAGGTGGCAGTAATTAAACCATTACTTAAAAAGCCATCACTTGACCCAGCTATCTTAGCTAATTATAGGCCAATCTCCAACCTTCCTTTTCTCTCAAAGATTCTTGAGAGGGTAGTTGTAAAACAGCTAACTGATCACCTGCAGAGGAATGGTCTATTTGAAGAGTTTCAGTCAGGTTTTAGAATTCATCATAGTACAGAAACAGCATTAGTGAAGGTTACAAATGATCTTCTTATGGCTTCGGACAGTGGACTTATCTCTGTGCTTGTTCTGTTGGACCTCAGTGCTGCTTTTGATACTGTTGACCATAAAATTTTATTACAGAGATTAGAGCATGTCATAGGTATTAAAGGCATTGCGCTGCGGTGGTTTGAATCATATTTGTCTAATAGATTACAGTTTGTTCATGTAAATGGGGAATCTTCTTCACAGACTAAAGTTAATTATGGAGTTCCACAAGGTTCTGTGCTAGGACCAATTTTATTCACTTTATACATGCTTCCCTTGGGCAGTATTATTAGACGGTATTGCTTAAATTTTCATTGTTACGCAGATGATACCCAGCTTTATCTATCCATGAAGCCAGAGGATACACACCAATTAGCTAAACTGCAGGATTGTCTTACAGACATAAAGACATGGATGACCTCTAATTTCCTGCTTTTAAACTCAGATAAAACTGAAGTTATTGTACTTGGCCCCACAAATCTTAGAAGCATGGTGTCTAACCAGATCGTTACTCTGGATGGCATTTCCCTGATCTCTAGTAATACTGTGAGAAATCTTGGAGTTATTTTTGATCAGGATATGTCATTCAAAGCGCATATTAAACAAATATGTAGGACTGCCTTTTTGCATTTACGCAATATCTCTAAAATCAGAAAGGTCTTGTCTCAGAGTGATGCTGAAAAACTAATTCATGCATTTATTTCCTCTAGGCTGGACTATTGTAATTCATTATTATCAGGTTGTCCTAAAAGTTCCCTAAAAAGCCTTCAATTGGTTCAGAATGCTGCAGCTAGAGTACTGACGGGGACTAGCAGGAGAGAGTATATCTCACCCGTGTTGGCCTCCCTTCATTGGCTTCCTGTTAATGCTAGAATAGAATTTAAAATTCTTCTTCTTACTTATAAGGTTTTGAATAATCAGGTCCCATCTTATCTTAGGGACCTCGTAGTACCATATTACCCCATTAGAGCGCTTCGCTCTCAGACTGCGGGCTTACTTGTAGTTCCTAGGGTTTGTAAGAGTAGAATGGGAGGCAGAGCCTTCAGCTTTCAGGCTCCTCTCCTGTGGAACCAGCTCCCAATTCAGATCAGGGAGACAGATACCCTCTCTACTTTTAAGATTAGGCTTAAAACTTTCCTTTTCGCTAAGGCTTATAGTTAGGGCTGGATCGGGTGACCCTGGACCATCCCTTGGTTATGTTGCTTTAGACGTAGACTGTGGGGGGGTTCCCATGATGCACTGTTTCTTTCTCTTTTTGCTCCGTATGCATCACTCTGCATTTAATCATTAGTGATCGATCTCTTTTTCCTGGTTCTTTCCCTCAGCCCCAACCAGTCTCAGCAGAAGACTGCCCCTCCCTGAGCCTGGTTCTGCTGGAGGTTTCTTCCTGTTAAAAGGGAGTTTTTCCTTCCCACTGTGGCCAAGTGCTTGCTCATAGGGGGTCGTTTTGACCGTTGGGGTTTTTCATAATTATTGTATGGCCTTGCCTTGCAATGTGGAGCGCCTTGGGGCAACTGTTTGTTGTGATTTGGCGCTATATAAGAAAAAAGTTGATTGATTGATTGATTGATATACAGTGAGGAAAATAAGTATTTGAACACTCTGCAATTTTGCAAGTTCTCCCACTTAGAAATCATGGAGGGGTCTGAAATTTTCATCTTAGGTGCATGTCCACTGTGAGAGACATAATCTAAAAAAAAAAAAAAAAAATCCGGAAATCACAATGTACAATTTTTTAAATAATTTATTTGTATGTTACTGCTGCAAATAAGTATTTGAACACCTGTGAAAGTCAATGTTAATATTTGGTACAGTAATCTTTGTTTGAAATTACAGAGGTCAAATGTTTCCTGTAGTTTTTCACCAGGTTTGCACACACTACAGCAGGGATTTTGGTCCACTCCTCCATACAGATCTTCTCTAGATTTTTCAGGTTTGGAGTTTCAGCTCCCTCCAAAGATTTTCTACTGAGTTCAGGTCTGGAGACTGGCCAGGCCACTCCAGGACCTTGAAATGCTTCTTACAGAGCACCTCCTTAGTTGCCCTGGCTGTGTGTTTGGGGTCATTGTCATGCTGGAAGACTCAGCCATGACCCATCTTCAATGCTCTTACTGAGGGAAGGAGGTTGTTTGCCAAAATCTCACAATACATGACCCCATCCATCCTCCCTTCAATACGGTGCAGTCGTCCTGTCCCCTTTGCAGAAGAGCACCCCCAGAGTATGATGTTTCCACCCCCATGCTTCACGGTTGGGATGGTTTTCTTGCGGTTGTTCTCATCCTCTAAACATGGAAAGTGGAGTTGATTCCTAAAAGCTCTATTCTGGTCTCATCTGACCACATGACCTTCTCCCATGTCTCCCCTGGATCATCCAGATGGTCACTGGTGAGCTTCAAATGGATCTGGACATGTGCTGACTTGAGCAGGGGGACCCTGCAGGATTTTAAACCATGACAGCATCATGTGTTATTAATGTAATCTTTGTGACTGTGGTCCCAGCTCTGTTCGGGTCATTGACCAGGTCCTCCTGTGTAGTTCTGAGCTTTCTCACAGTCATCCTTACCCCACAAAGTGAGATCTTGCATGGAATCCCAGACTGAGGGAGATTGACAGTCATCTTGTGTTTCTTCCACTTTCTAATAAATAATCATAACAGTTGTTGTCTTCTAACAAGCTGCTTGCCTGTTGTCCTGTAGTCCATCCCAGCCTTGTGCAGGTCTACAGTTTTGTCCCTGGTGTCCTTAGACAGCTCTTTGGTCTTGGCTATGGTGGACAGGTTGGAGTGTGATTGATTGAGTGTGTGAACAGGTGTCTTTTATACAGGTAACAAGTTCAAACAGGTGCAATTAATACAGGTAAAGAGTGGAGAATAAGAGGGCTTCTTAAAGAAAAATTAACAGGTCTCTGTGAGCCAGAATTCTTGCTGGTTGGTGGGTGTTCAAATACTTATTTGCAGCAGTAACATACAAATAAGTGATTAAAAAATTATACATTGTGATTTCCGGATTTTTTTTTTTTTTAGATTATGTCTCTCACAGTGGAAATGCACCTAAAATGAAAATTTCAGACCCCTCCATGATTTCTAAGTGGGCGAACTTGCAAAATTGCAGGGTGTTCAAATACTTATTTTCCTCACTGTAAATTGATTTTGTGGTCAGATATTGAAGAGTTGATACCCTTGATGTTAGCATTCTGACATATTGCAGCTGCAAGTGGTTCAATAAATATTGCAAATAATAGTGGTGAGAGTGGGCAGCCTTGTCTAGTCCCTCTTTGCAATGTGAAACTTTGAGAGGTAATCTCATTAGTTGTGACTGTGGCCTTTGGTGAGTTATATAGAGTTGTTGTTGGGGAAATGTCGTGACACGGACCCACAACAGGGGGCGTTAATGAAGGGACAATGGAATAGCCAAAAGGTAACAATTTAATGTTGTGAAGGTGCACAACGTAATATAGACAGATACAAATATGTGTTATATCAATCCGACAAAAGGTGACGTGTGGCAGGCTCGAAGATAGGAGACGTCCGGTGAGAGAAAAGCCGGAACCCACACAAGCCTCACCACCAACGGACCTGAAGAACACCGGAGCCGCCAAGCCCTACGCCCCAGGTGGCCACTGTCTTCAGCAGTCAGACCCGGTACTGCTGGCAGAAAACAAACAGTTCTGGATGAGTGTGAGTCCGCACACTCAGTAATCCCACAGTCTGTGTTCAGTTAAGGAGGGAGAACCTCCACCTCCAATCACACACTCATGCAGCTCCTGAGATAACCACTTATCTGGGTGGGGTGTGAGGCGAAGCCGTCGCAGTCCACACCAAACGCCAACTCCGCAGACAGGGTATCCGTCCCAGGAAAACGGCTGCAAACAGAGATCAGACTAATACTCGAATTTAAGTCAGCAGAGAAAATTACCTGTATGGTAGAAGATTTCTCGGCGAGGAGGTGGAGTTGCAGTCCGGTCTTTATAGTGGTGGTGATGGGTGACAGCTGGTGTTGATGGATGACAGCTGTCACCTCCAGCGGCTCCGACGCCCTCTCGTGCTTGGAGCCCGCACTCCAAGCAGGGCACCATCTGGTGGTGGTGGGCCAGCAGTACCTCCTCTTCAGCGGCCCACACAACAGTTGTGATCCAATGAATAATTCTCCAAAATCAAATTTATGAAGGACTCTAATTTGTCAATGAGATTGAGAAGTCTTCTGATGTTATCGGTAGAATGTCGACCCTTAATAAACCCAGTTTGTTCATTATGTATTATTGATGGCAATATGTTTTCTAAGCGGGATGCCAATGCCTTAGCAATGATTTTTATATCAGTATTTATTACTGATAGCGGGCGGTAATTAGAGGTCAGAGTAGGGTCTTTTTCTGGTTTCAATGTAAGTTTTATTGCTGCAGTATTCATATGAGTGGGAATCTGACATTTAGTCCAAATTTCTGAAACAGTCCTAAAGAGTATCTGCCAAAAATGTTTCAGGATCTCAGGAGGAAAGCCATCTGGGCCCGGAGCCCTGCCATTATACATTTTGTTCAAAGCTGCATGTAGTTCTATGATAGTTACAGGTGTGTCTAATGTATCTGTGTGCTCTTTAGATAGCTGAGGTAGGTTTAGATTGTCAAGGAATGACTGGATATCTACTGGATTAGGTGTATTCTCCGATGAATATAGATTACTGTAGTAGTTCTTAAATATCTGATTAATTTTCTGTGGCGACTGTGTATAGTTTCCAGCTTCATCCCTGATAGATGTTATCCTTGATTTTTCCTTATTGCATTGTAGTTGATTTGCCAGAAATTTACCTGATTTATTATTATGTTGAAATTATTATATCTAAGTCGTTGAATGAGGAACTGTATTTTTATATAATATAGCCAAGTTGGAATTTTTCATTATTTAATTCAGACAAGATCACTTGCATCCGCAGCATATTTATTTGTTAAATGTTTAATTTTTTCTTCAAGGTCCAATGGTTTTTCTTCAAAACCATTTTCTAATTAATGCTCTATTTTATTTTTGTAAGAAGAATATGAAATAATTTTCCCTCTAATTACTGCTTTTTTAAGTGACACAGTCTTTTGTTCATGGTAATGAGTCATTCATGTCGTCAGTAGAGGCGTCAGGAGAGGTGTCAATCCCATCATTAGGAGGGACAGCTTCCCTGCCATTAGGAGGGTGCTAACTAGGTAATTGTTAGCCACTAGCCAATAGCAGTCTGCCTCTCGGTAGTAGGGGTCTGGTTAGGTTTAAAACTCCAGCTTTGCTGGCTTCTGTTATTCTTCTCTACAAGAGTCAAGATAGAAGTCAGACTACCAGAGCAAGAAATTTTGCTGAGGAAACTTCTGTGATTAGAAGTGAAACATCCTTGCGTCAAGCAACCCAGTCCAGTCGAAGATTCAAGCTTCTCTAGAGAGGAACAAGTCAATTCTAGAATCAGACTGATATACAGGAGAGAAAAATGTGTATTCCTTTGTCAATGTATGTTTGATTCGCCAACTATCCACCAAACCAAAGTTGGTTTAAAGCGACGTTAAAGTCCCCTCCAATGATGACTGCCGAGTTGGCCATTAAATTAGAGATCTGTGAAAACAATGTATGAAAAAAGGTTGGGTCATCATTGTTGGGAGCATATAAATTAACAATTGTAAATATTTCACTGGAAATAGTTGCCTGGGTTATTAGATACCGACCTTCAGAATCCATCACAGAGTTATTAAGAATGAATGGAACTCTTCGATGAACTAATATTCTTACTCCTCTTTGTCTGCTGTTATAACAAGCTGAAAAACACTGCATAAATATTGGGCTAGTCAGTAAATTTTCCTCTGCTTTAGATATAGATGTCTTTCTTGTAGATGACAAATATCTGCATTTAGTTTTGTGACGTGATTCATGATTTTTACCTTCTTTGCCTGTGAGCGAATGCCACGTACATTCCATGACACCAGTTTTAGAGGATGCATATTAAAGAAAAAAGAATTCTGATACTACATATTGAAAAGGCTCTCTGAAAAGACAGACACAAGTACGACATACATAAAACATAAATTACACCTGTGCATATTGAGTGAGTGTAACGAATGTAAGTGAGTTAAGATGCGCGTGTAGTTTAAGAAGAGACTATGCGTGCGGTGGGAACGTGTTTAAATTATCCATCTTCTTAACACTTTAATTCATTTTATTAGGAAACAACTTTACCTAAATTCTGGGTCTTTTAGTGAAGCTTAGGATGAGTGGCCGGTGATCACCTTAGTATTTCCTGTTTTTCTTGTTGTTTAATGCTGACAAATTATACTGTATTTCTTGTCTTTCTGATGCCTGATTCTGTTTTTTTTTTCTCTCTGTTTAAGGTGCAGCTCCATCCAGACATGGGTGTGGTATTTGTGCTGGAGACCCTCCTGTCCTATGCACCAACAGCATTTCCTGTATATTCATTTTGTGAATTGTTTTGTAATTTTTGTCTGTAGCATGGCCCAAGCAGAGGGTCAACCCTTTGAGTCTGGTCTGCTTGAGGTTTTTTTCCTCAGAGGGAGTTTTTCCTTGCCACTGCTTCTCTGGGGGTTAGTAAGGTTAGGCAAGGGGTGCCCAAGTTCGGTCCTTGAGATCTACCTGATGACACTCTTAGTTGTCTCCCTGCTCCAACACACCTGAATCCAATGAAAGGTTCATTAAAAGCCTGCTAACGAGTCTTTCATTGGATTCAGGTGTGTTGGAACAGGGAGACAACTAAATCCCCATTTGCACATAGACGGTAAGAGCTCCTGGAAGCGTCCCGGAAGAGTTTTTGGCCGTCTTAAGGATCAAACGCCTTTGTCAACGCCGGCACTAGGGGGCGTGGCTTAGTTCCGGCTTTACTGGGAATCGTCGAAAAAATTCTTCAATATGTCTAATAATTCCGGGAGCCCGGGAGAATTCGCGTGACGACAGAGACAACGCGAACAATGGCGTTTGATACTTTTTAATCGGCGTTTCATCCTGCCCCTTCCTGTAGTGCCGCAGTTTACACCGCCATAATTGGTGGCCGGCGTTGTATCCCTAACGAACGGTGTGTAAAACGGCGATAGAGCCCACATCGGCGTCCTCAAAGGCGTTTTAACCGGCGACAGAGGCAGACAAAACGGCGGCGCTAGCGGACAGTACGCCATTCTAAACGCCACCTCCCGGTTAATGGTGTTCCAAACGGCCGATAGGCGGCCGTCAGTATAAAAACGCTAGTGCGCTGCATGCAGGCCTCTCACTTGTGGCCAGCTCCAGATATTTTTGCAGAGAAGCTCCAGTATGCCTCCTAAAAGAAAATTGGCAGCGGCAAGGACTTACCAAGAGGTCTGGTTCAGAAGCAGAGGAGAGGCCTGTGGTGGAGACGAGCAACACGTTGAGGAGGGGAAAAAGAAAGGAGAAGAAAAGGCTGAGGCAGTGACAGCTGCTTCAGCCTATTATACTCTGGGGGCGGTGCCTATATGCAAACGTTCCTGGAGTAACGCAGGATTTGCCTGGATAAATCCAGCGGTACACAGGGCATTATCGGCGGCAGCAGAACACCGCCATTCTCACGCGCGTCTTAACCTGTGATTGTAAAGGACAGAACTGGGTATTAACGCCCGTTGCCTGACGTGTGCCGGATGCTACGGCATCAAAACGCCGCTTTATTCGGCGGATTTAGTGGCGTTTTATCCGCATATTTGCGGCTAGTACGGCGCTTAAAATGCCGGCGAAATGCTTTGCCCCTTTCCACCACGAAAACAGCCGGAACTACCACAAACTTCGGTCTACATACTACCCGCCGACAAAACCGTCTATGTGTAACCTGGGCTTAAGAGTGTCAGGAAGGTTGATCTTGAGGACTGAATTTGGGCACCCCTGGGTTAGACCTTACTTGTGTGAAGCGCCTTGAGGCAACTCTGTTGTGATTTGGCACTATATAAATGAAAATAAATTGAAAATTGAAAAAAAAAAAAAAAACAGTTTTTCCAATAGTCACTTTATAGTCACCCTTTCTTGACTTCAATGAATATAAATACTTGATTTTACTCTGTAAAATAAAGACCTCATATTTAACTGTTGACGGCACTGTAACAGTAAAACTTCCAATTTCTAACCTGCAGTACATTGTTTATAAATGTAACTATTAAATTCTTTCTAACATTTTAGTAGTTGAAATTATTATTATAGTATTATTATTAGTAGTAGTAAAAAAAGGCTTCAAAACTGGACCTTTAATCAAGGGGTGTTGTGGTGGTGGTGGTGGGGGGGTGCGCATCCCTGCCCAGCCCCACGCCCCCTTCCCATCTGGATTCACCCCTTCTTTGACGTTTGAGCACAGAGAATGGATAACGTTTATACAGAAAACACAACAAGATTGACAGGTAAGAAAGAATTATCGTGCTTTCTTACATCATGTCCTCAGAGAGTTTAGGCACATTTGAGTGGAAAAAAGTGTTAGTTGTTGACGCATCGCGGATCAACTGTTTTTAGCGAGCAGACATGGAGGAGCTCAGAGTTCTAAATAAAGGGGAAAAAGCATGAAAATGTCTTTGTAAAGCTCAGTGCAGGTGTGCTGTTGTCATTGCGTTTTGAAAGATGAGCACTTGTCGTCATTGCTGCAGAAAACCGCGGCTGCAAAGCTTGTAGCTCGCTGAAAGTGGGCAGTTCAGTCAAACCCGACCCCCTGCCCACGGGCCAAGTTTAATGCTGAAATTGACCCGCAATACAAAAATAATAGTAACACGTTACAAAGTAAGTTAATAAGTAATGCGTTGCCGGCATCACTGCCCATTGGTGCTGTGGATATGTCCAAGTTAATTAGTGCTGCACAGACGTTAATCTGAGCTGATCATTGTGTCATTTCTATGAGGAATCCAAGTAACTCTCAGGAACATTTCTGCGCTCCGTTTCCTTTTACATCGACCTCTCACCACTTCAATCCGAAGCACTTATTTTTCCTGACACCCGCCTCGACCAGGTTTCTCAGGAGATCAAACAGAATTATTTATGAGATGTGTCACTCGGAGTGCCATTCTTTATCCCTTGTTCATTTGCTCTCTATTCTTCCTCTTTGATTTCATGTGTGCTGGCATTCTTGTTGTCCTTTGCGGCATGCGCACATCCCAAAACATACACGTTCATCGCACATAATACAAACTACACACAAAGCATTCTCATGGGTCCTTCTTGAATTTATCAAACATACTTTTTGTATTACCGCCGTCATAATCGTATAAATGTTCACATGATGTAAGGCACTAAAGGTCTCTTTGCAGTTTCATTCTCATCTTACAGGTGTGACAGTCTTCACAAGGAGGACAGATTGCAGCTCAGCAACCATGACAGAATAATCGTTCACATTTTGGAAAATTTCATCTTTATCTTTCTTTTGTTTGCAGGAAAAAAAAGCCCTCCTCATACACTGCTGCTGTTGTAGAGGCTCTTCTCTTTCTCATCGTTACTGATTGCCTGCAGTGCAGCATAGCAGCACAAAAGCTGATTTGATACATACAGTTTTTATTGCACTACCCAATCATTATCATAATTTTACGAGTCTGTTGTCACATTTGTTACAGAAAATGTTGCTCAGATGGCCATGACTCGCCTTTACCGTGACATCTCAAATCCGTTTTGCCACGTGCTGTCACAATTCATTAGTTTAATTTGAAAAGATCACAAGCGTATTTGGCCACAAGCATCAATGCTGTTATTGAATAAGAAGATCATATTTCATTCTTCATGTGATGTGCAGCCAGGCATAAAAATGCTAGGGGAATACTTATTCACTTTGATTCAGAAGGAGAGTGGAGATGTCAGCATGGAGGCATCAATAATTTCCAAAAGGTCAAAGCTAAACTTCTAACGCGTAAGAAGATAGGTCCAAGAATGCCATTTAAGATGAGAGGGGAATTATGATGAAGCGGACGGAAGATGGTGACCAACTCGAGACATGAAACTCTTATGCGTGGGCGGACACACACAAATAATTTTTCGAACATGTACCAAGCAAATAAAAAATCTGAAAATGATTTTCCATCTTATTATCGTATTTCCATTTTTGTTCAGCTCTTTTGCTCCAGTTATTTTTTTCCTGCCACACTCACATCCATAAGGCACACTAAATGAAGATGAATTCCATTCATTTCAAGTAGATTTTACAAAGGGGATCATTTGTTGTCAATATTTAAGAAAATTAAAAGAAAGGTGAATGTTGAAGAACAAGTGTGATAAATTGTTACCACTATAGCAACAAAATTTAAAATTATCTCATTAAGCTAAACAATTTACATCTACAAAATTGTCCTTTGAACACAGCATTTCAAAATCATAATAATAGCTATACAGAGGTGTAGACCTTCAGTTCATATGTGTGTTTTCAGCTGTTCCCTGTCATGATTTGTATCAACTAAACCCAAAATGCAGACAGTGAACACACAGAATGTAATGTTTTTTTTTTTTAACCACATTTTACCAAATAATACAGTTCAGTCCAAAAACAGGGAGCAGTCCAACAGTCAAGGGCAGGAACAGGAACATGAGAAGCAATTGAGAATATATATACAGTAGTGTTCAGAATAACAGCAGTGCTATGTGACTAAAAAGATTAATCCAGGTTTTGAGTATATTTGTTATTGTTACATGGGAAACAAGGTACCAGTAGATTTAGTAGATTCTCACATATCCAACAAGACCAAGCATTCATGATATGCACACTCTTAAGGCTATGAAATTGGGCTATTAGTAAAAAAAAGTAGAAAAGGGGGTGTTAACAATATAGTAGTGGCATTCAGTCAGTGAGTTCGTCAATTTTGTGGAACAAACAGGTGTGAATCAGGTGTCCCCTATTTAAAGATGAAGCCAGCACCTGTTGAATATGCTTTTCTCTTTGAAGCCTGAGGAAAATGGGACATTCAAGACATTGTTCAGAAAAACAGCATAGTTTGATTAAAAACTTGATTGGAGAGGGGAAAACTTATACGCAGGTGCAAAAAATTATAGGCTGTTCATCTACAATGATCTCCAATGCTTTAAAATGGACAAAAAAAAACAGAGACGTGTGGAAGAAAATGGAAAACAACCATCAAAATGGATAGAAGAATAACCACAATGGCAAAAGCTCACCCATTGATCAGCTCCAGGATGATCAAAGACAGTCTGGAGTTATCTGTAAGTGCTGTGACAGTTAGAAGACGCCTGTGTGAAGCTAATTTATTTGCAAGAATCCCCCGCAAAGTCCCTCTGTTAAATAAAAGACATGTGCAGAAAAGGTTACAATTTGCCAAAGAACACATCAACTGGCCTAAAGAGAAATGGAGGAATATTTTGTGGACTGATGAGAGTAAAATTATTCTTTTTGGGTCCAGTTTGTGAGATGACCCCCAAACTCTGAATTCAAGCCACAGTTCACAGTGAAGACAGTGAAGCATGGTGGTGCAAGCATCATAATATGGGCATGTTTCTCCTACTATGGTGTTGGCCCTATATATCGCATACCAGGTATCATGGATCAGTTTGGATATGTCAAAATACTTGAAGAGGTCATGTTGCCTTATGCTGTTAGAGGTCATGCCCTTGAAATGGGTGTTTCAACAAGACAATGACCCCAAGCACACTAGCAAACAAGCAAAATCTTGGTTCCAATCCAACAAAATTAATGCCTCGCAGATGTGAAGAAATCATGAAAAACTGTGGCTATACAACTAAATACTAGTTTAGTGATTCACAGGATTGCTAAAAACGCAGTTTGAACATAACAGTTTTGAGTTGTAGCGTCAACAGCAGATGCTACCATTATTGTGAACACCCCCTTTTCTACTTTTTGAACGTCCCATTTCCCTCAGGCTTTCAAAGAGAAAAGCAAGTTCAACAGGTGCTGGCTTCATCCTTACATAGGGGACACCTAATTCACACCTGTTTGTTCCACAAACTTGACGAACTCACTGACTGAATGCCACACTACTATTATTGTGAACACCCCTTGTCTACTTTTTTTTACTAATAGCCCTATTTCATAGCCTTAAGAGTGTGCATATCATGAATGCTTGGTCTTGTTGGATTTGTGAGAATCTACTGAATCTAATGGTACCTTGTTTCCCATGTAACAATAAGAAATATACTCAAAACCTGGATTAATCTTTTTACTACTAATCACTACTATTAGTCTGAACACTACTGTATTAGACCTGTTCAAAATGTTTGTGCCACATATTGTTCTTGTTCCACTAATAAAATAAAAGATCTGTGCCAAATTTTATTGTAACTAGACATTGTTTAGCAACAATTTTCCCCAAACCAGCAATGTAGTAATCCAATAATTCCAGTCATGTTCTCCTCTGGGTGACCAATCAACCACCACCTTTTGTGATTAGAAACCATCACATATACCTGTATAAGAAAAATAATGGCATCAGAGTCTTCTCCCATTAGGGTGACGTTGCCTTGCCAGTGAAGGGAGAGGAAAATGTATCACTCTGGGGGACCTCTAAATCTTATCTGATTGAGTTCAAATTTGGTCTGCACCTATAAAACCCCAAGAGGAACAAAAACAACATGTGGCCCGAAGTCTCTCACAACTGTTATTTTTTTTCACTACATAACACTAGCTCTCTCTCTCTCTCTCTCTCTCTCTCTCTATCTCTCTATATATGTCTCTATACATTGCAACATGATGTTGCCACCACCATGCTTCACTGTAGGGATGGTGCCTTTTCCTCCAAACATGATGCCTGGCATTCACACCATAGAGTTCAATCTTTGTCTCATCAGACCAAAGAAATGTCTTTCTCATGGTCTCAGAATCCTTCAGGTGCTCCCAAATGCAGCATGTGTGGCACAAATCCCATTGTCGATGTCTTTCTGGACACTGTAATCACTGGACAGGTAGCTTCCCAGATCGGGGAAAGCTTCCATGGTTTTCAGAACTTTATCACAAATTCGTACAATGCTGGTGTCTGGAGAGCGATGACCCTGGGCGTCTTGCGGAAGGATCTTAGTCTTTGCAATGTTGGCGGTGAAACCGAAGAGCGAATAGGCACTATCAAAGAGATCAACTATATATATATACGTATATATATATACTCAACAAAAATATAAACGCAACACTTTTGGTTTTGCTCCCATTTTGTATGAGATGAACTCAAAGATCTAAAACTTTTTCCACATACACAATATCACCATTTCCCTCAAATATTGTTCACAAACCAGTCTAAATCTGTGATAGTGAGCACTTCTCCTTTGCTGAGATAATCCATCCCACCTCACAGGTGTGCCATATCAAGATGCTGATTAGACACCATGATTAGTGCACAGGTGTGCCTTAGACTGCCCACAATAAAAGGCCACTCTGAAAGGTGCAATTTTGTTTAATTGGGGGGGGATACCAGGCAGTATCTGGTGTGACCACCATTTGCCTCATGCAGTGCAACACATCTCCTTGGCATCATCCGTGAAGAGAACACCTCTCCAACGTGCCAAATGCCAGCGAATGTGAGCATTTGCCCACTCAAGTCGGTTACGACGACGAACTGGAGTCAGGTCGAGACCCCGATGAGGACGACGAGCATGCAGATGAGCTTCCCTGAGACGGTTTCTGACAGTTTGTGCAGAAATTCTTTGGTTATGCAAACCGATTGTTTCAGCAGCTGTACAAGTGGCTGGTCTCAGACGTCTTGGAGGTGAACATGCTGGATGTGGAGGTCCTGGGCTGGTGTGGTTACATGTGGTCTGCGGTTGTGAGGCTGGTTGGATGTACTGCCAAATTCTCTGAAACAACTTTGGAGACGGCTTATGGTAGAGACATGAACATTCAATACACGATCAACAGCTCTGGTCGACATTCCTGCTGTCAGCATGCCAACTGCACGCTCCCTCAAATCTTGCGACATCTGTGGCATTGTGCTGTGTGACAAAACTGCACCTTTCAGAGTGTCCTTTTATTGTGGGCAGTCTAAGGCACACCTGTGCACTAATCATGGTGTCTAATCAGCATCTTGATATGGCACACCTGTGAGGTGGGATGGATTATCTCAGCAAAGGAGAAGTGCTCCCTATCACAGATTTAGACTGGTTTGTGAACAATATTTGAGATAAATGGTGATATTGTGTATGTGGAAAAAGATTTAGATCTTTGAGTTCATCTCATACAAAATGGGAGCAAAACCAAAAGTGTTGTGTTTATATTTTTGTTGAGTGTGTATATATATATTGTTCTCCACTCAGATTGCAATAGCCAATCACAGATTAGTCTTTCTGTCCATCATTTACCTGTATTTTGTCATGCTTACTGCCAACATCTAGCCAATCAGAGCATGGCATGGCATCACTAATGACATAGTGGAGGTCAGGAACTTGCTGACAGACGCTGGTTGAAAAAATGGCAACAAACATGTCAACAACAGCAGAAAATCGTCTGCCAGCGAGGTTTGCTGAGTTCACAGAGGAGGAACTGGTGGAAATATTGAACTCCAAGGATGCCAGAAACACTAAGAAGGTAGACAAGCACGCTACTGATGTTTTAGAAGCATTCATATGCTGTTCACAGCAAAATAAATTGATCTAATTTACTTGAGTCTTTGTTGTTTGCTTAATTTGGGAGGGGGGTGGAGAACATAACAATTGATGGATGGCAAGTCGTCCAACATAGAGAAATATTGGATGAAGAAAAGTTATATTGGACGAGGTGTAGCCGAGTTATTTCACTGAAAGGTTTTCAGATATACACTAGCTGAGTTACCCGTTCTACTCATGGGTAATAAAGAAGAATTTTAGCCATGTCATTATATATTTTAATTAAGGTGTAGTCAGTTGCATTTCATTGTGTGTATGTTGTCATCATCAAAGAGCAATTTGTGACATTTATGAGACTCAAGTAAATGATGATAAAAGGTGATAGCATGTCATATCACTGCAATACTCTGGCATCCCATACACAGCAGGTGTATTTTCATAAAAAAAACAACACACGATTTAATTGGCACATGGTGCGCTCTGGTCTGTTTGGATTGTAATTAAAGTGTACCCTAGCCAGCTGGTACTATATAGTAATTAAAGTGTGATGCTTGGTACCTGACCTGAGTAGCACATGAACTGCAAAAATAAGGACTGCAGTGAGTGGGTTGTGTGTAATTAAAGCGCACATACGTATGCGTGCTTTGACTAGCATGTGGCACATGTTGGCCTGGTCGGATTGTAATTAAAGTGCACCCTAGCAAGCAATTACTACATGGTAAGTAAAGTGTGATGCTTGGTACCTGACCTGAGTATCACGTGAACTGAGAAAATAAGGGCTCCAGTGAGCGAGTAGCTCTAATATATAAGGCTGACCATGAGTGTGTGTTCATGCACGTACGCCTTCAACATAAGAGCCCCAGACACCATAGCAAGTTAGGTGTCAATTGCTTAATTAATGTGGTTGTGCATAGCGAACACACACACACACACACACACACACACACACACACACACACACACACATGGTCAGCTTTATATTATATTAGCAGAGTTACCAATATCAGGCTGGATGGTCAGGAATTGCTGGACACAAATGCACGACTCGTGCAAACAGCTCTGGTTTTTAGAAGGCTTTATTGAGGTGGATAGCAGAGGTTGGTACACGAATAACAGTCCATAAAAAGCAGCAGTACAAAAAACATCAGGCAAATGGCGTGGTCGAGGCAACAGGCTGGAGGTCAGGTACACACTATGAGGCAGGCAGGAACACGAACGCAGGAACAAAGCTGGTATGAAGGTACAAGGCATGACAAACTGGTGAGGGACAAACACGCCCAGTGAGCTTATATAACCTCAGGTGATAATTTGCAAATCAGAAACAGGTGTGCAAGGAAAGCACCAGAACAAGGATGTGGCCAGAGAGAGAGCAAAATCCCATCACCAAGAGCCAAGAGAAAGACAAGAGAAACAGAGACAGACAGAACCAAGCAGAAAACTCCCAGCAAGAGAATAAACAAACCAAAACCAATGAAATGCAAACATAAACAGAACAAAAGAACAAAATAAAACAGGAAATCAAACAAAAACTCAAACCTTGACAACCAGTTATTCGGATGGGTACTAAACAAGAATTTTAGCCATGTCATTGTATATTTCTTATCACTTTGGTTAAGGTGTAGTAAGTTGCACTGCATTGTGTGTATGTTGTCATCATTAATTTTCATAGAACAATTTGTGACATTCACGGGACTCAAGTGAATGATGATAAAAGGTGATAGCATGTCATATCACTGGTATGCTGTACACAGCAGGTACATTTTAACTGAAAAAACCTGTGCCTTAATTTGCATGCAGCGCGCGTTGGCTTGTTTGGATTATAATTAAAGTGCACCCTAGCTAGCCACTACTACTTATTAAGTAAAGTGTGACACTTGCTACCTGACCTGAGTACCATGTGAACTGCGAAAATAAGGGCTCCACTGAGCGGGTCGTGATCTAATATTACAAGGCTGACCGTGTGTGTGTGTGTGTGTGTGTGTGTGTGTGTGTGTGTGTGTGTGTGTGTTCACACACGTACACTTTCAACCTAAGGGCCCCAGTGACTCCCCAACTCACCATAGCAAGTTAGGTGTCGATTGCTTAATTACTGTGGCTATATATATATATATATATATATATATATATATATATATATATATATATATATATATATATATATATGCACAAACATGCAAGGGACTGCAGTACTCATACCTTCAAGTAAAGCGTTAAGCCCCGTTTACACATAGACGGTAAGAGTTTTTGGCCATCTTAAGGATCACACACCATTGTTAACGCCGGCTCTGGAGGTCGTGGCTTAGTTCTGGCTTTACCGGGAATCGTCGAAAAAATTATTCAACATGTCAAATAATTCCGGGAGCGCTCCTGGAGAATTCGCGTGATGACGGAGACAATGTGAACAACGGCGTTTGATACTTTTTAATCGCCGTTTCATCCTGCCCCTTCCTGTAGTGCCGCAGTTTACACTGCCGTAATTGGCGGCCGGCGTTGTATCCCTAATCAACGGCGTGTAAAACGGCGATAGAGCCCACATCTGCGTCCTCAAGGGCGTTTTAACCGGTGACAGAGGCAGACAAAATGGCGGCGCTAGCGGACAGTACGCTGTTCTAAATGCCACCTCCCAGTTAACGACGTTCCAAACGGACGATAGGCGGCGGTCAATATAAAAACGCTATCGCGCTGCATGCAGGCCTCCCACTCGCGGCCAACTCCAGATATTTTTGCAGAGAAGCTCCAGTATGCCTCCTAAAAGAAAACTGGCAGCGGCAAGGACTTACCAAGAGGTCTGGTTCAGAAGCAGAGGGTAGCCCTGTGGTGGAGACGGAGCAACACGTTGAGGAGGGGAAAAAGGAAGGAGAAGAAAAGGCTGAGTATAATCTCCCTCCCCCTGCAGTGACAGAGGCTTCAGCCTATTATACTCTGGGGGCGGTGCCTATATGCAAAGGTTCCTGGAGTTACGCAGGATTTGCCTGGATAAATCCAGCGGTACACAGGGCATTATCGGCGGCAGCAGAACACCACCATTCTCACGCGCGTCTTAACCTGCGATTGTAAAGGATAGAACTGTGTATTAACCTCCATTGCCTGACGTGTGCCGGATGCTGCGGTGTCAAAACACCGCTTTATTCGGCGGATTTAGCGGCGTTTTATCCGCGTATTTGCGGCTAGTACGGCGGTCAAAACACCGGCGAAATGCTCTGCCCCTTTCCACCGTGAAAACAGCCGGAACTACCGCGAACTTCGGTCTACATACTACCCGCCGACAAAACCGTCTATGTTTAAACGGGGCTTTACTCAAACCAGACAGATGACTGATCAACTATGGCCCTTTGACACAATAAGTAAAAGGCCACTTGTTGAGCAAGACACAGTTCCCCAAAACAGTTCAATCTTACATTAAGTTGTTATTCATGACTCCACTCAAACATGGGATAAAGATGTAGAACAAGAAAACAAAAACTGAAACTGGTTTTGAGGTTTTGATGGATACAGTAAGAATACATTTGAAGTCACAAAAAGGAAACTAGACACCATTGTTGTTCTCCAAAGCTGCCAAATTGTAACTCATAGAAGAAACAATGTATTGGTGTTAAGACCTTCTGTGGTGCAATTATTCTTCTGCATCTAATTTGTGTTGTTTGATTAAGTGAAACTTTTCTCCCCCTCTTTTTGCCAATAAGTCATTCTCTGGCTGGCGATGACTAAAAAAAAGAGTAAATAGTTCAAGTCTCCATTGTAAAACAATGTTAATCTGAGGTTAAACCTGGAATATTTGCCTTAATAAGGGTTCAAAGACCCCTTTAGTCTGGAGGGAGGCTTAATCCCTTTCTAGGAAGCTCGCCCAACAGGAGCCAGGAGATGTCAAAGAGAGTTCATATTGTAATTTTCTCGTTGGTCCAGAGAAGCGGCTTTGCCTCAGGCAGGCTGTGCCAAAGTACCCTCCAAAGAAAAAGCTGCTTCACCACAGTTGGAAATGGAAAAAAAAGAAAAGAAAACAAAAACCTGTTTTAAAGGTCCTCAAGCATACAATGGAATTTCCTTCCTTTTTGATGATGTCAGATGACATTTAGATTGGAGGCAACAGGCCCTCTGAGTTAATTAATAAAAGTCCAAAACACAAAGTGAAGACAGATAACTCAGTTATTTCACTGAAAGGTCAAGTGGATCGCATACAAATACAGAGTGATCGGCCCAATCTAAAATGTGCACAAAGTCAGGAAAGAAAAGTGGGGGAATAAAAGAAAGCAGTAAGTGTAGAAAGAGGAAAAGTGCACGTGCCATCTCTGTAAATTAAAAAACCTTGAGACATTACCGGAAATTACGTCGTATGCCATTTGGATTTCAGTAATCAATTTTGTTGTCACATTTACAGATGTAAACACCACTGCAGTGCCTTTCATTCATACAGTCAAGTCCATAAGTATTTGAACAGTGACCTTTTGTTGTTGTAGTAATTTTGCTTGTGTACACGTCAACACATCAAGAAAGTGTAGACAACAACAACAATAATGACAATAATAATATTAATAATAATAATGATCATCATCATCATAATGACACTAATATCAATAATAATAATAATAATAATAATAATAATCATCATCATCATCATTGTAAGGATAAAAATAATCATCATCATAATAATGATAGAATCATCTTGATTAATCTCTCATTAACCTCTGGTTCTGTTGCTACATGTTTCAAATCTGCAGTGATTAAACCATTACTAAAGAAATCTAATCTTGACCCTAGTATATTGAAAAACTATAGGCCGATATCAAACCGATCATTTTGCTCTAAAATTCTGGAAAAGGTGGTTTCACAGCAGCTTGTGGACCACCTGACTGAGAATAATTGTTTTGAGCCACGGCAGTCTGGTTTTAGAAAATATCATTCCACAGAGACATCTCTCACTAAAGTGGTGAATGATCTTCTGAATGCAATGGATCCAGATGCCACTACGGTTCTCGTGCTGTTAGATCTCAGTGCTGCATTTGATACTGTGGATTAACATATTCTAGGCTGGAGAATCATTTTAGGATTACTGGAAATGCCTTTGCATGGTTGACATCATACCTGACCAGTCGTTCTCACTGTGTTTTGTCCAATAACACGACCTCTAACCTTTAGTGACATGAAATTTGGTGTTCCACAGGGGTCTGTCTTTGGCCCCCTGCTTTTCTCCCTTTATACAGCACCCCTTGGGCACATATTGTGGGGTTGTGGAATTGCCTTTCATTGCTATGCTGATGATACTCAGTTATACATGCCGATAACTACTGGCAATCTCATCCACATAAAATCCTTAGAAGATTGCCTTGCATCAGTGAAAAGCTGGATGTCTAGCAATTTCCTACTTTTAAACTCTGACAAGACTGAAATGATGGTTCTTGGTCCACTGAGACATTAACATTAATTTGACCAGCTAACATTTAGCCTATGCTCGTGTGTCATACATCACACTGCCAAAGTCAAGAACCTTGGGATAATTTTTGATCTGATGTTGTCCTTTGACCTCCACATTAGAGAAATTATGACAAGAGCTTTCATCCACCTGCGAAATATAGCGAAGATTTGTCCCATCCTGTCTATGGCTGATGCTGAGACCCTGATTCATGTATTTATTTCTTCTAGATTGGGCTATTGCAATGTTCTATTTTCTGGTTTAACACAGTCCAGCGTTAGAGGTCTCCAATTGGTTCAAAGTGCTGCTGCCAGACTTTTGACAGGAAGTAGAAAGTTTGAACACATTACACCCATTTTGGCTTCTCTTCACTGGCTTCCTGACTCTGTGAGATCAGATTCTAAGGTTCTGCTATTAACCTAGAAAATTATTCACGGACTAGCACCTCCCTACTTAGCTGACCTAATTAAACCCTACGTACTGGCCCGGGCTCTGTTTTCTCAGGGTGCAGGACTACTTTCTGTCCCTAGGGCGAATAAAAAGTTTGCGGGTCACAGAGCTTTCTCTTATCGTGTACCTGCTTTGTGGAATGATCTCCCTGCATCAATAAAACAGACAGATTCTGTAGAGACCAGATTTAAGCCACACTTAAGCCACCTCAAATTTATCTAATGCTGCGTTTACACATAACAACAACAAGTCACGAATGCCACGAAGTATACATTCTTGGCCGCTGATCACGAATGTGATGATTCGGGGCAGAGGCGTCAGCTGTCCTCAGGAACTGCTGCAACCTGTTACCACACGTTCGATTAATGGGACGTGTTGCTGGAGAATTATCAGGAACCATTATACACGGTCAACAATAGTGTTCCGCTTTGTTGCGCGCTATTGCGCGTAACAGCGCATCGTTAAGTTCTGTCACGTTGTGAACGAGGTGAATTGTCTCCACACACACACACCCATATTCATCCAACCGAATTCAGATCGCTCCAGTTTTTCAGAAGAACTTTGTGACTGCATGCGTAGTTGGGCTCTGTGCCATGGAGTGGCGCAGAGAGGAGGAGGAGGACAGAGCCAGATGTGTGGCTTCATGCGGCTCTCGTCTCGTGTATTTTCCCAAACATCAGGCACATGCAGCAGGTGGAACACCTGCAGGAGCGCGCTGAAGAGCACTGAAATTAGACTTTTAGCCAACTTGGTGTCAGCAATCAAACTAAATGTGGTGCAGCAGGGTTTAATTGTGCGTGCGCTTCTTCCTCCGCCGGACTGGAGGAGGTGCAGAGATGTCTGGCTGCACGTGAGGCTCTTCTCGCCCCTCTGGTTCAGACTTGTTCTCCTGCTCAGCAGGTGGAACAACAGCAGGTGGAACACCTTCAGGAGCATCCTGAGGAGCTTCAGCAGGAACTGTGGAACGACATTTGGAGCTGAGTTTAATTGTGCGCACGTGACAGAAAACTGATTCGTCGTGGTGCGCAGTGAAATGCGACGCCGCGTTACAAGTCGTGTCAAAACTTGACAGTTCCCGTGTCACTTTGTAATAACGCGTGACAGTTTGGGCTCCAAGAACCATCACAGGAACCACTACAAATGTTGTCACGTTCTATTAAGGATCACTACTCATCAAGACGGATCAATATGCTTAGTTGCGACCTCCACGACATGAGACGAAATGAGGGTGGTGTGTGACATTCGTGGAAGATTTTTTGACAGGCAAAAACATGCTCCACGAATATCAAGAATATCATGCACCAACACGCACTATTAAGAAACATATTCAGATGCGTTAAGTCACATTAAGAATGTCAGGAATGTGTCACGAATGACAGAAAAATGACATTCGTAACGTGTCTTGGTTATGTGTAAATGCACCTTAAAGTCTGGGTGTTTTAGTGAAGCTTAGGGCTAGTGGCCGGCGATCACCTTAGTATTTCTTCTGTTTTTCTTGTTGCTTAATGCTGACAACTTATAATGTTTTTGTTGTCTTTCTGCCACCTGATTCTGTTTTTTTCTCTCTGTTTGAGGTGCGACTCCATCCAGAGGTGAGAGTGGGTGTCTTCTTCTGCAGGCCTCCTGTCCTGTGCACCAGGATGGACTCCCAAAATTTCCTGTATATTTGGATTTTCTACTGTGTCAGTGGCATGGCCCAAGCGGGGGGTCACCCCTTTGAGTCTGGTGTGCTTGAGGTTTCTTCCTCAAATCATCAGAGGGAGTTTTTCCTTACGACTGTCACCTGTGTGCTTGCTCTAGGGGTTAGTAAGGTTAGATCTTACTTGTGTGAAGCGCTTTGAGGCAACTTTGTTGTGATTTGGTGCTATATAAATGAAATAAATTGAAGTGAATTGATTTAAACCGCATCTTGATATGCCACACCTATGAGGTGGGATGTATTATCTTGGCAAAAGAGAAGTGCTCACTAACACAGATTTAGACAGATTTCTGAACAGTAGTTGGATTGCCTGTTGGGGTGAAATACGTTTGGGAAATTGTCTGCCTTGTGGCTGCTATGAAGGCCCAACAGGAACCCTGAACGTGAGCCCTTTAGCCGTTTTGTGAAACAAGCAGTCCTCAGTGGTGAATCAGGCAGAGGAGGGGATGTCTTATAACCCAACGGCTATGAAAGAGCATGAAAGCTGCATCAGGTCCTTGGCCCGCAATCATCTAGGACAGGGGTAGGCAACCTGTTCCAGAAAGAGCCATGAGGGTGCAGGTTTTCTTTGCAGCCACTGACTCCACCAGGTGATTTTACTGATTAATATCACTTTGAGCAGATGGAATCAGTTAATCAGTGAAATCACCTGGTGGAGTCAGTGGCTGCAAAGAAAACCTGCGCCCTCATGGCTCTTTCTGGAACAGGTTGCCTACCCCTGATCTAGGATTTCCCAGCCATCAAACCAGACTAAGGATCTTTCAAAGACTGTGTGTCAGTGTGCAACAACATTCCCATGATCGATCGATCAATCAATCGATCTATCTACGAAGTCTGTCCGTAAAGTATCGTACCTTTTTATTTTTTTCAAAAACTATATGGATTTCATTCATATGTTTTTACGTCAGACATGCTTGAACCCTCGTGCGCATGCGTGAGTTTTTCCACGCCTGTCGGTGACGTCATTCGCCTGTAAGCACGCCTTGTGGAAGGAGTGGTCCCGCCCCCTCGTCGGATTTTCATTGTCTGGAAATGGCGGAATGAAAAGGACTTTTTTTCCATCAGAATTTTTTCAGAAGCTGTTAGAGACTGCCACCTGGAAACCATTCGAAAAATTTATCTGGCTTTCAGTGAAAATTTTACGGGTTTCACAGAGAATAAGGACTTTAACTACAGGTTTAAGGACCCCTTTAAAGGACAGTCGGTGCGCCGCGCTGCGAGCTGCGACGATGCGGCACAAACCACTGGATCATTTCTAAGCTGATGGCTCTGTGGATACGAGACCGTCGTGTGCTCTTTCTGTGGTTATCACAAGACCTGGACATCAGCCATTTTCCGGCAGATTTCACTTTTAACAAGAGATTTTGTCATGGAAAGCCGCGCGGAGGCTTCGCGCGTCACGACCGATTCGCTGATGAAGCGAGACAAAGGAACACCTCCGTTTCAGAGTGTTAGAGGACAAGTTGGGACATGTTCAGCTCTCCACAAGTTCTTTTATACTCACTCGACTGGTAAGCACTGAAAGCCGAGATAGACATCTGTCTGTCTGTCCGTCCGTCCGTCCGTCCGTCCGTCCGTCCGTCCGTCCGTCCGTCCGTCCGTCCGTCCGTCCGTCCGTCCGTCCGTCCGTCCGTCCGTCCGTCCGTCCGTCCGTCCGTCCGTCCGTCCGTCCGTCCGTCCGTCCGTCCGTCCGTCCGTCCGTCCGTCTATCTATCTATCTATCTATCTATCTATCTATCTATCTATCTATCTATCTATCTATCTATCTATCTATCTATCTATCTATCTATCTATCTATCTATCTATCTATCTATCCATCCATCCATCCATCCATCCATCCACAGTAGTGTCCAGAATAACAGTAGTGCTGTGTGACTAAAAAGATTAACCCAGGTATTGAGTATATTTCTTATTGTTACATGGGAAGCAAGGTATCAGTAGATTCTCACAAATCCAACAAGACCAAGCATTCATGATATGCACACGCTTTGTTGGGAAGGTGTCGTAGCACAGACCCACAACAGGGGGCGCAAAGGAACGGACAATGAATAAGCCAATACGTAACAATTTAATGTTGTGACAACACACAACTAAACACACAAAATATATATAGTCAATTAACTCCAGGTGACGTGTGGACAGGCTCGAAGATAGAAGATCCCCGACGAGAGATGAGCCGTGTCCCACACGGCTTCCACCACCAACAGCCTGAAGAACACCAGAGTCGCCAAGTCCCGAGTCCCCAGGTGGCCTTTGTCTTCGGCTGTCACTTCTTCTGGGTCTGGCGCCCTCTCGTGCTTGGAGCCCGCACTCCAAGCAGGGCGCCCTCTGGTGGTGGTGGGCCAGCAGTACCTCCTCTTCAGCGGCCCACATAACAGGACCCCCCCCCTCAACGGGCGCCTGCTGGCGCCCGACCTGGCTTGTCCGGGTGTCTTTTGTAGAAATCGGCCAGGAGGGCCGGGTCCAGGATGAAGCTCCTCTTCACCCAGGAGCATTCTTCAGGTCCATAGCCCTCCCAGTCCACCAGATATTGGAACCCTCGGCCCTTACGACGGACGTCCAGGAGCCTGCGGACTGTCCAAGCAGGCTCCCCGTCGATGAGCCGGGCAGGAGGCGGCGTAGGTCCAGGTGCACAGAGGGGCGAGGTGTAGTGTGGCTTGATGCGGGACACATGGAACACAGGGTGGATCCGCAGTGAAGCTGGGAGTTGGAGCTTCACTGCGGCCGGGTTGATGATTTTGAGGATTTTGAATGGTCCTATGTATCTGTCTTTCAACTTAGGGGAGTCCACACAGAGAGGGATGTCCTTTGTCGAGAGCCACACCTCCTGCCCGGGCTGGTATGTGGGGGCCGGGGAACGCCGGCGGTCCGCATGGGTCTTGGCCCTCGTCCGGGCCTTTAACAGGGCAGAGCGGGCGGTCCGCCACACCCGGCGGCACCTCCTGAGGTGGGCCTGGACCGAGGGCACACCGACCTCTCCCTCCACCAGCAGGAACAATGGGGGCTGGTACCCCAAACATGCCTCAAAAGGGGAGAGGCCGGTAGCAGACGAGACTTGGCTGTTATGGGCATACTCGATCCAGGCCAGATGGTGACTCCAGTCCGCCGGGCGCGCGGAGGTGACGCAGCGAAGGGCCTGCTCCAACTCCTGGTTAGCCCGCTCTGCCTGGCCGTTTGTCTGGGGGTGGTACCCGGACGAGAGGCTCACAGTGGCCCCCAGCTCCTTACAGAAGCTCCTCCAAACTTGTGAAGAGAACTGGGGACCACGATCTGATACGATGTCCGATGGTATCCCATGCAGCCGCATGACGTGGTGGACCAGGAGGTCCGCCATCTCCTGGACCGTCGGGAGCTTCGGGAGGGCCACGAAGTGGGCCGCCTTGGAGAACTGGTCCACTATCGTGAGAATGATGGTGTTGCCCTGGGACGGCGGGAGGCCCGTGATGAAGTCCAGGCCGATGTGAGACCAGGGGCGGTGAGGCACCGGCAGGGGTTGGAGGAGTCCCGAGGTCTTCCGATGGTCTGCCTTGCCCCTGGCGCAGATGGTACAGGCCTGGACGTAGTCCCGAACGTCGGTTTCCAGTGACGCCCACCAGATGCGCTGCTGGACCACTGCCACGGTCCTACGCACTCCGGGATGACAGGAGAGCTTGGATCCGTGACAGAAGTCCAATACGGCAGCTCTGGCCTCTGGTGGGACGTGCATTCTGTTCTTGGGGCCGGTCCCCGGGTCCGGGCTCCTTGCCAGGGCCTCCCGGATGGTCTTCTCCACGTCCCAGGTGAGGGAGGCCACGACAGTGGACTCGGGGATGATGGTCTCGGTGGGGTTTGACAGCCCCGCCTTGGCTTCTTCTTCGTGCACCCGGGACAATGCATCCGATTTTTGGTTTTTGGTCCCGGGGCGGTATGTGATCCGGAAGTCAAAGCACCCAAAGAACAGAGACCAGCAGGCTTGCCTGGGGTTCAGCCACTTGGCGGTCCGGATGTACTCCAGGTTCCGATGGTCCGTGAAAACCATGAAAGGCAACGACGCCCCCTCCAGCAGGTGTCTCCACTCTTCAAGAGCCTCCTTCACCGCGAGGAGCTCCCGATTGCCGACGTCATAGTTCGGTTCAGCTGGGGTCAACCTGCGGGAAAAATAGGCACAAGGATGGAGAACCTTATCAGCCTCCACGCTCTGGGACAGCATGGCTCCTATCCCTGAGTCAGAGGCGTCCACTTCCACTATGTACTGGCGATCAGGATCAGGCTGCACCAGAACTGGTGCAGTCGAGAACCGGCGTTTCAACTCCTTGAACGCGGCTTCGCACCGATCCGTCCAGGTGAAGGGGACCTTGGTGGAGGTCAGGGCAGTCAGGGGGCTAACTACCTGACTGTAGCCTTTAATGAACCTCCTGTAGAAATTTGCAAAGCAGAGGAACTGCTGTAGTTTCCTGCGGCTTGTTGGTTGGGGCCAATCTCTCACCGCCGCAACCTTGGCCGGATCAGGGGAGACGGAGTTGGAGGAGATGATGAACCCCAGGAAGGACAAAGAAGTGCGGTGGAACTCGCACTTCTCGCCCTTCACAAACAGCCGGTTCTCCAACAACCGCTGTAGGACCTGACGTACATGCTGGACATGGGTCTCAGGGTCCGGGGAAAAGATGAGTATATCGTCCAGATATACGAAGACGAACCGATGCAGGAAGTCCCGCAAGACGTCATTTACCAAAGCTTGGAACATCGCGGGGGCGTTAGTGAGGCCGAACGGCATGACCAGGTACTCAAAGTGACCTAACGGGGTGTTAAATGCCGTCTTCCACTCGTCTCCCTTCCGGATCCGAACCAGGTGGTACGCGTTTCTAAGATCCAATTTTGTGAAAATTTGGGCTCCATGCAGGGGCGTGAACACTGAATCCAACAGAGGTAACGGGTATCGGTTGCGAACCGTGATTTCGTTCAGCCCTCTGTAATCAATGCATGGACGGAGTCCGCCGTCCTTTTTGCCCACAAAAAAGAAACCAGCACCCATCGGGGAGGTGGAGTTCCGGATCAGCCCGGCAGCTAGAGTCCCGGATGTAGGTCTCCATTGATTCGCGTTCCGGACGTGAGAGGTTGTACAACCTACTGGACGGGTACTCAGCATCCGGGACCAAATCGATGGCACAATCGTACGGTCGGTGCGGGGGAAGAGTGAGTGCCAGATCTTTGCTGAAGACGTCAGCAAGATCGTGGTACTCCTTTGGCACCGCCGATAGATTGGGGGGGACTTTAACCTCCTCATTAGCCGTCATGCCGGGAGGAACCGAGGATCCTCAACACTACAGGTGGCAGGTTTCGCTCCACTGCCTCACAACCCCGGACGGCCAATCTATCCGGGGATTGTGCTTCACCATCCATGGAAATCCCAAAATCACTTGGGAGGTAGAAGGTGTTACATGGAACACGATCTCCTCCCTGTGATTTCCAGACACAACCAAGGTCACAGGCTGTGTCTGATGTGTGATTAACGAAAGCAGGGTGCCATCTAGTGCTCGCACCTGCAATGGTGACGGCAGAGCCACCAGGGGGAGCCCTACTTCCTTTGCCCATCTGCTATCCAGCAGATTCCCTTCCGACCCCGTGTCTACCAGTGCTGGGGCATGAAGGGTTAAATCCTCACAAAGGATCGTTACTGGGATTCGTGCAGATTTGCGGGGTTTCCCCGCGTGCGTGTTATGGCCCACCCTTAGCCCAGTTTCTAAGGACGGGCGTTGTAGTTTTGACCGTTTGGGGCAGTCCTTCTGCATATGCTCACAAGAGCCGCAGACAAAACACTCCCCGCGGGCCAGCCTCCTTTGTCTGACGTTTGTCTTTACTTTGGCCCTGCTCGTGTCCATAGCTTCCTCAGCAGGGGGAGCTGTAGCCACACGGAGCTCTCTGGCAGTGAAGCGTGGGGACGACGTCACCCTTTCGGAACCGGAAGGGGGAGGGACGGCTCGTGCCCGGTCACGCCCCCCGGCCTGCTCCCGACGATGCTCATTCAAACGGTTGTCTAAGCGTATAACCAAATCGACAAGCCCGTCAAAATCCCGCGGTTCCTCCTTAGCCAGCAGGTGCTCCTTCAGGACCGGAGACAGTCCATTTACGAAGGCGGCGCGGAGCGCAATGTTATTCCAGCCGGACCTCGCTGCCGCGATGCGGAAGTCGACTGCATACTCGGCTGCGCTGCGACGCCCCTGTCTCATTGACAGCAGCACGCTCGAAGCGGTCTCGCCTCTGTTCGGATGGTCAAAAACCTGTTTGAACTCCCGTACAAACCCAGCATAAGACGTTAGGAGCCGTGAATTCTGCTCCCAAAGCACCGTAGCCCAGGCGCGTGCCTCTCCTCGAAGCAGATTAATAACATAAGCCACCCGGCTGGCGTCTGACTCATACATGACAGGACGCTGTGAAAAGATGAGCGAACACTGCATGAGGAAGTCTGCGCACGTCTCAACACAGCGTCCATACGGTTCCGGAGGGCTTATGTATGCTTCAGGGGACGGTCGGGGGGGGTCGTTGAATGACCAGTGGAACGTCTGTTACGGGCCCCAGGACCAGCAAGAGGAGTGGCTGCAGCAGTGCCCTGATCGCGTGCTTCCACCCTGGCGGTGAGAGCCTCCACCCTCCGGTTAAGGAGAACATTCTGCTCGGTCACCAAATCTAGCCGAGCCGTGAAGGCGGTTAAAATCTGCTGCAGCTCACTCAACACGCCTCCTGCTGACGCCTGCGCTCCTGGCTCTTCCATTGGCCGTTCAAGCTCGGGTTGACGCCCCTCGGAATCCATGACGAATGGCCGAGAAATCCTGCTGGGAAGGTGTCGTAGCACGGACCCACAACAGGGGGCGCAAAGGAACGGACAATGAATAAGCCAATAAGTAACAATTTAATGTTGTGACAACACACAACTAAACACACAACACCACCAATGGCCTGAAGAACACTGGAGCCGCCAAGTCCCGAGTCCCCAGGTGGCCTCTGTCTTCGGCTGTCACTTCTTCTGGGTCTGGCGCCCTCTCGTGCTTGGAGCCCGCACTCCAAGCAGGGCGCCCTCTGATGGTGGTGGGCCAGCAGTACCTCCTCTTCAGCAGCCCACATAACACTCTTAAGGCTATGAAATTGGGCTATTAGTAAAAAAAAGTAGAAAAGGGGTGTTCACAATAATAGTAGTGTGGCATTCAGTCAGTGAGTTCGTCAATTTTGTGGAACAAACAGGTGTGAATTAGGTGTCCCCTATGTAAGGATGAAGCCAGCACCTGTTGAACTTGCTTTTCTCTTTGAAAGCCTGAGGGAAATGGGACGTTCAATACATTGTTCAGAAGAACAGTGTAGTTTGAATAAAAAGTTGATTGGGGAGGGGAAAACATACGCAGGTGCAAAAAATTATAGGCTGTTCATCTACAATGATCTCCAATGCTTTAAAATGGACAAAAAAAAAAAAAAACAGAGACGCATGGAAGAAAATGGAAAACAACCATCAAAATGGATAGAAGAATAACCAGAATGGCAAAAGCTCACCCATTGATCAGCTCCAGGATGATCAAAGCCAGTCTGGAGTTACCTGTAAGTGCTGTGACAGTTAGAAGATGCCTGTGTGAAGCTAATTTATTTGCAAGAATCCACTGCAAAGTCCCTCTGTTAAATAAAAGACATGTGCAGAAAAGGTTACAATTTGCCAAAGAACACATCAACTAGCCTAAAGAGAAATGGAGGAATATTTTGTGGACTGATGAGAGTAAAATTGTTCTTTTTGGGTCCAAGGGCCACAGACAGTTTGTGAGACAACCCCCAAACTCTGAATTCATGCCACAGTTCACAGTGAAGACAGTGAAGCATGGTGGTGCAAGCATCATGATATGGGCATGTTTCTCCTACTATGGTGTTGGGCCTATATATTGTATTCCAGGTATCATGGATCAGTTTTGATATGTCAAAATACTTGAAGAGGTCATGTTGCCTTATGCTGAAGAGGACATGCCCTTGACATGGGTGTTTCAACAAGACAATGACCCCAAGCACACTACTAAACGAGCAAAATCTTAGTTCCAAACCAACAAAATTAATGTTTTGGAGTGACATCAAAAAAGCTGTTTATGAAGCAAAACCAAGAAATGTGAATGAATTGTGCAATGTTGTTAAAGAATCATGAAAAACTGTGGTTATACAACTAAATACTAGTTTAGTGATTCACAGGATTGCTAAAATAGCAGTTTGAACATAATAGTTTTGAGGTTGTAGCATCAACAGCAGATGCAACTATTATTGAGAACACCCCCTTTTCTATTTTTTTTTTCTAATAGCCCAATTTCATAGCCTTAAGAGTGTGCATATCATGAATGCTTGGTCTTGTTGAATTTGTGAGAATCTACTGGTACCTTGTTTCCCATGTAACAATAAGAAATATACTCAAAACCTGTATTAATCTTTTTAGTCACATAGCACTACTATTATTCTGAATACTACTGTATCCATCTATCTATCTATATCCATATATACTAGCAACTATGCAAAGTTTCTATAATGAGTTGGAATGGTGTGCGAGACCAGAATGTTTTTAGAACCTTAGACCTCAACAGGTTTTAGAAGAAGAAAATGCTATCATTTCCTGTTAATTATGTAATTATTTAAAATGTTAATTTGCTGTCTTGATATATTTATAAATTGTTTAGGTTCTTGTTATCACACACACACACACACACACACACACACACACACACACACACACACACACACACACACACACACACACACACACACACACACACACACACACACACACACTCATCGTCAACTGCTTAGTCCAATCAAGGGTCCTGGGGATCATATACGATGATATACTATACGATCATATACTCTTACACACTATTATTATTATTATTATTATTATTATTGTTGTTGTTGTTGTTGTTATTATTATTAGTTTATTTTATTATTACTTTTTTTGTCATTTGATTTTTAAATGGACCATAATGGAAACACATATTTTCATACATGTATGAAGTGCTTTTTTATTTTGTTTCCTGGTGCTAACATTTTTAGCACCAGAAGCCACTGACAATAACAGTGTAGAATAACAGTTTCACACTGGCACGTCTAGCTGCCAGTAGTTTACTTTAGATAAAATAAATAAATAAAATGTTACAGTATAGTACTGTATAGTAAATGTGTCTGGAATAGGCAGTTCTCAAAAACTGAATGCCCATGCAAGAAGGACATGAGCAAGGGAAGTCACCAAGACATACAACTGTCCCATCTCCAGCTCTTGAAAGTAGCCACTCATCTGCTTCCGCCAGGTGAAATGTGCATCCCTTGGCCTTCTCCAGTTGCTGGAGTCCTAGACCTTAAAATATCTGTCCAGAGAAATGCACCACAAGGCCAAAATGGCATAGCTGATATTCACCCATAATCCAAGTGATTATCAGAGCCTCCCAAAGTGACACACGTCATTGCAGCAATACCAAGGGATACTGTGAAGAGACCCAGTATCAAACACACCCAGTTTCACCTTTGGTCACTGGGTAGCATCCAAGTCTCACAAGCATACAGATGGGAAGTGATAAAGTGATGACATGTTTGACAAGATATTAAGATACATGACATCACACAGGCAGGTTCTCATTGTTTCACCCTGGTACAGTTTGGCTGCAGTGGCCATTTCTGTGCACATGAAAGAGAAGTTATTCAGCTTTTTTTTTTTTTTTTTTTTTTTTTTTTTTTTAGCCGACACCATTATGTGTATGTTATTACACTAAATCAATCAAATTGTTTTTAGGTGCATCTTATCACTTCGATAACATTAGCAAAACCTCACAATGGCACTGTCAGCTTCTCACACTCCCATATGTTCTGGACTATAAATCACTCTGGAATATTAGTTTGCACCTTGTGGCTACAGATGAGAATGCAATATAGTACAATAATTCAGCATTATTTTGTTACATATACATATGCGTTGTAGGGCCTCCCAAACTAGTACAAAAACGTGACATATTCTAGAAAACATGGTAAATCCTACTGTATGTTAAAATTCTTTTACACAACTTTAGATACTTAGCGCACATTCTGCAGTACAAACCAGAGAACACACAGCTATAGTGACGGCAGCAGTGTGAAAAACCTCACATTAAAACTGTAGATACACATGCAGTTGTGTTGTGTTCAGTGTCATCAGGTCCGCATTGAATTGTGACACATTCTAACTGCCTTATTTCCATCAAATTAGTCCAGTAAATTTAACACGAAAAAGCATTTTAATTGAGCTCAGTCTGCAGCTACATTCTTTATGACCTCCATCTTTCTTCTGTGTGTGGGCATCTTTTGTCATTATTGTTTTGTGTGCGTGAGAATAAAGGACAGCTTGAAGGGGACTGCAGAGTGGGTAGACTTCATTAAATCATCCCTGGGTCAGAAGTGCACACTTCACAGCAAGTCAACGCCTAATTTATGATGTATCCCAATTTATGGTGAACTTTAATTCTTCACTTTACTTTGGTCTGTTGTATCTAAAGCTGTCCTGCACCCATTCTGTCTCTGTTTGGCTGCTTATCCTGTTATCTGCCATCCACCAAAGAAACTGTCTGAGTGAACAGATCTTTAAGGACGATGCACATCACAGTATGTCAGAAATGATAATGCCTAAAGCAGAAACATAATAATGACACAAGCAAGACTGGGATTCTTTCTACAAAGGCAGAGCTAGTTTTTTCCTCCAACACTTCGGATCTTGGATGGTTAAGATACTAATGTAGTTGATGGACAGCTTTGTTTGATGTTCAGGTATCACTCCGTACACATTTGCCGATGTGCACCTACAGGCTTTTCAAACAAATGATCTTTTGTTTATACTTATCAGATAAATGGACTGCAATTATATAGGGCTTTTCCATTTGAAACAGAAGCTCAAAGTGCTTTACAATGATGCCTCACATCCATCCATCCATTCACATGCACTCACAATCCATTCAGACACTCACTCACACCTAAGCTCAATTTAAGAGTTTGCAATTCACCTAACCTGCATGTCTTTGGAGATGGAAGGAACAGAGGGGAACCATATATACGCAGGGAGAAAAAGCAAACTCCACACAGGAAGTGCCAGGTCAGATTCAGAACTTCTGGCGGTGGGGCAACAGTACAAACTCACCCAAATTTGTAATGGATAATTTGTTGACCAAAGTCCCACCTCTCGACCACCTTTTAATAAAATATATAGCTGCACTGGATTATTGCATTGCAATGAAAAGACTGAGTTTTGACTAAGTGCCAGAAACTTAAAAACAACAACAAAAAATAAATAAACAGAGCAAGTAATGATAGACTCTAATATAACGCAGTGCTAAAATACCTTTGGCCTTATGACTATTGTGTTCTTTATAATTTGCAGATTTGCAAATAATCATTTGTTCATGTTGTGCAAATCAAGGAATATTTGTAGTCACCCTCTGTATTTGCAGTTATTAACCCTCTGGGGTCTGAGGGCATTTTTTGGACAGTTCATTCGCCTGGCATAAATAATCTATTATTGCTGTTAACAGCTCTCCCTGCATCCCACAATCACATTTTATGTCTCTTTTTTTTCAGGACAACCTGTGCTTTCATAATATGTATGCTTTTGTTGTGTTTTATAAGTGTAATACAGGGTTACAATCAGAAATAAGAAAGGACAAAGTAAAGCGGAAAAATAATTTTCCACACACATTTATTCAAAATACATAGCAAACTATAATAAACAACTGTTTTTGACACTTTATAAAGGTAATTTGAGGTCTTGTGTGAAAGACTGTACAACAAAAAGGTTCAAACAATAGACACAAATGCACATTTTGAACAATATATACAAAATGGTCTATGCATTTTGTTTGTCTTCATCTCAAAGCAATTTCTGTCTGCTATTACACAAAGGTTACATCACAAACTTCTACTTCTGCTGTGTTTTGGAGTGTTCTGTGCTGCTCCTAAAGCAGCTTTCATTCACACTTTGGCCCACTTTGGCTCCTTACAGTCTGAGGAGCAGCCCTCCCCTTGCTCCATTGATATGGTAAATAGTGCTTTATGCTGAGAAAGCAACAGAGTTATCCAGTAACATTCACATGCAAACTAGTGGCGAAATCCTGATGGTTACACACTCTTTGTGTGAGCACGTGAGACTGTCATCAGAGGCTCTCCGTCTGCTTTCACTGATTGCTGTGTGTAATGGCACAGGGCACATTGGAGCTCAATAGTATGTACTCATTGGAGCACCCAGGGGGCTATTCAAATAGGTCAACTAGTAACATATCATGCCTGAAACGATCTTTGGCTTTTCACGTGAGGTAAATCTACCCTACGATTGGATTTTGGAAAACCATGTGACGGTGAACCAATTCCGATTGGACACTCACATTGCACACGTCATCACACAGCTTCTGTGAGGAATACAAAGATGGCCGATGGATGGTCAAAAGTCAGCAGAGTTAACTTTTCAGCAAAAAAGTAAGTTTCTATCTCATATCATTAAAAAGTTATTCATAATTTAGTAAAGCTTGATCTAAGCCGTCATATACGATGGCGTCGGCCCCAGAGGGGTAATGAGACAGATTTAACTCCATAGGAAGTTAGCTTTGAGTTAGTGAAAGTTAGCGTGCAAGCTAACATCTGCAAAATGTCTTGTAAATGACTCCAGAGGTCTTATCAGGTTACAGAAACAGCATTTTCAGTTTTAGAAGTGTTTATTTCTTGCTAGCTTTTACATAATATACCAGAAACAAAACCTTTAGTAAGTAGCTACACTACAAACTGACGTCACCATGCTAACATATTGTAAATAAATTCAGAGGTGTTATCAGGTTCCAAAAACAGTGTTTTCAGTTTTAGAAGTGTTTATTTCTTGCTAGCTTTTACATAATATACCAGAAACTAAGCTGTTAGCAAGCAGCTACACCAGGAACTGATGTCACCATGCTAACGTTTTATAAATAAATTCAGAGGTGTTATTAGGTTCCAAAAACAGTGTTTTCAGTTTTAGAAGTGTTTATTTCTCGCTAGCTTTTACATAATATATGAGAAACACGTATATAAACTCAAAGTGGGCAGATCGATCCTAATATCGATAATGTCGATACCAAAGCTGGTATTGATACTGAACGATCCTTGTGTAAAAAGATCGATACTCAAGCTTTTTTCTCTCCCGCACGCACTGACTGCTGCGCACGCAGATTTATCAAAGTCTACACTCTGTAAGAGCAGCGCTGCGCTGTGTCACACAACACAGAGCAGCACACCCTCCCCCCTCTGATCTTTTGTTGTTGCACCGTCACGTGGCTCAGTGGCGCCAGTCAACAGCCATGCAGGTAGGCTCAGCCTGGCCCGCCCACTCAGTTGTGTTGAGTGATATTTATTAAACAAAAATGTTGATTGTGATAATAAAGTATTTTGTTGTCACGTACAATGTTTGGCGAAATTCTATCCTAGGTCTTTTGGATCTTTTGGATGTATGAAGCTTAAATAGTATTGGTATCAGTATCGATATCGGCGCTACTGGGCCTGTATTTACTTGGTATCGGATCAATACCAAAATTCCCGGTATCACCCACCTCTAATATAAACACAGAAAACAAAGCGGTTTTGAAGAGACCAGCGACTGACGTCATGGTACAGCTCTACTATGATTGGCTGTCACCTGCGTCACTCAAAACCAAAAGGGATCAGATTGAAACAGAATGTGACTTTTTAACCCGTTAAAATACATCAAGTTGAGCCATCTTTGAACTTGTCCAAAGTCTGTGCCCCACAAATGTTCCCTGTGAATTTCAAGAGTCTGGCAGTAAATAGGACTGGACTTATGCTGAGCACAGACAGACAGACAGACGAAAAACCTTCACAGTACCCGATGGCCATATTTGATGGCCTCAGGTAAAAATCAGTGTACCATCCTTTTCCTGAGTTGGAATTTCAAACCTTGACAAACAGAAGTTTCTTAAAACTCCATCATAGCTCTTATGATGAAAAAAAATGTGTATCATGCTTGATAAATGCAAGTTCCAGATAAAGATATACTCTATTTATTATGTATGAACCAAGTTTGGCAAAGAATAGTTCCAGCATGTCCCTGGTGAACACAACAAGGCAGAAAGATATGGCTTCTCTAACCCACAATATGTTTTGGCCCATTGGGAGGCAACTGTCTTCTCTGCACATTGTAAGTCATGCAACCATTTTTGGCCAGAATAAATAAGTAATGAATACAGAGGAGGCGAGAACAAACCGGCTAAATATTTTATCCCTCCAGCTCTGTGCTGTGACCTAAAATTTGGACTGCACTAACTCTGTGGAATGTCTGATATATGTATCATAAAAACGAATGTGATCGTTCTCTCAAGAGTGGAATTATTTCCACTTTAGCATGGTTACGTGGAAGGAATAACGTTACATTTTGAACATAAAACACATCCTCTCTGTCTCCAAAGTTCAGGTAACTGTTGCCCCTCGGGTCAGTCCTTCAATACAGGAAGGTGGCGAGAGTTTAATAAGCACAGACAACTCTTTGGAAAAAAAAAGGCCATGTTTTAGTCTCCTGATTTTAGATTTGCTTGCTTCATACTTCTCGGGTGACCCAGACAACTTTCCGGTTCACCACCATGAAAGAGGCCTCAGCTCCTTTAATCAGTTTTGTTCAGAGAAGTGAGGATTGATGAACTTGCTGTAGTTCAAGAAACACCCAGTTGTCTTTTCTGATTAGCTGATGCTTGTTTATTGTAACTGCAGGTCGATGTATGTTCATATTTTTCTTTTCATCACGCCTCCTTTACTTGTACTGTACTTTTCACGTCATGTCAGAGAGTTAAATATTTTGAGCATCGCAGTGAATTATTTGTCCTAGTGTTTTGATTTCAGTGTTGAATAATCACTAGTTACACTGTGCACTATTACACCATTAATTCAAACACAAAGTACAGTACAAATCATAGGCAGTAGATTATCACAAGTGACTCAAACAGTTTGTAAAACTTTAAAATCAGCAAGTGACTCATAAGGACTTGAATCCCTAAAGTGAGTCGAGTCAGCTTTCTCTGATCCCAAAGTTGTCTCGGTGTGCAGTTGAGCACTTTGAATGAAATCATGACATCAGTGTGTGAGTGTGTGTATGAATGGGTGAATGGATCACCGCAAAGTAATTTGAATGTCTGCATTCGATGGAAATGCGCTATAGAAATGCAGTTAATTTCCATCTGACTGTTTCTTTGTGGGACAACACAGTGGCTTGGTGGTTAGCACAGCTTTTTGGATCTACAGGAAAAAACAAACAAATATACAAACAAACAAACAACAAAGATTGAAATGAAAGTATTTTTTTTAAATAAGCTGCTATAAAAATACACAGTGACACACAAGGGTTTGGGAATTTTTGAGCCTATTTTTTGTGACAATAAATTTTTGAAAAGGCTTCTCTATGTTAGAATTTCTAAAATTGTGCCCTTAAAACTCAGAGTGAAAACAAATTTCTCCAGCATGATATGAATTTAAAAATTTCAAAGACAAAGTAATTGGAAAAAAAAAGTTTTTCCCAATTAACTGTATCAAGAGGAGACAGTAAATAAGTAAAGTTATTCGTGTCATAGGCTGAGGACACATATTCCTCTATTAAAGCTGTACGGCCTTTCAGATTTTTAAGATTTTAATTTACAAAAAGAATTTTCATTGGTGCCACTATGATTTTATTAATTAGCCTTTAAATAGGGGATTCATAATATGACATTGCCAATATAATCAAAATTCATGTTGTCTAGAAAAAAAAAAAAGTTCCCCTGAAGGGGAACATTTCAAATGAACAGATGGCCTTGAACTACTTATGGTAGTCACCCAAACAGTCTATGATAGTGACATCATAGACCACATTGGGGCTTCCCCTGACTTGTGAGAGGCATGCCGAGAAGCACATAACACAAGCCAATAGATATGAGATGCATGGTGATGTGTCCTGGTTGCCCCGTTTAACAAAATAATCCAACATGGCAGAAAACACTTGTTAAATGGCTGCATGTCTTTATAAATCTAAATATATTTTGTAAAAGTTAGCAAGAAATAAACACTTCCAAATCTAAAAACATTGTTTTTGTAAACAGATAACAGCATGTCATTGGATGCAGGAGAAAGACGGGGCACCTGGCGAGAACCCACACAAACATGGGGAAAATATGCAAACTCCACACAGAAAGGCCACAGGAGGGAATCGAACCCATGACCTTCTTGCTGTGAGGCAACAGTGCTAACCACTAAGCCAACATGCTGCAATTTCTTAGTTTTTTAAAATTTAATTAATTTAAAAAATCTTTGAAAAACCTTTTCACATTGTTGTTATGAGGCATTGTGTGTAGAATTTTGAGGAAAAAAGAGAGAATTTTACCCATTTTGGAATAAGGGTGTCACGTAAAATGTGGAAAACTGCAGCACTATGAATACTTTCTGGATGCACTGTAAACTATTAGAATTCTTGGATTTCCATAAGAGAGAAAACTGACCCACCTTTCGTCAAAAAAGTGACAGCTGCCAATCAAAATCGGCCACGTCACTAAGCCCCGCCCCCTCTATGACGTCATAGCCAATCAGAATCGATGACGTCACTATGTCCCGCCCCTAAGCCCCTCCCCTAGTCCCGCCTCCAAGCCCCGCCCCTTATGACGTCACAGCCAATCATAATCGATGACGTCATTATGCCCCGCCCCTAAGCCCCGCCCCTGATCCCGCCTCCGAGCCCCCGCCCCTTATGACGTCACATCCAATCAGAGTCGATGACGTCAGTATGCCCCGCCCCTAAGCCCCGCCCCCAGCTCCTCCCCTAGTTCCGCCCCTGGCTCCTCCCCTAGCCCCACCCCCAAGCTCCTCCCCTAACCCCGGCCAAGCACCGCCTCCAAGCCATACCTCCCCTCCCACCCAGGGTCTAATATTTTAATGTCATTTTATTTCATGAATTAAAGAACGATTAAAAATACCTAGATCTTTTTAATGTATTAAAGAATTAACTAATTCTGAAATAATTAAACATAAATCACTGTCTATTATTTAATGACCCTTTAATATCTTTAATTCTTAAATTATTACGTTTCCTTTTCTGTTTTTTAATTCGTAAATTAAAGAATACCCGTCTCTCTCGGCTGTAAGTCTTTGCAGCAAGACGGTCAAATACCCACGCATAGAGCCGCTCGCGGAAACATGACCCCACGGCTGTAAAACCTGTTGCAGACGCTGTGTCTGTGTGAGTGCGTGTGTGTGTGCGTGTGTGTGTGTGTGTGTGTGTGTGTGTGTGTGTGTGTGTGTGTGTGTGGCGGGACACCCGCTGAGCGGAGATGCTGCCCCGAGGTGATGAACCCGAAGAACAATAAACAATGCTCCTTATCACTCACGCCAGATGATGTTTTCTTTTAAGATATTAGCCGATCGATCATGGGGCGCGGGACACCCGCTGAGCGGAGATGCTGCCCCGAGCCCGAACAATAAACAATGCTCCTTATCACTTACGTCCCTGGGAACGAGTCAGCGAGCATTTCCACTACGACCGGTGAAGAGTGAAGATGCCTGGACCCCCAGCTATGGGTATAAAATAGAATAAATTTGCGGAAAAAATCCTGGAAAACCATGTTGTTTAATTAAGTTTTCTTGTCTTCGAGCAGAGTGCGAAAACCGCATCAGCTTTCAGGGTAAGTGATTTAAGTAATCTGTTTTGATAGAAATGAGTGTTTTTAAATGATGCACGCCGTCTGAAACTGTTTTTTTTTATTTTTTTTAGACAAAACCACGCAGACGGTCCAGAGCGCGTTCGGACCCGTCCTCGGTAATATATTTGAAATAGTACAGAATATCCGCTTGCGAGGGTGATGCTTTGTATTCATTTATTTATGTTAATTCTAGAAATCAAGTCAGAGCCCCCTGAAGAAGTTCGAAGGCTGGAAGCCCCGACTTCACCACGCAGATGTAAGTACAGCGATCGAGATTAAATCACGATTAAAACTCTGGAATAACCCGATTTTTTCTGTCACAGCCCATGGAGAAGCGGGTCAGTGGGAGAGACCCGTAAAACGATCCGCGGATGTACACGGTAAGGAGTCGGAGTTTATGTATTTATTTATTTTAAATATTTAATAACTAACGATTTTCTCTTTTTTCAGCACGCGGTGGAGGGAGACCGTCTATTTTCCACAGAGACGCAAGGCTCGAAGATATTCTGAGCTGGGATTAACCTCATCACGCAACTTTCTTGAAAATGTGTAGTCTGTTTTTATTTTTTTATTTTTTCTCTTATTCCGATGGAACGGGAGAATTCATTTTGAAGAGGTATATTAACTGAATTTCTTGAGGTAGATTCTTCCTGCTACAGATTTTAAAAGATGGAAGGAGAGAATTCACATCGGGAAAATAACTTCGGACGTGTATTGGATTTAAACGCTTCAATAATCGACTCAGCAGGGAGCGCTCCTGGAGCAGATGGTCCATTACCCGAGGCGTTAAATTCGCCGCCTCAAAATAACATCGAGTCCGGAGAGAGACTTTTAAGCCGTGTTCGTTTAACACCGTTAAATGAGGCTCTTAACAATTTAGCGGCTGAACGAGAATCGGAAGAAATTAACCCCTACATCATTTCTGCGATTAACGCTATAAATTCGACGGTCCAGTCTGATACTGAAGAGCCCCCTGACCCCCCGCACACCTCACCTCCAGACGAGTCCGGTCCCGCGGCGTTGAACCAGGTACGTCTGACTCCGTTAAATAACGCCGTAAACCTCCTCGCGTGTGAAGTTAATCCTCACGTCCAATCCGCGGTGGATGAATTAAATCAAACGCCTAACGACGCTCGCGCTTTTTCACCTTTAAGAAGTCCCTCCCCGCGCAATGCGCGCGGAGAAGAGATTTTAAACAGAGCTCGTTTAACCCCGATAAACGCGGCGATCTCTGTTTTGATGGAAGACGGAGATGATGCACGACCGGGACCCAGCCGACACTCTCCCATGACGGGTGGTGGGGCTGCTAACGTCATCAGGAGACCTGCTTTTAACAATATCGAAATCAGGCTGCCTCTCAATTTCCAGCGCGCCGACGAAATTCCCGACTACGCGGAATTTTACCGTAACGTCGTTGGGGCTCTTCATAACTCGGTCGAAAAGGCTTTAACACACGCCAGGGCCGGGGACTTTATCCAAATGGAGATTCGTGGGGACTCAGTCTACAACGAGGCCGCTTTGATCAGCTCATATAACGACGCTGGCGATGTGACGGGCTTCCAAAATCTGTTAGAACGATTGATACAATCAAATTCCAACGTTTTAGCCGACGAGTCTCTGGAATTAGTGGTTCAAGTCATCCGCAACCAGAACGGCGCGGGGAAGCGCAGAATAGATGACCTCCTCCATCACGAGGTTCTGAGGAAAAAATCCAAATGCCTTAATATCGTGTATAATCCTGACAACAGTTTATGTTTCGCGATAAACCTCGTTCAGTTATTGAATCCTCATCTGAGTACGCACGAGGCGGAGCAGCGCGGACTGGCGTTACAAAATAGCGTCGGATTAACGGAAGCTACGCCGGTATCTTTAGAGCAGGTGGGAAAATTTGAAAACGCTCTGGGTTGTAAAATTGTGGTGTTTTTCAGAGCCGAAGGGGAGAGAAAGCTGACAAAATTCCAGACAGGAATACCGGCGCAGCAGAAAACTCTTTTCGTTTTTCTGTTTAATAATCATTTTTACGGAATCATCGATTTAAAGAGATTTTTGGGAGTGAAATATGTATGTAAGTTTTGCTTTGAGGGGTACAATAACCACGCCTCCCATAATTGTCCGTCATATTGTAAAATTTGTGAATCCACGCAGTGTTATGAGAAAAATAACCCTGTATTCTGCAGCGAATGTAACAAGGAGTGTCGCTCTCCCACCTGTTACAGCCTGCATAAACAGCCGAAGTATCGTCCTTCCGCCGGTAAGTTCGTTAATGTGTGTGATAACAGAAAAAAATGCTCTCGATGTAAACGTGAGTATTACATAGCGTTTTCTAAAAACAGCGCTCCGCACGTGTGTAAGCAGAAGAGGTGTCATATATGCGGCGAGGCTCTCCAGGAGCCGAGCGAGGGTCACCTCTGCTATATGACCCCGCTCAAAGCTGAAGAGACGCATTCAGAGAAATACGTTTTTTATGATTTTGAAACGTATGTCGATAATAACGGGGAACACGTACCGTTTTACGTCAGCGCTGTAACAAAGACGGGTGATTTTTGGAGCGCATGGGGGACAGACTGCGTAGCCCGCTTCTTTAAACATTTTAGAACGAGAAAATTCAAAGAATACGTGTTCATCGCTCACAACTCAAAAGGTTTTGACGGCTATTTGCTTCTAAAGTATTTAGTCCAGCAGGGCGTAACCCCCGCTGTGATTATGACCGGGAGTAAACTATTACTCATGACAGACGCCGCCTTTAAACAGAAATATATAGATTCGTTATCTTTCCTTACAATGCGCTTATCTCAGATGCCTAAAGCCCTGGGGATCCGGCTGAAAGACGAAATCATCCGCAAAGGTTACTTTCCGCACCTGTTCAGTTCAGAAAAAAATCTGAACTATGTCGGTCCGTACCCTGACTCAGCGGCTTACGGGGTCGCAAATATGTCAGAGGGAGAAAGAGAGGAATTTAACGCGTGGTACGTGCGGAAAAAAAATGCAATTTTCGATTTTAAAGCCGAGGCCGTTATGTATTGTGATAACGACACAAAAATCTTAGCTACAGCATAGCCTGTATCCAGAGCTTTGTGGAATTCCGGGGTCGTCCAAGTCCCAGACAGAGCTCTCTGCTGCTGACTGTGTGTGCACGCTGCAGCTTGATTATTTTCATCAGCGCAGGTGCGACACAGAGTAAACACCAGTTTACCGTGAGGAGTTCTGTGTGGGAGGACGGGGAATTTTAGCCCCTGGGGCGGGTACACGATGGCTTTGATGAGCCCGAAATAAGTCCTGGGGTCTCTGAAATTTCTCTCTATAATTTCCGGATGCCCCGTGGGATATGTGAAATTTACGTTAACGTAAGGATACAGCGAGGTCACGTCGACGTAATAGACCGTCTCATCTTGCTCAGCCGTGTACCTCAGACGGGCCGCGCAAGTCCGACCGCCGTATAAAGCGTCGCGAGGTTCGAGGGGCGGCGGTAACCCCCTGCGGGCGAGGAAACACCGAACGCTCTCATCCCTCAGCCTCATTTCAAGCCATTGATGCTCCCAAATTACGTTGAGGGTGACGCCCGGCATAGCCCGCAGAAAGGCTATTTTTTTCTGACACGCTGCGTGGAGCTCTCCAAATGAGGTGTTTGTGAGAGGGTTTATTTCATGCTGTGTAAAACACCTTGCACACCCGTGGTAAAAACATCCGAGAAACTCCCACACTTTTATCCGGCCGTCAATCTGAGCATACCCATCAACATAATAACCTCCTATTTTTTTCTCGCCCCTGTTTAGAGCATGATCGATGATAATGTTTTGCGTCTCAGCAACCCATTCTAACCATTGCACGGCCACGTCCGAATATTTTTTATGCCTCGTTCTATAATTGTCGGCGGAGGGGATCGCCAGCGTTTTTGGAGCAAGAAAGTTAGTTTGGAAGACTTTCATACACGCCGAGGCGATTGTAACGCAGGTAAAAGGATCCACGAGTGTTTCAGCGATGAATTCAGACATAAATTTGGAGCAGGCTGCAGCCAAGATTTTTGTGTCGTTATCACAATACATAACGGCCTCGGCTTTAAAATCGAAAATTGCATTTTTTTTCCGCACGTACCACGCGTTAAATTCCTCTCTTTCTCCCTCTGACATATTTGCGACCCCGTAAGCCGCTGAGTCAGGGTACGGACCGACATAGTTCAGATTTTTTTCTGAACTGAACAGGTGCGGAAAGTAACCTTTGCGGATGATTTCGTCTTTCAGCCGGATCCCCAGGGCTTTAGGCATCTGAGATAAGCGCATTGTAAGGAAAGATAACGAATCTATATATTTCTGTTTAAAGGCGGCGTCTGTCATGAGTAATAGTTTACTCCCGGTCATAATCACAGCGGGGGTTACGCCCTGCTGGACTAAATACTTTAGAAGCAAATAGCCGTCAAAACCTTTTGAGTTGTGAGCGATGAACACGTATTCTTTGAATTTTCTCGTTCTAAAATGTTTAAAGAAGCGGGCTACGCAGTCTGTCCCCCATGCGCTCCAAAAATCACCCGTCTTTGTTACAGCGCTGACGTAAAACGGTACGTGTTCCCCGTTATTATCGACATACGTTTCAAAATCATAAAAAACGTATTTCTCTGAATGCGTCTCTTCAGCTTTGAGCGGGGTCATATAGCAGAGGTGACCCTCGCTCGGCTCCTGGAGAGCCTCGCCGCATATATGACACCTCTTCTGCTTACACACGTGCGGAGCGCTGTTTTTAGAAAACGCTATGTAATACTCACGTTTACATCGAGAGCATTTTTTTCTGTTATCACACACATTAACGAACTTACCGGCGGAAGGACGATACTTCGGCTGTTTATGCAGGCTGTAACAGGTGGGAGAGCGACACTCCTTGTTACATTCGCTGCAGAATACAGGGTTATTTTTCTCATAACACTGCGTGGATTCACAAATTTTACAATATGACGGACAATTATGGGAGGCGTGGTTATTGTACCCCTCAAAGCAAAACTTACATACATATTTCACTCCCAAAAATCTCTTTAAATCGATGATTCCGTAAAAATGATTATTAAACAGAAAAACGAAAAGAGTTTTCTGCTGCGCCGGTATTCCTGTCTGGAATTTTGTCAGCTTTCTCTCCCCTTCGGCTCTGAAAAACACCACAATTTTACAACCCAGAGCGTTTTCAAATTTTCCCACCTGCTCTAAAGATACCGGCGTAGCTTCCGTTAATCCGACGCTATTTGTAACGCCAGTCCGCGCTGCTCCGCCTCGTGCGTACTCAGATGAGGATTCAATAACTGAACGAGGTTTATCGCGAAACATAAACTGTTGTCAGGATTATACACGATATTAAGGCATTTGGATTTTTTCCTCAGAACCTCGTGATGGAGGAGGTCATCTATTCTGCGCTTCCCCGCGCCGTTCTGGTTGCGGATGACTTGAACCACTAATTCCAGAGACTCGTCGGCTAAAACGTTGGAATTTGATTGTATCAATCGTTCTAACAGATTTTGGAAGCCCGTCACATCGCCAGCGTCGTTATATGAGCTGATCAAAGCGGCCTCGTTGTAGACTGAGTCCCCACGAATCTCCATTTGGATAAAGTCCCCGGCCCTGGCGTGTGTTAAAGCCTTTTCGACCGAGTTATGAAGAGCCCCAACGACGTTACGGTAAAATTCCGCGTAGTCGGGAATTTCGTCGGCGCGCTGGAAATTGAGAGGCAGCCTGATTTCGATATTGTTAAAAGCAGGTCTCCTGATGACGTTAGCAGCCCCACCACCCGTCATGGGAGAGTGTCGGCTGGGTCCCGGTCGTGCATCATCTCCGTCTTCCATCAAAACAGAGATCGCCGCGTTTATCGGGGTTAAACGAGCTCTGTTTAAAATCTCTTCTCCGCGCGCATTGCGCGGGGAGGGACTTCTTAAAGGTGAAAAAGCGCGAGCGTCGTTAGGCGTTTGATTTAATTCATCCACCGCGGATTGGACGTGAGGATTAACTTCACACGCGAGGAGGTTTACGGCGTTATTTAACGGAGTCAGACGTACCTGGTTCAACGCCGCGGGACCGGACTCGTCTGGAGGTGAGGTGTGCGGGGGGTCAGGGGGCTCTTCAGTATCAGACTGGACCGTCGAATTTATAGCGTTAATCGCAGAAATGATGTAGGGGTTAATTTCTTCCGATTCTCGTTCAGCCGCTAAATTGTTAAGAGCCTCATTTAACGGTGTTAAACGAACACGGCTTAAAAGTCTCTCTCCGGACTCGATGTTATTTTGAGGCGGCGAATTTAACGCCTCGGGTAATGGACCATCTGCTCCAGGAGCGCTCCCTGCTGAGTCGATTATTGAAGCGTTTAAATCCAATACACGTCCGAAGTTATTTTCCCGATGTGAATTCTCTCCTTCCATCTTTTAAAATCTGTAGCAGGAAGAATCTACCTCAAGAAATTCAGTTAATATACCTCTTCAAAATGAATTCTCCCGTTCCATCGGAATAAGAGAAAAAATAAAAAAATAAAAACAGACTACACATTTTCAAGAAAGTTGCGTGATGAGGTTAATCCCAGCTCAGAATATCTTCGAGCCTTGCGTCTCTGTGGAAAATAGACGGTCTCCCTCCACCGCGTGCTGAAAAAAGAGAAAATCGTTAGTTATTAAATATTTAAAATAAATAAATACATAAACTCCGACTCCTTACCGTGTACATCCGCGGATCGTTTTACGGGTCTCTCCCACTGACCCGCTTCTCCATGGGCTGTGACAGAAAAAATCGGGTTATTCCAGAGTTTTAATCGTGATTTAATCTCGATCGCTGTACTTACATCTGCGTGGTGAAGTCGGGGCTTCCAGCCTTCGAACTTCTTCAGGGGGCTCTGACTTGATTTCTAGAATTAACATAAATAAATGAATACAAAGCATCACCCTCGCAAGCGGATATTCTGTACTATTTCAAATATATTACCGAGGACGGGTCCGAACGCGCTCTGGACCGTCTGCGTGGTTTTGTCTAAAAAAAAATAAAAAAAAACAGTTTCAGACGGCGTGCATCATTTAAAAACACTCATTTCTATCAAACAGATTACTTAAATCACTTACCCTGAAAGCTGATGCGGTTTTCGCACTCTGCTCGAAGACAAGAAAACTTAATTAAACAACATGGTTTTCCAGGATTTTTTCCGCAAATTTATTCTATTTTATACCCATAGCTGGGGGTCCAGGCATCTTCACTCTTCACCGGTCGTAGTGGAAATGCTCACTGACTCGTTCCCAGGGACGTAAGTGATAAGGAGCATTGTTTATTGTTCGGGCTCGGGGCAGCATCTCCGCTCAGCGGGTGTCCCGCGCCCCATGATCGATCGGCTAATATCTTAAAAGAAAACATCATCTGGCGTGAGTGATAAGGAGCATTGTTTATTGTTCTTCGGGTTCATCACCTCGGGGCAGCATCTCCGCTCAGCGGGTGTCCCGCCACACACACACACACACACACACACACACACACACACACACACACACACACGCACACACACACGCACTCACACAGACACAGCGTCTGCAACAGGTTTTACAGCCGTGGGGTCATGTTTCCGCGAGCGGCTCTATGCGTGGGTATTTGACCGTCTTGCTGCAAAGACTTACAGCCGAGAGAGACGGGTATTCTTTAATTTACGAATTAAAAAACAGAAAAGGAAACGTAATAATTTAAGAATTAAAGATATTAAAGGGTCATTAAATAATAGACAGTGATTTATGTTTAATTATTTCAGAATTAGTTAATTCTTTAATACATTAAAAAGATCTAGGTATTTTTAATCGTTCTTTAATTCATGAAATAAAATGACATTAAAATATTAGACCCTGGGTGGGAGGGGAGGTATGGCTTGGAGGCGGTGCTTGGCCGGGGTTAGGGGAGGAGCTTGGGGGTGGGGCTAGGGGAGGAGCCAGGGGCGGAACTAGGGGAGGAGCTGGGGGCGGGGCTTAGGGGCGGGGCATACTGACGTCATCGACTCTGATTGGATGTGACGTCATAAGGGGCGGGGGCTCGGAGGCGGGATCAGGGGCGGGGCTTAGGGGCGGGGCATAATGACGTCATCGATTATGATTGGCTGTGACGTCATAAGGGGCGGGGCTTGGAGGCGGGACTAGGGGAGGGGCTTAGGGGCGGGACATAGTGACGTCATCGATTCTGATTGGCTATGACGTCATAGAGGGGGCGGGGCTTAGTGACGTGGCCGATTTTGATTGGCAGCTGTCACTTTTTTGACGAAAGGTGGGTCAGTTTTCTCTCTTCCATAGAAACTCAATTTTGAATGGTCGTACACCTTTAAATACCTTAGTGTCTACCCGTACAGGGTACATTACCTTGTGGAGAACAGATTTTTGAGAATATTAAATTAATCAATTTCTGTTTTTGGTTTTGATGTAGGTGAACATAAAAATGTTAAATGGATGTTTTCCTCATTTGGCTTTGATAATAGAAAACAGCAAAGAGACGAACAAACAAAAGATCTGTTATCTGATTTTTGTACATGTGTTTCTAAATGCAAATCTGGAACTGAATACCTGTTTGATAATCTGTTTTTTTCTCTTTTTTTATATTTTTGTCTTGATTTATTTATTGTGAACAGGTGTTACACAGGTGTAATTTTAAACACATCACAAAACATTTAATTTGGGCTTTTTTTTTAAATGAACTGTTCCTGAAGGGCATTGTCTCACTGTCCGGGCTCCACCCATAGCTGTTGATCTAATTTGGGTGCTCGCCCTACCAAGAACTGGGAAACAATAAATTTAAATTACCACTATGTGAGTAGAGCAGAACAGGCATCCATTTCAAAATGAGCAAATATTTGCACAAAAACAATAAAGTTTATCAGTTTGAACATTAAATATCTTGTCTTTGTGGTGTATTCAATTAAATATAGGTTGAAGAGGATTTGCAAATCATTGTATTCTGTTTTTATTTACATTTTACACAACGTCCCAACTTCATTGGAAATGGGGTTGTAGGTCCTGTACTAATACAGGTTAGATGAACTGGTGACTATAAACTAGCCATAGGTCTGAATGTATTGTCTGCGCACATGTCAGCCCTGTGAGAGACTGGTGTCCTATCCAGGGTGTACCCCACCTCTCAGACAATGACTTTTGGAATAGGGTTCACAATTTAGCAGGACACCATCAAGACTCCATTGTGGTCCAGTTGCGTATAGTCTTCTTGCATGACTGGACCCAAATCTTCACGAATGCCCAGACTTGCCTTCAAGATGCATCTTCTTCACAACTGTTAATGATAATTTTAATCCCCACTCCCACATAAATCATTTGTGACTACAATACCACCAAGTCTATGAATGGTGATGGGTCCTGGGGATAATCTTGGTGACGATATAGTTTTTCACAAGGCTGAGCAAAAAGAACATTCATGAGAATGTGAGATAGATACTTAGGACTTTATTTTCAGCATCAGGGACCACAACGTTTATTCTTGTGTGAAGGTCTTCTTTCAGTCACAGCACCGACCAATCTGAGACAACTCAAAAATTGGCAGTGCAGAGGCAGGACTTGATTCACAACCTTCATTAATATTCAAATGCAGTGGCACCATCTAATTATAAAGCTCATCCATCAAGCGTAACAAGGGCTGTCATTGATATTTAGTTGTGCATAAAAGCCGGTGCTCTGTGCTTTATATGCAAAAGGAGACACCAGAAAGAGTTTGCAGGTTCCAAATTTGACACTAATGGCTTTTTATAATTTAATGAATGATGTATTAAACCAAGGTGGGAACCTTGGAGAAGTGGAGGAATAATATGAGATGTGAGATGCACACAAAAATCACAGCCTGAAATTTAGTGGGCAAAATCGTGACCATTAGAGAGAGGTATGAGTGGTATGTTGTTTACATCTTCTGAATGAGCAGAGCGGATTCATGTGTTCTTTTATGGCAAGCTTTTGTTGGACTGCAAAGGCAACTCCTGTCTATTGTTAATTAACGCATCTTAATTACAGTAAAATGGGTCCGCTAATCAGTCATGTATGTTAGTAAGATGATACATAATTGACGTTATTAATCATTGCATTATAAATAAAAAAATTATACACAATTATACAGCTATCTATAATGAGCAGTGTGACAAGATAAATGTAGAATCCCAGTAATAAGTCATGGGGCACTCAGAGAGTATACCTCTACTGGGGTCAACAAGAAGACCTTTGCATTGGGTTAATAATCATTGTTTGTTTATACATTTTTCCTCCAATACAGCAACTTCGTAAACATCACCTCTGTTTTTAGTTGAGATTTAAAGCGGTTTCACCAAGCTAATTAATTTTTGAAAAAGTTATCAAAATCCAGATGTGCACCCGATCTTGATATTGTATGTCAACATTTTAAAAAAAAGAAGAACCCAGGTTCTCAATATGAATCCTGATCAAAACTAGCATTCATTTGGTAGAGAGCAGAGGTGGGACAAAGTCACTGTCAAGTCAGGAATCAGCAAATCCCAAGTCAAGTCTCAAGTCATAATGATCACTAATTGTTTGCAAACTGACTTGAAACTTGCAGAGTGAATGCTTGAGAATGACTTGACAGTGACTTACTCCCACCTCTGGTAGAAAGTGTAATGTTCTAGTCAAGGACCCTAATGCAGTGAACCACAATGTATACAGTTTGAAAAGGTTTTACTGTCCAGCAGAGTTGTTAGCTAAGTAAGTAAGTAAGTAAGCTTTATTTATAAAGCGCCTTTCACAGACCAGGGTCACAAAGCGCTGCACATGGCATACAAAAATAATCTAAAAATAACATACGAAAACAATAAAATACAATATTAGGCTAAAAAGCTAACTTAAAGAAATGCATCTTTAGTTGCCTTCTAAAAGTATCTATACAATCCAGAGAACGAAGGGCACAGGGAAGCTCATTCCAGAGGCGCCACCTCTAGCTACAGTAGCAAACAACAGGCAGAAAACGTTGGGCAATTTGGCTTGGGCCCGGTACACAGAAATCAGTCCGAAATATCCTCAGCTACTCTGAGAGGGAATGGTTGGAGATGCAGAAAAACTTAATCAGGAACCAGGAAGACTTCAGTTAATGATTTCAAGGACCTAGGCAGCAGAACTGTGAAACATACAGAATAAGTTCAGTAACAGGGCTATTCTTTCTTTCTTTAATATTTATTTCATTCATTTAAAAGAAAAAACAAAACAAAACAGAAAAGCAGAAATAAAGCATCACAAATCACCTGAATGAAAAGGAGCAGAGAGAAGAACAAGTCTTATGTTTTCTGCCCCTTTCTACAATACAATCTTTCAATATCCAGCGTCATTATTCGACATTATTTAACAGATTGCATTTCTTTGACTTGTCACATACCACTGACTTATTTCATAATTATGACCATTAATTAGTAGATTACATCTCTGACAGGTTACATTTTAAACTTAAAACATTTTAAACATTATTAACAGATTACAATTTTTTGACTTTCTCACAGCCCACTGACTTATTTCATAGTTTCATACTTACTTAATACATCTAGTTTAATACGTTTTATAAATAACTTAAGCAACCTTAATTCTTTAATTTCTTTGTTGAGATTGTTCCATAATTTTACACCATTTACTGCAATACTCCGTTCCTTTACTTTGGTTCTGTATCTTGGTTTTATAAAGACTTCTATTCCTTTCAATTTATAACTACTTACTCTTTTTTCAAACATAATTTGAATGTTTGTTGGTAAAGTATTTTTATTAGCTTGGTGCATTGTTTGTAATATTTTCAAATCGACTAAATCATGAAATTTAAGTAACCTATACTTAATGAACAATGGATTAGATGGATCTCTAAAACCACTGTTGCTAATCACTTTTAAAGCTCTTTTCTGCAGAATAAATAAAGGTTGTGTATAAGTTGTATATGTTGATCCCCAGATTTTTGCACAATAAGTTAAATATGGAACAATCAATGAATTGTACAATGTTAAACCATAACTATTTAATGAATATTTTACTTTATGCAAAACAGCAATGGCTTTCGCTATTTTCCCTTTTATGTAATTTATGTGTGACTTCCATGTAAGATCTTCATCAATCATGACTCCTAAAAATTTCATTTCTTTTACCCTTTGTATATCCATTCCATCTATTTGTAATGACACATTATTTTTTTTCACTCTGTCATTAAACAATATAAAATGTCTTATTAATATTTAGTGACAATCTGTTTATATCAAACCAATATTTAACTTTTTTAAACTCTGTATTTATCACTTGTGCTACTTCCTGTATATCTGATCCAGAGTAAAACAGTGTTGTATCGTCAGCAAATAAAATGCTGCCAAGCACATTAGATACATTCACAAAATCATTAATATACAAAATAAACAGTTTGGGTCCAAGTACCAATCCTTGTGGTACTCCATAAATAATGTTACACAATTCAGATTTGGTATTATTTATCTGAACAAACTGTTTTCTATTTTCTAAGTAGCTTTTTACCCACTGATGTGCAATACTTCTTATTCCATATTGTTGTAACTTGTAAAGCAATCTTGAGTGGTCGATAACATCAAAAGCCGTTTTCAGGTCAATAAAAATACTTACAAAATAATCATTATTTTCTATTGTTGTTGATATTTTCTCTATTAATTCCATAATTGCCATAGCTGTCGAACTACTGAGCATACTGAGCATTATTTAAAATATGATGTTTCTCAATGAATTTATCCAACCTTGTCACAAAAACTTTTTCCATAATTTTAGAAAACTGTGGAAGCAATGATACTGGCCTGTAATTAGAAAAATTATGTTTGTCTCCATTTTTATATAATGGGACTACCTTGGCAATTTTCATGTCGTCTGGAAAAATCCCTGTTGACAGAGACAGATTACAAATGTAAGTAAATGGTTCAATAACAGTTTCTATTATACTTTTTACAGTCATCATGTCTAAATCTTCATGGTCAGTGGATATTTTGCTTACACAGTTTTTTTTTTACAACATTTCTTAGTTCATCTTTTTCCACACTGTCCAGGAAAATACTATTGACCGTATTTACAAGTGTATGTAATTTATCTTCTACTATTGGTTTATTTCCCACCAGACTTGATCCTACATTTGAAAAATAATCATTAAACCCATTTGCAACTTCTTTTATGTCATATATTTTTTTATTTTCCTTGACAAAGTAATTTGGAAAAGTTGCTTTCGCTCCATCACTTTCAATCACACTTTTTATAATTCCCCATGTTGCCCTCATATTATCTTTACTCTTATTTAATTGTTCACTATAGTAATCTTTTTTTTTGTTTCCTAATTATTGTCAATAGTTTATTTTTATATTTTTTTTGTATCTGTGTTCTGTTTTCTTTGTTTGCATTTTTAAAAAGCACCTGTATAAATAGTTTTTCTTTGCACAAGCATTTTTTATTCCCTTTGTCAGCCATGGTTTATTTACTCTTTTCTTACTAATTTCTATTAATTTACAGTTTTTATTATATGATTTCATCAATATTTTCATAAATGAATTATATGCTTTATTAACATCACTGACATAAACTTCTTCCCAATTTTGATTTTTAAGGTCATATTTTAATGCCTCTAAAGCTTTTACTGACTTATCTCTTTTAAAGTTTATAACAGTTTTTTTCTTGTACCTATTTTTATATTTAAATATTGAAAAAACTGGTAAATGATCGCTAACATCTGTCATCAAGATCCCATTCTTGATAATTTCATCTGTTCTATTTGTAAATATATTGTCGATTACTGTTGCACTTTGCGATGTAATTCTGGTTGGTTTTGTTATCAAGGGGAATAACCCCAAACTATACATTGAATTCACAAAATCACTTATTCTTTGGCAACTGGAGTTTTCTATGTTAATGTTAAAGTCTTCACACATATAAAGCATTTTGTTTTTCATTGGATGGAATAACTCTATTATTTTATCTGTAAATTTCACAACACATGAGTCAGGTGCTCTGTATACACAACTGATTAGAATATTCTTAGATGTTTCATGTATAAGTTCCACTGTTACAATTTCTATGACATCATCCATAATTGTCATTTCTTCTACAATTGTACATATCAGATCTGTTTTTATGTACAGAGCAATACCTCTGCCTTTTTTTATCTCCTCTGTTTACAAAATACAGCTCATATCCCTCCATTTGAACATCAGCCATGAGATCATCTTTAAGCCAAGATTCAGTGACTGCAACAATAATAAATTTATTTTTAAACTGATTTAAATAATCTTTTATTTGTGACATTTTACAATACATGCTTCGGCTGTTTATATGTATGAGTGACAGGGTATCTTCTGCAATTTTTTCACTATTTAGCTGTTCTTCCGTATAATACTCGCAACCAATCGTTTTTAAGTCAAATATACTTTCGTCAATATTAATGTCTATGTCATATATGTTATCATCTGTTTCCATGTTTAATCTGATTTTTTGTTGGTCAAATTACCAACAGACGTCATATTTGATTGTCTATTCAGGTCTGAATTTGGTAAGGTCCTCCATGTTTTTGATTTGTATGCCGTTTGTTCCTTCTTTCACTCTAATCCACACCCTACAATTCCAGACCCATGTACCAACAACGTGTTTCTGTTTTTTTTAGTAGTCTTGCTTCCCTAGCAATATCTGCATTTTTTTCATTAGATGCTCATTTATATAGACACTCGTTCCTTTCAAATTCTTTGCCTGTCTTAATAATTCATTTTTATATTTTCTGCTTGTAAATCGTATAACAATGTTAGATAGTTTATTTTTTCTATCTTTAGATGGAATAGTATAACAGTCTGATATCGTGTCTTGATGGATGACAACACCTTTTTGATATAAAAAGTTTGTTAATTGTTGTTCCAATGATTGTCGTTCTTCAGGTGGTGCATCCTCCCCATTGGCTCCACCAAAATCCACTACCCTTGCATATGTCCGATATTTAGTTTCTAGTCCAGATATTATAACATAATCTTTTCTAGTGAATTGTTCAAGTTCATCTACACGTTGTTGAAGTTTCTTAATGATGTTGTCCTTCTCTTTAACCAACTTTTGGAGTTCTTTAATCTCCACCGTCAGCTTGTCTAAATTAGACATGTCTTTTGATATCCGGTTTATTGAGGTCTTTATCTCCTCTATATTTTCCTCAAGTTTATCTGTTTTCTTGGGTGGTGCCATGTTGATTATCGTGGCCCAGTATGGCCACTATGAATTACCAAACAATTCTCACCTGTAGCCTCCACCACCACAGGTTCGGTCGCCGCACACCAGCCCTCCCCGCTGCTAATCTCAGTCACAGGGCAAAGTTCACGATCCAAGAAAGTGCAAAAACGGGATGAAAAGGCTTAATCCCCCCATACTAGCAGCTGCAGGCTACCCTCCTGACAGGTGGGCTTATAAAGTGCAGACCTGGCAACCTATTCAGTTTCAGCAGTAAAGGAGAACAAGGTATCAGCACCACTAAAGAGGCCACTAAATGAAAGAAAGGTGCTGCGCCGTTGGCCAAACGTGATTGAGCTGCTCAACTTTGAAAAAAATTGCAACAAACACTGCTTTGGCTTCAATTTTTTACCCCAATGGACAATGATCAAATAAGCTTCAAGACATATTCACTATAAATACCCCATTTAAAGGAGTTCGAACATGATTGAAACTGTTAAGACTATGAATACCTGGAAGTTACTGCGTACTATCAACGATTTCGAGAATCGGGATTAAATTTTTGAAATGTTCAACAATTGGCTTCCGATTTAAAATCTGGTGCTGATGATGGCCACAACTACTACAGATACCAAGTTTCTTCAAAATTAATGATGATGGATCAAGAAGTTACTATGATGCTTCAAAAACATGCCCCAATTTGCTATTCGGGATTAGATGGGAAGGAATGACGCTCTGAAGCAGGAGATTTTATTTCACACAGTTGACACAGCAGACAAAAACAGGAGTCTGGAATGGCAGCAAGGTTTGATAATGTGGAGTCCAGAAACACTAAAACACAGTCACAAAGACAGTAAGCAAAAACAGAGCTCCAGAAAGATAGCAAGGTCAGGAACACAGAGTCATTAACCACCAAGACTGAGAAGACGAGAGAGCAAAGCAGAACTTAATACTACAATCTGGCACCTCGGAGACACTTTCACAGCATATTTAAAACATGCACAGCAATTGCACCCAGAAGGAAGAGGGCCTTCGAACACAAAGACCAACACCCCAGAAGTAAAAACTAACAGTGAATTAATTCATCAAAATAAGAGCACAAGAGGTGAAAGCAGCCAAATGACATGGAGAGAAAACGATCAGAAATAACTCAAAGTGACTTTAATGTGGACAAAAACGGGACTAGAGGTAAAACATGACCCATCACAGTAGTCAAACTAATACAAGAGAGTGATCACAATAAGAACACACCAACAAATACCACGAGAGGAAACTAACAGGTAACAGGGAGGAGAAATCAGCAGAAATAACTTAGAACATTATTCAACAGGACCAGAGACAAAACATGACCCATGACAGGTGGCTGAAATCTTTTCAGAAATTTTTTAAAATGGGGAAAAAGCAGCATCTTAATGACAGATTTTAAGAAAGGTGGACTTAAATGCACAATGCCTAGGTGGATAATAGAAAATAACAATGACCCCCCCCCCACCACCACCCCACCCTAAAATAAGGACAGTAATGATCTGACTAGACAACAGGAACATATGACATCAAATCTGGATGAACTTTGGGTGTGTGGGTGGGGGGTGGGAGATGGTAATGATTTTGAATTTATTTAAAATTTTTGCCAATAAAAATAACAAGTACATATAAAATGTACATGAAACAAAAATTACAGAGGATAACAAGAAGGCTTAAAACTTATTTCCATTGTCGTCCTTATGATATTGTCACAAGAGGCAGAGGAAGAATTTACTAGTTAACAGAGTGCAAGTAACTTCACAGAATACGTCAGTAATGAGTTGCATGGGGTTCCCATGGAAACTACGAAGGGAGTGGTGTGGTGAGTTCAAAAACCATGGAAACTGAATGCACAAGCATTAGATCATGATACTGCTCTATACTGTCTCATGATGCATGTTCTGGTGTTAGTTATCTCTGACTCCTATTGATATCTCCTCTATGTTGTTATTCTCCTCATGCATTTATTTTGACGGTCCTGCTCCTAGCATATGTCGTTAGCTTCCTTCCTGGGCACTTGGTTTCTGGGTTCATGTGCATGCTTATTTCCAGATTAACTGAATTACACACGGGCAGCACGGTGGATTTGCAGTTAGCACTGTTGCTTCGCAGCAAGAAGGTCATAGGATCGATTCCCACCTGTGACCTTTCTGTGTGGAGTTTACATGCTCTGACCGTGTTTGCGTGGGTTCCCACTGGGTGCTCCGGCTTCCTCCCATATCCAAAGACATGCAGGTTAGGTGGACTGGAAACTTTAAATTGTCCGTAAGTGTGCATGCGGGTATGAATGTGGTTGTTTGTCTACATGTGGCCCTGCGACAGCCTCGACAGCATCCTGTCCAGGGTGTATCTCACCTCATGCCCTACGACTACTGGGATAGGCTTCAGCCCCCTCGACCGTTGGTTGGAGTAAGCAGTTGAAGATGAGTGAGTGAGTGGATTACACGCTATTGAACCATCACATTTTTCTCACTTTACTGCCAGATTGTCTCCTGTATACAAGTTTCTTACGTTTATTCCCAGCATTTTACTCTTCAGCATTTTGGCCTCATTGGATTCTCATTTTGTTGTTGCTTTACTGTTGCTAATTGATATGATTAATGGTGTACCAAACCCACTCCTGTGTTACCGACCATGTCGCCAGTTTCTTCAACCCAAACACAGAGACTGGTCTGCTGTTACTTTCATCAGTGCTCTTAGAGGTCTTAGTGCTGTTAGAGGTCTCTAGTTTTGCAATTACCATTACATATTGAAAAAAAAAAATCAACAAACTTTTTTCAGAACCCAATCAGCACCAAAACTAAACTGACTTTTTCACTGGACAAAATTGATAGTTCTGTCATTAAGACTCAAGAGACTAGAAACAAAGATTTAATCATAGTGTTGTTGTACAGAATGTTAGAACAGTCTGTCAGGGAGGTCCCAGTAAGAATGGTGTCTCGAATCCTGCCATTGGAAGAAGGCAGGGGTGGAGCCTACCCCTGGTCAAACAGAGGCCAACTGGCAGTGGCAGGGCGGAGGAGGTAGGGTTTCAAGCCAGCAACCTTTTCCTGAAATTGCATAAAATTTGGTAAAATGCACCTTAAGGTCAATCGGTCAACAACAAAAGCGAGGTTTTTTTTTCTCTTGATAAGATGCCATTACATTTTGTGAAGATTGGGTAAAAAGGTTTCAAATAATCATGCTACCATAGAGACAAATGCCTAGTTTTTGGAGTAATGATTATAAATTTCGATTAAAAGTCAGTGAATAATGTGATGGTAATTCCTTCCTTTCTCATCTGAAAATGTGGCAGCATTAAAGCTGTGTGCAGATGTGCCCTCATTTGTGTTTTGACATTAACACAAACTGGGTATTTATGGTTGTTACTGCTGCTGAAGCTTTGCTGCGTTGTATGGTCGGACAATATTCACCAACATGTGCATGGAAATTCTTGCTTACAAGGCTGTAATGTTTTCCTCTAATGAAGCCGTTATTTTGTTGGTATCAAATATGGCTGTGTCAGGGTAATGACTTCATTAAGCGGCAAACTGCCAACCTGGGTCTGTGTGACACACTTTGCCTGTCCTGTCTTAGCTATATTTCAATGTTTGCTGTCTTTGGTAGGATTAAATTATAGGGAAACAGATTAGCTCTGGCTAACAACATGGATGCTTTTATTGCAGCACACACTTCAGTGCAAAAATTTATAGGAACAACTAGATGGCAATTATTTAGCACCCTGTGGGCAGCATGCCAGAAAAGATGTAAAGATGTGTGTTCAGAGCCAGAGAGAGAATCTGCACCGGCAAATGCATTTGAACAGAGAAACAACTGCTTATAAAAGATTTTTTTTCTGGTAAAATGAGCAAGATGTGCTCAGAAAAAAAGATACAAAGCTTAACAAATGTTACAAATTGACATATTTATGCCATTTTCAGTGCCAGTATGGAATGCCAGTATGGAAATACTACTACTACTACTACTACTACTACTACTACTACTACTACTACTACTAATAATAATAAATATGGCAGTGATTATTACATTTACTTTGACAGTTTCATTGCAGACAGTATGAACTCAAGTTATTTCATGCTTTGTGTGGTAAACAAAATTTAATTTGCTTGTTTACATCCATTCCTGCATTTAAAGCCTGCAACATATTTCAAAAAAGGTGTGAACCAAAGGCATTTAACACTTTGTAATGTTGCCATTCCTTCTCACACCACTTTTTATTCATTACTTCCACAGTCATGCCTTTGTAATGTGTGCCGAATGTGGTTATGCATTGTCTTGTTGAAAAACGCATGGGTGTCGCGTGAAAAGCTGTTGTCTTTAAGGCATCATATGTTACACTAATATCCCAGTTAATATGTCATTAATGCTATCATCACAGAAGTTGAAACTACTTTTGCCAAAGGCACTGACAAAACCCCATACCATGACAAAGCCTGGCTTTTGAACTTGTTGCTGGTAACAGCTAGATGGTCCTCTTCGTCTTTTCTGGAGAACACTGCATCCATTTTCTTCTGGAATACTGATTCATCTTACCACAACACACATTTTCACTGTGCGATGGTCCAACCCAGATACCCCAGATTCCAGAGAAGTTGGGCTCCAAACATTAACATAAGGCTTTTTTTTGTTGCACAGTAAAGATTTAAGTGGCATTTGTGAATGTAACTCTATATTGTAGTACCTGGCAAAGGTTTTCCAAAGTAAGGAAGGACCCATTCACACTATGACATGAAGTGGATGACTGGCTGACAGGGGTCCTAATTTCCTGTTTCCATCACAGGTCAACGTAGCTCAGCAGAGTGCACCATTGTACTGATGAAGTTCGACATTTGGCAATGACCCACTAACTCACACAGGACGTAGTTTAATAGTCTGGTGGCTAAATTAAATAATCATTACGTGGTGGATAAAAGCACCAAATTTGGCATGAGGCTTCGTTGGGACCTGTTAATCAAATCTGGAATAGGAGCCCTCGTGAATTTTGCCCAGCATTAATGTAAATCAAAAAAATTCAAAATGGCCGACACTCAACTGAAAATATCATATATTTCCACTCACAGAAGTCCTAAGAAAGTCAGACTGGTGTCAAAATGGGGGTGGGGGTGGATGGAGGCAAGGATTCTGATTTTGGGCATTGGAATGCTGTCAGGTGTGAACTTTTATTCAAAAACTTGACCTTTGATGTCAGGGAACAGGAACTTTCATTTATAACCTTTATCTTGGACCTCATGGAACCTTGCTTATGTTGTTTAACATGTCAAATGAACTTGAGAATGGTACACAGCAGCAAATATACTAAAGTCCATAAACAAAATGTTGGTCGCTGCATGCACACACTCTACATATTATCGATGTTGGCGAATCTTGAATTGAATATCTTCCCCAAATGTTCGAAATCTTGGGTGAGTTTTTAGCACTACGAGTTGCACTTGTAATATGGTGAGCAGTCCAGATTAGCTTTCCCACATTTGAGAACAGTCCCCTTTGCATGAGCATTTGATCAACTCTCTGAAAACTCTAGAGACTTCAGGAATTGTTAGCCAGACTGGCATCCACAATTCGTCAGCCTTGGTTCAGGCAAACCCCTCTGGAGATGGTACATCTTGTTCTGTCATTGTACCTGTTGTCCATATACCAGCCTGGGACACTGCCCATTGGACATGCTTAAACAGCATTTTGGGTTGGTGGTAGCTTCTCCATTGATCTATTCTTCTGGCAGAATAGTTCTTTCCTTAGCTCATTCACGCTGCTGAGTGGACTGGTTTTGTTGTAGAGAAGAATCATCAGTCACTCAAGCTTCTGGAAATGGATGGATGGATGGATGAGATTTGTAGTCATTGTCATTACATGAGTGCAACAAGATTACGTCCACACTCAAATTACCACAGACAAGGTACAGCAATTAATCCACAATTATTACTTGTTTACCATAATAATGGCACACATCAGAATTAAGACAACACATATGCATTTGACATTGTTTATGTGCACTAAACTTGAAACAGTCCATTATCCGAATTGACACGATGTGAGTGTGGGGGAGCCACAGCAATATGTAGTTGCGCCGCCAACAGCTTGGGGGGGCTACAGCAGCTAAAACTGCGCAGCACCCCGGAGGGGGAAAGGAGTGGCGTGAGTGGAGGCCGGGATGGAGTGTGGGATGAGGACAGAAGGGGGGAGGTGGAAGCATGCCTTCAGTCTCTGTCCATGTGTGAGTCAAATGAGTCAGTTTCTGTCCGTGTGTAAGTTGGAAAAGATAAGAAGAAGGCAGCAGAATGTTCACCAAGGCCATAGAAATTCTTCTGGAGGAAAACAACGGGACATTTTGTCCTTCAGCGGCTGATAAGCCTGCCATGTTTATGGTTGAAAAACACCTTTACAGCTTCAACGTAAACAACCAGATCCAATTCCCTGGTCTCCGACATCTTCCTTTGCAAGGTGTGCATTTGCTCCGAGATGTTATCCATTTTGCCTCTGAGTTCAAAGGTTAATGCAGTCTTAGAATGTATCGCCTGGCCCAACTCATTAATCATGACGGACAAGTGAGGGATCGTGGTTCTGGTGGCAGCTGTCTTGCCAATTTTCCGGTAGGTCAGGGCAGCACATAAACCAATAAGTACCAGTTTGGTTTCATTGTAGGAACAATGAAACTAAATATAAATAAATCCTTGATGTCCTCCACAGAGAATGGCACAAAACATGTGACACACCATGTCTCCCAGGAGTCAAGAACATAGACCGCAGGGTAGGTTCCATCTGGGCATGCAGGGTCCCCCGGCCCTGATTTCCTTGTTGAAAAAATGGTGTCAGTAGCATTCAGAGACCAGCTGATCAATTCCATTGTTAATCCAATATAGTGTGAAGAATTCACAGTCTGGTGAAGTAGGGGACTTGAAGGTTGGAGCAGAGATAGAGGAGAGAGGAGGAGATGCGACCGCCTCGCCGGAGTCCCAAACAGAGTATGTAGTAAATGTACCAAGTCCACAGTGAACAGCTCGAAGGGATGACCAGCCAGATAGGATAATGTCTCTGTGACATCTGGGTAAGCCTGCCAGACCTGCCAGACTTACTTCTTGCCCTTTTCACTGAAGGCAGATGTGGTATCGCATCCCGACAATGCATGAAAGACTGCCAGTGAGCGTGACCATTGCTCTACAAGGCTGGCGCATATAGTGTTGATGCTGTAAAAACAGAAATGTTTGCCTATGCCAAAGGCAACCCAGATGTCTGCTAAGGGATGGAACACAGCCAGATCATGGAACATACCTACAAGGATGTCAGGAGTCACATACAGAGAATGGACATCAGACAGTCTGAAAAGGCAAGTACCACAATTGACAGCTTTGACAATGTAGCTGACCTGATCTACGAAGACTCTAGGCTCTGTCATTTTCTCATCTGTGTTTGGCTGTTCTTCATTCGACTTTCCGGTGAGACTCCGGTACCAATTTCTCAAGTTGACCAGCTGTTCATCTACAATGATCTCCAATGCTTTAAAATGGACAAAAAACCATAGACGTGTGGAAGAAAATGGAAAACAACCATCAAAATGGATAGAAGAATAACCAGAATGGCAAAGGCTCACCCATTGATCAGCTCCAGGATGATCAAAGAGAGTCTGGAGTTACCTGTAAGTGCTGTGACAGTTAGAAGATGCCTGTCTGAAGCTAATTTATTTGCAAGAATCCCCTGCAAAGTCCCTCTGTTAAATAAAAGACATGTGCAGAAGAGGTTACAATTTGCCAAAGAACACATCAACTGGCCTAAAGAGAAATGGAGGAATATTTTGTAGACTAATGAGAGTAAAACTGTTCTTTTTGGGTCCAAGGGCAAGACAGTTTGTGAGATGACCCCCAAACTCTGAATTCAAGCCACAGTCACAGTCAAGACAGTGAAGCATGGTGGTGCAAGCATCATGATATGGGCATGTTTCTCCTACTATGGTGTTGGGCCTATATATCGCATACCAGGTATCATGGATCAGTTTGGATATGTCAAAATACTTGAAGAGGTCATGTTGCCTTATGCTGAAGAGGACATGCCCTTGAAATGGATGTTTCAACAAGACAATGACCCCAAGCACACTAGTAAATGAGCAAAATCTTGGTTCCAAACCAACAAAATTAATGCCTCGCAGATGTGAGGAAATCATGAAAAATTGTGGTTATACAACTAAATACTAGTTTAGTGATTCGCAGGATTGCTAAAAAGCAGTTTGAACATAACAGTTTTGAGTTTGTAGCATCAACAGCAGATGCTACTATTATTGTGAACACCCCCTTTTCTACTTTTTTTACTAATATCCCAATTTCATAGCCTTAAGAGTGTGCATATCATGAATGCTTGGTCTTGTTGGATTTGTGAGAATCTACTGAATCTACTGGTACCTTGTTTCCCATGTAACAATAGGAAATATACTCAAAATCTGGATTAATCTTTTTAGTCACATAGCTCTATTATTTTTCTGAACACTACTGTATATGATATTTTCAATCGGACGTCTGCCATTTTGAATTTTTTCAATTACAGTTTTTCTCAAATGCTAAAACACATTTCACAAACGTTTCCTCCATGCCCCCCAATGTCTAAACACAACACCCTTTTCTAAAGCTACACAAACACAACCACACCTTCGCACTTCAAAACTCAAACTTTCACATCAAAAGAGCAGCTCGAAGCTTTCAAAAATGTAAACACTATACACATCATTACACACTACAGCAAAACAATTAAAAACACAATGTTCAGTTTGTGAGAAGGTTCTTTGTTTCATAATTGCCAATGCATATTTCTAGAAACTTTACAGTAACGGATCTTCTTAAATCTCTGTAGAGGATTAGGCATTTAGATTTGTGAGTTTCATATGAAGAGTATAAATCTATAGAAAATACTGCATGTACACTACTGTAACACAACTCAATGCAAAAACAGAATCTATTGCACACAACAGTACCCTTGAAAACATGTTCAGGGTGTGAAGTTGTTTTATTTACTTTATTCACACCACACACACCACAATCACTGTGCGGCATCATGTCGCTGAGCTGCATCGGGCCACATCACCTCATCCACATCGCAGGCTATATTCTCTCTTGCCAGGCACAGCGGGAAAAACGCCCTGGAATGGCAAATCCATCCTTGGAAGGCCTCCACTGGGATGTCAACACAGGCCAGCTCCATTGCCCTTAGGAGGTTCTCTCTAGTGCAGGGGTAGGCAACCTGTTCCAGAAAGAGCCATGAGGGTGCAGGTTTTCTTTGCAGCCACTGACTCCACCAGGTGATTTTACTGATTAATATCACTTTGAGCAGATGGAATCAGTTAATCAGTGAAATCACCTGGTGGAGTCAGTGGCTGCAAAGAAAACCTGCACCCTCATGGCTCTTTCTGGAACAGGTTGCCTACCCCTGCTCTAGTGTATGGTTGTCTGTCATAAACCTTCCATCTCCATGATGAGAAGAACTCCTCTATAGGGTTCAGGTAAGGGGAGTAGGGTGGCAGACAGACGTTTAAAAACTGGTTACTGTTGGTGGTGAACCAATCTCTGATTTGGTTTGTTCTGTGGAAGCTGACATTGTCCCAAATGATCACATAAATGGGATGTGTGGGCACAGGATGGTGTTGGTGGCGGTCCAGGAGGATGTCTCTTAGCTCCTCTAGGAAGGTGAGGAGACGTTGGGTGTTGTAAGACCCAAGGACAGCATGCCGATGGACAAACCCCTCCGAACTCATGGCCGCACAAAGAGTAATATTACTCCCCCGTTGGCCAGGAACCTCAGTGATGGCTCTTTGGCCAATGATGTTACGGCCTCTTTGCCTTCGTTTCTGCAGGTTGAAGCCAGCCTCATCCAGGAAGAGGTACTCATGAGGTCTGGCCATCGCGTCCAACTGTAATATCCTCTGTGAAAATGTGAAAGTGCACAGGTGTTCAGAACAACAGTCAATCAGGTAGCGCAGTATTGTCCAGAAGTACTGTAGGCCACTGAGCAACACAGTATGTCCACTAACTGTACTGTGAACATGGATGTATACTTACTTGCACATACTCGTAACGTAGGTCTTTGTGTCGCGCAGAGTTGCGCTCAAAGGGAACCCTATAGACCTGTTTCATCTGCATCTTTTGGCGCCGGAGAACTCGGTCTATTGTGGCCAAGCTGACATCATCAATGCTCTCGAAGTTGACATTGTCGGCAATGACTTTGTCTCTGATCTCCCGGAGTCTGATGAGGTTATTCTCATGAACCATATCCACATTGAGGGTTTCTTGTGCCGCTGTAAATATGGCAACCCTTCCACCTCTATGTGGCATTCTTTCAACTCTAAAGAAAGGAACATGTGTTGTCAATTGACATGTTTTACAATAACAACTGATTTGGAACCAATAGACTACTTTCACAGGCTTGTAAAACTGTATTGTGACAAAGAAAGCAATAGAGTACAACACCTGTTGTGTTGTCTGAATGCCCTGATAATGGTGGCCACGGTGAACCTACTCAGGTTTGGACGGACTCTTAGTCCTGCTTCACCCATTGTCATGCCATGGACAATGACATGGTCAATGACTGTTGCTCGCATCTCGTCCGTAATGATGGTGCGAGGTTGTCTTGCTCTTCCTCCTGGACCTTCTCCTCTCCCTCCTGGACCTTCTCCTCTCCCTTGTTGGCCTGCTCCTCTTCCTCCTCTGATTTGAACTCCTCTTCCTCATTGGCCTGCTCCTCTTCCTTTTCTGATTTGAACTCCTCTTCCTCGTTGGCCTGCTCCTCTTCCTTCTCTGATTTGAACTCCTCTTCCTCGTTGGCCAGCTCCTCTCCCTCCTGTGACTTGAATTCCTCTTCCCCTGACTCTGCCTTCATCCATTGTGTTTGTTTGGAATCTTCGGCAAACTGTGCACTCTGAACTTGCTTTTATACATGTGGTCACAGCATTGGCAACATGTGTCTTCAATTTTGAGTCATTGTGTGTAATGAATGACACCAGGTGTGTTCATTGTGTTCAAATATTGCTGACTGTGGCAAGCATTTTGCATCACATGAGCTTTCATTTGAGAATATGAGCAGAGTTCTTTTGCAGCTTGTGTTTTAGCAAGGAAAAATGTGTTTAGATTTATGAGAACGGGGGATTGTGTTTTGTGAATTGTGTCTTCATGTGAAATGTGTTTATGATATTGGCAAATGATGGCTAGATTTAGTACATGTGTTTAGACAACTGGTCATTTGGTTTAGAGGATTGGCTTTTGTGTTTTAGCATTTGAGAAAAACTGTAACATGATGAATACAGGGTAAATTTCAGGAGGGCTCCTATTCCAGATCTGATTCCAGTTTTTGCCGATTGCTTAAGCCTTGGTCCCGCCGAGTGAAGAAGGAGTGAAGAAGGAGTCACGCACCCTGTTTTTTTTTTTGTTTCGTGAGCTATCGTGGCAGTATAGTGGCTCAGAGTGGCTCTTAGAGGCATTATCTTCAGTTAATGAGGCTCCTCTCTGAGCGTGGCGCTAATTTCAAGATGTTCAAAATTTAGCAACAACAGCGTGGCGCAGTTTGTGTTCCGAGTTACTGCGACGGCTTAGAGGCATTTGCGTGGTGCTTACGAGTCTGCTAAAAGTCCATTATCCGTGCGCCTGGCACCTTCGCAGGACATGAGAGGCTATTTTTGGAGCGGCTCGCACCTGCTCTGTGCACTGGACTCTATATATTTTGTAGTGGATTAATCATTTTCTGCCAAACCTTGGATGTTGAAAACACTTCTAATCACTTCTGGCATCACAGAGGACTGTTTCATCTGGACACTTTTTTTCCTCTCTTTCCTGCTCCATGTGGGATGTATTTTGAGCAGCTTAAGGTAATTATTTTTAATGTTTTTTATAGCTTGATAAAACAGTTCCTTGCTATAAAAGTATGTCTGTATGTTGATGTCTGTTGTATGTAAAAGTATGTTGATTTAGTATCTTGTTAATGGATCACTGTGTGTGCGCACTGAGGCAAGACCTGAGAGGCTATTTTTGGAGCGGGTCTCCTCTTTGCGCACCAAATTCCATCTGCTCTGTGCGCTGGACTCTATATAAAATAATTATTTTGTAGCGGATTAATCATTTTCTGTCAAACCTTGGATGCCGAAAATACCTGTAATCACTTCTGGAATTAATGTATCACATGAGCTCCGCTGTGTGTGCGCACTGAGGCAGTAGTGACTCCTCATCACGCTTCAAACGAGCATTTAGGCAGAACGACAGCTCACAAAAGTCAATATTAGATGAACACAAAGTTAAAATTTGGGTGACTGCGTGAAAGTGGATGTGTGTTTAAAGCCATGGAAGATGATAACTCCAGTGGAGCAGCTAAGAGCAGGAGCTGTGCGGCAACACAGGTGGAGAGCGCGCAAAAGAGCGATTTTGAAGACATAACACAAAGTTAAAAGTTGTATCATGGTGACTTGTAAGCTGCGGAAGAAATAAAGAAATATATATATTGAAAATGATCCACAGGTGTATATAATAAAACGGTCACCTCATTCTATATGCAGAACGGCACCGCGCGCAAAAGAGCGCTTTTGCAGAAATAAACAGACGAACACAAAGTCAAAAGTGGAATCACGTTGTAAAAATGATTGTGTTTAAAGCCAGGGAAAAAATAAAGCCAGCAAGCCATGGATGGAACGGAAGCCAGAAAGAGCAGCGAGGCGGTTGTCCATGAAAGGACAACAGCAGCGCGCGCGCGCGCAAAAGAGCGCTTTTGCAGAAATAAACGGACAAACATAAAGTTTTGTGTGTTTAAAGCCGCAAAAAAAAAAAAAAAAAAAAAAAAAAGCCAGAGAGCCGCGAAGCCAGCGAGGAGCACAGAGGCGGCTCTCCAGGAACCCATGGTTCGGGTCTAGCTGTTCTGGTGCATTACAGGTGGACTGCAGCCTGGCGCACAGCACACAACTGCGGAACTGTGATGGAGTGTCTATTTTTGGACTGCGTAAAAAAAAAGAAAAAGAAGGGACATCTTTAAATGCTGCTGTGAATCTGTGAATTGAAAACCCACACTTTGAAGGGACCAGGTGTGGGAGGGCTGGAGGTTTGGACCAAACTCATGCCTAAACGTGCGCCAACATGGCGTTATCATGGCGCTATCATGGCGCAATCATGGCACTACGTGGCTTAGTGTGGCTGATGTGAGCCATTCGAGGCTGTAATGACAAGTCGGTCGTGGCTCACTAGAGGCTGCTACGCGGCACATGCGGGGTACAGAGAGGCACATAGTGGCGCCTTCATAGTGGATACGTGTTAAGATGAAAACGTGGGTCATTCTTCAAATAATCACCCCACACCCATGCGTGGCTCCTTCTTCAGTCTTCATTATTCAGTGGGACAGAGGCTTTACACACATTTTGCAAAATCTGGCTCACTGTGTCAACACTCTACACACAAGCAAGATAAGACACAACACTTGTAAAACCCCTCACAGCTCTGTCAAAATGAAACCCTACAATCAAAACCTAAAAGTCTCTTCTAAAAATGTCATTCTAGCAACAAAATGAGATGCACATGCACCACTTTGAAACACTTTCAAATCAACAGCAACACACTGATGTGTTTTACACAAAACACTGAAGTCAATATATTTTTATTTACTTTTTCTCAAACAAGAGCTGAAAGTTACAGTAGTTTGGAACAAAAGTGTTCTTTCCCTGTTTTTATTTATTTATTTATTTATTTATTTTTTACAAATTGAAATTTCTTACAAATATCTAAAGAAAGATAGTGCACTGCATAGTTCAAATTCTAAACATTGAAAACAAGTGTTTACAGTACCATAGTTTACATACATGGTACAGTAACATCAGAATGGTACGAGCGAACGGCCTTGAAGCTCGCTCTTATCAGAATCAGAATCAGAATCAGAAGAAGTTTATTGCCATTGCCAATGAACAGGATTCACAGACTAGGAATTTGCTTCGATATAATGGTGCAACATTAAACAGAGAGCAATATAAAATGCTAAGATAAAATATACAATATGTGCCAAACTAAGACAAAATATAAGATAAAAAATTACATATGAAATATGAAAGGCTGTGTGCAACAGAAAAACAGAAAGAAAGAGGAACAGAAAAAAACAGTGCAGTGGGAGGAGTGCAATTAAAACCAAAGTACATTGGGGGGCTGTGGCTTTCCTGAAGTCCACGATCATCTCCACTGTTTTCTGGGCGTCGAGCTCCAAGTTGTTGCTGCTACACCAGGTCACCAGCCGGTCCACCTCCCTCCTGTAGGCAGAGTCATCCCCATCCGTAATGAGTCCGATGAGGGTGGTGTCGTCCGCAAACTTGATGAGCTTTACGGAGTCGTGGCTGGAGGTGCAGCAGTTAGTGTACAGGGAGAAGAGCAGAGGGGAAAGGACACAGCCCTGTGGAGATCCTGTGCTGAGAGCCCGAGTGTCCGAGACATTCTTTCCCAGCCTCACATGCTTACTCCGGTCCGTCAGGAAGTCTGTGATCCACCTGCAGGTGGAGTCAGGCACGTGGAGCAGAGAAAGCTTGTCCTGGAGCAAAGCCGGAAGGATGGTGTTGAATGCAGAGCTGAAGTCCACAAACAGGATCCTAGCATAGGTTCCTGGGGAGTCCAGGTGCTGCAGGATGGAGTGCAGGGCCAGGTTTATGGCGTCGTCTACAGACCTGTTGGCTCTGTAGGCAAACTGCAGGGGGTCCAGGAGGGGGTTGGTGATGGACTTCAGGTGGGATAAAACCAGGCGTTCGAAGGTCTTCATGACTACAGACGTGAGAGCCACAGGCCTGTAGTCATTAAGTCCAGTGATGCATGGTTTCTTGGGGACTGGAACTATAATGGAGGACTTAAAGCAGACTGGAACATGGCATGACTACAGGGAGGTGTTGAAGATCCCCGTGAAGACTGGGGGCAGCTCATCAGCACAGTGTCTCAGGGTGGCAGGAGAGACACAGTCTGGGCTCGGGGCCTTACGTGGATTCAGCCTTTTGAAGTGTCTTCTCACGTCCTCCTCTTGGATGGAGAGGGCAACGGGGGGAGGGGGGAGGGCAGCGGTGAGAGGGGGGAGGTCCAGGGTGTTTGAATATCCAGTTGTGTGGGGGGTGGGGAGGTGTGAGTCCTTGTCTTCAAAGTGTGAATAGAAGACGTTCAGGTCATTGGCCAGCTTCAGGTCGTCAATAGAACGAGGTGCTTTGGGCTTGTAGCTGGTAATCGCTTTCAACACCCTCCACACAGAGGCTGAGTCATTGGCAGAGAACCTTTGCTGCAGACATGAACTGTACATGGATTTAGCCTTTGCCACCTCCTTGCTAAATCTGTACTTTGCACCTCTATAGCTGTCTCTGCCTCCTTCTCTGAAAGCCACCTCTTTCTGCTGCCGGAGCTGCCGGAGTTTAGGTGTGAACCAGTTCTTGTCATTGTTATATCTCACCCTGGTGCGCTGTGGGATGATGCTGTCTTCGCAGAAATGAATATATGACGTCACAGTGTCCGTGTAGTCATCTAGACTGTCTGTTGAAGCCTCAAACATATCCCAATCCGTGGTGGCCAAGCACGCGCATAGCTCCTCCACAGCTTCATTGCTCCACACTTTAGCTCGGTGGAATATACACAGAGCAAAGTATGAAAGAGTTAAACTCACGTGGAGAGTAGAACGGTCTGCAGTTTATGAGGAGATATTCCAGAGAGGGACAGCAATGTTGGGAGATCACAGTCACATGTGAGCACCAGGCGTTGTTGATATAGAAGCAGAGTCCTCCCACTCTAGTTTTTCTACCAGAGAGTGCTCGGTCTCTGTCTGCGCGGAGGAGTTGGAATCCCTCTAGTTGGAGCGCGCAGTCCGGTGTCTGTGCATTTAACCACGTCTCCGTGAAGCACAGTACACAAGATGAGGAGAAATCTCTATTCTTCATCAGCAGTGCCAGCTCATTCATCTTGTTGTGGAGTGAGCAGACGTTGGAGAGAAATATCCCAGGTAGGGGCGTGCACGTGCCCCTTCGTCTGAGGCGCACGAGAGCTCCAGCTCGTTTTTCCTCTCCGCCGGCGTCTCACTCTTTTGGCCAAAAAGTGAACCAGTTCAGCTGCAGGCACTAAAAAAACTGGCGTAATGTCCTTGGGTGTTGATGATCTGAAGTTTAGAAGCTCCTCGCGGGTGTAGGAGCACGATGACACTCGATTTACGCACAAAAACAGACAAAACAGGGAGCACCAGAATACCAGGGTGCCTTCACGTGGCGCCATCTTGGATAGGTAGAAACAAAAAGGCACAAACTGGAGTAGATGAAGGCACTAACTGGAAATGGTACAAAACAATCCGGAAATGGCACAAAAAAAAAATCTGCCCAGTGGGGAAAAAGCCACAGACCGGACAAAATTGTCGTAAAATGCCGTAAAAAGCCACAAACCGATGGTAGACGAACAAAGATTTTATGAAGAGTAGATGCTGCACTGGTTGTTGAGGTGCAAGAAATACAGCTGCCATCTTGGACCGGTCATTGTCCAAGATATGATTTCATAATTTTGTTTATTTTATTTTATTTTTTTTTATCCTTCTATAATAAATTGCTTTGTTCTTTATTTTCTCTGTTCTGTAAAGTGTCTTTTAGCACTGTGTAAAGTGTTATATAAATAAAATGCATTATTATTACAGTTTTTCTCAATTGCTAAGACACAAAAAACGAAAGCCGCTCTCCTTTTCTCTAAACTGTGAACATAAAACCCCAGACCCTTCTTGCAAAATCAAACTTTCACCTGAAAATAGTTCAATCTATGCTCAAAATGGAACTATGTTGTCAAATCATGTCCCGAGTCGATCAAAATTAAAAACACTACTCAGCAGTCTCTAAACACGACATAGAAAAATAGAAACTACAATGCTTAGGACATGAAACTGTAGAAATAAATGTTTATTATTCACCGTAGGCTAAATGCATGTTGCAAAACAAAAAAACCTGTGCATTTAGCACTTGTACTGTACATAGTAAAAAAAAGTACAAATAACAGAAATCCTGTGAATTTACACGTAGCAAATATACAGTACAAAAACAAACAAATGTATATGGTAAGCCTGCGTAAAAATAAAGTACAAAAATATACATGGATTACTAGGCGTACAAACAGTTAGACTAACCCTCCATTACAATACTACAGTACATTGGCACAGTGATGTAAAGAAACTTGTATTTACTTATAGTGGTACAGTATATAGTATAGTCATACAGTAATTCCTGTCAACATTTACATATAATGTCAGAAAAGGTAATTATCTGTTGGTGGACACAATGAATCTACTGATGTTTGTTGGACCCTGTGTCTGGCCTCCCTCATGCTCGTACTGTAGACAAGAACATGGTCAATCACAGTAGCTCTGATTTCATCAGATATTACTGTTCTTTGTCTTCGTTGACCACCTCGACCACCTCAACCACGAACTCCTCCTGTCAGATTCCTAGCCATTGTGGTGCCTCACAAACCAGTTCTCTCTGAACTGGCTTATCCTGTATGTTCCTCACATCATTGGACACAAGTGTGATCAATTTTGTGTTGCTGTTTTCAACCGGTAATACCAGTGCTTTAACTATGTTTGACTTTTAACTCTGTGCTGACCATTATGCAAAACAGGTGCATCACAATGAAAATGTGTTGGTAAGTTGTGTTTAAACAGGTGAAAAGTGCTTATGGTTTTGCCAAAAGAGTGACTGATTCAATCAGTGGGTTTAGACAACTGAGTATTTTGTTACACAACAGGGTTTAGTGTTTTAGCAATGAAAAAAAAAAACTGTATTAGTATTATAAAAAGGTGCGGATGGTCGTGCTCCCCTGAAGCATTTACTCCAAAAAAGTCCGAAAGACCTAAATGACATGTCAGTGACATATACATATTATTGCACTTGACAGTACTACCCACTGTGTGGTGGGTGAGGTTTGAGTTGAGCCTTTGTTCCACACTCTAAAAAATGAACCGCTGTCTCAATGAGAAAAAGTGATGAAACAATTTGCATAGAGTTTCTTAAGTTATTTTACTGTAACTTCACTACGTAAAGTTATTTCAACTTACGTAACTAGAGACGTCTTGTGGTATTATGAAATAACTAAATTGAAATAACAAAAGAAAAAATATATATGCAAATTGTTACATCAGTTTTTCTCATTGACAGCACCTTTTTTAGAGTGCAGCTTCCCTCAGTGTGAGGCCGTGGTTGATCACATGGTCCACCAAATTTGCTTGAATTTCATTTGAAACATTTGTCCTTCTTGCTCTTCTTTGTCCTTGTCCACGTATCTCTCTTTGTCTTCCTTGTCCTCTTCTTCTTTTTCTTTTTCCTCTTTAATAGCCCCAAACTACCTCCATCCAAACTTTTTTGGAATGTGTTGCAGGCCTGAAATGCAGTAATGGATGCATATTAACAAATGAAATGAAGTTGACCAAACAAAACATGAAGTATCTTAGGTACATACCCCCTGCAATGAAATAGAAGTAAAAATAAATTAAGCACCAATGCATTTTTTCCCCTACTGTACTAAGTTTACATAATTTGGGGTTGTAAAGGCTAATAAAAGCTGCCACATTTTGAGGAAACAGCAAACGATTCCATTTCTGAACTCATTTCTGTATCAACACTGGGGGCCATCTAAAGTGTCACTGTACTGAAAATGAAGTATCCATATGAGTAACATGAATAACTGTGTAAAATGTGTTAAATAGGACCATGGGAATAATTTATTTATTTTGATTATTTATTTATTTTTTATTTTTTGTAAAATATGAATGTTTAGGAAGTCATAAAAGTTTAGTACCTCATAGATCTGCTTTGGGTACCACCACCTGGTGACCACCCAGGCACCCCATCCATACCTCCTGAATACTACCTATCTACCCCCATCCAGATGTTATGTGAAATTAGGGTTATTAATAAATGTACTTGCTTATGTCATATCCATGAATTTTTAAGCCTCGATTGTTGGTGGTCAAATTGGAACATCCATTGCAAATGTGAACTGGCTCAATTTCTCTGTTGTGAGTTCTCAAAATGCATGCCTACTTTGCATTCCAAAGGTGAAAAGGAAATCAGCAGGTTGCAGGGCTTTCTCTTATCATACTACTTTCCTCTGGAATAACCTGCCTGCTGAGATAAGACTGTGATTCTGTTGAGAGGTTTAAATTCATACCGAGAACACATCTGGGCTCTAACTTATAATTCATCACTGTGCATTATAGGCGATTCTTACAGCTAACATTCATCATCATGTTTGGTGGGTTGCAGTATCAATGCATTAGTACAGCATAAGACTCTCCTACTGATGAGAATAATAAAATGGTTTGAATGCTTTCACACTAAAATGAGTGAAGCACCGCGCGCCGGCGCAAAGCTCGCTCATGGTACAGGGAGTCCCAAACAGAAAGTGCCAAATTTTGGGGTCCACAGTGAAACAGGAAATGTCAAATGTCAAACACTTCCTGGATCGACACTTCCTGGATTGACAGATGAGATCTCACGGAATCTCTCGGGAACTCAGTGGCAAGTTCACACTGAAACGTGCCAAATTTTGGGGTCCACACTGAAACAGGAAATGTCAAATGTTGAACACTTCCTGGCTTGGGTGGAGCTAGAGTGGAGGCCAGCGTTGCACTGGACTCCCCTGAAATCTGATTGGACACAGATGACTGACATGTCACAGCACTGCACGTCTGGTTGAAGAGAGCTGCATTTTGAAATCGGTGGCCCATATTGACTACTAGGTCTCTCCTGTACAGTAGTTGGTGCTGTGTACCACCACAAGACGTTCTAATCCACCTTAGTAGAAGAAGAAAAATGTTTGACTAAGATTGTAAACTGCAACATCGTCTGAACCACAGACTCCAAATGACATCAAAGTTATATCGGTGAGTAAACAACCGTATTTTATGCCAGAAATGAGGTCCAGGTTGTTAAAAGCAACATTTCTCGTTTAATTTGGGTTGCCTTATATATACGTGTCTCAGTGATTTTAAGCGAGCAGGCAGCTGTTAATTCATGAGATATAACGTGAAGACACTCGCGCTGAAAGAAATACAGGTAATTTACTCCTCTGTTCTGTATAAAACCTGTGTCTTCTTCTTTGTCTTTCGGCTGTTCCCGTTAGGGGTCGCCACAGCAGATCAATCGTTTCCATCTCACCCTGTCCTCTGTATCTTCCTCTGTCACACCAACCAGCTGCATGTCCTCTCTCAGCACATCCATGAACCTCCTCTTTGGTCTCCCTCTTCTCCTCCTGCCTGGTGGCTCCATCCTCAGCATCCTTCTCCCTATATACCCTGGGTCCCTCCTCTGCACATGTCCACACCATCTCAATCTCGCCTGTCTGACTTTGTCTCCAAACCGTCCCACCTGAGCTGTCCCTCTGATATGTTCATTCCTAATCTTGTCCATTCTTGTCACTCCCAAAGAGAATCTCAACATCTTCAGCTCTGCCACCTCCAGCTCTGCCTCCTGTCTTTTTGTTAGTGCCACTGTCTCTAAACCATACAACATAGCTGGTCTCACTACTGTTTTGTAAACTTTCCCCTTCACTCTTGCTGATATTCTTCAGTCTCAAATCACTCCTGCCACCTTTCTCCACCCACTCCACCCTGCCTGCACTCTCTTCTTCACCTCTGTACCACACTCTCCATTACTTTGAACAGTTGACCCCAAATATTTAAACTCATCTACTTTCACCACTTCTACTCCTTGTAACTGCACTATTCCACTGGGCTCCCTCCCATTCACACACATGTACTCAGTCTTGCTTCTACTGACTTTCATTCCCCTTCTCTCCAAAGCATATCTCCACCTCTCCAGACTAGACTCAACTTGCTCTCTACTCTCACTACAGATCACAATGTCATCTGCAAACATCATAGTCCATGGGGACTCTTGTCTGATCTCATTTGTCAACCTGTCCATCATCACTGCAAACAAGAAAGGACTCAGAGCTGATCCTTAGTGTAATCCCACCTCCACCTTGAATGAGTCTGTCATTCCGACTGCGCATCTCACCGCTGTCACACTATTCTTGTACATGTCCTGCACTCCCCTAACGTACTTCTCTGCTACTCCAGACTTCCTCATACAATGCCACCATTCTTCTCTTGGCACCCTATCATAAGCTTTTTCTAAGTCCACAAACACACAATGTAACTCTTTCTGTCCTTCTCTGTACTTTTCCAACAGTATTCTCAGAGCAAACATTACATCTGTAGTGCTCTTTCTCGGCATGAAACCATATTGCTGCTCACAGATCTTCACCTGTTTTCTAAGCCTAGCTTCTACTACTCTTTCCCATAACTTCATGCTGTGGCTGATCAGCTTTATGCCTCTGTAGTTACTGCAGCTCTGCACATCACCCTTGTTCTTGAAAATAGGAACCAGCACACTTCGTCTCCACTCCGCAGGCATCCTCTCACTTTCCAAGATTTTATTAAACAATCTGGTTAGAAACTCTACTGCCATCTCTCCTAGACATTTCCATGCCTCCATTGGAATGTCATCTGGACCAACTGCCTTTCCACTCTTCATCCTCTTCATAGCAGCCCTCACTTCGTCCTTGCTAATCTCTTTTACTTCCTGATTTACTCTCACCACATCATCCAGCCTTTTCTCTCGCTCATTTTCTTTATTCATCAACTCTTCAAAATATTCCCTCCACCTTCTCAGCACACAGTCCTCACTTGTCAGCACATTACCATGTGCATCTTTTACCACCCTAACCTGCTGCACATCCTTTCCAGCTCTGTCCCTTTGTCTGGCCAATCGGTACAAGTCCTTTTCTCCTTCCTTACTATTCAACTTCTTGTACAGCTCGTAATATGCCTTTTCCTTTGCTTTTGCCACTTTTCTTCTCGCCTTACGCCGCATCTCCTTGTACTTCTGTCTACTTTCTTCATCTCTCCGACTATCCCAAAACTTTTTTGCCAACCTCTTTCTCCTTATGCTTTCCTGGACCTCTTCATTCCACCACCAAGTCTCCTTGTCTTCCTTCCACTGTCCAGATGTCATACCCAGTACTGCCCTAGCTGTCTCCCTCACCACATCTGCAGTACTTTTCCAGTTGTCCAAAATTGCTTCCCCTCCAACTAGTGCTTCTCTCACCTGCTCGCTAAATTTCACACAACAGTCTTCCTCCTTCAGCTTCCACCATCTGATCCTTTGTTGAGCTCTCACTCTCTTCTTCTTCTTGACCTCTAAAGTCATCCTACAAACAACCATCCTATGCTGTCTAGTGACACTCTCTCCTGCTACCACCTTACAGTCTGTGATTTTTTAGCTTGCATCTCCTATAAAGAATGTAGTCCACCTGTGTGCACCTTCCTCCACTCTTATATGTTACCCTGTGCTCCTCCCTTTTCTTAAAGTAGGTATTCACCACAGCCATTTCCATCCTTTTTGCAAAATCAACTACCATCTGTCCTTCCCCATTCCTATCCTTGATACCATATCTACCCATTACTTCCTCATCACCTCTGTTCCCTTCACCAACATGCCATTGTGTAACCTCTTAAAATTGCTGTCTGAATGATTTATTTTTAAATAACCTCTTAATTTTGCTGTCTGAGTGACACATCAGTGACATAACTAGATAAATAAATCTAAAGTTATCTTCCTTAAACTCAAACTGAAAGCAAATCTCTAGAGCTTGACATAAATTAATTAACAATATAAAATCCACCTTCCTGATGAAATGGTATAGAGGAGGATTTTCTTAAAAAGAAGACCCGATTGTTCAGCTACAATTTACCAGAAAGCACATCCGAGATGCAAGCCTAATCAATATGAATCAGACAATTTGTGCTCCCGGTTTTAAAATGTGGCGATATCATGAACCAGTAGATTAATGTATATTTTCTGATGCTGAATCATGAAATGCTGTGAGATATGGTAGCACACTGTAATATTTGAATGAAGACAAAAAAATATGTGGTCCCTGGAAGTTAGGCATCACACAGCATTTGGTCCACAGCTGGTTGACTGTCCCAGACAAGGTCAGAGGAAGAGTGTGTTCCCAGACAAAGTCAGAGTGTGTTCCAAGATGTGATACTCCTTCATTCTGCGAGTGGCTCCTTCCACAAGGATTCAAAGTTGGGTGATTGCTTGGGTTTTCAGAGCATTTTTTTGCTGAGCTTTGCTGTAGTTAGGATTGAAATGAATTCATCTATATAATTTCAAGTACAATTGTCTGCACATTTTAAAAACCTTAATACAAATGCTCCAATTGCTGTATGTGGCCAGCTGCAGCATCCACTGCACATGTATGAGATGAGAGAAAAAAATTTAAATGAGAAAGCTTTCCAAAGCTCAATATTTAGTTAATATTAATATTTAATATACCTTTGTTAGACTATTACTTTTAAAATTAATTTTAATTGAGCAGAAGTATTTTACTATTCATTACTATTACATGGCATTTTAGTAACTGTACCTGTATCCCATGCAAGTTTGAAGATGTGATTTTATTTTATTTACTGAAATGTGTGTGTGTGTGTGTGTGTGTGTATGTATATATATATATATATATATAAAACATAACATGAAAATCCCCACTTATGCTCCTTTAACCCTGAGCCTACAGTCACCATGTTCCTGTCTCACAAGTTGCATGAATACTGTACCACATAAATAAGACACCAAGCCTTCAAGAAAATAAATTGGTGTTATTTCAGTTTTATGAAGAATTTCTCATTGCTGAAAGATGTACCACCACTGTTAAAAAAAAAAAAAAAAAAAGATTTAAGTCATAAAAATAATTTTCTTTGTCATCACTATAATCTTATTCCTCACTCCTTAAATAAGGGATTCATACACTCAACAAAAATATAAAGGCAACACTTTTGGTTTTGCTCCCATTTTGTATGAGATGAACTCAAAGATCTAAAACTTTTTCCACATACACAATATCACCATTTCCCTCAAATACTGTTCGCAAACCAGTCTAAATCTGTGATAGTGAGCACTTCTCCTTTGCTGAGATAATCCATCCCACCTCACAGGTGTGCCATATCAAGATGCTGATTAGACACCATGATTAGTGCACAGGTGTGCCTTAGACTGTCCACAATAAAAGGCCACTCTGAAAGGTGCAGTTTTGTTTTATTGGGGGGGGGGGGGGGGGGGGATACCAGTCAGTATCTGGTGTGACCACCATTTGCCTCATGCAGTGCAACACATCTCCTTCGCATAGAGTTGATCAGGTTGTCAATTGTGGCCTGTGGAATGTTGGTCCACTCCTCTTCAATGGCTGTGTGAAGTTGCTGGATATTGGCAGGAACTGGTACACGCTGTCGTATACGCCAGTCCAGAGCATCCCAAACATGCTCAATGGGTGACATGTCCGGTGAGTATGCCGGCCATGCAAGAACTGGGACATTTTCAGCTTCCAAGAATTGTGTACAGATCCTTGCAACATGGGGCCGTGCATTATCCTGCTGCAACATGAGGTGATGTTCTTGGATGTATGGCACAACAATGGGCCTCAGGATCTCGTCACAGTATCTCTGTGCATTCAAAATGCCATCAATAAAATGCACCTGTGTTCTTCGTCCATAACAGACGCCTGCCCATACCATAACCCCACCGCCACCATGGGCCACTCGATCCACAACATTGACATCAGAAAACCGCTCACCCACACGATGCCACACATGCTGTCTGCCATCTGCCCTGGACAGTGTGAACCAGGATTCATCCGTGAAGAGAACACCTCTCCAACGTGCCAAATGCCAGCGAATGTGAGCATTTGCCCACTCAACTCGGTTACGACGATGAACTGAAGTCAGGTCGAGACCCCGATGAGGACGACGAGCATGCAGATGAGCTTCCCTGAGACAGTTTCTGACAGTTTGTGCAGAAATTCTTTGGTTATGCAAACCGATTGTTTCAGCAGCTGTCCGAGTGGCTGGTCTCAGACGATCTTGGAGGTGAACATGCTGGATGTGGAGGTCCTGGGCTGGTGTGGTTACACGTGGTCTGTGGTTGTGAGGCTGGTTGGATGTACTGCCAAATTCTCTGAAACGCCTTTGGAGACGGCTTAGGGTAGAGAAATGAACATTCAATACAGGAGCAACAGCTCTGGTTGACATTCCTGCTGTCAGCATGCCAATTGCACGCTCCCTCAAATCTTGCGACATCTGTGGCATTGTGCTGTGTGATAAAACTGCACCTTTCAGAGTGGCCTTTTATTGTGGGCAGTCTAAGGCACACCTGTGCACTAATCATGGTGTCTAATCAGCATCTTGATATGGCACACCTGTGAGGTGGGATGGATTATCTCAGCAAAGGAGAAGTGCTCACTATCAGATTTAGACTGGTTTGTGAACAATATTTGAGGGAAATGGTGATATTGTGTATGTGGAAAAAGTTTTAGATCTTTGAGTTCATCTCATACAAAATGGGAGCAAAACCAAAAGTGTTGCGTTTATATTTTTGTTGAGTGTAAGATGACATTGCCAATATGATCAAAATTCAGGCTGTCTGGAAAAAAAATAGTTCCCCAGAAGGAAAAATGCTCAAATGAACAGACAGCCATGAAATACTTTCGGTACTGACCCATACAGTTTATGGTAGCGACCATATCGGCACCATAGATCACGGTGGCTTCCTCCGACTTACGCGAGAAATGCTGGGAAGCACATGGTGGCAGCCATTCAGAGTGTAGAAAGGCAAGGTGATGTTATCTGGCTGTTCATGGTGTCATGTCATGTCAATTCCACCCTTAGAGAAAGGCGGGTGGTACAGCAACGAGTCACGTACACATTTGCCAGTAAATGAAACTGAGTTTCCCATGAAAACTCTTGCTGAACAATGAATGTTATCATAGCTTTTGGCCTTGGAGGAGAGACTCTGAGTTTTATCAGTGCAGCTGCAAAACTGCAATATTACATAAAGAAAATGAACAGAGTTTAGATGCAAACACATCTAAGCATCAAGGGGGAATGATGTGTGCTGATGTTCAAAAATTCTAGTTTGTTCAAAAAATCTGGTTTACGGAAGGCTTTGTGGCCTATGCAACTGATTTTTGCAAAATATATTTATTCAGTGCACAAAACAATTCAGGCGACTACTCCATTGATCTCTGCATGGACGCATCACCCCCCCCCCCCCCCCACCCCCAAGGCCCCTTTCAACACCTTATGATAGATTTCACTGAAATGACCCCTGCAGGAGGAGAGATACTGCCTTGTGATAGTGGACATGTAAGCAGTGGCAAAGGCTTTAATGACAGACATTGTTTCCAGATGGGGAGTGCCACAAAAATTATCCTCTGATAATGGCACACTGAAAAACAAATTGGCAAAATGCACTGCTGAAACAAGCCTGAACTGGGTAAAATGCTTGCCTCTACTGTAGTTCTGATGCAAATGAGATTTTGCACACGAGAGAAACACAACCTATCACCCTTTGAGATCCTGTTTTGACAACTTCCTCACACGACTCCATTCCAAGGTGTTGATGAGGGAAGACACTGTGTTTGTTCATCATAATCTTATTTGCATCAAGCTTTCACAAGTTCTTTCTGTGTGGAGGTCTCTTGTGAAAGAAGCTTATGAACATTGATGGATTGGCCCTTTCCAAGTTCAGTTAACAACACACACCGCCATCAAGGTGCAAACATGCAACTTGCACCCCTGTTCCTGATTCCTTTCCCCTAACAACCTAAAAGGACTTGATCAACCCCATCCCATCAATCATGACTCCTTATTTTGTCTTGATGTTTTTTATCAATGTTAATTGTCATGTCAAAATTATTCATTTTTGCCTTACAGATAGCCTGCCTAAACTCTAAACTCTATTCATTCTCTTTATGTAACGTTGCAGTTTTGCAGCTGCACTGAAGGTTATCACAGTTTTCGGCCTTGGAGGCAAGACTGTGAGTTTTATCAGGAAAGGTTTCTGTGTCTCCATTTGTGGCCCTAAAATATGGAATAATCTGACAGAGGAACTCAAACAATGTCTAAATATTAATCAGTTTACATATCAATATAAAGAAATGATGTCCTCTAGATACATATGGGTCTGATGAAGAAAGATCCCCACTCCTTTTTGGACTAGATTAAACTGGATGTATAATCCAGATACAAGTTGTCAAAGTATTGAGCCGCATATTTGTTTTGAATGCTGTAGGTTTATGGCAGCTTGTATTTTAAGTTGTATGCATATTATGTTATTTTTTCTTTTCTTTTTTGTTTTTCCTTTGTTTTGTGTTTCTGTGGTCCGTATAAACCATTCTTTCCTTCATTCATTCATACTATTGTGATCAAAAACATTGAATCTCAATTTTGAGGCTGTTCTGTAAATAGTTTTCAAATAAATATAGCAAATTCTGATCAATCTATATCCATTTCAGACTTAAAATAATGTATCAATTTAAACCACACCCATTTCTGGGCAAACCACGCCCATTTCTGGTTTAGGCACCGTGCACTGCGAGTACAGATACGGATACAGATAATTTAGATGGTTGAACAGACACAGATACAGATAGTGTGTACTCGCTCATCCCCAGTGTTTATCTAGAAATGATCATTTCTCTATAGTGATAATAATGTACTAATTTAAGCTCCACCCATTTCTGGCTAAATCACACCCACTTCCGGTTTAGGCACCACCCACTCTGAGTACAGATACGGATACAGATAATTTAGATGGTTGAACAGAGACAGATGGTGTCCTCGCTCATCCCTAACATTTATTGGGAAATTATCATTTCTCTATGTTGATTGCAGACTGCAGTGGGGCTGCTTGAAGCTTGAAGCAAGGAAGCAGCGCTTCAACTCACTGTTCGCTGGTTCTCTGCTTAAATTCCAGCGGCAGGTCCGCAATGTCTTCATTAACCCATCTCAAAGCCAGTTAAAGCCATCAACTGTGAGTCAGCTTTGTGTGGATTAAAGTCACGAACTGGGACTCTTGTCTTGTTGTGGGCAAGAAACGTGAATCGTCCTCTGTTCCACACCAGAGGTTTACGTGATGGTTCTCTGGCATGAGCCGGTTTGAGGAGCTCAGCCAGAAGTTGCCGACCGGGTAAAGGAAATAATAATAATAATAATAGTAATAATAATAATAATAATTTCCTCTGTTTTGTGGGACTAAGTGCACAGCTCAAAAGAGCCACACAAAGTTCGGTCTGAGTTAATAACTTCAGAGGGAATCACTGTTTTAAATCAAATGACACCTCCTTCCAAATGTTATAATACAAACAAACTACCATTTGTGTCAATAATATCTGAAAGGAAATGCTTCTGACAAAAACTACAGATTTTGTTTATTTCTGTTTCTGTCCAGAGATCTAGGATCCATCATGTACAGTTTTCATTTATATCCAGAGATCAAGGATCCAGTGACCATGTACAGATTTTATTGATTTGTATTTATGTCCAGAAATGAAGTATCCAGTTACCAATTTCATATTTATTTACTTTAAGACTCAATAAAATGTTGTTGACATAGAAAACCTGTGTCAACAACAATTTCTGTGTACTAAAAGTAGGCTTTTGGTACACAGAAAATTCACGAGGTATTGATAAGGGAATTAAGAAAGAATTGGATCAATAAGCAGAATTGATAATGGCATCAATATTGATAAAATCTTATCAGTACCCGTCAATCGTATCACACCAAATCGCATCGTAGCGCATTGTGAGGAACTGAATTGCCATCCAATACATCAAATCACATCAAATCGGGAATGGGTGTATCGTCTCGCATCGTATCTGTCAGTATCGTCATGTATCGCTATATGTATCGTATCGCTGGTAGTGTATCGAGGTGCATATCAAATCGTTGTCAGTGATGAGATTCACATGCCTAAAGCCTAGATTTGATGTTTTGGTGAAAGAAACTTTTGTATTTCTTCATAACTGATGTAAATAAAGTCCAAGACATATTCAGTGGCTTGGAAATGTTCATGTTTCCATCCCCTGACTTGTCTGAAGAAAACTGGCAATAAAACTTATTACTGTATTTACAGGTATTATCAAGTTTTAGAGATTTGCTTTCAGTTTGAGTGTGAGGAAGATACTTTTAGAAAATTTTGTTCTTTATATATTTTTTATTTCTTGTATTTTAAATGGCATAAACAAAGTAAAATGTATGAAATACCAAGTGTTCCAATACTTTTGGAGGGCACTGTATTCTAACCTTATGATGAGTGCAAAATGAGTGTGGTATTATTACTGTTTTGTTTAAGAATGTTTAATTTTCACTGTTGCTGCACTTTGTGTGAAATCATAGTCATATTGTATATCATACTGATATGAAAATATCGGGATCTGTTAATTTGGCCATATTGTACAGCCCTACTGTCAACTAGCAACTGCCTCACTGCGACCGTGAGGCAGTCAGAGTCCGTCCACATTTTTAAGTCAAGACTGAATACCCATCTTTATTCTCTTTCTTATGAATAGTTTTTAAATCTGTTTTATTCTTTTACGTCTGCTTTTAATTATGTATTTGAATTTTTTAATTCATTTTTAATTATTTATTTAAATTTTATGTTGTATTGTTTTGTGTAAGGTGCCTTGAGATGGCTTTTGCTGTGATTTGGAGCATTATAAACTAATGAAATGAAATTAAAGCAGCAAAAATGTTTGCACATTAATTTACATCTACATTTTAAAAAATGCTTAAAGCAGCAGGTGGTTAAGAGGGCTGTAAGTATGGGGCTCTGGGGGCAACGCCCCAGAAGCTGAAAGTTTTTAGTCATGCTAATGCTCCTCAGAAGCATTTACTGAAAATAAAGTGTGAAGGATTTAAATGACATGGTTAGATGGTGAAGAGCTTTGCTCGTTCATATACAGGCTATACATATACATATTCATTATTATTGAGGTATGTTTATGGGGAATGCAGAAAACTCACTGTTAGTATGTTATTCTGCTTCTTACAGAACAAAATAATTCTTCCACACCAATATTTGGTGTGAAATTAATCATGTAGCTTTGTAAATACTAAGGCAAACAAACAAACAAAAATACTAAAACCAGCACTTTAATTTAGAACAGGTTACTTTGACTTTTGATGACAATGATCTTTTATTTTACTTTTTCTTTTCCTAACCCTTTCATTTTAATTTTATCATGTTTTTCTTTTAATCACTTTTGTTCCTTTTATCCTTTTCAAATATTTGAAGAAGTGGACTTATGGGATTGCTAAGGTGTATACAAGGACAACAGATTTAGTATTCTTTATTCTTCCTTTGACCCTATTTCTTTTGGCAGTAGTTTGAGAACTGGTGTTGTGACATGACAAAGTTCTAAATATGATTTCACAAGCCTGTTGATCACTTTTCTTTGACCAGTTTCCTTATAGTCTCTTTACATGTTATATGTAAAGAGAGCTTTTATTGTTTCATTTGATTTAATTTCACAGAATGTTATATCACAAACATCTACGTGTATGATGTCACAACAACTTACTATACATACACAACTAAAAAACAGGAAGTTTGACCTGATTTTGACCTTCACTGTCTTCCTGTCCCTGCAAGGTCACATTTTAAGATTTTGTTACTAACATACAAAATCCTTCATGGACTAGCACCTCCCTATCTCACCGACCTTATTAAACCTTATGTACCTGCCTATGTTCTGTGTTCTCAGGGCACAGGATTCTTATGTGTCCCAAACATTAAAAAGAAGGCAGCAGGTCAAAGAGCTTTCTCCTATCATGCATCTGTTCTGTGGAACAATCTGCCTGCTGAGATAAAACAGTCTGATTCTCTGGAGTCATTGGAGGTGGACATTATTATACGTGGCGCATGCAGGACATACCGGCAGGCTTTGTCGTGCCAGATCCATCTTGAGGTTCCCCCATACGTGCTCAAATAGTTTCAGATCCTGTTTTGCTGCCATCAGAATATTGTGGTCAGATGGTAATCAGATTGCACATGGACCACCATCAGATATGAGGTTTTTAAACATGTGCATCACACTCGGGGCTGTCGATTTTGACCAACTGTGTGGACTCTAGCAGATGGCTGTCAGAACGTTTTCGTACTGCAGTTGGGCACTTTTCAGATGTGCATCGAGTCGTCATTCAGACGCCAATGGGCCTCATTCCAGCTATGTGTGATGGAGTATAAGCTTTACCCTTTTGAAGCACCTTGGGGCAACTTATGTTATGATTTGGTGCTATATAAAAGGATTAAATTGAAAAACATTCATTGAAAACCACCAAGATCTGGGATTCGACAATGTAATTTAATTTACCTGAATCTTCTGTCATCCAGGGAGACATTAAATGAGCCTTGAGATGCAGCCAAGATTTCTCATCACTATGACTACAATTTTTTTTAAAGTGAATCACATGCTGTAGCGAGCTCATTTTCAGAGCAAACACTAATGAATATAAGCATCTTATAACCTTATCACAAACCCAGTTCAGGCTCATGTTGTTTTTTTTAAACTGCCTGTCATTTAAATTTATCCACGTCATAGGCTTTGTAGCAAGTGTTTGTTTTTGAACAGTGCCACTGCAAGACTCTCACATCCCAACCAAGATGTCAAAAGTGTTAGCTCATGCATTTCAAAATAAGCTCTTTCAAATGTGGGCCTGTGGCTCTAATTTACTAATATGTCTGTAAATGTGGGTATTTATGTGCTCAGAATCTCCAGTTTAGAAGGCGGCATCCCACAGCTAACTCGGTGTGCACCATAATGTTTAATTCATGCCTGTATGTGTTCCACTCATTTCATTCCAAGTGGGTTTCTGACAATTGCAGTTGACTTTAATGGAGTTGGAGGGTGTGCTGTGGCAATAAAAATGATAATCAAATGACAGAAGAGACCACTTTGAGCAAATAACTGTAAAATTTCAGGTGTATGTCAAGTAGCAAACACTTCCTCCAGAGATGTTTTCTTGAAGTTGTGATTTTTATTATTGTTTTATCTGAAATTAAAATTTGGTGCTATAAAATAGAAAATCTGAGAGAAATAAATCCTGACTGAACCTCCCTTGCATAAAGCAGGAGCCTGACAAAAGTGTGCCAGAACAAAGCCGTTGCTGGTCTTTCTTAAAACTGTGAAATCAATCAGCTACTATGTCACTGCTGTTTTTTCGTATTGACTCAACAAGACAAAGAAGATATGGTGCCACTGATAACATCTGATGAATGGGTCATCAATGTTTCCATGACAATCTGATTTCCACTTCACAAACTCCTTGACAAGTATCTTATGGTAGTGCTTTGCTGGAGGCCAGTTCGAATCAGGTTGTTGAAAAGGAGAAACAATTTTATTTTATTTTTTACCCGAGGCCATCAAATATGGCCATTGGGTATTGCGAAGGCTTTGCGTCTGCCTGTCCGTCTGTCTGTGCTCAGCATTGGTCCAGTCCTATTTCTGCCAAAGTCTTCAAATTCACAGGGAACATTCTTGGGACACAGACCTTTGATAAGTTCAAAGATTGCTAACCTTGACCTATTTTAAGAGGTTAAAAAGTCACATTCTGTTTCAATCTGTTCATTTTTTTTTTTTTTTTTTTGAGCGGCGGGGGTGACAGAATAGAGCTGTGCCATGACATCAATGGCAGGTCTGTCTAAAATCTCTTTATGTGTTCATATAGCATATAATATATAGCATTTATGTAACATATATCTCATGTATTATGTAAAAGCTAGCGAGAAATAAACATTTCTAAAATTGAAAATGCTGTTTTTGGAACCTAATAACACCTCTGAAGCAAAATCGCGGCTGTTAGCGTGCACGCTAACTTTTGCTAACTCAAAGCTAACTCAAAGCTAACTTCCTATGGAGTTAAATTTGTCTCATTATTACCAGCAAATGCATACAGGGTGATCTACAAATATTCCATGATTTGCACAACTTCCTTTCATGCATTGTAAGGCCTCCTGCAGACTCCGTGAAAACGTAAATATTGTTTTTGATTGATTGATTGATTGATAGAAGGGCTTTATTGAACATGTACAAACTGTACGCAAAACAATAGGATCTTAATAATTAAACAGCTGCAAACTGTAAAGAACACAATGCTCATACGGCTGAGGGTATTTTATTATTGCGTTATATTTTTATTTTCACATTTGTGTGCTAATCGGAGGGCTCAGAAGATGAAAGAACAGCCTTCCAAGACCCTTGCTTAAGCGGTGGGCCATAGGTTCAAGAAGAATTCCTTAAATTTTGGTCCGATGGTCAGCAGAAAAGTTCTGCCTCCTTCACAATTATTTCAATAACAAGAAAGATACATGAATGGCATATCTGCTCAAAGCCTGGAATATTCACTATCATGCAGTGTCATTACTTTTCCATGTCGTCACCTTCCGTTTCCATACACTTACGCCAAGTCTGACACAATTTTTTGCATCTTGTCACAAAGACTTTGGGTGTCTTCTCCTCTCCTGGTACGAGCGATGCATAATGGTTCCCTTCAAGTTTTCTTTCGGTTTGGGAAAAAGTAAAATGATGGCGGGCCATGGGTTTGGACTGTGTGGTGTGTGTGGTAAGATTCGAACCACTGCAATGCATCTTGTGTTTGTTGACTTGTGTGTGGATGAACATTGCGATGTAGAAGAATTTTCACGACAAACCTGCTTAAAGCATCAGTCGGAGTTAACAGTGTTACCATGTTCCAGCAATTATGCAAAGACTATGCCATCACATCTGCACCTGATACTATGCATCTGTGGCTGTTACTGGGTGCCCCACTATGATCATGGTCTTGCAGACTCATTGTTGCTGGCTTTTCACCCTTGAAACTCCTCGCCCACCTCCCGACTGTACTGACATTCACACAGGCGTCTCCATAGAATCAAATCAAATCAAATCAGTCTTTATTCCAGACACACAGAAGGACAATAAAAACATATACAAACATACAAAAATATAAATAAGTTAATAGGATCTAAGAGACCACACAGTACGTGACATTATTCATAGAGTCACATATAAGCTATGACGCCAGAGATTCCATAATCTTGAGGTGAATCTGACTGTACTCATTGCAGGATTCACTAACATTGCAGTTATGTTGTTGCATGACACAGTAAGTCTACTCATACATCTATACATAAGATTCCTGAGCACAACATCACATGTGGGTACATCAGCATTTACAAACAAATGGCTAGTGCTACTCCATCTGGGCACTTTGAGCAGTAACCTCATACCATCATTGTATGCCACATAGAGTTTCTGAGTTTCTGTAAACTGCTTCTTTTATATCGCTGCCACAGATGGGCAGTGTACATTTGGATACAGAAAGCTCTAAAAAATGCTATTTTTACAGAAGGCGAACACATACCAAGTTTTCTGATCAGCATATTTGCTTGAATACATCATACAATACTACCTATAAACGTCACGGTCATCAGACAGGTCATCTTGTATAAAATGCCCCAACTATGCCAGGGAGAAGTCAGGAGTCATCAACTTCTTATCTGCCTTAAGCCCCTTTCACATTGGTGTACAGTGTTCCCTCATTTATCGCGGGAGTTACATTCTAAAAATAGGTGAAATCCGCGAAGTAGTCAGCATTATTTTTTTACAATTATTATAGATGTTTAAGGCTGTAAAACCCCTCACTACACACATTTTCTCACTTTTCTCTCCTGTGTAAACACTCTGAAAGTTCAAACCTTAGTAGAAAAATAAGACCAGTATTATAGAATGAAACCAAAGATCAAAACCTGTTTTCAGGCCCAAACATTTGTTTGAGAAATAAAAATAGAATGTTTTCCTATAAATAATTATGATGGCTTTTAGAACGAACAAATTTAATTTTAACGATCAACCTACGAGGTTGGACACATAAGAAATTATTAATAGTGACTGACCAGTATTTCACAGTTCCTCTGATTGTGCGTCTTCATCCTGGCGCCGCTCCACAGCGTGTTTTTCCACTGAGAGACACCTCAGTGCAGGTGTCTTTTTCCGAGTGAAGAACACAGTTATGGGTAGTTGTTGGCGCTTTTTTGTTCTTCTGGGTGAGAAGATTCTTATAAACAGACACACGCAGAACACAATGCGCATGCTCTCCCTTCGCTCACTGCCTCCGGTGTACCATTGCGGGACGGATGCGGAACCTGCAAAGAATCCAAGTCATTAAAGAGATGCAAACTTCGCTCAGTGGCCACAGAGCTCTGCGGCTGCGGTTACCGAGACCATGCAGCGCTGCTGAATTCTGTCCTTGCGGGCTGCTGGAGCGCTCTGCATCAAAACAGCGAGCGTAGTCTCTGGACCTGTTGCCAGATTTTGGCTGCAACTAAGCACAGCAGATGGTGGGGTGGTGTGAGTGGCCCGCTGCAGCACAGTACCGAGTCTGTGGGCTCGGTAAGCGTATCGGATGCAGTGAGAGCAATCACGGTGATGCTGACCGGCCCGCCTGATGAGGACGCAGAACACAATGCGCTCTTAAAAAAAAAGAAGCATGCAAAATTGCACACAAAAAAAAAAATTCCGCGAAACTGCGAGGCTGCGAAAGGTGAACCACGATATAGGGAGGGACCACTGTATTCGTAGAGCTGCGTATTGCAGCGTTGTGTTTCATTTAAATACGCCCGAAATGCACGCATACTCAACTTTTTTCAGTGTTCATTTCATACTTGCAGCTGCGTGTGTTCGCTTTTTAATGTGTGCACACAGTCGCGTGTACCGTGCTGCTATTAAACCAATTCAGTGCTATTTTCTGCCTCTGTGGAAGTGCGCTCTGTTCTCTACTGCAGGTGTGGTGCGGCTCAAAAACAGTGTCATTTAACATTATTATTATTTATTTATTTATTTATTTTTTGTCTTGGTGGATCACTTTCTTTGTGTACAGATGCTGAGTCTGGCTGTGGTAAAGGCTGCCCTAAACGAAACACTGTGACTCCTTAAACTCTTAAACCTCCGGTTGCTCCGATCAGGTCAGCTGATTTGATCAGACCTGATCGATCAGGGCATTTGATGAGCGCACCGACATGCAGCGAGTGCGCTTTTGGTTTTTTAACCAACAGATCTCAGAGAGTGAAAATTAATGGCCGTTTTTCTGATGAAACGTTTGTGAGCACTGGTTCCCCTCAAGGATGTATCCTTAGTCCCATCCTTTTTACTCTGTACACTTACAACTGTGTGGCTTCCCATGACAGTATTCACATAGTTAAATACGCTGATGACACAACTATCATTGGGTTGTTCAGTGCAAATGATGATTCTCGTTACAGAGCTGAGGTACAGAAAGTTGTGGATTGGAGCAAAGAAAATAATTTGCTCCTGAACACTTCTAAAACTTGCGAACTTGTTGTTGACTTCGGTCGAAATAACAACCATTCACCTCTCGTTATTGAGGACTCAAAAGTCGAAATTGTGGAAGAATGTAAATTTCTGGGGCTGACGTTGTCCAATGATCTCAGTTGGAACAAAAACACCACAAATATTGTTAAAAAGGCTCGTCAGCGTCTCTTCTTCCTGAGGAAACTTAGAGAATTCACCATCAACTCTAAAATCCTTGTGAATTTTTAGCGGTGCACGATTGAAAGTCTTCTTGTTAGCTCCATCACAGTCTGGTTTGGAAACGTTACTGCCAATGACAAGAGAGCGTTATATAAGGTGGTCCGCTCAGCCCAAAAAATTGTGAACTGTGATCTGTCTGTGCTGGAGGCTCTGTACAAAAGCAGACTCTCAAACCGAGCTTCTCAGATCATAAATGATCCTTCTGGCCATCCTGGAAGAGTCATGTTTGAGCTTCTTCCCTCTGGAAGAAGGTACTGCACCATTAGGTGTAAGACGTCTCGGTATGCTAGGAGCTTTTTCCCACAAGCTGTGATTAGCCTGAATAGTGCACCTTAAGTCTACAGCACCTTATTTAATTTTATTTATTTGATCTTAACTTTTTAACTTAACTTGATCTCTGTATCTTGTATTTCACAGTGTTAGTGTTATGTTAACGTGTCTTTATGTGATAATTTGTTTCATGTCTGTCTAATGTCGTTTTTCTTGTGTGGGATGCACTGAGCATTTTGCACAACCATTTCCTATGTGTTTTTTTTTTAACTACAAATGGCAATAAACTAATCTTGATCTTGATCTTTTATTTTAAAGTCACAGGTCTGATCAGACCTGATCGATCAGGGCGTTTGATGAGTGCACCGACATGCAGAGAGTGCGCTTTTATTTTAGTCACAGGTCTGATCAGACACACACAGAGAGAGCGAGAGAGAGAGAGCGAGAGAGAGAGAGAGAGAGAGAGAGAGAGAGAGAGAGAGAGAGAGCGCGCGAGCGACTGACTTGCTGTTTCCGTTGTGTTTCTGGATTTCTGAGTTGAGGTTCGATTCCCTGTTCTGAACACACAGGTGCTGTGGGCTGTGTGCTCATGTTCTCATGTTCTCCAGCTGACGCACTCAGTTTTTGGTTGTGTACAGAAGCGCTGTGTTGCACAGACTTGCATGCAGTAATGCTGTGCTGCGCAGACCAGCTTAAAACTGTGTCCAGTGTGCTACGCCGAAGAAAATTAAACATGTTTAATTTCTTCCATCCTACGTGCGTAGCCCTCAACATACTGCTGCGCAGGGAGCAAAAACTTCATGTAGAGCTGCTAAAAGTGGGTGTAGAGCTGCTCAACTCTGCATAGACGATACGCCACAATGAGTAGCTCTACGAATACGCCAATGTGAAAGGGGCTTTACTTCTAACAATCGTGATGTTACTCTTTTTGGCCTTATATTTAATGTCAGTCATACCCATACTAGGAACATATCCTTAATAACTGCTGAAGGCCAGCACTGTATGGACAGAGGCCCACCAAATCATTTGCATACATCAGGTGACTGATTATGCGGTCACCAACCATACATCCTGTTTTACAACTGTTTAACAGCTTTGACAGTTCATTCATATAGATGTTAAAGAGGTAAGGGGACAGTATACTTCCCTGCCTGACTCCATTACCAACATTAAATGCATCAGACATAGTGTTACCCCATTTCACATACATTGACTGATGCCCATACTTTGGTACTCTTTTGTTGTGTAGCTTATAAAACAACTTCTCATGATTTACATGATCAAATGCCTTAGAGGCATCAATAAAACAAATATATATTGTGGTGTTGTGTCTATTATACAGGTCTAAAATCTCATTTAATGCAAAAATGCACGTCAGTGCCATGTGTAAGTTTAAAACCAAATTGGTTGTCAGAGGTCAAAGCAAACTCCTCCAACCTATTCAGTAAGATCCTTTGTAAGACCTTTGACAGGACTAGCTAAAGCTATAGGTCAGTAGTTCTCCATAGAGTTGATCTTAACAGCTTTATCTTTAATGATGGGTACTAGTGTGATAGATAACACTGAATTAGGTAAAAGACCATGAATTAAAAAAACAGTGAAACACGTAAAAAGTAATGGACAGAGTTTCCTATTGGCATATTTCAAATACCATATGCCTTGTTGTCCTTCAGTATCATAATTGCATTGTGTATTTCTTGTGGGGAGACAATCACATCCTCACTACTATGTATGTTACCCTCTACAAAGGTGTTACTTTTGACACAGTTGAATAGCTCACCATTGTGCTCCTGCCATTACTTAGTGATTCCTTTCACATCACTACGGCCCCTTTCACACCGGGCCCACTTCAAGTTGCGTCGTGTGGCGTCATGACAACGCCACATGGATGCAACCTAGTGCTGAAACAATGTAGCTCAACCCCAGAACACCGCGAGGGACGTAAAGGACGAAGCCAATCAGACGCCAAAAATGAATACATGTTACATTAATACATGTTTAATTTTTTCTGCGTCCTGTGCTCGACACAGAAAGGAAGTAGTTTCAACACAATCAGGGCAAAGCAACAGTACTTAACACAACTGGAAGCCACACCCTCACAATACGTTACCCAACGCTTGCTGTGTTCCACGTTCCTGAGTATAAATCACGCAGGATTGTTTTTTACTGTGTACACAATGCAGTAAAACTACATGCTCAAAAAGCATGAAAAAAAAATGCTGATTGCAGCCTGGCTGCAGGCAGCTGCTCTCTCTTAACTTAAATTCTCTCACAGTTGTTTTTGAATAAAGCCCAAAGTCCTGCTAACAGACTGATTGCCAGAGACAGGACATGTCCACAAAATACAGACATCACATTTTCTCACGGACGGTTCGTTCACACGCGCGCCTGGACGCAACTCACGGTCAGAGAAGATAAACTATGACAGAACTCAGAGCGCAGACCTGCAGCTCAGCACAAGACATACAAACTCGAAGAGAAATCAGAGTGCACACAGTCTGTCTACAGGTTCTCCTCTGCGTCCTCACCTCCTCTCTGCCCCCCTGCTGCGCACACGATTCAGACATTCCTACAAAAATATAAACGCAACACTTTTGGTTTTGCTCCCATTTTGTACGAGATGAACTCAAAGATCTAAAACTTTTTCCACATACACAATATCACCATTTCCCTCAAATATTGTTCACAAACCAGTCTAAATCTGTGATAGTGAGCACTTCTCCTTTGCTGAGATAATCCATCCCACCTCACAGGTGTGCCATATCAAGATGCTGATTAGACACCATGATTAGTGCACAGGTGTGCCTTAGACTGTCCACAATAAAAGGCCACTCTGAAAGGTGCAGTTTTGTTTTATTGGGGGGGATACCAGTCAGTATCTGGTGTGACCACCATTTGCCTCATTTAGTGCAACACATCTCCTTCGCATAGAGTTGATCAGGTTGTCAATTGTGGCCTGTGGAATGTTGGTCCACTCCTCTTCAATGGCTGTGCGAAGTTGCTGGATATTGGCAGGAATGGGTACACGCTGTCGTATACGCCAGTCCAGAGCATCCCAAACATGCTCAATGGGTGACATGTCCGGTGAGTATGCCGGCCATGCAAGAACTGGGACATTTTCAGCTTCCAAGAATTGTGTACAGATCCTTGCGACATGGGGCTGTGCATCATCCTGCTGCAACATGAGGTGATGTTCTTGGATGTGGCACAACAATGGGCCTCAGGATCTCGTCACGGTATCTCTGTGCATTCAAAATGCCATCAATAAAATGCACCTGTGTTCTTTGTCCATAACAGACGCCTGCCCATACCATAACCCCACCGCCACCATGGGCCACTTGATCCACAACATTGACATCAGAAAACCGCTCACCCACACGACACCACACACGCTGTCTGCCATCTGCCCTGAACAGTGTGAACCGGGATTCATCTGTGAAGAGAACACCTCTCCAACGTGCCAAACGCCAGCGAATGTGAGCATTTGCCCACTCAAGTCGGTTACGACGACGAACTGGAGTCAGGTTGAGACCCCGATGAGGACGACGAGCATGCAGATGAGCTTCCCTGAGACGGTTTCTGACAGTTTGTGCAGAAATTCTTTGGTTATGCAAACCGATTGTTTCAGCAGCTGTCCGAGTGGCTGGTCTCAGACGATCTTGGAGGTGAACATGCTGGATGTGGAGGTCCTGGTCTGGTGTGGTTACATGTGGTCTGCAGTTGTGAGGCTGCTTGGATGAAACGCCTTTGGAGATGGCTTATGGTAGAGAAATGAACATTCAATACAGGAGCAACAGCTCTGGTTGACATTCCTGCTGTCAGCATGCCAATTGCACACTCCCTCAAATCTTACGACATCTGTGGTATTGTGCTGTGTGATAAAACTGCACCTTTCAGAGTGGCTTTTTATTGTGGGCAGTCTAAGGCACACCTGTGCACTAATCATGGTGTCTAATCAGCATCTTGATATGGCACACCTGTGAGGTGGGATGGATTATCTCAGCAAAGGAGAAGTACTCAGTATCACAGATTTAGACTGGTTTGTGAACAATATTTGAGGGAAATGGTGATATTGTGTATGTGGAAAAAGATTTAGATCTTTGAGTTCATCTCATACAAAATGGGAGCAAAACCAAAAGTGTTGCGTTTATATTTTTGTTGAGTGTATGTCGTCATGACACCGCATGACGCACCTCGAAGTGGGCCCGGTGTGAAAGGGGCTTAACACCATCAAGTGATGTTTTGCAGTTATTTATTTTCTTAATTTCTTACCAAAAATCCTTGGCATTCTTATCTTGTAACTTCCTTGCAAGTGAGCCAGACCTCATGGTATTTTCATTTCTCCTATATATCTTAAAGCATATTTAAAGTTTGCATTTGCCTGTTTTTTACACTCAAATAAAGGACCATATCTAGGTTTACCTGAGTCAACCTGTGCTTTAAAAACACTTCTGGCCTCTGCATACAGCTCTCCCACACAGCCATTCCAGCCTCGCTTGATACTGTGTGAGCTAGTTCCATACAGTGGCCTGCTAGAGGTAAGGAGGGCCTTCACAACACTCTCATACATAGCACATAACTCAACACCATGTTGAGGGTCCTTACAATTCATATCAAGGCATGAGATGGCATCTCTAGGTAAATACACATTGCTGAGCGTGTTTGTCTGTTCACAGTAATCAAACAGCTCTTTCTCAGACAGGTTAGGCCATGCTATTCTACTCATATCTATATTATTATCTACAGGCAAAAGGGCAGGTATGCTGTTCATGTTCACAGAAAAAGAGAAAGGTACATAATCAGTGATGGCAAATTCATAATTGACCTTAATGGCCTGTATAGAATCATGAGCATCAGCTGTACAGATGCAATGATCTAACCATGAGGTAGTGTGCCATGCATCACTGATATAGGTGTAACTGCCATCAGGCAGAAGCGTTTTACTATAGTGAATCACACGATTGTTACAACAGAACTGTAGTAAATGTTTTGGCAAATACAGAGGAGTTGTCAGAGACATCTGCATTTAAATCACCCACAATAAAGAAACAGGTAGATGTTTTATCTTGTATGAAGGACATAATAAAGGATAGTCTATTAAGAAATTCATCTTCATTTTCACGACACGCATATGGTGTGTATATATTCAGGACAATAAAGTTCCTATCTCTGCAGGTGAACTTTATCCCCATTGCCCAGTCCACATCCAATCTGACCACACTAACCAGCTGATCTTGTTTTTGTGCCATAATATCTCAACACCACCGGCTATCCTCCCCCTTATTATCCTGGTGCTCAGGTCGGTAGAGGATTCACCTGCACCTACTTTATGTAGGTTGTTCAGTCTCTCCAAATCCTGCCTAGTAAAAAAGTCTCTTGCACACACAGTACATCACAAGACTCCAACAGTTTATCCACCACAAAGCGGTGCGCTTTGTCTGCTTCACTGTGTCCAACACACAGACCTCGTGCATTATATGATACAATATTAATCCCAGTCATTTATTCATCAAGATCTGCATGGCCATTACTCTCCTGTGAAGCTACAGGTACAAACATGTTCTCAGAGCACTTCCTCTGGGTAGCGTTACCAGCCTCTGGTCCACGGCTGAGCGGACGCCGTTAATTTTTGGTCTATGTGCCTCAAAGTAACGGTGCACCTACAGTACACACCCCATGGCCAGAATTGTGGATAGTATGTCTGCAACTTCACTGCACTCTGCAGTGATATGAAACAAACTAAATCTGTTGCGCGTAGACTCAATCTTTCAACACGTCACAGATTTGCCCAGTTTCTCAGTTAAGTAGGCACACAGAGTGTCAGCAACAAGATCAGGAGAGAATTTAGTGGCAAAGACACTCACCAGGTTGGTTATAACCACTGTGATTTTGCTCGCTGTGCCAGTGCCTATTATTCCCCCTTTGCACTGCTCCCTCTTTGAATGATTTTGTCCCAATGCCACAGCCACCTTCAGGGATTTCTGAGGCTTCAGTTTCCCTTACCCTTAGGACAGTACACCATGCTGGTGACAGAGGTTGTACAGCACGCTGCTGCTACTGCCCCATTACAAAACCATAGACAACACTCATTTGTCATTGAATGTCCACAGGTGCACAACCCTCTGCAGAATTCATTTACAGCACATTGGTTAAGTGCAAGTCCATGTACATCACAATTTTTTACCGACTACTGTGTGCATGTGTTGCATCGAAGACGATTCTGTACATGCCTGAAATTGCATGCAAAAATCATTTGATGTAGTGATAGTCTAGTAAAGGATGATTATAGTACCAGTTTCACTTCAATATCTTGTTTGTTATTAAAATAATCGCAGTGGAGACAGAACATTTCAGTCGTCCCTCATACATTCATGTAAACCAAAAAAGTACCATAAATCATACTATAATTTGAGCAACATTTCTCTGGCTGTCTGTTTGTTCCCCCTCCTCCCAGGTACTTTGTCTGATTTCCACCAAACTTGGTATGTGGATAAAGTTTAATCTCCAAATTGTATTCAAAAGATTAGTTTCAGAAAAGGTCAAGGTCATTGGAGTCAAAGACCAAAAGATCTTTCTGACTTGCGCCAGATTTGGTCAACATATGGGGGGAGTTCTGGAATTCCCCAGACAATGTCAAATTTGCCAAAGCTTAATCACTGGGTTCAAGGTTTATGAGTCAAAAGTCAAAAAGTAAAATTTTCACTCTAATTTGTACCAAATGTGGCACACAGGAAAGTCAAACTTACAAGGAAAATCAGACTTACCAAATGTCAATCACTGAGGTCGAGGTCATGTCTGCCTGTCTGTTGGCCTACTCCTCCCGGGTCTTTTTGTTGATTTTTACCAAACTTGGTATGACCATGAATGTTGATCCCAGTATTGACTTGAAAGAATTAATTTTGGCAAGTCAAGTCTGAATGCATGTGCATCCTCATCTTGGTGTCTCAAAGTAACCACTATTTTGATACAAAGTCATTCCTGTGGTACCCAAGGATCCTTTGAAGAGACCTGGTACCAAAGACATCTTTGGTGCCTTTGTTCACTGATTAGTGCCTAAGTCTCACAAACATACAGCAAATCTTGTGTCCACACCACAGCTGTTCTGTTGAGATTGCTAATTTGACGTAGCTTCTTGTACAAGTCTTCATGGTCCCACTCTTGCAAATCACTTAAACAGCTTTCTCCTAGACATATTGACACCTAGCATTGTAAATAATTAGGGGCCATAAATTAGGCTGATGGAATAATATGAACAAACAAACAAGCAAACAAAAAGATTGTTGAAGAAGCAATGCATTCTGGGTCAATTTTTACTATATACGACAGGGAAAATTCAGCCTGCAAGAGAAACTACGATTCAAAGCTTCAATTCAAAGCTTTTCTTTACTCCAGAGTGCTTTGGCTGCAATCTTGTCTTCAGATTATGTGATATACCACATTATCAATCAATTACTAGGTATCATATCTTAGTTACTTCACAGTCAACTTCTTGTTTTGAATTCAACCAGTAAAACCTTTTGATTCAGAGCTTCGAAGCGTCCATAAAGATTCCAAAGAGTGCTTCCTGCTGATCTTTGCTTTGTATCAAGTAGTGAAATGATCACAAAAGCACACAGATGAAATAAGACAAAAGTAGATGGAAGTTGGACTTGGAACACAAAAGCCATGGTGGCTGTTCGTGCACCAGTAGTTTTTCCGTGTAGAACGACGGTGGGCGAGTGAAACTCCTCTACTGAGTGATTTGTCCATAGTCCATTTACAGTAGATCACAAAACATGAAAAACTGTGTCAATTGGTCCAGGATGCACAGAGCTGCATCTCTGATGGAAAGTTTAATGTGGAAATTAAAGTTCAGCCTCAGATCAAGTTTACAACATTCCACAGACTTTCATATGACCTGTGACAAAAACAGGAAGTGGGCTTTACTCTCGCTAACCAAAGTTAAACAGAAGTGTTCAAGTGTTAAATGAAAGCCTATTCTGACACACAAACAATATTCAATTCCTGAAGGTTCTGTGGACCCATTCTATGATCTCTGTTCTTTAGTTCTTTCCATAGATTTGCTATTGGATTCAAGTCAGGTAATTGGCTGGGCCATTCTAGCAGCTTTATCTTCATTCTCTGAAACCAATTGAGAGTTTCCTTGGCTGTGTGTTTGGGATCATTGTCTGGTTCAATTGTCCACCCTCATTTCATCTTCACCATCCTGGGAGATGACAGTAGATTTTTTTAACAAGAATGTCTCGTAAACTGTGTTGTACAGTTTATTGTATTATGGTTTTTCTACAGTCATTTGTAAACTGTACAATGGTATATGATTATTTAACATATTTGTACTGTTAAATTCACAGTTCAGTTTTATTTCACATTTTACAAATTATGCTGCCAATTAAACACTAATCCATTGGTTTCTTTTTACATTTTTTTTTATGTTTTTCCTTATTAGTTTCACAGACTTAATTTTTTTAACAGTGTGATGACTTGTTAAATGCTTATTTTGCCAGCTGTATTGCCTTTTGTTGATCTTTTGAGGGGGCCGCACCCTAGCGCCCTCCAGTGACCAGCCACACACAAGTTCAACAGAAATCTGCAATCTGCTGCTACGCTGCTTTCCAATAATAAAAAGTACTGTTTTTATTTACACAGAAATAAATCTGTTGTTCCTTCTGGAGGATTTATGAGCAAATGCTGATTAGAGAAATGATTGATTTTTAATTGGTGTTGGAAAGACAAGCACAGCTTTTGTGGGCTTCTATAGCAAATGAACAAGCAAGAATTTTCTATAATTTGGATGCATCATGCATTTCTCTTTGACCTTTGTGGTCCACTTAGTTTGGAATTCATGCAGGAAGCATATGGAAGCTGCAGAGAGAAATGTAATTTGTCTGCCTTGGGGAATGTAACATTAAAAACCCAGTGTAATTAGTTGTTTCACCATTTTAAAAATGTGTAGTTCTAATATTTACATTTTATATTTGCCATGATAAAATATCCATGGTAAACATTTGTAATAACTTATTTCTAAAAGCTGGAATTAGAACCATAAGAGCAGCAGGTGTGGAACTGATATTAATATTATCGACAGGGATCAGGATGATATAATTACAGAAGATGCTCACCAGACATGAGCACGGTTTTGACACATTTTTTTTCTTTCTCCTGGTGATGTTTCACATAAAATTGGACTAATCATCCTTAACTATGACATATACGTAATTACACATGATGAGAGATTTGAGACATCCAAAATCAGCTGTGGTTTAAATGAGTATAGGATAAATGTAGTGACACTGGGGGTTTATGAGCTATATGCAGTCACCTCTACTGGTGGTTGGCTCTCACTGCGGTATTGTGTCACTTCCTGTTCCGGAGCACAGCGGTGTTTTTCTGTATCTGTTAGCTGTTTAATCTGCGCAGTTAGATTGATCTAGTTATCTAGATTACGATTTGTTTCCCAGTGTAATCTTTACGTGCCTTAACTAAAGCACTCCTTCTGCTGAATCACCTCTAAATTATTTACACATTATTCACTTTGCGTGTTTTTAGGAATCCGCTAGCTTAGCGTAACTACTAGCTCTTAGCCGATTTAGCATGGCGGCTTCTCCTGTCTCTCCCGCACTTTTCTGCTCTGGGTGTGAAATGTTTAGTTATTCCTCGGCCTCCTTTAGCAGTAACGGTACTTGTAATAAGTGTAGCTTATTCGTAGCTTTGGAGGCCAGGCTGGGCGAATTGGAGACTCGGCTCCGCACCGTGGAAAATTCTACAGCTAGCCAGGCCCCTGTAGTCGGTGCGGACCAAGGTAGCTTAGCCGCCGTTAGTTACCCCCTGGCAGATCCCGAGCAGCCGGGAAAGCAGGCTGACTGGGTGACTGTGAGGAGGAAGCGTAGCCCTAAACAGAAGCCCCGTGTACACCGCCAACCCGTTCACATCTCTAACCGTTTTTCCCCACTCGACGACACACCCGCCGAGGATCAAACTCTGGTTATTGGCGACTCTGTTTTGCGAAATGTGAAGTTAGCGACACCAGCAACCATAGTCAATTGTCTTCCGGGGGCCAGAGCAGGCGACATTGAAGGAAATTTGAAACTGCTGGCTAAGGCTAAGCGTAAATTTGGTAAGATTGTAATTCACGTCGGCAGTAATGACACCCGGTTACGCCAATCGGAGGTCACTAAAATTAACATTAAATCGGTGTGTAACTTTGCAAAAACAATGTCGGACTCTGTAGTTTTCTCTGGGCCCCTCCCCAATCAGACCGGGAGTGACATGTTTAGCCGCATGTTCTCCTTGAATTGCTGGCTGTCTGAGTGGTGTCCAAAAAATGAGGTGGGCTTCATAGATAATTGGCAAAGCTTCTGGGGAAAACCTGGTCTTGTTAGGAGAGACGGCATCCATCCCACTTTGGATGGAGCAGCTCTCATTTCTAGAAATCTGGCCAATTTTCTTAAATCCTCCAAACCGTGACTATCCAGGGTTGGGACCAGGAAGCAGAGTTGTAGTCTTACACACCTCTCTGCAGCTTCTCTCCCCCTGCCATCCCCTCATTACTGTTGTGTGGGCCGCTGAAGAGGAGGTACTGCTGGCCCACCACCACCAGAGGGCGCCCTGCTTGGAGTGCGGGCTCCAAGCACGAGAGGGCGCCAGACCCAGAGGAAGTGACAGCTGTCACTCATCACCCCAGCTGTCACTCATCTACACCACTACTTAAGCCGGACTGCAACTCCACCTCCCCACTGAGAAATCGACTACCGAGAGGTACTTTCTCTGCTAACTGACACATTGTGATCTCATTTGCAGCCATAGTCTTGTGGACATTGCCTTATCTGGGACTTCGGCGTTTGGCGTGACGACGACGACTGCGCCTCACTCCCTGAACAGATAAGTGGTTACTCAAGAGCTGCACGAGTGTGTGATTCGGAGGTGGAGGCTCCCCCTCCTGCTTGTGTACGGACCGTGGACCACTGAGTGTACGGACTTACACTCATTCATCTTGTCTCTGTTTTTTGCCAGCAGTACCAGGGTCGACAGCCGAAGACAGAGGACACCTGGGGATACGGGACTTGGCGGCTCCGGTGTTCTTCAGGCCGTTGGTGGTGGAAGCCGTGTGGGACGCGGCTTCTCTCTCGTTGGGGGTCTCCTATCTTCGAGCCTGCCCACACGTCACCTGGTGTGGATTGACTTTTCAAATTTTGTGTGTTAAGTTGTGTGTTGTCACAACATTAAATTGTTACCTTTGGCTTACTCATTGTCCGTTCATTTGCGCCCCCTGTTGTGGGTCCGTGCTACGACACCTTCCCAACAATTACCCCATTCCCGTAGAGACGGTGCCTGCTCCCAGACCACCAATAACCAGCAAAAATCTATTTAAGCATAAAAATTCAAAAAGAAAAAATAATATAGCACCTTCAACTGCACCACAGACTAAAACAGTTAAATGTGGTCTATTAAACATTAGGTCTCTCTCTTCTAAGTCCCTGTTGGTAAATGATATAATAATTGATCAACATATTGATTTATTCTGCCTTACAGAAACCTGGTTACAGCAGGATGAATATGTTAGTTTAAATGAGTCAACACCCCCGAGTCACACTAACTGTCAGAATGCTCGTAGCACGGGCCGGGGCGGAGGATTAGCAGCAATCTTCCATTCCAGCTTATTAATTAATCAAAAACCCAGACAGAGCTTTAATTCATTTGAAAGCTTGACTCTTAGTCTTGTCCATCCAAATTGGAAGTCCCAAAAAACAGTTTTATTTGTTATTATCTATCGTCCACCTGGTTGTTACTGTGAGTTTCTCTGTGAATTTTCAGACCTTTTGTCTGACTTAGTGCTTAGCTCAGATAAGATAATTATAGTGGGCGATTTTAACATCCACACAGATGCTGAGAATGACAGCCTCAACACTGCATTTAATCTATTATTAGACTCTATTGGCTTTGCTCAAAAAGTAAATGAGTCCACCCACCACTTTAATCATATCTTAGATCTTGTTCTGACTTATGGTATGGAAATAGAAGACTTAACAGTATTCCCTGACAACTCCCTTCTGTCTGATCATTTCTTAATAACATTTACATTTACTCTGATGGACTACCCAGCAGTGGGGAATAAGTTTCATTACACTAGAAGTCTTTCAGAAAGCGCTGTAACTAGGTTTAAGGATATGATTCCTTCTTTATGTTCTCTAATGCCATATACCAACACAGTGCAGAGTAGCTACCTAAACTCTGTAAGTGAGATAGAGTATCTCGTCAATAGTTTTACATCCTCATTGAAGACAACTTTGGATGCTGTAGCTCCTCTAAAAAAGAGAGCTTTAAATCAGAAGTGCCTGACTCCGTGGTATAACTCACAAACTCGTAGCTTAAAGCAGATAACCCGTAAGTTGGAGAGGAAATGGTGTCTCACTAATTTAGAAGATCTTCACTTAGCCTGGAAAAAGAGTCTGTTGCTCTATAAAAAAGCCCTCCGTAAAGCTAGGACATCTTTCTACTCATCACTAATTGAAGAAAATAAGAACAACCCCAGGTTTCTTTTCAGCACTGTAGCCAGGCTGACAAAGAGTCAGAGCTCTATTGAGCTGAGTATTCCATTAACTTTAACTAGTAATGACTTCATGACTTTCTTTGCTAACAAAATTTTAACTATTAGAGAAAAAATTACTCATAACCATCCCAAAGACGTATCGTTATCTTTGGCTGCTTTCAGTGATGCCTGTATTTGGTTAGACTCTTTCTCTCCGATTGTTCTGTCGGAGTTATTTTCATTACACAGGCTTTTAAGGTGGCAGTAATTAAACCATTACTTAAAAAGCCATCACTTGACCCAGCTATCTTAGCTAATTATAGGCCAATCTCCAACCTTCCTTTTCTCTCAAAAATTCTTGAAAGGGTAGTTGTAAAACAGCTAACTGATCATCTGCAGAGGAATGGTCTATTTGAAGAGTTTCAGTCAGGTTTTAGAATTCATCATAGTACAGAAACAGCATTAGTGAAGGTTACAAATGATCTTCTTATGGCCTCGGACAGTGGACTCATCTCTGTGCTTGTTCTGTTAGACCTCAATGCTGCTTTTGATACTGTTGACCATAAAATTTTATTACAGAGATTAGAGCATGCCATAGGTATTAAGGCACTGCGCTGCGGTGGTTTGAATCATATTTGTCTAATAGATTACAATTTGTTCATGTAAATGGGGAATCTTCTTCACAGACTAAAGTTAATTATGGAGTTCCACAAGGTTCTGTGCTAGGACCAATTTTATTCACTTTATACATGCTTCCCTTAGGCAGTATTATTAGACGGTATTGCTTAAATTTTCATTGTTACGCAGATGATACCCAGCTTTATCTATCCATGAAGCCAGAGGACACACACCAATTAGCTAAACTGCAGGACTGTCTTACAGACATAAAGACATGGATGACCTCTAATTTCCTGCTTTTAAACTCAGATAAACTGAAGTTATTGTACTTGGCCCCACAAATCTTAGAAACATGGTGTCTAACCAGATCCTTACTGTGGATGGCATTACCCTGACCTCTAGTAATACTGGGAGAAATCTTGGAGTCATTTTTGATCAGGATATGTCATTCAAAGCGCATATTAAACAAATATGTAGGACTGCTTTTTTGCATTTACGCAATATCTCTAAAATCAGAAAGGTCTTGTCTCAGAGTGATGCTGAAAAACTAATTCATGCATTTATTTCCTCTAGGCTGGACTATTGTAATTCATTATTATCAGGTTGTCCTAAAAGTTCCCTAAAAAGCCTTCGTTAATTCAAAATGCTGCAGCTAGAGTACTGACGGGGACTAGAAGGAGAGAGCATATCTCACCCATATTGGCCTCTCTTCATTGGCTTCCTGTTAATTCTAGAATAGAATTTAAAATTCTTCTTCTTACTTATAAGGTTTTGAATAATCACCCCAATAGAGCGCTTCGCTCTCAGACTGCAGGCTTACTTGTAGTTCCTAGGGTTTGTAAGAGTAGAATGGGAGGCAGAGCCTTCAGCTTTCAGGCTCCTCTCCTGTGGAACCAGCTCCCATTCAGATCAGGGAGACAGACACCCTCTCTACTTTTAAGATTAGGCTTAAAACTTTCCTTTTTGCTAAAGCTTATAGTTAGGGCTGGATCAGGTGACCCTGAACCATCCCTTAGTTATGCTGCTATAGACGTAGACTGCTGGGGGGTTCCCATGATGCACTGTTTCTTTCTCTTTTTGCTCTGTATGCACCACTCTGCATTAATCATTAGTGATCGATCTCTGCTCCCCTCCACAGCATGTCTTGTTCCTGGTTCTCTCCCTCAGCCCCAACCAGTCCCAGCAGAAGACTGCCCCTCCCTGAGCCTGGTTCTGCTGGAGGTTTCTTCCTGTTAAAAGGGAGTTTTTCCTTCCCACTGTAGCCAAGTGCTTGCTCACAGGGGGTCGTTTTGACCGTTGGGGTTTTACATAATTATTGTATGGCCTTGCCTTACAATATAAAGCGCCTTGGGGCAACTGTTTGTTCATGCACACTTTGACCAAATTCGCACTATGTGTGAAGGGGCCCTAAGAAATCTGTGCTCCAGTATTTCCATTGAGAGAAACTTTATTATTATTTAATTTGTATGTATTAGCACAAATGTATTTGAATTACATTTAGTTACATGAATTAGCAGGTATTGATAGCGTGGTGAGGGTGTCTCTACTGTTACTGCATGGTTATTGAAAAAATTTAAATAATTATTATTACAGACACCTGTGATGAAAACCATCACCCAGTCTGCCAATTTTGTCTGTAGGATTTAGACTGATAAGTCACTGTAGAGATGGAGATATTTGAAACAGTCCAGTCTGAGCTTCAGACCAGGTCTTCAACATTTTTACTTGCCTTTTCAGCTGTACTATGACATAGATGTGATTCATAAGATAGCATTCAGTTGTTTGATTCATGAGAGCTTCTATTACCCTTTTTGAAGTGATGTTGTCATGCCCACTCCTGCTCTTCGTCAAACTTGTTCCACTTCACTCTTAGGATTCCTGTCCCTGACTCACATTAACGATTGTATTTGAAGCCATTGATGTGACTAGAGACAAGAGATTATAAAGAAAAAGCTCAAATCAATGGATAATGAATACCAATCAATCACTGGTGGGGAAGGTGGGAATATGTAGCAAGTAAGGCTGCTCTCCTGCTCTCTGGCATCTCTTTGATTAATGCCTCTCCTGGCAGTGCGCAGTGACCGAGAGTCCCATAATGCATTGCAGACCACAGTCTGGAGACTTAATTTTCTTCAACCTCACTCCCCCGAACCTTCTCCATTCTCTTAGTGTTGTGCAGTGATGCCTCCCAGCTGGCACAAGTAGTAATGTGCCATTAATAGTGCTGCCAAGGTCATTAATCACAAACCAGGTCTGAGTCAAAGCTTGTTGTCTGAAATAATAAATGTCAAATAAATAAATAAATAAATAAATAAATAAATAAAAACCCAGAAATAAAAATAAGACCAAGAGATCATATATGATACTGTGTCTCTAATTGTTGTAATTGTGTACTCAACAAACAGAAAGCAATATCTCATTGATGCTTTGCCAGGTACATTAATTAGCAACAGCAAAGCTATTTCTAAGTATGATGTGAGTTGTAGGTACACTCATGTTTGAAATCCTAATTTACATGCCTGTGTCTTTCTCTTTGAAGTTTCCCCCCCTCTGCAAAATTGTTCAGATTTACCCTCTGCCTCATTCAATTACAGTTACCTGACTGCCACACCTGCTATCAATCAGCTCACCCCCTCACTATTTATACTTTCACTTCAGAACCTTGGTGTCTTGCCAGTCTTGTGTGTCAGCCTTGACAGTCGGTCTATGCCATTGTCCCAGTAACTGGTTTGATGGTTGCTAACTCTGACACCCTGTTCATTTATTGCCTGTCCTTGTGATTTAACCTATTCGATCACCTTGTACAAGAGTAGAGTGATTGTGAATTTTAATGTCAGTGTCCTGAAGGTTCCTTTGATATTTATCAACTTGTCTAACTGTATCCCTGTTGCAGAAGTGACTTTGTGGGGTAGGAGTTGTACAACAAAAGTGTAGACCTGGGTTTAATTCCTACTGTGTACTTCACACTAGCTGTCTCTGCCTTTGGACAAGACAGTTCATATTCCCTGTCCTGCCAACTGCAAATGGGTATCACCTTTGGCTGGGGGAGTAACCTATGATGGACTGGTGTCCCATCCAGGGGAGTTGTAGACTCTCATCCCCTTCATGGATAAGCACGGGTAGAATGGGAGTCAGGGCCTACATACATTGAACGTACTACTTCTTCTAATCTTGGCATTCCATTACTGTACATTACTGTACATTTAGACTGGAGAAATTTAGATTTGTCTGAATGTGTGGGATTTGTCCCTGCCCACTGCTAGTAGAAGAGCGCACCAGACCCTTTACTCTATCCTTGCAGATGGCGAGCCCACATGGAGCTCATATGGAGGTGATACAATGTAGTTTTTTCAGGCTGAGCTCAACCAAGGCTCACGGCAGCCACCAGGCACTCAACTGCAAGCTCCTCTTCCAGGTGTGGCTCCAGGAAGAGGCCCCTGTTTCCACAATCCAGGCAAGGTGTTGTATCCATTTTGAATTGCCCAAGAGAGGCAATACCAGAAACTAATGCTCCAGCCAACATAGCTCCCAGGATCACACAAATCTCTCCAGCATGATAAAGTGTCGATTCAGCGTGCTTCATCAGTGACCTCCGATACACACTGGGTGGGTTGGAAGCAGAGTGTGAAATGACTGGGATAAGCATCAACATTTCCAAATCAGAGACCATGGTCCTCTGTCAAAAAAGGGTGGATTGTTCTCTTGGTCACTCAAGAATTATTGACTCAAATAGAGGAGTTCAGGTATCTTTGGGTCTTGTTCATGAGAGGGGATAAGTTGGCATGTGAAATTAGTAGATGGATTGGGGCTGCCTCTGATATCCTGTGGATGCTGTACTGGACTGTTGTGGTGATGCAAGACATCAACCAGAAGGCAAGACTCTGTTTACCTGTCAATTTATGCTCCTATCCTCACCTATAGTCATAAACTTTGGGTAAAGACTGAAAGAACAAGGTTACGGATACAAGCGGCAGACATGAACTTCCTGCATTGGGTATCTGGGCTTACACTCAGGGACAGGGTGAGAAGCTTGAATATCCAGGAGGGACTGGGAATAGAGGGGATGCTTCTTCCCATCAAAAGGAACCAGATGAAGTATTTCAGGCATCTGGCGAAGATGCCCCTTGGTCATCTCCCTTGGGAGGCCTTCCAGTCATGTCCAAATGGGAGGAAACCTTAGGGAAGACCCAGGACATGCTAGAGGAAATATACAGTGGTATAGAAAAGTTTGGACACCCCTGATGATTTCCATGATTTTCCTTTATAAATCATTGGTTGTTTGGATCACTAATTTCAGTTAAGTATATCATATACCAGACAAACACAGTGATATTTGAGAAGTGAAATGAAGTTTATAGGATTTACAAAAAAGTGTGCAATAATTCTTTAAACAAAATTAGGCAGGTGCATAAATTTGGGCACTCCAACAACAACAAAATACATCGATATTTAGTAGATCCTCCTTTTGCAGAATTAACAGCCACTAAATGCTTCCTATAGCTTTGAATGAAAGTCTGGATTCTGGTTGAAGGTATTTTGGACCATTCTTCTTTACAAAACATCTCAGGTTTGTTGGTTTCCCAGCATGGACAGCCCACTTAAAATCACACAACAGATTTTCAATAATATTCAGGTCTGGGGACTGAGATGGCCATTCCAGAACATTGTACTTGTTCCTCTGCATGAATGCCAGTAGATATTGAGCAGTGTTTAGGGTCGTTGTCTTGTTGAAATATCCAGCCCGGGCAACTTCAACTTTGTCACTGATTCAAGAACATTGTTCTTAAGAATCTGCTGATATTAACTGGAATCCATGTGACCCTCTGGCCACACAGCGACACAGCATGATGGAACCACCTCCAAATTTTACTGTAGGTAGCAAGCATTTTTCTTGGAATGCTGTTTTCTTTTTCAACCATGCATACTGCCCCTTGTTATGTTCAAATAACTCAATTTTAGTTTCATCAGTCCACAGCACCTTATTCCAAAATGAACCTGGCTTGTTCAAATGTGCTTTAGCATACCTCAAGCAACTCTGTTTGTGGTGTGTATGCAGAAAAGGCTTCCTCTGCATTATAGCATCATACAGCATCTATTTGTGCAAAGTGCGCTGTAGTTGAATGATGTACAGAGATACTATTTGCAACAAGATCATATTATTGGTCTTCTGTGGTTTGACTATGACTGTTCTCACCATCCTTCACTTCAGCTTATCTGAGATTTTTCTTGGCCTGCCACTTCGGGCCTTAACTAGTACTGTGCCTGTGGTCTTCCATTTCCTCACTATGTTCCTCATAGTGGAATCTGACAGCTGAAATCTCTGAGATAGCTTTTTGTATCCTTCCCCTAAACCATGATGTTGAACAATCATTGTTTTCAGGCCATTTGAGAGGTGTTTAGAGGGTCCCATGTTGCTACTCATCAGAAGAGATGCAACTAGAGACATTCGTCACAAAATGCCCCATGCGCAATACTATTTTCCATGTAAAGTGCAGTAATATGTACATGTGTGGGGTAGGTATTTGGTTGAACCCTCATGTGTTTGATGTAAACTGGGATACACAGTGGAAAAATTGGCGATTGACATTATATTTATTTAGAGGATGTGGCCAACAGTGACCATAAAAAGTCGGTAGCCTTCGAACAAATGCAACTATTGGTAATCTTTTAAAAGTAGGTCAAGGTCACCAGCCTTCGAACCCATGCGAAGTACTCCTCCAAGGCATGTACCCACCAAGCACCACGAGGCGGGGCATAAAAAAGAGAAACATTTGTAAATGGCCACCTTTTATACCCTTTCTCATGATTGGATTCACCTGTGTAAGTAGGTCAAGGGTCAATGAGCTTACCAAACCAATTTTGGCTTCCAATAATTAGTGTTAAATGCATTATAGTCAATAAAATTACAAGGGTGCCCTAATTTATTCATCTGCCCAATTTTGTTAAATAATTATTGCACACTTTCTGTAAATACTAGAAACTTCATTTCACTTCTTAAATATCAGTGTGTTCATCTGCTATATGATATATTTAACTGAAATGTCTGAGCCATACAACCAATGATGTATAAAGGAAAATCATGAAAATTATCAGCGGTACCCAAACTTTTGCATACAACTGTATTGACAAACTCACATAGAAATGCCTCAGGATACCAGAAAAGTTAAAAGTCAGAGGACTTGACTAAAGATAGGGAAGTCTGGGATCAGCTGCTTACTACTATGAGCTCAACTGCTACTGCAAAATGAACCCAGATAAGTGTCAGAAAATGAATGAATCTAATTTAGATTTGTTACAGTTAATCATTTTCATGGAAATATATTTGGGAAAATAAACAAATTCTATTTTGTTGGCAAAATTTAATGGAACAAATTGTGTTTGTGTCTAACCTGAAGCCATACATAAATTGAAACCTGACAGAACCTGTTTTCATGTTACACACTGGTGTTGAAAATATGAATGGCACACATTTTAAAAAAGGCAAGCTGAGAAATGACAGCTGGGAAAATTTGGTTTCTGTAGCACTCGGGATCGAAAATAATAAAGAGTCACAGAACTACATTTACTGTTTGTGGTGTCTGCAGGTTCTGCAACATTATCATCAGATCTCAAGGAATGTTTACATCATTGTGATAAAACCATATTTTGGACACATGCATAATGCCTGTTTGCAAATGTACCACATTATGGTGAATGGTGTGCATTGCGACACTTGCACAGAGGAATGTGACGTGCACTGCAGAAATGTACAACATAAAAGTTGTAGCATGTTGAACTTCAGCCTGGTAAGGCCCTATGTACCAGCTTGGGCCCTGTATTCACAGGGTGCAGCAGTTTTATGTGTTCCCAGGGTGAATAAAAAATCTGCAGGTCACAGAGCTTTCTCTTAGTGGAATGATCTCTCTGCACACATACGACAGTCAGATACTGTGGAGACTTTTAAATGACGTTTAAAGACTCATTTGTTTTCCTTGTTTTATCATTAGGTTTACTGTGTGATGATGTATTTTTATTCTTGTGTTCTTTTATGGCTTTGTCTTTTTATTGTGTTTTTAATTTTTCAGTTTTCTGTTTTTTATTGTGCTGTGTGAAGCGCCTTGAGGCAATCTCATCGCGAATTGGTGCTATATAAATGAATACATTTTTGAATTTGAAATTTGAATAAAAATGCTAAAACTACAAAAATAAGTACATAGAATAGCCATGTGACTCCCTGCAGTCCTGTTTACATGCAATTTTGGTCATTATCTAATTGTATGTATCATTTGAGTCAGTATTTTGAATGGTACAAAATGTCAAAGCTGGCGGCATACTGTGACCGCTTTGACCATAAAGCTTGGGCTTGGTATTATGCAAAGATCACAGTTGTGGAGGAAGATCAATATACTGTTTGTCCATCCACACTGAAAACTTTGACAGATCTGCCTGACCTCAGCAGTCCTGATATTTACCAGTGTCTAATCAATGTGCCTGCTCAGCTGCAGTCTCTTGTAATAATTTTTCAGGAGTAATAGTTTGATGTAATGAAATGTTTTTGGGCCCTACTTCGACAGTGGGTGCAGAACATGTGCTGCAGTTGATGTTGGGCTGCTTCCCTGTTATACGAGGTCTGTTAGAAAAGTAACAGACCTTTTTATTTTTTTCAAAAACCTGATGGATTTGAATCACGTGTGCTTGCATGAGCCAATCTTGAACCTTTGTGCGCATGCTTGAACTTTTTCACGCCTGTCGATTGCATCATTTTCTGGTAAGCAGCCTTTGTGTGGGACGTGTGTTGTGTGCTTGGCGTTTTTTTCATTCCAAGGAAAAAGACGGAACGACTGGAGCAGCGCTGCATCAAGTTTTGTCAGAAACTGAGCGACAGCCAGGTGGAAACCATTCGGATGATTCAGACGGCTTTCGGTGACTTTTCAGTCGTGTGACTATCCGAAAAATTGTGGATGAGCTGGTCATGTCACAACATGTCCTGTGAGACTTCAACAGGGAGGCGCTTTTGCTGCGCCATCAGCAACAGCATGAATTTCACAGCCACTCTTTTCATGGCCAAATCTTCTGTCACAGTGGAATGTGCCGAAAAAGTGCTGATGTCCACCTCTTCTGCAATTTTTCGGATAGTCACACGACGGTCCCGCATCACCACAACGTTCACTTTGGAATGATCTGGTCGTTTCAGCATGTTGATGGCCGACCGGAGCGTGGTTCACTCTCCACCGTTGTGCGGACATCTTTAAACTGGTTGTGCCACTCCTTAATCTTTGTGATGCCCATAGGATCGTCACCGAAAGCCGTCTGAATCTTCCGAATGGTTTCCACCTGGCTGTCGCTCAGTTTCTGGCAAAATTTGATGCAGTCGCACTGCTCCAATCTTTCCGTCTTTTTCCTTGGAATGAAAAAACACAGAGCGCACGACACACACCTCACACAAAGGCTGCTTACCAGGAAATGATGCAATCGACAGGCGTGAAAAAGTTCACGCATGCGCACGAAGGTTCAAGGTTTGCTCATGCAAGCACACGTGATTCAAATCCATCAGGTTTTTGAAAAAAATAAAAAGGTCCGATACTTTTGTAACATACCCCGTATTTGCTTTTGAGAGGGTGCAAAAACTGAGTATAATGCTGGGTGACAAGGGGCAGAATTTACTGTGTTCATTAGTCATGGGTGTGATGTAGCCCAAACATAGTAATATCAACCAGTAAGAGGGGATCTGCATCCTCTTTAAATTGGAGTGCAGAAGGCACACAGCACTGTAGTCATGAGAACGCATAAGTGAATGAAATATCTTCTGGTGAGTGAATGCATTAGCACACACTGACCAAAGCACCCCAATAGACTGCCACCAAAGCTCCCTGAGGTAAAGATGGCAACCACCCATGTGCACAGTAAATTTTGCAGAGTAAATATAGTCATTATGACTTGGGACTTGACTTGTGGCCCAGTCGCAGGGCATACGACAATTCCTGAACGAAGGGAAAAAAAAAAGTCACAATTCACTAAGAAAAGGTGGAAGAAAGAGTTTTATCACTGAATAGCCTGCGAATCAGGAGCGCAAAAGGGACGAAAGAGAAATGAAACAAGACCGAAGTTAACGTTGATCTCGACGCTTTAAACAAAATGTGCCTGGAGCCACAGCTGGAGCAGTGTGTGTCTGCATGTCTGAGTTCCAGGACTCGGTGCTGGAATGGAGCTCATAGTGCCTGAGTCCTGGAGAAACTGCAAACAGAAGCTGTGGAGATCTTTGCGCATGTCGGTGGGTCCACTTGCCCTGGTTCCACAACAAAAGAGGGATCATCTCCTTCATCATCAGAATCCACACTGTCTGTCGACGCGCTGCGTGGTCCGTCTTGCTCCAATTAAAAAAAAAAAAACTCTGGTTTGCCGTGGTCACTGCTGTATCACTGTATTACGTTACCAAGCCATATATATTGATTTATAACAGAAAACTGTCACAAGGGGAATAAATATAAATATAAAGATGATTGAATATATCAGAGCAGTAAACTGATCAGTCCGTGTGAACGCCGCGCATTGACTCCCCATGTGCCGTCATTTCCACCAGCTGCAGCTGATCCACAACGTGATTTCTGCCTTCCAGAACAGCTCTTTATAGAATCATTTGAATCATTTACCTGTTGCCACATGTACATAAGGGCTAGATTGTCATTCCTACACTCATATTGTTATATTTAATAAAAAAAATAATAAGCGCATGCAGGAGCTGCTGCTGCCACTGCTGCTGCCGCTGCTGCTGTGTTCAAGTACCGTTGGAAATTACACGTTTTTGTTCAAATTCAGCAGTTGCTTGTGGCAAAATAATTAATTGTATCCACACAAAAAATTTATTCTGGCCTATAAGGTGCCTGAGCCCATTGAAGCTGACCCCCCACCAAGATAAAAAAAAAAAAAAAAAAATTTTCAACAGTTTAAAAATCCTGACGAACCTCTGCAGGAACGAAGCTGAGCAAAGGTTAAACAATGCCAACGAAAGTCTAAATTTCTTGTTTCATTCGGGCTTCATTGCCCTTCATTAAGTGCCGTGTGACTAGGCCATTGGGACTTGCTGATTCATGACTTGAGAGTGACTTGATGGTGACTTCGTCCCACCTCTGCATATTTCTATAGGGGCCATAGTCATAGCTGGAATGGGGAGGTCTACTTTCTTAAGTCTGTGGAGGATGTGAAACACAATTTGGTTTTTATGTGAACACAAAAATGACAATAATAAAGTATTTAGCATCCATGATTATTGGTACAATGTACCAATTAATATGAGTCAATTCAATGCAGTGATGAATTTATTCTGTTTATGTATGTATGTATGTATATATACACATTCATTCATTTAAAAATCTTGAATTTACATTGACATATGTTGTATTTGTTATACTCAGAAATTATTTTGGACATCTGTTCTGAACAAATTTTGGTTTGGCCTGCACGACTCAAGCATGTATCTCTTAATTCTGGGGAATCCTGTAAAAATCTGGATAATTCAAGTACCAAACACAAAGCCTGCAATAAATTCTACAAAAATGCATACTTTGGTTTCTAAGTTATCCACTCAGCAGGCAAACAAAGGTGATCGCATAAATCCTCTACCTGAGAGGGGTGATGGTCAATCACCTGACTCTTCTAATCTTCCACTTCAGTCACAGAAATAACAGCTATATTTAATACTGCTGTGTAATAACATTTGTTTTCCTGACATCCCAGTCATTACAGTGAGCTGGGGACTTCTATTTGCTGGGCTAGTAATGACCGGGGTGCATCACAAAACGACATTACAGTCATATTGATGCCAGCCATTACTCGCTAATCCGGGCTCTGCTCATGTGGACTTGTTGCGGCCCCAAAAGAACCAAGGAAAAGCAATAACGACTACACACGAAGATCTATGCACACAATTTCACTAATTTTATATTCAGCCATTTTAACCGCTGCTGGATGGAACTGGATTTTTCTCAGAAGACACTTTAAACAAATTTCCCTCAAGCCCCAAATTCAGTTGAGCTTGTATTGACAGTAAGTGCTGCCATTATTGATCACTTGTGTTTACTCTGAAGTACAAAGTGTAACATTTCAGAAATGTTTGTCCTCCTAACAAATAAACGGGGGTTTGGGTGTAGTGGACCCCTAAATTTTTAGATACTATACCGCCTAAATAATTCTGCTCCAGTGTCACATGCCAACAATGAAATGGAAATTCAAAAAAAATATGGAACTTTTAAGTGTATGGAAGAATATTTCACTCAAAAAAAAAAAAAAAAAATCCCTGAAAACATCTCTGATTATTGTCACTTTTTCCTAAATCATCAGTCTTTGTATGAAAAACAAACAAACAAAGTTTAAAAGTACTGTTTATATTTAGTTTAAAAAGTAATCACGACTTAAAAAGTCTCTACAATATTCAGCAGCTGCAAGAAAACCAATTATCACCAAATGAACGCCATGTAACAGATATTCTGGGACATTTTGGTATCATATGGAAATTTATTGGATTGCAGATACATACACTAATCCAATGGCTTTAAATGAGAAAAATAAATAAATTCATTAAAAAAGAATTTTTGTATGAGGCAACATGTCTTAGATTAGTGATGAAATAATAAGAAAGTCTTAACTTTATCCAAACAGAATTAATAATGAATAAATGAGGAAATGAATTAATTAAATTAATGAATAAACATATTCAGACAACACAGTAAAATCACTAGTGCAAAATTAACACTGGCAGTGAAAATATAGTCCCACTCTGGCCAGAGTAGACCCATATGTACACTGGCAGTGTTAATTTAACACTGTCAATGTTAGTTTTACACTGGTGATTTTACTGTGAAAGCTGTTAATAAAAGCAATTTTGTAAATTAATTGTATTGTTGTCAGTTTTGAGGTTGATTAATTTATGTCCATGATTTTGTTGTTACTGAGTACTGTATGCATTATTTTGTGATTATTATATCCTTTTTCTTTGTGGAATTATACAGTGGTTTGCAAAACAACAAAATATTATATATATATATATATTTGTTTTTCTGAAAGATGGTTTGCTGCAATACTTCATAATAGCTTCTTACATGGAATATTTTGTGTGTTTGCACACTATTTTTCAATTTGAAAAAAATTCAGAAGGAAAACATGAAATTGAGCATAACTGTGTATTTTTCATATAAAAAGCCCAACCTCTGTATACTGGAATCCTCCTGTCTGCAGTAACCAACCAATCAATCAATCAATCAATTTTATTTATATAGCGCCAAATCACAACAAACAGTTGCCCCAAGGCGCTTTATATTGTAAGGCAAGGCCATACAATAATTACGTAAAAACCCCAACGGTCAAAACGACCCCCTGTGAGCAAGCACTTGGCGACAGTGGGAAGGAAAAACTCCCTTTTAACAGGAAGAAACCTCCAGCAGAACCAGGCTCAGGGAGGGGCAGTCTTCTGCTGGGACTGGTTGGGGCTGAGGGAGAGAACCAGGAAAAAGACATGCTGTGGAGGGGAGCAGAGATCAATCACTAATGATTAAATGCAGAGTGGTGCATAAAGAGCAAAAGAGAAAGAAACACTCAGTGCATCATGGGAACCCCCCAGCAGTCTAAGTCTATAGCAGCATAACTAAGGGATGGTTCAGGGTCACCTGATCCAGCCCTAACTATAAGCTTTAGCAAAAAGGAAAGTTTTAAGCCTAATCTTAAAAGTAGAGAGGGTGTCTGTCTCCCTGATCTGAATTGGGAGCTGGTTCCACAGGAGAGGAGCCTGAAAGCTGAAGGCTCTGCCTCCCATTCTACTCTTACAAACCCTAGGAACTACAAGTAAGCCTGCAGTCTGAGAGCGAAGCGCTCTATTGGGGTGATATGGTACTATGAGGTCCCTAAGATAAGATGGGACCTGATTATTCAAAACCTTATAAGTAAGAAGAAGAATTTTAAATTCTATTCTAGAATTATCAGGAAGCCAATGAAGAGAGGCCAATATGGGTGAGATATGCTCTCTCCTTCTAGTCCCCGTTAGTACTCTAGCTGCAGCATTTTGAATTAACTGAAGGCTTTTCAGGGAACTTTTAGGACAACCTGATAATAATGAATTACAATAGTCCAGCCTAGAGGAAATAAATGCATGAATTAGTTTTTCAGCATCACTCTGAGACAAGACCTTTCTAAGTTTAGAGATATTGCGTAAATGCAAAAAAGCAGTCCTACATATTTGTTTAATATGCGCTTTGAATGACATATCCTGATCAAAAATGACTCCAAGATTTCTCACAGTATTACTAGAGGTCAGGGTAATGCCATCCAGAGTAAGGATCTGGTTAGACACCATGTTTCTAAGATTTGTGGGGCCAAGTACAATAACTTCAGTTTTATCTGAGTTTAAAAGCAGGAAATTAGAGGTCATCCATGTCTTTATGTCTGTAAGACAATCCTGCAGTTTAGCTAATTGGTGTGTGTCCTCTGGCTTCATGGATAGATAAAGCTGGGTATCATCTGCGTAACAATGAAAATTTAAGCAATGCCGTCTAATAATACTGCCTAAGGGAAGCATGTATAAAGTGAATAAAATTGGTCCTAGCACAGAACCTTGTGGAACTCCATAATTAACCTTAGTCTGTGAAGAAGATTCCCCATTTACATGAAGAAATTGTAATCTATTAGATAAATATGATTCAAACCACCGCAGCGCAGTGCCTTTAATACCTATGGCATGCTCTAATGTCTGTAATAAAATGTTATGGTCAACAGTATCAAAAGCAGCACTGAGGTCTAACAGAACAAAGCACAGAGATGAGTCCACTGTCTGAGGCCATAAGAAGATCATTTGTAACCTTCAGTAATGCTGTTTCTGTACTATGATGAATTCTAAAACCTGATTGAAACTCTTCAAATAGACCATTCCTCTGCAGATGATCAGTTAGCTGTTTTACAACTACCCTTTCAAGAATTTTTGAGAGAAAAGGAAGGTTGGAGATTGGCCTATAATTAGCTAAGATAGCTGGGTCAAGTGATGGCTTTTTAAGTAATGGTTTAATTACTGCCACCTTAAAAGCCTGTGGTACATAGCCAACTAATAAAGACAGATTGATCATATTTAAGATCGAAGCATTAAATAATGGTAGGGCTTCCTTGAGCAGCCTGGTAGGAATGGGGTCTAATAGACATGTTGATGGTTTGGATGAAGTAACTAATGAAAATAATTCAGAACAATCTGAGAGAAAGAGTCTAACCAAATACCGGCATCACTGAAAGCAGCCAAAGATAACGATACGTCTTTGGGATGGTTATGAGTAATTTTTTCTCTAATAGTTAAAATTTTATTAGCAAAGAAAGTCATGAAGTCATTACTAGTTAAAGTTAAAGGAAAACTCGGCTCAATAGAGCTCTGACTCTTTGTCAGCCTGGCTACAGTGCTGAAAAGAAACCTGGGGTTGTTCTTATTTTCTTCAATTAGTGATGAGCAGTAAGATGTCCTAGCTTTATGGAGGGCTTTTTATAGAGCAACAGACTCTTTTTCCAGGCTAAGTGAAGATCTTCTAAATTAGTGAGACGCCATTTCCTCTCCAACTTATGGGTTATCTGCTTTAAGCTGCGAGTTTGTGAGTTATACCACGGAGTCAGGCACTTCTGATTTAAAGCTCTCTATTTCAGAGGAGCTACAGCATCCAAATTTGTCTTCAATGAGGATGTAAAACTATTGACGAGATACTCTATCTCACTTACAGAGTTTAGGTAGTTACTCTGCACTGTGTTGGTATATGGCATTAGAGAACATAAAGAAGGAATCATATCCTTAAACCTAGTTACAGCGCTTTCTGAAAGACTTCTAGTGTAATGAAACTTATTCCCCACTGCTGGGTAATCCATCAAAGTAAATGTAAATGTTATTATGAAATGATCAGACAGAAGGGAGTTTTCAGGGAATACTTTTAAGTCTTCAATTTCCATACCATAAGTCAGAACAAGATCTAAGATATGATTAAAGTGGTGGGTGGACTCACTTACATTTTGAGCAAAGCCAATTGAGTCTAATAATAGATTAAATGCAGTGTTGAGGCTGTCATTCTCAGCATCTGTGTGGATGTTAAAATCGCCCACTATAATTATCTTATCTGAGCTAAGCACTAAGTCAGACAAAAGGTCTGAAAATTCACAGAGAAACTCACAGTAACGACCAGGTGGACGATAGATAATAACAAATAAAACTGGTTTTTGGGACTTTCAATTTGGATGGACAAGACTAAGAGTCAAGCTTTCAAATTAATTAAAGCTCTGTCTGGGTTTTTGATTAATTAATAAGATGGAATGGAAGATTGCTGCTAATCCTCCGAGCATTCTGGCAGTTAGTGTGACTCGGGGGTGTTGACTCATTTAAACTAACATATTCATCCTGCTGTAACCAGGTTTCTGTAAGGCAGAATAAATCAATATGTTGATCAATTATTATATCATTTACTAACAGGGACTTAGAAGAGAGAGACGTAATGTTTAATAGACCACATTTAACTGTTTTAGTCTGTGGTGCAGTTGAAGGTGCTATATTATTTTTTCTTTTTGAATTTTTATGCTTAAATAGATTTTTTGCTGGTTATTGGTGGTCTGGGAGCAGGCACCGTCTCTACGGGGATGGGGTAATGAGGGGATAACTGAGAACAAAGATGAGGAGACAGACAAGAGAATACAGTGACAACTAAGGTGTAACCGAAATATAACCTAGAACCATAAACTAACAAAATTAGTCCTAAACACAGATAGCAAATCAGAACGCCAAATAAAATACCACCACAAAAAGAATAAGGAAAACTGAAAAGTGAACAACAAGGCAACTAAGACCGAACAAAACAAGAATGACACACAATACATGGCTAAAGTATGAAGAACAGAAAATAAAACCTGTGACTAAAGAAAAATAAACAGATGATCAAAAAACAGACCAAAATGAATTAAAGAAGGAAAGACTGACATAGAACTATAATCCTGACCAAGCAGGGGCAAATCCTGACAGCCACTCTTGGATACTGATATCTGTCATATGTCATCTTGAACCACATCAGAGGATTTTAACTCTTGTGGTTTCACCTCAGTTTGTCAGAGTTTTGGCATTCACAAGATGTGTTCAATATGTGCACATGTGCATATGTAAGGGCCCCTTCACACATAGTACGAATAAGTACAACTCAGGGCGACTCACGACGGAACAGCTCGTTTGAGTGAACCACGCAAACATCGAGCCGACGGGCAGGCGTGCACGATGCCGCTGCAATGGCTCATGCACACGGCGGTGTCTTTCAAGCAGGAACGCAGTGCGAACAGCTGCACCACATCGCGCCGCTAATGTGGAGAACAATAAAATACAAAACAGCTGTATAATTAGTGAATATTACTGGGTTCATATAAATAATACATAAAAAGGGACACAATACAGAACCCCATGGTTAAATAACCCTGGTTAAAAAGGTTGGGCCATGTCCGGCCCAACATGTTTATCTTGTTGACGGCGCGCCGCAGGACTTATACCACGTCATGTGGAACAGAGCTCATGTGGGTCACGTGACATTCAGATCACCCACTGTGCTGTGTGTTATGATCTGATGGTCTGGATCACCTGGGGTAGCCTGTCAATGTATGTGGCATTCGCGCACTGGCTGCAGGCCATTGCAACAGTGATATATGTTGTTATGTATGTCCACATGATGACAGCAAGCAGACACACACACGTCATAGTGGGCAGTGGTTAGCCCATGTCTGTCCAAACACAATATGTGTTCTGCAGCCATGACGTCCAGAACCACAGAACTCCACAGCTACTCCTGTGGACAGACACACCCCATGTCAGTTCAGCACACACACCAATGTGTCACTGTGTCTGTTTGCAAAGCCACACTCATGGGGCACTTAGACACATTTCACATCCAGCTCGACAGTGATTCATCTGCTGACTGTTGTCATGCTAATAGCATGAATGGCCACGCATTTTCTAAGTGCCAAGTGAGTGGTGTTAGATGTGCATGTGTGTCATCTGGAATTTGGCCAACACCTGCTGCAAGAGGGTTTGATGGGCTTGCACATCGCACATGCTGTCTTTCAACAACTGGTGTGCGCAAATAGTTGTAGCATCAGGTGTACGAGGCAGCTGCGATTTTATGTGTTTTGGACATGATTCCTGCTTCATGCGCACTTCACGTGCAATTCAACCGAATTCGTATGATGTGTGAAGGGGTCCTAAGATTTGGTCTCAAAGTAGAATTCCACCAGTTTCCCTTGACTGTCGGCAGCATCCTCATTGGATCAGTCTCAAACTACATCAGAAGAAATTCCTCACATATATCTTGAGTGTTAGAAGAAAAGAAAACAGAATTCAGATTAGCCGTTGCAGAATTATGCTGCATTTACACATAATGACGACAAGTCAAGTATGCCATGATGTTATACATTATTGGCCGCTGATCACGAATGTGATAATTCAGGGCAGATTCGTCAAGAGGCCTGAGGAACTGCTGTGACCTGTTACCACATGATTATTGGCACGTTTTGCTGGTGAATTATCAGTAACAATTACGCACAGTCAAGAATAATGTCCTGCGCTGTTGCACACTATTGCGTGTAACAGCGCATAGTTATGTTCTGTCACGCTGTGAATCAGGCAAATTGTCTCCATACCCCCCCCCCCCCTCCCCTTCCATGCTACCATCAGCTGCTGAGTTGCACAGAAAGGAGGCAGAGGAGACGTACAGAGCCAGATGTCTGGCTGCACGCAGCTCTCCTCTGGCTCAGACTCATTCTCCTGAACATCAGGCACAACAACAGAAGCACGCTGAGGAGCATTGGAACGAGACTTAGCTGACTTGGCATCACTGTCCTTCTTCGGCATACTGCAGCAATAAAACTGAACGTGGTACAGCAGGATTTAATTGTGTGCACATGAGAGAAGTGATTCACAGTGGCGCACAGTGAAATGTCACACCGCGTTAAAATTCGTTTCAAAACTTGACAGTTTTCATGACAATTCTTAATGACGTGTGTGAGTATGGGCTCTGAGAACCATCACAGGAACCACTATGAACGCTGTCATAGTCTATTAAGGATCACCACTAATCAAGACGGATCAACGCTGTGTTGCAAACTCCACAACATGAGGTGAAATGAGGGTGATGCATGACATTTGTGGAAGATTTTTTGACAGCCAAAACCATGCTCCAAAAAATGACATTCGTAATGCGTCCTGCCTATGTGTAAACGCAGCATTAGAGTCAAATGATTTAGTGGCACTTTTTTTAGGACACCCTGTATATAAATGACCATCAAAGTGATTGGGAAAATTGCCATACATGTAAATTACATGGCCTTGACCACATTAGTAAAACACTGTTAATACGCCATATAATACACAGCGGTGAAATTCAGAGAGTGATACCTGCTCATCATCCCATCATAAGAGAGTCAGTCACTCTGTCTGGTTCTTCCAGGGCCTTTCAATTTCAGAAAATGAATAAATCAATAAAGTCAGAAGATCAGATTAGGAAAACTCACAGCTTGATTACAGTATTTGTTGTTGTACTCGTCATTTGGATCCTAGTCAAAGGAACTGCTTGAAGCCCATGTCCAGTTACAATCACTAAATTGTAACATATTATTTGATTGCTATTAGTTCCATTTCAGTCTACGGATGTTCATGAATATCCACGATTTCTTTTCTTTTTTTTCTTTTTTTTGGGGGGGGGGGATATGCCAGCTATTTGGCCATAATTGATTGATAATGAGAAGACCAGCTTGCAGTCTATTTGCTGCCTGTTTAGCCTGTTTGTCCACAGCTAACAAACTTATGGCTTCAGCTGAAGGCTCACCCTGTGTTCCGCCAGAACGATGCTGTGGGAATATAGTCGGCACAGCTGCTGGTAGCAGTATTTTGGGATGCTGAACATCGAAACCAAGCTGTTGTCTCCTCAGTGAGACAGCAGCGAAACAGCTGTCTTCAGAATGTACGGCGCACAGGGCAGACGAGTTTCTGGGTGACCACTTTTCTTTCGTGCTGTGAACTTGTTTAATCCACTCAATCTAGCGCACAGGATCCTTAAGAAACTGACTGACTCAGTCTGCATGAGTGTTTGAACAAAAGGCTGCAACACATCAAGCTAGCATAACTCCAAAAATGAAACACTTATGCATAGAAATGCATCCGATCGCTCCCAAAATGAGACAGCGCTGAAATGGTCCTCCCACTCACGTCACTTCCGCGTTTTTCTCCAATCTTGTGACTGGCCGGGAATTTCTGGGTTTTTAGTGCCGCGCAGTTCAAAATCTGAATTTTTATTTCTTCAGTAACTGTGCACCGGGAAAAGATTAATTGAAACTGTTGTTTAATTTTTATTTTAAATACTAAAAAAATAAATAAATAAATAAAATACATATCGTGTGACCTACATTTTAAAATAAGAAAAAACTGATCCAACAGTTTCCCATGTGCAATAATCATGCTGTGTAATCAGCTTTTTGATATACCACACCTATGAGGTGGGATGAATGACCTCGGCAAAGGAGAAGCTAAGAGAAACAATATTTGAGAGAAATAGGTCTTTTTTTATTTTGAAAATGTTTTAGATCTTTGAGTTCAGCTCATGAAAAATGGGAGCAAAAACAAAAGTCTGTATATTTTTGTTCAGTGTACATTTATGGTACGTACATTTTGTGTAGGATCCTTAGAGTAGTCGTGTACATTATCATACATGGTCACCACTGGGTGATGTAAATGTCTGCATGGACAGTTTCTGGTCATCTTCCATAAACCTTTCAAAGTGACATGTTACAATGCTACCCTATTCAGCCAGAAATCTAAATTGCTATGGCATTCATTTGGAAACATTGTTAAAACTCTTGTATACATTCCATTGTAGGTTTACAGTTGTTGCCCCCCCATTAACTCACACTACATTGTGGTGTTCAGTCACATAGTTGCTATGCTTAGTGTCATGACCGTAACCCAGATAAATAATAATTGTAGACTGGCACAGTTGCCTATTCAGTCATTATTATGGGAATATTCTTTCATTGTTGTAAAGAAATATTACTCACATATCATTAATAAATTCTACTTCAAAACTGTGTCAGAGCTAAAAAATGAAGTTTTGAAAGACGGTGTCATCTTGCAAAATATTCTTAAACAAGTGTACAGTGATGGTTCACATCCATTTACCCCAGAAGCTTTAAGCTTCTCTCCTCCCTTGCACAAGAAAATAAGAAGGTCAGAGGTTAGGTTAAAATGCCATAGGTATTAAAGGCACTGCGCTGCGGTGGTTTGAATCATATTTATCTAATAGATTACAATTTGTTCATGTAAATGGGGAATCTTTTTCACAGACTAAGGTTAATTATGGAGGCCCCACAAATCTTAGAAACATGGTGTCTAACCAGATCCTTACTCTGGATGGCATTACCCTGACCTCTAGTAATACTGTGAGAAATCTTGGAGTCATTTTTGATCAGGATATGTCATTCAAAGCGCATATTAAACAAATATGTAGGACTGCTTTTTTGCATTTACGCAATATCTCTAAAATTAGAAAGGTCTTGTCTCAGAGTGATGCTGAAAAACTAATTCATACACTTATTTCCTCTAGGCTGGACTATTGTAATTCATTATTATCAGGTTGTCCTAAAAGTTCCCTGAAAAGCCTTCAGTTAATTCAAAATTCTGCAGCTAGAGTACTAACGGGGACTAGAAGGAGAGAGCATATCTCACCCATATTGGCCTCTCTTCATTGGCTTCCTGTTAATTCTAGAATAGAATTTAAAATTCTTCTTCTTACTTATAAGGTTTTGAATAATCAGGTCCCATCTTATCTTAGGGACCTCATAGTACCATATAGAGCGCTTCGTTGCAGGCTTACTTGTAGTTCCTAGGGTTTGTAAGAGTAGAATGGGAGGCAGAGCCTTCAGCTTTCAGGCTCCTCTCCTGTGGAACCAGCTCCCAATTCAGATCAGGGAGACAGACACCCTCTCTACTTTTAAGATTAGGCTTAAAACTTTCCTTTTTGCTAAAGCTTATAGTTAGGGCTGGATCAGGTGACCCTGAACCATCCCTTAGTTATACTGCTATAGACTTAGACTGCTGGGGGGTTCCCATGATGCACTGAGTGTTTCTTTCTCTTTTGCTCTGTATGCACCACTCTGCATTTAATCATTAGTGATTGATCTCTGCTCCCCTCCACAGCATGTCTTTTTCCTGGTTCTCTCCCTCAGCCCCAACCAGTCCCAGCAGAAGACTGCCCCTCCCTGAGCCTGGTTCTGCTGGAGGTTTCTTCCTGTTAAAAGGGAGTTTTTCCTTCCCACTGTCGCCAAGTGCTTGCTCACAGGGGGTCGTTTTGACCGTTGGGGTTTTTACGTAATTATTGTATGGCCTTGCCTTACAATATAAAGCGCCTTGGGGCAACTGTTTGTTGTGATTTGGCGCTATATAAATAAAATTGATTGATTGATTGATTGAGTTATTCACGCACTGTTTCGTTTATATCACTGTCTCGCCCATTCGTCACTGTACTCTTTTGTCCATCACCAGTCCTTCCTCATCTCTGTGTCGTGGGATGAAGGTCCCGGGTCCTGATTGAAAAGACATTCCCGCTAGCTTGGCTAACAGGGAATTCCCCTTTGGCTGACCTGGTAGAGGAATGGTCTTTAGTGCGAGCCGTCCGGGTTCAATCCCACCGCCGTCCCAGCCACAAAGGTCCTGCGGTCACAATCTGGCATCACAAACAGGATGTGGGTAGTCACAGAACATGCTTAAATGCACCTGTGACTTCGGGACAAAGTCAAAAATGGTGGAGAGATATGTAGCGGGATGAAGGTCCCGGGTCCTGATTGAAAAGACGTTCCCAGTAGCTTGGCTAACGGGGAATTCCCCTTTGGCTGACCTGGTAGAGGAATGGACTTTAGTGCGAGCTGTCTGTGTTCAATCCCACCGCCGTCTAGGCCACAAAGGTCCTGCGGTCACATCTGTCTCTGTCGTCCACACCCCATTTGTCATTGTCTCACTCACTCATCACTGCACTCTCTTGTCTCACACAGTTGTTTCTCATCTTTGTTTCATCTGTCCATGCCTTTGTCCTGTCTGTTCTCCACACCTGCCTCACATCACGTCCTAATTATCCACTGTGTATTTAAGCCCTGTGAGTGTTGTCTTCTGTGCCAGTTCATTGAGTTAGATATTTCTGTTCCAGCCTTTTGTCACAGTCTTGTATTGCCACGCCATGCTCGACCTTGCTTTGTTTTCCAGATCTCAATTTTTGTCTCAGCCCATGTAATACTGTTTCACCGTGCTCTTGAACCCCGTCTGTTTTTTTTTTACATCTTTGCTTTACACCTACCTATACCACTGCCACGCTGACTTGGCAGTGGTATAGGTAACCTTCTGCCTGAATAATTGATAAAGCCTTTTTATCCCATCATTTGTCTGTGAGTCTGCAATTTGCATTTTACCACCTTCTGTGCCCAGCCTCCTTGAATCCTGACAATGGCTTTATTTTTTTTTTGGAACACCCTGTAGTTATTAACTACATAAAGGTCGGTTTTTACATTTTTTTTGCAAAATCTGCATACTTTCTGTTCATCAAGAAGATGAATGCGGCAATGCATTTCAATGAAATTGCCCACCGAGTCCACAGTTTCACCAGACAGGGAGAAGAACAGTACACCATCTTGTTTCCAAAGTCCAAGCAAGGAGGGCATTTTGTTTGAAAGGTCCTTGACAATGCAACATATGGTAATGTCCTTTTTGATTAGTGTGACATACAACTCATATATGGTATACGAAAGCAAAACTATTTATATAGGGGAAACCGGGGCACAGTGGATCAGAAATGTTGTTTTGTGGCAGCATAAACACATTATGCATAGGTTTAGGTCATTCTATTGTGGATTTAATACAGCAAGTTATTGTTTATAAGGCTGTGTTATTTATTCCTCCCCAAGTGTAATTTACAGGTGTTTAAAATTTTTGATTCACTGTGTCCCAGACACTAATTCACAGGGCACAGTAAATCAGTGTTCAGGGCACAGTGAATCAACTTAGAAGTCATGTTATGAAATAGCTGATAGTCTGGAGAAGACATAACACATGCTCATCAGTTGGATGGGTTAGTCTTCTAGCTCATAACATTTTTTTGGGCCACTGTTCCTCTGTTGTGAGAAATAAATACAAAGACACTGACATCCATAAAATTTACTTTTGATAGGAAAAAAAAACTTGCCACTTAGTTTTATCATTAATGTATCCAAAAACAAAACACTTATTTATAAGGGGGGTGTCTTTATGCATGAAAATATGGCATAACTGCTGCAAATATATATGTAGTTTTGCAGATATAGCTACTGATTCACGATGCCCTGTGAGTCACTGTGCCCCGGTTTCTCCTACATAGTATATATTACAATTCAATAACTTTCATTTGATATAACTGTACACCTAATCATAATCAATGTTTACTACCAGTTTCACCCTTTCATGTAAGATTATTTCTCGGATTATTTCTTATTACTCAGTTCTTTTTAAATGGTTGTCAATGTATTGACAAATTCGGGGCAGATTTGCTTTGACCAATGTTTGAGTGAGGCAGTTCTCAGGGAATTAAGAACAAAAATTGACCTTGAGACATATACAAGGTCAACTTGTACACCAGTATGTATGGTAGATATGGCAAGTTCATTAAATGATTCTTGATCTATTGTTTGCATAGAGTATGGTTGCTGATTTGATGGTGATCATGGAAGCCCTCTGTCATGATGACCACCCAGGAGATGACAAGATTGATGAGCAGCCAAGATATGACCACTGACCAGCGACTTTGGAAGGCCAGAGAAACGGGAGGTGATTAGAGCACATATGTCTCAGTTTCCAGCTGTGTAGATGAGGTTCCATACATGTGTAGTATTTTGCCTCCCATAAACACGTGGGGCACTGTGACCACAATTTTGTTCCATATTACACTGTCTAATGTATGTCAGCATCTGATTTAAGGTAAACAATGTCTGTGGAACACATAGTAAAACTGGTATATGTTTTGAGATAAGACATTCATAACACTGTAATATGTTAATTACTTCATTGTTCAAACAAACATAACATGTTTCCATGTCTCGTATAACATTTTGCAGTTTTTGTGATACTGGCCAATATCCAGTGTAGGTGCTAGTCACAGAAATATCTATCTTGTCTGCAAACCAAAACCCAATGTTGTTTGGTGAAGGAAATGTTCAGGAAATGTTCACGACACAAGACAGTAGTGGTACTCGTATTCTTCTTTCCTAGAAACTCATAGCACCAGAGTATTCAAACCAGACGTTGTGAGAGCTTTCCATATACCGTATTTTCCGGACTATAAGTCGCACTTTTTTACATGTTTTGGCCGGGGGTGCGACCTATACTCCGGTGCGACTTATAAATGAAAAATATACTGGTAGGATCTCAATTAATTTACTGTAACAAAACAATTTTACGTGACAGAGTCGATCTATGTTTTAAAATGGCCACCAGAAAAGGAAATGCAATGCATCATGGACACTGTAGTATGGCGGCCGTCCTATAAGTCACGCTGGTCGCGATAACCAATCAGAGAACAGAACGTTGGACGCGTATTCCTCACCTCACCCACAGCGTGTGAAGCTGACGAATACGGTGCTTGCTGTTATTCCGGCATGGCGAACAAAACAGCTTCAACCCTTGGATATCAGTGTGAGCAGAGTGTTTAAGTTGACGCTGAGAGCTGCGTGGGAGCACCGGGTGAGCGACGGCGGAGGATTAGTGTGTGCACTTGGAAGGAGCTGGCGTCGAAGATTGTGAATAGCGTTTGAAGCAGACGAACATGGTGTTTATTCCGGGATGGCTAACAAAACAGCTTCAACCCTTGGATATCAGTGTGAGCAGAGTTGACGCTGAGAGCTGCATGGGAGCACTGAGCGACGGCGGAGGATTAGCGTCTGCACTTGGAAGGAGCTGGATCGACAACGCTGGGTGGTCATGAGCTGCGCAGGTAGGTGCTGCATGGTTCGGCTCGCAATGTGGTCCGCAAAATACAAACATATCTGTAGGTAAAATGCAGCTCACGAGAGGGCACTCGAGGTTTGTGTGACTGTTCCTGCGACTTCTGACTACCATAGAAAAATAAAAATTTCAACGTTACTGATAACTTAACAAGACAACGGAGAAGGCCCGAAAAAATGCCACCAAAAAGAAAATCATACTCTGCAGATTGTAAGTTACGACTGGTGAAATATGCATCTGAAAACGGTAGCCGTCACAATATTATCATCTGAACTTTTCATGTTAAGTTAACATACCTGTATGTCCATGGGACTTATAGTCCAGTGCAACTTATTTATGGTTTATTTTTCTTTATAATGATAAAGTGGCTGGTGCGACTTATACTCCGGTGCGACTTATTTATGGTTTATTTTTCTTTATAATGGATAAAGTGGCTGGTGTGACTTATACTCCGGTGCGACTTATAGTCCGGAAAATACGGTACATATTTTTGATAGTGTTTTTGGAATTTAAATTGTGTTGCTGTGATGAACAGTGATGATTTTAAGGATGGTTGAATTTTTTGTTAACGTTACCCGCTGCTACGAGATTTAAATAAATTATAATGGCTTGGTTTTCTGGCAGTACAGTTGTCTTCGAGATAAAAAAAGAGACTATTTTTGGAATGCACATTACAATTTTATATTGTTTTATGTAAAAACACTTACTCATTCCCTGTGTCATCTCAGTAATGCTGTCTGTAAGTGAAGTAGGCCATCTGCAGGACCACCAGGTTCAAACAGACTGTTTGGAATCCCGGGTGTTCTATCATGCCCTCCTCATTCCCCCTTTGGACCACCTTATCCTGTTCCCCACAGCATACACTCTCCAGGACAGTGGGTGTGGCCTCACAGTGACCAAAGGAACACCGAGAAACACACCATTGCGATATCCATTAGTTTGTGACACCATTAGTGAGTCATATAAGGTAAAGTGGGAGTTTGTTGGAGCTGCTTTCACGTCATGACATTCATTCCCAAAGGGTACATTCTGGTGTATAATTTAACTTTTAACTATTTTTTTTTTTTGTGCAGTAATATATTTTGCTTCCATGTTTGAATGGGATTTGATCAGTCAGACAAGTCTAATCTTCCAAGATGAAAGAATATTATTTCATTTCACTGATATCTGCCTGAATCAGCCTGCAAAAAATAAATAAATAAATAAATAAAATAAAATAAATAAAAATCTATTTTTAATACATATGAATAAAATGTGTGACTTTTTACCCTTTAAAAATTACTAATTTATTTTAAAAGACTAAAATAGATTAATTTACTTATATGGTTTGTACCATGCAGCACACCTACAAAGGAATGAATCACACAATTAAATTATAATGTAATGATATTTATGAATATTTAGTTTCTTAAATGAGAATTAAAAAAAATCTCACATTTTGTTTTGCTGAAGAAAGTTTGGATATATATATATATAAATCAAAGACTACATAGTTTGCAAAAGCAACTACTTTTTAAACACACCCCATCTCCTCAGTTCTGCCAAGTCTCCTTCTTTATTTTCCCCAAAAGTTAATTTACAACCTAAGTACAATCATTTGCACAATTTATGCATATATTTCTATCTTCACCATTCCGTGTTCTGAAGTCTGCCATTGTCATCGCTGTGCTGTTCCTCCAAGGTTTGTATCCCTCATTGTGTCTAAACAAGGCTCAAAAAAATGATACGGCTGTATCCCCCACAGCTTCTTCAGAATCACGTTCAGACTGGACTTCACGAAAAAGCTCCACACTGGAAAAAGAATTGTTCAACAACCTCCATCATGTTCCGATTTCATTTGGGCTTGAATCATATGGTAGCATTCTCCCGATGATGTCACAACAATATGGCCGCCACTGGGCTGCAATTAGAGCGCCGGCTTCAGACACTTTGTTTACTTTCATCTGTGCATTTATCATTGACTTTTAGGACTACCAGAGTGGTGCCAAATGGCACTCCTTCCTTTCATGACAAGGTGGTGCCATATGGCACTGCGGGGTAATTTACACTCATTAGGCCACCTTTTCTTATGTACCTGTTCTTATGTTTCATATGTAAATGCAGCCATTAGATTGGAATGTGCCAGTACCAGTGTCCGGCAGTTTGAGCTTTCTGCTCAAGCTTGCATGATGACTTTCTCAAAGCCAGAAGTGTTATGCATGCATACAAATAATAATAATAATAATTTAAAAAAAAGACCAAAAAAAATTGAACAAATTAAAGACTTAAAAAACAAAACTAAGCTTCATGAATTAAATGTAAAGGCAGTTTTCTTTTAAAAGTTTGCTGTTACGATTTCTTTTATCATTCCATATTTGTATGACACAATATCTGATGGAAAACAGACCATGTTTAGTTTACTGTGAGAATGTTCAGTTATTTAAAAAGTGGTGCAGAAGCTTCTGTTGATTAGGGAGAAGGACAGAAATACCAAAGTGCTTTACAGTAAAAAAAGACTGTACCCCAGGGGACCCCAGGGGAACACAAAGGTTAATTTTAATTTTTAAGATATAGAACAGTAGTAGTAAGAGGACGACACAGTTTATGTTTGCATTCTTGGTTAAATTTATTGCTTACAGATTGTCTGAACATACTTGGCACTGCCACAACATCTCCTTTCTGCATTTGCCACATGTGAACTTGTTACAATAAACACAACGCTTAGTGACATGGTTTTTCTTGCAGCAACACTTCACCTGACACAATGCCTTTTCCCTGTATCAGTGTGGGTGGTTGTTGCTGAAGGTTTTCCTGATTCACCTCCTTGGCTGCCATATGAGACTGTGCAAGCTCGCTTGCAAGCTCCTCTAAGAAGTCCATCCATCTCTCCTTGACCCCAGTGCATGCCTGATAAAGCACATGTGCATTCAGTGCTTCAATGTCAATCAAGTTGTAAAAACAGCGACTGGCCAATGCCATGTTCCTGAACATACAGTGTACTTTCGCACCATGTGGTCCATGACATCCACAGCACATTTCATGCTGTTGTAGTCAATGACTATATTAGGCTTTTATTTTTTATCCCCAGTCTCCACCACACTGTGCATGCTACTGAGGATGCAGACAGTCTTTCTCCGTTTGGACGCATAAACAGTCAGTTGTGGCACCAGAGGTTGAAAACACCTGTGTGCTGAATTCCTCGTGGTCCAAAGTCTTTTTGGCAGAGTCTGAAAGCTCACAGCGAATCTTATTTACTGTGCCATGGAGGGTGGTCTTCTGGCTGAGCAGTCATTGTGCTACTGACAATGAAGTTAAAAAATAGTCTGGGAAAACGGTTCTTCCTTTGTCCACAAATGGTTCCATAAGCTTCATCACCACATTTTCCAATAGTCTCTCCCCCGTGGGATGACTGGGGTCTTTGCCAAGATATGGGATGATGTTTCATACATATTTCAATTTTAGGTCACATGCCATCCAGAACCTTATGCCAAACTTGTCAGGTTTTGTTGCAATGTACTGCAGGAAACAGCAGCGAGTCTTAGGTGGAAAAAGTTGCTCATCTATGGTGATGTGCCTGCCTGGGTTGTAAGAAGTGATGCAGTTGGCAATGAAAGACCCCCAAACATCAGAGACTGCAGCAAACTGGTCATTCGCAACACGTTCACTGCTTGTGTCCCTGTCATCGAAGCGTAGGTGTCGCATGATATCTTGAAAGTGGTTTTGAGCCATAATCTTGTTGATCACGGGCACTCCCACTTTTGCTGACCATGCATCATGCATCATTGGAAGGTGGATAATCCCTCACAGAAGGAGGATGGCAATAAACGCCATTAGTTTAGGGAGGGCCATGAACCAGTTTCCATGCTGTGTCTGGCGTGCATGCTGGACAGTCAACTCCTAAATGGTCCGAAGCATTTCCAGAGTTATGAACCAGAGGAAACTCTGTAAGCGACTCAACACTTTTCTTCTGGCTCTCCACCTGTGGTGTGACATTCAATTGGGCTGTGATGCAGAGGCCTTCCGATCTGTTCTTCACGCCACACTGTGCCGTCTTTTGCCATCTCTGTCAGCCACTCGTGTGTCTCCATGTGACCTCTCTTTTCTAGAGGTGGCGAAGTGTCCTCAACTATAGGGTGATCATATTTTTGAGATATGATTTGTGAAATGTTGAAATAATGTGAAATCAACACAAAGATATTATTTGAATTATAATTCCAAAACATCTCAACTATGCCTCCTTTGTATAAGCGAAGTGCACAATGCATCTGTGCATGTGTGGGTCAAACGGGGGTCGCACACAACAAGGGAGTTAACCATAACAATTATGGTGGGGTTGGTAGGTAGGGGTGAGTATGGCATGTGAGGTTGGCCCTGAATGGCTGTGGGGGTCTGGGGCCTGGGGTGGGGGGGTATGCCTCACCGGCTCTGTCGTGGTCTTGGGGACCTGCTCTGGGACTCGTGGGTCCCGGGGTCTTGCGGTTCATTGGGGGTGGGTGGTGGTGGTGGGGGTGCAGGAGTCTGGCATGGGGGGCGGATGGCTGCTGTGGGTTTGGGGGCCGCAGTTTCCGTGGGGTGGGGTGTTGCCCCGTTCTCACTTAGGCGGTTCCCGACCTTGGGCTTGGTTCTGGGGTGGGATCCGGGGTGGGGTGGTTTGGGGGCTGGGGGTATCTGGGGAGGCCTGCAGGCTGCTTGGGGGGGTCTCGGGTTTCGGGGGGACCTCATGTGTCTTCCTGGCCTGGGGGGGGGGTCTCGCCTTTTTCCTGGGGGCCGGGCCCCGCCATCGTGTGCCAGTGGTCCCTGCCTGCACTCTGGGTTCAGTTGCAGTGGCTCCTTTGCCCCCCATCCCCCGCCGCTCGCTCCTCCTCTGGGGCCATGGACGGGGGCGGTGCAGTTCTGGGCCCCCCCTCTTGGTGGGCCTTGCCAGTTCCCTGCATGCTTCCCTCATGTGGAGTTACTTCCTGCACCTCCGTTGGGGGGCAGTGTCGGGGGTGCGTTCAGGCGCTGTCGGGCTGCTCCCTTGTTGGTCTGTCGTGCTGCCCCGGTGGCTGCCCTCCTGGCCCCTGTGCACCTTCCGCTTCTCTTTTTTTGCCTGGTTCCTCCTGGGGCCCTGCCGACAGCATCTTCTATTCCTCCGTCGGCACCAATGGTAGTTCCTGTAACAATGCAGCATACGCAAGCGCAGCCAGCGCTTCTTTCCATTTCTGTCCACTGCCATACGTAGTCCTGCTTGTAACAGGCAATCCATGGAGCTTACAAAATGCTTTAAATTGTCAACTTTCCAGCAGTTGAAATGATCCAAATCATAGCACTCCTCGCTGCTTTCCGCCGTCACAGCATTGTTGGGGAAGTGTCGTGACACGGACCCACAACAGGGGGCGTTAATGAAGGACAATGGGAATAGCCAAAAAGTAACAATTTAATGTTGTGAAGGTGCACAACGTAATACAGACAGATACAAATATGCGTTATATCAATCCGACAAAAAGGTGACGTGTGGCAGGCTCGAAGATAGGAGACGTCCGGTGAACCCACACAAGCCTCACCACCAATGAACCTGAAGAACACCGGAGCCGCCAAGCCCTGCGCCCCAGGTGGCCACTGTCTTCAGCAGTCAGACCCGGTACTGCTGGCAGAAAACAGAAACAGTTCTGGATGAGTGTGAGTTCGCACACTCAGTAATCCCACAGTCTATGTTCAGTAAGGAGGGAGAACCTCCACCTCCAATCACACACTCATGCAGCTCCTGTCTAACCACTTATCTGGTTGGGGTGTGAAGCGAAGCCGTCGCTGATCACACCAAACGCCAATCCCACAGATAAGGCAATCACCACAGGAAAACGGCTGCAAAAGAAGTTCAGACTATTACACAAGGTTTTGTTCAGCAGAATAAATTACCTGTATGGTAGAAGATTTCTCGGCGAGGAGGTGGAGTTGCAGTCCGGTCTTTGTAGTGGTGGTGATGGGTGACAGCTGGTGTTGATAGATGACAGCTGTCACCTCCAGCGGCTCAGACGCCCTCTCGTGCTTGGAGCCCGCACTCCAAGCAGGGCGCCATCTGGTGGTGGTGGGCCAGCAGTACCTCCTCTTCAGCGGCCCACACAACAGGACCCCCCCCCTCAACGGGCACCTCCTGGCGCCCGACCAGGTTTATCCGGGTGCCGGGCGTAGAAGTCGGCCAGGAGGGCCGGGTCCAGGATGAAGCTCCTTTTCACCCAGGAGCGTTCCTCGGGACCATACCCCTCCCAGTCCACCAGATACTGGAAGCCCCGACCCTTGCGACGGACGTCCAGAAGCCGATGCACGGTCCACGCCGGCTCCCCGTCGATGATCTGGGCAGGAGGTGGTGCAGGTCCAGGGGTGCAGAGCGGTGAGGTGTGGTATGGTTTGATCCGTGACACGTGAAAAACAGGATGGATCCGCAGTGAAGCTGGCAGCCGTAGCTTCACTGCGGCCAGGCTGAGGACCTTGGTGATGGGAAAGGGTCCGATATATCTGTCTTTCAGTTTCTGTGATTCCACTTGAAGTGGGATGTCCTTTGTCGACAACCATACCTCTTGCCCAGGCTAGTATGCAGGGGCCGGGGAACGCCGGCGGTCTGCATGGGCCTTGGCCCTCGTCCGGGCCTTCAACAGGGCAGAACGGGCGGTCCGCCACACCCGGCGGCACCTCCTGAGGTGGGCCTGGACCGAGGGCACACCGACCTCACCCTCCACAAGCGGGAACAATGGGGGCTGGTACCCCAAACACACCTCGAACGGGGAGAGGCTGGTGGCAGACGACACTGGGCTGTTGTGGGTGTACTCAATCCAGGCCAGATGGGTGCTCCAGGCCGTCGGTGTGCCGCGGAGGTAACGCAACGGAGGGCCCTGCTCCAACTCCTGGTTGGCCCGCTCTGCCCTGTCCGTTCTTCTGGGGGTGATACCCGGACGAGAGACTCACGGTGGCCCCCAGTTCCTTGCAAAAACTCCTCCAGACCTGAGAGGAGAACTGAGGGCCACGGTCTGAGACGATGTCCGCTGGTATCCCATGCAGACGCACGACGTGGTGGACCAGGAGGTCTGATGTCTCCTGGGCCGTAGGGAGCTTCGGGAGGGCCACGAAGTGGGCCACCTTGGAGAACCGGTCCACTATCGTTAAGATGGTGGTGTGGCCCTGGGACGGCGGGAGGCCCGTGACAAAGTCCAGGCCGATGTGGGACCAGGGGCGATGAGGTACCGGTAGGGGTCGGAGGAGTCCTGAGGTCCTCTTGTGGTCGCCTGCCCCTGGCGCAGGTGGTGCAGGCCTGGACGTAGTCCCGGACGTCGGCTTCCATAGACGCCCACCAGAAGTGCTGCTGGACTACTGCCATGGTCCTGCGCACTCCGGGATGACAGGAGAGTTTGGACCCATGGCAGAAGTCCAAAACCACAGCTCTGGCCTCTGGTGGGACGTACATCTTGTTCTTCGGGCCGGTCCCTGGGTCCGGGTTCCATCCGTGTCAGGGCCTAACGGATGGTCTTCTCCACGTCCCAGGTGAGGGTGGCCACGAACAGTGGACTCGGGGATGATGGTCTCTGGGGGGTCTGACAGCTCGGCCTTGGCCTCCTCTTCATGCACCCGGGACAGTGCATCCGACCGTTGGTTCTTGGTCCCTGGGCGGTACGTAATCTGGAAGTCAAAGCACCCAAAGAACAGTGACCAGCGGACTTGCCTGGGGTTCAACCGCTTGGCGGTCCGGATGTACTCCAGGTTCCGATGGTCCATGAAAACCATGAAGGGCACCGTTGCTCCCTCCAACAGGTGTCTCCACTCCTCAAGAGCCTCCTTCACCGCCAAGAGTTCCCGATTGCCGACGTCATAATTCCTCTCAGCCGGGGTCAACCTGCAGGAAAAATAGGCACAAGGGTGGAGGACCTTATCGGACTCCCCGCTCTGGGACAGCACGGCTCCTATCCCTGAGTCAGAGGCATCCACTTCCACTGTGAACTGGCGAGTAGGATCGGGCTGCACCAGAACTGGTGCAGTCGAGAACCGGCGTTTCAACTCCCTAAACGCGGCTTCGCACCGATCCGACCAGGTGAAGGGTACTTTACTGGAGGTCAGGGCTGTCAGGGGGCTAACTACCTGACTGTAGCCCTTAATGAACCTCCTGTAGAAATTTGCAAAGCCGAGGAACTGTTGCAGTTTCCTATGGCTTGTTGGGTAGGGCCAATCTCTCACCGCCGCAACCTTGGCCGGATCAGGGGCGACGGAGTTGGAGGAGATTATGAACCCCAGGAAGGACAAAGAAGTGCGGTGGAACTCGCACTTCTCACCCTTCACAAACAGCCGGTTCTCCAACAACCGCTGTAGGACCTGACGTACATGCTTGACATGAGTCTCAGGGTCCGGAGAAAAGATGAGGATGTCGTCTAGATACACGAAGACAAACCGGTGCAGGAAGTCCCGCACGACGTCATTAACCAAAGCTTGGAACGTCGCAGGGGCGTTTGTGAGGCCGAACGGCATGACCAGGTACTCAAAGTGACCTAAGGGGGTGTTAAATGCCGTCTTCCACTCGTCTCCCTTCCGGATCCGAACCAGGTGGTACGCATTCCTAAGATCGAGTTTGGTGAATATTTGGGCTCCATGCAGGGGCGTGAACACTAAATCCAACAGAGGTAACGGGTATCGGTTGCGAACCGTGATCTCGTTCAGCCCTCTGTAATCGATGCATGGACGGAGTCCGCCGTCCTTTTACCCACAAAAAAGAAACCAGCACCCATCGGGGAGGTGGAGTTCCGGATCAACCCGGCAGCTAACGAGTCCCGGATGTAGGTCTCCATTGATTCGCGTTCCGGACGTGAGAGGTTGTACAGCCTGCTGAACGGGTACTCAGCGCCCGGAATCAAATCGATGGCACAATCGTACGGTCGGTGCGGGGGAAGGGCGAGTGCCAGATCTTTGCTGAAGATGTCAGCAAGATCGTGGTACTCACATGGCACCGCCGTCAGATTGGGCGGGACTTGACCTCCTCCTTAGCTATCTCACCGGGTGGAACCGAGGATCCTAAACACTCCCGGTGGCAGGTTTCGCTCCACTGCGTCACAACCCCAGATGGCCAATCAATCCGGGGATTGTGTTTCAACACCCATGGAAAACCCAAAATCAGTCGGGAGGTAGTAGGTGTTACAAAAAACACTATCTCCTCCCTGTGATTCCCAGACACCACCAAAGTCACTGGCTGTGTCTGGTGTGTGATTAATGGAAGAAGAGTGCCATCTAGTGCTCGTACCTTCACAGGGGAAGGCAGAGCCACCAGAGGGAGCCCTACTTCCTTTGCCCATCTGCTGTCCAGCAGATTCCCTTCTGACCCCGTGTCTATAAGTGCTGGGGTGTGAAGGGTTAAATCCTCACAAAGGATTGCGACTGGGATTCATGCTGATTTTCGAGGTTCCCCCGCGTGCGTGTTATGGCCCATCCTTAGCCCAGTTTCTAAGGACGGGCGTTGTAGTTTGACCGTTTGCGACAGTTCCTCTGTATGTGACTTTTAGACCCACAGAAAAAACACTCCCCGCGGGCCTGCCTCCCTTGTCTGTCCTTTGATTTCATTTTGGCCCTGCTCGTGTCCATAGCTTTGTCAGCAGGGGGAGCTGTAGCCACACGGGGCCCTCTGGCTGTGGAGCGTGGGGACGACGGCACCCTTTCGGACCCAGAAGGAAGAGGGACGGCCCGTGCCCGGTCACGCCCCCCGCCCTGCTCCCGACGGTGTTCCTCTAACCGGTTGTCTAAGCGTATGACCAGGTCGACAAGCCCGTCAAAATCCCGCGGTTCCTCCTTAGCCAGCAGGTGCTCCTTCAGGACCGGAGACAGCCCGTTTATGAAGGTGGCGCGGAGTGCAACGGTATTCCAGCCGGACCTCGCAGCCGCGATGCGGAAGTCGACTGCATACTCGGCTGCACTCCAGCGCCCCTGTCGCATTGACAGTAGCACGCTCGAAGCGGTCTCGCCTCTGTTGGGATGATCAAAAACCTGTTTGAACTCCCTTACAAACCCAGCGTATGACATTAGGAGCTGTGAGTTCTGCTCCCAGAGCGCCGTAGCCCAGGCGCGTGCCTCTCCTCGAAGCAAATTGATAACATAAGCCACCCGGCTAGCGTCTGACGCGTACATGACAGGACGCTGTGCAAAGACGAGCGAGCACTGCATTAGGAAGTCCACGCACGTCTGAACACAACCTCCGTACGGCTCCGGAGGGCTTATGTATGCTTCAGGGGATGGGGGGGGGGGGGGGGTCGTTGAACGACCAGTGGAACGTTTTGTGTCTGACAAAGGACCAGCAGGAGGAGGTGCTGCAGCAGCGCCTTGATCGCGCGCCTCCACCCTGGCGGTGAGAGCCTCCATCCTCCGATTGAGGATAACGTTCTGCTCGGTGACCAGATCCAACCGAGCAGTGAAAGCGGTCAGTATTTGCTGCAGCTCCCCTAACACGCCTCCTGCTGGCGCCTGTGCACCTTGCTCTTCCATTGGCCGTTCAGGCTCGAGTTGAGGCCCCTCGGGATCCATGACGCTGGCCGAGAAATCCTGTTGGGGAAGTGTCGTGACATGGACCCACAACAGGGGGCGTTAATGAAGGGACAATGGAATAGCCAAAAAGTAACAATTTAATGTTGTGAAGGTGCACAACATAATACAGACAGATACAAATATGCGTTATATCAATCCGACAAAAAGGTGACGTGTGGCAGGCTCGAAGATAGGAGACGTCCGGTGAGAGAAAAGCCGGAACCCACACAAGCCTCACCACCAACGGACCTGAAGAACACCGGAGCCGCCAAGCCCTGCGCCCCAGGTGGCCACTGTCTTCAGCAGTCAGACCCGGTACTGCTGGCAGAAAACAGAAACAGTTCTGGATGAGTGTGAGTTCGCACACTCAGTAATCCCACAGTCTGTGTTCAGTAAGGAGGGAGAACCTCCACCTCCAATCACACACTCATGCAGCTCCTGTCTAACCACTTATCTGGTTGGGGTGTGAAGCGAAGCCGTCGCTGATCACACCAAACGCCAATCCCACAGATAAGGCAATCACCACAGGAAAACGGCTGCAAAAGAAGTTCAGCACACAAGGTTTTGTTCAGCAGAATAAATTACCTGTATGGTAGAAGATTTCTCAGCGAGGAGGTGGAGTTGCAGTCCGGTCTTTGTAGTGGTGGTGATGGGTGACAGCTGGTGTTGATAGATGACAGCTGTCACCTCCAGCGGCTCCGACGCCCTCTTGTGCTTGGAGCCCGCACTCCAAGCAGGGCGCCATCTGGTGGTGGTGGGCCAGCAGTACCTCCTCTTCAGCGGCCCACACAACAAGCATGTGGATTGGTAGCCGAAAAATTTAGCGTACCCATAATGCACCGCGTGGCCTGAGATGTGCACTTAGCTTATTGATTTAGGATTGTTTTCACACTGCAAAAAGTGACATATTGATTAGTCTTGGGGAGAAGATGTTACCTTTTGCAGGGCATCTCTTCCTAAATCACAACTGCCATAATCAGCAAACGAAAATAGGAAATTTAGGAAATCTTACAATAAGAAATTTCAGAGTTGGAACCCAGCACAAGGGTTATTTCTTCTCCATCAGAGTCACAGGGGTTGACGTTGTTGAGGATCATGTCCAAAGCCTGCCGAGTGCTGTAAACCTTCGGCATCTTTGCTTCTCAGTCAACAGAGTCAGTGAAATATGTGTCGTGAGCTGGTTATTTATCCACCTGCCCTGGATTGTCATCGTTCACACACACACCCATCCTCCACAATTAAGTTTCAGTTGAAGGAAATTATGTTGTGTGGGCCGCTGAAGAGGAGGTACTGCTGGCCCACCACCATCAGATGGTGCCCTGCTTGAAGTGCGGGCTTCAAGCACGAGAGGGTGTCATAGCAGCCGGGAGTGACAGCTGTCACTCGTCATCAGCACCAGCTGTCACTCATCCACATCACATCACCACCACCATAAAGGCCAGACTGCAACTCCACTTCCCCGCCGAGAAATCAGCTACCTTGGAGGTAATTTTTTCTGCTGAAGTAAAACATTGAGTAATAGTCTGAACTTCTTTGCAGCCATTTTCCTGTGGTGTTGCCTTATCTGTGGGATTGGCGTTTGGTGTGATCAGCGACGGCTTCGCTTCACACCCCAACCAGATAAGTGGTTAGACAGGAGCTGCACGAGTGTGTGATTGGAGGTGGAGGTGCTCCCTCCCAAAAGAACACAGACGGTGGGATTACTGAGTGTGCGTACTCACACTCATCAAAACTGTTTCTGTTCTCTGCCAGCAGTACCAGGTCTGACAGCTGGAGACGGTGGCCACCTGGGGCTCCAGGACTTGGCGGCTCCGGTGTTCTTCAGATCCGTTGGCGGTGAAGGCCGTGTGTCCTCAGTTCAGGACGGATGTCTCCTATCCTCAAGCCTGCCCACACGTCACTCAACATTTAATTGTCTGTGGTACCAAAACTGTATTTGTCTGTATTCTGTTGTGCACTTCACAACATTAAATTGTTACTGTTTGGCTTATCCATTGTCCATTCATTTAACGCCCCCTGTTGTGGGTCCATGTTCCTACACCTTCACAACAAATTAAATTTATCCCATGTATCCCATGTCACATTTTTAGGCATTGTAGTGGATGAGAATTTGAACCAGAAACAACACATTGGTTTTATCCACAAAACAACAGTAAGATCATTTGGAATCATCAGCAAACTCAGACATTTTGTAGATAAGGCTTGTCCATTGACCCTGTATTAGTCTTTGATTCTCACAGTATACAATATAAATATTCATCAGATGTGTGTGTTTATTTACAAAAACATGTTCTCACCTTTATGTTTACCATCAGCATTTACAAATTTGTTCATATTGAATTCACAGATTCATTCATGTAACACCAACCAGAATAGTCATCTTCACTTTCCTTTCTATAAAAGTAAAAACATGGTCTGTTTTCCATCAGATATTGTGTCGTACAAATATGGAATGATAAAAGAAATGTAACAGAGAGCTCATCATCATTGCAAACTTTTAAAAGAAAACTGCCTTTACATTGTATTCATGAAGCTTAATTTTGTTTTTTAAGTCTTAAATTTGTTAATTTTTTGGTCTTTTTTTTATTTGTATGCATGCATAACACTTCTGACTTTGAGAAAGTCATCATGCAAGCTTGAGCAGAAAGCTCAAACTGCTGGTCACTGGTACTGGCACATTCCGATCTAATGGCTGCACTTACATATGAAACATAAGAACAGGTTCATAAGAAAAGGTGGCCTAATGAGTTGTAAATTACCCCAGCAATTCCATTTGGCACCCTCCGGTCAGAATAAGAGGTGGGAGAAAAGGCTGGGTTTGCCAGTGTTAAAAATATCAACATTCCATTTTTTTTAAATGATTATTTGTGCACATTTTTCAGTGCCACCATCTCTTTAATTTTGCCATGCTGGTGGCCAAATGGTTAGTGTGCTTGGTTTCAGTGTGGACATTGGTCACTTCAAACCCCACCCCTGTCCCATTTCTCCATGTAATGTGGAGTTGCGTCAGAAAGAGCATCTGGCGTAAAACGTCTGCTGATTCAACATGCAGATCGACCTCGGCTCTGCTGCGGTGACCCCAAGTACAAACAAGGGAGCAACCGAAAGAACTTACTTTTTGTCTGTATTCATGCCCTGAAAACTGGCAGCAAAAGTGATGATTTTCTGTAAATTCATTAATGTATGTTGACAAGAACATTCAGCGTAGTTTTATTCATTTCGTTGTTTAATAACTTTGGACATTTTGAAAAAAAAATGTTGCATTTCAATATTGTGGTGTCAATAATTCTGAGCAGGTTTGTACTTCTGAAAAACAAGATCAAGTGTAGACTACAGAGGATTAAAGAGAAGGAAATTCTCTCGATTTTATCTTAGAAAAAAATAGGATTTTGCATTAAATAAAAAAAGACACCAGTTGAAGCAAACTCAAAAACGGAAAGACTGATCCTCAGACTATATGACTTATTAATAAGAATAATTATAAAGTTGTCCGCTGTTATGGCTTCTCAGAGCAGATTGGCAAAAGGATCTCAAAGTGCAATGAAATATTTATATTGACATTTCTTGACACAGCTCTGCAGTCTCACACACACACACACACACACACACACACACACACACACACACACACACACACACACACACACACACACACACACACACACACACACACACACACACACACACACACACACACACACTGCCTAACAGTGTGCCACATAATGAGAAGGAAGAAAAAAGGCAGCTGCATCCAAAGGAAATAATGAGACAGCTAGGGATTGTTGAGTGAAGTTAGTGGACCGCTGTGGTGTGTATCTCACCATCATTTCATCATATTCAATGAGGAATCGGGTGGATTTCGCACCCTGCTGCAGCAGCCTGGATTTCATCTTGTGATACAGTATGATCCAACGACTGATACTGCATATATTCAGATTAAACTTCACTCGTATTTTTTATGGTCCTGCCATCTAAGAGCTGCACACTGTGAGAAGAAAACTTCAGAACTGACTGGGTTTACATTTGGTGTGAACACACAAGCGTTTGAGGTTACGATTTCTGATTTCAATCTCTTTGAGTACAGTGCAGCTACTTATGTGCCTGTTTCATGTCAACACCTCGGCTGTACACATCTGCCATTTGCTAAAATGAGCTCATAACTTAGTATGAAAATGGACATTGTCTTTTATTGTATTTAGGGTAATCAGGGAACATGTGCAGCAAAATCACGTACCTCAAGCTCATCCTGTGTCAGTACAGCTGGAGGTCTCCATTCCTGTAAGTACTGTAATATGTTGCAAAATATTAAAAGGTATGCCTTAATCAAGCAGCAACTCCTGGTGCTGAGAAAATGAAGCCAATACAGAAGTGGCTAAATTCACGATACCTTGAATGGCCACTTGAGGCTGGCTCAAAAAGTGAGTCAGTGCCCATAGACTCCCATGTTAAAATGTCCAACTTTACAGGAGAAATAAACATGTTTATAGCTTGACAAAAAAAAAAAAAAAGAAAAAAAAAAGGCAGTGGTGATGGCCAAGTGCTTAAGTACACTTATTTACAGTGTGGAAGGTTCCTGGTTCAAGACCAGTCTTATCTGGTCTCTGTGTAATGTGGAGTTGCATTAGGAAGGACATAAAACTTGTGCCAAATCATCAAGCAGAACTGCTGTGGTGACCTGAGTGAAATGAGGGAAACGCCGAAGGGCTTTGGTGCAAAAACCCCAAGAAACAAAAAAAAAAAAAAAAAAAAAAAAATAGTTGCTATAGCTACACAGTTTTCTCATTTGCAACAATGGGGCAAATGTTTCAATAAGTCATCAGTTTAAACCATTTTAGCCATATATCAATTTACTAGCACTTGCCCATGGGGGTCCTCGGGCTCTAGATTGGATAGTGTTTATAAAATAGGTAACTGACATTTTTTCAAGGGTGGTAATAAATTATTCAAAGTTTCTATAATGAGTTGGAATGGCATGTTAGTTCAGAATGTTTTTAGAACCTTAGACCTCAACAGTTTTGCTGCACTATATATGAGATGTAAGATGTTGCTCCTCAGTGTTTCTCAATTGCCCTCAAAAGTATCAGAACACTTGGTATTTCACACATTTTAATTTGTTTATTCCATTTCAAATACTTTTTTTTCTAAAATGATCTTTCTTAACTCAGACTGAGTGACTTGGAAATATTCATGTTTCCATCCCCTGACTTGTCTAAAGAAAACTGGCAATAAAACTGATTATTATTTACAGGTTTTATTTTAGAGATTTGATATTTGAGTTTGAGGAAGATAATTTTAGAAATTTTTATTCTTTTTTTTTTTTTTTGTATTTCTTGTATTTAAAATTGCATAAACAAATTGAAATGTGTGACGTTCCAAGTGTTCCAAAGGTTTTGGAGGGCACAGCATCCTAACCTTATGATGAATGTAAAATGAGTGTGGTATTATTACTGTTTTGTTTAAGAATGTTTAATTTTCACTGTTGCTGCACTTTGTGTCAAACCATAGTCATATCGTATATCATATTAATATGAAAATTCAGTAAGGTATAGCTTCTATTATACATTCCAAATCGAAGGTGGAACTCTACTAGTGTTTACTAAGGTACACCGAAATATCTTTAAAAAAGAGAGTCAAGCCACTTAAGGCTGGGCTTGATACATACTCTTGCACTATTTTTATCTCTTTTTTTTGCACTAATTTTATTCTATTTTATTGCACTGCAACTAGATGGCCCTAATCTCGTACCAATGTATAATGACAATAAAAGTCATTCTGATTCTGATTCTGATTTAATGGGTGGACTACTTATTAGTGACATCAGTGATCACTTGAAGGTTTTTGGTGTTTACAATTCCTCAGTTTATGAAGTTGACCATATTGACATCCCAAACTTTAAAAGGAAAATAACTGAGGAACCTATGATTAACCTTAGAACAGATCCATTCCACCAAATTTGGCATGACATCTACACTGAAGACATTGACCAGTCATATGAATAATTTATCTGTATTATGTCCAATCTATATGACAAACATTGTCCATTGATACTAAATGTTGGACACAGGCGAAATACTGACAGACCTTGGATCACAAAGGGACTGCTAAATGCATGTAAAAACAAAAGATTTTTCTACAAGCAAATTTTAAAATGCAGAACAATTGGGGCTGAGTGCAAATACAAGACATATAAAAACACTTTAACTAATATATTATAGCGATTAAAACAAAACAAACATCAAGGGTACTTGGAAGCTCTTAAATGAAATAATCAAAATAAAAAGTCACCAAAGATTACCCAACATATTTTTATTCAAATTCGGATACAGTTATTAAGGAAAAAAAAAAAAAGCTCTAATAGATCATTTTAATGATTATTTTGCCAATGTTGGGAAAAATTTAGCAAATTCAATTTTATCTTCTAATAAGAGCACTTGGGATATCAGGACAACAAGGAATAACCTTTCAGATTCAATATTTTTGAGAGAAACCGATGAATATGAAATAATTGACACAATACACAAACTAAAAGGGGGAGGGATCAACTGATCATGATAATTTTGATATATATAATTGATTGTGTCGCTAAACCTTTGACTTACATCTGTAACTTGTTATTGATGACTGGGAGATTTCCCTCCAAAATGAAAATAGCTAAAGCGATACCGCTGTTCAAATCTGGTGATAAACACATTTTTTCAAACCACAGGCCAGTCTCACTGCTACCTCAATTTTGAAAAATTCAGGAAAAAGTATTCTTTAAGAGGTTAAATGATTTTATATCCAAACATCACATACTAAATGAGCAGCAATATGGATTTAGGAAAAGTCATATGACTTCACTGGCGGTAATTGATTTTGTGGAGCATATCAAAAATGCAACTGAAAACAAACAGTATACCATAGGTTTTTTTTTTTTTCGTATGGCATCAGGAGATTGGCTCATGAATGGATAACTAGTTATCTGTCCAACAGGTATCAATATGTTCACTTGGGTGGGATAAATTCCAAATTTTTGAGGTGCACTTGTGCCCTAAGGCTCAGTCCTTGGTCATTTGCTGTTTCTTTTATATATCAATGACATTATGTTTGGTTTCAAAGATTGTGAGTTGTATTTTATTTGCTGATGACACACCTGAGTTTTGTAGTGGGGATCAGTTGGGACAGGTTCTGGACACGATGGAGAGGGAACTACAGAAGTTTAAGGAATGGTTTGATTATAACAAATTGTTGCTTCACTTTAGTAAAACAAACTGTATCATATTTGGTAATACGCCCAGGAACTTTACAAGTATGCGGTATTGAAATTGAACTCGTTAATGAAAATACATTTCTGGGGGGTCTTTATTGCCGATACTGTACGTTGGAAAACACATATAAATTATGTTAAATCTAAAATGTCAAAGATCATTGCAATGTTGTATAAAGCACACAACGTCCTCCCCCAATGCTCATTAGTTACCTTATATCATTCATTACTTGTTCCATACATGACCTACTGTATTGACGTTTGGGGAACAACATCAGATAAGTCTTGATGAAATTAAATTTACTGTACAAAGAAATGCAAAAACAGAAACAAAGTCCATATATCAAAATCAAATGTACAAAATTAGACATAAAATTTTATCAGGAGCAAACTGAACAAGAAAAACAGAGCAGGGTAATAAATTAAAAATAAAATAAAAAAACAAAATTCAGTCCATGAAATGAACTCAAGCAAGTAGGTAGCCACATAGGAGAACAAACGAGTAAAATCTTCCAGTAAAACATGACGAGCCAGAAAGTAGCAGAGGAAATGGTAAATGAACTGCGTTTATATAGCGCTTTTTCATCTACATCAGGCGCTCAAAGTGTTTTAAAATTATGCCTCACATTCACCCATACATACTCACACACCGATGTCAGGGTGCTGCCATGAAAGGTGCACACTACACAGCGGGAGCAACTGGGGATTAAGGACCTTGCCCAGGGGTCCTTAGTGATTTTCTAGTCAGGCTGGTGTTTGAACAGAGGATCCTTTGGTCTCAATCCCAACGCTTAACCACTAGACCATCACCTCCCCTAATTTAAAGGTGAGGAAAAGAAAGTGTTCATAATTGTTATACCCCATCACACTAGAGTGAGCCAGAATGCTGTCCGAATGAAAATTCGACTGACATTCCGGCACAGTCAAGGCGCATTCTTAAATCTCCGACAGCATTCTGTATGCATTCCAAACAATCAGGCACATTTGTGCGGCCAGCCCAAATGTAGAGGACATGTCGAGGTGGACTCTAACTGCATTTTGACTGCGTTCTAAATATTTTCACTGCATTCAAATCAGTCTGATTGTGTTCGATGGAAATTTGCCATGGTCAGGCACGTCAACTCTTGCCGGCATGTGCTGAATGCCACACTGAGCTACTGTACAGCATCTCCAGTGCATCCCATTTGGGGTGCACAAAGGAAATATTGTAATGTGCAAAGTCTGTAACACGCATTCATTTTGTAAACTACACATGAACATTGTGCAATCAACCTGAAAACACTGTCACTGCGAGTCAATATTTCTCTGAGCTGCGGAGCATGATATTACAGATACATTACTGAACCCATGAGAGGGAATGACAATGTATCTGTAATTTTTTGTTATCATGGCTGTGACACCCCTTTCAGACGCACTGAGAGTCAACGTGTCACAGAGCTGCACAGCAGCACAGCACTTGTGAATGCGGTGTGATGTCCATAATGAACATCATATTACAGATACATTGTCAGTCCACCTCATGAGTTAGAAGATGTATCTGTAATATTATGTTATCATGGCTGTAACACCCCGTTCAGACATGCTGCACCGCGCTGCTCTGCCACAGTGAATCAGTGATTCTCGCAGCGCGATGCGGTACAGCATTTCTGAATGGGGTGTCACAGATGTAATAAACATACAATGACCTATAAACCTATATGACCTATATAATGACTTAAACCATTAGAAGGGTTGACAATGCAAGCATTTACCAAGGCATTACAATGTACGTAAAGTAAATAATTACCTTTGGAACGCCTTTACACGTGCGTCCTACCGCACGGTATCCATCAACCACGTTGCAGCCTGTCATGTCATCTGTGTGAACCTGGGTGCGAAGTGGGATGATGACATCTGCTATGGTCCGAGGGCAGACGTGTCATCCACTATGAAATAATTATTCTATATGACACCATGTCTAGTGGCACAATGCGCAGCATCCAGATGGACAGTGGGACGCCTGCTGTCCGCCACAGATGGCGGACAGCAGCGATGAAGGTGGATTGTTCTGTATGGAAGTCCCTGACAAATCAAGGTTTTTGGATACGACTCTTTAAATCCTTACTGCTGGTCAGATTAGGCCGGAATTTATACATGTGCCTGCCATACAGGACTGTCCACCCTCATCACTGCTTGCAGCAGCGAGACAGTGGGATGGTCCACTGTGTGTCAGACACCCAATTGCATGGTTCAAAGATTCCGTTATGTGCAGCATTGACTGACTGGCAGGATACATGCATGGACCGCAGTGTGATCAGTTCATAGAGCTATATCTGGAGATGGGAAGAGTGTGAGAGGCAGAGTGAGGAGGTGAGCGACATTGGGAAAGAGAAAGAGAGAGAGAGAGAGAGAGAGAGAGAGAGAGAGAGAGAGAGAGCAAGGGAGGGGCTGGCCACTGCGTAATGCTTTCATATCAACACCTGCCTTGACACTTCTCAGGATTATGTATGTTATCCAATATATGACCTGATACATGTAGTCCAGGTTCTCCTGATTATGGGTGTGCTGTGATGCATCATGGGCTGGAGGCTTTCACTGCCGCACCGGTAATAACGCATGTGCATGTCAGCGATCTCATGGCCCTAGTAGTCTGATCACACGCATGCACATGCACTACAGTAGTATGATAGCCAGTGGTTCCTGGTTTACATGTCATCAGTTCATAGATTGGATATTATTTGGCATCCAGCAACAAGACATGGCAGGTCTCCCAAAGACAGCAGACCACAGCGCTTGCTCTGCCACGCCCCTCCTCTTAATTGCCTTCCACCCAGACTTCGGGTGGTATTCGAACTGCAGTCATCTGGCTTTCGAGGTGCATTCATTATCTTTTTACTGCAATTTAATTACATTTGGACTGCATTCCAAAGCTGATGCACACAGAATGTGCACAAATCAGTCGAGGTGGTATCCGCCTACATTCTAAGCAGTCGTAAGGCATTCTGCACAGCTGTTGGAATATCTGTCGCTCTCGACTGTGGCTCGAATTGTGGCTTTTTTACCCATTTGACCTGATTCTGCTTGATTCCTGATCAGTCTTGCTAAGTGTGACGGGGCTCTTAGCGTTGGTCAGGTGTGATTCTGTAATTGCTGATGAGTTCATGTGTGCTGGGAGAAGTGAACACAGTGCAGAATCTTAACAATTAGACTTTATATGGTGGGACTCAAGGTCAAATATTTGTTTTTTTTCTTGGGTTCTAATATATAACCATCATTCCTCACAGGATGGAAATGGGATGTTCTGATCTGAGGACAAACTTGAGCTATAGTGAATTCTCTCATGTAATATTCCCAGTAAAAATAAGGATTGTTTTTCTTCCACATGGTTGTGTTCTTTGTTCTTTTCTTTTTCTGCCATAGTAATGGTTGAGTGATTGTGAAGCTCCGAGCTGTGTCTGCTTCAGCGCAAAACACATAAGAAAACCTTAGTTTCCTTTAATGAGCATTACTCCTCATCATTTACATAGTGATCCCCCTTGTTAATCATAATGAATTGCAAATATTCACAAGTTGACACCCCCTAAGACATGAAACATCCTCATTTGTTTTTTGCATTTAATAATGCTCATAAATGTTCTGCAGTACTGAGTGTTTTGCATGCTGGCATTGTTAATATTTTGAATTTCACCATTTTGCAATCTCAGAGGAGAACTTTTCTCCTCTTTCAACCTTCAGCATCCTGAAGTAGAAGGTTGTGGTCTCAATAACTACAAACAGCAACTTCAAAGCAGGAGAAAAAGGACGAGGGCACATCATTAGTATTTCCTCATACTTCCCTTGCTATTAATTACTACAGTAAGCAACCTCGAAGAAATATGAGGTGTTGATTCATGTCAGAATTCTTGGTGGGTTTTCCTTTTTCTCGCTCACTGTAGGTTGGCGAGGATAATGAGCCACCTGCCAAACAGGAGTCCTGAAATATTGCTCTCAGTGTTTCATCTGCTGGTGCATAGGAAATAAAATGCACAAGTCAGTTTAAAAAAACTAAAACCATCAGATTCTTGGCTGAACAGTCAACATTTGCTGCAGTTGGAGACACCCTGTTACTGAGAGATGGTTATTAGGTTGTTTAGGTCACGACATCTCAGTTGACTTTGAAGAGCGGAGTAAAATTCCTGTTTATGTGGTGTGTTATCTGGTTGGGTAATTACATTATTGTCAAACACACTCAACAAAAGGTGAAACATCACCAGGTATCTGATTTGTCATCTATGGCAAAGTATATCTTTTGTTGGAACATATATTTTTTTATTTAACCTTTATTTAACCAGGTTAGTCTCATTGAGATTGAGATCTTTTTGCAAGGGAGACCTGAGCAATTCTAAAGAATCCAATTCACTTAACCTGCATGTCTTTAAATGTGGGAGGAAACCCATGCAAACACGGGGAAAACAATCAAACTCCACACAGGTGGGAATCGATCCCATAACCTTCTTGCTGTGAGGCAACAATGCTAACCACTAAGCCACTAAACCAACCTTAGCTTTAAATAACAGAGTTACTGTTGTTGTTATATAGCAGAACACTCATAACAACAACAGTATAGAAGCGGCAATGCAAAAGTGGCAAAACCTGCAGTTCGTTGAACAACCACTTGAGGCACACTCACAAATTGAGTCAATCCCCCATAGACCCCCATGCTAACATGGCCAAATTTATATTTTTTATATTTATATTTTATATTTATATATTTTGCATAATAATTATGTTACCTATACAAGATAAATGGCATAGGTAACATAATTATTATGCAATTCAAACAATATACTTCATGTATTTTAAATAAATACTGTCATTATTATTGATTTAGAGTAATTATATTTTATTAATACTAAATACATAAAGCTGAGGATTATGCATTTCAAATGAATAGTATTTATTACAGTAATGAATATGCATCATGTAAGGTTTATTTGGTAGGTCTGTATTAAAATTATCTAAGAAAGTAAATGAGAATTTGTCATGTAATGAAATTACATAAATCTTAAAAGTTAGGGTTAAATATTTCTGTGAGTATACTAAACGATCATCTAAGAAGTCTATTCTCTAGTATGTATATGTCGCAGACATGAACCTAGTGAAGCTCTTCAGCACCGCACTGTCATTTAAGTCCTTCAGACTTTTTTTCAGTAAATGCTTCTGGGGAGCATTAGTATGACTAAAAACCTTCAGCGAAGCTCCCCAGACCCGCTCCCCCCAAATAGGGCCCTCTTAAACCCAAGCCATTTTAAGCCTTTTTCTTTATTTGCATCTCACATCACTAGAAAGTCCTCTCCATCTCATTTAGGTCCTTCACACTTTTTTTTCAGTAAATGCTTCTGGGCAGCATTAGCATGGCTAAAACATCATGCAATTTACACACTAAATAGTCACTGACTGACCTCATGTGCTCTCAAGGTGCCTTCCATGTGGCCATTATGTATCTGGCAGTACGCAGCTGAATGGTAGAGTGGTCACACAGAAGCCACTCCTTAGTAAATGGCACATGGCAGACCACCTGGAGTTTCCCAAAAGGCACCTGAAGGACTCTCAGACCATGAGAAAACAAAATGATCTGGTCTGATGAGACAAAGATTGACTCTTTGGCATGAATGTCAGGTGTTATCTTTGGAGGAAACCAGATATTTCTCATCACAGAGTCAATTTCATCCCTACAGTGAAGCATAGTGGTGGCAGCATCATGCTTTAGGGATGTTTTTCAGCAGCAGGAGCTGGGATACTAGTCGAATGAGGGAAAGATGAATGCAGCAGTGTTCAGAGACAACCTGGATGACAACCTGCTCTAGAGTGCTCTTGACCTCAGACTGCAGCGTTAATTCATATTTCAGCAGGGCAATGACAGCCGTACACAGCCACAGCCAAGATAACAAAGGAGTGGCTTCAGGACAACTCTGTGAATGTCCTTGAGTGGCCCAACCAGAGCCCAGACCTGAATGTGATTGAAAATCTCTGGAGAGATCTGAAAATGGCTGTGCACCGACGCTCCCCATCCAACCTGATGGAGCTTGAGAGGTGCTGCAAAGAAGAATGGGCAAAACTGCTCAAAGGTTGGTGGACCAAACTTGTGGCATCATATTCAAGAAGACTTGAGGGTCATCAGCTTGAGGCGTGCCACCTGTGTAGAGGAGAGAGAGAGAGAGAGAGACAGAAGCAGCAGCAGCAGGAACAGGCAGCCCACAACAGTAATTGCTGCCAATAGCGCATTAACAAAGTATTGAGCAAAGGCTGTTGTACATGTGATTTTGTAGTTTTTTTGTTTTTTTTTAAATAAATTTACAAAAATGTAAAAAAAAAAAATGTTTTTCATGCTGCCAGTATGGGGTGTTGTGAGCATAACTTTGAAGTAAAAAAAAAATGAGTTCACTCCATTTTGGAAATAGGGCTGTAACAAGAAAATATGAAAAGTGAATAATAAAATGAATGAAAAAAGTGAGGCACTGTGAATACTTTCTTGATGGACTGTACACAACTCATGAATATGAGGATATCATTGTATAATGCAGAGGGTCTCAATGAGGTTGGACTTAGCTGTCACTAAACTTGACACTAACCGTGACCTTAACCTTACCAAAGCCCACTCCATCTATCCCCATTGGGTCCAACATTAAGGTGTGATACAACCCCTAAACTTCAAACTATTCGATTTATTTATTTATTAACTATTCAGTTCATAAGCACATCATTGTACCACACACATCACTGAACTTTGTACAATTAAAAGAAACTAGCGTGTCTAGATTGGGTAATGTTTATAAAATAGGTAGCTGATATTTTTCAATGGTGGTAATAAATTATGCAAATGTTCTATAATGAGTTGGAGTGTGTGAGTCCAAAACTTTTTTAGAACCTTAGACTTCAACAGTTTTGAGAGGAAGAACTCAACCTTTTTTTTCTCCTGTGGCTTATGCAATTAAAATTTAAATGTTAATTTACAGTCATTGTATTTATAAATTATTTTGGTTCTTATTATCATATACACATTATTATTATTATTATTATTATTATTATTATTATTATTATTATTATTATTATTATTATTATTATTATTATCAGTGAAGTAAAACCCTTTGGCTGCTCCCTCGTTTTCACTCACTCACAAAACTGACTCATTGGATTGGATTTCCATCTAATAAATATATGTAGTCCTAACTAAATAAAATTAAGTTATCTTGCATGGATGTGCTTTTTTTGAGTTGGGGCTACTTATATTTATTAGCTGGAAATCCTGCACATAATTGAATTAAGTTCATCCAATGAACTCAATTCAGTGCATTGTTTTGAGTGCAGGATTGCCACAGCAAATCTGAGGTGGATTTGCATGTTGAATTGGCACAAGTCTTAGGCTGGATGCCCTTCCTGACACAACTCCACATTGCATGAAAATTCAGTAAGGTATATCCAGTGGTGGGCACAGTTCCGATAATCCGATAACCGATAATTATCGAGGATAATGTTTTCATTATCGGATGATCTTTTTAGGTAACTTTAAAAACCATTATCGGACTAATTATCTTGCAATAAATTTTTGTCTAATAATTTTTAGACCAATAACATGGTAAATAAAGCTGAACAGTTACAAATATTTATAAAACTTAAAATCAGTTGAGCACTTACCTGTTAAATGTTTCGTAGCTGATGTGTAATTCTACCCTCTGCAAAACAGAGAAGAGCTGCTTTAAGAAGAAACTGCTCTATCCTCTGCAGGCAAAGGAGAACTGCCCCCCCAAAAACCCTCATTTCTTTTAACACCATACTGATACGCGGGCAATATCACCCAAGTCATCCAGAGGCATACATTTTTAACTTATGTTTAACTTTTAACCAAACTAATGTCGGACAAGTTATTTATAGTAAATTGTCATGTCTGAAGTTTTATAAAGTGAAAATATCAGATATAAAGTAATGCGCTAATTTTTAAGGTTTTACTGTGGATATATGCTGTGCCCAGCAGTGCATTATGGATAGGATAGGGTAATCTCAGTACGTTCACGACATGAGAAATGCATTTGAAACACTCTGATCAGGCTCTACGAACAACAGCATTAAACTCTAGTGCCTCAAACTCTTGTGAATATATTCTCTGGGTTTATAGACGTTGTTATTGTGTCTGCGTTTATTAAATTCCACGCTTCTTAAATGCAGCAGACACGGATTATCTGGAATTTTGTTTTGGCAAGTTTTCAAGGTCTCTACTGCCATCTACTGGCCAGTAGTGTTCATTCACCCTATTGACATATCCCATAATCCCTTGCATGCCAGAGTCGCTGCAGTCAAACAATATAGAGAATCAACACGATGACAGTTGTAAATGAATATTATACTACAAAAAATGTTAATAAGAGACTGCTGCATGATACCCTGAAAACTTGCTAAAACAATTATAACAATAATCTGTGTCTGTTACATTTAATCTGTGTGGAATTTAATAAATGCAAACCGAATTTCAGACATATTATATACATTAGTCTGGAACAAAGAGGACAAACAGTGTTGTAAAGAACAGTAATCAAGACGTTAAAGAGCAAACTTCATTTTCCCTCAGAGCAACATGATCATGAAGCGAGCGTAGCTCACAGCAGCTCCCATTGAAAATAACGGAGAGACAGCCTGTGATTCTCACATGTTTACATAAAATAAACACAATAAAGTCTATAAACCCAGAGAATATATTCATGAGAGATTTAGGCACAATATAAAAATAGTTTTATGTTGCATTGTTAATGGTGTTGTCTGTGTGCAGCGGTTAGTGCAGCGTGATCAGAGCATCTCAATGCAGTTCTCAGTGTTACTGAGATCTCGCAGAGCGGCGACCTCGCTGAGGTTTTGAGGGATTTGAAACATCAATAGGGCGAATAGCCAACCCTAACCCTAACCCTTATGAGATGTTCACTGATGGGGGAGGTGATGGTCTAGTGGTTAAGGTGTTGGGCTTGAGACCAGAAGATCCTCGGTTCAAATCCCTGCCTGACTGGAAAATCACTAAGGGCCCTTGGGCAAGGTCTTTCCTCTATTGCTCCCAGTGTGTAGTGAGCGCCTTGTATGGCAGCACCCTGACATCGAGGTGAATGTGAGGCATAATTATAAAGCACTTTGAGCGTCTGATGCAGATGGAAAAGCATTATATAAATGCAGTCCATTTACCATTTATGTGTCAAGACAATATTGAGTGCATGTTTTACAATATAATAAAATGTGCGCACAACATCATAAAACGTGCGCACATCATAAAACGTGCACACAATATAATAAAATGAGCGCACATTCTCTCCACATGCAAAACATTTTGCGATGACACTTCCAGGGCTCCGTAAAAATGCCTGTTTTTACAAATAAAAAATGGAATATTTTACAAAGGCACATTTATCTGTAAACACGAACACATGACATGCGTCACATTAACGTGTTGGTTTACAAATTTTACATAATGAATGACTGAACCAATCAGTGTTTAGCAGAGGCACATTTTACCCAGAATCCTTTGTGATTTGTCTGTGTTTGTTACAAAACCTCGGAATTAGTGCATTATTCAACATTAAAAGATATATGTTATATTTTAACTTTGTACAAATCACAGAATTGACATTAATGGAGTTATTCTATCAGTATTAATGTTATTTATGAATCAAAACCATAAGTCAGCACTGCTTTATTTTCCAAGACCTCCGTCTGACCGGAGCATTGTGATTGGGTAGAGAGCTGGGCTTTATGGCTGCTCTCAGTTTGGGGTTGTGCTGGAAGCCTTGTAGTAAACAAGAGCTTCCAGCAGGGGGCAAGATGTTCAAAGACAGAAGTGTGGGCTCATTGTTTGTGTCTGTTGTCAGACAATACTGAGACAAAAAGAGACAATACTGGAATTTATTGGTTATCTGTAACTTCCGATACATTTTTAGATGGTTTATTGTTTTATCTTTATCAAAGATAACTTTTCAGTTATCTGATTATCTGTTATCAAAGTTAATTTTTTGGTTATCTGTGCCCACCACTGGGTATATCTTATATATTATATTCCAATTCTAAGGTGGAACTATGCCAGTATACAAAGCTATATCTAAATATCTAAAAAGGAAAAGTAAAATAGGAGAGTAGAAAAGAGTAGAGTAGAGCCACTTAGGTGCCTGGTCTTGAGAACCAGGGATGGTAGGTTGAAAAGCTTTTTTATTCCATGGGAACTCTCCCTATACCCACCCAAGCGGCTCAAGAAAAAGGTATATATAATATAATAAATAATAAGACATAAGAAGGATAAGACATCACAGGAGAAGATTGTAGTATAGGTAATTTAGTATGTAGACTAGTAGTAAAATCAAATATAGTTAGTAGGCTAAGCTATAAATCTGCTATAAAGATATGAGTGTGTGAGTGTACTGGTATCTATCTAAAGTAACTCTGTTAGCATACTATAGGAAAATAAAAAGTATAATCATTATGCTATCAAATGGAAACCTAAGATGGAGAGATGATATTATTATTTTAATATTATTTCGATTTGGCATTTGATTTTTAAATGGACCCAAATGGAAATAAGTGTTTGCACTTTCTTCTGTCATTCATGTACTTTTAACATATTTACAATTATTTTATGGACTTACATTGAACTAGATAAAATCATGCACACACTCAGGCACACTTTTAATACATAGATTCCTGCTGGAATCACGTGTGTGTCCAGAATGTAATTATTAATGTTATGTGGGCCGCTGAAGAGGAGGTACTGCTGGCCCACCACCACCAGATGGCGCCCTGCTTGAAGTGCGGGCTTCAAGCACGAGAGGGCGTCGGAGCCACTGGGAGTGACAGCTGTCACACATCATCAGCACCAGCTGTCACTCATCCAACTCATCACCATAAAGGCCGGACTGCAACTCCACCTCCTCGCCGAGAAATCAGCCACCAGAAGAGGTCATTTCTCTGCTGACTTAAAACTGAATAATAGTCTGAACTCTTTTGCAGCCGTTTTCCTGTGGTGTTGCCTTATCTGTGGGATTGGCGTTTGGTGTGATCAGCGACGGCTTCGCTTCACACCCCAAACAGATAAGTGGTTAGACAGGAGCTGCACGAGTGTGTGATTGGAGGTGGAGGTGCTCCCTCCCTAACGAACACAGTCTGTGGGATTACTGAGTGTGCGAACTCACACTCATCAATACTGTTTCTGTTCTCTGCCAGCAGTACCAGGTCTGACAGCTGGAGACGGTGGCCACCTGGGGATCCAGGACTTGGTGGCTCCGGTGTTCTTCAGATCCGTTGGCGGTGAGAGCCGTGTGGGATCCGGCTCGGTTCTGGACGGACGTCTCCTATCCTCAAGCCTGCCCACACGTCACTCTACATATAATTGTCTGTGGTACCAAAACTGTATTTGTCTGTATTCCGTTGTGCACTTCACAACATTAAATTGTTACTGTTTGGCTTATCTATTGCCCGTTCATTTAACGCCCCCTGTTGTGGGTCCGTGTTCCTACACCTTCACAACAATTAACATCCAGTTAAGTGTTAAGTCGTTCAGTGTTTTTAGCTAATATCCATAGTTCCTCTAAAAAATGTTAGTCATATCAACATTCAGTTTTGACAGTGTTTATCTTTGTCCCAAATTACATAAGCAATGGCAAATATCAGCGCTCTCCAGTTTGTCCGTGATTGAAGTTATACACACGCACACATGCATACATGCATACACGTACGCAGATGCCATGTTTTCTTTTAATATTTTGTGGTGAGATGCACAGAAAAATGAAAACTGAGCCAGAGCTTTTTGTCTCTCCTGCATTCTGCCGCAAGCAGGTGCTTTTATTTTTACACACCCACAAACAGCAGTGGAAGACATCAAACAAACTACACTTATCAATCATGGTAATGGCAATGTGACACTTAACTAAACAGACTAAACCAATTAAACTACAAAACCAGAAAAACACAACAAATCAATAATACTAGCAACAACATTAAACTATCATGAACTACAATAACAACATTTAAAACCCCCAAACCCTGAACTCCCATGGTGCATTGCAGCACAACATCCATTGTTCACTGTTACTAGCTAATATTGCTAATTTGTCAAATAAATATTAGTCCTATCAACTTTCAGTTTTTGTAGTGTTCATCCGTGACCCAAACTACATAAGCATACCAAATGGCAAAATCAGCTCTCCCCAGTTTCTCCATGACTGAAGCCATAAACACGCAAACATGCATACATGCACACAGAGGCCACTTGGCTATTATAGAGAAGAAGAAGAAAATCCTTTATTGTATGGCTGTGATGCTATGCGTAATGTGATTGGCTGATTGTCTGGTATGATTTTTTTCCATATCAAACCGGTTACCATGACAGTGGGTCTGGAATGTGTATCACATTTGTTACAAACCAGAAAGTTAAGAACACCATTAGAAAAACCAAATCAAACATGAACATACTACATAAATATCTAAACAACACTGGAAAAAACACAGATTGAAAGCTTACCAGCCAACGACCGGACCATCTGTTCACGGAGGTGAAGCGAACAGGTCTGACGATGAGCCGTCTGCGGCTTTCATATTCGGGTAATACCATAAGTTTGTGTGTTTATATATATATAGTAGCCATATAATACACAAATTATTAACCTCGCTTGCTCAGTCTGTACAGAAATATCAGCCCTCTGTGTTTTTCGCATGGACCTCGCTAGCGCTCGGTCTGTACTTACACCTCAGTCTGATGTTTTTCCATACAGACGTCGCGCTTAGTTAATACTCCTTTAATATCAGCCCCGAGCTCCATGAATGCCGGTGCTTATTCTAAGCCAAGATTTGTAGCGTAAAGTGGATGCGACACCAGTGTGACACAGGTTACTTCCCCAGCCAAGGTTGGTACTCATTTAGAGTACAGCTCGGTGTAGACAATGTGGATGAAGTCACAGATAGGTAGTGTGACCGGTGAAATCAGGTTGACACACTGGTAGAGCATTTCCTTATGCCACTGAATTACCTGGCTGTTGGACAGATTTATTATTATTATTACATTGGCTTTAACACAACCTGACTATTTGACTCATTGAGAGCACGTCGATAGATGGTGCAAAGTTTTCTATAGTGTGAACAACAGCATTATCAGCTTTTGCTGCTCATGGGTAGTTTTCTATATCCTTCTCTTCCTCACAGGATCATGGTTGGGGGGGGGGGGGGGGGGACTTTGTAGGAAGCAGTGGACTCTGCTCTGCAAAATGCAAATTTGAACTTTACAGCAAGAAAGGTTTTTGTGCTCAGGTCCCCTCGGTATGCCGAGAAAGAACACAAGGACCAGTTGATGTTTCTTCAGGTGAGATGTGGCGCCTGTTTGTGGTTTCAGTGTGTGGTTAACAAGAATGCACTGAATATTTTAAAGGCACATGACAGAAGAGTGGTCATACTAACTATGTGGGTCAGTGCATGGCAGTGTTGTGGTGCGTACATTAGTGTTACTTACATCACAACCTATAGAGATGCAATGCAGCTATCTCATTTTGTGGCTCTGGGTTGCAGAGGCAGCAGTGTTTTCAGACCAGATGAGATAAGTAATCCACGCTTTTCCTCCTGACATGAAATGCTAAATTCCACATACAGTACAGTGAATTCCTTATCATTGCAAACTGTCGTTGATGTGGGAAAAGCGGTTAATGCACCTCTTAGTGCCTGTTTCCGCATTCCATTGCACATTGGATGTCGAAAATTCTGAGTGTGTATTTTGGATGTTCATTGTAAATGCCTTCCGGTGCATCTGCTCAGGAAAACGTGGATGGCCACAATGTTTGTAAGTCTGGGACATTGAGCTCCTTTATGCAACATTTTTATTCACCATCTTGGGAAGGGGATTGTCAGGAGTTTGCGACCCACCGCTGTTCTGACAGCAACACCAACATTCACAACTCAAGTCAGTACCTGTAAAATAAATTATTTGCATAAACCCATCATCAAACACTATACACAAGTAGAAATTAATGAAAAGGTAATTCTACAAGTTGGTCTACACAGATCTTGTCTGAATTTCTGACTTAGAATTCTAGCTTGAATGGCTGGTCCACTGAACTTTTTTCTGCGTTACGAGTAAAACAGAAAGTGGCATCTGTCAGACATGACATTATGGCCCAATCAATTTTTTAAGCATCAAGTATTGAGCTTCACTGGGGGCTTTGCACTCATCCTCACAATCTGTCTACCTGTCAGGTCAGGTTAGGTCAGGTCTAGGAGCATACACTGGTGCTCTACATTGCTGCATCCACCACCCTAAGTTGCCTCCCAGGGTTTGACTGACAACTGGCCAAACAGACGAACAGTCGACTCCTATGAGAAGCCAGTCATTTTGACATATAATCTTCGTCTTAGCCTTGTCCAAGTGTTGGGATCATCAGCAGTTGGGAAACTGTGTACTGGCTTGCACTTAGGAAAACAGAACAACTCAAATGATACAAAATAATTTTGCAAAGGTATCAAGGACTCCCAAAGACATGCTGACATGGTGTTGTGTCACTGGTTAGTGTCCATGTTTCACAAACATACAGTAATCCTGAAAGCACCAGAACTCGAAAGACATGAGCCTTCATTCTCCTGCAGTGATATCAGCATCACCATACAGCTTTGTCCAACACCCTCACGAATCCATAAATGCTTTCCAGATGTCTCTTGACCTTAATAGACCAACCTGTCAGGGACATGCTGTTGATGAGAAGGTCTGAACAAACCAGATGTACTCTGACAAGTTTCATTATGGTAAGAGTGAAGAATTTTTCTCCTGAAACCCTCCATGTTCTTTTAAGGTCAAGGGCACAACTCAGTGCTGACTGGTGGAATTATTGACAACACAAGGTATTAAATGGATAAAGGCTGAATTAATGAATGAATGAATGAAAGAATGAAGAAAGGCTGAGGGTGACTGGTTGATGGAACCAACTGCCAGTTGTAAATTGAAGTGTGAAGACTCTGGCTTCCTTGGCTAAAAAGTCTCAGCAGTCTCTCCAGTGAAAAATGGGAAGGGAAGGGAGAATAATTGCAGAAATCAATGCTAGAGCATGATGCCGGTACTGTATACTGGCATCATCAGTAATGTGTAACACGGGAGGTGGTGGAGAATAACTGACGCCATTGAGAGTTGTCCATTCTCCATAACTACATTCACTGTTATGACTTTAAGACCTAACTGACTGGTGGTCAAATGGTTCACATGCTTGCTTCTTGGTTCCTGGAGGCTGTGGATTCCTACAAGTACTCTGGGCTGTGGCTGGACAGTAGACTGGAGTGGACAACCGACACCAACCACCTGTACAGGCAGGGACAGAGCTTTCTTACTTTCTGAGGAGGTTGCAGTCATTTAACATCTACAGGAAACTCCTGTGGATGTGCTACCAGTCCGTAGTAGCCAGCGTCCTCTTTTACACCGTGGTGTGCTGGAGGGGCAATAAAGCTCCATCTATGTAATCTCTAATCTAATGTAATCTAATCTCATCTCATCTAAAATCATTGTGCCCATTCTCCATGTAATGTGGAGTAATGTTAGGAAGGACATCCACTGTAAAACTTGTGCCAAATCAATATGCAGATCCATATTGGATCTGCTGTGACATCCCTGAACAAAAAGGGAGAAATCCAAAGAAATTAAGATAATCTTCTATGCTGGTTGTTTGTCAGATGATCCATGGAGAAAAAGCTTAGGCAATGCCATATGTCTTGATGTTTCACTGATACTGATATTGGCATTGCTGCTTCCTTGAATGGTTCTTTCTTGTTTGTATTCCTGACATATTTCTAAAAACAATAAAATAAACATCTGTGTTCTTAACACACGTGTCACACTGCACACAAGCATGCTGCATATGCTCTGCCAATGAATTGTTCATTACGACAAGAATTGCTTCAGGTCACAAAGTTGAACAAACTTTTGGAACAGAAAATGCAACAATCTTTAAAACAGCCAAAAGTACACTGCGTATTAATTAGGTCTTTAATAGCCTCTAGTGGATCTTAAAATGCATTGTGTTTATCTCTGTAAAAGTCCTATCACAAATGAATATAATATTTTACAAAATAAGTTGTGATTCTGATCATTTTATTGAGTTGGAATCCTCGTGACGTGCATGCTGCAGCGATAACACCCCAAACTCATGTCTCGTATTCCACCTCTTTCTCTGTTAAAGTCAGACGTACATTTAAAATATGCATTATATAAGTGATGTGGCTGCAAATCACACTGTTCATTGTCATTGTCACAGCTGTGTAGTGAGTGATGGGTCACTACACAGCATTGCACAGTCATGTTTATTGTCTTGTTCAGCCATCCATCTTCATCTTGGGAGAACAGACATTATCATGAATTTGCATGAATGAACAATTGGGCAAATTTACTATGCCAGGTGCTGCTGTTCCGCAGTCACAGCAATGGGAGCATGGGCAGTGGTGCAATGCATGTTATTAAAGAAAAACACATATCAGCTGTATGTGCCATGAAATGTGCTGGTGAGGTGGTGAATTCCAATGAAATGATATCCTTGATCATGACGTATCACCTTTTATTTATCTCCCACACGTACATTTCAGCAAAAAAATATAAACCAAATCCCAGAATCTGACAGATTTGCAAATATAGTATATATTCTTTCAAAATAATTAAAACAAACAGTAATGTGAACAATCACAATCAAAATTAAAATCTCACAAAAAAATGCTGTTTTTTTTCTTATCCTGTCTGATCTAGTTTCATGAAAGAGTATTTACTGTCTTCAATGGACAAAAATCTGGTGCACTGATTGAGGAGTTTTATTAAAATAGTTTGCAGTAGTTGATAGATTTACAAGAACTTCTACTGCAATATCAAAAATATGTCAACATATTGGGCAAGTCATATGTCATATTAATTTTTGGGGAACGATCTCATGAATATGCAAGAGACCTCTTAAGAGCTGTTTTTTTTTTTTTTGGTTTTGTACCAGGCAAGTACTACTTCTGGTAGAATTAATACATTAAAAACCAGTCGTGGTTCAGTTACCTTTATACAACCCCAATTCCAATGAAGTTGGTACGTTGTGTAAAATGTAAATAAAAACAGAACACAATGATCTGCTTCAACTTATATTCAACTGAATACACCACAAAGACAAGATATTTATATATAATATATTATATAAGATATTAATATATTATTGGTTGGTTTGTTGTTTATATACCCGAACAGTCAAACAATAGATATTTTAGAACTTTTGATATTTATTGCACCTCAGCTAGCCATCAAATAAATCTTAAATTAAATTTTGCTAGTTCACATGTACATTCTTGTCTTTTATCTCATTGAGGGGGAAAATAATGTCTGTAGTTGCAGTTGAAATTGCTAATGCTTCATGTGTGTCTGTCATTTGTGTGCTAACGAGTGCTTGTGTTTGTACAACCCCAATTCCAATGAAGTTGGGACGTTGTGTAAAATGGAAATAAAAACAGAATACAATGATTTGCAAATCCTCTTCAACCTATATTCAATTGAATACACCACAAAGACAAGATATTTAATGTTAAAACTGATAAACTTTATTGTTTTTTGGCAAATATTTGCTCACTTTGAAATGGATGCCTGCAACATGTTTCAAAAAAGCTGGGACAGTGGTATGTTTACCACTGTGTTACATCACCTTTCCTTCTAACAACACTCAATAAGCATTTGGGAACTGAGGACACTAATTGTTGAAGCTTTGTAGGTGGAATCCTTTCAAATTCTTGCTTGATGTATGATTTTCGTTGTTCAACAGTCTGGGGTGTCCGTTGTCGTATTTTGTGCTTCACAATGCGCCACACATTTTCAATGGGTGACAGGTCTGGACTGCAGGCAGGCCAGTGTAGCACTCTTTTACTACGAAGCCACACTGTTGTAACGTGCAGAATGTGGCTTGGCATTGTCTTGCTGAAATAAGCAGGGATGTCCCTGAATATGACATTGCTTGGATGGCAGCATGTGTTGCTCCAAAACCTGGATGTACCTTTCAGCATTAATGGTGCCATCACAGATGTGTAAGTTGTCCATGCCATGGGCACTAACACACCCAAATACCATCAAAGATGCTGGCTTTTGAACTTAACGCTGGTAACAATCTGGATGGTCTTTTTCCTCTTTTGTCCGGAGGACATTACGTCCATGATTTCCAAAAATAATTTGAAAAGTAGACTCATCAGACCACAGCACATTTTTCCACTTTGCGTCTCTCCATTTCAAATGAGCTCGGGCGCAGAGAAGGCGGCGACATTTCTGGATGTTGTTGATGCATGACTTTTGCTTTGCATGGTAGAGTTTTAACTTGCACTTGTAGATGTAGCGATGAACTGTGTTAACTGACAATGGTTTTCTGAAGTGTTCCTGAGCCCACACAGTAAGATCATTTACACAATGATGTTGGTTTTTAATGCAGTGCCGCCTGAGGGATTGAAGGTCATGTGCATTCAATGTTGGTTTTTGGCCTTGCCGCTTACATGTAGAAAGTTCTCCGGATTCTCTGAATTTTCTGATTATATTATGGACTGTAGGTGATGGAATCCCTAAATTCCTTGCAATTGAATGTTGAGAAACATTGCTCTGAAACCGTTGGACTATTTTTTCATGCAGTTGTTCACAAAGTGGTGATCCTCGCCCCATCTTTGCTTGTGAATGGCTGAGGATTTGGGGATGGTCCTTTTATACCCAGTCATGACTGTCCTCAGTTCCCAAATGCTTTTTGAGTGTTGTGATGTAACACAGTGATAAACATACCACTGTCCCACCTTTTTTGAAATGTGTTTCAGGCATCCATTTCAAAATGAGCAAATATTTGCACAAAAACAATAAAGTTTATCATTCTGAACATTAAATATCTTGTCTTTGTGGTGTATTCAATTGAATATAGGTTGAAGCGGATTTGCAAATCATTGTATTCTGTTTTTATTTACATTTTACACAACATCCCAACTTCATTAGAATTGGGGTTGTAACTACTAATATTCTGCCAACAATAACCTTACACTGACCCGTGCACAACCATAATGTTCTTGAAAACGGGCAACATAACCTAAATACCAAGTTTGTCAATCACTGTGTTTGCATGTGTGTACTGCTTGCCCATAATTGGACAAACTAAATATGAGGATTATTTTAAATAAAAATGATCACTTTTATAGCCAATTTTCTTGAGACAAGTCAGGGGATGGACATGAACATTCTCAGTATGCCTCAGATTTCATTTACAATCATGAAGAAGACAGTCATTATTTTACTTCATGGTAAATCTGTCTGTACATGACAGTTCTCAAAAAAAGTGAGTGACTGTATAAGAAGGCATCAGGATTCTGCCTGAAAAGCATACTGTTCTGTGCCCTGACAACACAGCATTCTATGCACACCTGTTACGAATCAGCTCTGTCACTATTTAAGTATGAACTCATGCCATGTCAGGTTCTTGGATTATTTCCAAAAGATTCCTATGCTTCCAAAGCCTCCAACACATCTACACTCAAGGATCAAAGCCATGTCACAATGCTCTATGAGAGAATATCAAATTTTTCAAGCCATGACCAGAATCACACCACTCAGGAACTCTGCATGTCATTTTTCACCGCCCAAGCCAAGGACCACCGGGTAAGGAAGATGCTGCACAAACTGCTTCTTTATTTAAATTATCTCACAGCAAGACAAAGTCCTGATTATTTCATGGTCCACTGTCTGTTGTTTAATGCAGTTGCTGCTGGCCCTGATTCTCTCCATCATTCACCGTTTTGTGTCTTTGTTTTCACAGTTTTTGCTCTATGGCAAGATGCATTATCATCTTGAAAAATGATTTCATCATCCCCAAACATCCTTTCAATTGATGGGATAAGAAAAGTGTCCAAAATATCAATGTAAACTTGTGCATTTATTGATGATGTAATGACATGCAGCCCCATATCATCGACTGTGGAAATTTACATGTTCTCTTCAGGCAGTCATCTTTATAAAACCAATGCAGACTTGAGATTCATCACTGAATATGACTTTCATCCAGTCATCCACAGTCCACGATTGCTTTTCCTTAGCCCATTGTAACCTTGTTTTTTTCTGTTTAGGTGTTAATGATGGCTTTCATTTAGCTTTTCTGTATGTAAATCCCATTTCCTTTAGGCGGTTTCTTACAGTTCGGTCACAGACGTTGACTCCAGTTTCCTCCCATTTGTTCCTCATTTGTTTTGTTGTGCATTTTCGATTTTTGAGACATATTGCTTTAAGTTTTCTGTCTTGACACTTTGATGTCTTCCTTGGTCTACCAGTATGTTTGCCTTTAACAGCCTTCCCATGTTGTTTGTATTTGGTCCAGAGTTTAGACACAGCTGACTGTGAACAACCAACATCTTTTGCAACATTGCATGATGATTTACCCTCTTTTAAGAGTTTGATAATCCTCTCCTTTGTTTCAATTGACATCTCTCATGTTGGAGCCATGATTCATGTCAGTCCACTTGGTGCAACAGCTCTCCAAGGTGTGATCACTCCTTTTTAGATGCAGACTAACGAGCAGGTCTGATTTAATGCAGGTGTTAGTTTTGGGGATGAAAATTTACAGGGTGATTCCATAATTTATTCCTCAGAATTGAGTGAGTCCATATTTTTTTCCCTCTGCTTGGTCTAAAAAAGTAACCGTTACTGACTGCCACATTTTTTTTTTCTTGATTTCTTATAGTGTTTCTTAAAGCCAGAAAGTTGCCATTTGAAATGACTTTAGTTTTGTGTCATGTCTGTGATCTGCTTTTTTTCTACAAAATTAAACAACTGAATGAACATCTGAGGTTCTTAACATATAGAGACTAGTGAGGGAAGCTACCAACACAGTCAGACAACTCTGGCAAGTATTGAACTCTTTGTTTGCTGCCAACGCAGTTTCACACCCAATTCATCACATTTTGATACAAAGGGTAGCTTTTACTGAATGTCAGTATGTGATGAGTTGGGTAGCCCCTTTGCATTACTCGGTGATGCTCAGGGAAATGCTGACCCTAAACTTAACCTAACCACAACACAACATGACCCAAACATACATGAATGTTTCCTGATGATGTGGACATGAAGCAGATCATTCTGGCTGTTATCAGAGAGAAATGATGCTGTTATGAAAAAAATGCATTTCCCTGCATCTCATGATGTTGCACACGGGGCGGCTACCTAATCACAATACATAGTGATGCAAAGAGGTACTGACAAAACATTAAAATGTGATAGCTGGGAGTAAGAATGTGTTGCTATTGCATTACTAGTGACAATACACAGCTTCATGGTGAAGTGGCACAAGGATTTGATTAAAACAATTAAATTTCACCTACAGTTTCCCAGAAGGCACATGGGAGACTAGAGCCGATTTGTTGTTTTGCCGGCAAATCTTTGGACTTGGACATGCCCTAAATTAATTTCAATTCTATATCCCATAGATCTTCAAGATACAACACAAAGTGTGTACATATTTCTGAATTCTGTAGCTCCCTGAGGTGAACCATCCCCCCCACCCCCCCACCCACACCCACACCCACACCCACACACACACACACACACACACACACACACACACACACACACACACACACACACACACACACTGTCAGCTTAAGTGTATATGAAGGATGAATTCATTGTGTTTACTCTTATGATTTATTCAAGATTGTCAATTCTCCCTCCATGCAATGGATGGTATTTCAGTGGCATTTTGATTGCTGGGTGTATGCATGGTCAGAGGTATGCATAAATTTATCAAGAATGAGAAAAAATATATGAATCTCTTACTACAGTATGCTTAGAAACTGTTGTACTATTTTTGTTCATATGCAAAAGTAAAAAATGGGTGTGGGATTTATTCATCATGTGTGATTGTTTCAATCAATCAAATTTTTTTTTATATAGCGCCAAATCACAACAAACAGTTGCCCCAAGGCGCTTTATATTGTAAGGCAAGGCCATACAATAATTATGTAAAACCCCAACGGTCAAAACGACCCCCTGTGAGCAAGCACTTGGCTACAGTGGGAAGGAAAAACTCCCTTTTAACAGGAAGAAACCTCCAGCAGAACCAGGCTCAGGGAGGGACAGTCTTCTGCTGGGACTGGTTGGGGCTGAGGGAGAGAACCAGGAAAAAGACATGCTGTGGAGGGGAGCAGAGATCGATCACTAATGATTAAATGCAGAGTGGTGCATACAGAGCAAAAAGAGAAAGAAACAGTGCATCATGGGAACCCCCCAGCAGTCTAAGTCTATAGCAGCATAACTAAGGGATGGTTCAGGGTCACCTGATCCAGCCCTAACTATAAGCTTTAGCAAAAAGGAAAGTTTTAAGCCTAATCTTAAAAGTAGAGAGGGTGTCTGTCTCCCTGATCTGAATTGGGAGCTGGTTCCACAGGAGAGGAGCCTGAAAGCTGAAGGCTCTGCCTCCCATTCTACTCTTACAAACCCTAGGAACTACAAGTAAGCCTGCAGTCTGAGAGCGAAGCGCTCTATTGGGGTGATATGGTACTACGAGGTCCCTAAGATAAGATAGGACCTGATTATTCAAAACCTTATAAGTAAGAAGAAGAATTTTAAATTCTATTGTAGAATTAACAGGAAGCCAATGAAGAGAGGCCAATATGGTTGAGATATGCTCTCTCCCTCTAGTCCCCGTTAGTACTCTAGCTGCAGCATTTTGAATTAACTGAAGGCTTTTCAGGGAACTTTTAGGACAACCTGATAATAATGAATTACAATAGCCCAGCCTAGAGGAAATAAATGCATGAATTAGTTTTTCAGCATCACTCTGAGACAAGACCTTTCTAATTTTAGAGATATTGTGTAAATGCAAAAAAGCAGTCCTACATATTTGTTTAATATGCACTTTGAATGACATATCCTGATCAAAAACGACTCCAAGATTTCTCACAGTATTACTGGAGGTCAGGGTAATGCCATCCAGAGTAAGGATCTGGTTAGACACCATGTTTCTAAGATTTGTGGGGCCAAGTACAATAACTTCAGTTTTATCTGAGTTTAAAAGCAGGAAATTAGAGGTCATCCATGTCTTTATGTCTGTAAGACAATCCTGCAGTTTAGCTAATTGATGTGTGTCCTCTGGCTTCATGGATAGATAAAGCTGGGTATCATCTGCGTAGCAATGAAAATTTAAGCAATACCGTCTAATAATACTGCCTAAGGGAAGCATGTATAAAGTGAATAAAATTGGTCCTAGCACAGAACCTTGTGGAACTCCATAATTAACCTTAGTCTGTGAAGAAAATTCCCCATTTACATGAACAAATTGTAATCTATTAGACAAATATGATTCAAACCGCCGCAGCGCAGTGCCTTTAATACCTATGGCATGCTCTAATCTCTGTAATAAAATTTTATGGTCAACAGTATCAAAAGCAGCACTGAGGTCTAACAGAACAAGCACAGAGATGAGTCCACTGTCTGAGGCCATAAGAAGATCATTTGTAACGTTCACTAATGCTGTTTCTGTACTATGATGAATTCTAAAACCTGACTGAAACTCTTCAAATAGACCATTCCTCTGCAGATGATCAGTTAGCTGTTTTACAACTACCCTTTCAAGAATTTTTGAGAGAAAAGGAAGGTTGGAGATTGGCCTATAATTAGCTAAGATAGCTGGGTCAAGTGATGGCTTTTTAAGTAATGGTTTAATTACTGCCACCTTAAAAGCCTGTGGTACATAGCCAACTAACAAAGACAGATTGATCATATTTAAGATCGAAGCATTAAATAATGGTAGGGCTTCCTTGAGCAGCCTGGTAGGAATGGGGTCTAATAGACATGTTGATGGTTTGGATGAAGTAACTAATGAAAATAACTCAGACAGAACAATCTGAGAGAAAGAGTCTAGCCAAATACCGGCATCACTGAAAGCAGCCAAAGATAACGATACGTCGTCTCTAATAGTTAAAATTTTGTTAGCAAAGAAAGTCATGAAGTCATTACTAGTTAAAGTTAATGGAATACTCAGCTCAATAGAGCTCTGACTCTTTGTCAGCCTGGCTACAGTGCTGAAAAGAAACCTGGGGTTGTTCTTATTTTCTTCAATTAGTGATGAGTAGAAAGATGTCCTAGCTTTATGGAGGGGTTTTTTATAGAGCAACAGACTCTTTTTCCAGGCTAAATGAAGATCTTCTAAATTAGTGAGACACCATTTCCTCTCCAACTTACGGGTTATCTGCTTTAAGCTACGAGTTTGTGAGTTATACCACGGAGTCAGGTATTTCTGATTTAAAGCTCTCTTTTTCAGAGGAGCTACAGCATCCAAAGTTGTCTTCAATGAGGATGTAAAACTATTGACAAGCTACTCTATCTCACTTACAGAGTTTAGGTAGCTACTCTGCACTGTGTTGGTATATGGCATTAGAGAACATAAAGAAGGAATCATATCCTTAAACCTAGTTACAGCGCTTTCTGAAAGACTTCTAGTGTAATGAAACTTATTCCCCACTGCTGGGTAGTCCATCAGAGTAAATGTAAATGTTATTAAGAAATGATCAGACAGAAGGGAGTTTTCAGGGAATACTGTTAAGTCTTCTATTTCCAAACCATAAGTCAGAACAAGATCTAAGATATGATTAAAGTGGTGGGTGGACTCATTTACATTTTGAGCAAAGCCAATAGAGTCTAATAATAGATTAAATGCAGTGTTGAGGCTGTCATTCTCAGCATCTGTGTGGATGTTAAAATCGCCCACTATAATTATCTTATCTGAGCTAAGCACTAAGTCAGACTAAAGGTCTGAAAATTCACAGAGAAACTCACAGTAACGACCAGGTGGACGATAGATAATAACAAATAAAACTGTTTTTTGGGACTTCCAATTTGGATGGACAAGACTAAGAGTCAAGCTTTCAAATGAATTAAAGCTCTGTCTGGGTTTTTGATTAATTAATAAGCTGGAATGGAAGATTGCTGCTAATCCTCCGCCTCGGCCCATGCTACGAGCATTCTGACAGTTAGTGTGACTCGGGGGTGTTGACTCATTTAAACTAACATATTCATCCTGCTGTAACCAGGTTTCTGTAAGGCAGAATAAATCAATATGTTGATCAATTATTATATAATTTACCAACAGGGACTTAGAAGAGAGAGACCTAATGTTTAATAGACCACATTTAACTGTTTTAGTCTGTGGTGCACTTGAAGGTGCTATATTATTTTTTCTTTTTGAATTTTTATGCTTAAATAGATTTTTACTGGTTATAACCCTCATATTCATCACTCTATTGTAGCCTGTTTTACTCTTCAGTTCATTTGTTGTTCATTTGATTGGCTCAGATGCACAGAGAACGGAATAACAATTATCCAGTGCAAAGCATCACAGCATTTATAGCTAATGCTATTTTCCAGTGCCTGTCCCTAGAAGTCCTTTCAAACAGAATTACACTATATGGTAGATTCTAAAATGCAATTTTCTGATATACATATACTGTTAATTTCATGCATGATCTTTATGCGTATACTAGCTGGGGTACCCGGTGCTGCCCGGGTTAACCCATTTTAGACATAAGCCAAATGCCAATCATTTTAATCAAAACAATTGCCCAACATTTGTTTTGTAATGCTGATGTCTTATAAATATAATAGTTAATGGGCTAAAGTTTGTCCAGCAGAACTATAAGAGGTGGCCTCCCCAAACTAAGTGGAAATACTTGGTTAAAAGACAAACACATTTGAAGCTGTAGCAGAATCAGGAAGAATATAATATGTGTTTTAGGATATTTGAAATTATCACTGGTGGATAATTTTACCTCGAATACTGGGGGCACCACCTATGACTGAATGATATTATAACAAGGTTATAATATCGCTGATTTTAGGGTCAGTCAATAGGAAATATTAAAATCAGTCTAATCTTCAGGAGTAAGTTCTGCAGGTCAGACCTGACACCCTCTGTAAAACCATGCAAAATCACAGACAACTTCACATGTTTAAGATATTTCTTTTATTTAACTCAGGCAGAAGTTAAATAACAGGACATATCACAGTAAGCAATTTGATGATGACGAAATTCAATGAGCAATGATTATATGACGTTCAGATAATTTGGTTTCGTAGCGGGAGTTTTAGGAGTTAAATTCGTCCCAATCAGCAGGGAATTTACTTTGTGATTTATTAACGTGAGAGAAGATTAATGATTTTGAATAGAATTAAATAAAGCCACTCTGTTTATTTCTGACATGCCCCGGTCTTACTTGAAGGTGCAGTGCAGCTGGTCTCCGTGAGGTCCGATGCTGGAAGCTGTCTGCACAGCTGTCTCTGGTACCTTGGCAAAGGGACTCTGCCGGTCACTGCGCCGGGTTTAGTGGGTTACCATGGGCGCTTTCCATTGTAATTGCTGTGACTTGCGACGGCAGTTCACTCTCTGTTGCGGCTTAGCTGACCTGGATGTTTTTATCTCTGCAGCACTCGTAGTCTGGGCAGTCAGAATAAAGGTTTGAGCGTCTTTATTCTCTATCAAAAAAATATCAAAAATTCATCTTTCGTCGTCATTTATGAAAAGCCGGGTCAAATCAAAAACTCAACACAAAAATAGTTGACTTTATGAGAGAAATGTTCACGATAGGAATTTGGAATTTAAGAAGAAAAAGGTTTTAATTTGAAAAATTGAAAAAGGAAGTTAAATGCATCTGCACGTTTAACTTTACAAAAGTTGAGCAAAAGTTATCTGTAGAAAAACAGAAAAAAAATTTGTTGTTGGCGCGCACAAACAAGAAATAAGTTTTAAACAGCACGTGGTTTCAAACAAAGAGTCATAAAATTGATGGCTGAGGCAGCGTCTGGAGCCAAGAAGAAGAGAGCATAAGAGGCAGGTGAAAGAGAAAAAGCGTAAGAGCGTAAGAGAAGGGCGTAAGAGCTTGAGTTCCCGGGGGTGCAGGCTTTTAAAGGGTTAAAAGCTCCACCCCCAAGAATTCTGGGTACTGTAGTTTTTTCTGAGTTTCTTTGTCTAGTTTTACATATATAAATCACTGTCCACTCCTAATTTTCCTACCCAAACAATCTTTCATACAAACTGTTTAAAGGGACATTACAGTGTTGTGGTGGAAATTACGGCAATAATGTGGGAAAACTACATTTTGTTAAAAAAAATCACAACAGTTGTATGACATTGAATACCCCAATTATGTTTTGATTATTTTACTGATATTTTATTCAGAGATATTTTAAAACATTAGAAAAATGTTTCTTTACCATTCATTTTTATCATTGAAGATCAAAAGTCTGGGTGTGGGACAAGCACAAAATATTTGCATATAATGATGCTGAAAAAAGGTGAAAAAGTCATCATAGACTACTAGAACAAATTTCTTAACACTTTCTTAACACATTGTAAAGATAACTATAAAAGTGTGAAATTTCCCCTTTTTTCTGTTTTTCATACAATATGATCAAAGGACATAATAAGTGCCCGTAGTCTAAGAATCACCCACATACGTGCATATACAGCCACCCCCTCCATCACATCACCTCTAAAATTCACCTCATTACATGTCTACATATTTACTTATTTTTGAGGAATTTCTTCAACACTATATTTGTCTATTTTAAGTTCAAGAGACCAATATTCCATGTGTTTGTTCCTTTTTATTTTGTTATTAAAAAATGTATAATACTGATACATGTTCTTGTCTTCTGATACAATACTTCACAGTTTCCTGCATTGGCATTCCTATTTGACAAACCAAGGACCACTTGTGAATAAAACTGACATTTGCAAATTTTATGTAGTTGTCAAAACTCAGATTATAGAACGTTTTCAGGCTATAACAATGGTGTGAGCTTATCAGCTTCTAGTCTATTATTTTTATAGCATAACTGTAAAAACTCTATAGACAATCACCGATGAGTTCACCTGTGACCATAAAATAACACAGTAGCTGTGAAAAAAAATCTGAGTGCATAAATATTTTTTGCTGCACTGAATGTTAAATAATCCCTAACCAATCTGAATGTGTAGAAATGTACTTTTAGAATTTTGTTTTTTAAACATACTTATTACAGTTCAATATTTAAACTGTCATCATCTTATTATGTGACATTTCAGTAGTAACATTCTTGTTGCCATAATCAAATGTTTCCTCATGTTTTTTGTCACATGAAAAAATTGTGGACAGTTATGAGAGCACTAATTAAAAAAAAATGTTCATTTGTAATTAGTACTCGTGTTGCAAAGATTTAGTTTGTAACATTGTAAGACTCTTGACATTGAGCTGTGTGTTTTAGTGCACAGCACAGGTTACTCTTGATAGTAACTGGATACTATGTGCATTGGGGTGCTTTTTGTTTTTGTCTCTATGCTGAAATATTTCAAAATGTCTGCCAAAATCTGTCTTTTGGACTCACTGAGCTTGTTACTTATCTGCACCTCTGTGGTTGATCAAACAGGTGCTAAATTCTTGTATTCCCTCAGCTGTCTTTGACACTCTGCAGAACAGGTATTGTTTTTGTTCTTCTTTGAGTGTTTGCTGCTTCAATATCTGGCTCCCGCAAGATTACTTTGCCTTTCCAATCTCCGTGCCTCCCACTGGTACAGAGTTTGAATAGACAGTCACGGAAAACCATTTGACATGTTCAACTGTGTTTCTCTTTTCAGCGTATTCAACTGTATATTGCGTTTCTTTTTTGAAGCCACAGTGGTGAAAAACAAATGCAGTGTACTGAATATAAACTGAAAAGGTGAACATGAGTTACAAATCACAAAGCATAGATAGATAGATAGATAGATAGATAGATAGATAGATAGATAGATAGATAGATAGATAGATAGATAGATAGATAGATAGATAGATAGATAGATAGATAGATAGATAGATAGATAGATAGATAGATAGATAGATAGATAGATAGATAGATAGATAGATAGATAGATAGATAGATAGATAGATAGATAGAAGAACACAAAGATGTAAATTCTGCATAGGCTCTGACGCACACTGGTCCTGGTCCTTTGTTCCAGGTTTCCATAGCAACCACACCCAGGGCTAGTACCCATTTACAACTGGTGATGATATAGATGAAGTGTCTTCTTCAAGAACACAGACAGGTAATGTGTCTTGGAATCAAATCCAGGTGAACATATTGGCAGCCCAAATATTAATTCCACTAAGCTATGTACTCTACAAATAAAGAAAGGAAAACCCCATCTTGCAATCTTGATGGTCTGCCACAGCAGATCATCCATCTCACTCTGTCTTCTGCATCTTCTTCTGTCACACCAACCACTTGCATGCCCTCTCTCCATACATCACTACAGCTCCTCTTTTGCCTCCCTGTTCTCTGTCTGCCTGCCTGATGGGGTGAAACCATCTGTGCTGTTCCTCTGATGTACTCAGTCCTAGTCCTGTCTGTCTTCATCACTCCAAAGGAAAGCCGGAGCATCTTCAGCTCTGCCACCTCCAGTTTAGCAGTTCCTGTCTTTGGTTTAGGGCCACAACTTCTAAGCTGTAAAACATTCATTGGCTATCCATCTGATCCTCTGAGATCCTTTCAGGACTGGGTAGCCCAGTGTCACACTTTATTTTGTCCCCCCAACATGAAGTGATTGTTTGTTTGTTTGTTTTTAATTTACCATTTCTAACCCTCTCCCTCTCCTTTCCCCTAACCCTAACCCTAACCCCCACATACCCCACTTTGTCAGGCTGCATGTCCTGTTCTCATCACGAAGTGAGTGAGTTTTTGTGATGCAGTTTATTTTTATTTTACCATTTCTAACCCTCTCCTTTCCCCTAACCACAGACCCCCCATGTCATGGTGCATGTCCTCCTCCCATCACGAAGTGAGTCATATTTTTGTGATGTAGTTTATTTTTTATTTTACTATTTCTAACCCTCTCCTTTCCCCTAACCCTAACCCCCACAGACCCCCCGTGTCATGGTGCATGTCCTGCTCCCATCACGAAGTGAGTCATATTTTTGTGAAGCAGATTTTTTATTTTACTATTTCTAACACGACCCCTTCCCCTAACTCTAACCATACCCTAACCCCCTTCCAGTGGTGGCACAGTTCAGCTAATCCAATAGCAGATAATTATCGAAGCTAATGTTTTTGCTATTAGATTAGCTTTTCAGATAAGTTTTAAAACCATCATCGAACCAATTATCTTCCAATAAAGTTACTTCAGATAACTTTTCAGTCCGATAACATTTTTTTTTTTTTTTTGTGCACGATTTGCGGTTGGATTCTGTGGCATACTGTATAGCTCAGCAATGTCACCTCATCATTTGTCTCAGTGGTACCCGTGCCCCTGTACTCTCTCTGCTTCAGCTCAGTGGTGTTGTTAACTGCACAGCTTGTGTTCTGGGGCTGCTCATAGGTCCAATTCAATAAAACAATCCAATAAAAATCAGTTATTTTTTGAACAACTTTGCTGACAAATCATCAGTAAAACCATACACTGGTTTGTTGAGCTATATTTTCCAATTTTTCCCAGGACAACAAGAGTGACTCCATAAATCACAGATAATAGACTTCAGTTTTAGATGTTGTATTATATAGATGCCTACCCTCAACAGTTCATCCCTATATCAGCCTGCAAGCTGATCCCACATTCACTCTGCCTCCTCTTTACACTCTGCACTCCAGCCCCACCACCAATGTGGATCAATGAATTATGTGTTTATGGTTGAAACATGTTGCCGTTAGGCCCTTATTTGCAGGGAGTGCATGCATTGTATTAAACGGTATGTGTAAAAGTTAAACTGTGGTCTGTCCGTGTGGCATGATAAGCAGAAGGACAGCATGTATCATGGCACACAACATAAAGCTATTATTATTATTATTATCATTATCTGTATAAGGAGATATGAAGCTATTAATAGTATTATTATATATTGTTATTAGTATTATATGAAGTTAGTAAAGTAGCAAATTAGCCATAAGACATACTGCTCCAACAGGTGATAAATAAATAAAACAAGATAAAAGTACAATTTATCAGTGGTGTCATCCGGATAGTCTCAACTGCCTGAATGATGCCGGATGAGACACATATTGAAGTGTGCCGATTTCATGCTGTGCTTTCATCAGACACATTCATTGCCACACACTCAACAATTGTGGATTGTCATTGTGCCAAAAATTTGAGATGCTGTTTGAGAATGACCAATATTGTTTTCCTTTCTCCAAGAAGACTTCTCTCACCTGAACGTGGGAATATTTAGTCAGGTACATAAGTAGTTAGACACTGAAATAATTGTGTAAAGCAGCCTCTGTACACCATCACAATGGAAGCAAAAGAAAACAATCAAAATGTGTTTCTCGAGTAGACTTTCATCTTTCATTAAATGTGATTAACAAAAGTATCACATTTACCACTTCAGAATTATGGTTTCACACAATAACTCCATTTTCTGAGAATGTAAGCAATTGAGCCAGCTACACAAAAGATCATTTTTAATACAAGTCACTTCCACTATCAGTTTTCTTTAAGCAAATAAGCGGATGCATGCATGAGCACGCCCAAGTCACTGACTATGTCTTGGACTTAATTTACATGATTCATTCAGTCATTTTCATTACTTGCTTAATCCAAATACGGGTCATGGGGGACTATCCCAGCAGTAAATTGGGTGAGATCTGGGGTACACCCTGGACAGGCCACCCGTCTATTGCAGTCATTTACATGAATCATTAAGACATACAAATAGTATAGTACTGTCTGGTAAATCTGTTTGGAGTCAGAAATTCTCAAAAACTGACTGATTGTGCAACAAGGAGTCTAGTGAGGGAAGCCACCAAGACACCCAGATAATGCTGAAAGAGTCTTTTGTGGCTGTGATTGGCAAACCTGAACATCGTGCAACTGTTGACTGTTACTCTCAGAGTTGTTTGAATGTCTTGCTTGTGTTGGACTTCAGTCACATAAATCATTAAAAAATACAAAAAGTATGCCACTGGAGTAGGCTGTTCTCAAAAACTGAGTGAATGTACAATAAGGAGTCTATGAGTGAGGGAAGCCATCAAGACCCAAAGACAGCTGTGAAACAGTTATAGGCTGTGTTTGGAGAAAATGTGCATTGTGCAACTTTTCTATGTACTTTGCTCTATCTATCTATCTATCTATGGATTCCATTCCATCAGTTTTGTTGGGGCCTTTATGCATCTGTCATTGCAGAAAGTTTCATTTTAAAATGTTATATCCATTTTAAAATATTCATAATAATTGTTTCACAACTTTTGTGTAAAACACAGCTGGATTGTGAGGTACAACTGGAGAGTTTCTTCCTTGTGTGAAGTGGGTGAGCAAAGATCCAACTAGTTAAGTGGGCTCTTTTTTTAATATCTGCTTTTATGTTCATCCAATCAATTCTGTATGTAATAAGCATGTCGTTCTTCAGCCTTTCATTGTACTCGTTTGTGAAAGAACAGAAAGTTCGTCAAAACAAGTGTGACAGAGAAATCTGGCTTTGTGTGTCAGAGAAGGTGACAAGCTATGTGTGAAATAAAGGTTTATTTCTTGGATCACTGCAGTCACCGAGACCGGCTGTGAGGCAACATAAGGGCACCAAACTAATTAATACCATAATGGATTAAAAAAAAAGTTCTGCTTTGAAGTCATTTGAAACACATAAAATAGAGAAAGTTCTGTTTTATTGGGCCCTGTGTGAAGCTCTGACCCAACTGTGAGTAAAAATTATTATCATGCACTTTGAGGGTAGCACTCAGCCACACACAGGCTTTGGCACAAAAACACAACACTGTCTTTGCTCACACATGTACTGTGAGCATAATAAATGAAAGAGATTGACCGCATTTTAAAAGCCTCGCACTTTAGTGGTGCAGCTTAGCTAAAATTTCCATAACAATTGTTCATTTTGTGACTAAAGCACCAAATTTGGCACACATATGCTAAATTATGATGATGTTCATTTTCAGATGTGGAGGTATCCTGGACTGACCTCTAAGGACCTACAGGGGTCAAAATTTAAAAATGTTCCATCATGTTGAAAGGTTTACCATATTATTTGTCCGATCATAAAGATTCCAACAAGGTATAGTTTGGATTATCTATATGATTGAATGTTATGGATTTATGGTGTTGAAAACACCAAAAGGGATAACAAAGCTCAATTTCAGTTTGTACAGGGGTCAAAGGATAAAGTTGCTCCAATTTTGATAAAAAGTGATGTAAATTATTGGTTGTGTTAATAGGGTTTTAAAAAGAAATACTTTGCACCATCTGTCATGCTTAGATATCACATTTCGGTGTAACACGTCACATGTCATAGAATCCAATGGACATCAACCTTGTTTGACCTTTACTTTGGAGAGCAAGCATTCAACACAGACAAAACTATTCCATATATTAATCCTATTAGCTCAACCAATAATATGCGTCACTTTATTACCAAAATTGGTGCAACTTTAACTTTTGACCCCTGTACAAACTGAAATTGATCTTTGTCATTGTTTTTGCTGTTTTTACCCTGTAACTCCACAACATTTAGTCAAGGATAGTCTAAATTATACCTTTTCAGAATCATTATGATCAGACAAATAATGTGGTATACCTTTCAATATCATTGGAACATTTTTAAATTTTGACCCCTGTGTAATTCTTCATTGAGCCCTACACATCTGAAAATGAGCATTACTTAATTTAGAATATGTGTGCCAAATTTCCTGTTTTAGTCAAAACATGCACAATTATTTTGCTTATCTGCTGCTGCACTACTTAGATCATCCAGTGGCTCAAATTTTTCGTGACGATGCCTCAACAACAGAAGCAAAGTCAGCGGTGTAACTGGGTTACAAATGATTTCATGGTGTGCATAAGTGAGGGAGAGAGAGAGAGAGAGAGAGAGAGAGAGAGAGAGAGAGAGAGAGAGATGGAAGGAAAGATAGAGAGGAACAACTGTGATTGATTGCATGAGTATTACAGTAAGTGTGCGCAACGCCACCCGAGCTGGAAGTGATTCACGTGTGGGCTCTGGTAGTTCATGGGCTTTATTTAGCTTTTGTTGCACCACTGAGAGTGAAGGATTAAGAGAGTGAATGACATGAATGCACGTTAAAAATAACAAAAAAAAAAAAAAAAAAAATCAGAGTATCAGAAGTGACATTCTTTTTGTTGTTGGAGTACTCTTCACCTCACGCATGCTTTCAGTCTGCGGCTGCGTTCCAAAATGGATGTGACAGCTAAAATCTCAACATATGTCAGGGATACTTTATGTCGCCATAATTGCTGCTATACGTGCTTGTGTGCAATTAAAGTGATTTGTGTGTCTGCTGCTGAACGTCCCGACGTGCAGGTCAGTGTCATCGTGGAAGCAGTTTCTTATGCAGGATCCTTTTATTGCTAACAGGCTGGAAACAAACAGTGTGTTTATTGTGATTTGTACATGTGAAGCACCGTTTAATGGCTGACCGAATGTTTCGCTTGAACTGTTTTTGTTTTGTTTTGTTTTTTTTGCACAGTGGGGTCAGTGCAGTGATACAGGAACTGTTGGAACTTTTCCAATGATCAGGTACTGCAGTGGTCATGTTTATACATTCTGTATATAATCTAATATGATATACTGTTACAGTAAATATACAAAACATGCAAATATGTATAAAGAATACAAATGTGTATATGGAGAAGTCAGCCACACTCCTTTTCTCTTCTCCCCTTCTCTCCTGCAGAGGGCGGCCTGGTTCTTTTCATTTTCTCTCATTGCTGCCTCATTCTGGCACTGGAGTGGAGTCTGCAGAAAGCTGTGCACTACTGTGATGCAAATAAACAATGCATTCTTGAAAGAAAACATATTTAAATACGGAAATGCTATTGTGAAAATGATACGTTATGACTGAAGAGGTTTGTAAGACTCAAATCTCATGATACTTACAGCTCAACTGATACATGACCATGTACATCTATTCTTCTATGAATGGAGAAACACTAGAGGCCTTATTTAGTATAAAGGTTTGTGTGTGTAAGAACATATGCAAGTGTCATTACACTTTCAAATACACTTGCATTGGGGTTTGTCCACTTGAGTGCACAGAACTGGGAGGGAAAAAGCAAATGGTGAGGTTTCCACAAGCAAAGTGATTTAGCCAACCCAGTTTCACGGCAGGTTGTGGCGGCATTCCGAAAAGTACATTAATCTATGGATTCATGATGGGGGAATGAAAATGGGGTGCTTTTCGTGATGGAGGCATGAATTCATTTTGTGACAGGGTCACAAAGGTGGGGTGATGGGGGAGTCGTATGGGGGGTTTATGGTTAGGGTTAGGGGAGGGTAGCCACTTACGCTATGAGTTAGGAGAAGGGGAGGATCATAAATAACAAAAAAAAAACCCCCAAAAAACAACAACAACAAAAAAAAATAAAGTGTCACAAAAATGGGGTACTTTTCGAAAAAAAAAAAATACGAGACTGGGCTGGATTTAGCAAGGGCAAAAGGAATTTAGCAGATGCTGAGAGCATCTGAATTTTGCACATTAGAAACATTTGCATCAACTTGTTGCATGTGACAGTACAACCCAGTCTCACGACAGTTCGTGGGACTGGGTTACCAAAAGTACATTAATCTATGGGTTCGTGATGGGGTATAAAAATGAGGTTGCTTTTTGTAATGGGGGCACAAATTCATTTGGGGCAAGAACTATGGGGTGAAGGGGGGGTTTGGGGGTGTTATGGTTAACATTTGGGGAGGGTAGACACACTATGGTTATGGTTAGAGTTAGGAGAAGGGGAAGATTCTAAATAGCAAAATAAAAAACGTCACAAAAAACAGGCACTTTTCGTGACGGGGGCACGAAAAAAACGTGAGACTGGGCTGGATGGTATGCAGTTCCAAAAAAGCAGTAAATAAATAAATACGAAGTGGTTACGGGTATCCCATCGTCACGTCTTCCGAAGAGGAAGCAGAGACTGGGGACTCAGAGGTGGACTCATCCATTACCCAGGCCGAAATCACCGAGGTGGTTAGAAAGCTCCTCGGTGGCAAGGCCCCTGGGGTGGATGAAGTCTGTCCTGAGTACCTTAAGTCTCTGGATGTTGTGGGGCTGTCTTGGCTGACACGCCTCTGCAACATCACGTGACGATCGGGGACAGTGCCTCTGGATTGGCAGACCGGGGTGGTGGTCCCTCTGTTCCAACTATAGGGGGATCACACTCCTCAGCCTCCCTGGTAAGGTCTATTCCAGAGTACTGGAGAGGAGAATTTGACCGATGGTTGAAGCTCGGATTCAGGAGGAGCAGTGTGGTTTTCGTACTGGTTGCCGCACACTGGACCAGCTCTACACACTCCATCGGGTGCTTGAGGGTTCATGGGAGTTCGCCCAACCAGTCCACATGTGTTTTGTGGATCTGGAGAAGGCGTTCGACTGTGTCCCTCGAGGCACCCTGTGGGGAGTGTTCCGGGAGTATGGGGTCCGGGGTCCTTTGCTAAGGGCTATCCGGTCCCTGTACGACCGCAGCAGGAGCTTGGTTCGCATTGCCGGTAGTAAGTCAAACCTGTTTCCAGTGCACATTGGCCTCCGCCAAGGCTGCCCTTTGTCACCGGTTCTGTTCATTATTTTTATGGACAGAATTTCTAGGCGCAGCCAGGGTATAGAGGGGGTCTGGTTTGGGAACCACAGAATCTCATCTCTGCTGTTTGCAGACGATGTGGTTCTGTTGGCTTTGTCAAATCAGGACCTTAAGTGTGCACTGGGGCGGTTTGCAGCCGAGTGTGAAGCGTCCGGGATGAAAATCAATACCTCTAAATCCGAGGCCATGGTTCTCGACCGGAAAAAGGTGCTTTGTCCTCTTCAGGTCGGTGGAGTGTCCTTGCCTCAAGTGGAGGAGTTTAAGTATCTCGGGGTCTTGTTCACAAGTGAGGGACGGATGGAGCGTGAGATCGATAGACGGATCGGTGCAGCATCTGCAGTGATGCGGTCGCTGTATCGGACCATCATGGTGAAGAGAGAGCTGAGTAGGGGGGCAAAGCTCTCGATTTACCGATCAATCTACGTTCCGATCCTCACCTATGGTCATGAGATTTGGCTCATGACCGAAAGAACGAGATTGCGAGTACAAGCGGCCGAGATGAGTTTCCTCCGCAGGGTGGCTGGGCGCTCCTTTAGAGATAGGGTGAGGAGCTCGGTCACTCGGGAGGAGCTCGGAGTCGAGCCGCTGCTCCTCCACGTCGAAAGGAGTCAGTTGAGGTGGCTCGGGCATCTTTTCCGGATGCTCCCTGGACGCCTCGCTGGAGAGGTGTTCCGGGCATGTCCCACTGGGAGGAGGCCCCGGGGAAGACCCAGGACACGCTGGAGGGACTACATCTCTCGGCTGGCTTGGGAACGCCTTGGGGTTCCCCCGGAGGAGCTGGGGGAGGTGTGTGTGGATCGGGAGGTCTGGGCGGCTTTGCTTGAGCTGCTGCCCCCGCGACCCGACTCCAGATAAAGTGGAAGAAAATGGATGGATGGATGGATGGTTACGGGTACGTACATCTGTATCTTCTGTGGGACTGCTAAAGGTACCGGCTGAGGTTCACTGAGTGGACGTATGTGACACCGGTGGGAAATACACACGTGGAACAAGCGGCGAAGCTCTTAACAGACACAACTGGCAACTGTCTTCTAGTGTTAGCGGAGGTTACCCTGTAAGCTCGCCGTCGTGCTGATAATCATTCGAGTACATTTGTTTAATGAAGCTGCTGTAATTTATGAAATTCATCAAATGTAAATGAAGAAATTCATCAAAATATCAACGTAAATTGCGTTTTGCTTCTTTCATCATCCATCCACCTCAAGTTCCAAGCACTGTTTTCTAAGCGAGGCGGAAAGAATTGTACGTGACACCGGACCTTTAGCTACATATGGTACGGGTACTGACGTATTTGCACATTCTGATTGGTCAGTAAGACACCCTCCGTATCTTTAGAACGGTCTCTGTAGATACGGGTCCGTACCCGTAGCCACTGCCAAATAAATATTCCTGCAAATATAGTGTAAGCTGTTAATGAGCAACAATGTATTTTGGGGGCACAGAATAACAGGTTTGTGATCATAGATGCCAGTATGATTAGTGATGGTGAACCAACATAAGTTGACTAAGCAGGAGTGCCACCTACCTGTTGCCTGTATCCAGACAGGAAGACAACAGGTCAGCATCACCACAGAGCTCAATGTGTCTTCAGAGTGTCATTAGTAGGCTCATTACATGGCATTGGGACACTAGATCGGTTGGTGAAAGGCCAAGAACTGGTGCTCCATATGTCACAAACAGGGCTGATGACCAGTATCTGAGAAGCTATACCCTGCATGCCAGGAATAGCACAGCCACCCAACTCCAGAGGCATATGACAGCTGTCAGGAGTACCCTTGTTTTGACTGTCCAGAACATGCTCCAGCTTTATGCTTTGAATGCTAGGCAACCGCTGAGAGTGACATCCCTTAGTGCCAACCTCAGACGTCTTATTAGGAGTATGAACCAGAGATGTCAGGCAGTGATCGATGCTCGTGTGGGAACACCCATTTTTGACTTTGACTGAGTCACTGACTATGGGGTACCTGTCTGAAATTGGACAGAAAGTGTGCAATAAAGGTCAGTTGAAACCTGTTTTATCATTTTTATCGACCCAAAATACTCACACAATACATATTTCAGTTTCATATATGACTCTTCATGAATTGAGGAGCAGAACACAAATCAAACCCAATATCCCTAACTAATTTTGAGTAGTGTATAATGTGACCTCATTAATATTGAGGGTGGAAGTTAACCCTCTTGTGCATATGTACAGGCAATGTTTGCTTTATATGATCCCCAAAGGGTTAAAGTGATTTTTCACACACCAACGGCAGAATGTCTACATACACGGTTTGAAATAATACTGTCTGGAATTCCTCTCAGAAAAAAAGTAGAAAATTGTGATGTTGCTGCCTCCTCAGGTAACCTACCAAGAGCAAAACCGAATGATATGACAACCAGTCACTAATAAACCATGGGCTTTGTATTATTGTAAAAAATAATAAGATGACACGCACATCACAAACCGTATTGGCGTGCAGGATCAAAAAATAACACAAAAAACAAAAGGAAGATCCGCACAGCCAGTTAGCTCCCAAACAAACCTTTAATGAAGCACCAAAGTGACGTTTCGGGCCTCGCCCTTCATCAGACATAACTAACATGTCAAGATACACCTGTACATAAACTCACAATGATTGGCAACGTGTGGAAACAAAAAAACAAAACAAAACAAAAAAAAAACTTAACACACTGTCATCAAACAGGGTTCATGCTGTAATGATATTGCACTTCCATCTATTAAAATATCTATTGCATAGAAAAAAGACAAATTTCAATACAGTTTAAATTCAGATAAATTTCATTCACAAAAAACTAAAGACAGGCTCCTGATTAGGCTCCTAAAGGCTCCTAATTTGAGTTCCATGCTTGTCCATGCAAATTTGCCGTCACACTGTCAACCATATTCTTCACAAGTATCACCACATGGTAACTACAGTTGTTGCCATTGTGCCCAGTGTAATTTTACTTATACAACTCAAACATTTTCACATCCTAGGACTGGCAAAGTCTTCAAAATTCGTGGCACTATTTCATGTAACACGGCTAATGTTATTTACATGTTAAAACTGTTGTGGGCTGGGGTGTTTGGCTGGCTTGGTTTTTGTTTTCTGTTTCTCCCACCAGGTGGTATGCATTCAGGACTGAGTGGCTGAGCATCAGGACCTTACCCTGAACACCTGAGGCTTGTTTTCACATGCAGGTCATCAGGACTCACAGCTGTGGTGTATTTTGTCCTAATCAGAGATTGCTGCATTTAAACCTTGAATGCACAGTGTGTGATTGCCAGAGACTCGACCTTGTGAGCAGACGTGTGAGATCGACGTCAGGAGAACAATCTCACCATCATGGACGCAGAGACCGCTCCAGGTTTGACGCCACAGTCTGTGAAGGAGGATTGGGTGAGGTCTCACGCTCTTCAGCACACTTCCTGAGGTAATTTGGTTTTGGTGACTTTTATGAAGTAATGACAGTGGATTTGGTGTCCCTCACACCTTGTGTTATTGAGCTGTCACGTTATGCTAATTGTCTAATCAGCTTCTGCTGCAGTGGAGATTTGAACTGAGTTGTTCCGTGCCTGCAGGGTGAGAAGCTGATGTATAGCTTTAAGCCAGGAAGTGTTTGCTAATTGCGTGCACCTTTGAGTTGTGTCTCTCTGTGTGGAGTTGGACTCACCTCATGTTTTCTTTCTTCACAGACTCGGTTTGTCGCGGCCACCTGGGGGGGTGTCGGCGGGGTCCCTGGGTCCGAACTGCTGTGGCTCCGGACCGTTTGCACTGTTAAGAGCGTGCCGTGTTTCCACCTCACCAGACCGCGGACGTTTTAGTTGTTTAGCACTACTCACTGTTATGTTTATTAAATTCTGTTATCCTTTTGAACCGTGCTCTGCTTATTTCATGCTTGGTCCTTTCAAACGCTGGGTCGGTGCTCCGACCGCGTCTGACACATAACAAAAATGCCCCTGTGGCCTAGCTTATATTGGCAAAACAACAAGACCTCTTAAAATTAGAATATCAGAACACAGATCTAATATTTCGAACAAAGACAAGAAAAGTTCAGTGGCTATTCATTTCACACAAGCTCAACACAATGTGAGCACATTGAGATTTATTGGGATAGAACAAGTAAAACTGACGAACCGCGGTGGTGATATTAATCAGTATTTACTTAAAAGAGAAAGTTATTGGATCTACACTCTGGACACTCTCAATCCTAAAGGACTTAATGAGGAATTTGACATCAGACCTTTTTTGTGACTCTTTTTGTTGTTTTGTCATCATCTTTAGTATCTATGCAGTTGTTCTTATGTGATCTTTTCCCTGTTGTCTCTTTTAATGTTTATATTACTTTGATGCTTAATTCTAGCACTGTGTCGATTGCACCAGATGGATGCACCTGTTTGTTCCTTTTTTTTGGTTTATTTACATTATTCTAGGATTGTTTACACCTGATGCCTATATTGTAAAAGGAATACAACATGTGAGTTTTGTTTGTGTTTGTTTGATGATTTGGAACTGTGACTTTTGTTGGTTTGTTCATTTGTTTGATGCTTTGGAACTGTGCAAAGGCACTGATCTGTAATTGGCCTATTTTTTCTGTAAATTTGAGCTTCTTTAATCATTTTGACATTTTCAAAGCACTTAATTGACTATCACCAGCATGTTTTTTTCATGCTATTTTCATCTAATCAATCACGTCTTTATTATTTTGTGATTTAATTGAGTTTATTGGTATTACATGGATTTTTATTCTTAATTGTAATATATGAATTTATGAAATTATTAAATCATTTAATTATGTCATTTTTAATTGGTGAAGAGTGGTACAAATCTTTGCTAATTGGTGGTTCTGGCCTATTTGGCAATGAATTTGGGGCCTTTAATTGTAATAGAATTTTTTTTTTTTTTTAAGAATTACAGGTGTCTTTAGTTTTTTGTGAATGAAATTTATCTGAATTTAAACTGTATTGAAATTTGTCTTTTTTCTATGCAATAGATATTTTAATAGATGGAAGTGCAATATCATTACAGCATGAACCCTGTTTGATGACAGTGTGTTAAGTTTTTTTTTTGTTTCCACACATGTTGCCAATCATTGTGAGTTTATATACAGGTGCATCCTGACATGTTAATTATGTCTGATGAAGGGCGAGGCCCGAAACGTCACTTTGGTGCTTCATTAAAGGTTTGTTTGGGAGCTAACTGGCTGTGCGGATCTTCCTTTTGTTCTTTGTTTTATTGTACCCCGTACCAAATCAGTAGTTGGCTGTAGTCTCTGCTGTTCAAATTAAGTAGCTCTGAAGACCAATGCATGTAGGGAGTTTCATCATGTGTCACAATACTGACAGACTGTTCTCACAAGGAGAAGTAGAATGCAAATGCACCATCCATTATTACCTCATCCAACTAACAGAGGACAGGTTTTAAACATGGGTATGTTGGTCTCTGAACAGCATGTATGCCCTTGTGAGGTCATACAGCTGGCTCTTGAAATAAAGATTTTGGTTCAGATCAGGTCAAGTCAAGATTGGGAGCATGTCCTGGTGCTGCACTTCAGTACATATACCCCATCACAATATTGAGCCGCTCTGGATCTTGATTGGCAACCACCCAGACAGACCACTACTCCATCATCACCGCCTGAAAATAGCCAACTGTCTGTTGCAGCCATGTGATATTTAAGCATTCCCTGGGCCTTTTCCACATGTTGGAGTCCTCAACATTGACACACCTGCTTCCGGGATCACCAGGGAAGCATGTTTTATGGCCAATATGGTGTAGCTGACATTCCCTCACAATACAAGTGCTACTACACCTCATCCGAGTCGCCATAAATAACCATTCATTTGACACAAAGTCATTCCAGCAGTACCCAAGTATCCTGTGGAAAGACTAAGTACCAAAGACATCCACTCACTGCTTTTGGTCACTGGTAGAGTTCAAGATTAACCACAATAGAGTAAGACTGGAGCCACCAGGACTCTGGAAAGCTGCAAAGACATCAGCACCATGAAACACATCTGTTCAGAGACGTCATGACTCCATAAAACATACTAATGTCCAGTACTCTCCTTTCACCTTGGCTTTTTGCCCTTATGTAGAAAAGGAAAGGGTGATGTGGTAGGGCAAATGGAGGGTATTGGGAATCAGTCTGTTATATATAGGCCATGAGGCCCACTGGTGGTGGTGCATATCCCATAGGTTTTCTCAAATGTCTCTTGACTTGATAAGCAGAATTCCCAGAGGCATGAATGTCACTTCCAAGATGTGAATCTCTCAAAAACTTTGACATTTTAAGCACATACAGGTACACTTTTGATGGCTGAATCCAGGAAGCCATTAAAAGCCTGGATCTTACACTAGATCCAGGACAAATGCAGAGACTCCAACTCCTCACTCAGTACAATGCTGCAATCAGGACATCAGGAAATCAGGACATCCATTGATTAAAAAAGATGTCAGCATTGTCCACAAAGTCAAGTTTGGTGATTCTGTCCTTGCCGATAAAGACAACTAAATTGCTGGGCTCCATGACTTTACTCAACACTTGGTCTATGCAACCATTGAATAGATCTGCCTCAAAATTTAAATCACTTACTCGACAATCAACTCTCCAGTGAATTTAATCAAAAACTGTTCTCTGCCTGTTGAGTTATGTGCACAGAACAATATACAGGAGCCAATAAATGACTGCTATTGTGTGATGGTTAGTGATTAATAATGCTGGAGGTACCATTACTTCCACTGCTAACCAATGATGTCTTTGAAAACATGTTACAAAATTACTGTTAAACCAGACCAAAGGTGATGAGTGTCTCCCATCTCCAGTGTGAACAAAAACCCTTTGGACCATGACCACCAAAACTAAGAAAATATTGTACTTACTCTTTTCATCTTCTAAGTCATAAACCTACCATCCCTGGTTCTCAAGACCAGGCACCTAAGTGGCTCTACTCTATTCTATTATACTCTTCTATTTTACTTTTTTTTTTTTTTTTTAGATATTTAGATATACCTTAGTATACACTTGAAGAGTTCTACCTTAGAATTGGAATATATTATAGACGATATAAATTACTGAGTTTTCATATACTTAAGGTCAAAAGTCTGTTTAAAAGACAAGCAAGATGGAGATTTGCTTACTGCTGCTGGCTGCTACCAGCAGACCCTTCATGGGTGAAAAAAGTTGTTGAAAGAAATAAAATTTTTCATTACCCATTAAATATGACCATTGGGTATTGCGAAGTCTTTGCGGCCATCTGTCCACCCGTTTGTCCGTCGACTGTGCTCAGCATACGTCCAGTCCCATTACTTCCAGAGTCTTCAAATTTACAGGAACATTCTCGGGACACAGACCTTGGACAAGTTCAAAGATGGTTAACTTTGACCTATTTTAAGAGGTATTTTAAGAGGTTAAAAAGTCACATTCTGTTTCAGTCTGTTCAGTTTTGTTTTTGAGTGGCACACATAACCAGTGGTGGACACAGCTAACCAAAAAGTTAGCTTTGATAACAGATAATCAGCTAACTGAAAAGTTATCTTTTATAAAGCTAAACCAATAAAGCACCGCAAAAATTATTGGAAGCTACAGCTAACCAATAACTGATAACTTCCAGTATTGTCTCCGCTATACTTCCAACTACTAACAAGCTGATTTTGAGTTTTAACACCACATTCATTTCTGGTAGCATCAAAGGCAACCACAGACCCAAACAATGAATCAGCACTTCTGTCTTTGTGCACCCTGCCTACTGCCGGAAGCTCCTGTTTACTACATAGCTTGCAGCAGTGACACAGTTAAAAGAGCCATGAAGCTCAGCTTTCTACTCAACAGTAGTGTTGCCATGAGGCGGAGGTCTTGGAAAATAAAGCAGTGCTGACTTATGGTTTTGATTTATAAATAAAATTAATATGGATAGCATACTCCATTAATGTCAATTCTGTCATTTGTACAAAGTTAAAATATAACACATATCTTTTCATTTTAAATAATGCACTAATTCTGAAGTTTTTTAACAAACAGACAGATGCCAAAGGGATGGGTAAATGAGCCTCCGCTAACACTGATTGGTTGACTCATTCATTCCATGTAAAAACCAACACGTTAATGTGAGGTGTGTGTGTGTGTGTGTGTTGGTGTTTACATATAAATGTGCTTTTGTAAAATATCCTTTTTTTTATTTGTAAAAAAAAAAAAAAAAGAAAAAAAAAAAGAAGCAAAAAGCCAAAAGTTCAAGTTGTGTTTTGACAACCGTCTGACATGACTGGGGTCAAAATAAATAGAGCACTGCCATCTACTGGCATCCAGACGCTCATACTGCCATGAGCACTACGGGCCAGTAGATGGCATTAGAGATTGTTTACACCTGATGCCTATATTGTAAAAGGAATACAACATGTGAGTTTTGTTTGTGTTTGTTTGATGATTTGGAACTGTGAGTTTTGTTGGTTTGTTCATTTGTTTGATGCTTTGGAACTGTGCAAAGGCACTGATCTGTAATTGGCCTATTTTTTCTGTAAATTTGAGCTTCTTTAATCATTTTGACATTTTCAAAGCACTTAATTGACTATCACCAGCATGTTTTTTTCATGCTATTTTCATCTAATCAATCACGTCTTTATTATTTTGTGATTTAATTGAGTTTATTGGTATTACATGGATTTTTATTCTTAATTGTAATATATGAATTTATGAAATTATTAAATCATTTAATTATGTCATTTTTAATTGGTGAAGAGTGGTACAAATCTTTGCTAATTGGTGGTTCTGGCCTATTTGGCAATGAATTTGGGGCCTTTAATTGTAATAGAATTTTTTTTTTTTTTTTAAGAATTACAGGTGTCTTTAGTTTTTTGTGAATGAAATTTATCTGAATTTAAACTGTATTGAAATTTGTCTTTTTTCTATGCAATAGATATTTTAATAGATGGAAGTGCAATATCATTACAGCATGAACCCTGTTTGATGACAGTGTGTTAAGTTTTTTTTTTGTTTCCACACATGTTGCCAATCATTGTGAGTTTATATACAGGTGCATCCTGACATGTTAATTATGTCTGATGAAGGGCGAGGCCCGAAACGTCACTTTGGTGCTTCATTAAAGGTTTGTTTGGGAGCTAACTGGCTGTGCGGATCTTCCTTTTGTTCTTTGTTTTATTGTACCCCGTACCAAATCAGTAGTTGGCTGTAGTCTCTGCTGTTCAAATTAAGTAGCTCTGAAGACCAATGCATGTAGGGAGTTTCATCATGTGTCACAATACTGACAGACTGTTCTCACAAGGAGAAGTAGAATGCAAATGCACCATCCATTATTACCTCATCCAACTAACAGAGGACAGGTTTTAAACATGGGTATGTTGGTCTCTGAACAGCATGTATGCCCTTGTGAGGTCATACAGCTGGCTCTTGAAATAAAGATTTTGGTTCAGATCAGGTCAAGTCAAGATTGGGAGCATGTCCTGGTGCTGCACTTCAGTACATATACCCCATCACAATATTGAGCCGCTCTGGATCTTGATTGGCAACCACCCAGACAGACCACTACTCCATCATCACCGCCTGAAAATAGCCAACTGTCTGTTGCAGCCATGTGATATTTAAGCATTCCCTGGGCCTTTTCCACATGTTGGAGTCCTCAACATTGACACACCTGCTTCCGGGATCACCAGGGAAGCATGTTTTATGGCCAATATGGTGTAGCTGAAAATAAAGCAGTGCTGACTTATGGTTTTGATTTATAAATAAAATTAATATGGATAGCATACTCCATTAATGTCAATTCTGTCATTTGTACAAAGTTAAAATATAACACATATCTTTTCATTTTAAATAATGCACTAATACTGAAGTTTTTTAACAAACAGACAGATGCCAAAGGGATGGGTAAATGAGCCTCCGCTAACACTGATTGGTTGACTCATTCATTCCATGTAAAAACCAACACGTTAATGTGAGGTGTGTGTGTGTGTGTGTGTTGGTGTTTACATATAAATGTGCTTTTGTAAAATATCCTTTTTTTTATTTGTAAAAAAAAAAAAAGAAAAAAAAAAAAGAAGCAAAAAGCCAAAAGTTCAAGTTGTGTTTTGACAACCGTCTGACATGACTGGGGTCAAAATAAATAGAGCACTGCCATCTACTGGCATCCAGACGCTCATACTGCCATGAGCACTACGGGCCAGTAGATGGCAATAGAGACCGTGAAAACTTGCCAAAACAAAATTACAGATAATCCATGTCTGCTATGCTTAAGATGTGTGGAATTTAATAAACGCAAACTGAATTTCAGACATATATATTACTCTGGAACAAAGATGACAGACAGTGTTTGACATAAGCAGGGTTCTAAAAAACAAACAGGAATCGACTGCAATGATTCCAATTGAAAATAATGGAGAAACAACCTCGGCTTCTTCTGGCATTTTTACATACAACAAACACAATAATAACATCTATAAACGCAGACAATATATTCACAAGAGTTTTAGGTACAACATACAAAGAGTTGATCAGAGTGTCTTAAATGCATTTCTTCTGTCGTGAATGTACTGAGATTACCCACAATGCACCTGGACACAGCATGTCCACTCTAAAACCTTCAAAATTAGTGCATTACTTTAAAACTAAAACATATATATGATATTTTCACTTTATAAAACTTCAGAACTTCAGACCTGACATTCATTTAAATAACTTGTCTGAAATTAGTTTGGTTAAAATTTTAACCATAAGTTAAAACTGTATGCCTCTGGATGACAGGTGAAATGGCCGGCATATCAAAAGAAATCAGCTTTTTTCTTTTCTGTGACCAGTTCGTCTTTGTCTGTAGAGCAGGAGTAGCCAGGTTCGGTCCTCGAGAGCTACCTTCCTGACACTCTTCATTAAAAGTCTGCTATCGAGTCTTTCATTAGATTCAGGTGTGTTGGAGCAGGGAGACATCTAAGAGTGTCAGGAAGGTAGCTCTCGAGGACTGAACTTGGCCACCCCTGCTGTAGAGGATAGAGTGATTGCTCCTGAAACCAGCTGTCCTTTGTTTACAGTGGATAGAACTGCACATCTACTACAAAACATTTAACAGGTAGGCACTCAACTGGTTTTAGACTTAATAAATGTTTGTAACTGTTAAGCCTTGTTTACTACTTGTTTACTACACTAAAATGAGGTGGGCTTCATAGATAATTGACAAAGTTTCTGGGGAAAACCTGGTCTTGTTAGGAGAGATGGCATCCATCCCACTTTGGATGGAGCAGCTCTCATCTCTGGCCAATTTTATTAAACCCTCCAAATCGTGACTATCCAGGGTTGGGACCAGGAAGCAGCGTTGTAGTCTTACACACCTCTCTGCAGCTTCTCTCCCCCTGCCATCCTCCCAATACCCCATCCCCGTAGAGACGGTGCCTGCTCCTAGACCACCAATAACCAGTAAAAATCTATTTAAGCATAAAAATTCAAAAAGAAAAAATAATATAGCACCTTCAACTGCACTACAGACTAAAACAGTTAAATGTGGTCTATTAAACATTAGGTCTCTCTCTTCTAAGTCCTAGCTAATTCATGCATTTATTTCTTCTAGGCTGGACTATTGTAATTCATTATTATCAGGTTGTACTGAAAGTTCCCTGAAAAGCCTTCAGTTAATTCAAAATGCTGCAGCTAGAGTGCTGACAGGGACTAGAAGGAGAGAGCATATTTCACCCATATTGGCCTCTCTTCATTGGCTCCCTGTTAATTCTAGAATAGAATTTAAAATTCTTCTTCTTACTTATAAGGTTTTGAATAATCAGGTCCCTTCTTATCTTAGGGACCTCATAGTACCATATCACCCCAATAGAGCGCTTCGCTCTCAGACTGCAGGCTTACTTGTAGTTCCTAGGGTTTGTAAGAGTAGAATGGGAGGCAGAGCCTTCAGCTTTCAGGCTCCTCTCCTGTGGAACCAGCTCCCAATTCGGATCAGGGAGACAGACACCCTCTCTACTTTTAAGATTAGGCTTAAAACTTTCCTTTTTGCTAAAGCTTATAGTTAGGGCTGGATCAGGTGACCCTGAACCATCTCTTAGTTATGCTGCTATAGACTTAGACTGCTGGGGGGTTCCCATAATGCACTGAGTGTTTCTTTCTCTTTTTGCTCTGTATGCACCATTCTGCATTTAATCATTAGTGATTGATCTCTGCTCCCCTCCACAGCATGTCTTTTTCCTGGTTCTCTCCCTCAGCCCCAACCAGTCCCAGCAGAAGACTGCCCCTCCCTGAGCCTGGTTCTGCTGGAGGTTTCTTCCTGTTAAAAGGGAGTTTTTCCTTCCCACTGTCGCCAAGTGCTTGCTCACAGGGGGTCGTTTTGACCTTTTGGGTTTTTACGTAATTATTGTATGGCCTTGCCTTACAATATAAAGCGCCTTGGGGCAACTGTTTGTTGTGATTTGGCACTATATAAATAAAATTGAATGAAATAAATTGAATTGTAAGAGTAGAGTGGGAGGCAGAGCCTTCAGCTTTCAGGCTCCTCTCCTGTGGAACCAGCTCCCATTTCAGATTAGGGAGACAGACACCCTCTCTACTTTTAAGATTATGCTTAAAACTTTCCTTTTTGCTAAAGCTTATAGTTAGGCCTGGATCAGGTGACCCTGAACCATCCCTTAGTTATGCTGCTATAGACTTAGACTGCTGGGGGGTTTCCCATGATGCACCCGGTGTTTCTTTTTATTCACCTCTTTTTGCTCTGTATGCACCACTCTGCTTTTAATCATTGGCGATTGATCTCTGCTCTCTTCCACAGCATGTCTTTTTCCTGGTTCTCTCCCTCAGCCCCAACCAGTCCCAGCAGAAGACTGCCCCTCCCTGAGCCTGGTTCTGCTGGAGGTTTCTTTCTGTTAAAAGGGAGTTTTTCCTTCCCACTGTCGCCAAGTGCTTGCTCATAGGGGGTCGTTTTGACCGTTGGGGTTTTTCTGTAATTATTGTATGGCTTTTGCCTTACAATATAAAGCGCCTTGGGGCAACTGTTTGTTGTGATTTGGCGCTATATAAATAAAATTGATTTGATTTGATTTGACTACACTTGGAAAAATATGTTAGCGGTCTAAAAATTATCGGACCAAAACTTATCAGAAAATAATTGATCAGATGATGGTTTTCAAAGTTATCTGAAAAGCTAATCCAATAATGAAAATATTAGCTTTGATAATTAGCGGTTAGCGCATTAGCGGAACTCTGCCCACTGCTGGACATAACATCCAATCAGAGTAGAGCTGTACTGTGATATTAGTGGCTGGTCTCTCCAAAATGGCTTGTTTTGTGTGTTTAAATATGTTTCTCATATATTATGTAAATCCTAGCAAGAAATAAACACTTTTAAAACTGAAAACACTGTTTTTTGAACCTAATAACATCTCTGAACTTATTTACAAGGCACTTTGCAGATGTCAGCATGGTTACATCACAGGCTGGTAGCTAGCTGCAAAACTCTGTTTCATTTGTGTGTAAATATATCCTCTTTGTCATATATTATGTAAAAGCTAGCTAGAAATAAACACTTCTAAAACTGAAAATGCTACTTTTATAACATGGGGTTATTTACAAGACATTTTGCAGATGTTAATATGCATGCTAACTTCCGTTAACTCAAAACTAACTTCCTATTCAGGGTTTTCATGTATCCCATAATCCCGAACTCTCTGAAGTTTTACAGGAATTGAAACCTGAAAAGGGTGGATGGAGTTAAATTTGTCTCATTAATACTTGCAAATGCACAGAGGGTAAGGGTGTAACGGTACATGTATTTGTGTTGAACCATTCTGGTACGGGACGTTCGGTTCAGTACAGGACTATTCACGGGTGAGTTCGCGTTGCGTGTGTTTACATTCAGTGTTGCCAACTTAGCGATTTTCTCGCTAAATCTGGTGACTTTCCAAACCCTCTTGATGACTTATTTTCTCAAAAGTGACTAACATCAAATGTAGCTACATTTCCTGGCATTACTTTTCTGATCTTTGGTGACTGAAAGTGATGTCACAGAGCAGCTGAGGGTCTCCCCCTCCTCCACAGCCTGCAGCAGCCTGAAAGCACTGAGCAGAGGGATATCTACAATCCTCCTCACTAGGACTTGCTCAGCCTACTGACCTTGTTTGCTGCGCTGTGATTAAATAGCCCCCAGACTTTGAGAAGCCCTGACCTTGAGAAGTTATTTTATTTTAATAAGTGATGGCCAATTTTAATGGCAAAATAAATAAACAAACCAAGAATCAAGTTTATTTGTGGTTCTACATATTTTAAGGTGGTTTTACTCTTTTTTTTTTTTTTGCCTATCCCACAATGTTTTTGTTTTCAAAACTTTATTTAATAAGATATATATTAACAAACATTAAATAAACAGTTAATAGAAAGAGATATAAAATAAAATAAATTGTACAAAAGTAATGGGATTCTTTAACATTAATTCTCTTTAAAAATCCTTATAGAGTGTGACAGTTTTGTACAAGTTAATTTTTCTGGCAAAAAATATGAAGGTATGAAATTGGTATGAAATATGAAATTGAACAGGGCCTTATACTGGAACTGTTGTGTTGCGCTTTGTTAAAAGCTGTTTACTAGGAATGTATTATTTTATGATATTTCATACATTTGTCGTTTATTTGAGAACATTTTATTTAACTTACTACCAGGCAGCACTTTGCAATTATTTATTTTCCTGTTTGTATAATGTTACAATAAATTGTTGGTTTAAACAACAACCAAATTTAGGTTTTGCATTTTGTTCCCATACTGTACCGAAAATGAACCGAACCGTGACCTCACAACTGAGGTACGTACCGAACCGTGATTTTTGTGTATTGTTACAACCCTAACAGAGGGTGATCTACAAATGTTCCTTGATTTGCACAACTTCTGTTCTTAAAATGTAAATATTGTTACTGATTGATTGATTGATAAATAGATAGAGGGGCTTTATTGAACATGTACAAATTTTACATAAGACAATAGGATATTAAACAACTGCAAATGATAAAGAACACAATGCTCATATGGCCGGGGGTATTTTAGCATTGCGTTATATATTTATTTTCCTTGCACAGTTTTATCAGAACTCAACAATAACTTGGGTAGGACCCACTACAGTGATCCACTGACATGGTTGGGTAGGATTACTTTGAAATGCAATACAAAAGTAATCAGATTACAAGTAAATAAAATGTATGTACATACATACATGTAATCCATATGTATTCTTTCAAACTAATCCTACCCAACCTTGTCCACTGATATGTTTAACAGGCCAACTCAAATGCAGGACATAGACTCAAAATATTAATGATTAAGAGATCACGCACTGCAAAGTCCTGAGTAATAAGGGTGAAGGAAGATGGGGGTTACAGCAGGTGAGTGTAGATGACAGAGGAGGGAAACAAGTGGAGTGGGGACTGAAGACCAGGCAGTGAATGGGATTAGATGTCTGACTGACAGGTACGGGAATGAGCAGGGAAGCAGGCAGGCGAGGCAGAGACCAGTGAAGTTGAGCTGGTTTGGAGAGTGGATTGTGTAAGGTGTGGTAGGAATACGAGTCGAGCAGGCGACATGAGGCTAAGTTAGTTTTAGAGAACATAACACGAAAACTCTGAATGTTTAAGCCAGTTTGGTATCAGGTATTCACAGCTGCTAAGAATGATCAGTGATCTGATGAAGAGTGAATAAAGAATTGGAGTAGATGTCAAAGATAATAGAGCTTCATAAGATTATCTACTTCACTGAAAATACATACAGCGAGGTGAGGTATGCGATAGAGCAGAATGGTGGAAATTATACTCAGTCGGGTTGTGCTATGATGTCGTAAAATTCATTGTGTGTGGTAAACCTACGAACCCATTACAAAACATACTTTTTCTAACAGGTTTTTTTAAACAATCATGAGAAAAGAACCCGTCACAACTACATAAAGGAATGAACCCACATCTCTCTCTCTTTCTCTCTCTTTGTGGTTTCTCTTCATAAAAATTCACTCAGAATCCCTGCACATATTTCACTGGCAATGAGAAATCTGAAAAATGACGAATCAGGCCGGTTACATTTATGATTTTTGCAATTAATTACTAGGTAGTTGTCCACAGAATGTGAATGTGATGCCATGGCTGAACACACAGCAACAGTGCACCTCCGATTTGCAGTTTTGGTGTTTGCTTACTAAAATGGTGATGATTCTCAACCATTGAGTAGTTCACTTTCTGGGAGGAATGGGTTATCTTGCATTGTTTTTGCAGCACTCCATTATCTTTGGTTGATGAACTGTGGGGCTGACAAGTTGATGAATGACAGGTGCATAGACAGATTGGTAATCAGACAGCCAGTAGGGAGTGAGGGGCACCGCGCCCATGCTAGGATAAGGAGGGTCAGGGGAAGACAGGAGACACAGCAGAAAGAAATCTGACAAGCAAAAACCATTTGATCACTGACCACCTGCAACAGCAATAATGGGAATTTAAAACTGCTTCCAGTTGAGAATCTGTTCCAAATATTTCATTCCTTTGGAATCATGGATTCCACGTTTCAGGCTCATCTGTAATGACACAACATCATGAAGTCAAAGTCTGCATCTAGTAACCATGAAACCAGTAGCATTGATGTTGAAAACCTTTGTTGGGCTTCATTTTTTTCACACAAATTTATTTATTTATCTTTTTTATCAGGGATCGAAAAGGGAATTAAAAAAGAACTGGACCAATAGGCAGTATTTGATAAGGTATCGATATCAACAAAATTTTGTCAGTTCTCCTCCTTGTCAAATGGCTTAGCAACAGACAGATATTTGTGATGTCATGAGGATGGAATGTTGAAGAAAAGAATATGAGATATACAAAAAATTGGAATTTGGATTCAAGCCTTGAAACTAAAGCACTTCTGCCCTAATCCCAATGACTAATGCTGTATAACATTTTGAAATCTGTGTGGTGTTTTTTGAGATGTTTTGCTTCTTCATGAATGGTCAAATGGCCAGACAGTGTGATCACATTATTTTGCCTTCCACTTTGTACATGAAGCTTCATCCTCTTCTTTCACCTGCTCCCATTAAGGGTCACCACAGCGCATCTTCCTCTGTCACGCCAGCTATTTGCATGTCCCCCCTCACCGCATCTACAAACCTCTTCTTTTGCCAGTCTTGTCTCATCTTGCCTGGCGGCTCCATCCTCAGTATCCTTCTCCCTATATATCTTATATCGCCTCTCTCACTTTCTCTCCACATTGTCCTAACTGCATTGTCCTTCTGATATGTTTACACATAATCCTGTCCATCCTCAGCACTCCAGAGGAAAATCACATTCAGCTCTGCCAGCTCCACTGCCTCCAAGCCAAACAATATATAGTGTTCTTCAGGTTTGTTTGTTCTGTTGGAGCACACAGTGACAGACACACACCTTTCATTAATGCATGTCCGTTTGTCCGTGTTAAAGCAAGGTGAGTAGTGCAACTGGAACTTAAAGTGCTTTGTTGTGCTATGGGACTCTGTGCATCTTATCCTGTAGGACGTTCATGTTCTTCTTGTTTCTAAGCCTTGTTTTCCCCGGTGTCTGCTTTTCCTCTGAGGAAATCAAACCAAACTGCACTGTGGTGGTTGTATACTGTGAGCATAGTTACTGGGCAATGGAATATTTGGACATTGCCATTATTTGACACATATTTTCAAATTCCACACCATATAATAACCCACCCCCAAACAAATAAAACACAAGACATAAGAATTAACTGACAAATCAAAAGAAATTGTAAAATGCCTTTTCGACAGACACAGCATTCTGGGAACAACTAAACTACTGCTGTGTGATCACTGGACAATCAAACATTTGCAATGAATAGTGGGTAGAATAAAAAAAAAGAAAAGCATGGAAGAGAAAAGGTGCAAATCTGGAGTCTTCAGAAGGTGTCAAGTGCTCAGAGATATGGTCAAGCTAAAGAAGGCTAAAACACAACCACCACTGAATTAGATTCAGAACTTGAAGTGTCACGACTGGACCAAGAAATACTAGGAGACAGATTTTTCAAAGGTTTTATGGAGGGTTAAAATGCGGGTGTCCTTTGATGGATTAGATGGATGGACCTACAGTTTGATCACTAATTGACATGGCACCACTGCGAGCATGGTTCAAATTGCATGGGGTACAGCGTGGGGTGGGGAGTATGATCACCTTAATTAATACTTGCACCCCCAATACTTGCACCCCCCCCCCCCCCCCCCCAACAGAGGTACTTGCCCCCCCAACAGAGGTACAAACAACAGTTTGGGGGCTTCAGAATTACATTGTGCCTAGAAGCAGTGCTGTGGGAAGAAGTCTGCAGCATTCAAGAAGGCCATGATCTGGACAATGCATCCATCACATGGATCTAAGTAATCACTGTTTGGTGAGCAGGAAAAGACTTAAACGATGACAGATAATGACCTGGCCCCCTTTTTCACTTGACCTTAACCCTGTTGAGAACTTGTGGGCCCCCAACGTGAGAAGTACATTGAGGTAAGACAATACATCTCTTTGAACAGCATTTATGAGGCTGCGGTTGCTGCTTTATTGAAAGCGGTCTCTGAACAGATCAAGAAATTAAAAAAAAACTACTCTGTAGAAGGAGGGCTCCTGGTAGTTATAAAAAAGAAGGGTTGCTATATTGGTCACTAAATATTTTTGAAAGGATAAATATGTAAAGTATTTCCACCCAAATAAAATGCATTAACCCAGCCAGAAACAATTTTGCTGAGTGACCTATGTGTAAATTTGTTGGGTCAACATGATGAATTTGTGTTACTGTTACCCAATTACCATGGTTCAGGCCAACTAGATTTGAAAAGGTAAATGTAGACCTAAATGGAAATTTGTTGGGTCAACATGATGTATTTGTGTAACTGTTACTCAATTACAATGGTTAAGGCCAATTTGATTTGTAAGAGTAAATGTAACAAAAGTAAGTTCCTTCAGCTTCTCCCTTGTTTACGCTCATGGTAGCAAATCTGAGGTGGCTCTGCATGTTGAATTGTCTCAAGTTTTACACCAGATGCCCTTCCTGATGCAACTTCACATTACACAGAGAAATGTGGCAGGGGTGGGGTTTGAACCGGGAAGCTTTTGTACTGAAAGCAAGTGCACTAATCACTTGGCCACCACCCCTGCCCTGTAAGTAGTTACAACTACAGTGGCCCCCGCTATAACGCGGTTCACCTTTCGCGGCCGCGCAGTTTCGCAGATTTTTTAGTCCAATTTTGCATGCTTTTTTTTTTTTTTTTACAGCGCATTGTTGCGTCCTCATCAAGCAGGCCAGTCGCGGCAACGTTCTGCATGTCTGTTTATAATAATCTTCTCGCCCAGAAGAAAAAAGAGCGCCAACAACTAACCATAACTGTGTTCTTCACTCGGAAAAAGACACCTGCACCGCAGTGTCACACTGAAAAAAGTGAAACACAGTGCACTTCATTCAAAGTACTTATTTACACTGGTCTAATGGAAAATTGTGGGTTCCAGTATAAATCTGCTGGAATCACTTTACAAACTCATAAATATACATTGTAAGAAACTAAAAAAATCAGCTGTAACAAATTACATCAATTTTTTTAAGTTGATCCAAAGTAGCATTTTTTTTCAGTGCACTCATTGGAAAAAGACATGACAGCGGAGTGGCGCCAGGACGAAGAGGCGCGATCAGAGGAACTGTGAAATACTGGTCCGTCACTATTAATAATTTCTTATGTGTCCAACCTCGTAGGTTGATCGTTAAAATTAAATTTGTTAGTTCTAAAAGCCATCATAATTATTTATAGGAAAACGTTCTATTTTTATTTCTCAAACAAATGTTTGGGCCTGAAAACAGGTTGGTCTTATTTTTCTACTAAGGGTTGAACTTTGAGAATGCTTACATAGGAGAGGAAAGTGAGAAAATGTTAATGCCTGTTTGAGAAAAGTGTATAAAGTAGTGAAGAGTTTTACAGCCTTAAAACGTCTATAATAATTGTAAAAAATAACGCTGACTACTTCGCGGATTTCGCCTATTGCGAGTTATTTTTAGAACGTAACTCCCACGATAAACAAGGGACCACTGTACTTTTAAAATAGTACATTTCCATTTCAACTTAACTTTGCTGTGTTTAATCAGCACAATTTATGCAGATCCACCTTGTATTTGCTGTGACGACCCCGAGAGCAAACAAGCGAGCAACCAAAGGGACTTACTGTTTTTTTTGTTACATTTACCCTTAGAAATCTAGTTGGCCTGACCCATGGTAACACAAATTCATCATGTTGACCCAACAAATTTACATTTAGGTGACTCAGCAACATTGTTTCTGGCTATGTTAACACATTTTACTTGGGTGGAAATACTTTCCATAATTTTATTATGTTCAATGAGCAAGTTGTATTTTAAGTTGTTGCATGTTATGTTGAATGTGTTCACCCATAAAACTAATCTATATCATAGAAGCTACATGTTAGACTTAAGTTCATGTAACATAAAAACCAACAACACCCATGCTGTTTTTTTTTCTTTAATGTGTCATATTGTATTTTTCCTACTCTAAAGATCTTCAAAAAATGAGTTGTGGAAAACATATGCAATGTAGACTACACACTACAGTTATTTTACTTCAAGCATAGACAAGAATATATTTTGCAACAGTGCGTTGTTCTGTTTGCACAGTGGTCATGGTGACGTGCTTATGACTTACCTCAGCGATCGGCAGCACCTGATCTGAAGCATCGGCACCATTTTGTAGTAGTTGTAACTATGCTGGTACCTTATGCATTGTATTGTGTAGTTGACAGTTAGTGAGATGAACAGACTGAACTGGGTTCTATGGATCTTTATCTTAAAAAAAATAAAATAAATAACACCCCCCAAAGGAAACAAAGCTGGCTTTAGACCTCTTAACACATGCCTCGTGTGCACCTCTCCACACATCAGCTCAGAGCATCTGCGTTCATTGAAGCTGGATGTGGAGGTGTCGTGCCAAAATACCAAACAAGCAGACAACAGGTATGCACTCAGAGTAGGAACCTATGTACAAGAAAATTAATTTTGGAGAAGTTCACTATAATATAAACAAAAATATCTTTCTGGGAAAATTAAACAGAAAAAAAAAATAGAATAAAATGAATACTTTTCTTGGCTACAGCTGCACTGTGTGAATTTGCAGCAGACATGTTAACAGTTTAAATTATTGCATCTGTTGGAGGTTATACTTGTGTTCTCTGTTTGCAAGCATTTTTTTTTTAATTTGCATTGATTTTTTTTGATGCAGGTATCTGTTGTTAAATTGATACAGGTCTTTTTTATTTGACATGTTTACTCCTTTTGTGTTGAGTGTTTTAATTTGGAAGTCTTGTGGCCCTACATTTATGCTTGTTTTGAAATAACGCACCAGTGAGCGGCAACAATAATCTGTTTCGTAAATTTTTTGTTATGTATTAGCTTCTGAAAATAAGCCATTGGAATTGTGATATTTTTAAAGGACAGCAGAGGCTTCATTGATCGAACATTCAATAGTCACAAATCTTTGGTCTTTCTTTGGACGTATGAAGGTCAGGTGAAGGTAATGCTGGGGATTATGCCAGCTCAGTGAGTGGTCCCAGTTCCTACGATGAAAGGGTGAAGTTAATGGTCTGAAGAGGAGTGGGAGGTCTCCAAGCTTTCTGCTGCAGGCCGTGAAAACGGATGCCTTTTACTGCAGATTGACCCCCACAAGCTGTAGCTGGAAGCCTCTCACATGATGTTATATAGATGGGAACCAGGGAGAGAGCTTTGCTTGGATTTACAGTTAATGTACCGTTGTTAATGAGATCGCTATGGTCCAGCAGCCACCTTTGCCATTCCTTGTTGTAGTGGCCATCCCCTTGTTCAATGCTGCAGGTCTGCTGTGGGTCATTAGTGCCAATAACAATCATTAGTGCACCACTTCCCCCCTCCTCACTCCCACTGATTTTAGGTATGAGGAGCAATTGTGGGTGGAAGAGTAAGGGGATGATGATGTGCTCAACCACAGGTGTGTTTTTACTATAACAACTTTTACTGTACAGTTGTATGTAAACATTGGGCACCTCTGATGATTTCCATGATTTTCCTTTATAAATCATTGGTTGTTTGGATCAGCAATTTCAGTTAAATATATCATATAGCAGAGAAACACAGTGATATTTGAGAAGTGAAATGAAGTTTATAGGATTTACAGAAAGTGTGCAGTAATTCTTTAAACAAAATTAGGCAGGTGCATAAATTTGGCCACCCCAACAGAAAAAAAATAAATCAATAGTAGATCCTCCTTTTGCAGAAATAACAGCCTCTAAATGCTTCCTATAGCTTCCAATGAGCGTCTGGATTCTGGTTGAAGGAATTTTGGACCATTCTTCTTTACAAAACTTCACAGGTTTGTTGGTTTCCGAGCATGGACAGCCCGCTTAAAATCACGTGACAGATTTTCAATAATATTCAGGTCTGGGGACTGAGATGGCCATTCCAGAACATTGTACTCGTTCCTCTGCATGAATGCCTTAGATTTTCAGCAGTGTTTAGGGTCATTGTCTTGTTGAAACATCCAGAGCTGGTGCAACTTCAACTTTGTCACTGATTCATCAATCAATCAATTTTATTTATATAGCGCAAAATCACAACAAACAGTTGCCCCAAGGCGCCTTATATTGTAAGGCAAGGCCATACAATAATTACGGAAAAACCCCAACGGTCAAAACGACCCCCTGTGAGCAAGCACTTGGCAACAGTGGGAAGGAAAAACTCCCTTTTAACAGGAAGAAACCTCCAGCAGAACCAGGCTCAGGGAGGGGCAGTCTTCTGCTGGGACTGGTTGGGGCTGAGGGAGAGAACCAGGAAAAAGACATGCTGTGGAGGGGAGCAGAGATCAAACACATACATACAGAGCAAAAAGAGAAAGAAACAATCAGTTATGCTGCTATAGACTTAGACTGCTGGGGGGTTCCCATGATGCACTAAGGGATGGCTCAGGGTCACCTGATCCAGCCCTAACTATAAGCTTTAGCAAAAAGGAAAGTTTAAAGCCTAATCTTAAAAGTAGAGAGGGTGTCTGTCTCCCTGATCTGAATTGGGAGCTGGTTCCACAGGAGAGGAGCCTGAAAGCTGAAGGCTCTGCCTCCCATTCTACTCTTAAAAACCCTAGGAACTACAAGTAAGCCTGCAGTCTGAGAGCAAAGCGCTCTATTGGGGTGATATGGTACTATGAGGTCCCTAAGATAAGATGGAACCTGATTATTCAAAACCTTATAAGTAAGAAGAAGAATTTTAAATTCTATTCTAGAATTAACAGGAAGCCAATGAAGAGAGGCCAATATGGGTGAGATATGCTCTCTCCTTCTAGTCCCTGCCAGCACTCTAGCTGCAGCATTTTGAATTAACTGAAGGCTTTTCAGGGAACTTTTAGGACAACCTGATAATAATGAATTACAATAGTCCAACCTAGAGGAAATAAATGCATGAATTAGTTTTTCAGCATCACTCTGAGACAAGACCTTTCTAATTTTAGAGATATTGCGCAAATGCAAAAAAGCAGTCCTACATATTTGTTTAATATGCGCATTGAATGACATATCCTGATCAAAAATGACTCCAATATTTCTCACAGTATTACTAGAGGTCAGGGTAATGCCATGCAGAGTAAGGATCTGGTTAGACACCATGTTTCTAAGATTTGTGGGGCCAAGTACAATAACTTCAGTTTTATCTGAGTTTAAAAGCAGGAAATTAGAGGTCATCCATGTCTTTATGTTTGTAAGACAATCCTGCAGTTTAGCTAATTGGTGTGTGTCCTCTGGCTTCATGGATAGATAAAGCTGGGTATCATCAGCATAACAATGAAAATTTAAGCAATGCCATCTAATAATACTGCCTAAGGGAAACATGTATAAAGTGAATAAAATTGGTCCTAGCACAGAACCTTGTGGAACTCCATAATTAACCTTAGTCTGTGAAGAAGATTCCCCATTTACATGAACAAATTGTAATCTATTAGATAAATATGATTCAAACCACCGCAGCGCAGTGCCTTTAATACCTATGGCATGCTCTAATCTCTGTAATAAAATTTTATGGTCAACAGTATCAAAAGCAGCACTGAGGTCTAGCAGAACAAGCACAGAGATGAGTCCACTGTCTGAGGCCATAAGAAGATCATTTGTAACCTTCACTAATGCTGTTTCTGTACTATGATGAATTCTAAAACCTGACTGAAACTCTTCAAATAGACCATTCCTCTGCAGATGTTCAGTTAGCTGTTTTACAACTACCCTTTCAAGAATTTTTGAGAGAAAAGGAAGGTTGGAGATTGGCCTATAATTAGCTAAGATAGCTGGTTCAAGTGATGGCTTTTTAAGTAATGGTTTAATTACTGCCACCTTAAAAGCCTGTGGTACATAGCCAACTAATAAAGATAGATTGATCATATTTAAGATCGAAGCATTAATTAATGGTAGGGCTTCCTTGAGCAGCCTGGTAGGAATGGGGTCTAATAGACATGTTGATGGTTTGGAGGAAGTAACTAATGAAAATAACTCAGACAGAACAATCGGAGAGAAAGAGTCTAACCAAATACCGACATCACTGAAAGCAGCCAAAGATAACGATACGTCTTTGGGATGGTTATGAGTAATTTTTTCTCTAATAGTTAAAATTTTATTAGCAAAGAAAGTCATGAAGTCATTACTAGTTAAAGTTAAAGGAATACTCGGCTCAATAGAGCTCTGACTCTTTGTCAGCCTGGCTACAGTGCTGAAAAGAAACCTGGGGTTCTTATTTTCTTCAATTAGTGATGAGTAGTAAGATGTCCTAGCTTTACGGAGGGCTTTTTTTATAGAGCAACAGACTCTTTTTCCAGGCTAAGTGAAGATCTTCTAAATTAGTGAGACGCCATTTCCTCTCCAACTTACAGGTTATCTGCTTTAAGCTGCGAGTTTGTGAGTTATACCACGGAGTCAGGCACTTCTGATTTAAAGCTGTCTTTTTCAGAGGAGCTACAGCATCCAAAGTTGTCTTCAATGAGGATGTAAAACTATTGACGAGATACTCTATCTCAAGAAGGAATCATATCATATCCTTAAACCTAGTTACAGCGCTTTCTGAAAGACTTCTAGTGTAATGAAACTTATTCCCCACTGCTGGGTAATCCATCAGAGTAAATGTAAATGTTATTAAGAAATGATCAGACAGAAGGGAGTTTTCAGGGAATACTTTTAAGTCTTCAATTTCCATACCATAAGTCAGAACAAGATCTAAGATATGATTAAAGTGGTGGGTGGACTCATTTACATTTTGAGCAAAGCCAATAGAGTCTAATAATAGATTAAATGCAGTGTTGAGGCTGTCATTCTCAGCATCTGTGTGGATGTTAAAATTGCCCACTATAATTATCTTATCTGAGCTAAGCACTAAGTCAGACAAAAGGTCTGAAAATTCACAGAGAAACTCACAGTAATGACCAGGTGGACGATAGATAATAACAAATAAAACTGGTTTTTGGGACTTCCAAATTGGATGGACAAGACTAAGAGTCAAGCTTTCAAATGAATTAAAGCTCTGTCTGGGTTTTTGATTAATTGATAAGCTGGAATGGAAGATTGCTGCTAATCCTCCGCCTCGGCCCATGCTACGAGCATTCTGGCAGTTAGTGTGACTCTGGGGTGCTGACTCATTTAAACTGACATATTCATCCTGCTGTAACCAGGTTTCTGTAAGGCAGAATAAATCAATATGTTGATCAATTATTATATCATTTACTAACAGGGACTTAGAAGAGAGAGACCTAATGTTTAATAGACCACATTTAACTGTTTTAGTCTGTGGTGCAGTTGAAGGTGCTATATTATTTTTTTCTTTTTGAATTTTTATGCTTAAATAGATTTTTGCTGGTTATTGGTGGTCTGGGAGCAGGCACCGTCTCTACGGGGATGGGGTAATGAGGGGATGGCAGGGGGAGAGAAGCTGCAGGGAGGTGTGTAAGACTACAACTCTACTTCCTGGTCCCAACCCTGGATAGTCACGGTTTGGAGGATTTAAGAAAATTGGCCAGATTTCTAGAAATGAGAGCTGCTCCATCCAAAGTGGGATGGATGCCCTCTCTCCTAACAAGACCAGGTTTTCCCCAGAAGCTTTGCCAATTATCTATGAAGCCCACCTCATTTTTTGGACACTACTCAGACAGCCAGCAATTCAAGGAGAACATGCGGCTAAACATGTCACTCCCGGTCCGATTGGGGAGGGGCCCAGAGAAAACTACAGAGTCCGACATTGTTTTTGCAAAGTTACACACCGATTCAATGTTAATTTTAGTGACCTCCGATTGGCGTAACCGGGTGTCGTTACTGCCAACGTGAATTACAATCTTACCAAATTTACGCTTAGCCTTAGCCAGCAGTTTCAAATTTCCTTCAATGTCGCCTGCTCTGGCCCCCGGAAGACAATTGACTATGGTTGCTGGTGTTGCTAACTTCACATTTCTCAAAACAGAGTCGCCAATAACCAGAGTTTGATCCTCGGCGGGTGTGTCGTTGAGTGGGGAAAAGCGGTTAGAAATGTGAACGGGTTGGCGGTGTACACGGGGCTTCTGTTTAGGGCTATGCTTCCTCCTCACAGTCACCCAGTCAGCCTGCTTTCCCGGCTGCTCGGGATCTGCCAGAGGGAAACTAACGGCGGCTAAGCTACCTTGGTCCGCACCGACTACAGGGGCCTGGCTAGCTGTAGAATTTTCCACGGTGCGGAGCAGAGTCTTCAATTCGCCCAGCCTGGCCTCCAAAGCTACGAATAAGCTACACTTATTACAAGTACCATTACTGCTAAAGGAGGCTGAGGAATAACTAAACATTTCACACCCAGAGCAGAAAAGTGCGGGAGAGACAGGACAAGCCGCCATGCTAAATCGGCTAAGAGCTAGTAGCTATGCTAAGCTAGCGGATTCCTAAAAACACACAAAGTGAATAATGTGTAAATAATTTAGAGGTGATTCAGCAGAGGGAGTGCTTTAGTTAAGGTACGTGAAGACTACACTGTGAAACAAATCGTTATCTAGGTAACTAGATCAATCTAACTGCGCAGATTAAACAGCTAACAGATACAGAAAAACACAGCTGTGCTCCGGAACAGGAAGTGCTACAATACCGCAGTGAGAGCCAACCACCAGATGTTGTTCTCAAGAATCTGCTGATATTGACTCCAATTCATGTGACCCTCAACTTTAACAAGATTCCCAGTACCTGCACTGGCCACACAACCCCACAGCATGATGGAACAACCTCCAAATTTTACTGTAGGTAGTAATAGTTTTTGTTGGTGCTGTGTTCTTTTTCAGCCATGTATACCGCCCCTTGTTATGTTCAAATAACTCAGTTTTAGTTTCATCAGTCCACAGCACCTTATTCCAAAATTAAGCTGGCTTGTTCAAATGTGCTTTAGCATACGTCAAGCAACTCTTTTTGTGGTGTGTGTGCAGAAAAGGCTTCCTCTGCATTCTAGCATCATACAGCATCTCTTTGTGCAAAGTGTGCTGTATAGTTGATCAATGCACAGAGAGACTATCTGCAGCAAGATCATGTTGTATAGATCTTTGGAGCAGGTCTGTGAGTTGACTATGATTATTCTCACCATCCTTCACTTCAGCTTATCTGAGATTTTTCTTGGCCTGCCACTTTGTGCCTTAACTAGTACTGTGCCTGCGCTCTTCCATTTCCTCACTATGTTCTTCACAGTGGAAACTGACAGCTGAAATCTCTGAGATATCTTTTTGTATCCTTCCCCTAAATCATGATTTTGATCCAGGTCATTTGAGAGTTGCTAAGAGCTTCCCATGTTGCCACTTATTAGAAGAGATCCAGAGAGGGGATGTTAAATACCCTTTCTCATGATTGGATTCACCTGTGTAAGGAGGTAGAGGGTCAATGAGCTTACCAAACCAATTTTGTGTTCCAGTAATTAGTGCTAAAAGTATTCAAATCAATAAAATGACAAGGGTGCCCAATGATTTATAAAGGAAAAATCATGAAAATTATCAGGGGTGCCCATTTTGCTTAGTCCCATTAAGGGTCACAGGGGACTGGAGCCTATCCCAGCAGCCATAGAACGTGAGGCAGGGTACACCTTGGACAGGATGCCAGTCTCTCGCAGGGATATATATATATATATATATATATATATATATATATATATATATATATATATATATATATATATATATACAGTGATGCCGGTAACGCGTTACTCTAATCTGACCACTTTTTTTAGTAACGAGTAATCTAACGCGTTAATCTTTCCAAATCAGTAATCCGATTAAAGTTACTTCTCCATGTCACTGTGCGTTACTATTATTTTTGCATTGTGGGTCGATAGCAGCATTAAACTTGGTCTGTGGGCAGGAGGTCGGGGTTCGACTGAACTGCCCACTTTAAGTGAGCTGTGAGCTTTTCATCCGCGTTTTTTTGCAGCTGCTCGACTTGTCCTCACCTCTTAAAGCGCGGTGATCAGCACACCTGCACTGAGCTTTACAAAGACATTTTTATACTGTTTTTCCTCCTTTATTTAGAATTGTGAGCTGAGCCGCTCTGTATCTGGTCGTTAAAAACAGCTGATCCTCCGCGACGCGTCAACAACTAACACTTTTTTCCACTCAAATGCACCTAAACTCTCTTTCTGAGGACCACATGATGTGAAAACGCAATAAAAATTTCTTACCTGTAAATCTGGTCATGTTTTCTGCATAAATAAATGTTATCCATTCTTTGTGCTCAAACGCCAAAGCAGGGGCGAATCCAGATGGAATGGGGGCGTGGGGCAAGGATGTGCCCCCCACAACACCCTAGATTAAAGGTTCAGTTTTGAAGCCGTTTTTTACTACAACTACTAATATTGCTTATAATAATAATAATTTCGACAAGTAAAATGTTTAGAGAGAATTTAAATGTTAGAAAAAATGTTAGAATTTAATAGTTACATTTATAAACAATGTAGGTTTGAAATTGCAAGTTTTACTGTTACAGTGCTGTCAACAGTTAAATATGAGGTCAAGAAAGAGGTCTTTATTTTACTTTTTATAAAACAAGTATTTATTTTCATTGAAGTCAAGAAAGGGTGACTATAAAGTGAGTTTTGGTAAAACAGGTATCATTGTCATGTTGAGGTGGCAGAGGGTTGTTTTCGGCAGCTGGGAAAAGTAACTAAAAAAGTAACTAGTAATCTAACTTAGTTACTTTTACAATTGAGTAATCAGTAAAGTAACTAAGTTACTTTTTCAAGGAGTAATCAGTAATCAGTAATTGGATTACTTTTTCAAAGTAACTGTGGCAACACTGTATATATATATATATATATATATATATATATATATATATATATATATATATATATATATATATATATATATATATGCAATGAATCTAGAATATATAAAATTTTCACTTTTGGAAATAACTAACAAACATCTGATGAGCAGTTGATAACAGTACCATTAAGGGTAGTGATAGCATGAATGCCAGTTGTACCATGAGGGGCAGCATGCGTTAAGAGCAATGGTATTAGCAGAAGCATTAGTAGTGGGAGTCCTGCAGTACGTAGACTTCCATTCTTTCAAGCTTGCTTATAGTGCTCTGACTATTGCTGGGCTCAATAACCAAGGTATGGGGAGTGACAGGGGTGTGAAGGGCTTGGCTGACTCCTTGCTGGCGTTAATGGAGATAAATGTGTGTGGAGGGGCTGTGAATTAAACTGAATGGATCACAGACAGGCTGGTAACAGGCTGTGCAGGTTGCAATGTGTGCCCAAAGAGATCAGCAGGTTTAACATTATATGTTTGTGTTCTGATTTAGATGGATGCAACACAGTGATCTCTTACTGTGGACAGTTGAGGCTGGAAATAAAACAAATTGGCCATCATCTGGACATTGGAAATCTTAAATTGTTCTCCATGTGATGGTCTAGTGGTTAAAGTGGTGATCATGAGATTATAGGATCATAGACTCAAAGATGGGAAAATCACCACACAAGTTGCTGTAGCTGTGCCTTGCGTGGCAGCACTCTATCAGTGTGTGAATGTGAGGCATCATTGTAAAGCACTTTGAGCTTCTAGTTCAGATGGAAAAGCACTATGTAAATGCAGTCCATTTACAGAAGATGCAGTTTATTCAAATCTTGACTGTGAAGAGGGTTAAAGTTTGGTCCCCAAATTTATTAATCAGATTTATGTAACTTTTTCATTTTATCTACTGATTGCAATAATTAACACTGCAAATACCTGTCATCACTGAACAGAAGACTAAAATTTACAGTCCATATAGAAACAAGCTCAATATGGATGAAAATAATTCTATAGTGAAATGTCTACTGTCACAAAGTGACAAAAAGCAAAATACATGGCTTATACCTGTACAAGTCCATGAATTATGCTGTTTCATACTGTCATATTGCAGAATTAATCAATCTAAAACCCACAGTACATATTTTTTTTTTAACTTGTAAGATGTAAAATTAACAAATGGGGCTCTAGTGAAGTTGCTGAGGTCAATACCTTTTGCATTATATTTAATAGATTACAGAAACATTTCGAAACTTTAACCACACCAGAGAAGCTCAACACACAGGCAGCATATGACACAATACAGGGAAAATTCTGCATGGGCGACAAAATCAACATCTACCATTGGTGTCTGAAATGTAAGGACCATGCACCACCCAGATCTACCATCATTATGAACAATGAACAGTGCTCATAGGCTCTCTTCTGCTTGATGGTGTGGAATCTCTGGATAAGCACCGACACCAATGAGCCTCATGGCCTATGAAGGATGTACTTCTTTCTTCTTATTCTTCTATGCTCTTAAGGACAATGTTGAATATTCAGGAGGAGGTTTACAGCATTTGGAGCACCAATGGGTAAGAAGTTAAGTCTGGGCGCACTTATTAGTGCCACACAATGCTGAATCCACCACACCATGGAACCACCCCATGTCATGGCAATCATCCAGGCAAACAACTGGTCCATCCCCAACTCTCAAAAGTAAACATCGATCTGCCCCGGCCAGGTGAAACATGGACCAGCCATAGATGTTGTAAATAATTATAAAATTAAATATTTATCCTATGCTTTCCACCTGTGGCCTTTCTGTGTGGAGTTTGCATGTTCTCCCCGTGTTTGCGTGCATTCTCTCTGGGTACTCCGGCTTCCTCCCACATCCAAAGACATGCAGGTTAGGTGGACTGGAATCTTTAAATTGACCGTAGTTGTGCGTGCAGATGTGAATGTGTTTGCTTGTCTCTATGTGAGCCTGCAACAGACAAACCACACCCTATGACTGCTGGGATAGGCTCCAGCAGGGATAGGCTCCAGCACCCTCATGAACCTTAATTATAGTAAGCAGTTATGGAAAATGGATGTATGGATATACTATGCAATTGAAAGGTCCAGGTTCATTCGAAGGCAGCAGCTGCCCTGTTATCTCCCATTCACTCCTTAATAATAAAAGTTGTTGAAAAAGGGATATCTCACATATGATACAATTGTCAAAGGCGAATCATGCACTCAGAAGTTTGATTGTGAACAATATAGTTGCAAAAAAAAAATTAAAATTGAATATATGAATGAATGAATGAATGAATTTATTCAGCAAACACAGTCCAAAACAACAACAAAAACTTACAATGAAGAAAGAAAATAAAATACAATGCATCCATGTGCCTGAAAGGGTATAGGTAGAAGCAAAGCTTTTTAATGCCTACCCCTTTAATCAAAAATAAAATTATCTAGTCCAAAAGGAGTGGGGGGAAGTAAAAAACCCATCTATTCCTACTCCCATTTTCAACCACTTCAAACTCTTCAGCCTAAAAGACACAATCGGAATGCTACCAAACAATTTATATTTACAATTGGCAACACACAAAACTAATCTTTCTTCAGCAGATACATACTGTATCTTGAAAACATCATGTCTTTATATTGATTTTTAAACTGATTGATATTTGGACATCATTTGAGTTCCTCCGTCATGTTATTCCATAGTCTAGGGCCACACATGGAGACACAGAAACCTTTCCTGGTCGTTCGAGCACCAGCAATTTTAAAATGATACAAGCCACGTAATTATATTTTCCCTCTCTCTCAATAAAACAAAATTCTTGAATTCTAAAGGGCACTTGTTTATTTTTCACTTTGTACATTAATTGAAAAATCTTGAACAAAATCATATCGTAAAGTTTTAATATTTGAGATTTAATGAACAATGGGTTGGTGTGGTCATGATAACCTGCCTTATGAATTGTTCTTAATGCTCTTTTTTTTGTAGAATAAATACTAATGGTTGTGCTGTAGTTTTATAATTGTTGCTGTTTATAAATGTATATCCTTATGAGGGAACAAAATGCCTGATTTTAACACAGAAAATGGAGAATTTTTCTGTTCTTTCTGACTGTATACGCTGACTTTGCGAGACCAACTGAACCCAGTACCATTATTTAGCACTACATTACCTCCCATCTCATCCCTATTAGCAGGTACAGATGGTGCTCCTCATGCTACTTAAAGGGACGCACAGCTGGCAAACATGAACTACATTTGGACTTTGGCCACTTGCATATCAGACCAGATGTGCAAAAATGTGCCTATAAAAACCAGGGTGTTAGTGTGTGAAAGTGTAAGATGTACTTAAATGTAAGTCTATAAAAAATTCATAATTTGTCTATTCCATAGTGGCAGTTGTTTTATAACTGGACTTCTCACTGAGAAGAATGGCTTTCCAACAGTTTAAAAATATATATTTTCACACTTGTTTTTGATTTCTACGGCCCTGATTTTTTGTTATGTTTTAGAATTTGTGAAAGTTCAAAAAATTCAGTTAGCATGATTAATTGTTGTGTGGGCCGCTGAAGAGGAGGTACTGCTGGCCCAACACCAGAGGGCGCCCTGCCTGAAGGCGGGCTTCAGGCACCAGTGGGCGCAGTCGCCACATGGGAGCTCCAGGAGCCCGGAGCTGACAGCTGTCACCACTCATCTCATCACTCATCACACCATAAAAGCCTGGCAGAGACATCAAATCCCTGCCGAGAAATCAGTTTACCCGACAGGTAAAGGTTTTCAGCTGTTATTGTGCCGTTCACACATTACTTGCTACTGAGATTGGCAGTCGTAACCTTTGTATACTCGCAGCTTGGAGCTGGGTTTGTGGAAGTTGGAGGGAGTTGGCGTTTCCCACTCCTCACTTTCCTGATCACTTAAGTATACTATTGGTACTGCACGTACTTAGTGTTCCTGTTTCCTGGGAGTGGTGGATTTTTCCCTCAGGAAGGGGCTGTGACTTTTGCTGACTGTTTGCTGGGTGTGCACACACCCGCTTGATCTGTTTGTGCTTCCTGCCAGCAGTACCCGATCCGACAGCTGGAGGCAGTGGCCACCAGGGGACTCAAGACTTGGCGGCTCTGGTGTATTGCAGGTCTCCGCTGGCAGTGGAAATCGTGTGGGGCCCGACTCTTCTCTGGACAGGCGTCTCCTATCCTCGAGCCTGCTCACACGTCACCTATTGTTTAATTGACTGTTACCTAAAGTTGTATCTGTATTCCGTTGTGCACATTTTCACAACATTAAATTGTTATCTTTTGGCATTTTCATTGTCCGTTCATTTATGCCCCCTGTTGTGGGTCCGTGTCACTACACTTTCCCAACAGGATTTCTCGGCCAATCGTGATGGATCCCGAGGGGCGTCAAACATCGAGTGAACCACCAATGGAAACGCAAGGTGCACAGGCGCCAGCAGGAGGCGTATTAGGTGAGCTGCAGCAAATCTTAACCACCTTCACTGCTCGGTTGGACTTGGTAACCGAGCAGAACGTTATACTCAATCGGAGGATGGTGGCTCTCACCGCTCAGGTGGAAGCACACGCACAGGGCACTGCTGCAGCACCTCCTCCTGCTGACCGAGTGCCGAATACAGACATTCCACTGGTCGTTCAATGACCCCCCCCCCCCCGAAGCATACATAAGCCTTCCGGAGCCGTACGGAGGTTGTGTCGAGACGTGCGCAGACTTCTTGATGCAGTGTTCGCTCGTCTTTTCACAGCGTCCCGTCATACGCGTCGGATTCCAGCCGGGTGGCTTATGTCATAAATCTGCTTCGAGGTGAGGCACGCGCTTGGGCTATGGCGCTTTGGGAACAGAACTCACGGCTTCTATCAGCATACACTGAGTTTGTACGGGAGTTCAGACAGGTGTTCAATCACCCTAATAGATGCGAGACCGCTTCAAGCGTGCTGCTGTCGATAAGACGGGTGTCGGAGCGCAGCGGAGTATGCAGTCGACTTCCGCATCGCGGCAGCGAGGGCTGGCTGGAATGCTGTTACGCTCCTCGCTGCCTTTGTAAACGGACTGTCTCTGGTCCTTAAGGAGCACCTGGTGGCAAAGGATGAGCCGCGGGATTTAGACAACCGATTAGCAGAACGTTGACGGGAGCGAGACGAAGGGCGTGGTCAGGCACGAGTCATCCCTCTTCCTCCCGGGTCCAAAAGGGAGCCGTCTTCCCCATGCTCCAACGCCAGGGCACTCCACATGACGACAGCTCCCCCTGCTGACGTTGCTAGGGAAACGAGCAGGGCCAAAAGAAAATCAGATCAGAGACAAAGGAGGCTGGCCCGTGGGGAGTGTTTTCACTGCAGCTCAACTGAGCACACGCAGAAAAACTGCCCCAAACGGTCAAAACAGCAACACTCGCCCTTAAAGACTGGGCTAAGGGTAGATTACAACATGCACGCGGGAAGTGTACGTAAATCTGCACAAATCCCAGTCACGATCCTGATTGGGGATTTAACCCTTCACGCCCCAGCACTTGTGGACACGGGGTCGGAAGGGAATCTGCTGGACAGCAGATGGGCAAAGGAAGTAGGGCTCCCTCTAGTGGCCCTCCCTTCACCATTGAAGATACGGGCACTAGATGGCACTCCTCTTCCACTAATCACACACCAGACACAGCCCATAACATTGGTTGTGTCTGGAAATCACAGGGAGGAGATTGTGTTTTTTGTAACACCTTCTACCTCCCGAGTAATTTTGGGTTATCCATGGATGATAAAACACAATCTCCGGATTGATTGGCTGTCTGGGGTTGTGGCTCAATGGAGTGAAACCTGCCACCGGGAGTGTTTAGGATCCTCGGTTCCACCCGGTGCGACCGCTAAGGAGGAGGTTCAAGTCCCCCCAATCTGACGGCGGTGCCAGCTGAGTACCACGATCTTGCTGACGTCTTCAGCAAAGATCTGGCACTCACACTGCTCCCGCACCGTCAGTACGATTGTGCCATTGATTTGATCCTGGGCGTTGAGTACCCGTCCTGCAGGCTGTACAACCTCTCACGTCCTGAGTGCGAATCAATGGAAACCTACATCCGGGACTCTTTAGCAGCCGGGTTGATCCAGAACTCCACCTCCCCGATTGGTGCTGGTTTCTTTTTTGTGGGCAAGAAAGACGGCAGACTCCGTCCATGCATTGATTACAGAGGGTTGAACGAAATCACGGTTCGCAACCGATACCCATTACCCCTGTTAGAGTCAGTGTTCACGCCCTTGCATGGAGACCAAATTTTCACCACATTGGATCTTAGGAATGCATATCACCTGGTTCGGATCCGGAAGGGAGACGAGTGGAAGACGGCATTTAACACCCCGTTAGGTCACTTTGAGTACCTGGTCATGCCGTTCGGCCTCACCAGTGCACCCGCGACATTCCAAGCTTTGGTTAATGACGTCTTGCGGGACTTCCTGCATTGGTTCGTCTTCGTATACCTTGACGATATTCTCATCTTCTCCCCGGATCCTGAGACTCATGTGAAGCATGTACGTCAGGTCCTGCAGCGGTTGTTGGAGAACCGGTCGTTTGTGAAGGGCGAGAAGTGCGAGTTCCACCACACATCTTTGTCCTTCCTGGGGTTCATAATCTCCTCCAACTCCGTCGCCCCTGATCCAGCCAAGGTTGCGGCGGTGAGAGATTGGCCCCAACCGACAAGCCGTAGGAAATTGCAGCACTTTCTCGGCTTTGCAAATTTCTTTCTACCGGAGGTTCATAAAGGGCTACAGCCAGGTAGTTAGCCCCCTGACGGCCATAACCTCCACTAAAGTCCCCTTCACCTGGTCAGATTGGTGCGAAGCCGCGTTTAGGGAGTTGAAACGCCGGTTCTCGACTGCACCAGTTCTGGTGCAGCCCGATCCCAATCGCCAGTTTATATTTGAAGTGAATGCCTCTGACTCAGGGATAGGAGCCGTGCTGTCCCAGAGTGGGGAGTCCGACAAGGTCCTCCATCCTTGTGCCTATTTTTCCCGCAGGTTGACCCCGGCTGAAAGGAAGTATGACGTCGGCAATTGGGAACTTCTGGCGGTGAAAGAGGCCCTTGAGGAGTGGAGACACCTGTTGGAGGGAGCTGCGGTACCTTTCACGGTTTTCACGGACCATTGGAACATGGAGTACATCCGGACCGCTAAGCGTCTGAACCCCAGGCAAGCCCGTTGGTCATTGTTCTTTGGTCGGTTTGACTTCCAAATCACATATCGCCCCGGGACCAAGAACTAACAGTCCGATGCACTGTCCCGGGTGCATGAAGAGGAGGTCAAGCCAGAGCTGTCGGATCCATCGGACACCATCATCCCCGAGTCCACTGTCGTTGCAACCTTCACCTGGGATGTGGAGAAGACCATCCGGGAGGCCCTGACACGACACCCGGACCCCGACAATGGACCGAAGAACAAACTGTACATCCCACCAGAGGCCAGAGCTGCAGTCTTGGACTTCTGTCACGGTTCCAAGCTCTCCTGCCACCCAGGGGTGCGAAGAACCGTGGCAGTGGACCGGCAGCGCTTCTGGTGGCCGTCGATGGAAGCTGACGTCTGGGAGTACGTCCAGGCCTGCACCACCTGTGCCAGGGGCAAGGCAGAACATAAAAAGGAACAAGGACTCCTCCAGCCGCTGCCCGTGCCGCGTCGCCCCTGGTCCCATATAGGCCTGGACTTTGTCACGGGTCTCCCTGCGTCCCAGGGTATGACCGTCATCCTGACGATAGTGGCCCTCCCGAAGCTCCAGACGGCCCAGGAGACTGCAGACCTCCTGGTCCACCACGTCGTGCATCTGCATGGTATCCCGACGAACATCGTATCGGATCGTGGTCCCCAGTTCTCCTCGCAAGTCTGGAGGAGTTTCTGTAGGGAATTGGGGGCCACCATGAGCCTTTCATCCGGGTACCACCCGCAAACCAACGGACAGGCAGAGCGGGGCAACCAGGAACTGGAACAGGCCCTCCGCTGTGTGACCTCTGCGCACCCGACGGCCTGGAGCAGCCATCTGGCCTGGATCGAGTACGCACACAACAGCCAGATATCATTGGCGACTGGCCTCTCCCCGTTTGAGGTGTGTTTGGGGTACCAGCCCCCATTATTTCCAGTCGTGGAGGGAGAGGTCGGGGCCCCCTTGGTCCAGGCCCATCTCAGGAAGTGCCGTCGGGTGTGGCGCACTGCCTGCTCTGCCCTGCTTAGAGCCCGGACGAGGGCTAAGGACCATGCAGACCGCCGGTGTACCCCGGCCCCTGCATACCAGCCCTGGCAGGAGGTGTGGCTTTCCACCAAGGACATACCACTCCAGGTCGAGTCACAGAAACTGAAGGACTGCTTCATCGGACCATTTCCAATCCTCAAGGTCCTCAGTCCTGTCGCAGTGAAGCTGAAGCTGCCGGCTTCACTGCGGATCCATCCTGTCTTTCACGTCTCACGTATCAAGCCTCACCACACCTCATCCCTCTGCATCCCTGGACCGGCGCCCCCTCCTGCCCGGATCATCGACGGGGAGCCCGCATGGACAGTACACCAGCTCCTGGACGTCCGTCGGAAGGGCCAGGGGTTCCAGTATCTGGTGGACTGGGAGGGTTACGGACCCGAAGAGCGCTCCTGGGTGAAGAGGAGCTTCATCCTGGACCCGGCCCTCCTGGCCGACTTCTACCACCGTCATCCCGACAAGCCTGCGCCCGTTGAGGGGGGGGATCCTGTTGTGTGGGCCGCTGAAGAGGAGGTACTGCTGGCCCAACACCAGAGGGCGCCCTGCCTGAAGGCGGGCTTCAGGCACCAGAGGGTGCAGTCGCCGCATGGGAGCTCCAGGAGCCTGGAGCTGACAGCTGTCACCACTCATCTCATCACTCATCACACCATAAAAGCCTGGCAGAGACATCACATCCCTGCCGAGAAATCAGTTTACCCGACAGGTAAAGGTTTTCAACTGTTATTGTGCCATTCACACATTACTTGCTACTGAGTTTGGCAGTCGTAACCTTTGTATACTCGCAGCTTGGAGCTGGGTTTGTGGAAGTTGGAGGGAGTTGGAGTTTCCCACTCCTCACTTTCCTGATCACTTAAGTATACTATTGGTACTGCACGTACTTAGTGTTCTTGTTTCCTGGGAGTGGTGGATTTTTCCCTCAGGAAGGGACTGTGACTTTTGCTGACTGTTTGCTGGGTGTGCACACACCCACTTGATCTGTTTGTGCTTCCTGCCAGCAGTACACGATCGACAGCTGGAGGCAGTGGCCACCTCGGGACTCAAGACTTGGCGGCTCTGGTGTATTGCAGGTCTCCGCTGGCAGTGGAAATCGTGTGGGGCCTGACTCTTCTCTGGACAGGCGTCTCCTATCCTCGAGCCTGCCCACACGTCACCTGTTGTTTAATTGACTGTTACCTAAAGTTGTATCTGTATTCTGTTGTGCACATTTTCACAACATTAAATAGTTATCTTTTGGCATTTTCATTGTCCGTTCATTTATGCCCCCTGTTGTGGGTCCGTGTCACTACACTTTCCCAACAATTAATAAAGTAATGGTACTAAGTAGAGGTGGGCAGATCGATCTTAATATTGATAATATCGATACCAACGCTGGTATTGATATTGAACGATCCTAGTGTAAAAAGATTGATACTCAAGCTTTTTTCTCTCCCACTCGCACTGACTGCTGCGCACGCAGATTCATCAAAGTCTACTCTCTGTCTGTAAGAGCAGCACTGCTCTGTGTCACACAACACAGAGCAGCGCACCCTTGTATTGTGGTCTGTCAGCCCTCTACCTCAGGAGATTTTGGTTTAAGTTGTGTTGAGTTATATTTTTTAAACAAAAATGTTGATTGTGATAAAGTATTTTGTTGTCACGTACAATGTTTAGCGAAATTCTATCCGAGGTCTTTTGGATCCTTTGGATCTATGAAGCTTAAATATGAAAAAGTATCGGTATCGGTATCGATATCGGTGAAACTGGGCCTGTATTTACTTGGTATCGCATCAATACCAAAATTCCCGGTATCGCCCACCTCTGGTACTAACACATTTACTGAACCTTAAACACACTATATCTCAGAATTTACTAATTAATACAGCAGTGAAAAACTATTTCAATTCATAGCTTTACAACGTACACAGAATGAAGCAACACTCCCTCTTTGCTCTGAATTTTTCTACCTCCTGCTTACATTCTCGTTTCAGATGTGCATGCATGTTTCGTGCATGAGATTTCTCTGTGTGCTTGTTCTGTGCAAAAGAGTCCTGTCTTGTCAAACTCCTGCCCCTCCCCATATTTATAAAGAATCAGGGGCACTCACCATTCACTGCAAAGCTGCTGAATTTTTTAAGGTGATGGGCGACAGTGACTTTTCAGAAATATGTCCAAAAATCACATTTAGAGCTTAGGTAATGTGATCAGGTGACAATCCATAAGCGTCTAGGTTTTTTTTTTTTAACACAGAGAGCTGTTTGAAATTAAAAGGTTTCAAATGTGGTTCTTTCTGCTTGATGCGGAGGATGGAGGAGGGAGATTTGAGGAGGAGTAGCTGAGGAGGGAACCTTTGTTGACCTTCTCAAATGTAACTTTAGTGCTTTTATTTGGTGTCAGAAAAACTAAAATCATTTATAGTACCTTTAATTATGCAACTATGTGCAGAGCATCACATGCTCACATCCCACTTTAGTTTCAAGCATTGTTTGAAAAAAAAAATGAATGCAATACAGCGATCCATGAAGTGAAATTGAAAATAAACTGTTGACCAGATTTATTGTTAACTGAATATTCTCTCAAACAACATGTGGACTGTAAAGGTACTGCAGGTGGACCATGAGAAGTTATTAAAATAAATGTAAAATGTACTTGATTTTTAATTTTGCAATAAAATTTAACATAATCTAATACTACCACTGCTACTACTCTTACAACTACTACTAATAATAATACAATTCCAATGAAACTGGGATGTTGTGTAAAATGTAAATTAAAAACAGAACACAATGATTTGCAAATCCTCTTCAATCTATATTCAATTGAATACACCACAAAGACAAGATATTTAATGTTTCTTCTTATTATTTGCTCATTTTGAAATGGATACCTGCAACACTTTTCCGAAAAGCTGGGACAGTGGTATGTTTACCACTCTGTTACATCACCTTTTCTTCTAACAACACTCAATAAGCGTTTGGGAACTGAGGACACTAATTGTTGAAGCTTTGTAGGTGGAATTCTTTCAAATTCTTGCTTGATGTACGACTTCAGTTGTTCAACAGTCCGGGGTGTCCGTTGTCGTATTTTGTGCTTCATAATGTGCCACACATTTTCAGTGGGCGGCAGGTCTGGACTGCAGGCAGGCCAGTCTAGTACCCGCACACATTTAGTACAAAGCCACGCTGTTGTAACATGTGCAGAATGTGGCTTGGCATTGTCTTGCTGAAACAAGCAGGGACATCCCTGAAAAAGACTTTGCTTGGATGGGAGCATGTGTTGCTCCAAAACCTGGATGTACCCACGAGAAGGCGGGTACATCCAGGTTTCTGGATGTTGTTGAAGTATGGCTTTCACTTTGCGTGGTAGAGTTTTAACTTGCACTTGTAGATGTAGCGACAAACTGTGTTAACTGACAATGGTTTTCTGAAGTGTTCCTGAGCCCACATGGTAAGATCCTTTAAACAATGATGTCGGTTTTTAATGCAGTACTGCCTGAGGGATTGAAGGTTACGGGCATTCAATGTTAGTTTTCGGCCTTGCCGCTTGTGTGTAGAAAGTTCTGCAGATTCTCTGAATCTTCTGATTATATTATGGACTGTAGATGATGGAATCCCTAAATTCCTTGCAATTGAACATTGAGAAACATTGTTCTTAAACTGCTGGACTATTTTTTCACACAGGTGTTCACAAACTGGTGATTCTCACCCTATCTTTACTTTTGAATGGCTGAGCCTTTTGGGGATGCTCCTTTTATACCCATTCAGGGCACTCGCAATGAGTGTCCTCAGTTCCCAAACACTTATTGAGTGTTGTTAGAAGGAAAGGTGATGTAACACAGTGGTAAACATACCACTGTCCCAGCTTTTTTGAAACGTGTTTGTTGTGTGGGCCGCTGAAGAGGAGGTACTGCTGGCCCACCACCACCAGAGGGCACCCTGCCTGGAGTGCGGGCTCCAGGCACCAGAGGGCGCTGCCGCCTCACAGGAGCAGCCAAGGTGACAGCCGTCACCTATCAACTGAGACAGCTGACATCCATCAGCGGAGGGGTATATCAGCTGGACGGCATCTCCACCTCATTGCCGAGATATCGCTCTACCAAGGAGGTAACGAACTCAGCCAGCCATACATTGCTTGTGTGTCAAACGTCTAAAGACTGAAAAGGACGTATTTGGATAAGTACTCTTATTTCTATACAGTGTTGTTTCTGATTAGAGGTGGAGGTGGTGTTTTCCACCCCACGTGTTGTTGGGTGCAGCCGCACCCACGTCTGACTGTTTCTGTTCCTCGCCAGCAGTACCGGATCCGACGAGCGGAGGCAGTGACCACCTGGGAGTTCGGGACTTGGCGGCTCCAGTATTCCCGGGGTTCGGTGGCGGAGGAAATCGGGTGGTTCCGGTTCGACTTGGACAGACGTCTCCTATCGTCGAGCCTGCCCACACGACACCGTTGGAATTCGACTTGTGACCGAAATTGTAATTTGTTGTATTTGTTGTGCGTGTTCACAACAGTAAAGCCTTGTTATTTGACTTTCTTCATTGTCCGTTCATTTGCGCCCCCTGTTGTGGGTCCGTGTACTTACACTTTCCCAACAGGATATCTCGGCCACCGTCATGGATCCCGAGGGGCGTCAACCGGCTGTTGAACGGCCAATGGAAGAACAGGACGTGCAGGCGTCCGCAGGAGGGGTAATCGGTGAGTTGCAGTGGATCCTCGCTGCTTTCACGACTCGGTTAGATTTGATGACCGAGCAGAATGTCCTCCTGAACCGCAGGGTGGAGGCTCTCGCCGCGCAGGTGGAAGCGCGCCCTCCGGGCGCCGCTGCGGCTCTCCCTCCCGTAGACCCTGTGCGTAACATTGACGTTCCACTGGTCGTTCAACGACCCCTCCCACCTTCCCCGGAAGCATACATAAGCCCCCCAGAGCCGTACGGAGGCTGTGTGGAGACGTGCGCGGATTTCCTTATGCAGTGTTCGCTCGTCTTCGCACAACGTCCTGTTATGTACGCGACCGATGCTAGCAAGGTAGCTTATGTAATAAATCTGCTTCGCGGCGAGGCACGCGCTTGGGCTACAGCGCTCTGGGAGCAGAATTCACGGCTCCTCCACACATATGATGGGTTTGTGAGGGAGTTCAGAACCGTGTTCGATCACCCTAATAGAGGAGAGACCGCTTCAGCCGTGCTACTGTCAATGAGACAGGGGCGTCGGAGCGCAGCTGCCTATGCAGTCGACTTCCGCATCGCGGCTGCGAGGTCCGGCTGGAATAGCACTGCCCTCCACGCCGCCTTTGTAAACGGACTGTCATTGGTTCTTAAGGAGCACCTGGTGGCTAAGGACGAACCGCGGGATTTAGATGGGCTCATCGATCTTGTCATACGGTTAGACAACCGGTTAGAAGAACGTCGGCGGGAACGTGACGAAGGGCGTGGCCGGGCACGCGCTGTCCCTCTCCCTTCCGGTTCTGACCGCGCTCCGCCTTCCCCACGCTCCACGGCCCCTGCGCTCCGTGTGGCTACAGCTCCCCCTGCTGACGACGCTATGGACACGAGCAGGGCAACATTTAGGGCACCAGATACACAGAGGAGGCGGACCCATGGAGTATGTTTTATTTGTGGCTCGATAGAGCACCAAGTGAGAGACTGCCCCGAGCGGTTAAACATCAACGCCCGCCCCTAGAGACTGGGCTAGGGGTGGGCCGAGACATTCATGTGGGACACACCCACATCGCCACACGACTCCCAGTTACGATCCTTTATGAGGACTCAACCCTGAAGGCCCCAGCACTGGTGGACACGGGCTCTGAGGGGAATCTGTTGGACAGCAGATGGGCCAGGGAGATAGGGCTTCCTCTGGTGGCGCTTACCTCGCCTGTGCAGGTTCGAGCACTAGATGGCTCCCTACTCCCTCCAATCACACATAAGACACCACCTGTAACTCTGGTGGTGTCCGGAAATCACCGGGAGGAGATCGAGTTTTTTGTGACTCCTGCTACCTCCCGAGTGGTTTTAGGGTTCCCCTGGATGTTAAAACACAATCCCCGGATCGATTGGCCGTCCGGGGTGGTGGTTCAGTGGAGCGAGACCTGCCATCGGGTGTGTTTAGGTTCCTCGGTTCAGTGGAGCGAGACCTGCCATCGGGTGTGTTTAGGTTCCTCGGTTCCTCCCGGTTCCCAGGCGAAGGAGGAGGTCAGAGTCCCGCCCAATCTGGGGACGGTGCCGGTGGAGTACCACGACCTTGCTGACGTGTTCAGCAAGGATCAGGCGCTCACCCTCCCCCCCCACCGTCCTTATGATTGTGCCATTGATTTGGTTCCGGGCAGTGAGTTCCCGTCCAGCAGGCTGTACAACCTCTCACGGCCTGAGCGCCAATCAATGGAGACCTACATCCGGGACTCTTTAGCCGCCGGGTTGATCCGGAATTCCACCTCCCCGATGGGTGCAGGTTTCTTTTTTGTGGGTAAAAAAGACGGCGGACTTCGTCCATGCATTGATTACAGGGGACTGAACAAAATCACGGTTCGCAATCGATACCCGTTGCCCCTGTTGGATTCTGTGTTCACGCCCCTGCATGGAGCCCGAATTTTCACCAAGCTCGATCTTAGAAATGCGTATCACCTGGTTCGGATCCGGAAGGGAGACGAGTGGAAGACGGCATTCAATACCCCCTTAGGTCACTTTGAGTACCTGGTCATGCCGTTCGGTCTCACAAACGCTCCCGCGACTTTCCAAGCGTTGGTTAACGATGTCTTGCGGAATTTCCTGCACCGGTTCGTCTTCGTATACCTGGACGATATACTCATCTTTTCTCCGGACCCTGAGACCCATGGTAAGCATGTACGTCAGGTCCTGCAGCGGTTGTTGGAGAACCGGCTGTTTGTGAAGGGTGAGAAGTGTGAGTTCCACCGCACGTCTTTGTCCTTCCTGGGGTTCATCATCTCCTCCAACTCCGTCGCTCCTGATCCGGCCAAGGTTACGGTGGTGAGAGACTGGCCCCAACCCACAAGCCGTAGGAAGCTGCAACAGTTCCTCGGCTTTGCTAATTTCTACAGGAGGTTCATTAAGGGCTACAGTCAGGTAGTTAGCCCCCTGACAGCCCTGACCTCGCCAAAAGTTCCCTTCACTTGGTCGGATCGTTGTGATGCCGCGTTCAAGGAGTTGAAACGGCGCTTCTCGTCTGCACCCGTTCTGGTGCAGCCCGATCCTAGTCGCCAGTTAGTGGTTGAAGTGGACGCCTCGGACTCAGGGATAGGAGCCGTGCTGTCCCAGAGCGGGAAGACCGATAAGGTCCTTCACCCGTGTGCCTATTTTTCCCGCAGGTTGACCCCGGCCGAACGGAACTATGACATCGGCAATCGAGAACTCCTTGCGGTGAAAGAGGCTCTTGAGGAGTGGAGACATCTGTTGGAGGGAACGTCCGTGCCATTCACGGTTTTCACCGACCACCGGAACCTGGAGTATATCAGGACCGCCAAGCGGCTGAATCCCAGGCAAGCCCGCTGGTCGCTGTTCTTCGGCCGTTTTGACTTCCGGATCACCTACCGTCCCGGGACCAAAAATCAAAGATCGGATGCTTTGTCCCGGGTACATGAAGACGAAGTCAGAACGGAGTCGTCGGATCCCCCGGATCCCATCATCTCGGAGTCCACTATCGTGGCCACCCTCACCTGGGACGTGGAGAAGACCGTCCGGGAGGCCCTGGCACGGAACCCGGACCCCGGAACCGGGCTGAAGAATAGGCTCTACGTCCCACCAGAAGCAAGGGCTGCGGTCCTGGACTTCTGTCACGGTTCTAAGCTCTCCTGTCATCCTGGGGTGTGAAGAACTGTGGCAGTCGTCCGGCAACGCTTCTGGTGGGCATCCCTGGAGACCGACGTCCGGGATTACATCCAGGCCTGTACCACCTGTGCCAGGGGCAAAGCCGACCACCGCAAGTCTTCGGGATTGCTACAGCCGCTGCCCGTACCTCATCGCCCCTGGTCCCACATCGGCCTGGATTTCGTCACGGGCCTCCCGCCGTCCCAGGGAAACACCGTCATCCTCACGATAGTGGACCGATTCTCCAAGGCGGCCCACTTCGTGGCCCTCCCGAAGCTCCCAACGGCCCAGGAGACAGCGGACCTCCTGGTCCACCACGTCGTCCGGCTGCATGGGATACCATCAGACATCGTCTCCGATCGCGGTCCCCAGTTCTCCTTGCATGTCTGGAGGAGCTTTTGCCGGGAACTGGGGGCCACGGTTAGTCTCTCGTCCGGGTATCACCCCCAAACCAACGGGCAAGCAGAGCGGGCCAATCAGGAGATGGAGCAGACCCTACGTTGTGTGACAGCCGCGCACCCGGCGGCCTGGAGTACTCATCTGGCCTGGATCGAGTACGCCCACAACAGTCAAGTGTCGTCAGCCATCGGCCTCTCCCCTTTTGAGGTGTGTTTGGGGTATCAGCCCCCATTGTTTCCGGTGGTTGAGGGAGAGGTCGGTGTGCCCTCGGTCCAGGCCCACCTGCGGAAGTGCCGTCGGGTGTGGCGTGCCGCCCGTTCTGCTTTGTTGAGAGCCCGGACGAGGGCGAAGACCCATGCAGACCGGCGGCGGACCCCAGCCCCTACGTATCGCCCCGGGCAGGAAGTGTGGTTGTCCACCAAGGACATTCCATTACAAGTGGCCTCCCCGAAATTGAAAGAACGATACATAGGACCGTACAAGATCTTCAAAATCGTCAATCCCGCCGCAGTGAGGCTTCAGCTTCCGGCCTCACTGCGGATCCATCCCGTGTTCCATGTGTCCAAACTCAAACCACATCACACCTCGCCCCTCTGTACTCCCGGTCCAGCACCACCTCCTGCCCGGATCATCGATGGCGAGCCGGCTTGGACTGTGCGCCGGCTTCTGGATGTCCGACGGATGGGCCGGGGCTTTCAATACCTGGTGGACTGGGAGGGGTACGGCCCCGAAGAACGCTCCTGGGTGAAGAAGAGCTTCATCCTGGACCCGGCCCTCCTGGCCGACTTCTACCGTCGCCACCCGGACAAGCCCGGTCGGGCGCCAGGAGGCGCCCGTTGAGGGGGCGGTCCTGTTGTGTGGGCCGCTGAAGAGGAGGTACTGCTGGCCCACCACCACCAGAGGGCACCCTGCCTGGAGTGCGGGCTCCAGGCACCAGTGGGCGCTGCCGCCTCACAGGAGCAGCCAAGGTGACAGCCGTCACCTATCAACTGAGACAGCTGACATCCATCAGCGGAGGGGTATATCAGCTGGATGGCATCTCCACCTCATTGCCGAGATATCGCTCTACCAAGGAGGTAACGAACTCAGCCAGCCATACATTGCTTGTGTGTCAAACGTCTAAAGACTGAAAAGGACGTATTTGGATAAGTACTCTTATTTCTATACAGTGTTGTTTCTGATTAGAGGTGGAGGTGGTGTTTTCCACCCCACGTGTTGTTGGGTGCAGCCGCACCCACGTCTGACTGTTTCTGTTCCTCGCCAGCAGTACCGGATCCGACGAGCGGAGGCAGTGACCACCTGGGAGTTCGGGACTTGGCGGCTCCAGTATTCCCGGGGTTCGGTGGCGGAGGAAATCGGGTGGTTCCGGTTCGACTTGGACAGACGTCTCCTATCGTCGAGCCTGCCCACACGACACCGTTGGAATTCGACTTGTGACCGAAATTGTAATTTGTTGTATTTGTTGTGCGTGTTCACAACAGTAAAGCCTTGTTATTTGACTTTCTTCATTGTCCGTTCATTTGCGCCCCCTGTTGTGGGTCCGTGTACTTACACTTTCCCAACAGTGTTACAGGCATCCATTTCAAGATGAACAAATATTTGCACAAAAACAAAAAAGCCTATCAGTTTGAACATTAAATATCTTGTCTTTGTGGTGTATTCAATTGAATATAGGTTGAAGGATTTGCAAATCATTTTTGTATTCTGTTTTTATTTACATTTTACACAACATCCCAACTTCACTGGAATTGGGATCATAATAAACAATGATATATATATATATATATATATATATATATATATATATATATATATATATATACGAGGTCTATTAGAAAAGTATCCGACCTTATTATTTTTTTCAAAAACCATATGGATTTGAATCACGTGTGATTACATCAGACATGCTTGAACCCTCGTGGGCATGCGAGAGTTTTTTTCACGCCTGTCGGTTACGTCATTCGCCTGTGGGCAGTCTTTGAGTGAGGAGTCGCCCACCCTTTCATCGATTTTTTCATTGTTTAGGAATGGCTCAGAGACTGCTGCTTTGTTTGATCAAAATTTTTTCAAAACTGTAAGGCACAACTGAGTGGACACCATTCTATAAATTCAGCTGGTTTTCAGTAAAAATGTTAACGGCTGATGAGAGATTTTGGTCTGGTAGTGTCGCCGTAAGGACGGCTCACGGTGCCTGACAGCGATCTGTGCTTCGAGGTGGCAGCGTCTCGCCGTTTCAAGTTGAAAACTTCCACATTTCAGGCTCTGTTGACCCAGTAAGTCGTCAGAGAACAGAGAACTTTCAGAAGAAGTCGGCATGAGGAGTTTATTCGGACATTCCATTGTTAACGGACATTTTGTAATGAAAGAACGTGTGGGCAGAGTCGCATGTCAGGCCGGACCCGACCGCGGGGGGTCGCCACAGGAAAAACACCTCCGTTGGAAACCTTAACGGGCAAGTTGGAACATGCCCAAGCTGTTAAATAATTTCTCAGTTACTCACTTGTTGAAAGCCATCAAAAGCCGCCTGAATTTTACAAATAGTTTTCAACACGGAGGTGTTTTTCCTGTCGCGGCGCAGATTCGTCAAGTCGTCACGGAAACGACTCGGCGAATTTGCACGCAGGTCTTTTATTAAAAAATGTCCTTAAACAGTGGAATGTCCGCATAAAGTCCTCATGCCGGCCTCTTCTGAATCTTCTCTGTTCTCTCACGACGTCCTGGGTGAACTAAGCCTTAAAATAGGATGTTTTCAGGTCGAAACAGTTCGACGACGGCGCCTGGAAGCGCTACACAACGTCCCGCTCCGTGGGAAGTCCTTACACCGATAGAAACACCCCATAATCTCTCATCAGCCGTTAAACCTTTCACCGAAAACCAGCTTAATTTCTCGAATGGTGTCCAATCGGATATTCCTCACAGGTCCAGAAAAAAATTTGAAAAAGCAACGCGCGCCGTCTCCAGCAGCGTGTGAGACAAAGGAATTCAGCCGAGAGGGCGGGACCACATCTCACTCAAGGCCTGCCCACAGGGAAATGACGTCACCGACACGCGTGAAAAAACTCATGCATGCGCACGAGGGTTCAAGCATGATTGGTGTAATCGCACGTCATTCAAATCCATATAGTTAAAAAAAATAAAAGGGTCGGTTACTTATCTAATAGACCTCGTATATATATATATATATATATATATATATATATATATATATATATATATATATATATATATATATATATATATATATATATATATATATATATATATATATATATATATAGCATTGTTTATTACGACGGACGCATGGAAAAAAAAAAAACTGACTCAGTTTTTTTTTTCCGTGTGCCCGTTTTGCACAAAAACAAAAAAGCCTATCAGTTTGAACATTAAATATCTTGTCTTTGTGGTGTATTCAACTGAATATAGGTTGAAGGATTTGCAAATCATTTGTGTATTCTGTTTTTATTTACATTTTACACAACATCCCAACTTCACTGGAATTGGGATCGTAATAAACAATGCTATATATATATATATATATATATATATATATATATATATATATATATATATATATATATATATATATATATATATATATATAGCATTGTTTATTACGACGGACGCACGGAAAAAAAAACTGACTCTGTTTTTTTTTTTTCCGTGTGTCCATCACGAAATGAGTCAAATTTTCATGACAGGGTTTTTTTTTAAACTCACTATTACTAATCCTACCCCTACCCCCAACCATAACCTTAACCAGCCCCGATCCCCCGCTTCACTTTTAATTTCGTGCAGCCATCACGGAATGAATTATGAATTTGTGCTGCCGTAATGAAAATGAGGTACTTTTCATCACAATATTACAACCAATAGATTAATGTATATTTTGTGGCACGACTTGCCATGAGACCAGGCTGCGTCATGTGTCAGTGTATGACTGTATATGTATGTATGTGTGCACCTATCTATCTATCTATCTCTCTCTCTCTCTCTCTCTCTCTCTCTCTCTCTCTCCCTCTCTCTCTCTATATATATATAAGTTTTGGTTGGCTTCAGACCATTGTTAAACTTCAAAGTGGGCCCTGGCATTCTTAACTTTGGGAATGACTGCTCTGGGCAAACAGACACAGCAGATGTGTTTGGCTTTATAATTGTAAGTACTGTACTCGAGTGCAAAATTATGAGTTGGGAAAAAAGTTTTCACTTCTGGCAAACAACAAAACCAACACTACATCGAAGCATAGCTGGAAATAGGACACAATGTCAGCAATATGTGCAGTAATGCAGGGCATGTCCCAAAAGGTAGTTTTGATAGCCTTCTTCCTTTTGTTTTGCTTTTCACTTGACAGATGCATTTGAATGTTGATTTTTGTTTGCAGAGTCTCACAGGCACTAGTGGTGTCCTGGGTTTAAATCAAGCTGAGGACCTTTTGTTGTGTTTCTACCTTTTTTCTCTCGCTCTAAGTCTTTACTGTCTGCCAACTGTCTAAATGTTAAAAGTTCAGACAAAAGTGCAGCAGGTATCTTTCCTCATAAACACCTAATTTTAGAAAGTGTTGAAAACACAGACCTCTCTTCTGTCATGGCTCTGTGGCACCAGCTTGGCCTGTCCCTTGTCTGCAGGAGCTGCAGCTGGCTTCCCTTGTCAAGCCTGCCAAGGCACTGTCTCCAGGCAACAGGCTCAGAGGCCACCTGTCATTTTGGATCAATGGACACACCTGCACACCCACCTGTCCACAGTCTTTGTCACACTGCCCCTCTAGAGATGCAGTCTGGAGAGGTGGCGATAGCAGCAATGAATGAGAGAGAGAGAGAGAGAGAGAGAGAGAGAGAGTGAGAGAGAGGGGACTCATCGTGTGTGGTTGATGACCTGATTCTGAACGGATGAATGGACCTGAATAGCCTGATTTAGAGAGATGTGATTGAGGCTGACAGACCTGACAGTGAATGTTCAAACAATAATAACTGATACACCATTTGTATGCCTGTGTTTTGCACAAAATAGATCAAACCCACAGTGAGGATTTTTTTGTAAGGTGAGAGTTTACTCCATAGAACAAGGTAAAACTTTATAGCTCTTGTGAAGTAAATGTGAAAGTAAATACTGCAATATAAAAGCTTCCAATGACTATCTGGACTTGGCCATCAGAAGTTATCTACATGTGGTTAATCCTCTGGGGCCGACGCCGTCGTATACGATGGCTAAGACCAAGCTTTACTAAATTAGAAATAACTTTTGAATGATATGAGATAGAAAGTTACTTTTTTTTTTTGCTGAAAAGATAACTCCATGGACTTTCAAGCCAGCCACAGCCATCTTTGAACTCCTCATAGAAGCTGTGTGATGACGTGCGCAATGTAAGTGTCCAACTGGAACTGGTTCACAGTCACATGGTTTTCCAAAATCCAATTGTAGGGCAGATTTACCTCACGTGAAAAGCCAAAGATTGTTTTCAGGAGTGATATGTTACTAGTTGACCCGTTTGAATAGCCACCTGGGTCCTCCAATGAGTACATACTATTACTTGTAGTACATACTCAGTGCGCCCTGCGCCATTACGCACAGTGATCAGTGAAAGCAGGAGCAGACGGAGAGCCTCTGATGACACTCTCACATGCTCAAACAAAGAGTGTGTAACTATCAGGATTGCTCCACTCGTTGCATGTGAATGTTACTGGATAACTCTGTTGCTTTCTCTGCGTAAAGCACTGTTTACCATATCAATGGACAAAAAAACGCATAGATGATTTTGTATATATTGTTCAAAATGTGCATTTGTGTTTATTGTTTGAACCTTTTTTTTGTTCAGTCTTTCACACAAGACCTCAAATTACCTTTATAAAGTTTCAAAACAGTTGTTTATTATAGTTTGCTGTGTGTTTTGAATAAATGTGTGTGGAAAATTATTTTTCGCTTTATTTTTTCCTTGCCTATTTTTGATTGTAAACCTTTATTACACTTATAAAACACAACAAAAACATATATATTCTGAAAGCACAGGTTGTCCTGAAAAAAAAAGAGACATAAAACTTGATTGTGGGATGCAGGGAGAGCTGTTAACAGCAATAATAAAACATTTATGCCAGGCGAGTGAACTGTCCAAAAAATGCCCTCGGACTCCAGAGGGTTAAAGTGTTGAACTTATCTTGACAGTGACATTCATGTCTCTGGGTCCTTGGCCTTTGAGATTAGGAGATGCTGGGGAAGCATTTATGGAGTTATGAGATCTGAACAGAAGTGTCTGATGATGCTGGTGTATTTGGAGAACAATGAAAGTCCAAGTCTTTAGATTCCGAGTGGTTCCTGTTTTACTGTGTAGTTGTGAGAACTGGACTCTTACCAGTGATTTAAGGATGACGATGTCTTCAATACTCTGTGTCTTTGGTGGATCCTTGGGTACCACTGGAATGAGTTCTTCCCAAATGAGCTGTGACTCAGATGAGAAGTATCACTTGCATTGTGAGGGAACGTCATTTATGACACTTTGGACATGTGGCTTGTTTCTCTAGGCATGATCCTACACACAAGTGCGTCCGTGTTGAGGACCTCAGGGGCTGGAGAAGTACAAGGGGATGCCTCCGTTTAACCTGGCTGCAGAATATAAACTGTTACTTTTGAGAGGTTTGGATGGAATAGCTATCATACTGGGTGGTTGCCATCTACGACACATGGCAGTTCTGTACTGTGGTGGTACCAAAGCATGATTACAGACCTGGCAAGTCAAGACAAATTCATGCTTTTATGTTATTTATACCAAATTCTGACCTTACAATCTGAATGAAATCAAGAGCCATCAGATGTGATCATTAGTGACCTTTGTCCAAACTTCGGTGAGTCAATGACAAGATTCAGTTCAATTCAGTTCAGTTTAATTAAATTCACTACACCGTTGTTACATTGTTTGGTACATGAGCATTGAATACTCTGCAAGTTACTCGTGTAGAATGCCATTGGGAGCAGTGTCTTATAATGCATCTTTTAAGACACTATGTTTTTTTGTTTTTTTTTAGACCAGACATGGGATTTACTTGAGGAGAACAAGTGGGTGTTTGATTGTTTTCCCAATTTATATAATCTTGACTCTTTGTTTGAGGCGGATTAGGTCGGGAGTCTGAAGCACTACCTATATCTAGATTATGCAGACGGCACTAATCAGGTTAACCATGACGTGATCCTAGACACAGCCAAGAACAAAACTCACAGAGAACTGGGCTTAATGACTGTTTACCCTGACCTTCACAACATCCATACTCTGTTCATTCAACAACGAGTTTCTGCTTACATAGATGACCCCATGGACCTTTTGTGCTCTCCTGACCCCCAAGACTCACTCCCATTTTCTTTGATCTCAGAAACCCTCTCTGTCCTGTCACCCGCTCCAGCACCAGTTTTGACTCCTGCAACGGACACGAACACCACGCCTCCCACCTTGACCAAGACCTTGATGACAGATATGGCATACACCACACATCCTAAGACCACACACCACACTTCAATGTTGACTGTGTTTGAACACACACATAGAAGTTGCTGCTGATGCTCAGATACCATCCAAGTGATACCCATTTATGATGCAGACATGAACCATCACTGTGTCGATAACAGGGCTGTGCAAAATTCAGAATTATATTACAAATTACTGTTGTTGAATTTCAGTTGACTTTGAACTGAGGTAACAAACAGGATGCAGAGTTACAGTTCTAAATGTCTAAATTGTGCACAGCTCTGGTCAGCAAGTGCTGTGAACATGCTGTCACTAATTTTCAGTCCAAAGATGACAGGATGACAGTTAACCTTGATGAGACCCCTCAGAAAGTCCTCCTACCCTTACAGGTAGAAATAAAGCTTCAGACATGCAAGAATCTCACACCTCAGTGAGTTCATAGACACTGAGACATGTCAGCTGTGTACACGTCTATTTATTTGATAAACTAGTTAACTATAAATGCCACATATCCGGTTGAGAGAGTGCACTGGTCCTGCATTTCAGTACTTCCACATGTCATGACAGCGCTTTCGGCCCAGAACGACATTCATGCACAAAGGCACAATACCACAGTGCCCACTTTTAGAGGAGATACACGTGAACCAAACAAAAGTGTAACGTAACATTCTCCTCTGAAACAAGCATTCAGACAATTCAGTCTTGCCCCGAATCATCTCCCCATATATGTGTTGTGAACCGTGCAAACACAGTAACAGTGGTAGAACAATTGTGTATCACAAGCATGAATGTGAAAAATAAGTCACTGTATCATGTCGCCAAATGACATCATGCGACATTAAATTATGAAATTATGACTTTTAAATCAAGATTGAAGACCCACTCTTATTAATTTATTCTGTTTTCATGTTTGTCTTGTAATTTCTTCTTATTCTAATGTGTTTTACCTTTTTATTGTGCCCTTTTTTATTTTAATTTACTTTGTGCTGTTATGAATTGTGTGCTGTGTGAAGCGCCTTGGGCGACTGTCGTGAGATGGTGCTATATAAATTAATAAATTGAACTGAAATTGCCTTGAAATAAATAAATTCATAAACAAATCACATGTTTACCATATGTTGATTTGTATATGATGTCATGATGGTGTCATATATGTCAATCAACAAGCTGTTAACTGATTCATATGCAGTTGTAGGCAATCTTCTTGTTCTCTTAGCTTTGAAGTTATTGCAAAATGTGGGCTTTTCAGACTATTCAGTGACCTTTACCAGTGACCTTTCATCTTCATATTAATGCAAAGATGTCATCACCCACACACACTAATTACAATGCTCTTGCAAAACTCTCAGGGGGCTCAACTAACAATACAAAATCTCAAACTGATTATAAACTGAAAGTTTTATTTTGGTGTTTCAAAAGAACAGGCATCAATGAAAGACTGAAATTAACAGATACACAGGAATAATCAGTGCCAATCATCAGTACTAACCATGACATTTTGCTCCATAAGACCAACAGGCCAGTTATGATTTCGGGCAGTGTCCGGGGCTGTATCCCTCGACCTTACCTCGGTTTGTTTCCCAGTAGCTGTGTTGTGTTCCTTGTTAACTTAGTGATGGGTGCACTGTATGACTTTTTCTTTGCAACACATCAGGGCCGCCAAGGGTGGTGTAGGACTGTTGAAGATAGTGGGTGAGCTGAGATGGTACTATTCTGGGTCCCACTGTGCTGTAAGGTGTATTTGAAGATTATAAACCTTATTTTTGGACTGACTCTGGGGAAAGCTCTATTGAGATAAGATAAACTTTATTGATCCCACAGTGGCGAAAATCACTTGTTGCAGCAGCAAGAGTCGTACAATAGTAAAGAAAAGAAAAATATTTACATTAAAGAAAGGTGACTAAAGTATATTGCAATGGTTGCTGGTGGGTGCATAAATACTAATGTGAACATATTATGTGAAAAATAGAATATAAGTGAGTATATATACTGTACACACACATATACTATTTATATATATATATATATATATATATATATATATATATATATATATATATGAATAAGCATGTATAGATATGGTAAAATTATTGCTCAGAATAAATTGCACAGTTGTGCATGTAATAAAGCACAAAAGGACAAAAGGTGCCACAAAAACAGAAAGTTGATAGGACTAATATTTTTGGAGAAATTAGGTATTTGGGGTAACAAAAGTAAACAATGGACATTGATATCACCATTAATCAGTCCCTGGTAATCAGACAAGTTATGAACAAACAAAATATCTCAATCTTGCCAGTTGTAAAACATGACATCAGCTAAATGTGCCAAATAATAAATACAATTATTAAGAAAACTTTCTTATTTTAATTTCCTGCACTTTCAGTTAAAATCATTATAGAAACTTTGCAGAATTTATTACTCATCTTGAAAAATGTCAGCTACCTATTTTATAAATACTACCCAATTTAGATCTTATGGATCCCCACGGGCAACACGCTAGTTTGTAACTAACTTTTTACCATTATGTAATGTCATAAAAGCATTAAACACATGAAAGAAATCACACCTTCTTACCTTTTTTTAAAATCAGGTGCTAACTTTCACCTTTGTGAGCACATATGTACTTTTCAACTTTTGAACAATGGAATAATGTTTTTAATGTCTTTTTACAACCAGGTTTATTGTCCTTCCAAATACCTTTCAAATGATATTAAAATAACACACAAGTCAAAGTGCTCTTACTCAAAATAGGCATAAAAACAAAAGGCACATATTAAACTTGGGGCCATTTACCACAAATCTTACATTAACTTCATGCAAATGATTTTGTGTTCTTGCTGGATTTTTTAGGGGGTTGGCAAATCTAAACCAGTGTTCTTTTCCAGACAGAGGGTTGATTTGAAATGAGTCCATCACATGCAGCAATGTTTGATTAGGATAAGCTGCACAGCAAGAAGTCAGAAATCTTCGATTCTGGCTTAAATGGATTTGTTCGATATTGTTCTGTCTCGTCAAGCACGGAATTCTCTCTCATGGCTACAGTGATACAGTGATACATGGTGGAGTTTACAGCTTGGGTCGCGTCGCACCCCGCTGTTACGGCTGTAGCCCCGTCTCTTCCCGTGCAGCTGGCTCCGACACCTGTTGTAGCAGCACCGGTGGTATTATTTTGCACTTTAAGCTGTTTGTTACAACCTGCTGTCGTTTACAGCAGTGTGTATTGGTTTTTACTCTGTTACCACAGGGATTTTCTTATTTGGCACTTTGGCTCCCTCTGTTGGTGACAGAGTCACATTACTGTCTAGGTTCAAAGGATGGAAAATACGTTTTTCCATTCTTTGCACTTGACGATGTAGGCCAATGTTAGTTTTTTTTTATTGGTCTATTATCTGTTTCTTGTTTTAGTATGTGGTGTTTTTATCAGGGGTTAATTTGTTGTTTTTGTGGATTATAGCAATGTCAGTGGTCTGGTGGAGTTGAAATACAGGCTGTCTGGAGCATGGCATGGACCCAGGTGACTTTATGTTTGTCTGTTGGTCTTTCTTTTTTATTTCTTTGGTTTCACCTCCCAGGGTTTGATGGGACGGTCCTCTGGGGGGTGATGGGGGGGGAGGGGGGGGTAATTGGGTTGTTTTTTCTTTTTTCTTTTTTTTTTTGTTTTTATTGTTCCCTCTCTTCTCCTCTGGTTCCAGCCGTGTGAGCCGTACGTTGTCGGCGTTGCTGGAGTGGTGCAGTTTGGTTATGCTGGGCGTTTCCCAGGTAACCTCTGCACCCGGGAGGGGGGGGGGGGGTATTTTTCTTTTTTTTTTTACTTCCCTGTCTTCTCCTCTGGCCCCAGCCGTGTGAGCCGTATGTTGTCGGCGTTGCTGGAGTGGTGCAGTTTGGTTGTGCTGGGCGTTTCCCAGATAACCTCTGCATCCGGGAGGGGGGGGTTCGGGGTGTTGTTTTTTTGTTGATTCCCTGTTCCACCTCCGGCTTCAGCGTGCCTTTGAGCCGTATGCCATCGGCGTAGCTGAAGTTTGGGGCAGTGGAATATACCCACAGCTGGTGGCTGGGTTAAACGTCGGAGGGGTGGCGCCGTCTTGTGCCGTACGCCATTACCGCTGTTCCACTCCTCCCGGTTGACTTTTGGGGTATAGTCGTGGTTGGTGACACTGGACGTACTTCCAGTTTCCACTGCGCTGAGGGGATGGGGTTGGGGTTGTTGTTTTGTTTGTATGTTTTTTTTTGTTTTTTTTTCCCCCAGTTTCCGCCCTCAGGGTGTGACTGTGGTGTCCTCTGGGGGGAAAGGACTGTGGGTCCATCTAGCCGTAGACGGCCGGGGCTGGGTCTGTTAGTCATGAGGGGGGGCGTCTCCTGGGGTTTGATGGAACGGTCCTCTGGGAGGCGCTGGGAGTCCCCGTGGGTGACTTTGGATCCCAGAGGGACCTCGGATGTGGTTATTACTCCTGGAGCTGGCGGGATGTCCTCTGGGGGGTGTTGGTCCCTACATGTGGGGGGTGGGGGTGTTAGAGTTTTTTTTTTGCAAGCTTAAGTTTGGGTTTTTTCTTTGATGGGACGGTCCTCTGGGGAGGGGGGGTTGGTATGGTTGTTTGTCTTTTGTTTTTTTTGTTTGTTTTATGACTAAGCAGACTTTAACACACAGTCAGAAGAAGGCTGAGTGCACAGGTTCAAGAACTCCTGGCCAAAATTATGCAAAGTGAACAACTAAAGTAAGAGTCGACAGGAATGAACGCAAAGATGCAGTCAGAGGTGGAGACTCTAACAGGTTTGCTAAATGAAACAGAGGGCAAGACCATTAAAGTCAACAAAGGATATCTCTGCACTGGAGTGTCAGCTGCGGAGCAGTCTACTGCAGACAGGCTCAGGGTGAGAAAGGATGAGCTCCAGGATGAGAGTGATAGTCTCGGCACAAAGTTCCCTGTTGACAGAGAAGAGGCGGCTGGAATCGTGCATTATCCAGCTGAAGGAAGAACTAGAGAAGCTCAACATTGAGATGATCAATGACTGCATGAAGAAAGGTGGAGCAGCTGATGATGGAGCTGTCGTCAGAGCACAGTAACGCACAGCTCCTGGAGACGGGCCTTTCCCAGCTGGATCGTCAGCACAAGGAGCTGAAACTGAAGCTGCAGGAGGTGTTGTTTGTTCCCAGCCAACATTCCAGCCATGGTCCCTGGAGGGGGGGCTTTGTTTTTTCTGGCCCAGGTCCGTGTGGTCGCCAGGAGGCTTCCCGTGAGGGTGGGGTACTGTTGTGGGCTGGGGTGTTTGGCTGGCTTGGTTTTTGTTTTCTGTTTCTCCCACCAGGTGGTATGCATTCAGGACTGAGTGGCTGAGCATTAGGACCTCACCCTGAACACCTGAGGCTTGTTTTCACATGCAGGTCATCAGGACTCACAGCTGTGGTGTATTTTGTCTTAATCAGAGATTGCTACATTTAAACCTTGAATGCACAGTGTGTGATTGCCAGAGACTCGACCTTGTGAGCAGACGTGTGAGATCGACATCAGGAGAACAATCTCACCATCACGGATGCAGAGACCGCTCCAGGTTTGACGCCACAGTCTGTGAAGGAGGATTGGGTGAGGTCTCACGCTCTTCAGCACACTTCCTGAAGTAATTTGGTTTTGATGACTTTTATGAAGTAATGACAGTGGATTTGGTGTCCCTCACACCTTGTGTTATTGAGCTGTCACGTTATGCTAATTGTCTAATCAGCTTCTGCTGCAGTGGAGATTTGAACTGAGTTGTTCTGTGCCTGCAGGGTGAGAAGCTGATGTATAGATTTAAGCCAGGAAGTGTTTGCTGATTGTGTGTACCTTTGAGTTGTGTCTCTCTGTGTGGAGTTGGACTCACCTCCATGTTTTCTTTGTTCACAGACTTGGTTTGTCGCCGCCACCTGGGGGGTGTCGGCGGGGTCCCTGGGTCCGAACTGCTGTGGCTCCGGACCGTTTGCGCTGTTGAGAGCGCGCCGTGTTTCCACCTCACCAGACCGCAGACTTTTTAGTTGTTTAGCACGTCACTCACTGTTATGTTTATTAAATTCTGTTATCCTTTGAACCGTGCTCTGCTTATTTTATGCTGGGTCCTTTCAAACGCTGGGTCGGTGCTCCGACCGCGTCCGAAACTTAACAGTAGTCTCTGGCCATTTAACAATGGACCAGTGGAAGCAGAGACGGTATTTTTGCCGGGAAGGCTGCAGCAGATGTTGGAGTCGATCCGGGATCAGTTACGGGTGCTCTCCGCCCGGGTTGTGCGCGTTGGTGCGCGCATGGTGGAGTTTACAGCTTGGGTCGCGTCACACCCCGCTGTTACGGCTGTAGCCCCGTCTCTTCCCGTGCAGCTGGCTCCGACACCTTTCAAACGCGTCCGAAACATAACAAGAACCTTAAAATCTGATCTCACTGGGACAGGAAGCCAGTGAAGGGATGCCAAAATGGGTGTAATGTGGTTGTACTTTCTGCTTCGTGTCAAAAGTCTGGCTGCAGCATTTTGAACCAATTGGAGACCCCTAATGCTAGACTGTGGTAAACCAGAAAATAGAACATTGCAGTAGTCCAATCTAGAAGAGATAAATGCATGGATCAGGGTCTCAGCATCAGCCATAGACAGGATGGGACCAATCCTCGCTATATTTCGCAGGTGATAGAAAGCAGTCCTAGTAATATTTCTAATGTGGAGGCCAAAGGACAACAAAGGACCAAAAATTACCCCAAGGTTCCTCACTTTGTCAGTGTGATGTATAACACATTGATGCCGATGTCTCACTGGACCAAGAACCATCATTTCAGTCTTATCAGAGTTTAAAAGTAGGAAGTTGCTGCTGCAAGGCAATCTTCTAAGGATTTTATGTGAACAAGATTACCAGCAGTTATCGGCATGTATAACTGAGTATCATCATCTAATAATTATTCTTATTAATAACACTGATCAACATAGTTTTTCTTGCATGGAGTTTTTCAATGGATTTTGGATAATTTGGGGGTGCTGAATCCAAATCTGGTGTTTGTTTTTGCCAATCACATCATGTTTTGGAGATATGCAAACAAAAACTTATAAAAAATTGATATTTTATGCCAAAAGTTCAAAAATGTATGTTGCGTTTAAGTACCCATATATGGAATAATGTTTGTAATGGAAGGGAGCTACTCCCATAAGAATGCATTTCCAAAACTACTTCTATGCTTGCACACTTTTTGAGCATTATTGACCACATTATACAAATACTAAATAAGTGAAAAATATTGAAAAATACAATCTGGAGCATTATGCTCATCACAGGTAAGGCACTGCTGAAAACCTAAATTTTTCTTAGTTTTGTGCATGATTCGTGGCATCAAACCTTTGAGTGAATGAGCTACTTTTGTGTCATCCATCAATATGGAACATGCAGATTGTAAAAAAAAAGAAAAAAAAAGTGATGTGATAGAGGAAATCTGAGCTCAGATTCAGATTTAGCACTCCAAAATGACCCTAAATCAGTTCTCAAAGCCCATGCAAGGAAAAAAATATTTTCTTGTTGACCAGTTGTAATGCACATGTGATTTTTCAGTATATAAGTCACACTGGAGTATAACCACAGGGCCTCCCAAACTAGTAACATAAAAAATATATACGAGGTCTCTTAGATAATAAACCGACCCTTTTATTTTTTTTTTTAACTATATGGATTTGAATGACATGCGATTACACCAATCATGCTTGAACCCTTGTGCGCATGCGTGAGTTTTTTCACGCGTGTCGGTGACGTCATTTCCCTGTGGCAGGCCTTGAGTGAGATGTGGTCCTGCCCTCTCGGCTGAATTCCTTTGTTTCACACGCTGCTCGAGACGGCGCGCGTTGCTTTATCAAAATTTTTTCTGGACCTGTGAGGAATATCCGAGTGGACACTATTCGAGAAATTAAGCTGGTTTTCTGTGAAAAGTTTAACGGCTGATGAGAGATTATGGGGTGTTTCTGTCGGTGTAAGGACTTCCCACGGAGCGGGACGTGCTGCAGCGCTTCCAGGCGCTGTCGTCGGCCTGTTTCGAGCTGAAACCATCCTAATTTAAGGCTTAATTCACCCAGGACATCGTGAGAGAACAGAGAAGATTCAGAAGAGGCCGGCATGAGGAATTTATGCGGACATTCCACTGTTTAAGGACATTTTTTTAATGAAAGACGTACGCGCAAATTCACCGAGTCGTTTCCGTGACGACTCGGCAAATCTGTGTGCGCCGCGACAGGAAAAACACCTCCGTGTTGAAAACCATTTGTAGAATTCAGGCGGCTTTTAATGGCTTTCAACAAGTGAGTAACTGAGAAATTGTTTAACAGCTTGGGCATGTTCCAACTTGCCCGTTAAGATTTCCAACGGAGGTGTTTTTCCTGCCGCGACCCCCCCGCGGTCGGGTCCAGCCCGACATGCGACTCTGCCCGCACGTTCTTTCATTACAAAATGACCGTTAACAATGGAATGTCCAAATAAACTCCTCATGCCGACTTCTTCTGAAAGTTCTCTGTTCTCTGTCGACTTACTGCGTCAACAGAGCCTGAAATGTGGAAGTTTTCAACTTGAAACGGCGAGACGCTGCCGCCTCGAAGCGCAGATCGCCATCAGGCGCCGTGGACCGTCCTTAAAGCGACACTACCAGACCAAAATCTCTCATCAGCCGTTAAAAGTTTTACCGAAAACCAGCTGAATTTATTGAATGGTGTCCACTCAGTTGTGCCTTACAGTTTTGAAAAAATTTTTATCAAACAAAGCAACAGTCTCTGAGCCATTCCTAAACAATGAAAAAAATCGACGAGCGGGTGGGCGACTCCTCACTCAAAGCCTGCCCACAGGCGAATGACGTAACCGACAGGCGTGAAAAAACTCTCGCATGCCCACGAGGGTTCAAGCATGTCTGATGTAATCACACGTGATTCAAATCCATATGGTTTTTGAAAAAATAATAAGGTCGGATACTTTTCTAATAGACCTCGTATAAATAAATAAATATAAATACAGAAGTTCTTCAACACATATACTTATTGAACAAATGGAACCCTATTTTTTGCCGAGAGTAAAGCAGTACACATCATTAGTGTACAGTTTCGAAGGGCATGCTAACCTAAATGGTATGGTGACTTAGTTGTTAGCACTGTTACATCACAGCAAGAAGGTTCTGGGATCGGTTCGTGCCTGGGCCTTTCTGTGTGGAGTTTGCATGCTCTCCCAGGTTCATATAGGTTTCCTCTGGATGCTATCCCACTTCCAAAGCCATGCATGTTCAGTAAATTGACCTCAGGTGTGTGTGTGGGAGTGAAAGAGTTTGTCTGTCTATATGTGGCCCTGAGATAGACCGGTGTACTGTTCAGGATGTACACCACCTCTCGCCCTGTGTCTACTGGGATAGGCTGCAGCCCCCTGTGACCCTTGTATGGAGTAAGCGGGTATCGAAAATGAATAAATGAATGTTTGCAGAAATCATTTTTTTTTCTTCTCCAGAAAGCCTCTCACTTTTGAGTCTTCCATTTGAACACCAATTCACCAAACACTGCTTTATTTCATGATATGCCCAAAACACACTCATGAAATCTACGTGACTAAATACAACCCCTTCGATCTATTTTCAAGGAGTTTATTTTGGAGTCTGGGACTTTTTAGATTGATCCGAGTGGTATGAAAGCTGTTAACCCCCAAAAAGTGAATCAGCTGCAAATCATGAATTATCCACAAACCCTTAATTGCAAAATATGGATCAATTACTGCAGGAAGTCTTGATCTCAAACCGCATCACCGCATGACTGTGTCGTGTAACAGTTATGACAGTGTCATGTCACTGTTATGACGATACCTTCAAGTAAAGTGTGACCCAATAATCTTAAGACAAACATTGTAGAAAAACAAACAACACTAGTTTCTAACCTCAGGAAGGTAGACTTGAGCTACAACCTTATTTTTATCCATATGAGCCGTCCTCTGAGCTGGAAAACCTGAACGAGCAGGCGGCAGAGAAACTGAAGCATAGGAGCCGTCTACAAAGTGCAAACACTAAAAGAGACACCAGAAAAATATTCAATAAATTCAGGTGTGGTGTCACCAAATTCACTGATCACATCAGTGGTCTCCTGGTGGTTATACTACAGCACTCAGTTTGGAAAAATGTGCTAAAATTGAATTTCAGTGAATTAGTTAATTTTAATGCTCATTTTATTACTTTTGTTAATGATTTAAAAAATCAAAAAAATTCCATTTTTGCACATTTTTTCCAAACTGAGTGCTGTAGTATAACCAGCAGGAGACCATTGATGTGTTTAGTGAATTTGGTGACACCACACCTGAATTGAGTATTTTTTCTGGTGTCTTTTCGTGTTTGCATTTTGTAGACAGTCCCTACGCTTCCGTTTCTCCGCCGTCTACTTGTTCAGACCAATATTATTTTTCCAGCTCGGAGGACGGCTCATATGGATAAAAATAAGTTTGTAGCTTGTTGTCTACCTTCCTCAGGTTAGAAACTAGTGTTGTTTGTTTTTCTACAATGTTTCTCTTAAGATTGTTGAACCATTGTGAGTTTGATGCCTTTGTTCCTGTGTTGACAGGTGGACCGTCCCAGTCAACTTCCCCACCTGACACTGTCACACACGCATCGGGGCCGGACACGTCACACCAGAAGCGAGATCTATCAGATCACTTCCTCAGGCTGTAGTGAGTCCCCTGCCCCCCGCAACGCCAGAAATAAAAAAAAAAAAAAATCCTTTTTGCAGTGTTAGGGTTTGCGATCAAGATTTCCTGCAGTAATTGATCTGTTAAACTGAAATCTATGAACTGCTTAAACTGAAAAATAAATATATATATATATCATGAATGATATTCATGTTTTGTGAGACCCGCATTCACATTTTGGAGATATTTTATCAGTATTGATGTTTGCAATTAACGGTTTGCGGCTAATTCACGATTTACATCTGATTCACGTTTTGGGGGTTAACAAAGCTGCCACAGATCAGAGTTTGGTTGGACCAAAACAAACAGTCTTAGCCAAACTCAAATTGATAAATGGACTGGTTAATTTGCAGTGTAAAATTATTTTTGTCGTTGATTTGGGTGTTTAGACCAATTACAGGTGGTGAGCGGCCAAAATGAAAGCATATGCCGCTACAGTTCATGTACCATAGCAGATAGTAGAATCGTTTAGGGGAATCTTTCAAATGATGGTACAAACACCAAATTTGGTAAACAAACAAACCAAACAATACTGTTTTGAAAATTCCCATCTTCAAAATGGCAACCAGTTCCCAAATGCCCAGTATTGATGATCTTAGCATCAAATTACATCTTTGTAACCATCTAGTAGCCAAAAGTTGAACTGTACAAGCCATTCCTCAAATGAAGGTTGAGGAATAGTTGGCAGGAATAGCTGGTAAGGGAGGTGATGGTCTAGTGTTAAGCGTTGGGAATGAGACCAGATTATCCTCAGTTCAAATCCCAGTCTGACTGGAAAATCACTAAGGGCCCTTGGGCAAGGTCCTTAATCCTATAGTTGCTCCCGGTGTGTTGTGGGTGCCTTGCATCTTGCATGGCACAGCCTGACATCGGGGTGAATGTGAGGCATTGGTGTGTAAAGCGCTTTCAGCGTCTGATGCAGATGGAAAGTGCTATTTAAATGCAGTATATTTATGCCAATGCTGCCTACCAAGCAGGCTGCATATGAATCCAGCTGACAGTAAAGCAGGTGGGTATGTGGGATAAGAATTGGACTACCAATATGTCAATGATCAGCATAGTTATAAATGGTAACCAGCCTTACCTGGAGATGCAAGTTGTGTTGGACTGGTGTCAGGAGGGTTGGTGACTCTCATCTGCTTCATGCCCTGATATCCAGGGATTAGCACCAGTAGGATGGCCTGCATGGACGTCTTCATAGTAAAACAAAACAAAACAAACAAACAAAAAACTACTTTTTGTCCAGTTGGTGGGATTCTGCACAATTCCAGATTCCCATAATGGTGGACATTTTTTACGATAGTCGTCATCTTGAAAATTTGAGTCGCCCATTTTAGCCTGTAGCCAATTTCCTTCAAAAGAGTACTCTCTATGGAGTAATTTATTATTTATCTATTACTAAATTTGGGTCTTGTAGCACCATTCGGTGAGGATGACACGACATGAATGTGTGTAAACATCAATGCTGCACTTGTATGTTTGCATTGTGAAAACAACCAAATCTAAAATAAACCAACCCATCCACCAGAAACCTTTGTGCAGACTCAGCCTGATCTCACACCAGTTCGTGATGGCATCACTAAAGGTAAATTAATGTATTAGTTTCATCATGAAAATGATGCACATTTGGTGACGGACCTTAAACCCCCTGTCCACATATGTCCCATTAGGTTGCGGCTGGTTTCTTGGCAGAAAATGGGAAATTCACGTGATAATCACGGAAAGTCCACCGCAATCCACCTGCAAGCTTACATAGTCAACCTGCAGCGAGTTGCCAACCATCTGTAGTGTCCACGATCATTGGGATGATCAAGAACAAAATTTTGGACTGTTCAAAATGGTCAGACACTGATAGAATCATCTGGAACTCAATCGGGTCACTGGTAAGCTCGGGCAACTTAACCGGGCTGTCTGCAACCTTCTGGGAACCCTGCTGCAAGGTGATGGCATTAGATTTGTACCAAACACTAATGTAGATCTGTAGCTGATCTATTATCCTAAAGTTCACCGAGGCAATGTGGCACGCAGGCGGCAAAGTGTTCCATCCTGTAGATAAGTGTCACCAGTGGCAAGGTCACTGCCATCTTCAGCTCCACCCCTTTTGTGGGGCCTCAGATGCTGTTGCTTCCCAGTTTGTATCTGGAGCCCACCTGGTAGCTTATTGGAACATGTGGACACCGAGGCATTAGTCTGAACATTCAGGTAGAAAACTGGTAAAAATCAGGTGCTTCATCAAGTGTTTCTTACTACGGGTGGCAGATGGCCATCTTTAGTATGTGAGCAACACACAAACACACACACACACACACACACACACCACCACACACACACACACCCACACACACACACACCACTAAAAAGCTTGACAGTTTTGCGGCTGACCTTGTAACGACAGTCAGGATTAGATTAATCATCTTCAGCATAAGAGGTTGTCTGAATCTCCACAGTCTGTATGTCTGTGGGCATATGGGAATATTTCACCAAGTTTGAAACATGAATTGGGAATAAAAAGATTTCAATCTCAGTAAGTCCTCTTGAGACACTGCACATTTTATTTACTTTTAAGAAAGCAATACCCCGACCACCACCTCAAAAAAAAAGAATGTACAGTAACTGCCTGACCTGGATCCTGAAGTGAAAATACAATGGATTCCACACCTGCCAAACAGATGACATGCAAAGATACTGAAGTCTTTTTTTGTGTGTGTTTGAACTACCATATTAAAATGTAGTTATGTCTGTTCAGTGAATGACAGCTTACTTACTGGGACTGCACAGATGATGTGCTCTACTGGGTATGCGTGCATAATTATTATTTGCAGTACTAATCTCCTCTTGTTTGTGTGAGTATTTTGTTAATTAACAACATACCTTTTGAGCACTATAAATCACAAAAAATCATACCATGCCCCCTTAAGGGATGAGCAAACAATGGTTTAAATTGACTAGTCTATTAATACATGTTTATAGTGTTCACTTTCATAAGAAGTATGGGATTCATATATATATATATATATATATAATATATATATATATATATATATATATATATAATATATGTGTGGTGTATGTGTGTGTGTGTGTGTGTGTGTGTGTGTGTGTGTGTGTGTGTGTGGTTCCATTTAGGGAATTGGTGCTTTCAGTCTATTACTGACGGCTTATTAAGTTTGACTGGCAAGGCAGGCTGGACACAAATGCAAGAAGCAGGAACACAGCTCAGTTGAGTTAAAACATTTACTGGAATCATTTGCTGGGGTTAGTACACAGAAAGGCAGTCCAAGAAGAGCAACAGTACAAAATCATCAGGCTTAGGCGCGGTCGAGGTACACAGGCAGGTAGTCAAAAAACACGATGAGGCAACAAAAGTTAGGCAAAAAACACACAAACTGAGCTGGAAGGAAGACATAAGGCACATTGATCTGGTGAGGGACAAGAGCAAACTGTGAGGCTTATTTATCACCCAGGTGATGACCTGCAAATCAAGCAGTTGTGAGGAGAAACTTCCAGAACTGGGTTGTGGCCACACAGAGAGTAACGCCCAGCACCAAGATAGAGACAAGAAAGAGCCGGACAAAGAAAACCCAACCAGAAAGAAAAAGCAGAAAACAGACAGATAACAAATGTAAACAAAATAAGAAAGAAACAGACACATACCACACCAAGTCCAAATCCTGACAGTACGCCCCCCTCAAGGGCTGACTCCTGACGGCCCAGGAGCAGAAGGGGTGAGAAGCATGGAATGTGCTGATGAGACCGGGTTCCAACACAAACTGGGAGGGAATCCAGGACCGCTCCTCAGGGCCATAGCCTTCCCAATTCACCAGGTACTGGATGCCGCAACCCTGCCACAGAGAATCCAGACTGGCAGGCGGGCACAAAGGGCTTGTCTTGGCAGGTTTCAGATGACTCAAGTGAAAGTGGGGCAGATCTTCATAGTGCTTGGAATGCAGAGGCGGACAGAAACAGGCTTAATGATTTTGGAAATGGGGAAAGGGCCAATGAACCTGGGACCCATCTTCCGGGGCCCTCCTTGCAGTGGACAGATGGCGTGTAGATAACCAGACCCATTGACCCAGAGCGTAGGATGGTGCCATAGACCTCCTGTGATCAGCCACCTTCTTGTAGCTTCTGAAGATCTCAATAAGGTTCTCCAGGCCCACTCCCAAGTTCGTTGACATTGGATAATGAGTCTGAGTGCTGAGGGAACTGGTGAGCGCACATCTGCAGGGGAGAATAGAGAAGGATGATGACCAAACAAGACATAAAAAAGGGGAGTGACCAGAAGAAGTGGGAAGACTTTTATGGGCAAGTTCTATCCATGGTAGCTGGGGCAGACCAGGAGGAGGGAACTGTAGGGCTAGAATCTGGAGTCCCTTCTCTAATTCCTGATTAAGGCATTCAGATTGTCCATTCGCCTATGGATAATATCCTTGGGGTAAGGCTGGACGAAAACCCCGAGGAGACGGCAGACTCCCTCCAGAACTGAGAAACAAATTGAGGACCCGGTCCGAAACAATATCCTGTGGCAGACCGTGTAATTTAAAGACATGTGGTAAGTAAAGCTACAGCAGTGTCTTTAGTTGAGGGGAAGCTTAGGCAGAGGTACAACATGAACCATTTGGACAACCTATCTATGACTGTCATAATCACTGAGTTGCCCTTGAGAGTGGCAAGCCCGTTACAAAATCAACTGAGATATGTGACCATGGTTGCACAGGAACAGGTAAAGGTAACAAAGCCCCCACAGGTGGGCAGCTTGTGTAGATGACTTGTGCATGGCGGCAAATGGAACAAGCGTTGACATATCAGTAAAATCAGCTAACATTTTCGGCCACCAGAATCATTGCTTTAGTACATACATGAATCCCAGGATGACATCAAAAGCGGCTATCATGGCCTCGATGAATACCTTCACCCCTAAGTGAATCCAGCATGAACAATTTGCCCTTTGGGCATTCTGGGGGTTTAGGCGTATCTCTGACAACAGACTTAATTTTGGATTTGATATCCCAGGTAACGCAGACACAAAACAAGTCTCTGGAAGGATATTTCTGGGACTGGGGGTCGAGGTCCGAGGAGTCCCCCGACCAGACAGTGCATCAGGTTTCCCGTTTTGGATCTGGGTCGATATGAAAACACAAAATCAAATCTACTAAAGAAATTGCCCACCGGCCTGACGTGTGTTGATTCACTTAGCCGTGCGAAGGTCCAAGATTTTTGTGGTCAGTCAGACAAGAACTGGCAACTGTGTCCCCTCCAACCAATGGTTGCCATACCTCCAAGGCTACTTTAACCGGCCAGCAGGTTTGTGGTCCCAGTGCTGTAATTTCATTCAGCAGCCGAACATTATTGTCACTGGCCTTCATTTGGGAAAGAACCGGCCCGACCACCAATATCGGGTCAGGAAGGAGCAGCACGGGGGCTGTAGTAAAACAATTCTTTAGGTTCCGGAACGCCTCCTCGCAAACAGGAGTCCAAATGAAGGAGCGAAGCGAGGAGGTCACGTCATGTAAAGGCACCGTGATGGTACTGAAGTTGCGAATAAATTTATGGTAAAAATTGGTGAAACTGAGAAACAGTTGGACATCCTTATGATAGCTGGAAACTGCCCAATCATGTACCCCTGCTACCTTTGGAGGATCCATACTGATCTCTCCCTCTGAAATCACAAAACCCAAAAAAGAAAATGGTGGACTGGTGGAACTCGCACTTTTCTGCTTTAAACGTATAGGTCAATCTGTAGCAGCGTTTGTAGCACGGCGCAGAATTACTGGGTATGGGTCTCGCTATCGGGAGAATAAATGAGAATATCATCAAGATATACAAAAAATGCACTTATTGAGGAATTCACGCAGGATGTCATTCACTAAAGTCTGAAACACAGTAGGAGCATTTGTGAGACCCAAATGGCATTACCAGATACTCATAGTGGCCTGTAGGGGTGTTGAATGCTGTTTTCCATACGTCTCCGGGATGAATCCTAACCAAATGGTATGCGTTTCTTAGATCCAGTTTTATGAACACCTTAGCCCCCTCCAGAAGCTTGATTGGAAGAAATTAGCGTTAGCGGGTATCAATTCTTAACGATGAAGTCATTGAGTCCCTGATAATCAATACAGAGGTGCAGGGGCTTACCCTTTTTGGCTACAAAGAAAAACCCTGCCCCTGCGGGTGAACACGAGGGAGGAATCAAACTGGCTGCAAGAGATTCCTGTATATACTTGCTCATCGTGACCCATTCCGGCGCGGAAAGATCATATTCCCGATGTGAAGGTAGTGATTTAGCTTTAGCCTTGCTAAAGACTGAAGCAAGATCATGACAGCAAGACAGTACCCCCCCCTTTAGATCTGACTTAATTACAGTAAATGGGACCACTGGTTCAGACAGACAAGAATCTCTACAAGCAGGTCCCCACACCTCAACCCTACCTTGGGTCCAATCTAGACTGGGTCTATGGCGTTGTAACCAGGGGTGCCCCAGTATTACCGAGGGAGTCATTTTATTAAAAACATGAAAGCTAATCTGTTCAGAATGGCTTTTGGAAATGATCATACGAATGGATTGTATGCGATGCACAATTTGACCCAATTCGTAGCCGTCCACCACGTGAACCACCAGGGGGCGTGAAAGCCGATACAACTTAAGTTGATGGGACCTTTCGAAAGAGGACAGCATGAGGTTAGAATCAGCACTGGAATCAAAGGGGAAAAGTGCCAGCACCACTGGGCCTCAGAGCCTATGAAGGGCTAACTTCTTCACATTTGCAGGTCACATAAGTCATCATACCAGTTATTCCAACCAGCTTGCACTTACATTGAAGATGGCTGCTTGTTGACATTATTTCCCTACTTTTTCAGACATCACAAATCTGTGCCAAAAAATTAAAACCCACTTAAATATATTATATTTCTACTTATGCTGCTTTTATGACCCACAACTTAACGTGTGATTGTTTTTGAATTTGTGCTGCATTTAAATTTTGACAGTGCACATCAGCACTACCAATATAATCTTATGCTGTTCTAATTAAAATATTTGCTGAGTACACTGTCAACATCCACAATCCTCCACTCCCCATTTGCATAATGATGATGAGGCCAAGAGGGCAAAGACTTTCAGAATAACTACAGTGTCAGTAGTATTTGCAAACTCAGGACAAATCTGTCATGAACGTTTTGAGCACTTTTCTCATAGAATAAGCATTTCTTAGCATGGGGAGGTGATGGTCTCGTGGTTAAGCGTTGGGCTTGAGACCAGAGGATCCTCGGTTCAAATCCCAGCCTGACCGGACAAACACATGGCCCTTGGGCAAGGTCCTTTCCAAAATGCCCAATATGATGATCCTAGCATCAAATTACACCTTTGTGACCATCTAGTAGCCAAAAGTGGAACTGTACAAGCCATTCCTCAAATGAAGGGGGAATAGTTAGCAGGAATAGCTGGTAGGGGAGGTGATGGTCTAGTGGTTATGCGTTAGGAATGAGACCAGATTATCCTCAGGTGAAATACCAGCCTGACCGGAAAAAAACACTAAGGGCCCTTGGGCAAGGTCCTTAATCCCCTACTTGCTCCTGGTGTGTAGTGAGTACCTTGTATGGCAGCACCCTCACATCGGGGTGAATGCGAGGCATTATTGTAAAGCGCTTTGAGCGTCTGATGCAGATGAAAAAGCGCTATATACATGCAGTCCATTTATTTACCATTTGTGCTTGAGAGATCATGATGCTCAAGGAAACTAAAAGACAAACAAAGAAGAAAACACAAAGCGGAGTAGAGTTTGGAATATTTATTTACTTCATAATCTCCACCCAGAGTTGAACATCACAGATTAAAAAAAAAAAAAAAAAATCAGAAGTAACTGATGTAAACCGTAGCACATACATTCAGGTGCATACATATTTAGACAGTGAATAATTTTCCCTTTGTACACCAACAAAATTAAAATGATACATTCTACATACGATTGAAGTGTCGGGTTTCTGCATGAAGACAGAGTCTGACAAAAATATTACATGAACCATTTTGAAATTACAGCCATTTTTATACACAGTCCCTCTTTTTTCTGAGGCCAAATGTAATTTATAAATGAACATTATTATAAATGCATGTATTACTGTTAATAGTTGAATGAAAGTTGGGTTGAGGTTAGATGATTGTTATGGTCATTGAAGAATCTTCTATGTGTTTGCCTGACCCAGTTTTACTGGCAGACATACTGTATACATGTCCATGCCACAGTGCTGACTCCACTGAGTTTGACAGATTGTGTTGTATGCTTCAGATAATGAGCCATTCCCTTCCTTCTCCACACTCTTCCCATCATTTGAGTACAATTTCAGCTTGTTTTTTTTTTTTTTTTTTTTTTTGTAGGTCCAGAACCAAGCATGCTTTATTAGATGTTTCCTGACGAAGTTGAATTTGACCGGTGGTTTACACCTTGTCATAAACTGTCTGTATTTGCATTCAGGAAGTCACCTCTTGATTGTAGTTCTTGACAATGATATGCCTACATCCTTGACAGCATTGCTGACTTGGGCAGATGTTGTAAAGGTTTTTTTTTATGTCTTCAACAAGCAAAATATTCTGTGATCATCCTCTTCTGTCAGTCTTTTGGATATCATTCCTTGTCGCACTTTGGAAATCCCCGTCTTGCACACAGAACAAAACACCAGCACCGTGCCGCTTGGTATAAACGGCTGCTCTTCATGTGGTGATGTGTGTGAGGGGAGATGATGGTCTAGTGCAGGGGTAGGCAACCTGTTCCAGAAAGAGCCATGAGGGTGCAGGTTTTCTTTGCAGCCACTGACTCCACCAGGTGATTTCACTGATTAACTGTTAATCAGTGGGCAAGGTCTTTAATCGCCTATTGCTCCCGGTGTGTAATGAGCGCCTTGTATGGCAGCACCCTGACATCGGGGTGAATGTGAGGCATAATTGTAAAGCGCTTTGAGCGTCTGATGCAGATGGAAAAGCGCTATATAAATGCAGTCCATTTACCATTTATTTATTTGGTGTGTCCTAGGCAGGGATGAGCGAGTACACCACTATCTGTATCTGTATCTGTTCAACCATCTAAATTATCTGTATCTGTACTCGTAGTGGGCGGGGCCTAAAGCGGACATGGGTGTGGTTTAACCCGAAATGGCTGGGGCTTAAATCAGTACATTATTTTAAGTCTGAAATTAATATGGATTGATCAGAAGTTGCTGTATTTATTGTTTATTTGAAAGATATTTACAGAACAGCCTCAAAATTGAGATTCAAATCAATGTTTTAATCACAAAAGTAAGAGAACTATTTACAGAACAAGTTTTTATGAACTCAGAACATGAATATTCTTTGGACACTAATTGTTGAAGCTTTGTAGGTGGAATTCTTTCAAATTCTTGCTTGATGTACGACTTCAGTTGTTCAACAGTCCGGGGTGTCCGTTGTCGTATTTTGTGCTTCATAATGTGCCACACATTTTCAGTGGGCGGCAGGTCTGGACTGCAGGCAGGCCAGTCTAGTACCCGCACACATTTAGTACAAAGCCACGCTGTTGTAACATGTGCAGAATGTGGCTTGGCATTGTCTTGCTGAAACAAGCAGGGACATCCCTGAAAAGACTTTGCTGGATGGGAGCATGTGTTGCTCCAAAACCTGGATGTACCCACGAGAAGGGGGTACATCCAGGTTCTGGATGTTGTTGAAGTATGGCTTTCACTTTGCGTGGTAGAGTTTTAACTTGCACTTGTAGATGTAGCGACAAACTGTGTTAACTGACAATGGTTTTCTGAAGTGTTCCTGAGCCCACATGGTAAGATCCTTTAAACAATGATGTCGGTTTTTAATGCAGTACTGCCTGAGGGATTGAAGGTTACGGGCATTCAATGTTAGTTTTCGGCCTTGCCGCTTGTGTGTAGAAAGTTCTGCAGATTCTCTGAATCTTCTGATTATATTATGGACTGTAGATGATGGAATCCCTAAATCCTTGCAATTGAACATTGAGAAACATTGTTCTTAAACTGCTGGACTATTTTTTCACACAGGTGTTCACAAACTGGTGATTCTCACCCTATCTTTACTTTTGAATGGCTGAGCCTTTTGGGGATGCTCCTTTTATACCCATTCAGGGCACTCGCAATGAGTGTCCTCAGTTCCCAAACACTTATTGAGTGTTTTAGAAGGAAAGGTGATGTAACACAGTGGTAAACATACCACTGTCCCAGCTTTTTTGAAACGTGTTTGTTGTGTGGGCCGCTGAAGAGGAGGTACTGCTGGCCCACCACCACCAGAGGGCACCCTGCCTGGAGTGCGGGCTCCAGGCACCAGAGGGCGCTGCCGCCTCACAGGAGCAGCCAAGGTGACAGCCGTCACCTATCAACTGAGACAGCTGACATCCATCAGCGGAGGGGTATATCAGCTGGACGGCATCTCCACCTCATTGCCGAGATATCGCTCTACCAAGGAGGTAACGAACTCAGCCAGCCATACATTGCTTGTGTGTCAAACGTCTAAAGACTGAAAAGGACGTATTTGGATAAGTACTCTTATTTCTATACAGGTTGTTTCTGATTAGAGGTGGAGGTGGTGTTTTCCACCCCACGTGTGTTGGGTGCAGCCGCACCCACGTCTGACTGTTTCTGTTCCTCGCCAGCAGTACCGGATCCGACGAGCGGAGGCAGTGACCACCTGGGAGTTCGGGACTTGGCGGCTCCAGTATTCCCGGGGTTCGGTGGCGGAGGAAATCGGGTGGTTCCGGTTCGACTTGGACAGACGTCTCCTATCGTCGAGCCTGCCCACACGACACCGTTGGAATTCGACTTGTGACCGAAATTGTAATTTGTTGTATTTGTTGTGCGTGTTCACAACAGTAAAGCCTTGTTATTTGACTTTCTTCATTGTCCGTTCATTTGCGCCCCCTGTTGTGGGTCCGTGTACTTACACTTTCCCAACAGGATATCTCGGCCACCGTCATGGATCCCGAGGGGCGTCAACCGGCTGTTGAACGGCCAATGGAAGAACAGGACGTGCAGGCGTCCGCAGGAGGGGTAATCGGTGAGTTGCAGTGGATCCTCGCTGCTTTCACGACTCGGTTAGATTTGATGACCGAGCAGAATGTCCTCCTGAACCGCAGGGTGGAGGCTCTCGCCGCGCAGGTGGAAGCGCGCCCTCCGGGCGCCGCTGCGGCTCTCCCTCCCGTAGACCTGTGCGTAACATTGACGTTCCACTGGTCGTTCAAGACCCTCCCACCTTCCCGGAAGCATACATAAGCCCCCCAGAGCCGTACGGAGGCTGTGTGGAGACGTGCGCGGATTTCCTTATGCAGTGTTCGCTCGTCTTCGCACAACGTCCTGTTATGTACGCGACCGATGCTAGCAAGGTAGCTTATGTAATAAATCTGCTTCGCGGCGAGGCACGCGCTTGGGCTACAGCGCTCTGGGAGCAGAATTCACGGCTCCTCCACACATATGATGGGTTTGTGAGGGAGTTCAGAACCGTGTTCGATCACCCTAATAGAGGAGAGACCGCTTCAGCCGTGCTACTGTCAATGAGACAGGGGCGTCGGAGCGCAGCTGCCTATGCAGTCGACTTCCGCATCGCGGCTGCGAGGTCCGGCTGGAATAGCACTGCCCTCCACGCCGCCTTTGTAAACGGACTGTCATTGGTTCTTAAGGAGCACCTGGTGGCTAAGGACGAACCGCGGGATTTAGATGGGCTCATCGATCTTGTCATACGGTTAGACAACGGTTAGAAGAACGTCGGCGGGAACGTGACGAAGGGCGTGGCCGGGCACGCGCTGTCCCTCTCCCTTCCGGTTCTGACCGCGCTCCGCCTTCCCCACGCTCCACGGCCCCTGCGCTCCGTGTGGCTACAGCTCCCCCTGCTGACGACGCTATGGACACGAGCAGGGCAACATTTAGGGCACCAGATACACAGAGGAGGCGGACCCACGGAGTATGTTTTATTTGTGGCTCGATAGAGCACCAAGTGAGAGACTGCCCCGAGCGGTTAAACATCAACGCCCGCCCCTAGAGACTGGGCTAGGGGTGGGCCGAGACATTCATGTGGGACACACCCACATCGCCACACGACTCCAGTTACGATCCTTTATGAGGACTCAACCCTGAAGGCCCCAGCACTGGTGGACACGGGCTCTGAGGGGAATCTGTTGGACAGCAGATGGGCCAGGGAGATAGGGCTTCCTCTGGTGGCGCTTACCTGCCTGTGCAGGTTCGAGCACTAGATGGCTCCCTACTCCTCCAATCACACATAAGACACCACCTGTAACTCTGGTGGTGTCCGGAAATCCGGGAGGAGATCGAGTTTTTTGTGACTCCTGCTACCTCCCGAGTGGTTTTAGGGTTCCCTGGATGTTAAAACACAATCCCCGGATCGATTGGCCGTCCGGGGTGGTGGTTCAGTGGAGCGAGACCTGCCATCGGGTGTGTTTAGGTTCCTCGGTTCAGTGGAGCGAGACCTGCCATCGGGTGTGTTTAGGTTCCTCGGTTCTCCGGTTCCCAGGCGAAGGAGGAGGTCAGAGTCCCGCCCAATCTGGGGACGGTGCCGGTGGAGTACCACGACCTTGCTGACGTTCAGCAAGGATCAGGCGCTCACCCTCCCCCCCACCGTTATGATTGTGCCATTGATTTGGTTCCGGGCAGTGAGTTCCGTCCAGCAGGCTGTACAACCTCTCACGGCCTGAGCGCCAATCAATGGAGACCTACATCCGGGACTCTTTAGCCGCCGGGTTGATCCGGAATTCCACCTCCCCGATGGGTGCAGGTTTCTTTTTTGTGGGTAAAAAAGACGGCGGACTTCGTCCATGCATGATTACAGGGGACTGAACAAAATCACGGTTCGCAATCGATACCCGTTGCCCCTGTTGGATTCTGTGTTCACCCCTGCATGGAGCCCGAATTTTCACCAAGCTCGATCTTAGAAATGCGTATCACTGGTTCGGATCCGGAAGGGAGACGAGTGGAAGACGGCATTCAATACCCCCTTAGGTCACTTTGAGTACCTGGTCATGCCGTTCGGTCTCACAAACGCTCCCGCGACTTTCCAAGCGTTGGTTAACGATGTCTTGCGGAATTTCCTGCACCGGTTCGTCTTCGTATACCTGGACGATATACTCATCTTTTCTCCGGACCCTGAGACCCATGGTAAGCATGTACGTCAGGTCCTGCAGCGGTTGTTGGAGAACGGCTGTTTGTGAAGGGTGAGAAGTGTGAGTTCCACGCACGTCTTTGTCCTTCCTGGGGTTCATCATCTCCTCCAACTCCGTCGCTCCTGATCCGGCCAAGGTTACGGTGGTGAGAGACTGGCCCCAACCCACAAGCCGTAGGAAGCTGCAACAGTTCCTCGGCTTTGCTAATTTCTACAGGAGGTTCATTAAGGGCTACAGTCAGGTAGTTAGCCCCTGACAGCCTGACCTCGCCAAAAGTTCCCTTCACTTGGTCGGATCGTTGTGATGCCGCGTTCAAGGAGTTGAAACGGCGCTTCTCGTCTGCACCCGTTCTGGTGCAGCCCGATCCTAGTCGCCAGTTAGTGGTTGAAGTGGACGCCTCGGACTCAGGGATAGGAGCCGTGCTGTCCCAGAGCGGGAAGACCGATAAGGTCCTTCACCCGTGTGCCTATTTTTCCCGCAGGTTGACCCGGCCGAAGGAACTATGACATCGGCAATCGAGAACTCCTTGCGGTGAAAGAGGCTCTTGAGGAGTGGAGACATCTGTTGGAGGGAACGTCCGTGCCATTCACGGTTTTCACCGACCACCGGAACCTGGAGTATATCAGGACCGCCAAGCGGCTGAATCCCAGGCAAGCCCGCTGGTCGCTGTTCTTCGGCGTTTTGACTTCCGGATCACCTACCGTCCCGGGACCAAAAATCAAAGATCGGATGCTTTGTCCCGGGTACATGAAGACGAAGTCAGAACGGAGTCGTCGGATCCCCCGGATCCATCATCTCGGAGTCCACTATCGTGGCCACCCTCACCTGGGACGTGGAGAAGACCGTCCGGGAGGCCCTGGCACGGAACCCGGACCCCGGAACCGGGCTGAAGAATAGGCTCTACGTCCCACCAGAAGCAAGGGCTGCGGTCCTGGACTTCTGTCACGGTTCTAAGCTCTCCTGTCATCCTGGGGTGTGAAGAACTGTGGCAGTCGTCCGGCAACGCTTCTGGTGGGCATCCCTGGAGACCGACGTCCGGGATTACATCCAGGCCTGTACCACCTGTGCCAGGGGCAAAGCCGACCACCGCAAGTCTTCGGGATTGCTACAGCCGCTGCCCGTACCTCATCCCCTGGTCCCACATCGGCCTGGATTTCGTCACGGGCCTCCCGCCGTCCCAGGGAAACACCGTCATCCTCACGATAGTGGACCGATCTCCAAGGCGGCCCACTTCGTGGCCCTCCCGAAGCTCCCAACGGCCCAGGAGACAGCGGACCTCCTGGTCCACCACGTCGTCCGGCTGCATGGGATACCATCAGACATCGTCTCGATCGCGGTCCCAGTTCTCCTTGCATGTCTGGAGGAGCTTTTGCCGGGAACTGGGGGCCACGGTTAGTCTCTCGTCCGGGTATCACCCCCAAACCAACGGGCAAGCAGAGCGGGCCAATCAGGAGATGGAGCAGACCCTACGTTGTGTGACAGCCGCGCACCGGCGGCCTGGAGTACTCATCTGGCCTGGATCGAGTACGCCCACAACAGTCAAGTGGTCAGCCATCGGCCTCTCCCCTTTTGAGGTGTGTTTGGGGTATCAGCCCCCATTGTTTCCGGTGGTTGAGGGAGAGGTCGGTGTGCCCTCGGTCCAGGCCCACCTGCGGAAGTGCCGTCGGGTGTGGCGTGCCGCCCGTTCTGCTTTGTTGAGAGCCCGGACGAGGGCGAAGACCCATGCAGACCGGCGGCGGACCCCAGCCCCTAGTATCGCCCGGGCAGGAAGTGGGTTGTCCACCAAGGACATCCATTACAAGTGGCCTCCCCGAAATTGAAAGAACGATACATAGGACCGTACAAGATCTTCAAAATCGTCAATCCCGCCGCAGTGAGGCTTCAGCTTCCGGCCTCACTGCGGATCCATCCCGTGTTCCATGTGTCCAAACTCAAACCACATCACACCTCGCCCCTCTGTACTCCCGGTCCAGCACCCCTCCTGCCCGGATCATCGATGGCGAGCCGGCTTGGACTGTGCGCCGGCTTCTGGATGTCCGACGGATGGGCCGGGGCTTTCAATACCTGGTGGACTGGGAGGGGTACGGCCCGAAGAACGCTGGGTGAAGAAGAGCTTCATCCTGGACCCGGCCCTCCTGGCCGACTTCTACCGTCGCCACCCGGACAAGCCCGGTCGGGCGCCAGGAGGCGCCGTTGAGGGGGCGGTCCTGTTGTGTGGGCCGCTGAAGAGGAGGTACTGCTGGCCCACCACCACCAGAGGGCACCCTGCTGGAGTGCGGGCTCCAGGCACCAGTGGGCGCTGCCGCCTCACAGGAGCAGCCAAGGTGACAGCCGTCACCTATCAACTGAGACAGCTGACATCCATCAGCGGAGGGGTATATCAGCTGGATGGCATCTCCACCTCATTGCCGAGATATCGCTCTACCAAGGAGGTAACGAACTCAGCCAGCCATACATTGCTTGTGTGTCAAACGTCTAAAGACTGAAAAGGACGTATTTGGATAAGTACTCTTATTTCTATACAGTGTTGTTTCTGATTAGAGGTGGAGGTGGTGTTTTCCACCCACGTGTTGTTGGGTGCAGCCGCACCCACGTCTGACTGTTTCTGTTCCTCGCCAGCAGTACCGGATCCGACGAGCGGAGGCAGTGACCACCTGGGAGTTCGGGACTTGGCGGCTCCAGTATTCCCGGGGTTCGGTGGCGGAGGAAATCGGGTGGTTCCGGTTCGACTTGGACAGACGTCTCCTATCGTCGAGCCTGCCCACACGACACCGTTGGAATTCGACTTGTGACCGAAATTGTAATTTGTTGTATTTGTTGTGCGTGTTCACAACAGTAAAGCCTTGTTATTTGACTTTCTCATTGTCCGTTCATTTGCGCCCCCTGTTGTGGGTCCGTGTACTTACACTTTCCCAACAGTGTTACAGGCATCCATTTCAAGATGAACAAATATTTGCACAAAAACAAAAAAGCCTATCAGTTTGAACATTAAATATCTTGTCTTTGTGGTGTATTCAATTGAATAAGGTTGAAGGATTTGCAAATCATTTTTGTATTCTTTTTATTTACATTTTACACAACATCCCAACTTCACTGGAATTGGGATCATAATAAACAATGATATATATATATATATATATATATATATATATATATATATATATATATATATATACGAGGTCTATTAGAAAAGTATCCGACCTTATTATTTTTTCAAAAACCATATGGATTTGAATCACGTGTGATTACATCAGACATGCTTGAACCCTCGTGGGCATGCGAGAGTTTTTTCACGCCTGTCGGTTACGTCATTCGCCTGTGGGCAGTCTTTGAGTGAGGAGTCGCCCACCCTTTCATCGATTTTTTCATTGTTTAGGAATGGCTCAGAGACTGCTGCTTTGTTTGATCAAAATTTTTTCAAAACTGTAAGGCAAACTGAGTGGACACCATTCTATAAATTCAGCTGGTTTTCAGTAAAAATGTTAACGGCTGATGAGAGATTTTGGTCTGGTAGTGTCGCCGTAAGGACGGCTCACGGTGCCTGACAGCGATCTGTGCTTCGAGGTGGCAGCGTCTCGCCGTTTCAAGTTGAAAACTTCCACATTTCAGGCTCTGTTGACCCAGTAAGTCGTCAGAGAACAGAGAACTTTCAGAAGAAGTCGGCATGAGGAGTTTATTCGGACATTCCATTGTTAACGGACATTTTGTAATGAAAGAACGTGTGGGCAGAGTCGCATGTCAGGCCGGACCCGACCGCGGGGGGTCGCCACAGGAAAAACACCTCCGTTGGAAACCTTAACGGGCAAGTTGGAACATGCCCAAGCTGTTAAATAATTTCTCAGTTACTCACTTGTTGAAAGCCATCAAAAGCCGCCTGAATTTTACAAATAGTTTTCAACACGGAGGTGTTTTTTCCTGTCGCGGCGCAGATTCGTCAAGTCGTCACGGAAACGACTCGGCGAATTTGCACGCAGGTCTTTTATTAAAAAATGTCCTTAAACAGTGGAATGTCCGCATAAAGTCCTCATGCCGGCCTCTTCTGAATCTTCTCTGTTCTCTCACGACGTCCTGGGTGAACTAAGCCTTAAAATAGGATGTTTTCAGGTCGAAACAGTTCGACGACGGCGCCTGGAAGCGCTACACAACGTCCCGCTCCGTGGGAAGTCCTTACACCGATAGAAACACCATAATCTCTCATCAGCCGTTAAACCTTTCACCGAAAACCAGCTTAATTTCTCGAATGGTGTCCAATCGGATATTCCTCACAGGTCCAGAAAAAATTTGAAAAAGCAACGCGCGCCGTCTCCAGCAGCGTGTGAGACAAAGGAATTCAGCCGAGAGGGCGGGACCACATCTCACTCAAGGCCTGCCCACAGGGAAATGACGTCACCGACACGCGTGAAAAAACTCATGCATGCGCACGAGGGTTCAAGCATGATTGGTGTAATCGCACGTCATTCAAATCCATATAGTTAAAAAAAATAAAAGGGTCGGTTACTTATCTAATAGACCTCGTATATATATATATATATATATATATATATATATATATATATATATATATATATATATATATATATATATATATATATATATATATATATATATATATATATATATATATAGCATTGTTTATTACGACGGACGCATGGAAAAAAAAAAAAACTGACTCAGTTTTTTTTTCCGTGTGCCGTTTTGCACAAAAACAAAAAAGCCTATCAGTTTGAACATTAAATATCTTGTCTTTGTGGTGTATTCAACTGAATATAGGTTGAAGGATTTGCAAATCATTTGTGTATTCTGTTTATTTACATTTTACACAACATCCAACTTCACTGGAATTGGGATCGTAATAAACAATGCTATATATAATATATATATATATATATATATATATATATATATATATATATATATATATATATATATATATAGCATTGTTTATTACGACGGACGCACGGAAAAAAAAACTGACTCTGTTTTTTTTTTTTCCGTGTGTCCATCACGAAATGAGTCAAATTTCATGACAGGGTTTTTTTTTAAACTCACTATTACTAATCCTACCCCTACCCCCAACCATAACCTTAACCAGCCCCGATCCCCCGCTTCACTTTTAATTTCGTGCAGCCATCACGGAATGAATTATGAATTTGTGCTGCCGTAATGAAAATGAGGTACTTTTCATCAATATTACAACCAATAGATTAATGTATATTTTGTGGCACGACTTGCCATGAGACCAGGCTGCGTCATGTGTCAGTGTATGACTGTATATGTATGTATGTGTGCCCTATCTATCTATCTCTCTCTCTCTCTCTCTCTCTCTCTCTCTCTCTCTCTCCCTCTCTCTCCTCTATATATATATAAGTTTTGGTTGGCTTCAGACCATTGTTAAACTTCAAAGTGGGCCCTGGCATTCTTAACTTTGGGAATGACTGCTCTGGGCAAACAGACACAGCAGATGTGTTGGCTTTATAATTGTAAGTACTGTACTCGAGTGCAAAATTATGAGTTGGGAAAAAAGTTTTCACTTCTGGCAAACAACAAAACCAACACTACATCGAAGCATAGCTGGAAATAGGACACAATGTCAGCAATATGTGCAGTAATGCAGGGCATGTCCCAAAAGGTAGTTTTGATAGCCTTCTTCCTTTTGTTTTGCTTTTCACTTGACAGATGCATTTGAATGTTGATTTTTGTTTGCAGAGTCTCACAGGCACTAGTGGTGTCCTGGGTTTAAATCAAGCTGAGGACCTTTTGTTGTGTTTCTACCTTTTTTCTCTCGCTCTAAGTCTTTACTGTCTGCCAACTGTCTAAATGTTAAAAGTTCAGACAAAAGTGCAGCAGGTATCTTTCCTCATAAACACCTAATTTTAGAAAGTGTTGAAAACACAGACCTCTCTTCTGTCATGGCTCTGTGGCACCAGCTTGGCCTGTCCCTTGTCTGCAGGAGCTGCAGCTGGCTTCCCTTGTCAAGCCTGCCAAGGCACTGTCTCCAGGCAACAGGCTCAGAGGCCACCTGTCATTTTGGATCAATGGACACACTGCACACCCACCTGTCCACAGTCTTTGTCACACTGCCCCTCTAGAGATGCAGTCTGGAGAGGTGGCGATAGCAGCAATGAATGAGAGAGAGAGAGAGAGAGAGAGAGAGAGAGAGTGAGAGAGAGGGGACTCATCGTGTGTGGTTGATGACCTGATTCTGAACGGATGAATGGACCTGAATAGCCTGATTTAGAGAGATGTGATTGAGGCTGACAGACCTGACAGTGAATGTTCAAACAATAATAACTGATACACCATTTGTATGCCTGTGTTTTGCACAAAATAGATCAAACCCACAGTGAGGATTTTTTTGTAAGGTGAGAGTTTACTCCATAGAACAAGGTAAAACTTTATAGCTCTTGTGAAGTAAATGTGAAAGTAAATACTGCAATATAAAAGCTTCCAATGACTATCTGGACTTGGCCATCAGAAGTTATCTACATGTGGTTAATCCTCTGGGGCCGACGCCGTCGTATACGATGGCTAAGACCAAGCTTTACTAAATTAGAAATAACTTTTGAATGATATGAGATAGAAAGTTACTTTTTTTTTGCTGAAAAGATAACTCCATGGACTTTCAAGCCAGCCACAGCCATCTTTGAACTCCTCATAGAAGCTGTGTGATGACGTGCGCAATGTAAGTGTCCAACTGGAACTGGTTCACAGTCACATGGTTTTCCAAAATCCAATTGTAGGGCAGATTTACCTCACGTGAAAAGCCAAAGATTGTTTTCAGGAGTGATATGTTACTAGTTGACCCGTTTGAATAGCCACCTGGGTCCTCCAATGAGTACATACTATTACTTGTAGTACATACTCAGTGCGCCCTGCGCCATTACGCACAGTGATCAGTGAAAGCAGGAGCAGACGGAGAGCCTCTGATGACACTCTCACATGCTCAAACAAAGAGTGTAACTATCAGGATTGCTCCACTCGTTTGCATGTGAATGTTACTGGATAACTCTGTTGCTTTCTCTGCGTAAAGCACTGTTTACCATATCAATGGACAAAAAAACGCATAGATGATTTTGTATATTGTTCAAAATGTGCATTTGTGTTTATTGTTTGAACCTTTTTTTGTTCAGTCTTTCACACAAGACCTCAAATTACCTTTATAAAGTTTCAAAACAGTTGTTTATTATAGTTTGCTGTGTGTTTGAATAAATGTGTGTGGAAAATTATTTTTCGCTTTATTTTTCCTTGCCTATTTTTGATTGTAAACCTTTATTACACTTATAAAACACAACAAAAACATATATTCTGAAAGCACAGGTTGTCCTGAAAAAAAAGAGACATAAAACTTGATTGTGGGATGCAGGGAGAGCTGTTAACAGCAATAATAAAACATTTATGCCAGGCGAGTGAACTGTCCAAAAAATGCCCTCGGACTCCAGAGGGTTAAAGTGTTGAACTTATCTTGACAGTGACATTCATGTCTCTGGGTCCTTGGCCTTTGAGATTAGGAGATGCTGGGGAAGCATTTATGGAGTTATGAGATCTGAACAGAAGTGTCTGATGATGCTGGTGTATTTGGAGAACAATGAAAGTCCAAGTCTTTAGATTCCGAGTGGTTCCTGTTTTACTGTGTAGTTGTGAGAACTGGACTCTTACCAGTGATTTAAGGATGACGATGTCTTCAATACTCTGTGTCTTTGGTGGATCCTTGGGTACCACTGGAATGAGTTCTTCCCAAATGAGCTGTGACTCAGATGAGAAGTATCACTTGCATTGTGAGGGAACGTCATTTATGACACTTTGGACATGTGGCTTGTTTCTCTAGGCATGATCCTACACACAAGTGCGTCCGTGTTGAGGACCTCAGGGGCTGGAGAAGTACAAGGGGATGCCTCCGTTTAACCTGGCTGCAGAATATAAACTGTTACTTTTGAGAGGTTTGGATGGAATAGCTATCATACTGGGTGGTTGCCATCTACGACACATGGCAGTTCTGTACTGTGGTGGTACCAAAGCATGATTACAGACCTGGCAAGTCAAGACAAATTCATGCTTTTATGTTATTTATACCAAATTCTGACCTTACAATCTGAATGAAATCAAGAGCCATCAGATGTGATCATTAGTGACCTTTGTCCAAACTTCGGTGAGTCAATGACAAGATTCAGTTCAATTCAGTTCAGTTTAATTAAATTCACTACACCGTTGTTACATTGTTTGGTACATGAGCATTGAATACTCTGCAAGTTACTCGTGTAGAATGCCATTGGGAGCAGTGTCTTATAATGCATCTTTTAAGACACTATGTTTTTTTGTTTTTTTTAGACCAGACATGGGATTTACTTGAGGAGAACAAGTGGGTGTTTGATTGTTTTCCCAATTTATATAATCTTGACTTTGTTTGAGGCGGATTAGGTCGGGAGTCTGAAGCACTACCTATATCTAGATTATGCAGACGGCACTAATCAGGTTAACCATGACGTGATCCTAGACACAGCCAAGAACAAAACTCACAGAGAACTGGGCTTAATGACTTTACCCTGACCTTCACAACATCCATACTCTGTTCATTCAACAACGAGTTTCTGCTTACATAGATGACCCCATGGACCTTTTGTGCTCTCCTGACCCCCAAGACTCACTCCCATTTTCTTTGATCTCAGAAACCCTCTCTGTCCTGTCACCCGCTCCAGCACCAGTTTTGACTCCTGCAACGGACACGAACACCACGCCTCCCACCTTGACCAAGACCTTGATGACAGATATGGCATACACCACACATCCTAAGACCACACACCACACTTCAATGTTGACTGTGTTTGAACACACATAGAAGTTGCTGCTGATGCTCAGATACCATCCAAGTGATACCCATTTATGATGCAGACATGAACCATCACTGTGTCGATAACAGGGCTGTGCAAAATTCAGAATTATATTACAAATTACTGTTGTTGAATTTCAGTTGACTTTGAACTGAGGTAACAAACAGGATGCAGAGTTACAGTTCTAAATGTCTAAATTGTGCACAGCTCTGGTCAGCAAGTGCTGTGAACATGCTGTCACTAATTTTCAGTCCAAAGATGACAGGATGACAGTTAACCTTGATGAGACCCCTCAGAAAGTCCTCCTACCCTTACAGGTAGAAATAAAGCTTCAGACATGCAAGAATCTCAAACCTCAGTGAGTCCTAGACACTGAGGACATGTCAGCTGTGTACACGTCTATTTATTTGATAAACTAGTTAACTATAAATGCCACATATCGGTTGAGAGAGTGCACTGGTCCTGCATTTCAGTACTTCCACATGTCATGACAGCGCTTTCGGCCCAGAACGACATTCATGCACAAAGGCACAATACACAGTTGCCCACTTTTAGAGGAGATACCCGTGAACCAAACAAAAGTGTAACGTAACATTCTCCTCTGAAACAAGCATTCAGACAATTCAGTCTTGCCCCGAATCATTCTCCCCATATATGTGTTGTGAACCGTGCAAACACAGTAACAGTGGTAGAACAATTGTGTATCACAAGCATGAATGTGAAAAATAAGTCACTGTATCATGTCGCCAAATGACATCATGCGACATTAAATTATGAAATTATGACTTTTAAATCAAGATTGAAGACCCACTCTTATTAATTTATTCTGTTTTCATGTTTGTCTTGTAATTTCTTCTTATTCTAATGTGTTTTACCTTTTTATTGTGCCCTTTTTTATTTTAATTTACTTTGTGCTGTTATGAATTGTGTGCTGTGTGAAGCGCCTTGGGCGACTGTCGTGAGATGGTGCTATATAAATTAATAAATTGAACTGAAATTGCCTTGAAATAAATAAATTCATAACAAATCACAGTTTACCATATGTTGATTTGTATATGATGTCATGATGGTGTCATATATGTCAATCAACAAGCTGTTAACTGATTCATATGCAGTTGTAGGCAATCTTCTTGTTCTCTTAGCTTTGAAGTTATTTGCAAAAATGTGGGCTTTTCAGACTATTCAGTGACCTTTACCAGTGACCTTCATCTTCTATTAATGCAAAGATGTCATCACCCACACACATAATTACAATGCTCTTGCAAAACTCTCAGGTGGGCTCAACTAACAATAACAAAATCTCAAACTGATTATAACTGAAAGTTTATTTTGGTGGTTTCAAAAGAACAGGCATCAATGAAAGACTGAAATTAACAGATACACAGGATAATCAGTGCCATCATCAGTACTAACCATGACATTTTGCTCCATAAGACCAACAGGCCAGTTATGATTTCGGGCAGTGTCGGGGCTGTATCCCTCGACTTACCTCGGTTTGTTTCCCAGTAGCTGTGTTGTGTTCCTTGTTAACTAGTGATGGGTGCACTGTATGACTTTTTCTTTGCAACACATCAGGGCCGCCAAGGGTGGTGTAGGACTGTTGCAGATAGTGGGTGAGCTGAGATGGTACTATTCTGGGTCCCACTGTGCTGTAAGGGTATTTGAAGATTATAAACCTTATTTTTGGACTGACTCTGGGGAAAGCTCTATTGAGATAAGATAAACTTTATTGATCCCACAGTGGCGAAAATCACTTGTTGCAGCAGCAAGAGTCGTACAATAGTAAAGAAAAGAAAAATATTTACATTAAGAAAGGTGACCTAAAGTATATTGCAATGGTTGCTGGTGGGTGCATAAATACTACTGTGAACATATATGGAAAATAGAATAAAGTGAGTATATATACTGTACACAACATATACTATTATATATATATATATATATATATATATATATATATATATATATATGAATAAGCATGTATAGATATGGTAAAATTATTGCTCAGAATAAATTGCACAGTTGTGCATGTAATAAAGCACAAAAGGACAAAAGGTGCCACAAAAACAGAAAGTTGATAGGACTAATTTTTGGAGAAATTAGGTATTTGGGGTAACAAAAGTAAACAATGGACATTGATATCACCATTAATCAGTCCCTGGTAATCAGACAAGTTATGAACAAACAAAATATCTCAATCTTGCCAGTTGTAAAACATGACATCAGCTAAATGTGCCAAATAATAAATACAATTATTAAGAAACTTTCTTATTTTAATTTCCTGCACTTTCAGTTAAAATCATTATAGAAACTTTGCAGAATTTATTACTCATCTTGAAAAATGTCAGCTACCTATTTTATAAATACTACCCAATTTAGATCTTATGGATCCCCACGGGCAACACGCTAGTTTGTAACTAACTTTTTACCATTATGTAATGTCAAAAGCATTAAACACATGAAAGAAATCACACCTTCTTACCTTTTTTTAAAATCAGGTGCTAACTTTCACCTTTGTGAGCACATATGTACTTTTCAACTTTTGAACAATGGAATAATGTTTTAATGTCTTTTTACAACCAGGTTTATTGTCCTTCCAAAACCTTTCAAATGATATTAAAATAACACACAAGTCAAAGTGCTCTTACTCAAAATAGGCATAAAAACAAAAGGCACATATTAAACTTGGGGCCATTTACCACAAATCTTACATTAACTTCATGCAAATGATTTTGTGTTCTTGCTGGATTTTTTAGGGGGTTGGCAAATCTAAACCAGTGTTCTTTTCCAGACAGAGGGTTGATTTGAAATGAGTCCATCACATGCAGCAATGTTTGATTAGGATAAGCTGCACAGCAAGAAGTCAGAAATCTTCGATTCTGGCTTAAATGGATTTGTTCGATATTGTTCTGTCTCGTCAAGCACGGAATTCTCTCTCATGGCTACAGTGATACAGTGATACATGGTGGAGTTTACAGCTTGGGTCGCGTCGCCCCGCTGTTACGGCTGTAGCCCCGTCTCTTCCCGTGCAGCTGGCTCCGACACCTGTTGTAGCAGCACCGGTGGTATTATTTTGCACTTTAAGCTGTTTGTTACAACCTGCTGTCGTTTACAGCAGTGTGTATTGGTTTTTACTCTGTTACCACAGGGATTTTCTTATTTGGCACTTGGCTCCCTCTGTTGGTGACAGAGTCACATTACTGTCTAGGTTCAAAGGATGGAAAATCGTTTTTCCATTCTTGCACTTGACGATGTAGGCCAATGTTAGTTTTTTTTATTGGTCTATTATCTGTTTCTGTTTTAGTATGTGGTGTTTTTATCAGGGGTTAATTTGTTGTTTTTGTGGATTATAGCAATGTCAGTGGTCTGGTGGAGTTGAAATACAGGCTGTCTGGAGCATGCATGGACCAGGTGACTTTATGTTGTCTGTTGGTCTTTCTTTTTATTTCTTTGGTTTCACTCCCAGGGTTTGATGGGACCGGTCCTCTGGGGGGTGATGGGGGGGAGGGGGGGTAATGGGTTGTTTTTTCTTTTTTTCTTTTTTTTTTTGTTTTTATTGTTCCCTCTCTTATCCTCTGGTTCCAGCCGTGTGAGGCCGTACGTTGTCGGCGTGCTGGAGTGGTGCAGTTTGGTTTATGCTGGGGAGTTTACCAGGTAACCTCTGCACACGGGAGGGGGGGGGGGGGGGGTATTTTTCTTTTTTTTTTACTTCCCTGTCTTCTCCTCTGGCCCCAGCCGTGTGAGCCGTATGTTGTCGGCGTTGCTGGAGTGGTGCAGTTTGGTTGTGCTGGGCGTTTCCCAGATAACCTCTGCATCCGGGAGGGGGGGGTTCGGGGTGTTGTTTTTTTGTTGATTCCCTGTTCCACCTCCGGCTTCAGCGTGCCTTGGAGCCGTATGCCATCGGCGTAGCTGAAGTTTGGGGCAGTGGAATATACCCACAGCTGGTGGCTGGGTTTAAACGTCGGAGGGGTGGCGCCGTCTTGTGCCGTACGCCATTACCGCTGTTCCACTCCTCCCGGTTGACTTTTGGGGTATAGTCGTGGTTGGTGACACTGGACGTACTTCCAGTTTCCACTGCGCTGAGGGGATGGGGTTGGGGTTGTTGTTTTGTTTGTATGTTTTTTTTGTTTTTTTTTCCCCCAGTTTCCGCCCTCAGGGTGTGACTGTGGTGTCCTCTGGGGGGGAAAGGACTGTGGGTCCATCTAGCCGTAGACGGCCGGGGCTGGGTCTGTAGTCATGAGGGGGGGGCGTCTCCTGGGGTTTGATGGAACGGTCCTCTGGGAGGCGCTGGGAGTCCCCGTGGGTGACTTTGGATCCCAGAGGGACTCGGATGTGGTTATTACTCCTGGAGCTGGCGGGATGTCCTCTGGGGGGTGTTGGTCCCTACATGTGGGGGGTGGGGGTGTTAGAGTTTTTTTTTTTGCAAGCTTAAGTTTGGGTTTTTTCTTTGATGGGACGGTCCTCTGGGGAGGGGGGTTGGTATGGTTGTTTGTCTTTTGTTTTTTTTGTTTGTTTTATGACCTAAGCAGACTTTAACACACAGTCAGAAGAAGGCTGAGTGCACAGGTTCAAGAACTCCTGGCCAAAATTATGCAAAGTGAACAACTAAAGTAAGAGTCGACAGGAATGAACGCAAAGATGCAGTCAGAGGTGGAGACTCTAACAGGTTTGCTAAATGAAACAGAGGGCAAGACCATTAAAGTCAACCAAAGGATATCTCTGCACTGGAGTGTCAGCTGCGGAGCAGTCTACTGCAGACAGGCTCAGGGTGAGAAAGGATGAGCTCCAGGATGAGAGTGATAGTCTCGGCACAAAGTTCCCTGTTGACAGAGAAGAGGCGGCTGGAATCGTGCATTATCCAGCTGAAGGAAGAACTAGAGAAGACTCAACATTGAGATGATCAATGACTGCATGAAGAAAGGTGGAGCAGCTGATGATGGAGCTGTCGTCAGAGCACAGTAACGCACAGCTCCTGGAGACGGGCCTTTCCCAGCTGGATCGTCAGCACAAGGAGCTGAAACTGAAGCTGCAGGAGGTGTTGTTTGTTCCCAGCCAACATTCCAGCCATGGTCCCTGGAGGGGGGGCTTTGTTTTTTTCTGGCCCAGGTCCGTGTGGTCGCCAGGAGGCTTCCCGTGAGGGTGGTGGTACTGTTGTGGGCTGGGGTGTTTGGCTGGCTTGGTTTTTGTTTTCTGTTTCTCCCACCAGGTGGTATGCATTCAGGACTGAGTGGCCTGAGCATTAGGACCTCACCCTGAACACCTGAGGCTTGTTTTCACATGCAGGTCATCAGGACTCACAGCTGTGGTGTATTTTGTCTTAATCAGAGATGCTACATTTAAACCTTGAATGCACAGTGTGTGATTGCCAGAGACTCGACCTTGTGAGCAGACGTGTGAGATCGACATCAGGAGAACAATCTCACCATCACGGATGCAGAGACCGCTCCAGGTTTGACGCCACAGTCTGTGAAGGAGGATTGGGTGAGGTCTCACGCTCTTCAGCACACTTCCTGAAGTAATTTGGTTTGATGACTTTTATGAAGTAATGACAGTGGATTTGGTGTCCCTCACACTTGTGTTATTGAGCTGTCACGTTATGCTAATTGTCTAATCAGCTTCTGCTGCAGTGGAGATTTGAACTGAGTTGTTCTGTGCCTGCAGGGTGAGAAGCTGATGTATAGATTTAAGCCAGGAAGTGTTTGCTGATTGTGTGTACCTTTGAGTTGTGTCTCTCTGTGTGGAGTTGGACTCACCTCCATGTTTTCTTTGTTCACAGACTTGGTTTGTCGCCGCCACCTGGGGGGTGTCGGCGGGGGTCCCTGGGTCCGAACTGCTGTGGCTCCGGACCGTTTGCGCTGTTGAGAGCGCGCCGTGTTTCCACCTCACCAGACCGCAGACTTTTAGTTGTTTAGCACGTCACTCACTGTTATGTTTATTAAATTCTGTTTATCCTTTGAACCGTGCTCTGCTTATTTATGCTGGGTCCTTTCAAACGCTGGGTCGGTGCTCCGACCGCGTCCGAAACTTAACAGTAGTCTCTGGCCATTTAACAATGGACCAGTGGAAGCAGAGACGGTATTTTTGCCGGGAAGGCTGCAGCAGATGTTGGAGTCGATCCGGGATCAGTTACGGGTGCTCTCCGCCCGGGTTGTGCGCGTTGGTGCGCGCATGGTGGAGTTTACAGCTTGGGTCGCGTCACACCCCGCTGTTACGGCTGTAGCCCCGTCTCTTCCCGTGCAGCTGGCTCCGACACCTTTCAAACGCGTCCGAAACATAACAAGAACCTTAAAATCTGATCTCACTGGGACAGGAAGCCAGTGAAGGGATGCCAAAATGGGTGTAATGTGGTTGTACTTTCTGCTTCGTGTCAAAAGTCTGGCTGCAGCATTTTGAACCAATTGGAGACCCCTAATGCTAGACTGTGGTAAACCAGAAAATAGAACATTGCAGTAGTCCAATCTAGAAGAGATAAATGCATGGATCAGGGTCTCAGCATCAGCCATAGACAGGATGGGACCAATCCTCGCTATATTTCGCAGGTGATAGAAAGCAGTCCTAGTAATATTTCTAATGTGGAGGCCAAAGGACAACAAAGGACCAAAAATTACCCCAAGGTTCCTCACTTTGTCAGTGTGATGTATAACACATTGATGCCGATGTCTCACTGGACCAAGAACCATCATTTCAGTCTTATCAGAGTTTAAAAGTAGGAAGTTGCTGCTGCAAGGCAATCTTCTAAGGATTTTATGTGAACAAGATTACCAGCAGTTATCGGCATGTATAACTGAGTATCATCATCTAATAATTATTCTTATTAATAACACTGATCAACATAGTTTTTCTTGCATGGAGTTTTTCAATGGATTTTGGATAATTTGGGGGTGCTGAATCCAAATCTGGTGTTTGTTTTTTGCCAATCACATCATGTTTTGGAGATATGCAAACAAAAACTTATAAAAAATTGATATTTTATGCCAAAAGTTCAAAATGTATGTTGCGTTTAAGTACCCATATATGGAATAATGTTTGTAATGGAAGGGAGCTACTCCCATAAGAATGCATTTCCAAAACTACTTCTATGCTGCACACTTTTTGAGCATTATTGACCACATTATACAAATACTAAATAAGTGAAAAATATTGAAAAATACAATCTGAGCATTATGCTCATCACAGGTAAGGCACTGCTGAAAACCTAAATTTTTCTTAGTTTTGTGCATGATTCGTGGCATCAACCTTTGAGTGAATGAGCTACTTTTGTGTCATCCATCAATATGGAACATGCAGATTGTAAAAAAAAAGAAAAAAAAAGTGATGTGATAGAGGAAATCTGAGCTCAGATTCAGATTTAGCACTCCAAAATGACCCTAAATCAGTTCTCAAAGCCCATGCAAGGAAAAAAATATTTTCTTGTTGACCAGTTGTAATGCACATGTGATTTTTCAGTATATAAGTCACACTGGAGTATAACCACAGGGCCTCCCAAACTAGTAACATAAAAAACTATATACGAGGTCTCTTAGATAATAAACCGACCCTTTTATTTTTTTTTTAACTATATGGATTTGAATGACATGCGATTACACCAATCATGCTTGAACCCTTGTGCGCATGCGTGAGTTTTTTCACGCGTGTCGGTGACGTCATTTCCCTGTGGGCAGGCCTTGAGTGAGATGTGGTCCTGCCCTCTCGGCTGAATTCCTTTGTTTCACACGCTGCTCGAGACGGCGCGCGTTGCTTTATCAAAATTTTTTCTGGACCTGTGAGGAATATCCGAGTGGACACTATTCGAGAAATTAAGCTGGTTTTCTGTGAAAAGTTTAACGGCTGATGAGAGATTATGGGGTGTTTCTGTCGGTGTAAGGACTTCCCACGGAGCGGGACGTGCTGCAGCGCTTCCAGGCGCTGTCGTCGGCCTGTTTCGAGCTGAAACCATCCTAATTTAAGGCTTAATTCACCCAGGACATCGTGATGAGAACAGAGAAGATTCAGAAGAGGGCCGGCATGAGGAATTTATGCGGACATTCCACTGTTTAAGGACATTTTTTTAATGAAAGACGTACGCGCAAATTCCCGAGTCGTTTCCGTGACGACCTCGGCAAATCTGTGTGCGCGCGACAGGAAAAACACCTCCGTGTTGAAACCATTTGTAGAATTCAGGCGGCTTTTAATGGCCTTTCAACAAGTGAGTAACTGAGAAAATTGTTTACAGCTTGGCATGTTCCAACTTGCCCGTTAAGATTTCCAACGGAGGTGTTTTTCCTGCCCGCGACTCCCCCGCGGTCGGGTCCAGCCCGACATGCGACTCTGCCCGCCACGTTCTTTCATTACAAAATGAACGTTAACAATGGAATGTCCAAATAACTCCTCATGCCGACTTCTTCTGAAAGTTCTCTGTTCTCTGTCGACTTACTGCGTCAACAGAGCCTGAAATGTGGAAGTTTTCAACTTGAAACGGCGAGACGCTGCCGCCTCGAAGCGCAGATCGCCATCAGGCGCCGTGGGACCGTCCTTAAGCGACACTACCAGACCAAAATCTCTCATCAGCCGTTAAAAGTTTTACCGAAAACCAGCTGAATTTATTGAATGGTGTCCACTCAGTTGTGCCTTACAGTTTTGAAAAAATTTTTATCAAACAAAGCACAGTCTCTGAGCCATTCCTAAACAATGAAACAAATCGACGATGCGGGTGGGCGATCCTCACTCAAGCATGCCACAGCGAATGACGTAACCGACAGGCGTGAAAAAACTCTCTGCATGCCCACGAGGCGTTCAAGCATGTCTGATGTTAATCACACGTGATTCAAATCCATATGGTTTTTTGAAAAAAATAATAAGGTCGGATACTTTTCTAAGAGACCTCGTATAAATAAATAAATATAAATACAGAAGTTCTTCAACACATATACTTATTGAACAAATGGAACCCTATTTTTTGCCGAGAGTAAAGCAGTACACATCATTAGTGTACAGTTTCGAAGGGCATGCTAACCTAAATGGTATGGTGACTTAGTTGTTAGCACTGTTACATCACAGCAAGAAGGTTCTGGGATCGGTTCGTGCCTGGGCCTTTTCTGTGTGGAGTTTGCATGCTCTCCCAGGTTCATATAGGTTTCCTCTGGATGCTATCCCACTTCCAAAGCCATGCATGTTCAGTAATTGACCTCAGGTGTGTGTGTGGGAGTGAAAGAGTTTGTCTGTCTATATGTGGCCCTGAGATAGACCGGTGTACTGTTCAGGATGTACACCACCTCTCGCCCTGTGTCTACTGGGATAGGCTGCAGCCCCCTGTGACCCTTGTATGGAGTAAGCGGGTATCGAAAATGAATAAATGAATGTTTGCAGAAATCATTTTTTTTTCTTCTCCAAAAGCCTCTCACTTTTGAGTCTTCCATTTGAACACCAATTCACCCAAACACTGCTTTATTCATGATATGCCCCAAAACACACTCATGAAAATCTACGTGACTAAATACAACCCCTTCGCATCTATTTTCAAGGAGTTTATTTGGAGTCTGGGACTTTTTAGATTGATCCGAGTGGTATGAAAGCTGTAACCCCAAAAGTGAATCAGCTGCAAATCATGAATTATCCACAAACCCTTAAATTGCAAAATATGGATCAATTACTGCAGGAAGTCTTGATCTCAAACCGCATCACCGCATGACTGTGTCGTGTAACAGTTATGACAGTGTCATGTCACTGTTATGAACGATACCTTCAAAGTAAAGTGTGACCCAATAATCTTAAGACAAACATTGTAGAAAAACAAACAACACTAGCTTTCTAACCTCAGAGGTAGACTTGAGCTACAACCTTATTTTTATCCATATGAGCCGTCCTCTGAGCTGGAAAACCTGAACGAGGCAGGCGGCAGAGAAACTGAAGCATAGGAGCCGTCTACAAAGTGCAACACTAAAGAGACACCAGAAAAATATTCATAAATTCAGGTGTGGTGTCACCAAATTCACTGATCACATCAGTGGTCTCCTGGTGGTTATACTACAGCACTCAGTTTGGAAAAATGTGCTAAAATTGAATTTCAGTGAATTAGTTAATTTTAATGCTCATTTTATTACTTTTGTTAATGATTTAAAAATCAAAAAAATTCCATTTTTGCACATTTTTTCCAAACTGAGTGCTGTAGTATAACCAGCAGGAGACCATTGATGTGTTTAGTGAATTTGGTGACACCACACCTGAATTGAGTATTTTTTCTGGTGTCTTTTCGTGTTTGCATTTTGTAGACAGTCCTACGCTTCCGTTTCTCCGCCGTCTACTTGTTCAGACCAATTATTATTTTTCCAGCTCGGAGGACGGCTCTCATATGGATAAAAATAAGTTTGTAGCTTGTTGTCTACCTTCCTCAGGTTAGAAACTAGTGTTGTTTGTTTTTCTACAATGTTTCTCTTAAGATTGTTGAACCATTTGTGAGTTTGATGCCTTTGTTCCTGTTTGACAGGTGGACCGTCCCAGTCAACTTCCCCACCTGACACTGTCACACACGCATCGGGGCCGGACACGTCACACCAGAAGCGAGATCTATTCAGATCACTTCCTCAGGCTGTAGTGATCCCCTGCCCCCCGCACCGCCAGAAATAAAAAAAAAAAAATCCTTTTTGCAGTGTTAGGGTTTGCGATCAAGATTTCCTGCAGTAATTGATCTGTAAACTGAAATCTATGAACTGCTTAAACTGAAAAATAAATATATATATATATCATGAATGATATTCATGTTTTGTGAGACCCGCATTCACATTTTGGGAGATATTTTATCAGTATTGATGTTTTGCAATTAACGGTTTGCGGCTAATTCACGATTTACATCTGATTCACGTTTTGGGGGTTAACAAAGCTGCCACAGATCAGAGTTTGGTTGGACCAAAACAAACAGTCTTAGCCAAACTCAAATTGATAAATGGACTGGTTAATTTGCAGTGTAAAATTATTTTTGTCGTTGATTTGGGTGTTTAGACCAATTACAGGTGGTGAGCGGCCAAAATGAAAGCATATGCCGCTACAGTTCATGTACCATAGCAGATAGTAGAATCGTTTAGGGGAATCTTTCAAATGATGGTACAAACACCAAATTTGGTAAACAAACAAACCAAACAATACTGTTTTGAAAATTCCCATCTTCAAAATGGCAACCAGTTCCCAAAATGCCCAGTATTGATGATCTTAGCATCAAATTACATCTTTGTAACCATCTAGTAGCCAAAAGTTGAACTGTACAAGCCATTCCTCAAATGAAGGTTGAGGAATAGTTGGCAGGAATAGCTGGTAAGGGAGGTGATGGTCTAGTGGTTAAGCGTTGGGAATGAGACCAGATTATCCTCAGTTCAAATCCCAGTCTGACTGGAAAATCACTAAGGGCCCTTGGGCAAGGTCCTTAATCCTATAGTTGCTCCCGGTGTGTTGTGGGTGCCTTGCATCTTGCATGGCACAGCCTGACATCGGGGTGAATGTGAGGCATTGGTGTGTAAAGCGCTTTCAGCGTCTGATGCAGATGGAAAAGTGCTATTTAAATGCAGTATATTTATGCCAATGCTGCCTACCAAGCAGGCTGCATATGAATCCAGCTGACAGTAAAGCAGGTGGGTATGTGGGATAAGAATTGGACTACCAATATGTCAATGATCAGCATAGTTATAAATGGTAACCAGCCTTACCTGGAGATGCAAGTTGTGTTGGACTGGTGTCAGGAGGTTGGTGACTCTCATCTGCTTCATGCCCTGATATCCAGGGATTAGCACCAGTAGGATGGCCTGCATGGACGTCTTCATAGTAAAACAAAACAAAACAAACAAACAAAAAACTACTTTTTGTCCAGTTGGTGGGATTCTGCACAATTCCAGATTCCCATAATGGTGGACATTTTTTACGATAGTCGTCATCTTGAAAATTTGAGTCGCCCATTTTAGCCTGTAGCCAATTTCCTTCAAAAGAGTACTCTCTATGGAGTAATTTATTTATTTATCTATTACTAAATTTGGGTCTTGTAGCACCATTCGGTGAGGATGACATGACATGAATGTGTGTAAACATCAATGCTGCACTTGTATGTTTGCATTGTGAAAACAAACAAATCTAAAATAAACCAACCATCCACCAGAAACCTTTGTGCAGACTCAGCCTGATCTCACACCAGTTCGTGATGGCATCACTAAAGGTAAATTAATGTATTAGTTCATCATGAAAATGATGCACATTTGGTGACGGACCTTAAACCCCCTGTCCACATATGTCCCATTAGGTTGCGGCTGGTTTCTTGGCAGAAAATGGGAAATTCACGTGATAATCACGAAGTCCACCGCAATCCACCTGCAAGCTTACATAGTCAACCTGCAGCGAGTTGCCAACCATCTGTAGTGTCACGATCATTGGGATGATCAAGAACAAAATTTTGGACTGTTCAAAATGTCGACACTGATAGAATCATCTGGAACTCAATCGGGTCACTGGTAAGCTCGGGCAACTTAACCGGGCTGTCTGCAACCTTCTGGGAACCCTGCTGCAAGGTGATGGCATTAGATTTGTACCAAACACTAATGTAGATCTGTAGCTGATCTATTATCCTAAAGTTCACCGAGGCAATGTGGCACGCAGGCGGCAAAGTGTTCCATCCTGTAGATAAGTGTCACCAGTGGCAAGGTCACTGCCATCTTCAGCTCCACCCCTTTTGTGGGGCCTCAGATGCTGTTTGCTTCCCAGTTTGTATCTGGAGCCCACCTGGTAGCTTATGGGAACATGTGGACACGAGGCATTAGTCTGAACATTCAGGTAGAAAACTGGTAAAATCAGGTGCTTCATCAAGTTGTTTCTTACTACGGGTGGCAGATGGCCATCTTTAGTATGTGAGCAACACACAAACACACACACACACACACACACACACACACACACACACACACACACACACACACACACACTAAAAAGCTTGACAGTTTTGCGGCTGACCTTGTAACGACAGTCAGGATTAGATTAATCATCTTCAGCATAAGAGGTTGTCTGAATCTCCACAGTCTGTATGTCTGTGGGCATATGGGAATATTTCACCAAGTTTGAAACATGAATTGGGAATAAAAGATTTCAATCTCAGTAAGTCCTCTTGAGACACTGCACATTTATTTTACTTTTAAGAAAGCAATACCCCCGACCACCACCTCAAAAAAAAAAGAATGTACAGTAACTGCCTGACCTGGATCCTGAAGTGAAAATACAATGGATTCCACACCTGCCAAACAGATGACATGCAAAAGATACTGAAGTCTTTTTTTGTGTGTGTTTGAACTACCATATTAAAATGTAGTTATGTCTGTTCAGTGAATGACAGCTTACTTACTGGGACTGCACAGATGATGTGCTCTACTGGGTATGCGTGCATAATTATTATTTGCAGTACTAATCTCCTCTTGTTTGTGTGAGTATTTTGTTAATTAACAACATACCTTTTGAGCACTATAAATCACAAAAAATCATACCATGCCCCCTTAAGGGATGAGCAAACAATGGTTTAAATTGACTAGTCTATTAATACATGTTTATAGTGTTCACTTTCATAAGAAGTACTATGGGATTCATATATATATATATATATATATATATATATATATATATATATATATATATATATATATATGTGTGTGTATGTGTGTGTGTGTGTGTGTGTGTGTGTGTGTGTGTGTGTGTGTGTGTGTGGTTCCATTTAGGGAATTGGTGCTTTTCAGTCTATTACTGACGGCTTATTAAGTTTGACTGGCAAGGCAGGCTGGACACAAATGCAAGAAGCAGGAACACAGCTCAGTTGAGTTAAAACATTTACTGGAATCATTTGCTGGGGTTAGTACACAGAAAGGCAGTCCAAGAAGAGCAACAGTACAAAATCATCAGGCTTAGGCGCGGTCGAGGTACACAGGCAGGTAGTCAAAAAACACGATGAGGCAACAAAAGTTAGGCAAAAAACACACAACTGAGCTGGAAGGAAGACATAAGGCACATTGATCTGGTGAGGGACAAGAGCAAACTGTGAGGCTTATTTATCACCCAGGTGATGACCTGCAAATCAAGCAGTTGTGAGGAGAAACTTCCAGAACTGGGTTGTGGCCACACAGAGAGTAACGCCCAGCACCAAGATAGAGACAAGAAAGAGCCGGACAAAGAAAACCCAACCAGAAAGAAAAAGCAAGAAAACAGACAGATAACAAATGTAAACAAAATAAGAAAGAAACAGACACATACCACACCAAGTCCAAATCCTGACAGTACGCCCCCCTCAAGGGCTGACTCCTGACGGCCCAGGAGCAGAAGGGTGAGAAGCATGGAATGTGCTGATGAGACCGGGTTCCAACACAAACTGGGAGGGAATCCAGGACCGCTCCTCAGGGCCATAGCCTTCCCAATTCACCAGGTACTGGATGCCGCAACCCTGCCACAGAGAATCCAGACTGGCAGGCGGGCACAAAGGGCTTGTCTTGGCAGGTTTCAGATGACTCAAGTGAAAAGTGGGGCAGATCTTCATAGTGCTTGGAATGCAGAGGCGGACAGAAACAGGCTTAATGATTTTGGAAATGGGGAAAGGGCCAATGAACCTGGGACCCATCTTCCGGGGCCCTCCTTGCAGTGACAGATGGCGTGTAGATAACCAGACCCATTGACCCAGAGCGTAGGATGGTGCCATAGACCTCCTGTGATCAGCCACCTTCTTGTAGCTTTCTGAAGATCTCAATAAGGTTCTCCAGGCCCACTCCCAAGTTCGTTGACATTGGATAATGAGTCTGAGTGCTGAGGGAACTGGTGAGCGCACATCTGCAGGGGAGAATAGAGAAGGATGATGACCAAACAAGACATAAAAAGGGGAGTGACCAGAAGAAGTGGGAAGACTTTTATGGGCAAGTTCTATCCATGGTAGCTGGGCAGACCAGGAGGAGGGGAACTGTGAGGCTAGAATCTGGAGTCCCTTCTCTAATTCCTGATTAAGGCATTCAGATTGTCCATTCGCCTATGGATAATATCCTGGGGTAAGGCTGGACGAAACCCCGAGGAGACGGCAGAACTCCCTCCAGAACTGAGAAACAAATTGAGGACCCCGGTCCGAAACAATATCCTGTGGCAGACCGTGTAATTTAAAGACATGGGTAAGTAAAGCTACAGCAGTGTCTTTAGTTGAGGGAAGCTTAGGCAGAGGTACAACATGAACCATTTTGGACAACCTATCTATGACTGTCATAATCACTGAGTTGCCCTTTGAGAGTGGCAAGCCCGTTACAAAATCAACTGAGATATGTGACCATGGTTGCACAGGAACAGGTAAAGGTAACAAAGCCCCCACAGGTGGGCAGCTTGTGTAGATGACTTGTGCATGGCGCAAATGGAACAAGCGTTGACATATTCAGTAAAATCAGCTAACATTTTCGGCCACCAGAATCATTGCTTTAGTACATACATGAATCCCAGGATGACATCAAAAGCGGCTATCATGGCCTCGATGAATACCTTCACCCCTAAGTGAATCCAGCATGAACAATTTGCCCTTTGGGCATTCTGGGGGTTTAGGCGTATCTCTGACAACAGACTTAATTTTGGATTTGATATCCCAGGTTAACGCAGACACAAAACAAGTCTCTGGAAGGATATTTCTGGGACTGGGGGTCGAGTCCGAGGAGTCCCCCTGACCAGACAGTGCATCAGGTTTCCCGTTTTTGGATCTGGGTCGATATGAAAACACAAAATCAAATCTACTAAAGAAATTGCCCACCGGCCTGACGTGTGTTGAGTCACTTAGCCGTGCGAAGGTCACAAGATTTTTGTGGTCAGTCCAGACAAGAAATGGCAACTGTGTCCCCTCCAACCAATGGTGCCATACCTCCAAGGCTACTTTAACCGCCAGCAGTTTGTGGTCACCAGTGCTGTAATTTCATTCAGCAGCCGAACATTATTGTCACTGGCCTTCATTTGGGAAAGAACAGGCCCGACACCAATATCGGGTCAGGAAGGAGCAGCACGGGGGCTGTAGTAAAACAATTCTTTAGGTTCCGGAACGCCTCCTCGCAAACAGGAGTCCAAATGAAGGAGCGAAGCGAGGAGGTCACGTCATGTAAAGGCACCGTGATGGTACTGAAGTTGCGAATAAATTTATGGTAAAAATTGGTGAAACTGAGAAACAGTTGGACATCCTTATGATAGCTGGAAACTGCCCAATCATGTACCCCTGCTACCTTTGGAGGATCCATACTGATCTCTCCCTCTGAAATCACAAAACCCAAAAAAGAAATGGTGGACTGGTGGAACTCGCACTTTTCTGCTTTAACGTATAGGTCAATCTGTAGCAGCGTTTGTAGCACGGCGCAGAATTACTGGGTATGGGTCTCGCTATCGGGAGAATAAATGAGAATATCATCAAGATATACAAAAATGCACTTATTGAGGAATTCACGCAGGATGTCATTCACTAAAGTCTGAAACACAGTAGGAGCATTTGTGAGACCCCAAATGGCATTACCAGATACTCATAGTGGCCTGTAGGGGTGTTGAATGCTGTTTTCCATACGTCTCCGGGATGAATCCTAACCAAATGGTATGCGTTTCTTAGATCCAGTTTTATGAACACCTTAGCCCCCTCCAGAAGCTTGATTGGAAGAAATTAGCGTTAGCGGGTATCAATTCTTAACGATGAAGTCATTGAGTCCCTGATAATCAATACAGAGGTGCAGGGGCTTACCCTTTTTGGCTACAAAGAAAAACCCTGCCCCTGCGGGTGAACACGAGGGAGGAATCAAACTGGCTGCAAGAGATTCCTGTATATACTTGCTCATCGTGACCCATTCCGGCGCGGAAAGATCATATTCCCGATGTGAAGGTAGTGATTTAGCTTTAGCCTTGCTAAAGACTGAAGCAAGATCATGACAGCAAGACAGTACCCCCCCTTTAGATCTGACTTAATTACAGTAAATGGGACCACTGGTTCAGACAGACAAGAATCTCTACAAGCAGGTCCCCACACCTCAACCCTACCTTGGGTCCAATCTAGACTGGGTCTATGGCGTTGTAACCAGGGGTGCCCCAGTATTACCGAGGGAGTCATTTTATTAAAAACATGAAAGCTAATCTGTTCAGAATGGCTTTTGGAAATGATCATACGAATGGATTGTATGCGATGCACAATTTGACCCAATTCGTAGCCGTCCACCACGTGAACCACCAGGGGGCGTGAAAGCCGATACAACTTAAGTTGATGGGACCTTTCGAAAGAGGACAGCATGAGGTTAGAATCAGCACTGGAATCAAAGGGGAAAAGTGCCAGCACCACTGGGCCTCAGAGCCTATGAAGGGCTAACTTCTTCACATTTGCAGGTCACATAAAGTCATCATACCAGTTATTCCAACCAGCTTGCACTTACATTGAAGATGGCTGCTTGTTTGACATTATTTCCTACTTTTTCAGACATCACAAATCTGTGCCAAAAAATTAAAACCCACTTAAATATATTATATTTCTACTTATGCTGCTTTTATGACCCACAACTTAACGTGTGATTGTTTTTGAATTTGTGCTGCATTTAAATTTTGACAGTGCACATCAGCACTACCAATATAATCTTATGCTGTTCTAATTAAAATATTTGCTGAGTACACTGTCAACATCCACAATCCTCCACTCCCCATTTGCATACTGATGATGAGGCCAAGAGGGCAAAGACTTTCAGAATAAATACAGTGTCAGTAGTATTTGCAAACTCAGGACAAATCTGTCATGAACGTTTTGAGCACTTTTCTCATAGAATAAGCATTTCTTAGCATGGGGAGGTGATGGTCTCGTGGTTAAGCGTTGGGCTTGAGACCAGAGGATCCTCGGTTCAAATCCCAGCCTGACCGGACAAACACTATGGGCCCTTGGGCAAGGTCCTTTCCCAAAATGCCCAATATTGATGATCCTAGCATCAAATTACACCTTTGTGACCATCTAGTAGCCAAAAGTGGAACTGTACAAGCCATTCCTCAAATGAAGGTTGGGGAATAGTTAGCAGGAATAGCTGGTAGGGGAGGTGATGGTCTAGTGGTTATGCGTTAGGAATGAGACCAGATTATCCTCAGGTGAAATACCAGCCTGACCGGAAAAAACACTAAGGGCCCTTGGGCAAGGTCCTTAATCCCCTACTTGCTCCTGGTGTGTAGTGAGTACCTTGTATGGCAGCACCCTCACATCGGGGTGAATGCGAGGCATTATTGTAAAGCGCTTTGAGCGTCTGATGCAGATGAAAAAGCGCTATATACATGCAGTCCATTTATTTACCATTTGTGCTTGAGAGATCATGATGCTCAAGGAAACTAAAAAGACAAACAAAGAAGAAAACACAAAGCGGAGTAGAGTTTGGAATATTTATTTACTTCATAATCTCCACCCAGAGTTGAACATCACAGATTAAAAAAAAAAAAAAAAAAAATCAGAAGTAACTGATGTAAACCGTAGCACATACATTCAGGTGCATACATATTTAGACAGTGAATAATTTTCCCTTTGTACACCAACAAAATTAAAATGATACATTCTACATACGATTGAAGTGTCGGGTTTCTGCATGAAGACAGAGTCTGACAAAAATATTACATGAACCATTTTGAAATTACAGCCATTTTTATACACAGTCCCTCTTTTTTCTGAGGCCAAATGTAATTTATAAATGAACATTATTATAAATGCATGTATTACTGTTAATAGTTGAATGAAAGTTGGGTTGAGGTTAGATGATTGTTATGGTCATTGAAGAATCTTCTATGTGTTTGCCTGACCCAGTTTTACTGGCAGACATACTGTATACATGTCCATGCCACAGTGCTGACTCCACTGAGTTTGACAGATTGTGTTGTATGCTTCAGATAATGAGCCATTCCCTTCCTTCTCCACACTCTTCCCATCATTTGAGTACAATTTCAGCTTGTTTTTTTTTTTTTTTTTTTTTTTTGTAGGTCCAGAACCAAGCATGCTTTATTAGATGTTTCCTGACGAAGTTGAATTTGACCGGTGGTTTACACCTTGTCATAAACTGTCTGTATTTGCATTCAGGAAGTCACCTCTTGATTGTAGTTCTTGACAATGATATGCCTACATCCTTGACAGCATTGCTGACTTGGGCAGATGTTGTAAAGGTTTTTTTTTATGTCTTCAACAAGCAAAATATTCTGTGATCATCCTCTTCTGTCAGTCTTTTGGATATCATTCCTTGTCGCACTTTGGAAATCCCCGTCTTGCACACAGAACAAAACACCAGCACCGTGCCGCTTGGTATAAACGGCTGCTCTTCATGTGGTGATGTGTGGTGAGGGGAGATGATGGTCTAGTGCAGGGGTAGGCAACCTGTTCCAGAAAGAGCCATGAGGGTGCAGGTTTTCTTTGCAGCCACTGACTCCACCAGGTGATTTCACTGATTAACTGTTAATCAGTGGGCAAGGTCTTTAATCGCCTATTGCTCCCGGTGTGTAATGAGCGCCTTGTATGGCAGCACCCTGACATCGGGGTGAATGTGAGGCATAATTGTAAAGCGCTTTGAGCGTCTGATGCAGATGGAAAAGCGCTATATAAATGCAGTCCATTTACCATTTATTTATTTGGTGTGTCCTAGGCAGGGATGAGCGAGTACACCACTATCTGTATCTGTATCTGTTCAACCATCTAAATTATCTGTATCTGTACTCGTAGTGGGCGGGGCCTAAAGCGGACATGGGTGTGGTTTAACCCGAAATGGCTGGGGCTTAAATCAGTACATTATTTTAAGTCTGAAATTAATATGGATTGATCAGAAGTTGCTGTATTTATTGTTTATTTGAAAGATATTTACAGAACAGCCTCAAAATTGAGATTCAAATCAATGTTTTAATCACAAAAGTAAGAGAACTATTTACAGAACAAGTTTTTATGAACTCAGAACATGAATATTCTTTTAAGAATATACACTTAAAAGTGTATGAATGAATATTTACAGAACAACCTCAGAATTGAGATTCAATGTTTCTGATCACAATAGTAAGGGAACTATTTATAGAACATTTTTTTTTTTTATAACTCAGAACATGAATATGTTTCTGATCACAATAGTAAAGGAACTATTTATAGAACAATTTTTTTTATAACTCAGAACATGAATATCTTTTTGATCACAAAATATTAAAGGAACTATTTTACAGAACAAGATTTTTCATAAACTCAGAACATGAATATTCTAAGTGTATGAATGAATAACAGAACAGCCTCAGAATTGACATTCAATGTAGTAGGAAATTATGACCTACTAAGTATGCATGAACAAGAGTTGTCAAACTCAACACAACTTTCTTTTTTTAAATTTTATGATCAAACTGATTTTTTTCAATTATTTATTTATTTTTACTACCTAACGTTCTTGGCATTTTTTTCCCCACACAAAATTAAACAGTACTGATTAAGGTGTGTCTGCATCTGTGTGTGCAAGACTGTCTGTGTGTGCATGTATGTGTGTGACTGATTGTGTGAGCGGGAGAGAGTGAGGTTCGACACCAATTTATTTTTATGAACTGCAGTGAGAAAGCGTCAGATACTGCATGCAACCATAGTCAATAAAAAATATTAATATAGGCTACTTTGTGTGCTCAGCTACATGTGTGTATGTGTGCAAGTGGTCTGTAAGACTGTTTATTTTTTAATGATCTGTGTGAACTTGGTGATTCATGCAAACATCCAGTGATGGCAAACAGGGAAATAATGTCAGCCTTGTATTCTTGTCAAAAGCACTGCGTTCAGTAGGAGCAAAGTTTTCCAATTGACTTTATGCCTTTGAGCAAACAAACAGTTAAAAAGAAATGACCGGAGTGGAGGCAGTGACTGATGTGACATGAGCTGTTTTCAGCTCTGTCTTGTCAAATGCACCGCTTACAATACGAAACAAGTTCACCAAGGAACTTTAAATATCATACAAACCGAAAAAGAGGCGAGCCGAAGAAAACTTAGGTAGAATCAAGCCTGGCACAGAGAGAGATCCTGTCTGTCTGTGTGTGTGAGAAGCTGCAGACAGCCATGTCTGTGTAGGGAGGGGCGGGCGCTGTGTGTGACTGGCCAATCACAGAGCATGAAGACAGCCAGTTAGCTGATGAGAATTTTCCTTCAGCACGAGCACAGATATTGATGAGTTTTATTTTATCATGCTTGTACTCACCAAAAATGCTTTATCCATACAAGGATACCCCTCTGAAACGAGTATCCGGCTCAACCCTAGTCCTAGGCCCTCTGTATCTCATTCTACAGCTGGCCTGGGTATAGTCATAGACCACCTGCAGATGGCCCATCAGTTTATGAAATTAGTCTGAGTTCAACAGGCTGGATGGAGGAGTGGCTTCCTTTTGCTCTGTCTTCAAGTACAGTAGGTTTTTAACCGTTATTTTTCACTCTTCAGATGTGTCAGAAATAGTGTATACTGAATATTGCAATATTTCCTTTGGGGCTGAATGTTGGCTTACTGTTTGGCACTGTAGTCTCACAACAAGAAGGTCATGAGATCATGTCCCACTTGGTGGTTTCTGTGTGGGGTTTGTATGTTCTGCCCATGTTCACTTAGGTTCTCCCCCGGTGCTCTGGTTTACCCACTTTCAAAGATATGCAGCCCTGCATTAGACTAGTGTCCTGTCCAGGGTGTACCCCACCTCATGCCTATTACTGCTGGGATAGGTTCCAATCCTTCCATAATCCTTAACTGGAGTAAGTGGATCTAGAAAAAGAATGAATGAATGAATGAGCATGCTCTTTGGATAATCTTTTCCAAACATATTAACTGCAGTGTATAACACGTTGAGGAACTGTCATATGCTTTACCTTTCCTAAAGTGATCCTCAAGTGAAGTCATGGAACTATGTCTTCATCTTCATTCTTCTGTTTTACTCGGCCAGTGAACAATAATGCAATAACATAAAGTTGGCCAATAGTTCAGCCTATTCTTACGAAAAAATATGACATAGATACATAAACATATATATGCTTCCCGCCTGGTCCTTTCTTTTTGGAGTTTTTATGTTCTTATGTGTGCTTGTAAACGCACATAAGGTGGGTAAATGGGGCTTATATAGTCACTGGATGCTGGTATGGGTGATCTCCGTACTGGACTAAAAACATCCACTAGTATTGTAGACCCCAAATTCTACTCCAATCTCCATGTGGTGCCTCCTGGATTAAAATGAACTGGAGAGGGCGACTGCAAGTGCCTGGCGCAGTATAACAAGGCTGCTGCAGGCAGGTAGGCAGGGCTTGTCAGCCTTGGTCACCTACCCATCTAGAAGGGGGAAACTCCAACACTAAACCTACGACATGAGGACCTCACTGTCTCCATCCCAGCTCGCTAGGCCATGACAGATGACCTTCATTTTTAAAGGGTGGGGCCGGTTTGAGCCCACTGTACTCCACCTAAAAAACTCCTCAGCGCAGGTCAAAGGACATGTCAACATTCCACATCCACAACCTCAAGTCCTGTAGCAATGGGAAAGGGGCAAAAATGGCAGGTGGAAGGCTGCTGCTGCCGATAGAACCCAAACCCCGATCAGACTTTTAAATGCCGCTGCTATCCCTGATTGGCCTCGTCAGCCATGAGCGGGCCTGCAGTCGACGTGGACACCCTTCCAAATAAATCTTTGGTTGTGAAGCCAAGCCAACAACGTATGTTTGTGTGGGTTTCCCCAGGTGTGTTTGTCTATACATATGTGACCCTACATTAGACTGGTGTCGGCGTCCTGTCCAGGGTGTATCCTGCCTCTCGTCCTATGACTGCTGGGATGGGCTCCAGCTCCCCTGTGACCCTTGATTGTAGTAAGTGGGTATAGAAAATCAGTGAGTATATAAACATGTGTAATGGCAAAAGTAATACTCTTTTAGTTTAAAAGGTAAATAAATTAAACCGGGCATTAACAGAGCTTTGTATATTATTATTGACAATGCTTCATGTCATTCATTAAAAATGGAAATACATTAGCTGCTGGCTTGGAGTGTTAATTAATGCCCGAATGAAAAGTGTGCAAAGTCTCCTTTCATTATCTTAATAGTGTTGTCAATTTGCCAAATTTTAAACACAATTAAGTCCCCCCATTGCTCATTATCGGTGCTTCAAAGGCCATGTACATAGGTTTTTGTATCTAAACTATAAAGAAGTAAAACTTCAAAAGGCATCCACCACAACTCGCAAACGCTTTCAACTCCAGTTTTGATACATCATCACATTATAATTGCATTGTTTGTTTCAGAGTATTAATGATGTAAGCTAACACAAGAAATCCTTGCAAGCTTGCAAGCACACTGGGAAAGAAGATGTAATGAAGAGAATATAAGGATATAATGGAGGAGAGCGAGGAAGAGTCAACATTTTGTCAGTGGTGCATTTATAGACATTAATTTGCTGGTCTGCAGGATGTTCGGTGCAGAGCAGCAGTTAACTAAGCTGTGCAGTAACTTCAGGCACTGACATAAACATTCTGCTGCACTTCCCAGGGTGCAGTGAGTGCCTTTTGAGCTTGATGCAAAGAGACAGTGATACTCAGAGGATGCCAGCAGGAACTCTGACATAGAGCTCTGAATAAACAAATAGTCTAGCTCAGAGCTACAGTACACTCGGAGTGTCAATTTACAAGTATAGCCAACGTGGATGTTGGAGACTGAGATAAATATATATTATAAGTAATGATTCCCAACCTGGAAGCTGACACTATTCTGTTGTTCTGTTGTCATTAGCAAGTAGTATGTAGACCCATGTAGTATGTCGATGCTAATGAGGAATATTCAAGTAAAAATCTATCATTCTAATACTGTTAGATTGAATCTTACTCATTAAATACAGCACAATTAGAAAATTTGGCCATAATTCTTGACTAGTGCTCAGGTAAATAGTGATGAGGCAGAGGTAGCGTGTACCATATTATGATTTGGAATGGTTTTAAATTATTTCCTAGGCTTTTCCAAGCCTAGGCTTTTGTAAAATGCAGGGAGTGACTAGGAAAATACATTAGGCCATCCAATCTTGGTGGCTAACTGAACTCACAAACAACTAATGTTATCAACTTATAACTCACCAAATAAAACAAAAAAGGTATTATGAGGCCCAACATGAAAATTTATAAAATTTGATGCACCAGATCAATTCAAAAATCTACTTTTTTGACCATATAATATTCCCAAGATGTGCCTGCCACCTCCTGCTAGATGGTTCATGGATATTTACTTTATGACGGATTAGGAGCAGGTGTAGTAGGTGTTTCACAACAGTTGCATTGTAAAATTCACATAATATGGTCATTTCTGCACAGAACCTTGTAAAAAGGATTTGGATTAATTTGGATTAATTTAGCCAAGAAAGAAATGTAGACGGTCAGATGAATAAACCCTTATTTTCTGACTGTTTAACAGCTTTTACATAAGCAGAGTTTTTCTTTTCCTCTTTATGTCTCTTAACATGGCTTTGAAGTTATATAAATGGTAAATGGACTGCATTTCTATAGCGCTTTTCCATCTGAATCAGATGCTCAAAGTGCTTTACAATTATGCCTCACATTCACCCCGATGTCAGGGTGCTGCCATACAAGGCACTCGCTACACACCGGGAGCAATAGGGGATTAAAGGCCTTGCCCAAGGGCCCTTAGTGATTTTCCAGTCAGGTTGGGATTTGAACCCATGATCTTCTGGACTCAAGCCCAACACCTTAGCCACTAGACCATCACCTCCCCATATATGTATCTTAAAATTAGCTTGTCAGTTTCTTGAAAAAGGTTCATTTTAGTTTCCAATCCCTAGGTCACCAATACCATTATAATGGAGTAGCAGTATGTTATCACAGATACACAATGGCCAAATCCCTTTGAAAACAACTGTGCTACTATCAGGAAAACCAGATACAGTGGGGTAAAAAAGTATTTATTCAGCCCCTGATTGTGCAAGTTCTCCTACTTAGAAAGATGAGAGAGGTCTATAATTTTCAACATAGGTACACTTCAATTATGAGAGACAAAATTAGAAAAAAAAAATCCAGAAAATCACATTGTAGATTTTTAAAGAATTTATTTGTTAATTATGGTGGAAAATAAGTATTTGGTTACCCACAAACAAGCCAGATTTCTGGCTCTCACAGACCTTTAACTTCTTCTTTAAGAAGCTCTTCTGTCCTCCACTTGTTACCAGTATTAATGGCATCTGTTGGAACATGTTATCTGTATAAAAGACACCTATCCACAGCCTCAAACAGTCAGACTCCAACTCAACCATGGCCAAGACCAAAGAGCTGTTGGAGGACACGAGGAAGAAAATTGTAGATGTGCACCAGACTGGGAAGAGTGAATCTACAATAGTCAAGCAGGTTGGTGTGAATAAATCAACTGTGGGAGCAATTGTAAGAAAATGGAAGACATACAAGACCATTGATAATCTTCCTCGATCTGGGGCTCCACGCAAGATGTCATCCCGTGGGGTCAAAATGATCATGAGAACGGTGAACAGAAATCCCAGAACTACATGGAGGGACCTGATCAATGACCTGCAGGGAGCTGGGACCAAAGTAACAAAGGCTACACACTATGCAGCAAGGGACTCAAATCCTGCAGTGCCAGGTGTGTCCCCCTGCTTAAGCCAGTATGTATCCAGGCCCGTCTGAAGTTTGCCAGAGAGCAAATGGATGATCCAGAAGAGGATTAGGAGAATGAAACCAAAATAGAACATTTTGGTTAAAAACTCAACTCGTCGTTTTTGGAGGAAGAAGAATGCTGAGTTGTATTCCAAGAACACCATATCTACTGTGAAGCATGGGGGTGGAAACATCATGCTTTGGTGCTGTTTTTCTGTAAAGGGGACAGGATGACTGATCCATGTTAAGGAAAGAATGAACGTGGCCATGTATCGTGAGATTTGAAGCCAAAACCTCCTTCCATCAGTGACAGCATTGAAGATGCAACATGGCTGGGTCTTCCAGCATGACAATGATCCCAAACACACCACTCGGGCAACGAAGGAGTGGCTCCTTAAAAAGCATTTCAAGGTCCTGGAGTGGCCTAGCCAGTCTCCAGACCTCAACCCCATAGAAAATTTATGGAGGGATTTGAAAGTCCATGTTGCACAGCAACAGCCCCAAAGCATCACTGCTCTAGAGGAGATCGGCATGGATGAATGGGCCAAAATACCAGCTACAGTGTGTGCAAACCTAGTGAAGACTTACAGGAAACGTTTGACCTCTGTCATTTCCAACAAAGATTATGTTACAAAGAATTGAGTTGAACTTTTGTTATTGACCAAATACTTATTTTCCACCATAATTTACAAATAAATTCTTTAAAAAAATCCTACAATGTGATTTACGGGATTTTTTTTTTTCTCATTTTGTCTCTCACAGTTGAAGTGTACCAATGTTGAAAATTACAGACCTCTCTCATCTTTTTAAGTAGGAGAACTTGCACAATCAGGGGCTGACTAAATACTTTTTTGCCCCACTGTATTGCAGCTGTGTGGTTTCAGGATGCTTTGGTAATACCTTGGCAGAATCATTGTACCTGCTGTGGAGTTTGTTACTGAGCAGGTCAGATGTGGGAGCATGTGTGAGTGCTGCTCAATACTGTTATTCCATCAAACTGCATTGGATCATGGATGAGGACCACCCAGGCAGACATCCAGTCCATCTCAAACTCTGAAAAGTAACCATCTATTTGGCACAGTCAAGTAAACTGCAGCATTTTCTCCCTCTAGCCACTGGGGTCATCAACACTGAGATACAGTGGTCCCTTGTTTATCACGAGAGTTACGTTCTACAAATAACCCACGATAGGCAAAATCCGCGAAGTAGTCAGCATTATTTTTTACAATTATTATAGACGTTTTAAGGCTCACTACACACTTTATACAGTTTTCTCAAAGAGGCATTAACATTTTCACTTTTCTCTCGTGTGTAAACACTCTCAAAGTTCAAACCTTAGTAGAAAAATAAGACAAACCTGTTTTCAGGCACAAACATTTGTTTGAGAAATAAAAATAGAATGTTTTCCTATAAATGATTATGATGGCTTTTAGAACTAATGAATTTAATTTTAACGATTAACCTACGAGGTTGGACACATAAGAAATTATTAATAGTGACTGACCAGTATTTCACAGTTCCTCTGATCGCGCCTCTTCGTCCTGGCGCCGCTCCCCTGTCGCGTCTTTTTCCACTGAGTGACACCTCGGTGCAGGTGTCTTTTTCCAAGTGAAGAACACAGTTATGGGCAGTTGTTGAAAATCAACACAATGTGGAAAGAGAGAGCAGCAGGACAGGGCTGGATCAGGAAAATTAAATTTTCATTCTTTATAAAAATCACTATTTTTTAGGTATACACTGATGCTGAAGGTATGTGGTTTAAGTACTGCCTTGTTATTGACAGTAATGTGAGTGGAAAAGGTGGTGTTAATAAGATGTCAGTGGTCTGAATATAACTTTATGAATGAAAACAAAATCAAAGTAGACATTTGCCCAATAAATGTGCTGAGAGGGGCAATGAAAAGCAGCTGAAATGACCAAAAAAATCTCTTAGCACTCATTGTTGTGGCTCGCTTGAGAAATTAACTGAAAAAAGTGTAATTTCTGCTGTCACTGTGCTACTAGGATTTCTAACAAAAATACTGTGACACCTGATGGCTGAAGTAGCTTGGAATTCATATTCACTGATAGCCAGTACTCAAATATTGAAATTTGTACTTAGAGATATCTAAGAAATTATTACAATGTCTTCAAATATTCAAATAATGTGGTATTATGTCATGCCTAATTATTTCAATGTAATTTTCACTGGGAGTGTAACGGTTGATGTTGAACCATTCAAGCGCATCCTTCACATCCAAATTGCAGTGCCGTGTTCGCGTTATCAGTGACACACCCCTCCAACACACAACGGTAGGAGGAGGACAAAAACAAGTCACAACAAACATCAGCTCTTCTCAGGAACATGTGTTCTCAAGATGACAGTAGCCCATTTAGTCAAAGAAGTAGTCTACACCCTTGTCACAGACACTGTTTAGATAAGATTTATGATCGTCAAATCACTTATGTTTTTAAATACATTAATAATGATAAGGACAAGTTTGTAAGAAAACTCGCTATAAAAATGATGACTCTTATTAAAAGTAATCCTAATATTTAGTATGTCAAATATACAAGCTAGAGAGACCATGAAAACAAATGGCTGTAATTCCTAAATTGCTAATGTGACTTTTGTTAAACACCTTGAATTAAAGCTAACAATCTACACTACAAGTGGACCCCAAAATGCAGAGAACCACCCTCTGATTCCATGAAATAAGTGATTTTATTTACCAAAAGAGCATAGTCCAAAAGCTAGGGATCGTTCCAAAAAGTCCAAAGTGTACCAAAGGCATTGGCGTAACAGGTGGCGAAGCTCGGTGCAGCCAGCACAGGAGGTTTGTCAACGATCTAGCAAGGAGTGGACAAATGAGGAGGTCTTTTAAACTGCAATGGCAAGCAGGTCAGCCATGACCAGCCTAAGACTCACAAGACCTCACAGAAAAAGATGAAATCCTTACAAGACAGAAAAAAAGTGAAATCCTCACAGAAAAGGTAATCTTGCCAATGAATTTGCCTTTCCCAGTCACTGGGCCAGTATTACTTTTGTCTACCTGGTATGTACTATATATATTTTTTCAAATTAAGTATTTATTATTAGACACCAACTTTCCATGGAATATAATCTTCCAGACCTGAAGTAACATTGGACACAAATATCTTCTACTTCTACCATCTTCTACATTTTACCAATTGTGTCAAGAAAAATGTATTTTTTTTCTGTATAATGAAGATGTATTGTGTATACATTGGATATTTTGTGTGCGTGTGCCTGTTTGTGCATACAATCTTGCATACCTGTGGAAAGTAACATTCAGAGAGGTTGACAATGTCAATAAATAACTCATGAATGCACTAAATGGAGTGAGGATAGCGGAGACGCCAGTGAGGTCTCTTATGAAATATGCAGTGAGTACAAGTGTGTGATTTTGATGCTAACGAGGGAGATGTAGAAGGTTGTGATATAAATCCCTTGTGCCATGCTTCATTTCTGTCTTCATTTCTCTCTTAACACACAGTAAGTCCCTTCGGCTGCTCCCTTGTTTGCACTTGGGGTCGCCACAGCAAACCCAAGGTGGATCTGAATGTTGAATTGGCACAAGTTTTACGCCGGATGCCCTTCCTGACGCAACTCCACATTACATGGAGAAATGTGGCAGGGGTGGGATTTGAACCCGGAACCTTCTGAACTGAAACCAAGCACATTAACCACTTGGCCACCACCCAACTTGGCCTAATTAGCAAAATGAGGAGTATGATTTAAAGTATATTAATGTGGCTATGGTACATGCATTTAAATTACATATATCGGTCAAATATAGTATTGAATTGTGTTCTAGCATGTGTACACAAATAGGAACAAACATATATAACATTTCAACAGTCTATGATACATTCTAAGACTGTTATTTACCAGGGCTGTGAAAACTCAGTGGATCTGAGGAATTCCACAGATTTCATCATGGCGGAGTATTTGTGTTGTACTCTGTAATTGTGATTATCTCTGAGTTTTTAAATGCCTATTGCAAAGCGTTCTTTTTTATGGCATCGTGCAGGTTTTATAAATCCGTGGACACTGATTTGTATAAGATATACTGTTATGACAGTTGTCATAAAGCAGGACTGTTTGGTTGCTACGGCGACGCTGTGTGCCGTTGTTCTTTAAGCTAAATGTAGCATGTGGACACTTTTAGAGCCATTACGTTTTTAAAAGAAGAATTTTGTGGCATGTCTGTGTCACGGAGCGATGTCGGACAGAGAAGATGGTGAGAAAGACTGAAAAAGTTTAATAAGTACAAGAATCCATGGAATTGGTGCTGGCTAGAATTTAAAGTTCATCTTCATGAACACAGATAAAAGAAATGGGAAAAGCTCACTGCATCTTGTGCCAACATGGAACATAGTAAGAATTTTTTTTGTCTCTGGTAAATATAAATTGTGCTATTCAAACAGGATTTCAGACAAGAATATGTGGCTTTTTTAGTTATCTAGACTTTCTATCATTGGAAAAAATACATTGTGGCTTTGGATGGAGTTACAGGAATTTACACAAGAATGTAAGTGACTTTTTTACTATAAGGTACGTTATTGAAATTTTTCAATGATTTTCAAAATATTCCACAAGTTTTAGCTGTGGTTTTTTGAAATGCTAACAGTCTCTTCAGTCTTCATAAATTTCACGTAGTTTAATTGTTCTGAGTTAATGCATAATTTGGTTTACAATGGTAGATCGGTGCAGCGTCTGCAGTGATGCGGTCGCTGTATAGGACAGACGTGGTGAAGAGAGAGCTGAGCAGGGGGGCAAAGCTCTCGATTTACCGATCGATCTACGTTCCGACCCTCACCTATGGTCATGAGATTTGGCTCATGACCGAAATAACGAGATCACGAGTACAAGCGGCCGAGATGAGTTTCCTCCGCAGGGTGGCTTAGAGATAGGGTGAGGAGCTCGGTCACTCGGGAGGAGCTCCGAGTCGAGCCACTGCTCATCCACGACGAAAGGAACCAGCTGAGGTGGCTCGGGCATCTTTTCCGGATGCCCCCTGGATGCCTCACTGGAGAGGTGTTCCGAGCACGTCCCATTGGGAGGAGGCCCTGGGGAAGACCTAGGACATGCTGGAGGGACTACATTTCTCGGCAGGCTTGGGAACACCTCGGAGTTCCCCCGGAGGAGCTGGGGGAGGTGTGTGTGGATCGGGAGGTCTGGATGGCTTTGCTTGAGCTGCGGCCCCCGCGACCCGAGTGCGGATAAAGCGGAAGAAAATGGATGGTTGGATGGATGGTTTACAATTAAATGGAAAATCATTTCAGGTCCTACTTCCGCATCATATTCTGTAATTTCAACATTATCATTGACAGTTCAAATGAAAAGTTGAATCTAGGATCATTTAATAAATATGCAATTCTTTTGAGATTTTCTTTCTTCCAGGAGAAGCTGAAACTGTATCATTAGATACAAAATTAATTTGGTTTCTGCCCCCCGGCCCACTGCAAATTTTTCTTGGATTTCACAGTTTTCATTTCACAGCCCTGTATTTACAGTTATTCTGAATTTTATTTTTAGGACAAGGCTTGTGTGATTGGCCAATGTCTTTTCTTTGTACAAGATAACACAAAAATAAGGGGACAGATTTAATGAGGTTATTTGTAGAGATTTGTCACAAAGAGAGACTAAGACAGACCGGTTGTCTGCCTGGGTAGTTGCCATCCATTTTTAATTAATTCATTTTTGTTATTTTAAGAACATGCCTTGGGAGAACACAAAGGTCTATATACATGCTACAAAAAACAAACAAAAAAGTTTAAACCCCTACTTTCTTGGTTGGAGGCAATATTTTTAGAGGCAAACAAACCATCATTATATCAGGTCCTTCAGACTGATGACAAACAATAAGTTAACAAATGTTTAAGAGCTATACATAAAAAAACCTTTAAAAAACATGTTTTACTTGTCACATTTAAAAATGTAGAACATTTAATTAGACAGCAAATATTTTGGGCTATTATTGACAGAAAGAATGAAAAATAAATCCACTGCTGTCTTCTTTTTGCAGTTGATGGCAAACATACTAATTACTGCATTACTGCCACCATCTGGCCATGTGGCTTCAATTTTTTTTTTTTTTTTTTTTTGAGATGACAGCTATGAGACTATGACTGTAAAACAGTGAGAGGCGGTAATATGACGTTGAAGCAGCTAGCCAGCTGGAATCGAAAAATTGAAAAATAAAAGATTCCATGGGTGAGGAGGCAGCAGTAATAAACACCAATAAAATATTTCTGCATAATGACTGCTGTTGTACCAGGAAGTACTGTACACAAAAAAGGAAAAAAAAAATGAAAGAAAATAAAATAATGTATGTAATGTAAAAAAGGAAAAAAAAAATGAAAGAAAATAAAATAATGTATGTAATGTATGTAGTGCACTTCTCATGACAGTAGTGTAGCTTGGTGGAGCATATTGTCGATTCAGTGACATGTGAATTGCTTATATAAACTCAACATAACTCTGCGATTGTGTCACGTGCTACTGGTCCATTGTCGAGACAGGTTCTATGCATTCCTTCACATTTTTTTCATTTTTACCTCCGCCAGTGAAGTTGGAGGAGGTTTGTTTGTCTGTTTGTGAACAGCCTGGAGCCAACAATTTTTCATATATCGTTATGAATTTTTTTTTTTTTTTTTTTTTTTTTTTTTTTTTTTTTACTGAAGATTAATATCCTGATAGGCAGTGATTAAATTTAAAAGTGATTACATTTTGAAGCTCATGGGTCAAAGGGCAAAGTCAGGAAAAATCTTGGAACATTGGAAAAAAAATCCCTACCTTTAACATTGAAAGACATTTCAAAAATTCATAACGTATACAATCTCTTTCATATTTGATTTCATTGTGTAGGATGGTATTCTTTAATAACTGACAACGTTTTACCCAGATCTGATCCAGATTATGAATTTTATGGGCCATTTAATGTATATTTTACATTATACAGTTGTGTTCAGAATAATAGTAGTTCTATGTGACTAAAAAGATTAATCCAGGTTTTGAGTATATTTCTTATTGTTACATGGGAAACAAGGTACCAGTAGATTTAGTAGATTCTCACAAATCCAACAAGACCAAGCATTCATGATATGCACACTTTAAGGCTATGAAACTGGGCTATTAGTAAAAAAAAAAATTTGAAAAGGGAGTGTTCACAATAATAATAGTGTGGCATTCAGTCAGTGAGTTTGTCAATTTTGTGGAACAAACAGGTGTGAATCAGGTGTCCTCTATATATAATAATAATAATAATAATAGCCCAATTTCATAGCCTTAAGAGTGTGCATATCATCTTGTCTTGTTGGATTTGTGAGAATCTACTGAATCTACTGGTACCTTGTTTCCCATGTAACAATAAGAAATATACTCAAAACCTGGATTAATCTTTTTAGTCACATAGCACTACTATTATTCTGAACACTACTGTATCTTAATGAAACATGCCTCAGTCACACTCTTATTCAAAAGTGAGGTGCAGACTGGAACACGCTATGGCCTGACAAAGTTTGATATAGGTCTGATCCGGACTGTGGATTTTGTGGACATTTGAATTTAATATTGGAAAGCCCATTTGGTGTACATTTTGTATTATATCTCAATCAAAAGTGCCTCAATCACTGTCATTTGTAACATCCATCCATCCATCCATTTTCTTCCGCTTTATCCGGAGTCGGGTCGCGGGGGCAGCAGCTCAAGCAAAGCCGCCCAGACCTCCCGATCCACACACACCTCCCCCAGCTCCTCCGGGGGAACCCCAAGGCGTTCCCAAGCTAGCCGAGAGATGTAGTCCCTCCAGCGTGTCCTGGGTCTTCCCCGGGGCCTCCTCCCAGTGGGATGTGCCCGGAACACCTCTCTAGCGAGGCATCCAGGAGGCATCCGGAAAAGATGCCCGAGCCACCTCAACTGACTCCTTTCGACGTGGAGGAGCAGCGGCTCGACTCGGAGCTCCTCCCGAGTGACCGAGCTCTTCACCCTATCTCTAAGGGAGCGCCCAGCCACCCTGCGGAGGAAACTCATCTTGGCCGCTTGTACTCGCGATCTCGTTCTTTCGGTCATGAGCCAAATCTCATGACCATAGGTAAGGATCAGAACATAGATCGATCGGTAAATCGAGAGCTTTGCCCCCCTACTCAGCTCTCTCTTCACCACGACAGTCTGATACAGCGACCGCATCACTGCAGATGCTGCACCGATCCGTCTATCGATCTCACGCTCCATCCGTCGCTCACTCGTGAACAAGACCCCGAGATTTTTAAACTCCTCCACTTGAGGCAAGGACACTCCACCGACCTGAAGAGGGCAAAGCACCTTTTCCCGGTCCAGAACCATGGCCTTGGATTTGGAGGTGCTGATTTTCATCCCGGACGCTTCACACTCGGCTGCAAACCGCCCCAGTGCATGCTGAAGGTCCTGATTTGACGAAGCCAACAGAACTACATCGTCCGCAAACAGCAGAGACGAGATTCTATGGTTCCCAAACCAGACCCCTCTATACCCTGGCTGCGCCTAGAAATTCTGTCTATAAAAATAATGAACAGAACCGGTGACAAAGGGCAGCCCTGGCGGAGGCCAATGTGCACTGGAAACAGGGACATGTCTATGTCCCTGTCCCTGGACATGTCTATCTCGGCTTTCAATGCTTACCAGTCCAGTAAGTATCAGTGAAATTGTGGAGAGCTGGACATGTCCAAACTTGTCCTCTGACACGCCGAAACGGAGGTGTTCCTTTGTCTCGCTTCCAAAGCGAGTCGGTCTTTACGCGCGAAGCCTCCGCCCGGCTTTCCATGACAAAATCTCTTGTTAAAAGTGAAATCTGCCGGAAAATGGCTGATGTCCAGCTCTTATGATAACCAGAGAAAGAGCACACGACGGTCTCATATCCACAGAGCCATCAGCTCAGAAATGGTCCGGTGGCTTGTGCCGTGTCGTCGCAGCTCGGAGCGCGGCGCGCTGAGCGTCCTTAAAGGGGTCCTTAAAGCTGTACTAACAGACCTTATTCTCTGTGAAGCCTGTAAAATTTTCACCGAAAGCCAGATAAATTTTTCGAATAGTTTCAAGGTGCCAGTCTCTGACAGCTTCTGAAAAAATTCTGATGGAAAAAAACCCCCAAATCATTCCGCCATTTCCAGACAATGAAAATCCGACAACAGGGCGGGACCACTCCTTCCACAAGGCGTGCTCACAGGCGAATGACGTCACCGACAGGCGTGGAAAAACTCACACATGCACACAAGGGTTCAAGCTTGTCTGACGTGAAAACATATGAATCAAATCCATATAGTTTAAAAAAAAATAAAAAGGTACAATACTTTATGGACAGACCTTGTATATGCACAGAATTTTTCTTTATTTATTGTTTTTCCAATTTGCGTCAACAATGTTTCTCAGAAATTGGATCCTACACTGCCACATATGGTAAATTTGACAAGTGACAGGGTTGCTATCCTGTAAATGGCAAGTGGCAGTGTGTGGTAGAGCTACATTGATTGGCTTGTCACGTCTCAGTCCCTCGTATGCCAATCAAACCTTCCTCCCCAGTGCAGTCCACTTATTCTAATTACACTGCCATCTTTCAAATGTTTCCTATATTGTTGATTCAAAGCACTGCTAAAATTAGCACTTCCATCTGGTCTTTCAAGTGCATGCAATGCACCTGCTACGGACGAGTCTATGGGTCAGATGATTGTTCTGACAGCTGCCAGTCTGTAAAAAAGTTGCAGTTATAGGATCGTGTGGTGCACTTGATGAGTTTATAAAAGAAAGCATGCATATACAGTGCCCTCCAAAAGTATTGGAACACTTGTTATTTCACACATTTTTAATTTATGTATAGCATTTAAAATACAAAAAATAATAAAAAATCCAAAATGATCTACATTAAACTCGTACTAAAAGCAAATCTCTACAACTTGACATAAATTAATCTATATTATAATAGCCAACTGGCCACTGTGTGCGTGCGTGCATGTGTATGGATTTGATCACGCAAAACCGAGGAGAGCTGACATTTGTCGTTTGGTATGCTTATGTATTTTGGGTCAAGGATGAACACTGCAAAAACAGAAAGTTGATAGTACAAATATTTTTGGATAAATTAGCAATTTTAACTAACCAGTAAACAATGGATGTTTTGCTGCAATGCACCATGGGAGGTTTAGGTTTTGGGGTTTTAAATGTTGGTTCATGTAATATGGTTCATGTTAGTTTAACAGTGTTGTTAGTGTTACTGAGTTGTTGCTAAGTTGTAGTTGAATTGGTTTGTCAGTTTCGTTAAGTCTCATGTTGCCATTACCATGAGTGAATTAAGATCCATGTTGTCGTTACCATGAGTGAATTAAGGTCCTATCTTGCTGGTACCATGAGTGAAAACTGTAGTGTGTTTGATGTCTTCCACCGCTGTCTCTGTTTCTGCCTGTCTAAATTTAGAAGCACCTGCTTGCAGCAGAATATGGGAAAGACAAAACACTGTGTGTGTATATGTGTGTGTGTGTGTGTGTGTGTGTGTGTGTGTTATATAGCTTCAGGATGAAGTTGAATAGAGGAGGATTTTCTTTCACCAAAACATCACATCTAGGCTTGCATCTCAGACATAGCTTCTTTTTTAAGGAAATCCTTCTCTATACCAACTTCGTCATGAAGCTGTATAACGGAATACAAAATGCGAACCATATACAATGCACAATTTCTCCAATCACAGCCACAGAAGCCTATAACATCTTGTTGTCATCAAGATGTTGAGATTTGCTTTCAGTTTGAGTTTAACAAAGATAATTTTAGAAATTTTTATTTTCTGTATTTGAAATGGCATAAACAGATTAAAATGTGTGAAATACCAAGTGTTCCATTACATTTGGAGGGCACTGTATATTTTGTAGCATGTGACTCAGCATTAACCCCCTGAAGATGATCTGACATCAACTGTGCCATCTGCACAACTTGTGCATTGCATTTGTTTGTTGATATCTTACTTTATCGATGTTTAGCATGCAATCACGGCTGGCACAGAACTCCTTCAATGTAAATTATAGAGAGTCAATATTCCGATTTGCCAGATTTGCTGCAATATAGAGTTGGATCCGTGCCATGTGTGTTAACCACACCTCATATTGATGGAAGAGGCAGCAGCACAAACACAGAATACTAATGTTCAACACACACTATTTCTGGACAGATACAGGTGAACATTTGACATGAAGGCTTAAAAAAATTACACCCTGAACCACAGGATAATTACTGTTACCATTTTTTAATTCATGCTATTATTATTATTATTATTATTGTTTCTGGGAGGTTGTCACTCAGGGTTCTCCTTTGAACAAATGGTTGGTGAGTTCAATCCCCAGTGGTTGCTTCATGTGTAAATATCCTTGAGAAAGACACCAATTTAACTAACTTAACTAACTTGTATGGCCTTTCAAATTTTTCAGATTTAAGTCATAAAAAGGATTTCCTTTTGGTACCACTATAATTCTATTTATTAGCCTTTCAAAATTTGCCTTGTCGACAAAATACTTAATAAATATTTCCCCTGAAGGGCAAAATTTCAAAGAAGAGATGGCCTTGAACTACTTGCAGTAGCGAGCCATATAGTCAATGATTGCAATGTCATTGATCACATGGCGCTTCCTCCGAATTCAGTGACAGGCAATCAGAGTACAGATGAACAGTGATGTTAGCTGGTTGTTCTTTTGAATAAACAGCTTGTTTTTGTAAAAGTCTAATATGTTTTCTATATATTTTGCAAATGTTAGCGAGAAATAAACTTTTTAAACAAAAAACGGTCTTTTTGAAACCAGAAAGCGTCCCTGAAGTGATTTACAAGACATATTATGTATGTTTGGGTGCACAGCATATGTACGCACATCATGCAAGGTCAAAGGTAACTTCCAGTAATTTCAAATCCTCATGCACACGCATGTCTTGATGCACATGGCATTCAGAGGAAAATCAAATATTTGTTATGGGATTCCTCCCAGGTAAATATGTTCTGTTCATTAAAATGAGCTGTAATTTTGCAACACATTTCAAAATGGAACAAACATTATAATTATTGGATTTCAGCAGAAACTAAATTTTGTCATGTTTGTGAAATTTGAAAGGCCGTAAAGCTTTAAAACAGATCATCCTCAGGGCCCCTTAACACACAGCACAAATGTGGTTGAATTGTGCATGAAGTGCGCATGAAGCAGGAACTGTATGCAATATGTGTAAAATCGTAGCTGCCTCCAATGCTTCATACACCTGTTGCTACAAATGTCGAACCCTCTCGCGGTATGTGTCGGCCAAATTCCAGCTGATACACACGAACATCTAAAACTGCTCACTTGGTACTTAGAACATGTTTGCACTATCATCACGAAAACAGACAATCACTGTCAAGCTGGATGTGACATTTTGTCTAAGTGCCCCCACGAGTGTGGCTTTGCAAACAGACACAGTGACACGATGGTGTGTGTGCTGAACTGACAGGGGTGTGTCCGCCCACAGGAGCACCTGTGAAGATCTGTGGTTCTGGACGTCTGAGCTGGAGAACACATACTGTGTTTGGACGGACATGAACTAACAACTGTCCACTGTGACACATGTGTCTGCTTGCTGTCCTCACGTGGACATGCATAAAAACATATATTGCTGTTGCAATGGGCTGCAGCGAGCACGCACACAGCACGCACATTGACAGGCTGCCCCAGGTGAAATAAACCATCAGATCATAACACGCAGCGGGCGATCTGAATGTCACGTCACCCACATGAGCTCTGTTCCACATGATGTGGTTTCTGTCCTGTGGCACCCCGTCCACAAGACACATGTGTCGGGCAGGACACGCACGCGGGGCTGATTGGACATGAAGCCAGCAGATGTGGAAATGATAAGACTGCCCTGCTTCTCATTCATGTCATTTCATGACTGTACGTCTGTGACCATGGGTCATCTACAGAGGAACAGACGGATCATACATAAGATAAGAGAGATTCAATAAAATGTGGTATTTTTATATGGTGTATGGTTTTATTTTTTCTTAATTACATCCATGTCCTTCATCAGGCATTTTCTCGCACCTTTTATAGGACAGTGATGGTATCTCAGTGGTAAAGTTTTTGGCTGGCAGTCAGAGCTTTTGGAACATGTAGGTTCAAATCCCTTGGGTGGCATGGATTTTTTTTTCACAGCAGCTGCGTTCCCACGTGCACGAAACTGTTGCAGCATGTATTTTTAATTTATTGTTTTTTCACAGCAGCTGCGCTATGTGGTTACACATCATGCAGCTGCTTGCACTATGCTCCCACGTACACAAAACCGTTGCAGCAGCATCGTTCACACCTGCCCCTCGGCTCAATGTTTTCGTGGTTCACTCATACGAGCTGTTCTGCCGTGATTTGCCCTGAGTTCTACTTATTCATACTATGTGTGAAGGGACCCTAAAGAAAAATATGTAGTCAAATGTATGAAAAGTAATGCATTAAAATTCACTGCGTGACGCATGGGGAAATGGTAACCTTAACCCTAACCATAACATTAACCATTACTATATAACGCTGAATGGATCCTTGTCATTTGATTGGTGGTTTGTATGTCATGTGACATGGATTATGTGTCCCTTTTGTGTTGTGTTGCATTTACTGTGCAAATTTGGTTCTATCCATTTTGTACCTTTCCACACTGTGACTCCCGTGCATGCACACACTAGTGGGGGTGGCATTTAGTTAAACATGGTGGAGTTTGTTTTGCTGACAGATGTGGATCTGGATGAGCTAATTGATGGTGCTAATTCTTCTAACACAAAAAAGAAGAGCTGTTAGGATGAAGAGGATGAAGTTAGGATGAAAAGCTGGACTCACTTCTGATGTGACTTTTTTGCTGGAGTGAGGAAAGCAGACAGCAGTCTGTACACAAAGTCAATGCATGGCATCACGGACTACAACACCAGAATTGGGTTTCATTTTGCAAGTTAACTGAGAACAATTTTGGACTCCTATTTAACGTTCGTGTTGGACTGTTGACATCAAAGCACCAGTGACGTACACCAAAATGTAAGTCCCTTTTGTGTTGTTGATAAATTAATAAAATATCAAATGACAAGGATCTATTTTCACCGTTATATAAAACAAATAATGAATGTTTTTTTCATTCATTCAGTGGAACAAATATTTAATTCACCCCGTTGAATGGTATGTTTCAGTTTTCACCTCATGAAATATTTCTAACATTGAACTCATAAATATTCATTAGTTGTATACCACAACCAAAACTTTGATGGATATTTCTTGATTATGTGGAAGTGAAGCAGATAATTCTGTATACTGTCAGAGAGAAACTCCACAGCTGTCAATATACGCATCTTTCCAACTGTCAATAAATTATGCAATGGGGCTATCGAACTAGTCGCATAATGGCGGTAAGGAGCACTGACCAAACGTAAAAAATAAAATGGTCTTGCATGAGGCCCATTGTATGCAGATTACACCCTAAATATGCTTTAAAAACAGATGTGTTTGTGGTTCCATGTTAAAGATCCTCAAAATATTGTATAGAGGTTTGAGGAAATACATATAAAACTAATCTAAAACTAACACTAATCCAATATTTTTGTTGCAAAAGAAAGCTATGAAAATTATTTGTAACAAATCATATTCTGAGCCAACAAATCTATTATTTGTCTGTCTACATTTTTTAAAATTCTGGGACTTGGTTGATTACATCACAATACAAATTATGTATAAAGTTAAAAATAAACAATAGAATAGAATAATAATGAAACTACCCTCTGGACTTGTACAACTACCTGTTCTCACCTGTTCTCATCGAGGGGGCATTAAAAGGATTTGCTAAGAATTCTGGTAGTTTTTCTTCAAATGACATTAGCTGTCGTCTGCCAAGGGTCGATACATTTCATCTAGTCAATGTCCTACAGAGAAAAATCTACATTCAGATTAGTAATGTTTTTATCTGAAAGTCAAATATAAAACCCTGTTAGTAATCTATTCATGTGTCGCATAAGTCTTCTCAGTGTTGAAATATCCCAGGAACCCGCCCGAAATCTGACTATCTAATGGATCAGCTTCTTAAAAAGTGTTCAGTGGTAGTTAGTCATTTCTAATCAAATTTGTGAATTAGGCATAAATAATATATATTGTTTTGACATTGATTACAGATCTTGAAGAAAGAATCAAATTTCTATGATATATATAGAAATGGTATGAACTGTTAGTAATTTGTTGCTTATTCATAATGGCAGGTACTGTAATGAACATTTCTACATTGTATATAGCATAATTATCTAGTTACATTGAATTAAAATGTTGTTTTATGATATTGTCATTAATTAAAGTGAAATGTTGCTGTATTCTGGACAATCTGGACAGGTAAAAAAAAAAAAAAATCACACAGAGGACTGGCTTCTATTCCTCAGAATATTATATTGGTTTAGCTGAGAAAAGGGAAACTGAGAACATCTGGAAAACTTTCATGGCTGTCTCTCACTAAAAACAGCTTCATGCCTTTTTGTACCTGTTGATGATGACATAATAAACAACCTATTCTGTGATTTCCCCCAGAAAACCTTATTGCATTGGCTCAGTGGGATGTGCACACAGAATTGTATCTTCCACAAACCTGCTGGGAGACTTGATACTGACCAGAACTAACCTCTGCTTTGGCTGAAAGCAATCATCCACTTTACTACAGGAAATGGAAAGCAGTCTTTTCCCCCTCCCAGGGTGTTTAAACTAAATTTAACACATTTTCAGGCCCAGTCAAACAGGCAGTCCAGGGTCCTTATTGTTCACATGCACTTTTTGCTTTCAAGGTGGCACGGAGCTGCTTTATCACACAAATTGCAGTGTTGCTGTGGGACTGCAGTGTCAGGGCACATTGTAAAAGTGAACACTCATGAGGCGCGTTTGGCAGAAAATCAACGACTCAGGGCTTTGCCTGTGTCAAAGTCTGCTGGCGAAAGAGACTTCTTGGCATGTTGCAGAATGTATGAGTCTGTGATGACTGGCAGCCAGAGTGAATATGATGCTTCAACTTTTTTCCCAAAGCAGCACACTTTCAAACTACTGCATGTATAAAACTGAAGGCAAGCAAATGAGTGAACAGCCAAAACGACAGAGCTGGCAAGTTACAAATCATCTTGTACTTTATATTTCTGTTTGGCATGGTGGCTTTCTTTTGTAAAATTATTTCATAAAATTACCCATACAGAATGTGCATTAAATAACTGTCAAAAAATTAGGCCTCCCCGAAAAACTTGTTTGGTATGTTAACATATTCATCACATCATGGTACCACCCAGACAGACATCCTCACCTCTTGAAAGTAATCATCTACAGTTGTATGCAAAAGTTTGGGCACCCCTGATAATTTTCATGATTTTCCTTTATAAATCATTGGTTGCCTGGATCAGAAATTTCAGTTAAATATATCATATACAGACAAACACACTGATATTTGAGAAGTGAAATTAAGTTTCTAGTATTTACAGAAAGTGTGCAATAATTATTTAAACAAAATTGGGCAGGTGCATAAATTTGGACACCCTTGTCATTTTATTGATTTAAATACATTTAAGACTAATTATTGGAACACAAAATTGGTTTGGTAAGCTCATTGACCATTGACCTCCTTACATAGGTGAATCCAGTCATGAGAAAGTGTATTTAAGGTAGCCATTTGCAAAATTACCCTCTTTGCATTTCTTCTAATGAGTGGCAACATGGGAACTTCTAAACAACTCTCAAATTACTTGAAAACAAAGATTGTTCAACATCGTGGTTTAGGGGAAGGATACAAAAAGCTATGTCAGAGATTTCAGCTGTCAGTTTCCACTGTGAGGAACATAGTGAGGAAACGGAAGACCACAGGCACAGTACTAGTTAAGGCCTGAAGTGGCAGGCTAAGAAAAATCTCAGATAAGTTGAAGCGAAGGATGGTGAGAACAGTCATAGTCAACCCACAGACCTGCCCCAAAGACCTACAACATGATCTTGCTGCAGATATGGTCTCTCTGCATCATTCAACTATACAAATAGAGTCACTTGAGGTATCCTAAAGCACATTTGGACATGCCAACATCATTTTGAAATAAGGTGCTGTGGACTGATGAAACTAAAATTGAGTTATATGGACATAACAAGGGGTGGTATGCATGGATGAAAAAGAACACAGCATTCCAAGAAAAACACTTGCTACCTACAGTAAAATTTGGAGGTGGTTCCATCATGCTGTGTGGCTGTGTGGCCAGTGCAGGTACTGGGAATCTTGTTAAAGTTGAGGGTCACATGAATTCTTGTCAATATCAGCAGATTCTTGAGAACAATGTTCATGAATCAGTGACAAAGTTGAAGTTGCGCCAGGGCTGGATCTTTCAGCAAGACAACGACCCTAAACACTGCTCAAATCTACTAAGGCATTCATGCAGGAGAACAAGTACAACATTCTGGAATGGCAGTAAATCTGTTGTGTGATTTTAAGTGGGCTGTACATGCTCTGAAACCAACAAACCTGACTGAACTGGAGATGTCTTGTAAAGACGAATGGTCCAAAATACCTTCAACCAGAATCCAGACTCTCACTGGAAGCTATAGGAAGCATTTAGAGGCTGTTATTTCTGCAAAAGGAAGATTTACTAAATATTGATGTATTTTTTTTCTGTTGGGGTGCCCAATTTTATGCCCCTGCCTAATTTTGTTTAAAGAATTATTGCACATTTTCTGTAAATCCTATAAACTGCATTTCACTTCTCAAATATCACTGTGTTTGTCTGCTATATGATATATTTAACTGAAATTGGTGATCCAAACAACCAATGATTTATAAAGGAAAATCATGAAAATTGTCAGGGGTGCCCAAACTTTTGCATACAACTGTATCTGCCACAGCCAGGTAAAGCATGGGTGTTCACCTTTTCCTTGTCCGGCCATTGGGGTCCTCAACACTGAGGCACTTACATTGTGGATCATACACAGAGAAATTCACCACAGGGCCAAAATCTCTTAGCCACTGGTTTCCTCACCAGTGGTATTCTTACGCGAATCTCCAAGTAAATGCTCATTTGGCACAAAGTCTTTCCAGTGGTACCCAAGGATTCTGTGAAGAGGCTGAGAACCAAAGACATCTAGTTGTCATCTTAGGTGACTGGTTAGCCCAAGGTTGGGCAATGAGGGCTAAGACACTCCAGGCTTTCCTTCCAATCAATCACCTCAGCATGTGGGTTGCTGATGAGCGTCTCCCCTGAACCGAAACACCTGGACCTGTACCCACGAAGCAGCCTAAGGCTAAAAATGGCTCCTAGCGATGTTATTCTAAGAAAGATCTCAGAATTCCTCAAATTCTGAGAGATTTCTTAGAATTTTCCCTCAGTTAGGATGAAATGAAAGTTGTCCGCAAAGCACCTTAGGCCTTAAGAAAGCTCCTACGGTGTAAAACTGGTAAGAGGAGGGAGGAGGACTTTTAAGAAGCCTAAAAGTGTCTTCAGCAGAGGAGATGGCAGAAAAGTCAGAGAGGAATCAGAGATATTCTCCGTATGTAGGATGACAGTGAGTCAGTAACACACTACCTGCTTGATCTATGTAATTATTTCATGTCAATTTACTGTCTTAATGTATTTATAACTTGTTTCGGTTCTTGTTATCATATACACTATAAATATTATCATTATTTATTTATATTATTATTATTAACTGTATTATTACTGTTATTTGATTTTATTATGACTTCTATTTTGTCATTTGATTTTTAAATGGAGCACAATGGAAAGTATTTTCACTTTCTTGTGTCATGTATTTTTAACATATTTACATTTATATTATGTACTTACAATTTACTAAATAAAGTCAAGCAATCATGCATGCACACACTCACACTTATAATATTTATATATTCGGTATGTGAGTGAAGTACGTTCAAACATTTTCAAGCCGTGTAACAATTCATTTAATTTTGTTGAGTTTCATCATCATGACATTAAATTATTTTCAAGATTACACATCTTAATGCAGCTCAAGTTATATGATTGGTTGATTTCACTGTCCATTCATAACTAGGAGTGCAACATGCATTTGTTTTTATTATTTCTCCTCCCCTTTCAGTAACAACCAATCACAGCTCTTAGAGGACTGTGTCATACCTAGCAATGGGTCGACCCTGCCTCCTCACAAAGACAGGAGTTTCTGTCCGCTCCTTGCTCAGATCCGCTCTCAGACACCTCTTAGGCTGGGAGTCCATGGCAGGATATTTTATTCTAAGTTTGGATCTCTTTGAGAGGGCTTTGAGATGCACCGAGGATACGGGCCCTGAACGTCAATGAAATCACCTGCTGAAGTGATTGGTAGCATGGAACACCTGCAGTGTCTTGGCCCTTCATGGCACATGACCACCCATCACTGGGTTAGCATCCAAGTCTTACAATAATCAGAATCAGAATCTAATTTATTGGCAAGTAGGTTCTCACATACAAGGAATTTGAACTGTAAGAAGTAATTGGTGCATAAACAACAATAAAAAGAAAATAAAAATAAATACTTCTGTAAGAAGAAAAGGAGGCAAATAGACAAATGGGCAAAACTATGTTGACTGTCAAATAAATACAGTGGAATGGGGCTGTGCGCAGATGTACAGTACCTTTCCATGCAAGGACGATCCATCTGTACTTTGTGAGAGTGGGGGGGCAGGGTAAGTGGAGGTCTCTGGCATTATTTATTAGTCTGGCTGTGGATGGAAAGCAGCTGTTTTTGTGTCTTGAGGTTTTAGTCCTGATGGACCTCAGCCATGTGCCAGAGGGGAGGGTAACAAAAAGTTTGTGTCCTGGGTGAGAGGGATCATCCACCCTCTTCCTTGCTTACCTCAGGGTCCTGTAGGAGTACAAGTCCTGTATGGATGGCAGATTGCAGTTGATCACCTTCTATGCTGCGTGGATGATACGCTGCAGTCTGCTCCTGTCCTTAGCAGTGGCAGCAGCATACCAGACGGTGATGGATCAGGAGATGTTGGACGATGATGACACAGTAAAACAGGTAGTACCAGGTGTCTGATGTACAAAGACTTGCATGGATTTCCTCCTGAACGTGAGACACATTAAATCCCAGAAACTGGTGAAAGCACAAAAAAATTATATCTTTCAAAGTGTGTATGCATGGATCCAAGCACATTCCTTATGTACATCCCACTGGATGTGGAATTGAGTGCACCTATACATCCCTATTTAAACATGCAAATGTGTTTAAATATGCTCTGGGACCTGGGGATTCCCCTCTCTGTCCAGACAGATCACAGTAAGAAAAGGAATTTAACCAAGTGTGAGCTACAGATGAAGTGGAGAAAATGAAGTAAATGTCATGGAGATACACAGGGATATTTTATGTGGTACCCTATCAAGCAGAAGCAGTGCGCCCACGCACACACACACACACACACACACACACACACACACACACACACACACACACACACACACACACACACACACACACACACACACACACACACACACACACACACAGAAGTTAAAGAGAATGAGGTGCAGCTTGTTGAGAAGCTCTAGTTTCACCATCATGAAACAAAAAGTAATAATAATCATAACAAAAAACACAATTGCATGTCAGCATGTCCATTTGCCAGTGCACAACTCCAGTAACAGTGGCCTTGGTAAATGAAATCAATTACATCATTTGCAAGTAAATTCTCCCATTCCTTGAATACACTCTCACGTTGGATTGCAGCATTTGCAAGGTCTACTAAAGAACGCTAATGCAGCCATTGCTAGTGCCATTTTATGCATCACTTTGAGCATGCTCTTATATCCACCCATATAATTGCAAACACATGGGTGTATTAATTGCTCATCACTGTGTCGATGATGTGCACATCACTGTGAGACTTCTTGTTTTCACACTATTAACTGTTTCACAGCATTACCTAAATGTGTTGCCAGTGGACCATTGGCTATAGAAACATGCGTACACCAGCTAGGATTTTTAAGTGATGTACCACGTTTCCACAGTCACTTTCATTTTCATTGTCCTGCTGAAATATCAGCATTGCCAAACACCTCTGTCCAGCAACCTGAGGACAAGAATGAATACCACTGCTGAGATAAGTGAAAGTTCATGAATGTATTTGGGGAACGCAAAAACATATATATTACACTGTATAACAAAAACTGAACACAACACTCATAACTTTACAGACACAAAGACATTCTTAGTGTTCACAAGCAAGGAAGCGGACAGAGGTTAGTGGCTGTAATAATTACTTAAATCAAACCTGCCAGGTTGCCATTCAAATTCAAGTTAGTACCACAGGTAGGTGCTAATTTAATTATTTGGACCATTGGTTTCCTGTGCATTTTCACCACAAACAAATCACTCCAGAGTTTGTATGGGATGGATCGGGAACACCTCCTCTCCTTGTGTGATGGTGCTGGCCCACCACAAATATTCACAGTACTTCACTTTTTCCACATTGTTTTTATATTACAGCCTTATTCCAAAATGGATGAAATTATTTTTTTCCCTCTACACACAGTACCACATAATGACAACGTGAAAAAAAGGTTTTGGTTTTTTTTAGATTTTTGCAAATTTATTAAAAATAATTTTAAAAAAAGCTAAGAAATCACATGTATATAAGTATTCACAGCCTTTGTCATGAAGCTCTAAATTGAGCTCAGGTGCATCTTGTTTCCACTGATCATCATTGAGATGTTTCTACAGCTTTAAATTGGAGTCAGTCTGGGGTAAACGCAGTTGATTGGATATGATTTGGAAAGGCACACACCTGTCTACAAATAAGGTCTCAGAGTTGACAATGCATGACAGAGGACAAACCAAGCTGTAGTCCTCCAAGACAGGATTGTCTAGAGGTACAAATCTGGAGAAGAGCACAGAAACATTTCTGAGACCGCTGTCATTGCAAACAAATGTTTCTGTGCCAAATATTAAGGTCTATTTTTCAAATGTATCAAATACTTATTTCATGCAATAAAATACAAATTAATTATTTAAAAATCATCCAATGTAATTTGCTGATTTATTTATTTATTTTTTAGATTCTGTCTCTCACATTTGAAGTGTACTTACAATAAAAACTGCAGACCTCTCCATCTGTAGGTAGGAAAACTTGCAAAATCAACAGTGGATCAAATAATTATTTGCCTCACTGTATGTGTATATATAAAACATCTCTCACATCTCCCTCTCTCTCTGTGTGTATATATGTATGTATGTATGTATGTACACTTTTGTTCTTGCTCCCATTTTTCACAAGCTGAACTCAAAGTTCTAAAACATTTTCTATATATACACAGAAGACCTATTTCTCTCAAATACTGTTCAGAAATCTGTCTAAATCTGTGTTCGTGAGCACTCCTTCTTTGTCGAGATAATCCATCCCACCTCACAGGTGTGGCATATCAAGATGGTGATTAGACAGCATGATAATTGCACAGGCGTGCCTTAGGGTGGCCACAATAAAAGGCCACTCTGAAATGTGCAGTTTTATCACACAGCACAATGCCACCGATGTTGCAAGTTTTGAGGGAGTGTGCAGTTGGCATGCTGACAGCAGGAATGTCCACCAGAGCTGTTGCCCATCAAATGCATGTTCATTTCTCTACCATAAGCCGTGTTCAAAGACATTTCAGAGAATTTGGCAGTACATCCAACTTGCCTCACAACCGCAGAGCATGTATAACCACACCAGCCCAGGACCTCCACATCCGGCATGTTCACCTCCAAGATCCTCTGAGACCAGCCACCCAGACAGCTGCTGCAGCAATTGGTTTGCATAACCAAAGAATTTCTGCACAAATTGTCAGAAACCATCTCAGGGAAGCTCATCTGCATGCTCGCCATCCTCATCGAGGTCTCAACCTGACTGCAGTTTGTCATTGTAACTGACTTGAGTGGACAAATGCTCACATTCGATGGTATCTGGCTGCTGATCAATATGCAAAGGAGATGTGTTGCACTGTGTGATGCAAATGGTGGTCACACCAGATACTGTTGTTCTGATCCCCCCAGTAAATTAAAACTGCACATTTCAGAGTGGCCTTTTATTGTGGCCAGCCTAAGGCACACCTGTGCAATAATCAAATCAGTCAAATCAGCATCTTGATATGCCACACCTGTGAGGTCTGTCACAGGTGCAGTTTATTACAGGACCAGTTTGTCATTGTCTGGCTCTCATACTTTCCACCACACAAGATCCAAACTCTTTAAGTCATTTTATTCACAAAAGGATGGACAAGAAAACACACAGGACTAAAAAACTAGACCCTGGCATGTACTACTCCAGCAGAATATTGTTGAAAGTTTGGAATATGGGTCATGAGAAATATATTTAATGGGTTTGTTTCATCTTAATAGCGGAATGCACTCTATACTGCGTGCCTCTGCAATTTTTTTTATTTATTTGGTTGTACTTTGATTGCACGCACTGATAGTTAAGAGTTAACCTCGACATATAAGTGACATCTAACCTTTTACTTTTTGACAGAATATTAGGAAAGACTGAAGAAATGTCTGACTACTTGGCAGCAACAACATCTGTAACTTTATAGCAAATGTAGTGAATAATCCTTCATCAGTTGCATCACAACTTATTGCCTCATGAAGTATGGAGATGCAGATGCCAGGAATCAAATGGGATGGAAATGTGGTGGTGGTGTGGGTGGATGAGGGGGAGACTGCTTACATGTTTTGGGAGAGATTTGTTAGATTTTACAGCTAGTGTGCAAAATGTTCTATTTCAAAAAAATTTCACAAAGTGCTGTAATTCAGTGTTGCTGTGTTGTTGAACACAAAACAGTCACATGCATAAATACAATTACCTGTTGTCATCTGTTTGCTGTTACCGGGAGACAATGAGCCTTAAAATAATGAGATATGAGATATGCAAAAAGTGATAAAGTCTGATAAACATGAACAGAGAGCTTCACATGTGGGGGCAAGCTGTAGTACAAGCACCCAGGGGCACCAAAAATACTGCTGCATGACTGGTGAATTTAACAAAAAAATGTACTGATAAAAAAAATAAATAAATAAAAAATAATAATAATAATAATAATAGTGACAGCACGGTGGCTTAGTGGTTAGCACTGTTGGCTCACAGCAAGAAGGTCGTGGGATCACTTCCCAGCTGCCCTTTCTGTGTGGAGTTTGCATGCTCTCCCTGTGTTCGTGTGGGTTCCCTCTGGGTGCTCTGGCTTCTTCCCACATCCAAAGACATGCAGGTTCGGTGAATTGGTCACTCTAAATTGACTGTATGAGGTCTGTGATAAAAGTAACGGACCTTATTATTTTTTTCAAAAACCATATGGATTTGAATCACGTGTTTACATCAGACATGCTTGAACCCTCGTGGGCATGCAAGAGTTTTTTCACGCCTGTCGGTTACGTCATTCGCCTGTGGGCAGTCTTTGAGTGAGGAGTCGCCCACCCTCTCGTCGATTTTTTCATTGTTTAGGAATGGCTCAGAGACTGCTGCTTTGTTTGATAAAAAATTTTTCAAAACCTGTAAGGCACAACTGAGTGGACACCGTTCGATAAATTCAGCTGGTTTTTGGTAAAAATTTTAACGGCTGATGAGAGATTTTGGTCTGGTAGTGTCGCCGTAAGGACGGCCCACAGCCCCTAACGGTGATCTGCGCTTTGAGGCGGCAGCGTCTCACCGTTTCAAGTTGAAAACTTCCACATTTCAGGCTCTGTTGACCCAGTAAGTCATCAGAGAACAGAGAACTTTCAGAAGAAGTCGGCATGAGGAGTTTATTCGGACATTCCATTGTTAACGGACATTTTGTAATGAAAGAACGTGCGGGCAGAGTCGCATGTCGGGCCGGACCCGACCGCGGGGGGTCGCGACAGGAAAAACACCTCCGTTGGAAACCTTAACGGGCAAGTTGGAACATGCCCAAGCTGTTAAACAATTTCTCAGTTACTCACTTGTTGAAAGCCATCAAAAGCCGCCTGAATTTTACAAATGGTTTTCAACACGGAGGTGTTTTTCCTGTCGCGGCGCACATCTTTCATTACAAAATGTCAAACAGTGGAATGTCCGCATAAAGTCCTCATGCTGGCCTGTTCTGAATCTTCTCTGTTCTCTCACGACGTCCTGGGTGAATTAAGCCTTAAATTAGAATGTTTTCAGGTCGAAACAGGCCGACGACGGCGCCTGGAAGCGATGCGCGACATCCCGCTCCGTGGGAAGTCCTTACAGTGACAGAAACACCCCATAATCTCTCATCAGCCGTTAAACTTTTCACCAAAAACCAGCTTAATTTCTTGAATAGTGTCAACTCGGATATCCCTCACAGGTCCAGAAAAAATGTTGATAAAGCAACGTGCGCCGTCCGCAGCGGCTATTCAGACAAAGAGAGTCCGACGGGCGGGATGGAGCACTCCTCACTCAAGGCCTGCCCACAGGCGAATGACGTCACCGACACACGTGAAAAAACTCACGTATGCGCACGAGGGTTCAAGCTTGTCTGACATAAAAACATATGAATCAAATCCATTTATTTTTTGAAAAAAATAAAAAGGACCGCTTTTTTCATCACAGACCTCGTAGATGCATGTGTGATTGTGAATGTGTTTGTCTGTCTTCATGTGACTCTGTGACAGACTGGTGTCCTGTTCAGGGTGTACCTTGTGACTGCTGAGATAGGCTCCAGCCCCCCGTGACCCTTGATTGGAGTAAGCAGGTATCCAAGATGAATAATACACACACACACACACACACACACACACACACACACACACACACACACACACACACACACACACACACACACACACACACACACACACACACACACAGACAGTCAGCCTTATTACATCACAACCCATTGAGCTTGATGGAACCAAAGTTTGATTGACTTGTTTCAGTACTTCTTTCACTGTGATACTCTTGTATTGCTAATTAGCATGCTAACAGTGACAGAACATGTAAATCGCCTCAGAGGTATTACCTGGTTACACAAACAGCATTTTAGATTTAGATGTGGGTTTTTTTTTCTTATCAACTATTATAAAATGTAAGAGGACAAAATGCCAGATTGGACGATGATGATGTCGCCCATTGAAAATGTGTGGCACATTACGAAACGCAAAATACTACAACAGAGACCCCGGACTGTTGAACAACTGAAGGCATACATCAAGCAAGAATTCACCCTATTGATGTATCCCATAATCCCTTGCGTGCCAGAGAGTCGCTGCAGTCAAACATGATGACAATTGTAAATGAATATTATACTACCAAAATATAATTTTTATGCTTTTTGTCACGTTAGTAAGAGACTGCATGCATGATACCCAGAAAACTTGCTAAAACAATTATAACAAATAATCCGTGTCTGCTACGTTTAATCTGTGTGGAATTTAATAAGCGCAAACCGAATTTCAGACATCTTATATATATTAGTCTGGAACAAAGAGGACAAACAGTGTTGTAAAGAACAATAATCAAGACGTTAAACAGCAAACACCCCCTGTCCATTCAGCGCGCACACCAACATGTCACTGTGTCTGTTTGCAAAGCCACACTCATGGGGCACTTAGACAAATTTCACATCAAGCTCGACAGTGATTGTCTGCTGACTGTTGTCGTGATGATAGTGTGAATGGCCACACATTTTCTAAGTGCCAAGTGAGCGGTGTTAGACGTTCATGTGTGTCAGCTGTAATTTGGCCAACACCTGCCGTGAGAGGGTTCGATGGGATCTCACAGCGCACACTCTTGTCTTTCGGCCGCTGGTGTCCATATATAGTTGTAGCAACAGGCGTACGATTGTTTAAATAAAAGTACCTATGCTTTAAATAAGTGGTGCCCTGATAACTTCAAGGTATCGTTCCAAATAATTATTATGTCTTAACTTGAATTATTTTGGTGCCTGCTGGTGAGGCCAGGTCCAACTTAATCCAATTTTGACATTAATAATTATTCAATATTTAAACTTGCTACATTTTATGGTGCTGCTGTGTGTGGCCAAAGTTAAAACAGCAAATTATTATTTTTAATTACTATCTAGCTTTTAAATGCCCCAACCCACTTATACCGTGTCAATACTAAAAACAAAACATTTCTATCATACTACAGACAGTAATATGAAAACAGTCGCAATGAATCACAGGTACTGTTACTCTTCAATTTCTTTCATCATTTTGAGTAGTTTAGTAAACCATGCAACTATTTAAGATAGATTTTTTTGTATGTTTTCTTAAAAAAAGATTTATATTGGTGCTCTGTTTGATCTCCAGCTCCAAATTGCTCCACAAATCCACCCCACAGATTGATATGCACAATGTTTTCTTACTTGTTTGACTTCTATTTTTTAAGTTCACTTCTTCTCTCAAATGATAGCCACCGTCTCTTTCCATAAACAGGTTTTGTATATTTTTCAGTAGTAATCTGGCTTTGTATATGATTTGTGATGTTTGAAATTTTACCAAATCCATAAACTTCAAGATGTTTGATTTTAGAAATAGTGGGTTGGTGTGCTTTCTGTATCTCACTTTATTTATTATCCTTATTGCTCTTTTCTGTAGTATGCATAGTGGCTGCAAGGTGCTTTTGTAGTTGTTTTCCCATACTTCCACACAGTAAGACAGATATGGTCAAAATAATGAACAGTGGAGTATGTGTAAGGCTTTGTAGTCTAGTATGTGTTTTGTCTTCCCCAGAATTGTGGTGCATTTTGTCAGTTTTGATCTGACATGGATTACATGAGGTTTCCAGCTGATTTTGTTGTCTATGATCACTCTAAGAAATCTATTCATTACTGCAAAGCTCCCATGTCTTGTCAGTTGCATGGACACATGTACTGGTATATGTAGTCAGGTTCATAAGTATTTGGACTGTGACACAATATTTGTAATTTTGTCTCTGTACAATCAAGATCTGTTTGTTCTGCAGACTTGAAGGGTTTAACAAAAATATTTCCTTAGCCCACTTAGTAATTATGACCGTTTACATACATGCTCCCTCCATTTTCAAATGCTGTAAGTGGAAAAACTAACATTATTCAAAATATGACAATTAAATCATCACTTTTACAGCCAGCTTTATCTCAAGTGTCAACCTCAGGCACACCATAGATGTTACAGATGAACGCCTCGTTGACCTCAGTATGTCTTCTGTTATAGGGCCCCCTTCCCAAGGCCAAGAAGATCAGTATGATGATTGAGGAACACCTGCCAGGCTGTTTTCTTGCTGTGGCCACTCAACTGAGACACACTATCACAACCAGTGACAGCATGGAAAGCAAGTAAAGTTTGCAACTGACAAGGACACAGCAACTTGTGAATCTCATGCACTGGCAAATACTTTGGAGCCTTTGAGGTGCCAGCCTTCATGTACAGATATTTACGTTGCATTTTCTCATAATGTGCCAGAAGCAGAAGAAACACATCTGTATCTCGTGCTGTCACGACAACTGTTTTCATGTGAGCATGTATGCAGTGTAAAATCAGGCATGTGTCAGCTTCCTCATGGTCAGCCTGTAGAGAGGTTATTGTAAGTGTGGGATCTGATGACATAACAGTGGTTGCCTCCGCAAACCCCCCCAGACACTACAATCACAGGTTCTCCTTTTGGGCTGTGTTTGATGAGATGGTCTGAGAGGAAAAGAGCCAGATCCACTTTGTTGTCCTCAAGTGCCATGAAGTTGAACCAATCTGTTGGTAAAGCCACTGACTCATTTTCAATTTTACGGCACATTGGTTAGTGGCGCTGTTTTCACTTAATCCTTGTACCACCTTTAATTGATTGTTTTTGGTACCTGTCAAAGACTGCATCAACTCTCTGAAATTTTGCTCCCATCTTGCACACTGTGTTTGAAAACATGCAGGCATATTCACCAAAAGTTGTTAAGTCAGGTGGCTTCCCATGTGCCATCACAAGTGCTTGGCCATCAATGAGCAGGCAGCTGGGTTTTGCCAGGGTGACATCTGTGGGAGTTTGGACTTGTGTTATCAGTATGTTGACCCTCATAGATTTGTTGGTGGAATGTAGACAGCCATTAGATGTTGCCAAAGACAATGGAATGAGTTCACGCTGAAGGATGTGTTCCAAGTTGATCTTGCGCCCCGCTCTGTAAGCTGTTATGGGCCTTTGTAGAAAGCTCCTATCCACTTTCATGGTGTTTTGCTTATGCTTGGAATGTTGTACAACTTCATGTAGTGAAGCTAATGTCTTGGCTTTATTCCTCCTAATTGGTGACCTCAGATCCACATGCATCTCACTGTCTGGTGGCTCACACAAACGTTTCTCCGCAAACTCTTTGAGTTGTTGCTGTCCAAATTGTTCTGCATTAAGCAGAGATTTCTGAATTTCAGGTGTGACCATGTCTTTGTTCAAAATGTTCTTCAATGTTTCACCACCATCTTGAAAAACACCTTGCTCTTTCAATGACTCAACTACTCTGTTTTCATCAGATTCATCTTTCTCCATTCTGCTCTTTGTTCACTCATTGTGTGTATACTCATCATCACCATCCTCCATGGTCAATTTCAGCAAGGCTGCTGTCTGAGAGGCAATAACTGTTCTGAAGTTATAAGACAGAGTCCATCTACTGAGCGCAGATGCTATTCTGGTAATGCCTACCAGGCCTACAGGCACCTCTTCTCAGTGTAGAGGTGGGGGGGTGTGGACACATTCCAGATTGTGTGTGAATATGATTTGTGTATAGAGGTGGGAGTGGGATGTACAAACACTTCATCATAGCACATTGGAGAGCAACATAATAGGCTACTAAAATTAAAAATGTATATATTTCAGTGGTAGGCAAATATAGACTAGTGTCCTCGTAGCCTAGTCTAGATAGGCTAATAGTTTGAAACATTTTATCACAAAATAAACAGGACTAGTTAAAATATAAATATAAATAGATAAAATATGGCAATCAACCTTGTTCCTTAACATGTTTCAAGTAAATTCTTCACAATGCATCTACCTGTGTCATGGTCCACTTTTTTCATGAATATTCATTATTCGAGACAAAATTTTTAACCATGCACAATCATTTACAGCATTTTCTTTAGTCTTGATCTTAATCTGAGCATGGCATTGAATCCCCATATGTGAAAACCTATAAAAGCACATTAAATTCAGGTTTTTACCTTGCACAGTCAAAAAGACAAGTGATTAATTAGATTTTGACCTGGCGGCAGTGGCCATACTGGATTTCTCCATTTTGAGGCATTATGGGTAATCTTTGAGCCTGGCATACAGAAGATTTGAATTCAGCACCCTTCAAAACCCCAAAAAATTTTGTATGCCAAAAATTAACACGATTTGCCTTCGGGGTTATTCTTTTTTGAAAATTGACCCTGACTAACCAGAATTAGGTGTCAAAATCCACCCCCTCTTCCACATTGTGACATCGAATCAAATCAGAATTGCCTGTTGGAGTGATATACAGTAGGGTCGTTGTGTGCCCCATCGACAGTAAGGTAGCTATGAAGGCCCAATGGGAACACTGAATGTGAGATGGATAATGGGGCACTGATGAAACAATAAGTCCTTAGTGGTTGATTAGGTGGAGGAGGTGGTGGCTTGTAACCCAACGGATGAAGGCTGCAGCAGGTCCTCAGACCGTGATCATCTGGGATTTCCCAGCCATTGGACAATGCTCAGGATCTGTCAAGGGTCGTGCATTTGTCAGGGTGCAATGACATTCCCATGTTAAACAAACCCAGGTACAGGCATCTCTAGACTGACCCTGAATACACTATCTGGGACACAATCAAGAGACAATCTTCCTTGAGGGATTGCCAAGGTGACAGGCCTTGACTGGGTAGTAACCTACATCAGACTGGTGTCCAATGGACCTCAAGGCCAACACAGGATGAACATCTTCCTATTCCAGACGTATTCACACACGTTACCATAGTGTTTGTATTTTCTAACGATTGATGCAAATGAAGTCCAAGACATGCAGTGACTTGGAAATATTAAGAGAAAACTGACTGTGAAAGTGATGTTTTATATGAACAATATTCTTGATATAGAAAAAGCTTATGATAGGGTGCCAAGAGAAGAGTTGTGGCATTGTATGAGGAAGTGTGGAGTGGCAGAGAAGTATGTTAGGGTAGTGCAGGACATGTACAAGAATAGTGTGACAGCGGTGAGATGCGCAGTCGGAATGACAGACTCATTCAAGGTGGAGGTGGGATTACACCAAGGATCAGCTCTGAGTCCTTTCTTGTTTGCAGTGGTTATGGACAGGTTGATGGATGAGATCAGACAGGAGTCCCCATGGACTATGATGTTTGCAGATGACATTGTAATCTGTAGTGAGAGTAGAGAGCAAGTTGAGTCTAGTCTGGAGAGGTGGAGATATGCTTTGGAGAGAAGGGGAATGAAAGTAGAAGCAAGACTGAGTACATGTGTGTGAATGGGAGGGAGCCCAGTGGAATAGTGCAGTTACAAGGAGTAGAAGTGGTGAAAGTAGATGAGTTTAAATATTTGGGGTCAACTGTTCAAAGTAATGGAGAGTGTGGTAGAGAGGTGAAGAAGAGGGTGCAGGCAGGGTGGAGTGGGTGGAGAAAGGTGGCAGGAGTGATTTACGACCAAAGAATATCAGCAAGAGTGAAGGGGAAAGTTTACAAGACAGTAGTGAGACCAGCTATGTTGTACGGCTTAGAGACGTGGCACTAACAAAAAGACAGGAGGCAGAGCTGGAGGTGGCAGAGCTGAAGATGTTGAGATTCTCTTTGGGAGTAACAAGAATGGACAAGATTAGGAATGAACATATCAGAGGGACAGCTCAGGTGGGACGGTTTGGAGACAAAGTCAGAGAGGCGCGATTGAGATGGTTTGGACGTGTGCAGAGGAGGGACCCAGGGTATATAGGGAGAAGGATGCTGAGGATGAGCCACCAGGCAGGAGGAGAAGAGGGAGGGCCAAAGAGGAGGTTTAGGATGTGTTGAAGGAGGACATGCAGGTGGTTGGTGTGACAGAGGAAGATACAGAGGACAGGGTGAGATGGAAACGATTGATCTGCTGTGGCGACCCCTAACGGGAACAGCTGAAAGACAAAGAAGAATATTATTTACAGTCACTGAACATGGAGAGGCTATCAATAAAATGGCTGTAATTTCTAAAAGTTTATTTTTGAAACATATAAAATGACAGCTCATTTGAATGAAGAGAACATATTTATCTTGGAGGAATTCCATAACAAATATTTAATTTGCTTTGTAGCACCGTCTGCAGGAAGACGTGTGTGTGTGCATGCATAAGCTTTTGACAGGCCATTGCTTTAAACCACAGGTGACGTGGGCACACATAGCATGCATGCTGATGTCCATAAGATGTCTTGTAAATCACTTCAGAGGTGTTATCAGGTTACAAAAACAGTGTTTTTAGATTTAGAAGTATTTATTTCTTGCTTGCTTTTATATAATATATGAGGAACAGACATACAGAAACACCACAGTTATGCAGCATTTTCTGCCATGTTGGATAAGCAGCCAGAGACAGACCAGCCAGCAGACGTCACGGTGCCTCTGTACTCTGAATGGCTGTCACTGTGTGCTTCCCAGAATCCCCCGTGTAAGTCTGGTGAGGCCCCCATGTCATAGAGTGCATCCTTTGTTGCTGTTGCTGCTGTAAGTAGTTCAAGACCATCTGTTCTTTTGAAAATTTACCCTTCAGGGGAACTTTTTTATTTATTTATTTATTTTGGAGACAAAATGAATTTTGATCATATTGGCTATGTCCAGGGTTCTAATTACGGTGGGTGGCGCTGGGCGGTAACACCCAATGCTGAAATGTACCAATTCGATTGCATTTCAAGCTTATAGAGTCGTACTTTGTTTTATTTTGCAATTTCAATCAAATAATTAAAGAAATAAGATTTTTTTTCTCATTTTCTTTGTATCCAACCACAAACAGCAGACAGAACAGCAGCCAGCTGCTTTCAGCACTCTGTGAAGCCATGCTGAAAGCAAAGATCAGAGTGGATAGATACTCCGCTCTGACTTATATGGAAAAAAAAAATCCTCCAGAAAAATGTTTCATAATCCAGAGTTGTTTCTGTGTCATCAGATGCTGATAATATTCTCAGAGGTTTACGACTTATTTTACAGTTTAAAGGCTCCCTGTTTCCAAAAGTTCAGAGGAGAACAGACGGTGAGACTGAAGGGAGGCGGGGAAGAGGAGAGAGAGAATGAGAGGAGAGGAGGAGCCTCAGTGAATCAGTGAAAAACTGACAATCAATTCAGTCCAGCTTCAGCCCTCTTTAAGGCAATTAGAGGTTATATTGTATAAAATAATAATAACGCTATTCCACATGTTGGAAAAGAAAAAAAAAACTGTCATGACAGAAATACTCTGCCTGCTTCACATATTAATGTGTTTTTAACCTTTTCAACTTTATTTATTTTATTAACTTTGACTTTGACAGAAACTTTTAAAAAAGAACTTTAGTATTACAAATATTACAACATAAATGTCATTTTTTTCTATTATTCTTTTTTTCAATGCATCTAAAACCACTCAAAATTAGTTAAAATAGGGCTTGCCAATAACGTTTTAGATGTATAAAACCCTATATCTTCAGGGGGCTCTGCCCCCTTGACCCCCGCTGGGGCCCCCGGACCGGCACTAAAATGAGTCTCACTAGAACCCTGGCAATGTCATATTATGAATCGCCTACTTAAAGGCTAATCTTAAAAAGCTTAGTGGCCCGATACCTTTCAGAAAACCCCTTGAATTGGACATTTAATCTCACATGGGGCAATGATTGGACAATCTAAGGAGAAATAGTTTGCTGATTAGATTATTAATATATGTCTTGTATACACCTGTCTAATTAGTCAACAAGCAGTGTACTTTTTCTTTTAAGTTCAGTGTTCTATTTGAATTGTGCAGGATTTGTTTTGCTTTGAAAAAAATTAAACTCAATAAGGTCTGAGTCAGAAAAATAAGAAACCCCTTGAATTAATGCTGAAAGTCTACACTATATAAGCACATCTTGATTGTTATAGTTTTGCTCCACTGAGGAGGTGTACAAACATAAAATTATAGAAAATTGTTACTGTCCAAATGCTTAGGTACCTAACTATTTATTATTCAATTCAGGCAGTTTTGCCACACAGCAAGGCGGTTATGAGTTTGGTTAAAAAACATAATCTTGTGTGGAATTTACATTTCAGTTACACAGCTTCATGATGAAGTGGTATAGAGGAGGATTTTCTTTCACCAAAGCATCAAATCAAGGCTTGCTTCTCAGATATCCCTTCTGGCAAATTGTAAAGCCTCAGTCTCACCGAATAATAAGCCATGAATAATGAGCCACGCATGGGTGTGTCAGCGATTATTCGAAGAATGAGCCATGTTTTTAAGCTACCACGTATCCACGACTAAGGCACCTCTATGTGCCTCTCTGTACCTCAGATGTGCCATGTATCAGCCTCTAGTGAGTCACAACTGACTTGTCATTTGAACCCCATCCAGCCTCGAATGGCTCATGTCGCCACATGATCCACATCAAGCCACATATGATTGTCACATTTTTTAAGCACAGTCCAAAAAAACACGCTCCTGTACAGTCCCGCTGGTGTGCGCATTGGTGTGCCAGGCTGCTGTTCACCTGTGTTCCAGAGCCATTAAATGCAGCAGTCCTGCTTGTTCACCCAGCTCTCTGTGACCAAAAAAAAAAAAGACTCTACAATGAGGTGGTCACTGTGGATCCCCCCCCCCCCCCCCCCCCCCCCCCCCCCCCCAAAAAAAAAATACAATAAATAAATAAATAAATAAACCACAACACAAAACACATCCATAACCAGACCAGCTAGAACCGAACCACGGGTTCCTGGACAGTCGCCTCTGTGATTCTTCTTGCTGGCTTTATTTCTTCCGTGGCTTACAGTCATTTTGACAAATTGATCCAACTTTTAACTTTATGTTCATCCATTATTGTCAGCAAAATAGCTCACCTGTCGTTCTGCGTAGATGCTCGTCTTAAGCGTGAGTCTTTGCGTCAGTGTGCACAGAGTGCTCCTCATCTGATCCATTATAACAACATGTGAATCTATCATAAACCACACTTTACAGCTGCTTAGAAGAAGGAATCAACATGAAACTGTTTTATCACGCTTGAGCCAACTTTTAACTTTGTGTTCGTCTGTTATAGTCTGCAAAATCGCTCTTTTGCGAGCTGGCGTTCTGTGAAAATGCTCATCTTTAGTGCAAGTCATTGTGTCAGTGTGCACACAGGAGCGAGGAGCTCATCTGATCCATTATAACAAGATGTTAAATATATCATAAATATACTTTTACAGCTGCTTATAAAGAAGGAATGAATATGCAACTGTTTTGCTAAGCTATTACAATATAAGCATTGCAAATAATTACCTATTAGGCTGTTCCAAATATGTTCTCCACCTCAGCGCACAAGAGAGAGAGGGAAAAAGGATCCAGATGAAACAGTCCTCTGTGATTCCAGAAGTGATAAGAGGTGTTTTCAACTGCCAAAGTGTGACAGAAAATGATTAATCCGCTACAAACTAGTTATTTTATATACAGTGTCCAGCGCACATAGCAGGTGGGATTGTCACAACAAAGTGCGCAAGAGGGCTGAGCCAAAATAGCCTGACCTGTCGTCATAGCCACCCAGGTGCTTGGATAATGTGCTTCTAACAGCCTTGTCCTCACTACAAACATGCTCTAACATCCTCGTTTGTCTTCGTAGTACCTCGTACACAAACTGCCCTTACTTTTGTTGGTAAACTTCTTGAAATTAGCGCCACCCTCAGAGATGATCCTCGTTAGCCGATTGTTCTGCCTCTAAGAGCCTCTCAGAGCCATTATTCTCCCACGACTGTTGAATAACTGGACATGCTACGTGGCTCATTATTCATCCTTCTCTATTCGGTGGGACCAGGTCTTTAACTGAACTTCCAGCTCTTATTTTTAAGAAAATCCTCCTCTGTACCACTTCATCATGAAGCTGTATAACTGGGGATACAAATGTCAAACATGCACTGTGCACAATTTATCCAATCACAGCCAAAGCAACCTATAGCTCAGGGCTCTACAACTCATTCCAGAAAGGGCAGAGAGGTGCAGTTTTACTTGCAACCATCCACTCCACCAGGTGGTTTCACTGATTTAACTGATTCCACCTGCTCAAAGTGATTCAGTGAAATCAAGTGGAGTGGGTGGTTGCAAAGAAAACCTGCAACCCTCTCTGCGCTTTCTGGAATGAGTTAAGAGCCCTGCTATACCTTCATCTGGGTTGTCTGGGTGTCTCGGTGCTTTCCCTCACTCTTCTCCTTCTTGCACAGTCACTCAGTATTTGAGAACTGTCTACTCCATACAGATTTACCATAGAGTGCCATACTGTTTTAAATTCTTCATAATTGATGTAAATAAAGTCCAAGACATATTCAGTTACTCGGAAATCTTCATGTATCCATCCTCTGACTTGTCTGAAGAAAACTGCCAATAAAACTGATTATTTACAGGTACTATACCAAAGCATTCCATTACTTATGAAACGCTTTGGTATAATACCAATAATCTTGGCTTTTAGATTTTTAATGAATTTCTATCAAATGTAGAGAAATTTTTATTGTTTGAATTTTTTTTTTTTGTATTGGAAATGTCATGAACAAATTAAAATGTGTGAAATACCAAGTGTTCTAATACTTTGGGAGGGCACTGTAGGTTAAAATTGCCAAAAGATTGTCAGCTGAAAAAAAAAGAAAAAAAATGTGGCTTTGACTGTTGACAAAGTTGTATTACTGCACACTTGATTGGATGTAAGTGTCTCTTAAATAATAATAATAATCAAAAAAAAAAAAAAAAGTCTTACACGATCATATTGATCTATTTTGTCTTGTGTTTGCATTTTGTAGCAATTTTTTAATACTATGTGAAGACAAAAGTTCTAACAGCTGGTAAGCCACAAATCCGCAGACGTGAAACTACAAGGTTGTTATGTGTCAACGCGGGTTGAGGAGCGGACCTGCGTCTGACAGAACCCAGCGCTAAAATAACCTGAAAGCGGTTCCAATAACAAAACAATTTATTTTTTTCCACCCTCTGGTGCATAACAAAGTGTATGAACAAAAGATGCGTCAGTCTGGTGGAGTGAAGGCTGGCACGCTCTCCAGCGCCTAAAGGATCGAAGCCCGGTGCTTCTGGACTCACTTTACCGCCAACACACCCCAGGTGGACACGGACAAACCGACTCTCTGTGAAGGATAGAAAAGGTGAGGTTAATCAGCAGCTACAACCAATATCCTTCAAAAGGCACACACTATCAGCAACACATTCAGGTCTGTATTTAAGCTTTATGTAAATGAGCAGCTTCTCACAACAGGTGGAGGATTACCACTCCGCACGCCACGGCAGTGAGAAGCGAGCTGCACAATTCTCATCACAATTCAAATCTACTGCGTAACAAAATACCAAGGTTACTATCAACAATTAGTCAAACAATTAATCACCTCAGATGTGTGCTCCACAGCATGTGTCCCTCACCCTTCTTCCTTCACAGGGCACGATGTGTCAAACCCAGGCGCGGTCCTCAGCGTCTCACAAACGAACATCACAAGGTCGAGTTCCCGGCAATTCTGCTTGAATCACACATGGCTTAAATGCAGAACGCCATCTCATTATCTGCTTCAGCTGAAGTCTTTAAGGTTGCACTTGAGCACATCCACAGGTGCTGCACATAACGTTGATGAGGGTGAAGGACTCTCTCAGGCCAGCACCTTCTCCACAGACAAATCAGTTTTTATACCACCTGGAGAGCAAGAAAAGAAAAGAACACCAAAATGTCCAGCCACACCCCCCCAACACACAACAAAGGTGTTTCTGTTGTGTTTTATGCATTTACAGCCACACAAATTAGTGTAAGAGAGGATATTGTTTTCAAGCCTGTGTATAATGAGGAAATGGAGAGTTTTAGACCAAACATCATGGAACGAATGAAGGTCAGCAAAGGACAAAATGATTTGATTTTGAAAACATAAGATAACAAAGCCGTCAGAGATAGCAGACCTCACCCCTTTCACACAACTAGTGGATATAGCAAATATGAGCTATTCTGTTGTTCAGTTTTTCTTCTTTTATGTTATTATTTTTCAAAAACGTATTTGAAAAAATATAGGCCAAAATTCAATTATTTTTTTAAATTTTATTTAAAAAAAAATACATTTGTTATTTTGTTTTTTGGGTCAGTTTTCAGTTTTTTCGATTCAGCTACTGGTCCGGTAATACATATCTGTGGTATTGGTTGGCTAGTTACACTCCTTTACATGTGTTACCAAATGCAGAAAGACACACAGACAGACACATAGAGCCACTAAAAATAATATATCAACTAAATATCAAGGTCACAGGCTAAAGTCGCATTTTGTGCCCAGTGCTTGTATATAGTGGATATTTCAAATGGCTATTCTGAGAAACTGGCTAAAGATGCACATATTGTTTTTATTAAAACAAGACTATGAAGCCATATATGACCTCTCTGTTGATCACATGACCTTTGGCATTGGGTGGCTGTGAATGGTCATATTCAATGCCATACTGTTATCTCGCACTTTTGACTAATATAGATTAAACATGGAAGACAGTGAAGGCAGATGAAGCCTCGTGAAGCATTTGAAGTGGAGGGTTGAATGATCCCAAATCTGACCTTTGGATAAAAACACCAGCTAAATGCTTAAAAATGTTAAGAAGTGGAACAAAATGATGTTGTTAGTAGTTGACTTTTGGTAGGTCAGAGTAACAAATGTGCAATGTTGCTCGCTTACTGACTTGTACTATTTTATCACATGCAGTTCACACCCGCAATGTGCCTTTGCCAAAATCATGAACACCCACATGCCAATTACAAGTTTGTTCCGAAAGAGATGAGGGGCTGATGGAGAGAGAAGTAAGAGTAGACAAAGTACAAGAGAAGGAAAGGAGCGGATGGCAGAAGGGGGAGGGTGATGGGCGATGTCTTGATTATACAGTTATTGCTCCACAGCCTCACTCAAGGCAATTTGCTAAGACTAACACATTTTGAAAGTGCCCTGGCTTGCTGCCAATCAGTTGATGTGCAGAGTAATGTGGGCAGAAGGTATGGCGCTCTGCTGCGATGTAGGAGGTCAGCGGAGAAAAGTGCCACTGGCATCCAACACCCACTCTCCTGGAAATACACTTGGAAAATGTCATCTGCAGGTGCCACATTGCTGCCTGTCACAGATTTGAAATGACAATGTGCATGTGTTGATCATTACTGAATAGATCAAATGCAGCATTGTGTGCTGTTTAGAAAAAATTTGCATATGGTATAATTTTGTCTGTGTGTGTGTAAGTCATTGTTATTCATGACATTTTGTTGTTATCCAAAATTAAATGGAAAAAAAAAGGGGAGGGGGGGCACCAAGTTTGCCAAAGGGAGTGGGAGGAAGGATTTACACATGCACCAATGCACAGACACGTGCACAAGCACACAAAGACACTGTCTCAATGTCATAGGAAGTGTAACCTGTCATGCCCACACAAATAGGAGTGCCAGTTGCTGGCACCCTCAAGGTAGACAGGTGGAGGCAGCTGCATGCGATCAGGGCGCCAACCCAAAAGCTGTATAAGGCTGAAAAAATGGCAATTGATCTTGCATAAAACGGTTCACAATCTGCACCACACCCAACCATCTACGGTCTTTAGAGTCTTGTCCAAAAACAGGGATTTGTCATAAACCCCTTAATTATATCTTCAAGAAGATTGTGATACATAATCTAATACAAGAAACAGTTTCTCAAGAAACAGTGAGACTTCTCTCGTTAAGTTGAAAAAACTTTTGTTCAGTTGAAATAACTTAAGAAAAATCTATGCAAATTGCTCCATCACTTTTTCTCATTGAGACAGTGGGTAATTTTTTAGAGTGTAGTGAATCAGCCTCACCACAACAAAGCCACGTACATAAATGCATCTGTGCATTTCAGACAATGTAACCATCACTACTCACACACTTCCGTACCAGCTTCACGGTGACACTGATGTTCAGCAATACATCCACTAGAGGGCATTGCACAGGTTCGAAAGTTTCAGACAACATCAACCATGGCAGTGACTGAAGAAGTTGTAATACTACGTATATCTAAAATAAAAGAGAAAAAAGTGGCAGCAATGGTGTAAATGGACATGTTTTTGCAGACACTAAATTCTTCACAACAATATTATCAATATAAAACCTCTTTTAAAAATTTTGTGACATTGTTAAATATCTGGTGCTTTGGGTAGGAGGCCTTGGGAAAGATCCAGGACATGCTGGAGAGCTTTGATTTCTCAGCTGTCTTGGGAATAACTTGGGATCTCCAAGGAGGAGTTAGCGGACTTGGCCAAGTATAGGGAAGTGCGGGGTGAGCTGCTTGGTCTACTGCCACAATGAACCCAGATCTGGATAAGGGGCAGAAAACAAATACATGTTAAATATCTTCACTGTGTCTCAGTTGTGCAACTGGCTACACTGCCCCCATGATCAATCAATCAATGAATTTTATTTATATAGCGCCAAATCACAACAAACAGTTGCCCCAAGCCGCTTTATATTGTAAGGCAAGGCCATACAATAATTACGTAAAAACCCCAACGGTCAAAACGACCCCCTGTGAGCAAGCACTTGGTGACAGTGGGAAGGAAAAACTCCCTTTTAACAGGAAGAAACCTCCAGCAGAACCAGGCTCAGGGAGGGGCAGTCTTCTGCTGGGACTGGTTGGGGCTGAGGGAGAGAACCATGAAAAAGACATGCTGTGGAGGGGAGCAGAGATCAATCACTAATGATTAAATGCAGAGTGGTGCATACAGAGCAAAAAGAGAAAGAAACACTCAGTGCATCATGGGAACCCCCCAGCAGTCTAAGTCTATAGCAGCATAACTAAGAGATGGTTCAGGGTCACCTGATCCAGCCCTAACTATAAGCTTTAGCAAAAAGGAAAGTTTTAAGCCTAATCTTAAAAGTAGAGAGGGTGTCTGTCTCCCTGATCTGAATTGGGAGCTGGTTCCACAGGAGAGGAGCCTGAAAGCTGAAGGCTCTGCCTCCCACTTTACTCTTACAAACCCTAGGAACTACAAGTAAGCCTGCAGTCTGAAAGCGAAGCGCTCTATTGGGGTGATATGGTACTATGAGGTCCCTAAGATAAGATGGGACCTGATTATTCAACACCTTATAAGTAAGAAGAAGAATTTTAAATTCTATTCTAGAATTAACAGGAAGCCAATGAAGAGAGGCCAATATGGGTGAGATATGCTCTCTCCTTCTAGTCCCCGTTAGTACTCTAGCTGCAGCATTTGAATTAACTGAAGGCTTTTCAGGGAACTTTTAGGACAACCTGATAATAATGAATTACAATAGTCCAAGCCTAGAGGAAATAAATGCATGAATTAGTTTTTCAGCATCACTCTGAGACAAGACCTTTCTAATTTTAGAGATATTGCATAAATGCAAAAAAGCAGTCCTACATATTGTTAATATGCGCTTTGAATGACATATCCTGATCAAAATGACTCCAAGATTTCTCACAGTATTACTAGAGGTCAGGGTAATGCCATCCAGAGTAAGGATCTGGTTAGACACCATGTTTCTAAGATTTGTGGGGCCAAGTACAATAACTTCAGTTTTATCTGAGTTTAAAAGCAGGAAATTAGAGGTCATCCATGTCTTTATGTCTGTAAGACAATCCTGCAGTTTAGCTAATTGGTGTGTGTCCTCTGGCTTCATGGATAGATAAAGCTGGGTATCATCTGCGTATCAATGAAAATTTAAGCAATGCCGTCTAATAATACTGCCTAAGGGAAGCATGTATAAAGTGAATAAAATTGGTCCTAGCACAGAACCTTGTGGAACTCCATAATTAACCTTAGTCTGTGAAGAAGATTCCCCATTTACATGAACAAATTGTAATCTATTAGATAAATATGATTCAAACCACCGCAGCACAGTGCGGTTGTTTATCTCTATGTTTTCAGCAAACAGTACAGTAGGTGTGTAATGCATCATGAATTGTGATAATTATATCATGGTCTGCTCTGTGTGCAGCCGATCTGCTCTGTGTATGCCTGATCCCGTCAGATCTCAGAAGCTAAGCAGTGCGGGACCTGGTTAGATGGGAGACCTCTTGGGAACACCAGCGACTGTGTGTGTTTCTCCAGGTAAAACTGGAGTTGCGTCAGGAAGGGCATCCGGCGTAAATCTTGTGCCAATTAACAATGTGAATCTGGCTGTATCCGCTGTAGGGACCACGAATACCAAACGGGAGCAGCCGAATGGACACCATATCATGAAGCCTGTATTGAAAGAGATTGAAAAGAAAAATTCTGCATAATCCCATGAGAAGTCAGCTATTACAGAAGAATTATAAATGATTTATAAAATATACAAATAAGTAACATAAGTATAAAATAATAATAATACATTCTATTTATAGGCACCTTTCAAAAAACTCAAGGACACCATTACAACGCAGCAATAATCAGATTTAAAAGCATAGCAATAAACAAATTACAATTAAAAACTTAAAAGTACATTTAACTGTTAAAAATAAATTATATCACAATTTAAAACAAGACAAAAGTTATGTGGTAAATGAGTGGAACTCATGGTGAATAGGCTTTCTTGAACAGATGGGTTTTGAGACATGATTTGAAAATAATCAGAGTCAATGATATGGATATAAATTGTATTACAATTTATACTTCAGAATGATTTGTTATATTAAAGTTAAAACATTCACCACAGACCACAGTGATGTCACTGTGTATCATCATATCGTGGAGCTAATGTATCGTCCCCACCAGTAAACAGACATGAACAAAATTAATGCAGAGAATATGGCCACTGGATGTGACCATAACAACGGCAACACTGGCGCTGCGTTGTGCGCCGTTTTACTCTATGTTGAAGATATGACTCTCCCATTTCCTCTGAAATGAAATGATAGTAAAACCAGGCATCATCATTAGATTAATTATCCTCATTCATACTCTTATATTCCATCTGCCCTTTTCAGGTTTCAAATCCCGCAAAACCTCGGAGAGGTCGCTGCGCTGAAGATCTCAGTAACATTGAGAACTGCATTGAGACACTCTGATCATGCTGCACTTTAACTGCTGCACACGGACAACAGCATTAACATCGCAACATAAAACTATTTTTATATTGTGCCTAAAACTCTCATGAATATATTATCTGGGTTTTAGACGTTGTTATTGCGTTTATTTTATGTAAACATGGGAGAATCATAGGCTGTCTCTCTTATTTTCAATGGGAGCTGCTGTGAGCTACAATCACTTCCTGAACATGTCGTTCTTAAGTTTGCTCTTAACGTCTTGATTATTCTTCTTTACAACACTGTCCTCTTTGTTCCTGACTAATATATATGTCTGAAATTCGGCTTGCGTTTATTAAATTCCATGCAGATTAATGTAGCAGACACTGATTATTTGTTATATGTTGTGTGGGCCGCTGAAGAGGAGGTACTGCTGGCCCACCACCAGAGGGCGCCCTGCCTGAAGTGCGGGCTTCAGGCACGAGAGGGCGCCGTAGCAACCAGGAGTGACAGCTGTCACTCATCAACAAGCACCAGCTGTCACTCATCATCACCATCACCTTAAAATCCGGGCAGCAACTCCACCTCGCTGCCGAGATATCATCTACCGCTTAGGTAATATTCTCTGCTGTATCCAAACTGTGACTTACGTCTGATCTGTTTTGCAGCCGTTTTTCCTGTGGTGCACTCTCTGCTGTGTTGGCTGAGAAGCGACGTCTTCACCTCTCACTCCATCCAGATAAGTGGTAACAGGAGCTGCTAGTGTGTTCCTACTTCGGCGGTGGAGGTGCTCCCTCCCGGAGGAACTGTATCAGTGTCTGAGGATTTACTGGGTGTGTATCCACACACCCACCATTAACTGTCTCTGCTTTCTGCCAGCAGTACCAGGTCTGACAGCTGGAGACGGTGGCCACCTGGGGACCCAGGACTTGGTGGCTCCGGTGTTCTTCAGATCCGTTGGCGGTGGAAGTCGTGTGGGGACCCGGCTCTTCTCTGGACAGACGTCTTCTATGCTCAAGCCTGCCCACACGTCACTTTTCGTATAATTGAATGTCATTATGAAACTGCATTTGTCTGTATTCCGTTGTGCACAATTCACAACATTAAATTGTTATATTTTGGCTTATCCATTGTCCGTTCATTTACTCCACCTGTTGTGGGTCCGTGTAACTACACTTTCCCAACAGGATATCTCGGCCAATGTCATGGATCCCGAGGGGCGTCAACCATCAAGTGAACCACCAATGGAAACGCAGGGTGCACAGGCGCCGGCAGGAGGCATATTAGGTGAGCTGCAGCAAATCTTAACCACCTTCACTGCTCGGTTGGACTTGGTGACCGAGCAGAATATTATTCTCAATCGGAGGATGGAGGCTCTCACCGCCCAAGTGAAAGCGCGCACGCAGGGAGCTGCTGCAGCACCTCCTCCTGCTGTTCAGGCACCGAATACAGATATTCCACTGGTCGTTCAACAAACCCCCCCACCATCCCCTGAAGCATACATAAGCCCTCCGGAGCCATACGGAGGTTGTGTAGACACGTGCGCAGACTTCCTGATGCAGTGTTCACTCGTCTTTGCACAGCGTCCCGTTATGTACACGTCAGACTCCAGCCGGGTGGCTTATGTTATTAATCTGCTTCGAGGTGAGGCACGCACCTGGGCTACGGCGCTCTGGGAGCAGAATGCATGGCTCCTAACGATATATACTGAGTTTGTGAGGGAGTTCAGACTGGTGTTCGATCACCCACATAGAGGCGAGACCGCTTCGAGTGTGCTGCTGTCTATGAGACAGGGGCGTCGGAGTGCAGCCGTGTATGCAGTCGCCTTCCGCATCACGGCAGCGAGGGCCGGCTGGAATACTGTTGCATTCCGCGCTGCCTTTGTAAACGGACTGTCTCTGGTCCTTAAGGAGCACCTGGTGGCTAAGGACGAGCCGCGGGATTTAGACAGGCTTATCGACCTGGTAGTACGGTTAGACAACTGATTAGCAGAACATCGTCGGGAGCGGGGCGAAAGGCGTGGTCAGGCACGAGCCGTCCCTCTTCCTTCCGGGTCCGAAAGGGAGCCATCTTCCCCACGCTCCACAGCCAGAGGGCTCCGTGTGGCAACAGCTCCCCCTGCTGACATTGTTAAGGAAACGAGCAGGGCCAAAATCAGATCAGATGACAGATTGTGTTTTCTCTGCAACTCAAAAGAGCATATACAGAAAAACTGCCCCAAATGGCCAAAACAACAACACTTGCCTTTAGAGACTGGGCTAAGGGTGGGTCATAACACGCACGAGGGGTGCGCACGTAAATCTGCACGACTTCCAGTTATGATCCTGAGTAGGGATCTAACCCTTCACGCCCCAGCACTGGTGGACACGGGGTCGGAAGGGAATCTGCTGGACAGCAGATGGGCAAAGGAAGTAGGGCTCCCTCTAGTGGCCCTACCTTCACCATTGAAGGTACGGGCACTAGATGGCACCCTTCTCCCATTAATCACACACCAGACACAGCCTGTAACATTGGTTGTGTCTGGGAATCACAGGGAGGAGATTGTGTTTTATGTAACACCTTCTACCTCCCGAGTGATTTTGGGATTTCCATGGATGGTAAAGCACAATCCCTGGATAGATTGGCCGTCTGGGGGTGTGATGCAGTGGAGCGAAACCTGCCACCGGGAATGTTTAGGATCCTCGGCCCCACCCGGTGTGACAGCTAATGAGGAGGTCAAAGTTCCCCCCAATCTGATGGCGGTGCCTGAGGAGTACCACGATCTTGCTGACGTCTTCAGCAAAGATCTGGCACTCACTCTCCCCCCGCACTGGCCATACGACTGCGCCATTGATTTGATCCCGGGCGTTGAGTACCCGTCCAGCAGGCTGTACAACCTCTCACGTAAAGAGTGCGAATCAATGGACACCTACATCCGGGACCCTTTAGCTGCCGGGTTGATCCGGACCTCCACCTCCCCAATGGGTGCAGATTTCTTTTTTGTGGGCAAGAAAGACGGCGGACTCTGTCCATGCATCGATTACAGAGGGCTGAACGAAATTACGGTTCGCAACTGATACCCGTTACCTCTGTTGGATTCGGTGTTCACGCCCCTGCATGGAGCCCAAATATTCACTAAATTGGATCTTAGGAATGCGTACCACCTGGTTCGGATCCGGAAGGGAGACGAGTGGAAGACGGCATTTAACACCACCTTAGTTCACTTTGAGTACCTGGCCATGCTGTTCGGCCTCACCAATGCGCCTGCGACGTTCCAAGCCTTGGTTAATGACATCATGCGGGACTTCATGCATCGGTTCATCTTCATATATCTGGACGATATACTCATCTTTTCCCCGGATCCTGAGACCCATGTCCAGCATGTACGTCAGGTCCTGCAGCGGTTGTTGGAAAACTGGCTGTTTGTGAAGGGCGAGAAGTGCGAGTTCCACCACACTTCTGTGTCCTTCCTGGGGTTCATAATCTCCTCCAACTCCGTCGCCCCTGATCCGGCCAAGGTTGCGGTGGTGAGAGACTGGCCCCAACCAACAAGCCGTAGGAAGCTGCAACAGTTCCTCGGCTTTGCAAACTTCTATAGGAGGTTTATTAAGGATTACAGTCAGGTTGTTAGTCCCTTGACAGCACTGACCTCCTGCAAAGTCCCCTTCACCTGGTCGGATCGGTGCGAAGCCGCGTTTAGGGAGTTGAAACGCCGGTTCTCGACTGTGCCAGTCCTGGTGCAGCCCGATCCTAACCGCCAGTTTGTTGTTGAAGTGGATGCCTCTGACTCAGGGATAGGAGCCGTGCTGTCCCAGAGCAGGGAGTCCGATAAGGTCCTCCACCCCTGTGTCTATTTTTCCCGCAGGTTGACCCCGGCTGAGCGAAACTATGATGTGGGCAATCGAGAACTTCTTGCGGTGAAAGAGGCTCTTGAGGAGTGGAAACACCTGTTGGAGGGAGCTGCGGTTCCATTCACGGTTTTCACAGACCATCGGAACCTGGAGTACATCCGGACCGCCAAGCGTCTGAACCCCAGGCAAGCCCACTGGTCACTGTTCTTCGGGCGTTTTGCCTTCCAAATCACCTACCGCCCCGGGACAAAGAACCAAAGCTCTGACGCCTTGTCCCGTGTTCACGAAGAGGAAGTCAAAGCTGAGTTGTCAGATCCCACGGAAACCATCATTCCCGAGTCCACTGTCATGGCCACCCTCAACTGGGACGTGGAGAAGACTGTCCGGGAGGCCCTGGCATGGAACCCGGACCCGGGAACTGGCCCGAAGGACAAGTTATACATCCCACCAGAAGCCAGAGCTGCGGTCTTGGACTTCTGTCACGGTTCAAAGCTCTCCTGTCACCCAGGGGTGCGAAGGACCGTGGCAGTGGTCCGTCAGCGCTTCTGGTGGGCGTCTGTGGAAGCTGACATCCGGGAGTACGTCCAGTCCTGCACCACCTGCGCCAGGGGAAAAGCTGACCACCAACGGGCACAGGGACTCCTCCAGCCATTACCTGTGCCTCACCGCCCCTGGTCCCACATCGGCCTGGACTTCGTCACGGGCCTCCCGCCGTCCCAGGGCATGACCACCATCTTCACGATAGTGGACCGGTTCTCCAAGGCGGCTCACTTCGTGGCCCTCCGGAAGCTCCCGACGGCCCAGGAGACAGCAGACCTCCTGGTCCACCATGTTGTACGTCTGCATGGGATTCCATCTGACGTTGTCACTGACCGTGGTCCCCAGCTCTCCTCACAAGTCTGGAGGAGTTTCTGTAGGGAACTGGGGGCCACCGTAAGCCTCTCGTCCGGATACCATCCCCAGACGAATGGACAGGCAGAGCAGACCAACCAGGATTTGGAGCAGGCTCTCCGCTGCGTGACCTCCGCGCACCCGATGGCCTGGAGCATCCATCTGGCCTGGATCAAGTACGCTCACAGTAGCCAAGTTTCATCTGCCACCATCCTCTCCCCATTTGAGGTATGTTTGGGGTACCAGCCCCCATTGTTTCCGCTCGTGGAGGGAGAGGTCGGGGTGCCCTCGGTCCAGGCCCACCTCAGGAGGTGCCGTTGGGTGTGGCATACTGCCCGCTCTGCCCTGCTGAATGCCCGGATGAGGGCCAAGGCCCATGCAGACCGCCGGCGTTCCCCGGCCCCTGTATACCAGCCCGGGCAGGAGGTTTGGCTATCCACCAAAGACATCCCACTGCAAGTGGAATCCCAAAAACTTAAGGACAGATTTATTGGACCGTTCCCCATCCTCAAAGTCCTCAGTCCGGCCACAGTGAAGCTGAAGCTACCAGCTTCACTGCGGATCCATCCTGTCTTTCACGTGTCACGGATTAAGCCCTACCACACTTCACCACTTTTCACCCCCGGACCGGCGCCGCCTCCTGCCCGGATCATCGACGGAGAGCCGGCATGGACAGTACGCTGGCTCCTGGACGTCCGTTGGAAGGGCCGGGGGTGCCAGTACTTGGTGGACTGGGAGGGGTATGGACCTGAGGAACGCTCCTGGGTGAAGAGGAGCTTCATCCTGGACCCGGCCCTCCTGGCCGACTTCTACACCCGACACCCCAACAAGCCTGGTCGGGCGCCAAGAGATGCCCGTTGAGGGGGGGGGGGTCCTGTTGTATGGGCCGCTGAAGAGGAGGTACTGCTGGCCCACCACCAGAGGGCGCCCTGCCTGAAGTGCGGGCTTCAGGCATGAGAGGACACCGGAGCAACCGGGAGTGACAGCTGTCACTCATCAACAAGCACCAGCTGTCACTCATCATCACCATCACCTTAAAATCCGGGCAGCAACTCCACCTCGCTGCTGAGATATCATCTACCGCTTAGGTAATATTCTCTGCTGTATCCAAACTGTGACTTACGTCTGATCTGTTTTGCAGCCATTTTTCCTGTGGTGCACTCTCTGCTGGGTTGGCGTTTAGTGAGAGAAGAGACGTCTTCGCCTCTCACTCCATCCAGATAAGTGGTAACAGGAGCTGCTAGTGTGTTCCTACTTCGGCGGTGGAGGTGCTCCCTCCCGGAGGAACTGTATCAGTGTCTGAGGATTTACTGGGTGTGTATCCACACACCCACCATTAACTGTCTCTGCTTCCTGCCAGCAGTACCAGGTCTGACAGCTGGAGACGGTGGCCACCTGGGGACCCAGGACTTGGCGGCTCCGGTGTTCTTCAGATCCGTTGGCGGTGGAAGTCGTGTGGGGACCCGGCTCTTCTCTGGACAGACGTCTTCTATCCTCGAGCCTGCCCACACGTCACTTTTCGTATATTTGAATGTCATTATGAAACTGCATTTGTCTGTATTCCGTTGTGCACAATTCACAACATTAAATTGTTATATTTTGGCTTATCCATTGTCCGTTCATTTACGCCCCCTGTTGTGGGTCCGTGTAACTACACTTTCCCAACATTAGAATTGTTTTAGCAAGTTTTCAGGGTATCATGCAGCAGTCTCTTATTAACGTGATGAAAAGCATAAAAAATAAATTTTTGTAGTATAATATTCATTTACAATTGTCATCATGTGGATTCTCTGTTGTTTGACTGCAGCTACTCCGACTCTCTGGCGCGCAAGGGATTATGGGATACATGAAAACCCTGGATTAAAATATCACATATTTCTACACTTTCTCTCTGTCTGTGTCACTGCTGGTCATGGAAAATATTTCATGGTGAAAATGGACAACGCCAAGTGCAGTAAATGTCAGCTGTGAGATGCAGATAGATGTTTCAAAGGTTACATGTCTGACAGTAGGAGAACTGGCTGCCAGAGTAGCTAACATCATCTGTGTGCGAGAGAGATGAACAAGCTAACTCAGAAACTGAATGACTACCTGTCCAGCAGAATGGACATTTTGACAAAAATGCAACGTAACTAGTCAGTTGGAAAAATGACAGTGTAAGAGGCAGGAGAGCCAGCTGATGGAAGAAGAGAATAGTTTGCAGAAGAAGAAGCAGGAAGGATTTATAGCTGTTTCCTTCCTCCATTAGCTGTAACTGTAGTTCAATAGAGGCAGAGTGCTGTTTCTTCCTCCCTGCCAGATAAGCACGCAGGCCGATGGAGCAGATATGGATCTGAAAATTCTGATGCTACCATAATACAATGGAGGTGAAAAAAGAAATCAATGTGTTACACAACTGAAAAATGACACTTGAAAAACCTAACAGCAAAGCCTCTATGAGTAACAGACTTGTTGTTGAGATTATAATCAGGTTAGAGCAGCATGGGGGAGACAAAAATCTGTAGTCAAACAAAAGAGTTATCAGAGGACTTCCTGAACTAGGTGCAAGCAAAGTAAGGTAGGCAGATCTGAAACACAATGTTATGTCTGATCTCCCCAGCTTTTACTCAGTTACCAATAACTATTTTGTTCATGTTGTGTGGTCACCAGGGTTGGATAATGATTACCTTCAAGGAATACATGTGGATTACATGTATGCATGTACATACATTTGGATTACTTGTAATCTGATTATTTTTGGATTACATTTCAAAGTAATCCTACCCAACCTTGGTGGTCACCCATCTTTACTGTACGTGGTCTATATCATTGCAGGAGTAATGACATTTGTAAAAACATATTTTGTCGGGATTCACGATCCACATTCTTTTTTTCAATTCTGTTAGGCTACTAAAACACAAGGTAGCAGCTGATACAGAATACCCATCCGTTTGGTGGAGCTGGTCTTATCAATCAATCAATCAATTTTTTTTATATATAGCGCCAAATCACAACAAACAGTTGCCCCAAGGCACTTTATATTGTAAGGCAAGGCCATACAATAATTATGTAAAACCCCAACGGTCAAAACAACCCCCTGTGAGCAAGCACTTGGCTACAGTGGGAAGGAAAAACTCCCTTTTAACAGGAAGAAACCTCCAGCAGAACCAGGCTCAGGGAGGGGCAGTCTTCTGCTGGGACTGGTTGGGGCTGAGGGAGAGAACCAGGAAAAAGACATGCTGTGGAGGGGAGCAGAGATCGATCACTAATGATTAAATGCAGAGTGGTGCATACAGAGCAAACAGAGAAAGAAACAGTGCATCATGGGAACCCCCCAGCAGTCTACGTCTATAGCAGATAAATAAGGGATGGTTCAGGGTCACCTGATCCAGCCCTAACTATAAGCTTTAGCAAAAAGGAAAGTTTTAAGCCTAATCTTAAAAGTAGAGAGGGTGTCTGTCTCCCTGATCTGAATTGGGAGCTGGTTCCACAGGAGAGGAGCCTGAAAGCTGAAGGCTCTGCCTCCCATTCTACTCTTACAAACCCTAGGAACTACAAGTAAGCCTGCAGTCTGAGAGCGAAGCGCTCTATTGGGGTGATATGGTACTATGAGGTCCCTAAGATAAGATGGGACCTGATTATTCAAAACCTTATAAGTAAGAAGAAGAATTTTAAATTCTATTCTAGAATTAACAGGAAGCCAATGAAGAGAGGCCAATATGGGTGAGATATGCTCTCTCCTTCTAGTCCCCGTTAGTACTCTAGCTGCAGCATTTTGAATTAACTGAAGGCTTTTTAGGGAACTTTTAGGACAACCTGATAATAATGAATTACAATAGTCCAGCCTAGAGGAAATAAATGCATTAATTAGTTTTTCAGCATCACTCTGAGACAAGACCTTTCTAATTTTAGAGATATTGCGTAAATGCAAAAAAGCAGTCCTACATATTTGTTTAATATGCACTTTGAATGACATATCCTGATCAAAAATGACTCCAAGATTTCTCACAGTATTACTAGAGGTCAGGGTAATGCCATCCAGAGTAAGGATCTGGTTAGATACCATGTTTCTAAGATTTGTGGGGCCAAGTACAGTAACTTCAGTTTTATCTGAGTTTAAAAGCAGGAAATTAGAGGTCATCCATGTCTTTATGTCTGTAAGACAATCCTGCAGTTTAGCTAATTGGTGTGTGTCCTCTGGCTTCATGGATAGATAAAGCTGGGTATCATCTGCGTAACAATGAAAATTTAAGCAAAACCGTCTGATAATACTGCCTAAGGGAAGCATGTATAAAGTGAATAAAATTGGTCCTAGCAGAGAACCTTGTGGAACTCCATAATTAACTTTAGTCTGTGAAGAAGATTCCCCATTTACATGAACAAATTGTAATCTATTAGACAAATATGATTCAAACCATCGCAGCGCAGTGCCTTTAATACCTATGGCATGCTCTAATCTCTGTAATAACATTTTATGGTCAACAGTATCAAAAGCAGCACTGAGGTCTAACAGAACAAGCACAGAGATGAGTCCACTGTCCGAGGCCATAAGAAGATCATTTGCAACCTTCACTAATGCTGTTTCTGTACTATGATGAATTCTAAAACCTGACTGAAACTCTTCAAATAGACCATTCCTCTGCAGATGATCAGTTAGCTGTTTTACAACTACCCTTTCAAGAATTTTTGAGAGAAAAGGAAGGTTGGAGATTGGCCTATAATTAGCTAAGATAGCTGGGTCAAGTGATGGCTTTTTAAGTAATGGTTTAATTACTGCCACCTTAAAAGCCTGTGGTACATAGCCAACTAACAAAGATAGATTGATCATATTTAAGATCGAAGCATTAAATAATGGTAGGGCTTCCTTGAGCAGCCTGGTAGGAATGGGGTCTAATAAACATGTTGATGGTTTGGATGAAGTAACTAATGAAAATAACTCAGACAGGACAATCGGAGAGAAAGAGTCTAACCAAATACCGGCATCACTGAAAGCAGCCAAAGATAACGATACGTCTTTGGGATGGTTATGAGTAATTTTTCTCTAATAGTTAAAATTTTGTTAGCAAAGAAAGTCATGAAGTCATTACTAGTTAAAGTTAATGGAATACTCAGCTCAATAGAGCTCTGACTCTTTGTCAGCCTGGCTACAATGCTGAAAAGAAACCTGGGGTTGTTCTTATTTTCTTCAATTAGTGATGAGTAGAAAGATGTCCTAGCTTTACAGAGGGCTTTTTTATAGAGCAACAGACTCTTTTTCCAGGCTAAGTGAAGATCTTCTAAATTAGTGAGACGCCATTTCCTCTCCAACTTACGGGTTATCTGCTTTAAGCTACGAGTTTTGAGTTATACCACGGACTCAGGCACTTCTGATTTAAAGCTCTCTTTTTCAGAGGAGCTACATCATCCAAAGTTGTCTTCAATGAGGATGTAAAACTATTCACTTACAGAGTTTAGGTAGCTACTCTGCACTGTGTTGGTATATGGCATTAGAGAACATAAAGAAGGAATCATATCCTTAAACCTAGTTACAACGCTTTCTGAAAGACTTCTAGTGTAATGAAACTTATTCCCCACTGCTGGGTAGTCCATCAGAGTAAATGTAAATGTTATTAAGAAATGATCAGACAGAAGGGAGTTTTCAGGGAATACTGTTAAGTCTTCTATTTCCATACCATAAGTCAGAACAAGATCTAAGATATGATTAAAGTGGTGGGTGGACTCATTTACATTTTGAGCAAAGCCAATAGAGTCTAATAATAGATTAAATGTAGTGTTGAGGCTGTCATTCTCAGCATCTGTGTGGATGTTAAAATCGCCCACTATAATTATCTTATCTGAGCTAAGCACTAAGTCAGACAAAAAGTCTGAGCACTTTATGCTCAGGCTGATCAATGTTGATATTTTTCATGACATATTATTAGATAATGGTGCGAGTTTGAGGAATAGCTTGATAATGACTGAAACTTCAAGGAACTAGGGAGTTTATTCATTAAACCCTTGTCTTTTGATGGTAAGGTTAGAGAGTGCTAAACAAATGAAAGATAACTATTATCTCAAATTTTGGGGTTAGGCTCCATCACCCCCATGACCCTTCATTGGAGTAAGCGAGTATAGAAAAGGATGGATCGCTACTTTTTTTAAAATCTTGCTGTAAGAAAGTGCTCCTCAGCACAAAATATAAACCAGGTCATTTCATGTCTTAGTTTTGTTTTGACAACTTAATTTTGCATCACCTTTCTGTTTTAGTTCTTCATTTGAAACCAGAACATTAAAGCTGTATGGCCACTCATTTTTTTTTCTAAATTTAAGTCATAAAAATAATTTTCTTTGGCACCACTACAATTTTATCAAAATTTGGATATAAGGAAAATGTTGATAAACCTTGGATCACTAAGGGACTTCAGAATGCATGTAAAAAGATATATATATATATATAAGCAATTTGTAAAAATTAGAACAAATGAAGCCAAGATAAGATATAACACATATAAAAACAATCTAATTATTAATATTCTGAGATCGTGTAAAAGGCAGTACTATAGTGATTTATTGGATAAAAACAAAATGAATATACAGAGTATCTGGAAGTTTTTAAATGAAATTGTAAATAAGAAAAATAATATCCTGCTTTTTTATACAAATACTGATACCACTGTTAAAGAAAAGAAAGCTATAGCAGATCACTTTAACGGTTAGTTTGTTAATGTGGGTAAATGTGTATCTTCTGAAACGTTGTCTTTGGATTATAATAAAACAATTAAAACAGTTCTGGATTCAATGTTCATCAAAGGACGGATGAAAAAAGCGATTTTTTTGACATAGTTCATAATCTTAAGGGAAAAAATCAACTGACAATTTTGATATGTTTTTGATAAAAAATATTATTGATTGTATTGTTACGCCCTTAACATATATCTGTAATTTGTCATTAATGACCGGAAAATTTCCCTTTAAAATGAAAATAGCTAAAGTGATACCAGTGTTCAAATCTGGTGACAAACATGTTTTGTTTTGTTTTTTTCCAAATTATAGGCTAATCTCCCTCTTACCACAATTTTCTAAAATTCTGGAAAAGGTATTTGTAATTAGGTTAAATGATTTTTTAGCTAAACATCATATCCTTAGGGAGCAGGAATACTTTTTAGGAAAAATCGCACTACTTCACTGGCAGCAATGGATTTTGTTGAGCAAATTTCCAACTCAATCGAGAATAGGCAATATACTGTAGGGGTCTTTTTTGATTTACAGAAAGCATTAGATACTATTGATCATACTTTGCTATTGAACAAATTAAAGATGTATGGTATCAGGGGATTGGCACATGACTAGATGACGAGCTACTTGCGCAATAGGTATCAGTGTGTCCACATTGATAGGACAAATTATGAGTTTTTGAAGATTACATATGGGGTACCCCAGGCTTCTGTGCTTGGGCCATTGCTGTTTCTTTTGTACATTAATGATATATGTTTGATTTCCAAATCTGCTAGATGTATTGTTCACTGATGATACAACTGTGTTTTGTAGTGGGGATCATTTGGGACAGCTCCTGAGCAAAATGGAGAATGAATTACATAAATTTAAACTGTGGTTCGATTCAAACAAATTATCGCTCCATTTATGGTAAAACTAAGTGTATCATATTTGGTAATAAGCCCAGGAATGTAAGTAGAAATTTATTATTACATGATACTGAAATTGAAACTGTAACAAATACAAAATTTCTTGGTGTTTATATTGATGATAAATTAAGCTGGAAAATGCGTATTAACTATGTTAAATCTAAAATGTCAAAAGTCATTGCAATTCTGCATAAAGTACAAGACTTCCTCTCCCAACATTCTTTGGCTATTTTGTATCATGCATTACTTGTTCCATATATGACATATTGTGTTGAGGTTTGGTGAAACACATATAGAACTAATACTAATCCAATATTTCTATTGCAAAAGAAAGCTATAAGAATTATTAGTAATAAGCCATATCGGGAGCCAACAAATCCGTTATTTGTTGGTTTGCAAATTTTAAAATTCTGGGATTCTTTGTTGATTATATCACAATACAAATTATGTATAAAGTCAAAAGTAAACTCTTGCCTAAACATGTGCAGGATCTGTTTAAAATGAGAGATTCCTGCTACAATTTGAGAGGGACATTAATATTTGAGAAACTAAGGATCAGAACTACTACAAAAAGTCATTGTGTTTCCGTTAAGGGTGTTAATATTTGGAATAAGTGTCGTGATAATATTAAGTTACTTGGCACCTTAGTCAGCTTTAAAAGATGTTACAAAAATAATATACTTACTCGTTATAGTTTGGAAAATTAGGTTTACCATTTTGTTTGGGTTTAAGTACTGTTGCTTGTTTGGCTATGTTTTAAAATTCTGGTGCACTGAGTTGTTTTGTTTGTGCACATTTCTTTTGTATTGTTGTTATGAGTATATATGTTTATATGTGGGGAGTTCAGATGTAAAATCCAGTATCAAAACCATAAATTTCCTCATATGTACATGTATACAGTCTTTACTTTCTTTATTACCTCCGCCAAGGAGGTTATGTTTTCGGTCGAGTTTGTTTGTTTGTTTGTCTGTCTGTCTGTTTGTCAGCAGGATAACTCAAAACGTTTTGAACGGATTTTGATGAAATTTTGTGGAGTGGTTGGAAATGACAAGAGGAACAAGTGATTAAATTTTAGTGGTGATCCGGATCATGATCCGGATCCAGGAATTTTTTAAAGGATTCTTCACCATTGCGGGATATGGGGAATTTTGACATTCTAGTTTCTAACTCCACAAAAACAAGGCAGAAAGGCTTGAAAAAAAATAGGGTGTAACATAGTCAAATGTTTTATCAAACAACAAAGTTTGGTGATGATTGGATCCAGATTCCAGATCTGGTGATCCAGAATATGCAAAAATATAGGGAAAATAGAAAATGTGTCAGTTTGAGGTGACAAATGAAGGTAGAGATGCACAACTAACACCAAATTGTAGCTGAATCTGTACTGATTCAGTAAGCTGTCATCAGATTTGATGTAGCTTCAAATGTTATGGAGCTAGATCCAGAAGAAAACCGCCAGAAAAATCATTTTTATACAATAACTTTTGAACTAATAAAGACATAAAAGTGATTCCAAGTTCTAGTGGTATGTTTTCATGGTCAAGGATGTCAAATATAAAGGAAAGAAAAGTGTATGTATCATAGTTTTGGTTGTAACACTGAATTGTTGAATAGATCACTGTGCTAAGGAGGGAATCTCTTTAGGGTCAGTGACCCTATGGCCTTGTGTAGCACATGCAACACTTAAAAAATAGTTCTATTTCAGAATTTACTGCTTTTTATTTAGAGAAGTGTTTCATAAATGTTAAAAAAAATCATATATTTGCAGTTTAGTTGAATAATAAACTGAATTTTGTCTCTTATTTGTTTTTGTCTATAAGCACATGGAATATCAATATCAGTGCTCAGATGACAGTAGCTTCTGGGAAAGGTGCAAGTTGCAATAAACTGTGATGCCAAGCGATAAGGATACATGCTATCCAGTCACAGCAGATTAAACTTTTTTTTTACTGTTGTTAGACTTTTTTAGGTTCAGTGATTCCACGGCGTGTAGATGTTATGGCGTCAGTGACCCCATGGCCTTGGCGGAGGTTTGCACTCTCTGAGTGCTTCTAGTTTTTAATGGTATAAGGCAGGGGTGGGCAGTGAGGGCCGAGACACTGCAGGTTTTCCTTGCAACCAATCACCTCAGCAGGTGAGTTGCTGATGAGCTTCACCTCTGAGCATAAACACCTGATCATTAATGAAATTATCTGCTGAGGTGACTGGTAGTAAGGAAACCTGCAGTGTTTCGGCCCTTCATGGCACACGATTGCCCACTCCTGGTATAAGGGGAGGGTATCTATAAGCTTTGCTTCTGCCTTCACCCTTTCGGCTACGCATTGTCTGTGTTGTTGTTGTTCTGTGTGCCGAATAAATTCAAATTCATTTATTCATTCATAAATGAAGATGGTGGAAAACCATCCAAAACAGCTTATTTCTGTATGAATCCAATGCTTCTCATACATTTTTGTAAACATTAGCGAGAAATAAACAAGCAAATAAACTGTCTCCTGTATAGACAGCATTAAAAGGAAATGAAAATATTTGCAACTTGGAAAATATGTTCTTTTTATTAATATGAGCTGTAATTTGAAACATGTTATACAAATAAAGCTACATTATAATACTCGGATTTCAGTAGAAACTACATTTTGTCAGTTTTGTGAAAGTTGAAAGGTTGTGCAGCTTTAATTCTAACCAACCGTAGCTTTGACCTGCTTTCTTGTTGAGAAGCAGGTGCACTACGAATGCACCACTGTTCTGTTATTGATAAGAAAGACAAGTAAATTAAAAAAAAAGTATGTTTTCTGTGCACTCATGTTTGTAGGTAATGACACTTGTCATTACTACCTTTAACAGTGCATGTTGGTTGTGCATCTGTTTTCAAGCAACAAGGTCCCTGGTTCAAAGGCCAAAATGCGCTAGTTTAATATTTTGTTCTGTGGAGCACTTTTTTATGTTTTGAAATATATGTTGCTCAGTGTGAATCTTATGAACTTTATCATTCATGACTATGCCATGAAAAGATGTCATGCAGTTTTGCCAAAATACATAACCAAAAATACAAGTAAACCACCGGTGAAAAATGGATTTGAAAAATACCTTCCCATTAACCCTCTGGGGTCCAAGGGCATTTTTTGGACAGTTCACTCGCCTGGCATAAATGTTTTATTATTGCTGTTAACAGCTCTCCCTACATCCCACATTCAAGTTTTATGTCTCTTTTTTCAGGACAACCTGTACTTTCAAAATATATATGCTATAGTTGTGTTTTATAAGTGTAATAAAGGTTTACACTCAGAAATAAGAAGAAAAAGTAAAGCAGAAAAAATTTCCACACAAATTTATTCAAAACACACAGCAAACTATAATAAACAACTGTTTTGACACTTTATAAAGGTAATTTGGGCTCTTGTGTGAAAGACAACAAAAAGGTTCAAACAATAAACACAAATGCACATTTTGAACAATATATACAAAATGGTCTATGCATTTTGTTTGTCTTCATCTCAAAGCAATTTCTGTCTGCTATTACACAAAGGTCACATCACAAACGTCTACTATGAAGTTGACTGTGTGTTTGTTCTCTCCTGCTCTGAAAGCAACATTCACACTTCGAGGCTCATTCAGTTTGAGGAGCGGCCCCTCCCCCCTTGCGAGAGAGTTTGCCACAGGCTTATCCAGTAACATTCACAGGAAAACTAGTCGAGCAGTCCTGATACTCACACACTGTTTGAGCATGTGAGATTGTATGAGAGGCTCTCTCTCTGCTCACTTTCACTTTCGCTGTGCGTAATGGCACAGGATACATTGGAGCAGCCAGGGGGCTATTCAAACAGGTCAACTAGTAACATCACTTCTAAAAACAATCTTTGGTGTGTCATGTGAGATGAATCTGCCCTAGGATTGGATTTTGGAAAACCATGTGACGGTGAACCAATTCCGATTGGACACTCACATTGCTCATGTCATCACACAGCTTCTATGAGGAGTACAACGATGGTGGACATTGGCTCGAAAGTCCGCGGAGTTAACTTTTCAGCAAAAAAAGTAAGTTTCTATCTCATATCATAAAAAAGTTATTTAGAATTTAGTAAAGCTTGGTATCGGCCGTTGTATACGACGGCGTCGGCCCCAGAGGGTTAAGACAGATAAACAAAAGTATTTGTCTTTCTTTTGTTTCTGTTGAGGGTGCACGCACATTGTGAACCCACCTATGATTAGATTAGATTAGGTTAGATTAGATTAGAGAGAACTTTATTAATCGCTTGGGAAGACTCCCTCAGGGAAATTGAGGTTCCAGCAGCATTGTATAGCAGCACAAAGGATAAGAAGCACACAGTGTATCAGAAGTAGAAGTAAAAGACAAATACAAATATAAATACCATAAATACTGTCTTACTGGCTACAACTGATCCTGTCCTTCCCGTCCTGTCTCTTCCTGTTACTCCTCCTCCCCCTGAGTGAGGAGTTGTACAGTCTGATGGTTTGAGGGACAAAGGAGTTTTTCAGTCTGTTGGTCCTGTACTTGGGAAGGAGCAGTCTGTGGCTGAAGAGGCTCCTCTGGTTGCTGATGAAGGTGTGCAGAAGGTGATTGACATTGTCCATAATGTCCAGCTGTTTGTCCAGTGTTCTCTTCTCTGCCATCGTCACCAGAGAGTCCAGCTTCATGCCAACCACAGATGGTATCTAAATATTGAACTTTTATTGAAAAAAAACTATTTTCTGGACTTTAGATCAGGCTTTTTCTGCTCTGTGGTGCAGTTGTTTTAAGATGACATACAATAGCATTGTACAGGGACTCAATGGGCACACAGTGGAGCACAAGCAGACAACTAATTGGAAGAACATGAGCGCTGGGAGTAAAAACCAGAACTGTGTTGGAAGTACTAATGCCATTTGAGCTGTGCTGCACATTGCTTTGTACTGGGTGGAAGACATGGTCCTTAATAACATAACACATATATTAAAAACAAAATTAAGACATTAATTTAGTTTTAATGTATATGCTGTTTTATTTTTTTTTGTTTTTAGTGATTGTATTTTAATCGTTTGGTGTTTTACTGATTTCTTTTATATGCTCTAAGCGACTACACATCCCAGGAAGGGTTTGATTCAGATTCAGAAATCATCTCCCACCTATCAAGGATTCCAAGGAACGTTTAGGGTGTGACTAAGCTGCCTCAAGAAGAAAAAGCTGCTATTATTACTACTACTATGAATACTACTACTACTGTTACTTGCAAAAATGAAGAGGTAAAAAGTTCAAAGGTGAAAGAAGAGAAAAGTATGACACCAACCATTTAGTAGGGGTTGATGTTGGTGTTAGTGAAAAATGCATGTTTTTTTTTGGGGGGGGGGGGGGTAGTTTGACTTCAGGGGGCATTCACAGGGGGGTTAGACTAGATCATTTGGGCAATGATTTGCATTTTCTTGTTCATAATAACTGTCTCCATATTTTTAAGGGGGTATTTAAAATATTTGTGCTAAAACCAACTTATACCATTATGGACATAAATGCTCACATTATTCAAACCTCATAAGATCGACAATGTTCCTGTATTATTATTTCTGTGTGTGATAAAAGAAAATGCTCCTAAAATAGTTTTCTTTATTGGTTTACAGGCTCTTTGTCATTGCCAGGCAGCATTTTGGAGTGAAAAATGCATGTTTCGGGGTTTTCAACTGCAGGTGGTATGTACAGGGGGGTTAGACTAGATCATCTGGTCAATGATATCCACTTTCTTGTTCATAACAACCTTCCCATATTTTTAAGGGGGTAACACACCATAACGTTTAATTTCGCAAAATAGTACCACCTCCCTACTTTTAGCAGACTTGCCAATGATTGAATTTGAATTTATTATACACCCATGCATAACAGAAATTCACTCATATACAAACAACCAAAATCATAAACTAAACGTAGCACAAAAGTGTCTCTCCCCTTAACTACTACTACTACTCCTACTACCACGACTCATGCTGCGTTTACACATAGGCAGGACGCATTACGAATGTCATATTTGCGTCATTCTTGGCACATTCCTGACATTCTTAATGTGACTTAACGCATCTGAATAGGTTTCTTAATAGTGCATATTGGTGCGTGATATTTGTGATTTTCGCAGAACATGTTTTTGGCTGTCAAAAAAATCTTCCACAAATGTCACACACCACCCTCATTTCACCTCATGTCATGGAGGTTGCAAGTGAGCTTGTTGATCCATCTTGATTCTCTGACATGCACACAATTAAATCCTGCTGCACCTCATTCAGTTTCATTGCTGCAGTATGCTGAAGGACAGTGATGCCTTCATTCATTCCAATGCTCATCAGCGTGCTCCTGCAGGTGTGCCTGCTGCTGCTGTGCCTGATGTTTGGGAAAATGAGCGAGACGAGAGCCGTGTGGAGCCACACGTCTGGCTCTCTCCATCTTCTCCTCCTCTCTGCTCCATTCCATGGCACAGAGCACAACTAAGAATGCAATCACAATGTTCTGCTGTGGATTAATCTAGATTTTGAGGAGCAAACTGGAGCGATCTGAATTGTTCAGCAGCTGATAGTAGGATGAATATGGGTGTGTGTGTCTGGAGACAGTTCGCCTCATTCACAGTGTGACAGAACGTAACGATGTGCTGTTACACACAGTAGCGCATGGAACATTATTCTTGACCGAGTGTAATGGTTCCTGATAATTCACCAGCAACACATGCCATTAATCATAATGCATTGTAACAGGTTGCAGCAGTTCCTGAGGACACCTTACGCCTCTGCTTCAAATCATCACATTCGTGATCAGCGGCCATGAAAGTATACTTTGTGGCATTTGTGAGTTGTCGTCATGATGTGTAAATGCAGCATAACCTGCTCAATAGCCTATGTCACTTCCGTATATCAAAGTATATGTATGCCAGGTTTGGCTCATTTCTGAGTTGCTGTTTGGACTGGAGAGGGACACACACACACACACACACTTGTCTCTTAGTATAAAGATGTTATAATTGTGAAGCATGAATGGTGTAAAGGGTTTATGAATATAATAATCATCATCATAACAATTATGATGATGATTATTACTGCTGTGGTCCGCATGACATCACAACAGGAAGATTATGATGACAATGATTATTATTCTTATAACATATGCAACTGGATTGTTATCAGACTTTCCATGTCTGTCTGAGACACAGAGGTTTTCTAGTGTCAAAACAAATAATTAACATATTCTGTGAGTGTCAAGAGCTGGTAAGATATTTAATCCACTCCCTAGTGTTCTGTGATTGCCGTAACATTTATGTGTTGGGCTCATTTGTCTCTCAGTGGTTGAAGACATAAATCTTGTTGGAAAAACTGAATTCACACCATGCATTCAGACTTTGCATGGTTGTATCTGTGAAAGTGCTGTTGACACAGTGCCTTTGTGATGAGATCAGTGTCCCTGGCAGTCACTCATAAATGTTCAACAACATGCTTTAAGTGCTGAAAAATGTAAGGGTTTTCCTACCAGAGAGATACACACTGTTCATATATTTGCTCTGTGTTGGATTATTTATCATTTTATTGTGCACTATTAAGATTTGTAGTTTTAACTGCACAGAATACAGATGGCTGAGTTACCAAGCACATGAATTATGGTTGGAAACTGTGGGTTCAGAATGAACTGCCATCTGGAAGCTAGTGGTGAGTTAAAGTGCGAATGTTGTTAAATTTATTTAACGTATGCTTGGGAGCAAAAGGGCATATCACAACACGACCTGAATCAGCTGAAGACCATATACAACCAGAGGGACAAGTCCTCCTCTTTTGGTGACCGTGTCTGAGTCCTCCAATAAATATAGACCTACCACTTTTCCTGGAAATGCCTGACTTTCAAGAACAGGTGGCTTTTTATGATAGGGTTGAATGCCCAATTAAAAAAAAAAAAAAAAAAAAAAAAAAAAACCTGGAGTTGTCTAATTGAGGCTATCAATCAATCAATCAATCAATTTTATTTATATAGCGCCAAATCACAACAAACAGTTGCCCCAAGGTGCTTTATATTGTAAGGCAAGGCCATACAATAATTACGTAAAAACCCCAACGGTCAAAACGACCCCCTGTGAGCAAGCACTTGGCGACAGCAGGAAGGAAACCCCCCCAACAGGAAGAAACCTCCAGCAGAACCAGGCCCAGGGAGGGGCAGTCCTCTGCTGGGACTGGTTGGGGCTGAGGGAGAGAACCAGGAAAAAGACATGCTGTGGAGGGGAGCAGAGATCAATCACTAACGATTAAATGCAGAGTGGTGCATACAGAGCAAAAAGAGAAAGAAACACACAGTGCATCATGGGAACCCCCCAGCAGTCTAAGTCTATAGCAGCATAACTAAGGGATGGTTCAGGGTCACCTGATCCAGCCCTAACTATAAGCTTTAGCAAAAGGGAAAGTTTTAAGCCTAATCTTAAAAGTAGAGAGGGTATCTGTCTCCCTGATCTGAATTGGGAGCTGGTTCCACAGGAGAGGAGCCTGAAAGCTGAAGGCTCTGCCTCCCATTCTACTCTTACAAACCCTAGGAACTACAAGTAAGCCTGCAGTCTGAGAGCGAAGCGCTCTATTGGGGTGATATGGTACTATGAGGTCCCTAAGATAAGATGGGACCTGATTATTCAAAACCTTATAAGTAAGAAGAAGAATTTTAAATTCTATTTAAAATTATATTCTATTTGAGGCTACCTGTCTTTGTCCGTGTACACGACTTTAAATCAACACTGTCCCAGTCCACCTTGCTGCATATGGATACTGGCCTCAGCTGGAGAGTAGCCTACAATGGAATAGCATCCCATCCAGAAGGAGTTGTAGACTCTAATCTGCATCACACGATAGAAACTGCTTGTGGTCATGCTCATCTATGGTCTTCACTCTTATCAAGATGCCTTGCCACTTATTTCAGCTCTCCTCAACTTCCCTGTTGACACTCCACAACTCAGTTCTGGTCAACCCTACACTCATGTCAACATTTCCATTAACTTCCTTTGAATTTTGTGAACTCCACTCATTGTCTTCTCATTGAGCAGACCAGATAGCTTAGTGGAGTTGTGGGCTACAAACATGTAGACCTGTAGACAGTAATCCTGAATCCTGAGAACATTGACCTTAGGACGGTACGTAAGGCTTAATTAAGTCGGACAGATTGGGAGGCGCTTGTCTATGAAAGATTTTAATGTTAATATCAGTTAATAACAACACCTTATAATCTGATCTCACAAAGATAGAAAGCCAGTGAAGGTTCTAGCAAGAGCATTTTGAACTGCTTGGAGACGTCTAATGCTTGACTGCAGTAAGCCAGTGAATAGGACATTGCAGTGATCCAATTTAGAAGAGACAATGGCATGGATCAGAGACTCTGTCTCAGCCATAGACAGGACAGGACGAATCTTTGGAATATTATGGAGGTAGAAAAAGCCGACTTAGTAGTTTCTCTAATGTGTAGGTCAAAGGACAGTGTGTCCCAGGGGCACCACAAGGTTTTTCACTTTGTCACTATGACAAAGTGAACCACAAGGTTTTTCACTTTGTCACTATGACAAAGTGAAAAACATTGACAGCTGTGTGAAAAACCAATCTGCAGTGTGTTTCAACCATCCTCTCTTCCTCCAACAATAAAAAAAGTAAATCTAATCTGACAGGACTCGCCTTCCCTGTGGATATATTTCATCTCAGTTTATACCTCAACCCATGTGAACCATTGTCCAGTACATCCACATTTGATTTCCACACATGCCATCATGGACACAGGAATTGATTTTTCACCATCACTTTCACCAGCTTCACAGATGATCCAGTATCGCCCAGAATACTACATCATGGATTCCTTCTGAATTGGTTCCAGTATAACAGCGGCTAAACTGTGTCTATTGGTGTCGCCGGCCGAATGGTCCCCCCCTAAAAATCGGCTCCTCCTGTCTTTACTGCACATGCGTCATTTTGGAGTGTCAGCAGCAACTCATCGATTATCACCTTGTTTCTGCTTAAAACTGCACTCAAGTAATCATCTATCTCAGCGACAGATATCTGAAGCTTTTGTACAACAATCATTTCCACATAAATTCTGAATTATTTCATAATAAAAGACGGGGGAGCAATCAGAGCGCAACAGCAGCACGTCTGAGTCTGAGTCTGACTCTCTACACCCAAAGTGATCAAAAGGAATAATGTGATTATTAACCACCAGATGACAAAGTAAAACCTCTGAAATCATTCTAAATTCACTTTAGAAACAAGCCAGTTTTAAGGAGAAATGAGGCGATAATTGGTGAATCACTGCTGATGCTCCGAAAAGACACAAGTGCAATGAAGGCAGGGGGACCGATTTTTAGGGGGGTCTGTTTGGTCGGCGACATTGGCACACACCATCCCAAATCCTTAGATGTTGTTCATGCCATGTCTGCTAATAGTGATGACCATAAGAGGCCTCAAGGAGTATTTGCTGCAAAAAAGGGCTAAAAGCACAATGCATTTCAGTTTGCTTTGAACTCTTTCTTCAGAGATACAGTCATGGATTCAGAAAAAACAACAAATGCTTCATGAAGCCTGATTTTGCGGTTCACTAGGAGAAGCCGGGGCACAGTGGATCAGAAATGTTGTTTTGTGGCAGCATAAACACGTTATGCATAGGTTTAGGTCATTCTATTGTGGATTTAATACATCAAGTTATTGTTTATAAGGCTGTGTTATTTATATCTCCTCAAGTATAATTTACAGGTGTTTAAAATTGATTTTAAAATTTTTGATTCGCTGTGCCCCGGACACTAATTCACGGGACACAGTGAATCAGTGTCCAGGGCACAGTGAATCAACTTAGAATATAATGAAAAACACATGATTAGAAAGATTTCTTTGAAATTATTTCTGTAAATATATGCTGATGCATATACAAACTATAATCCTGCAAACCAGCTATGTAATGTGTGACTGTCTTTTATAGTGATATAAGTCCTTTAGAAACTATTATAAATACAATAGTCAACAATAATATATACAATACACATACAATATAATAATTTCTGTTCAAACGTGAAAACAGTTATATACACAAATTATAAAAATAATTCATCGAAAAATAATTATACAACCCCTGGCAAAAATTATGGAATCACTGGCCTCGGATGATGTTCATTCAGTTGTTTAATTTTGTAGAAAAAAAGCAGATCACAGACATGACACAAAACTAAAGTCATTTCAAATGGAAACTTTCTGGCTTTAAGAAACACTATAAGAAATCAAGAAAAAAAGATTGTGACAGTCAGTAACGGTTACTTTTTTAGACCAAGCAGAGGAAAAAAATATGGAATCACTCAATTCTGAGGAATAAATTATGGAATCACCCTGTAAATTTTCATCCCCCAAATTAACACCTGCATCAAATCAGATCTGCTCGTTGACATTGACCCTATGCCATGACATTGACCCTATGTGTCTTTTTGCAAGGAATGTTTTCACAGTTTTTGCTCTATGGCAAGATGCATTATCATCTTGAAAAATGATTTAATCATCCCCAAACATCCTTTCAATTGTCCAAAATATCAACGTAAACTTGTGCATTTATTGATGATGTAATGACAGCCATCTCCCCAGTGCCTTTACCTGACATGCAGCCCCATATCATCTTGATGATGTAATGACAGCTATCTCCCCAGTGCCTTTACCTGACATGCAGCCCCATATCATCAACGACTGTGGAAATTTACATGTTCTCTTCAGGCAGTCATCTTTATAAATCTCATTGGAACGGCACCAAACAAAAGTTCCAGTATCATCACCTTGCCCAATGCAGATTCGAGATTCATCACTGAATATGACTTTCATCCAGTCATCCACAGTCCACGATTGCTTTTCCTTAGCCCATTGTAACCTTGTTTTTTTCTGTTTAGGTGTTGATGATGGCTTTTGTTTAGCTTTTCTGTATGTAAATCCCATTTCCTTTAGGCGGTTTCTTACAGTTCGGTCACAGACATTGACTCCAGTTTCCTCCCATTCGTTCCTCATTTGTTTTGTTGTGCATTTTTCGATTTTTGAGACATATTGCTTTAAGTTTTCTGTCTTGATGCTTTGATGTCTTCCTTGGTCTACCAGTATGTTTGCCTTTAACAACCTTCCCATGTTGTTTGTATTTGGTCCAGCGTTTAGACACAGCTGACTGTGAACAACCAACATCTTTTGCAACATTGCGTGATGATTTACCCTCTTTTAAGAGTTTGATAACCCTCTCCTTTGTTTCAGTTGACATCTCTCGTGTTGGAGCCATGATTCATGTCAGTCCACTTGGTGCAACAGCTCTCCAAGGTGTGATTACTCCTTTTTAGATGCAGACTAACGAGCAGATCTGATATGATGCAGGTGTTAGTTTTGGGGATGAAAATTTACAGGGTGATTCCATAATTTTTTCCTCAGAATTGAGTGATTCCATATTTTTTTCCTCTGCTTGGTCTAAAAAAGTAACCGTTACTGACTGCCACAATCTTTTTTTCTTGATTTCTTATAGTGTTTCTTAAAGCCAGAAAGTTGCCATTTGAAATGACTTTAGTTTTGTGTCATGTCTGTGATCTGCTTTTTTTCTACAAAATTAAACAACTGAATGAACATCCTCCGAGGCCGGTGATTCCATCATTTTTGCCAGGGGTTGTATATGCTTCAACAAGTAGTATTTGTCATCCACTTGATACTGGGGCTTAGTAAATCACTTTCTAGACTGATTCACTGTGCCCAGATTCATTGTGCCCCGGGTGCATGTGACATACATGAGTCATGTTATCAAATAGCTGATAGTCTGGAGAAGACATAACACATGCTCATCAGTTGGATGGGGTAGACTTCTAAGTAATAATATTTTTGGGGCCACCTTTCCTCTGTTGTGAGGAATAAAGACAAAGACACTGACATCCACAAAATTTACTTTTGATAGGACAAAACTGACTTCACTTGCCACTTAGTTTTACCCTTAATGTATCCAAAAACAAAACACTCATATATAAGGGTGATGTCTTTATGTATAAAAATATGGCATAACTGCTGCAAATATATATGTAGTTTTTCAGATATAGCTACTGATTCACTGTGACCCGTGATTGACCGTGCTCCGGTTTTCCCTACCTTTAGATCCTAAATCCACAGAAGTATCTTATGTCAAGCCCAGTCTCACATTTTTTTTTCATGCTCCCATGATGAAATGAGTCAAATTTTCGTGATTGGGTTTTTTTTTAACTCACTATTATTAACCCTACTCCAACCTCCAACCCTAACCTTAACCATAACCTAATCCTACTCCTTCCCCCCACCCTAACCATAACCACCCCGACCCCCCTGCTTCACTTAAAATTTCGTGCTGCCATCACGGAATGAATTAGATTGAATTTGTTCTGCCGTGATGAAAACGAGGCACTTGTCGTCACAATATCACAAAACAATAAATTAATGTATATTTCGTGCTGCTGAATCATGACTTGCCGTGAGACCAGGTTGCTTATGTCATGACTTCCCTTTCATTTTGAGGGGCTCCAGCAGCTACAGGAAACTACCACAATTAATTTGACATTTGCCTGAACAGCATCTCCAATTGCCCAGATAGCCACAAACTATCTTTAGAAGCATTTATTTTTCTCTAGCTTTACTTAATATATGAGAAACGTATATAAACACACTACATGAAGTGGTTTTAAAGAGACTAGCGAGTGACATCACAGTGCAGCTCTACTGTGATTGGCTGTCACCTACTTCACTCAAAAACAAAACGGATCAGATTGAAACAGAATGTGACTTTTTAACCTCTTAAAATACCTATTAAAATACATCAAGGTTTGCTATCTTTGAACTTGCCCAAGGTCTGTGTCCCAAGAATGTTCGCTGTGAATTTCAACAGTCTGGCAGAAATAGGACTGGACTTATGTTGAGCACAGACAGATGGACGGAAGAAAACACTTTGCAATACCCGATGGCCATATCTATGGAAGCCCATTTCCGCCATCAAAAAAAAAAAAAAAATTCCAGATTACTAAGTCATAATTCCGAGCTAAAAAGTCGTAATTATGAGATTAAAAAAAGTCGTAATTACGAGATAAAAAGTCATAATTGCGAGATAAAAAAGTTGTAATTATGAGATAAAGTCATAATTATGAGATTAAAAAGTCATAATTATGAGATAAAAAAGTCGTAATTATGAGATAAAAAGTCATAATTATGAGATAAAAACTCATAATTACGAGATAAAAAGTCGTAATTATGAGTTTTCCAGTGCGCGTGAGCATCACTCCCTCACAGATGCAGAGGCTCAGCGAACCTGTTTGCTTGACTTGCTGTTGAGTTTCCCTCAAAAAGGTAAGTTTTGGAGATTAATTATAGTCTTCTGCTAGTTAAACGTAGTTACACACTATTAGTTATGGTTTCAGTAACACAAACAAACTTCTTTGCATGGTTTGTGTTCTGTTTGATTGTGGTGTTTAGCCGACGTTCGTGCAGCACGGCGTCCAGGATATCATCAGAACTACCGAGGTCAGGTGTCAGAACTGAGCTATTTACTGTGATGTTTATCCACTTTAAGTAGCATTTATTGGCTTCCACCTCCAAAGAGCTACCTGCTGGGCGTCCTGCTAACAATGCACAACGAAGTGCCGTAAATAAAATAGCGGCGTCACTATAGGCCGGTATTAGTTTGCTCAGTGACCTCCTAACCGTGGTACACAGACAGAAGAGGCGCAGTAACTGTTGAACACAAACTTTTATTTTCCCACAACAGAACAGAACAGAGCCGCCGGCTTGCTCTTCTTCTCGTTTCATTGGCGGTTTACAACCCAACTCGGTGCACTACCGCCACCAATTGTTGGGTGGGGAGCACTGCAAGCAGATGCAGACCCAAACCGAACTAACACAAAACAAAATCACACAGATCTCCCACAATGCCACACACGAGATATCCCAAAATCCTGTCTTCTTAAAACAAAGGAACAGGCTGAGCCAGTAACACCAGCAACCGTGCCAAAGGCTCCATCTACATGGCTATTACATTTGTTATAAACCTAGTTATTATGCTACTGTAAGCAGTAAGAGCCATGGAAGGAGAGACCGTTTGAATATTAACTGAATTATCAGGAAAAACAGGTTCTGAAAATTGGAAGACCAACTGAATTATTTTAAATCTTAAAAACATAAGCGCCCTTTCCTCCAAAAATCAATAAGAGGTATCAAATTAATGATAATGGAGAAAAACAAAATTATAAGAATAACTGTTTAGCTTTTCTTTGCAAAAGGTTATATTAAAGCTTAAACTTTGTTCAGCAGGGTTGAAAATTCTTGGCACTGTTAAAACATGGAAGAGCTCAGCGACTACTTAAGATCCAGGCACGTGTCTGAAGAAGACATACAGCGAATGCAACAGGAAAAGGTGCCAGTTATGTAAATAAAATGTGATGCTATATAGCATATAGGTTTTATATATATATATATATATATATAATTCCATGCCCTTTCTTTAGGAACTAATGAAATGTTTTTGAATTTCAGATTGATTCCAGTGTCATAAATCTAATGACAGATGAACAGCTAAAGGAGTATCTACCATCATACGGTGATCGACTGGCTGTTTTTGGATACTCAAGACGGCAGGAAAAAGAACCAAGTAGTCGTAAGCTAAAGGTCTTTGAGCGGCTTAGAGGAAAACTCTCAAGAAACTAAGGGAATCCTTCAACTCAAATAGAACCCCGAACCACCTACCAAAATGCCAAGAAATACCAAAGAAACGTTGAGATAGGATGGATGCATTTTAGAGAAGAGGTATTTGTACAGGTACGCACCAAAAAAGGTGGGGGGACCAGAAAGGAGAGTGTCCCAAAGGACAGTAAAAAAAAGAACTTGATTGAAAAGGCTGTGCAGTTTTCTTTACTTTCAAGTTATTCTGCCTGATGGTAAGCTTTATTAATTATAGGATGAAAAAGTCATAAATGAGTTTTCCATGGACTGTCATTTCATAGAGGAGTAATTCAAACGTGAATTTACAAATGATGAAATACTGACTTTGCTTGCAGAGTCTGTCAGGAAAGATGACTTTAAGCTTGCTTTCAGCTTGTTTTCATCTTGGAATATAGTACGTGCCATGGGATTAATATACATGCTGTTGGATTAAACTGGACAGTGTTTGGTACTTTCCCGGAGTAAGTGAGGTCATACCGGACTTTTCCATTACAAATGGGGAGGCCCACGGAATGAACTCAGTGGTGAAGACGATGGAATATGTCTAAGAATAATTCTAACATGACAAGTATGATCAAATGAAGGATTAATGTGTTAAAATTGAGTTGATTAGAAAAAGTATGTTATAAATAAGTGAAATGAATGATTATATGAGTTGTTTTTCATAAAGAGTGCAGAGTCAGAGGAAAAGAGGAAGTGAAGAAGTTGTTTTTCATAAAGAGTGCAGAGTCAGAGAGAAAGAGGAAGTGAAGATGATGTTGCAAGCAGGGCAAGAAAAGCTGATGATAAACAACTGATCAAATGATTAAGATGTTGGTAAAATATGAAATGAATAATAAGGAATGAAAATGTTTGTATATGATCATATGAATTGTTTTTATGTAAAAGAGAGTTGTAATGAAATGATTGAATATGATTGATGTGATTCTAAAGAAATGATTTAAAAGAATGAATTCTCAGAAAAGCTGAAGTGTTAACAGAAAAGAGGAACTTGAGAAATAAGTTACTGGCAAGGGACCGCAAATGGCTTCCAGTAAGGGAAGGAGAAGGGAGGAGGTTTTGAGTCACCAGCGTCCCCATGGTAACCAAGATGATCTGAAGACAAGAGTCCAGCACATATATAAACTGTGAAACACCAGGAAACAGGGTTATTCTTCCAGGGAGAGGTGCTGTTGCCACTTCTCCCCTGCTACGAGGAAATCACAAGACTTGACCATCTTGTGAGCATCAATTGGAATTGTGGAGTGAGAGGATTGGAGCCATAAGAGATCATTTGAGAGAGTTTTCAACTCCCACTCAGGCCGTCCAGTCACGGAGTAGCAGAACATTGGAGAATAATCACTGGCCTTAAGTCTGAGTGGGGAATGTTCAACGTTTTCTCTCTCAAGGAACATCACAGCATACCAGAATGGATTAGATCAACTTTTGGTTGATTGAAGAAGGAATAAACTCTTATGTGGATTAACTTCCTGAAGGATTACAACATCACACAAGGATCGTGGTCAGCTAACGACTAATAGCTGATGAAGAGGAAATCAAGTTCATCGAGCTGGGGACCCCAACCTCAATAACCTCCTTTCCTCACTCCTAGAAAAACTGTTAAGAAGTCAATCCAGTCCCAGTCAAAGTAAGATCAGTCAGAATTATTGAATCAAAAACAAAAATCTCTGCCAATCATTATTCTAATTATACTTGAATTATCGTTGTGAAATTATCATCATATAACCTATTTTGATTATGCTGTCGGCACTTGCAAAACCTGCAATAAATTTCCAAGCATGCAGTTAAAGTGTTAAGGCTCGGACATTGGATTATTGATGCTTCTTAAGGTGTAAAAGTTAAAGTTTATTGGGTGTACAACATCAAAAAAGGCTCTAAAAGGTTAGTCTGGTTTTTTAATGAAAATAACACATCCTGGGGACTCGCTGTACGAGTCACTGAATTCAAAATCTAGCAACATTCCAAGAGCCCTGATCCAGAAGAGGAGAGCTGCCGTTAACGGGCGTGGCCGGTTCGTATCCTGGTTCCAGAGAAGGCTATTCGACCGGGGTGCGAGATCAGCGTCAGCGGGGTGGACGTCCGGATGGAGGCAGTGAGCGGCTAGACGAATCTCCTCGCCACCAGCTTGAATAGCCTTTGTGCAGCCCTGCCGGGTAATACCCGCGGAGACACGAAGGTCGGACCCCAGAGACGGAGAGCTGGTTTTGTACACAAACACACTCATCGGAGGGTGAGCGTGTGCCGTGTGTCCAAAAAAGCGGGATCTGAAGAATAAAACAGATGTTGCAGATGTAGCAACTTTCATTGAGTGGGAACTGGAAACATCAGGTCAGTGTCATGGATACAGGTGGATGTACCACAAATGCTAGTTACATGGGATTGTGACAGACAGGGAGACTGTTCGAGTGCTGCTGCGGTTGCTGGATGGTGAAAGTGTTGACCTGAGGTCAAGAAACAGACTAAGAAGGCATGTCTATCACAGCTGCAGACCTAACTACGTATGGCAGGTTGATGGATACGATAAACTCAAGCCAATGGAATTGCAATCAGTGGATGCATCGATGGGTTTTCAAGAAAGATGATATGGCTTGAAGCTTACAAAACTAACAATGACCCTAAGATCATTTCTGGCTACTTCATTGATGCTGTGATCAGTGCTGGTGGATGCCCTGCCAGAATCAGACTTGATTTAGGCACAGAAAATGGCCATATTGCTGCAATGCAGCGGTTTTTTACACTTTTCTGAAAACCAGGCTGAAGTACATGTAACCTTTGGTCCAAGCACTGGTAACCAACGTATTGAACGATGGTGGCTCACCTTGCGGCGTGAGTGTATCCAGTTTTGGATAGATCTGTTTGACAAGCTGAGAGAGGATGGACACTTTTCAGACAGCTTTCTTGACAAGTCATTGATCCAGTTTTGCTTTCTTTAAACAATACAGGTAAACGACAAGTGTGATTGTTTTTTTTTTTGTTTTTTTTTTTTTTTAAGAACCACATTTGGCTGTTACTGAAAAGACATGTATCAATATTAGCTGAGCTACTCCTACAGTAGTGTTCAGAATAATAGTAGTGCTATGTGACTAAAAAGATTAATCCAGGTTTTGAGTATATTTCTTATTGTTACATGGGAAACAAGGTACCAGTAGATTCAGTAGATTCACACAAATCCAACAAGTCCAAGCATTCATGATATGCACACTCTTAAGGCTATGAAATTGGGCTATTAGTAAAAAAAAAAAGTAGAAAAGGGGGTGTTCACAATAATAGTAGTGTGGCATTCAGTCAGTGAGTTTGTCAGTTTTGTGGAGGAAACAGATATGACTCAGGTGTCCCCTATTTAAGGATGAAGCCAGCACCTGTTGAACATGCTTTTCTCTTTGAAAGCCTGAGGAAAATGGGACGTTCAAGACATTGTTCAGAAGAACAGCGTAGTTTGATTAAAAAGTTGATTGGAGAGGGGAAAACTTATACGTAAGTGCAAAAAATTATAGGCTGTTCATCTACAATGATCTCCAATGCTTTAAAATGTACAAATAAACCAGAGATGCGTGGAAGAAAACGGAAAACAACCATCAAAATGGATAGAAGAATAACCAGAATGGCAAAGGCTCACCCATTGATCAGCTCCAGGATGATCAAAGACAGTCTGGAGTTACCTGTAAGTGCTGTGACAGTTAGAAGACGCCTGTGTGAAGCTAATTTATTTGCAAGAATCCCGCGCAAAGTCCCTCTGTTAAATAAAAGACATGTGCAGAAGAGGTTACAATTTGCCAAAGAACACATCAACTGGCCTAAAGAGAAATGGAGGAATTTTTTGTGGACTGATGAGAGTAAAATTGTTCTGTTTCGGTCCAAGGGCCGCAGACAGTTTGTGAGACGACCCCCAAACTCTGAATTCAAGCCACAGTTCACAGTGAAGACAGCGAAGCATGATGTTTGAAGATAATAGTTTTGAGTTTGTAGCGTCAACAGCAGATGCTACTATTATTGTGAACACCCCCTTTTCTACTTTTTTTTACTAATAGCCCAATTTCATAGCCTTAAGAGTGTGCATATCATGAATGATTGGCCTTGTTGGATTTGTGAGAATCTACTGAATCTGCTGGTACCTTGTTTCCCATGTAACAATAAGAAATATACTCAAAACCTGGATTAATCTTTTTAGTCACATAACACTACTATTATTCTGAACACTACTGTACATTGCCCTCTAGAAAGAGATTACTGAAGTTGCATCAACCTGGAATGACCACAGAGTTCATCAAGTCCACAATTCACGCTCACCACATGGACGCCTCTCGATAGTACATGCAGTCCCTCACCTGTACGGAGGCAGGGAATGTTTGCATTGTGTGGAAATGGAAAAGATTCAAGTCTGTCTTCAAGAGTGTGCATTCAAGAACTTCCCATGTGATGTTGATGTGTTCCACATCTGTGTTGACCTAATGTCAGAGTTTAATCTGAAACTTACAAATGATGTGTTTGAAACAGTGATCCTATACATCCAGCTCAGGCAGCTTATTATCAGTAACCTTGATCTGGACCACTAGTATTCCTGGACATGTCATTTTTTGTTCAGAAATTGTTTCTTTCCTGCTTAATTACAGGAGTGATGTAAACTTGCATATACATTGTTGGAGAAAATGTTTTAACATGTTACAATGCATCGGTATTTGTATGTATTTTGATATGTTTATAATGAGGCCAACTGTTCAAATTCACACCAGTGTACACACAGGTATTGGTGGTTGTAACAACTGATTAAAAAAAAATTCAGACATGTTCACTCAAAAATTTATTACCTCCGCCAAGGAGATTATGTTTTCGGTCGAGTTTGTTTGTTTGTTTGTTTGTTTGTCTGTCTGTCTGCAGGATAACTCAAAAAGTTTTAAACGTATTTTGATGAAATTTTGTGGAGTGGTTGGAAATGACAAGAGGATTTTAGTGGTGGTCCGGATCATGATCCGGATCCAGGGATTTTTTTAAAGGATTCTTCACCATTGCGGGATAGGGGGAATTTTGACATTCTAGTTTCTAACTCCACAAAAAACAAGGCAGAAAGGCTTGAAAAAAATTAGGGTGTAACATAGTTAAATGTTCTATCAAACAACAAAGTTTGGTGATGATCGGATCCGGATTCCGGATCTGGTGATCCAGAATATGCAAAAATATAGCGAAAATAGAAAATGTGTCAGTGTGAGGTGACAAATGAAGCTGTATCTCTGTACTGATTCAGTAAGGTGTCATCAGATTTGATGTAGCTTCAAATGTTATGGAGCTAGAGCCAGAAGAAAACCGCCATTACCGAAATATCATTTTTATACAATAAATTTGGAACTAATAGAGACATAAAAGTGATTCCAAGTTCTAGTGCATAGGTGTCAGACTGATTCCAGAAAGGGCCAAGAGGGTGCAGGTTTTCTTTGCAACCACCAACTCCATCAGGTGGCATTACTGACCAACATCACTTTGAGCAGATGATGAGTTCACCAGTGAAATCACCTGGTGGAGTTGGTGGTTGCAAAGAAAACCTGCACCCTCTTGGCCCTTTCTGGAATCAGTTTGACATGTATGTTCTAGTGGTATGATTTCATGGTCAAGGATGTCAAATATAAAGGAAAGAAAAGTGTATGTATCATAGTTTTGGTTGTAACACTGAATTGTTGAATAGATCACTGTGCCTAGGAGGGAGTCTCTTTAGGGTCAGTGACCCTATGGCCTTGTTAGTAAACGATGTCAAATACAACACACTGCAAAAAGGAAATCCCTCATGACAAACTATACAGGGCTGGGGAGCACAATGAATTTATTAGATGAAGGACTATCATTTGGCATTATTATATTTTAGTGGCAATGAATATCACTATCCAGATTACTTCACTTAGCAAAAGCAAAGTGATGAGTCAGCAGTATACTCAGCAGTGGTTAAGTTCTGGTTCAGTGCACATCACTGAACAAAGTACACAAGGTGCAAAACCCACTCCCAGGTGTTGATGAATCACGCCTAGGATCCAGAAAACCCAGAGACTGACATCAGCACCTTACTGTCACATATATTCTGCTTCGCTGCACTTCACTGAATATATAGATATAGATATATAGATATAGCACTTCATTATGTAGCACATGCAGCACTTAAAAAAATAGTTCTATTTCAGAATTTACTGTTATTTATTTAGAGAAGTCTTTCATAAATGTTAAAAAATTCATATATGTGCAGTTTAGTTGAATAATAAATGGAATTTTGTCTCTTATTTGTTTATGTCTATAAGCACATGCAATATCAATATCAGTGCTCAGATGACAGTAGCTTCTGGGAAAGCTGCAAGTTGCAATAAACTGTGATGCCAAGCACTAAGGATACATGTTATCCAGTCACAGCAGATGAAACTTTTTTTTACTACTGAGCAAACATCATTGTTAGACTTTTTAGGTTGAATGATTCCACGGCGTGTACTTGTAGATGTTATGGCGTCAGTGACCCCATGGCCTTGGCGGAGGTTTGCACTCTGAGTGCTTCTAGTTCTAACATATAAAGCTTCAAAGAATACAAAATATACGCCTTAACCCTGCGTCTTTTGGCAGCTTTATTTTCTGAAGCAAAGCAAAACTGCAACAAAAACTTTCCAACTTGAAACATAATGTCATTTGTCAATTTATCAATTTCTGAAACAAAGTTAAGTAGTTATTATTTTTGCTTGATTTGCACTGCTTACATACTGTGTTCTTAGCAAACTTGAAAATCTATTTAACAACCATCTGCAGTGAAAAAGTTCCAAAACAAAAAGGTTGGTGCCAACTTGCAATTCAAAAAGATGACCATCTTGTGACTTGACAGGAATTTCATCACAATTAAACATGCTTGAAATGTGCAGAAAATAAACTTTCTTAAAATAAATATTTCAAAACTAACCTTGCAGTATTTAATAAGAAATACATAATCTCAACAAGAGTACAGTGCTCGTAGAGCATAAACCTCCAACAACACTAGTTTCCAATTCCACAAATTTTTATCTTGGAAAAAATTTCAAGGTCAAATTCTTGTTAGAGGTGGTTTTTCAAAAACAAAAATAGAATACAAAATATAGCTTAAAAGGGCTTTTCAATATTAAAATTAAATATCTGCTAAATCCATAATCTGGATCAGAACCGGATCAAACTTTGTGATATGATAGTAAGTGCCAGTCTGCACCTCACTTTCAAATAGGAGAGTGATTGGGGCATGCTTGATTAAAATGTAATGTCAAATATACGTTAAATGTTTCAATGTTAAAATCATATGTTTGCAAAATCCATAATCTGGACCACAACTGGATCAAACTTTGTGAGATGATAGTGCCAGTCTGCACCTCACTTTAAAATACAAGAGTGGTCGGGGCATGTTTAAGATACAATGTAAAATATACATTAAATAGGATTTTCAATGTTAAATTTAAATGTCCACAAGATCTGCAATCTGGATCAGAGCTGGATCAAACTTTTGTCAGGTGATAAAGGATACCATCCTACATAATGCTCTCAAATATGAAAGGAATTTGATCTTTTTTGACAGTTGTGAATTTTTGAACATTGATTCAGTGTTAAAGATAGGGATTTTTCCTGATTTTGACCTATGATGTGGAAAATGTAATCACTTCTTGCCTATCGGGATATAAATCTTCAGTAAAAAATTCATAATATTTGTGGGCTCCAGGCTGTTCACAAACAAACAAACATGGGCAAAAACACAACCTCCTCCAACTTTGTTGGCAGAGGTAATAATAGAAAAAAAAAGTGCAGGCCTGTTTATCCTCATTAAAGAAGACAAAAAAGTAACAGTGTAAATGGCTCTCTTATCAAGGCAATATTACCTACAACGGCTTTTAACAAATTCTTATGTATCAGAACACATATGGTCAGATCTATCTTCATGACTAATAAGTAATACATTTTTGCCCACCACTCGAAACAGTACACTTATCTTAAACTTCCAACTTTGTTGAGGTGTATAAATTTGTATTCAGCTTTACCATTTAAAGTAGTCTACAGAGTAAACAGTGCATCCTACCCCCACCCCCCACCACCCAAACGAATAAAATAAAGAAGTGCTGATCAACATGGATACTTCAGTAATAAGCTTGTGTCTACCTCCTTTTTTTTCAAATCAATCTGGAAGACAAACTTCTGATGGAAGTCCCAAACCTTTGGGTAGAAATTGTCACACTTACACAATGTCCATTACCCACACACTGCTATCTAAAATTTTGTTCATTTCATTTCTGAAATCTGGGTAGTCACTATAACTGACTGGCAGCTCCAAGTAGCAGCCACATGTGTGAGCAACAGGTCTTCTCTGAAATCCCTGCAGTTGTGTAAAGGTGACAGTGATGCTCTTTCCTATGAACAAATCAGAGCCAGTGCAGAATCTGAGGAAAAGGGAGAGATGCCTAGTGTCTGATTCCCTGAGGTAAGTACTGACATACTTGACAATTTGTTTTTCCTGGTAATTTTGAGTACTGGGGTACATCATTGATCTCATGATTTTTTGTAATGTTGGTTGTAGCTCGTCGTAGACAGTTTGGAGCCTTTTGAGCTCAGCTCTGAGAGGTTTGAGTATGGTGCGCCACTGTTCAATAACAAAGGCTGGTTCCTGAATCAGTTTTTGGTGAGCAAGCTCCCTTAAGATTTGCTCAATGTTTTCTTCTGTTGGGAGTCTCCGGCACTCATGATTATCTAGAATTTCCATCAATTCTTCCTGGTCAACACTTTCAAAATCTGAACGGCAAGTTTCAAAGATCACTCGGTCAGACTCTGACACGTACTTGAAAAAGAAGTCCATAAGATCGCTCTCCACAAAGCCTAAAACTGCTTGTTCCAACAGTACAGGTGAAAGCTTTACAGGAAGATATTTCTCTTTTTGCCAGCCAAATGAGATGATTCTGCCTACACTCTCCCATTCATGTTGACCAAAATCATGCCACAGTTGAGGCACTTTGAATCCATTTCCCATGGTACATTGCTCATAGAAGTCATTCCAAAATTCTGAAAGCACATCCCTCAAAACACCACCATCATCCACAGCATTTTCAAGCTCAGGCAGAATAACTTGAAAGTAAACATTATCCTCCATGGTTTTTTTCTTCAGAAAAAAATTGTATAAGTTCTCTGAGAATCTGACCACGATGAAGAGCAACAATTTTCTTCACACTCGCTCTCTGAAAGGTTTGTCCCTGCAGCAGATCCATGGAAAGAGGCAAGGTTGATTCCAAAGACAGTTCTTGAGGTAGAGGCAGGGTGTCATCAAGAATGGAGTACTCCGTCCCAACCATGCTCTCTGTGTGAAAGGTTATAATGCCACTGTCTTCTAAATTGTCCACCTGAAGCAATGCTTCATGTCCTGGCAAACTGCCTACATTAGTCAGGTCAACTGTGGTGCAGAGGACAGGAACACACTCGCTGCTTTCAGCTGCAAATACGTCACTCCTTCCAACAAAAATGACATCAGCTGCATCTGTGCCCACAACAGTTGTTGCAGAGGTTCCTGCAGCAGTCTGTGACATATTGTGCCCAGTAAGTATGTTTTCACTTTCTTTCACAGCTGTGTCACCATGCTCTTCTTCCAGATCCGTGTCACGGTTAAAGGTTTTTTTCTTGGTTGTTAAATAGAAACGTAAGATGGGTAACTTTGTCTTATCATATAGCTCCCCAACTGTGATACTGTCCTCTAATGGCTGCTGCTGGAAGTCAGTTAAGTCAATGTCGAAATCTGCAAGGGTCCCCTCAGTACTTTTTCCACCAGGAAAAAACAATTGCACAGCCTTTTCAATCAAGTTCTTTTTTTTACTGTCCTTTGGGACACTCTCCTTTCTGGTCCCCCCACCTTTTTTGGTGTGTACCTGTACAAATACCTCTTCTCTAAAATGCATCCATCCTATCTCAACTTTTCTTTGGTATTTCTTGGCATTTTGGTAGGTGGTTCGAGGTTCTATTTGAGTTGAAAGATTCCCTTGGTTTCTTGAGAGTTTTCCTCTAAGCCGTCTTGAGTATCCAAAACAGCCAGTCGATCACCGTATGATGGTAGATACTCCTTTAGCTGTTCATCTGTCATTAGATTTATGACACTGGAATCAATCTGAAATTCAAAAACATTTCATTAGTTCCTAAAGAAAGGGCATGGAATTATATATATATATATATATATATATATATATATATATATATATATATATATATATATATATATATATATATATATATATATATAAAACCTATATGCTATATAGCATCACATTTTATTTACATAACTGGCACTTTTATTGATACTGACTACCTTTTCCTGTTGCAGTCGCTGTATGTCTTCTTCAGACACGTGCCTGGATCTTAAGTAGTCGCTGAGCTCTTCCATGTTTTAACAGTGCCAGGAATTTTCAACCCTGCTGAACAAAGTTTAAGCTTTAATATAACCTGTTGCAAAGAAAAGCTAAACAGTTATTCTTATAATTTTGTTTTTCTCCATTATCATTAATTTGATACCTCTTATTGATTTTTGGAGGAAAGGGCGCTTATGTTTTTAAGATTTAAAATAATTCAGTTGGTCTTCCAATTTTCAGACCCTGTTTTTCCTGATAATTCAGTTAATATTCAAACGGTCTCTCCTTCCATGGCTCTTACTGCTTACAGTAGCATAATAACTAGGTTTATAACAAATGTAATAGCCATGTAGATGGAGCCTTTGGCACGGTTGCTGGTGTTACTGGCTCAGCCTGTTCCTTTGTTTTAAGAAGACAGGATTTTGGGATATCTCGTGTGTGGCATTGTGGGAGATCTGTGTGGTTTTGTTTTGTGTTACTTCGGTTTGGGTCTGCATCTGCTTGCAGTGCTCCCCACCCAACAATTGGTGGCGGTAGTGCACCGAGTTGGGTTGTAAACCGCCAATGAAACGAGAAGAAGAGCAAGCCGGCGGCTCTGTTCTGTTCTGTTGTGGGAAAATAAAAGTTTGTGTTCAACAGTTACTGCGCCTCTTCTGTCTGTGTACCACGGTTAGGAGGTCACTGAGCAAACTAATACCGGCCTATAGTGACGCCGCTATTTTATTTATGGCACTTCGTTGTGCATCGTTAGCAGGACGCCCAGCAGGTAGCTCTTTGAAGGTGGAAGCCAATAAACGCTACTTAAAGTGGATAAACATCACAGTAAATAGCTCAGTTCTGACACCTGACCTCGGTAGTTCTGATGATATCCTGGACGCCGCGCTGCACGAACGTCGGCTAAACACCACAATCAAACAGAACACAAACCATGCAAAGAAGTTTGTTTGTGTTACTGAAACCATAACTAATAGTGTGTAACTACGTTTAACTAGCAGAAGACTATAATTAACCTCCAAAACTTACCTTTTTGAGGGAAACTCCACAGCAAGTCAAGCAAACAGGTTCGCTGAGCCTCTGCATCTGTGAGGGAGTGATGCTCACGCGCACTGGAAAACTCATAATTACGACTTTTTATCTCGTAATTACGACTTTTTATCTCATAATTACGACTTTTTTATCTCGCAATTATGACTTTTTATGTCGTAATTATGAGTTTTTTTTTATCTCATAATTATGACTTTTTATCTCATAATTATGACTTTTTTTATGTCATAATTATGACTTTTTATATCATAATTACGACTTTTTATCTCGTAATTATGACTTAGTAATCTGGAATTTTTTTTTTTTTTTTGGTGGCGGAAATGGGCTTCCATACATATCTGATGACCTCGGGTAAAAAGATTTTCATGTAATGTGTGATAGGAAATGTTGATGACCCAGTGAAAATTGGCTGCGGGACCTGACAAACATTAAAACTGTAATAAATAAATAAATAAATAAATAAATAAATAAATAAAAGACTTTTAAAAATGTTTTCAGGATATTTCAATTAAACACTGCAATGCCATTTTTAGCATTATATAATAAAATGAACATGCCATCAATTGCTTTCCTAGTTACTTGTTACCTCTTACTATAATTTGGCAGTTACTTTGCAAACTAGCTCTTATAAACAGTCATTTTCTGTCTCATTTCAGTCAGTTTAAGAAGTGGATATCTTATGAAAAGTGAAACACTGTGGCATAATTCTATTAAGACCTTGCTGTACCCAATATTTTACAAGATAAGAAAGATTAAATAATTCATTATTATCAAATGATTTTCATTTGTGGTGACCTGGGTCTTGTCTCACAAAGCAAGATGAAGGTATAACATTTTGAAAAATTATGTAAATGGCATGCACTTGAATGAGTGGGAGCTTTTGGATTTAACTTACTGCAGTTATCCGAGTTATTTTGCTGGTAATCCTGGTTCTCAACACAGGCCATGGATCAGCTGAGTTGGTATCAGTAATATGTATCACACTTTATCGCATCGTCAGCTATAGGGATCAGGCTATCTTCAATCCACTCAAAGCTCTTTAAATCCAAAAATACGCTATTGGTATCTCTCCTCAAATACCAAATCTGGAGCGGCTACCCTTTCAAGAACATCTGCTGGCTTAACCGTGAAGGAAATTTTGTCCTTCACACCATAAAAAGTGTGTAAGTCTCATTACACAATGTACAGACAAGAAAATCAGTTGCAGATGTAGAAATGATGGAGACACAGTAAATAGCACGACTGTCCACATCTGAAACACATAACTGCATGACTTGGGATTATTTGAGAAAAGCACGTGGACCTGACTGTTCTTTCAGCATAACTGAACAATCTGACCATCAAAAATGTAAAAAAAAAACAAAAAATAACAAGACAGTATTGTAGAATTTTAATTACTACAGACATTGTTAATGTCATATAACATAATTGTGAAAATTCCATTTGTGCAAAAAATTGTTTTCTCAGATGGATAATATTTGTTTGCTATTTTTCATATGTCTTGGGAACGCGTTGAGATCCCCCAGGAAGTTAGAACACTTGGCCGAGGGTATGTTGGTATGTGTGTGATGAGCTGCTTGGTCTACTGCCACTGCGATGCAGGCCCGGATAATCAGCAGAAAATGAATGAATGAAAGTTGCTAACACACCTTTGAGTTTGTAAAAAGCTGTAATAAACTCTATAATGTTATTTATTATTATTATTATTACAAGACCTTCCAGGAACACAACAATAACTTGGGTAACAGGAACCAAGCCACACCAAGCCAGAATAGTACCCAGCATTGTGCATGTATGCAAACCACTCTGAAGACCCGGAAGTTGGGTTAAACCTATGGATTGTATATGTAATGGACAAATCTGTGATGCCACTCTGAAGTTTTGTGAAGAGTGGGTTTGAAGCTTAAGAACAGTGGGTATGCCAGAAAAAACTGGCTACCTCTTGACCACCCATAAATGAGGAATGGGGTGGAGTGTTGACAAGAACGGGCTGATCTGGGTAGAACAATTCAATGGCAACCACGCTCACTCATCTTAAATTTACCAAGATAGCTAAGGTTAACATACAGTGACTGATCAAGCATATTTTTTGCAGACTGCATGGCTTTGGTGGAGTGGCTTCTATAAACGGCAGCTAGAATGCGTGTATTAAAAACGATGATAGGCATATAACTTCAATATCCATGGGATTATGGGGTGGCTATCATTATGAATATATGCTTAATAGTGCTAACGGTGCCAACATACAAATGTAAAATACAAAAAAAAAAACACTCACCACGGACTACTAGTGCCTGATCACTTGTACTACGCCATGCTGTGCAACCTGAATGGGAGCTGCCTCTCAAATTGGCCACACCCTTATTATACACAAATTTATGACTTAATACAGATCAAAAATAACTCCTATAAAATTGACCTTCTGTACAGTAGTCATGAACAAGAAAACAAGTTAAACACACCAAAACCATCAATTGTACCACACTGTAAACATGTTTTGTTTTGGCTGTAAAGTTGAACATTTTAACATGGGGTTCTATCAGAACTGACCTGCTTTTGGAGCCAGTTTCAAGTGGTGATTTGAGGAACTGCAGGTTTTGGCACTTCTGCCTTGGCTTAATTTGTTTTTGTTTTTTGTTTTTTTGCAGTGGAGGTTGCCACTTGGTCAAATGTAATTGTGTTGCCAGGTCCCTACTAAGAACACAGCTACAAGAAAATTGAATTAAGAAAAGTGCTTTTCAAAATTCAAGTGTTAGTATCATTCTTTTTTCTGTGCATTATGTATTTTCAGACATAAAAGAACAGAAGTCAGATGTTTATTAAATTTATTATCTCTTATCACTGTTATTCTTGCAGAGAACATTACATTTGGCGACAAAGCTTTCCAACTGAGCAACTGCCAATGCTGGAAAAGCAGAAAAATGAAAAAAACACAACTGGATTAAAACTGCAATTCAAGACATTCCAGAGACAATAACTTAAATAACTGGGACCTTTATCAAAGCACAGTAACATGGCAGTATACGTAAGGTTTGAATGTTTAGTAGTTTCAATTCATCCTGCATTTTTGTGGACATACCAAAACAGAGGAATGCAGCTGGCATTCTGTCCAAGGTGTACCCCACCACTGGAATAAGGTCCAACTCCCAAGGACCCTAACCTGGAAAAAGTGGGAGGAGAAATTTAACCCTAAGAATCCATAGTGTGATTCTTAAGAAAAAAATAAAATGAAGACAACTCACAAGAAATAAACCACAAATTGGTTCCTGACAAAGTGAACAATTAAAATATAAAATACATACTTTAACCACACACTACTCTCAACGTGCATAGATGTGATGCACGTACATTCACATTTGCACCACCTCATTCTCGCATCACTAATGAGGCTACTCAAGAGTTCTGCTGAGGAAGAAATGTGGACTCCTCAGTTTTCACTTTAGTTAGGCAGCACTTTGAAGATATGTCCACTTGCATGTAATTGAAACTAGCAGCCGTTTACAGGGTCCTGTTAAAGGAAGACTGCCAATTAGGCTGTCACTTGCTGAACACTAATGAGAAATTAGACCCTTTAATCACTGTAAATGTTGATACTAATGGTGAGTTACCTGCCAGCCTCCACTTACTTTGTGAATACCAATGGGCTGCTAGCAAGCAAAGACAAAGCTTGTCTTTGCAAGTGTGAGCTGCTGCAGCTGCTCGCACTGTGTTCCTGCTTGACAGACACCGTCGCGTGCATGAGCCGCTGCACCGGGATCGTGCACACCTGCCCGTCGGCGCGATGTTTCGTCGTGCGTTATTCTAACTGTCTCGCACTGTTTCGCCGTAATTTGATCAAATTTGCACTATGTGTGAAGGGGCCCTTAAGCACAGGTTTCAAACAGAAGAGAACCCACACAACACACTCCAGACAGATAAAAGTTCAGCAAAGTGGTTTATTGCAAAGTAAAGGGGTTCCACTATGCTCAGCAGGGCAGGCAGGGCTGGTGGGCGTGGCTGGGCTAGAGAACAAAGCACAAACAATACTGGGGTTAAAAAGGAGCACAAAACAGAATACAACCAAGCTACAAATGTGAAGTATGGCCAAGTCGTTATGGGAAGCCGGGGCACAGTGGATCAGAAATGCTGTTTTGTGGCAGCATAAACACATTATGCATAGGTTTAGGTCATTCTATTGTGGATTTAATACAGCAAGTTATTGTTTATAATGTCTCCCAAGTGTAATTTACAGGTGTTTAAAGCGATTTTAAAATTTTTGATTCACTGTGCCCCAGAGACTAATTCATGGGGCACAGTGAATCAGTGTCCGGGACACAGTAAATTAACTTAGAATATAATGAAAAAACATGATTGTAAAGATTTCTTCAAAATTATGAAATATATGCAAATGCATATACAAACTATAATCCAGCAAAACCAGCTACGTATAAAATGTGTGTCTTATATAGTGATATAAGTCCTTTAGAATCTATATAAATACAACTGTCATCATTTCTGTTCAAATATGAAAACAGTTGTTTATATACACAAATTATAGAATTAATTCATGGAAAAATAAACATATAAGCTTCAACAAGTAATATTTGTCATCCGCTTGATACTGGGGCTTAGTAATTCACTTTCTTGACTGATTCACTGAGCCCCAATTCACTGTGCCCCCGGTGCATGTGACACACGAGTCATGTTATCAAATAGCTGATAGTCTGGAGAAGACATAACACATGCTCATCAATTGGACGGGGAAGTCTTCTAACGAGTAACAATTTTTTGGGCCACCTTTCCTCTGTTGTGAGACATAAATACAAAGACACTGACATCCACAAAATTTACTTTTGATAGGACAAAACTGACTTCACTTACCACTTAGTTTTATCCTTAATGTATCCAAAAACAAAACACTCATTGATAAGGGGGATGTCTTTATGCATAAAAATATGACATAGCTGCTACAAATATATAGCAGTATTGCAGAGATAGCTACTGATTCACTGTACCCCGTGATTCACCATGTCCCGGTTTCTGCTATTACAGTGGTTACAACAATGAACTGGCAATGAGTGGAGAGTGAGATCGGGTTTAAATGCTGCAGCTTGAGTTGGAGGCAATCAATGTACATCCCCAATTCCAATGAAGTTGGGACTTCTATCAAATGTAAATAAAAACAAATACAATGATTTGCAAATCCTCTTCAACCTATATTGAATTGAATACATCACAAAGACGAGATATTTAATGTTCAAACTGATAAACTTTATTGTTTTTGTGCAAATATTTGCACATTTTTAAATGGATGCCTGCGACATGTTTCAAAAAAGCTGGGACAGTGGAATGTTTACCACTGTATTACATCACCTTTCCTTCTAATAACACTCAATAAGCATTTGGGAATTGAGGACACTAATTAATGAAGCTTTGCAGGTGGAATTCTTTCCCATTCTTGCTTGATGTACTACTTCAGTTTTTCAACAGTCCGTGGTCTCCTTTGTCATATTTTGCGCTTCATAATGCACCACACTTTTTCAGTGGGCGACAGGCAGGCAGGCAGGCCAGTCTAGTACCCACACTCGTTTATTATGAAGCCACGCTGTTGTAACACGTGCAGAATGTGGCTTGGCATTGTCTTACTGAAATAAGCAGGGACGTCCCTGAAAAGACATTGCTTGGATGGCAGCATGTGTTGCTCCAAAACCTGGATGTACCTTTCAGCATTGATGGTGCCATCACAGATGTGTAAGTTGCCCATGTCATGGGCACTAACACAGCCCCACACCATGACAGATGCTAGCTTTTGAACTTTGCATTGGTAACAATAATATGGTCTTCTTCCTCTTTTGTCCAGAGGACACGACATCCATGATTTCCAAAAACATTTTGAAATGTGGACTCATCAGACCACAGCACACTTTTCCACTTTGCATCTGCCCATTTCAATTGAGCTCAGGCCCAGAGAAGGTGGCGGCGTTTCTGGATGTTGTTGATGTATGGCTTTCGCTTTGCATCGTAGAGTTTTAACTTGCACTTGTAGATGTAGCGACAAAATGTGTTAACTGACAATGGTTTACTGAAGTGTTCCTGAGCCCACGCGGTAAAATCCTTTACACAATGATGTCAGTTTTTAATGCAATGCCGCCTGAGGGATCGAAGGTCACGGGCGTTCAGTGTTGATTTTCAGCCTTGCCGCTTATGTGTAGAAAGTCCTCCAGATTCTCTGAATCTTCTGATTATATTATGGATGTTGTGTGGGCCGCCAGAAGAGGAGGTACTGCTGGCCCACCAGCAGTGGGCGCCCTGCCTGAAGTGCGGGCTTCAGGCACGAGAGGGCGCTGCCGCCACGGACACAGCCGGGGGTGACAGCTGTCACTCATTATCTCTTGACAGCTGTCACCCATCTACTCAACATTATCTCACTCCATAAAGACCAGACGTCATCTCCACCTCGTTGCCGACATATCGTACTTCGTTGGAGGTAATATCCTCAGCCATTTGTGTTGCAACATATCTGTATATTGTGAGTGTTTGCAGGAGTACCGGTCCCTCTTTCTGTGGAGGCTGAGTGAGTGCAGGACGGCACTCTTTTCCCCTGAGGAATCACTGCGGTACTCTGCAACATATTGAGTGAGAGGTGGAGGTGGCATTCCCACCGTTGTTGTTACGGGGTGTACACACACCCACACTTGACTGTCTTTGTTCTCGCCAGCAGTACCAGATCCGACAGTCGGGGACGGTGATCACCTGGGAATTCGGGACTTGGCGGCTCCAGTATTCACCAGGTTCGGTGGTGGCGGAAATCGTGTGGTTCCGGCTCTTCTCAGGACAGACGTCTTCTATCCTCGAGCCTGCCCACACGTCACCTTTGTGGATGGATTGTAATCATATTCTGAGATTGTCTGTATGTTCGTTGTGCACCTTCACAACATTAAATTGTTAATTTTTGGCTCATCTATTGACCGTTCATTTGCGCCCCCTGTTGTGGGTCCGTGTCACTACACTTTCACAACAGGATATCTTAGCCAGCGTCATGGACTCCGAGGGGCGTCACCCGGCTGTTGAATGACCAATGGGAGAGCAGGGAGCGCAGGCGTCTGCAGGAGGCATGATTGGTGAGCTGCAGCACATTCTCACTGCCTTTACGGCTCGGTTGGATCAAATGACCGAGCAAAACATCCTCCTGAACCGCAGGGTGGCGGCGAGCGCTCAGGGCGCTGCTGCAGCTCCTCCTCCTGCCGACCCTGTGCAGGATATGAACGTTCCAGTGGTGGTTCAACAACCCCTCCCACCATCCCCTGAAGCATACATAAGCCCTCCTGAGCCGTACGGAGGTTGTGTGGAGACGTGCGCGGACTTTCTCATGCAGTGTTCACTCGTCTTCGCACAACGTCCCGTCATGTATGCGTCAGATGCTAGTAAAATAGCTTATGTGATTGCTCTGCTTCGGGGTAAGGCACGCGCCTGGGCTACGGCGCTCTGGGAACAGAACTCACGGTTGTTATCAGCATACACTGGGTTTGTGTGGGGAGTTCAGAACAGTGTTTGATCACCCTAACAGAGGAGAGACCGCTTCAACAATGCTGCTGTCAATGCGACAGGGGCGCCGGTGCGCAGCCGAATATGCAGTCGACTTCCGCATCACGGCTGCGAGGTCGGGCTGGAATAACGTTGCGCTCTGCGCCGCCTTCATAAACGGACTGTCATCGGTCCTGAAGGAGCATCTGGTAGCTAAGGAGGAACCGCGGGATTTAGATGGGCTTATCGATCTCGTTATACGGTTAGACAATCGGTTGGAGGAACGCCGTCGGGAGCGAGGCGAAGGACGTGGCCGGATACGCGCCGCCCCTCTCCCTTCCGGGTTCAAAAAGGGGCCGCCCTCCCCACGCTCCACAGCCGCAGCGCTCCATGGGGCAACAGCTCCCCCTGCTGACGTTGTTAGGGAAACGCACAGGGCCAAAATGAGGAGGCTGGTCCGCGGGGAGTGCTTTCTCTGCAGCTCAAAGGAGCACACACAGAAAAACTGCCCCAAACGGCCACAACAACAACCGCCCTCAGAGACTGGGCTAAGGGGGGGGGGTCAAAACATTCACGTGGGACACACACAGATTGCCACACGACTCCCAGTTACAATCCTGAGCGGGGATTTAACCCTTCAAGCCCCAGCACTGGTGGACATGGGGTCAGAAGGGAATTTGCTAGACAGCAGATGGGCAAGGGAGGTAGGGCTCCCTCTGGTGGCGCTTCCTTCGCCATTGCAGGTGCGGGCACTAGATGGCACCCTCCTCCCTTTAATCACACACAAGACACAACCAGTAACTCTGGTGGTGTCTGGAAACCATCGGGAGGAGATTGAGTTTTTTGTAACTCCTTCTACCTCCCGCGTGATTTTGGGCTTCCCATGGATGTTGAAGCACAATCCCCGGATTGATTGGCCGTCTGGGGTGGTGGTTCAGTGGAGCGAAACCTGCCATCGGGTGTGTTCAGGATCCTCGGTTCCTCCCGGTTTACAGGCTAAGGAGGAGGTCAAAGTCCCTCCCAATCTGACGGCAGTGCCGGTTGAGTACCATGATCTGGCTGACGTCTTCAGCAAGGATCTGGCACTCACCCTTCCCCCGCACCGTCCGTACGATTGTGCCATTGATTTGGTTCCAGGCGCTGAGTTCCCGTCCAGCAGGCTGTACAACCTCTCACGACCTGAGTGCGAATCAATGGAGACCTACATCCGGGACTCATTAGCTGCCGGGCTGATCCGGAACTCCACCTCCCCGATGGGGGCAGGTTTCTTTTTTGTGGGCAAGAAAGATGGCGGACTCCATCCATGCATTGATTACAGGGGGCTGAATGAAATTACGGTTCGCAACCAATACCCGTTGCCATTGTTGGATTCCGTGTTCACCCCCCTGCATGGAGCCAAAATCTTTACTAAGCTGGATCTTAGAAATGCGTATCACCTGGTTCGGATCCGGAAGGGAGACGAATGGAAGACGGCATTTAACACCCCGTTAGGTCACTTTGAGTACCTGGTCATGCCGTTCGGCCTCACCAATGCCCCCGCGACGTTCCAAGCCTTGGTTAACGACGTCTTGCGGGACTTCCTGCACCGATTCGTCTTCGTATATCTGGACGATATTCTCATCTTTTCTCCGGATCCTGAGACCCATGTCCAGCATGTACGTCAGGTCCTGCAGCGGTTGTTAGAGAACCGACTGTTTGTGAAGGGCGAGAAGTGCGAGTTTCACCGCACGTCTTTGTCCTTCCTGGGGTTTATCATCTCCTCTAACTCCGTCGCCCCTGATCCGGCCAAGGTTGCGGCGGTGAGAGATTGGCCCCAACCAACAAGCCATAGGAAGCTGCAACAGTGCCTCGGCTTCGCTGATTTCTATAGGAGGTTCATTAAGGGCTACAGTCAGGTAGTTAGCCCCCTGACAGCCCTGACCTCTCCAAAAGTCCCCTTCACCTGGTCGGATCGGTGCAAAGCCGCGTTCAAGGAGTTGAAACGACGGTTCTGTACTGCTCCAGTTTTGGTGCCGTCCGACCCTAGCCACCCGTTCGTGGTTGAAGTGGATGCCTCTGACTCAGGGATAGGAGCCGTGCTATCCCAGAGCGGAGAGACCGATAAGGTTCTTCACCCGTGTGCCTACTTTTCACGCAGGTTGACCCCGGCTGAACGGAACTATGACATCGGCAATCGAGAACTCCTTGCGGTGAAAGAGGCTCTTGAGGAGTGGAGACACCTGTTGGAGGGAGCGTCTGTGCCGTTCACGGTTTTCACTGACCATCGGAACCTGGAGTATATCAGGACCGCCAAGCGGCTGAACCACAGGCAAGCCCGTTGGTCACTGTTCTTCGGGCGTTTTGACTTCCGGATCACCTATCGCCCCGGGACCAAGAACCAGAGGTCAGATGCCTTGTCCCAGGTACACGAAGAGGAGGTCAAAACTGCACTGTCGGATCCACCGGAGCCCATCCTGCCTGAGTCCACTTTCGTGGCCACCCTCACCTGGGACGTGGAGAAGATCGTCCAGGAGGCCCTGGCACGGAGCCCGGACCCAGGAACAGGTCCGAAGAATCGCTTGTACGTCCCACCAGAGGCCAGAGCTGCAGTCTTGGACTTCTGTCACGGTTCCAAGCTCTCCTGTCATCCAGGGGTGCGAAGAACCGTGGCAGTTGTCCGGCAGCGCTTCTGGTGGGCGTCTATGGAAGCCAACGTCCGGGAATAGATCCAGGTATGCACCACCTGTGCCAGGGGCAAGGCAGACCATAAAAGGTCCCAAGGACTTCTCCAGCCGTTACCTGTGCCTCATCGCCCCTGGTCCCACATCGGCCTGGATTTCGTCACCGGCCTCCCGCCGTCCCAGGGCAACACCACCATCTTCACGATAGTGGACCGATTCTCCAAGGCAGCCCACTTCGTGGCCCTCCCGAAGCTCCCAACAGCCCAGGAGACAGCAGACCTCCTGGTCCACCACGTCGTCCGTCTGCATGGGATACCCACCGACATCATCTCGGATCGTGGTCCCCAGTTCTCCTCACACGTCTGGAGGAGCTTCTGCCGGGAACTGGGGGCTACTGTGAGCCTCTCGTCCGGGTATCATCCGCATTCCAATGGACAGGCAGAACGGGCCAATCAGGAATTGGAGCAAGCTCTGCGCTGTGTGACATCCGCACACCCGATGGCCTGGAGTAAACATCTGGCCTGGATCGAGTATGCGCATAACAGCCAGGTGTCCTCTGCCACCGGCCTCTCCCCATTTGAGGTGTGTTTGGGGTATCAGCCCCCGTTGTTTCCCGTGGTGGAGGGAGAGGTCGGTGTGCCCTCGGTCCAGGCCCACCTGCGGAATTGCCGTCGGATGTGGCGCTCCGCCCGTTCTGCCTTGTTGAAGGCCCGGACGAGGGCGAAGACCCATGCAGACCGCCGGCAATCCCCGGCCCCTGCTTACCAGCCCAGGCAGGAGGTGTGGCTTTCCACAAAGGACATCCCCCTCCAGGTGGACTCCCCGAAACTTCAGGACAGATATATCGGACCATTCAAGATCCTCAAAGTCCTCAGTCCTGCCGCAGTGAAGCTCCAACTCCCGGCTTCACTGCGGATCCATCCGGTTTTTCACGTGTCACGAATCAAACCTCACCACACCTCACCCCTCTGTGCTCCCGGACCGGCGCCGCCTCCTGCTCGGATCATCGACGGGGAGCCGGCTTGGACGGTGCGCCGGCTCCTGGACGTCCGTCGGATGGGCCGGGGGTTACAGTACTTGGTGGACTGGGAGGGGTATGGACCCGAAGAACGCTCCTGGGTGAAGAGGAGCTTCATCCTGGATCCGGCCCTCCTGGCCGACTTCTACCACCGTCACCCGAACAAGCCTGGTCGGGCGCCGGGAGGCGCCCGTTGAGGGGGGGGTCCTGTTGTGTGGGCCGCCAGAAGAGGAGGTACTGCTGGCCCACCACCAGTGGGCGCCCTGCCTGAAGCCCGCACTTCAGGCACGAGAGGGCGCTGCAGCCACGGACACAGCCGGGGGTGACAGCTGTCACTCATTATCTCTTGACAGCTGTCACCCATCTACTCAACATCATCTCACTCCATAAAGACCAGACGTCATCTCCACCTCATTGCCGAGATATCGTACTTCGTTGGAGGTAATATCCTCAGCCATTTGTGTTGCAACATATCTGTATATTGTGAGTGTTTGCAGGAGTACCGGTCCCTCTTTCTGTGGAGGCTGAGTGAGTGCAGGACGGCACTCTTTTCCCCTGAGGAATCACTGCGGTACTCTGCAACATATTGAGTGAGAGGTGGAGGTGGCATTCCCACCGTTGTTGTTACGGGGTGTACACACACCCACACTTGACTGTCTTTGTTCTCGCCAGCAGTACCAGATCCGACAGTCGGGGACGGTGATCACCTGGGAATTCGGGACTTGGCGGCTCCAGTATTCACCAGGTTCGGTGGCGGCGGAAATCGTGTGGTTCCGGCTCTTCTCAGGACAGACGTCTTCTATCCTCGAGCCTGCCCACACGTCACCTTTGTGGATTGACTGTAATCATATTCTGAGATTGTCTGTATGTTCGTTGTGCACCTTCACAACATTAAATTGTTAATTTTTGGCTCATCTATTGACCGTTCATTTGCGCCCCCTGTTGTGGGTCCGTGTCACTACACTTTCACAACAATGGACTGTAGATGATGGAATCCCTAAATTCCTTGCAATTGAATGCTGAGAAACATTGTTCTTAAACTGTTGGACTATTTTTTTCACACAGTTGTTCACAAAGTGGTGATCCTTGCCCATCTTTGCTTGTGAACAGCTGAGCCTTTTGGGGATGCTCCTTTTATACCCAGTCATGACACTCACCTGTTTCCAGTTAGGTGTTCTATGAGCATTCATCAACTTTCCCAGTCTTTTGTTGCCCCGTCCCAACTTTTTTGAAATGTGTTGCAGGCATCCATTTCAAAATGAGCAAATATTTGCACAAAAACAAAAAAGTCTATCAGTTTGAACATTAAATATCTTGTCTTTGTTGTGTATTCAATTGAATATAGGTTGAAGAGGATTTGCAAATCATTGTATTCTGTTTTTATTTACATTTTACATAATGTGCCAACTTCATTGGAATTGGGGTTGTAGATGAGGAGCAGGTGAGCTTGATTAGGTGGAGGCAGAGTTGGAAGCAAGGTCAGCCACACCCAGCCCAGCACACAGGCCTGCACATAGACAATGAACACAGAGACAGGGACAACAGTGGGGCAGAACCTAACAGCAAAAGCCTATCTCCTGTCAGTGGCATTGAATGTTTCCACACACACATAAACATGCACACACACACACATGTACTGTTACATGCTTCCTATGCATAAACCAATTCACATCATTTATTACACTTAAACCTCTGAAAAAAGCACAGGAGTATTCTAAAAAAAAGCTTTATGGCTTCAGAAACATCTTTAATGTTATTTCATAGCAGCTATCAAAAAAAGCTATGCAAACGTCTGTGCAGGCTTATGGTTAATATAGTTTTTGTACATTGCTGTGCCAGTGAATAACAGTGCTCTCCACATCATTTCAATATGTATTCTTCGATGCCAGAAAGCCATTAGTTTCAATTAAATCAGGGAGGCAGCTCTCCTCAGCCAAGACACTGCTGTGTTATTAGTGACATTTCTCTGCTCCATTTCTTGCAGTGTTGTGCATTTTACAATTGAGTTTGGTAGCTTATAATAGTCTGTTCCATACATGCACTACAGCTCTGAACCTATCTATTTTCGCAGTAGCAGGTCCTAAACTTTGGGACTCGCTGCCCCTTGACTTGCATGCCATCTCAGATCTGCCCCTTTTTACAACAAAACTCAAAACATATTTGTTTAGATGTGCTTTTGATACTTAGTCTTTTTAGACTTGGGAATAAAATGAATCCGTGTTCCTCTTTTTAACTATATTTTAAATGTGATTTTTATATGTACAGCGCTTTGGTCAACTTAGGTTGTTGTAAGGCGCTTAACAAATAAAATTTGATTGATTGATTTGATTGATCTAGACATTACACCAAGAAGCTGTAAAAAATATTTAAAATATTTTGCATGTTTACATCACAAAAAATGTGTGTGATCAAAAATAACAAAGGACCGAGAAATGAACCTTGTGGAACCACACATTGAACTGCAATATAGCAAGAGGTGGTTTCATTCAATTCCACATATTGTTTTCTGTAAATTAAATAATAGAAACATTACACATACTGGTTAACCAGCTATATAAACATTACATAGCCGGTTAGTCTGTGTTTGATATTTGAGTCATCAGCAAATACACTCAACAAAAATATAAATGCAACACTTTTGGTTTTGCTCCCATTTTGTATGAGATGAACTCAAAGATCTAAAACTTTTTCCACATACACAATATCACCATTTCCCTCAAATATTGTTCACAAACCAGTCTAAATCTGTGATAGTGAGCACTTCTCCTTTGCTGAGATAATCCATCCCACCTCACAGGTGTGCCATATCATGATGCTGATTAGACACCATGATTAGTGCACAGGTGTGCCTTAGACTGCCCACAATAAAAGGCCACTCTGAAAGGTGCAGTTTTATGACACAGCACAATGCCACAGATGTCGCAAGATTTGAGGGAGCGTGCAATTGGCATGCTGACAGCAGGAATGTCAACCAGAGCTGTTACTCGTGTATTAAATGTTCATCTCTCTACCATAAGCCATCTCCAAAGGCATTTCAGAGAATTTGGCAGTACATCCAACCAGCCTCACAACCGCAGACCACGTGTAACCACACCAGCCCAGGACCTCCACATCCAGCATGTTCACCTCCAAGATTGTCTGAGACCAGCCACTCGGACAGCTGCTGAAACAATCAGTTTGCATAACCAAAGAATTTCTGCACAAACTGTCAGAAACCGTCTCAGGGAAGCTCATCTGCATGCTCGTCGTCCTCATTGGGTATGGTATGGGCAGGCGGCTGTTATGGACGAAGAACACAGGTGCATTTTATTGATGGCATTTTGAATGCACAGAGATACCGTGATGAGATCCTGAGGCCCATTGTTGTGTCATACATCCAAGAACATCACCTCATGTTGCAGCAGGATAATGCACGGCCCCATATTGCAAGGATCTGTACACAATTCTTGGAAGCTGAAAATGTCCCAGTTCTTGCATGGCTGGCATACTCACCGGACATGTCACCCATTGAGCATGTTTGGGATGCTCTGGACCGGCGTATACAACAGCGTGTACCAGTTCCTGCCAATATCCAGCAACTTCGCACAGCCATTGAAGAGGAGTGGACCAACATTCCACAGGCCACAATTGACAACCTGATCAACTCTATGTGAAGGAGATGTGTTGCACTGCATGAGGCAAATGGTGGTCACACCAGATACTGACTGGTATCCCCTCCCAATAAAACAAAACTGCACCTTTCAGAGTGGCCTTTCATTGTGGACAGTCTAAGGCACACCTGTGCACTAATCATGGTGTCTAATCAGCATCTTGTTATGGCACACCTGTGAGGTGGGATGGATTATCTCAGCAAAGGAGAAGTGCTCACTATCACAGATTTAGACTGGTTTATGAACAGTATTTGAGGGAAATGGTGATATTGTGTATGTGGAAAAAGTTTTAGATCTTTGAGTTCATCTCATACAAAATGGGAGCAAAACCAAAAGTGTTGCATTTATATTTTTGTTGAGTGTAGAATGAAAATAAGAGTTGTATTGGCTTCAATAAGATCATCTTGTTGCTCGAGAACAACAGATGACTTAGAATTGGTCTACAGTGGGGGTAAAAAAGTATTTTGTCAGTCCCTGATTGCGCAAGTTCTCCTACTTAGAAAGATGAGAGAGGTCTGTAATTTTCAACATAGGTACACTTCACCTATGAGAGACAAAATTGGAAAACAAAATCCAGGAAATCACATTGTAGGATTTTTTTTTACAAATTTATTTGTAAATTATGGTGGAAAGTAAGTATTTGGTTAATAACAAAAGTTCAACTCAATACTTTGTCACATAATCTTTGTTAGCAATGACAGAGGTCAAACATTTCCTGTAAGTCTTCACCAGGTATTTTGGCCCATTCCTCCACCCAGATCTCCTCTAGAGCAGTGATGTTTAGGGCCTGTCGCTGGGCAACATGGACTTTCAACTCCCTCAACAAATTTTCTATGAGGCTGAGGTCTGGAGACTGGCTAGGCCACTACAGGACCTTTAAATGCTTTTTAGGGAGCCACTCCTTCGTTGCCTGAGAGGTGTGTTTGGGATCATTGTCATGCTGGAAAACCTAGCCATGTTGCATCTCACTGATGGAAGGAGGTTTTGGCTTAAAATCTCATGATACAAGACCCTGTTCATTCTTCCCTTAACACAGATCAGTCATCCTGTCCCCTTTGCAGAAAAACAGCCCCAAGGCATGATGTTTCCACCCCTATATTTCACAGTAGGTATGGTGTTCTTGGGTTGCAACTCATCATTCTTCTTCCTTCAAACACGACGAGTTGAGGTTTTACCAAAATGTTCTATTTTGGTTTCATCTGACCACATGATATTCTCCCAATCATTTTCTGGATCATCCATATGCTCTCTCGCAAACTTCAGATGGGCCTGGACACGTACTGGCTTAAGCAGGGGGACACGCCTGGCACTGCAGGATTTGAGTCCCTCTCTGTGTAGTGTGTAGCCTTTGTTACTTTGGTCCCAGCTCTCTGCAGGTCATTCATCAGGTCCCTCCGTGTAGTTCTGGGATTTTTGTTCACCGTTCTCATGATCATTTTGACCCCATGGGATGACATCTTGCGTGGAGCCCCAGATCGAGGGAGATTATCAGTGGTCTTGTATGTCTTCTATTTTTCTACAATTGCTCCCACAGTTGATTTATTCACACCAACGTGCTTGACTATTGTAGATCAGCCTGGTGCACATCTACAATTTTCTTCCTGGTGTCCTTCCACAGCTCTTTGGTCTTGGCCATAATTGAGTTTGGAGTCTGACTGTTTGAGGCTGTGGATAGGTGTCTTTTATACAGATAATGAGTTCCAACAGATGCCAGTAATACAGGTAACAGGTGGAGGACAGAAGAGCTTCTTAAAGAAGAAGTTACAGGTCTGTGAGAGCCAGAAATCTTGCTTGTTTGTGGGTGACCAAATACTTATTTTCCACCATAATTTACAAATAAATTATTTAAAAAACCTACAATGTGATTTCCTGGATTTTTTTTCTAATTTTGTCTCTCATAATTGAAGTGTACCTATGATGAAAATTACAGACCTCTCTCATCTTTCTAAGTAGGAGAACTTCACACAGGGACTGACTAAATACTTTCCCCCCACTGTATGTTGTACCACATATTGAACTGTACTATAGCAAGACCTGTTTTCATTCATTGCCACATATTGATTTCAGTAACTTAAATAACAGAAATGTACCATAATAGAAACTGTGTGTTTGCATTGTCCATTAACACCGCACTGATTAATTTAGGTTTATCCCAAGTGAAAAGATGACGCCCCAAAACATCTAAAAATAGAACCTTGGTTGAAAAATACTGGAGTTTTCCTTTAATATTCGCCATTTTGCCTGTTTGTAAGTTATCATCTTAATAATTAAACTGTAACACCTCAATAGCCTGCTCTATTTTGGAGTTCTAAACCTTGCTTAACACATGGAAAAACAGGTTAGTGCATGAGACATTCTTAAAATATCATGTACAACCTCAGTATGTTTTTTTTTTCTATTGTAAATCTGAATTTAAAAAACCCATAATGGGCACTTTGTAGCAGTCTGAGGAAACATTAAATTTCTTGGAACGAATCAGCTCCATCCACTGTGCAGTAAATTCACCTCTGAAAGATGTTACCCACAATGACAATAACCCAAGGCACTTCACTTGGTTACATTGATCTGTGTGACTGTAGGAGCACAGTGACCCTCATGTTTCTGCGAAACAGAGGGGCCTTGGGGGAAGAGCAGGAGACAGAGTTGGGTCTCTGAGGACGTAAGGGGTCAGGATTGACAGATTTTGCTATTTGGAGGAATTTCCACAGCCAGTAAAAGTTTTCATCGCCTCTGGCACCTGACATTTCTAGGTGTATTTTATAGATATGGCAAATTTCAAACAGAAATGTGTGTTTGATACACCCTGAGTGTTTATTTATTTATTTCATGTTTTATACCAAAACATATATATTTTTGTCCCTTTGTGCAGTTATAAATTTGCAGTAAGGTACTACTCTTTGTTTACTGTATTGCATAACTGTCAGCTTAAGTTGCTTCCTGACTACAGTTCTGCCTCCACCACCTGCTCTCCCTGTTTTTCTATGAGCTACTGGTATATTTCTATATTTTCTGCATCTGAATAGTATTTGAAATCATATCTAAGAAATCAGTCAACATGGCTGTATATTTGTTCAAACACACTAAGGTGTTTCCGCGTGGTAAATGTTGCAGTGTAAAATAGACTCTTGGCAACACGTGGCTTTAACACTGTAAGTTTGCTTCTGTCTTGGTGCTTTCGCTGTGGAGTTTGCATGTTATCCGCATGTTTGCATGGGCTCCGTTTGGATGCTCCGGCTTCCTCCCACCACCAAAGACCAAGCTAAGTGAACTGGAAACTTTAAATTGTCTGTAGGTGTGAGTGTGACTGTGTTTATCTGTCCGCATGTGCCCCTGTGATAGACTGGGATAGGCTCCAGCTCGCCTGTGACCCTGAATTGAAATACGTAAGTTGGTATAGAGAAGGAATGATTGAATTCATTAGGTTATCAGCGGTCTTAAAAACAGGAAATACCCCACTGACAAACAAACAGACAAGCAAACATCAAAATAACTGTCAGGTCTTTTCTGTGCCTGTTGCTTTAAATGGAAAGGAGCTGAGCTCCAGACTGCTTCGTGGATGTGTCTCACAGAGCAAGCACACATTCAGAAGAGGTTTTTGGAAGCCTAAAACAAGCCATTTGATGTGTCATTGAGGTGTGGCAGGCACACTCAGACTTTTGGGTAGATATTATAGCGCAGCAGATAAATGAAACAATCATGCAAATGGTGATAAAAGCATCAAATTCGGCAGAAATACTCCTTAGACACTCTTTTAAGGGTCAATTGAAGAATTACACAGAGGTCAAAATTAAAAGATGCTCCAATCATATTGAAAAATATTCCACATTATTTGCCTGATCATAAAGATTCCAAAAAGGTATAGTTTAGACCAGTGATTCTCAACCGGGGTGCCGCGGCACCCTAGGGTGCCGTGGGCAATTATCAAATATCACCATTATCGGGTGTATGTGCTGTAATAGTGTGGCAGATGATGTAATGCTCTTTTATTCCAGTAGATGGCAGCAAAGCACTGTACTATAGTATAATAGAGAGTCGAGTTAGTGCTGCGTGACACGTGACACATGTAGGGCTGTCACAATTATTACAATATTCGTCAATCGCGATTATTTTTCATATTCGCGATTATTTTTCATATTCGCGATTACCGTGAATTACTTATTTTATCCACAAAGCATAAAACGACTCAGAATCTGATGTCATTGTGCTGCAGCCTCACTCTCATCTTAAGGCGGGACAATAACATGGAGGCTGAAGAGCGATCCGTCCTACCGTTTGGATATAAGATGGCCGATTTAAAACAGTGGCCGTCTTCTTCAAAAGTCATCTAAAATGCGGAGCTGTCGGTGTGTGTGTCTGTGTGTGTGAGTGTGAGTGTGTGTGTGTGCCCATGCGCGCGCGGAGTCAACAGGCTGCAGACTGCGAGGGAGGGGGTGCGTGAGGGAGATTCCTGAATGCAGGCGCGACACGTTACAGTCTGAGAACCATCAGTGCGCAGCGAGCGTGGAGCAGAGAGAGGATTTTAACCCGAGTGAACATGTTAACAAAACAAAACGTGAAGCTGCTTTTACTTCTCTCTGAACTTTCTCTAAAGGTGTGATTCTGCCGTTACCGTCCTGTTCACACCATGTGCGCGTTGTATGCTGAATTTATGAGATCATGAGATGAAATAAACGGTCAAATATCTTTAAAAACATACAGTATTTAAAAATGAGAATATATGAATGAACTGAGCCACAAAAAAAAAACAATGTTCAGATGCACAGATCACAAAAAGCAGGTGAGAACTCTGAACTTTAACAGCTGTTATTTTCCAAAGGTATTTATTTGTTCAATCTTGAGCTTAATGTAGTGTTTAAGCACAAAGCGTGACTGATGAGGAGAAACAATTTCAGAAATGCAACAGAAACAACCACAAATCAGAAAAAGTTGGGACTATAAAATGAAGATGAAAATAAAAATGTTGCACCATTCCCAGTTTCTCCACTCAGAGAAGCCAAACATTCTTCTAGAGTTGTGTAATTATACTACAATAGTAGAATATAAAGAAGGGGAAAAAAGAAAAAAAAAATAGACAATATATTCGTCAATCGCAATTATTTGTCTGACAATTAATCGTCTCCAGGAATTCCTAATCGTGACAGCCCTAGACACATGATGACTACAGCGTGAATCTCAGCTGCTCACGGAGCATGGCTCCTCTGGGGAAGGAAAAACCGCATTGGCTGTGGAGGTGTGCGGGGAAGGCGGCCTGACCTCCATTGATGTCACCGTGGTCAGACTTGGGCCTTCTTGCTCACAACTGGGTTCGCTGAAGGCAGCCTCTGCGCTCCGTGAATATTAGAGTGGCAGATTATTGTGAATAAAAGTGTCGACACGTCTAAAAAAAACACTTGAGATCAGAGCACAAAATGCTTGAGGATTTTCGAAATGCGGTGTTTTCTGTATTGATTTTCTATTGCGATAATTGGGTTTCGCGCAAAACCAGAGGTAATAGAATTATAATATTATTTTGGTTGGTGGTGTGCCGTAGGGTTTTGTAAATATAAAAAGGGTGCCGCAGCTCAAAAAAGGTTGAAAATCACTGGTTTAGACTATCTGTGACTGAATTCTATGGAGTTACGGGACAAAAAACAGCAAGAATGGTGACAAAGCTCAGTTTCATTTTGTACAGGGGTCAAAAGTTATAATTGCTCCAATTTTGGTAAAAAGTGATGCAAATTATTGGTTGAGCTAATAGGATTAATAAATGGAATAGTTTTGCTTGGTCTCCAAAGTAAAGGTCAAACAAGGTCTACGTCTATTGGATTCTATGACATGTGACATATGTTACCCCGTAACATATGTTACATGGTTACATGGTCCAGACTGTTCCTTTTTAAAACTGTGTTAACTCAACTACTAATTTGCATGACTTTTTAACAAAATTGGAGCAACTTTAACTTTTGACCCCTGTACAAACCGACACTGACCTGTGTCACCATTCTTGCTGTTTTTATCCCATAACTCCATAGAATTCAGTTACAGACCGTCCAAACCATACCTTTTTGGAATCTTTATGATCACGCAAATAATGTGGCATAGGTTTCAATAAGATTGGAGCATCTTTTAATTTTGACTCCTGTGTAATTCTTCAATTGACCTCTACCTGAACGCCAACTGAAAATTCAAGTGGCCAATCTGTTTTTTCAAAAGAGGATTGTCTGAGGACTATTTCTGCCAAATTTGATGCTTTTATCACCATTTGCAGGATTCCGCTCTAAATATTGTCTTATCGGCTGCACTATTAAAAATGAAACCCCAGCGAGATTTAGTCCTATAAAGCTACCGATTAGGTAATACCCGAGCTTCTGCAATATGACCATATTTTAACCCTTAAACAGGCCCTGAAGCCCACAGGTGTTGACCTAAAGCTGATGAGAGTCTACAACCCCCGTGGACAGGATACTAGTCTGACACAGGTTACGTGCTGAGCCACAGCCGGTGTCTCCAACTGAACGGTCCCCTCTAAAAATCGGTCCGCCTTGCCTTCACTGCGCCTTCACGGCACCTTCACTGCACATGTGTCATTTCGGAGCATCGGCAGCATTTCACCGATTATCGCCTCGTTTATACTTAAAACTAAACTACACTCCAGTCATTATCTACCTCAGCGACAGATATCTGAAACTTTTGTACAATGATTGTTTCCACATAAATTCTGCATTATTTCATAATCAGATGACAAATTAAAACCTCTTGAACTCAGTTTTAAGCAGAAACGAGGCTGGTTTAAGCAGAAATGAGGTGAAAATTGGTGAGTCGCTACCCTTACCAAAAAATAGTACTGATAAGTATATAAAAAGTAAACTGGAAGTATACTTGAAACATACTTGTATGTACTACTTTTTGGTAAGGGGACATATGTCAGACTCAGATGTGCTGTTGTGGCGCTCTGATTGGTTCCCCGTCTTTTATGATGAAATAATGCTGAATTTATGTGGAAATAATTGTTGTACAAAAGCTTCAGATATCCGTCACTGAGAAAGATGATGACTGGAGTACAGTTTGAAGCAGAAGCGAGGTGATATTCACTGAATCGCTGTTGAGGCTCCGAAATGACGCTGCTGATGCTCCAAAATGATGCATGTGCCGTGAAAGCAGGGCGGACCAATTTTTAGTGGGGACTGTTTGGTCCGTAACACTGGTACCCATTTACAGCTGGGTGGATGACAACAATGAAGAAGAAATGTTAGATGAAGGACATCGTTAGCTGTCAAACCCAAGTCTAGGAACTACCTGCTTAGCTAATGAGCGCGAGCCAAAATGTCTTTGAATTAAAAATCTGAGTTGTGTCACCACCAGGATAACACTTGATGTCTTATGGGTGAGACTGAGTAATTTCTACCTAAACTGATTGCATTTATTTATCTAGTGCTTTTTCATGTAACAGACACACTCAAAGCTCTTTACATTGATGCCTCAATTTCATACTCCAGTGTCAGAGTGTCAGTGGCACTCAGTCGGGATCTTGGCGATTAAGGACCCTACTCAAGGGTACTTTAATGATTTTCCTGTAGGACAGGGGATTGAACCAAGCATCCTTTGGTCACAAGCCTGAAATATCTGTTTTCTTGTCCTGGCCATCATAGTAACTATGGTGCATGGTTGTTTTTCCATCTTATAGCTTTCACGTTTACATATTCCATACTTGTGTGAATATAAATCCTGCCGTTTTGAATTCAGTCTTTAATTATTTCCTTCCCACTGTCGCCAAGTGCTTGCTCATAGGGGGTCGTTTTGACCGTTGGAGTTTTTCTGTAATTATTGTATAGCTTTTGCTTTACAATATAAAGCGCCTTGGGGCAACTGTTTGTTGTGATTTTGCGCTATATAAATAAAATTGATTTGATTTTGATTTGAATTATTATGATGTGACATGTTGGTTTACATATTGCACTTTGGGGAAACAGCCTATCATAGGCATTTCAGCAAAATTAGCTATACTCTCTGAGTGCTCTTGTTTGCAACCACAGCTAATTGCAATTATCATTTCACTCACTCACGTGGATCTGGTGCATCTTTTCTTATGCCATGTCATCTCCAGTTATCTAAGTAGCAAAACCTACAGCACTGGAACATATTCATGACAGTGACCATAATCAATTTCAGCACGTGATGATCAAGAGCAACGCCGTAAGGGCATGGAAATGTACACTTGCTGAGTTGCTATGGAGACTTGGTTACCATGCAGAAGATGTCCCAGTAACTTCAGCAACTGATTTCTAGTTGACATCCAAGTGGATGCTTATAAATGGTGACCTGTCAATGCAACTCAAGGGAGCATATCTAGTGAGGCATCATGTAGGAATATAGATGCATGAGATGACAGGTGGACCGACAGGGAACAAATACCCTGTGCTCGGCCTATTTAATTAATTAATGAAATTTCACAAACAAGCCAAACAGACAGGTCTGAGTAAGTTGAGACTGTAGTTGTCATCAGTGTGTGGATGTTGGGATGTGGTGATAAATTAAATAGATTTGGCAATGGTACCTTCAGCTGTCTCTGTCCCCCACAGATACTGTATGCTGCCTCATCTTGACCTGTAGCTCAGGCGAAACTCACTGTGATATGTTTGACAGCAATTTGAGTCATTTTTGTCTTGACAGCCTCAAGGTTATAGTGGTGGATGTGTGACCAGAGGATCCTCGGCTTGATTTCCAGTCAGACAGAAAATCACTAAGATGCCCTTGAGCAAAGTCCTTAATCCCCAAGTTGGTCTCGGTAGCAGGATCCTTAATCCCCAAATTACTCCCACTGTACTGTTGAGGATCTGGCATGGTACTGGTGTGTGTGTGTGTGTGTGTGTGTGTGTGTGTGTGTGTGTGTGTGTGTGTGTGTGTGTGTGTTTGTGAATGGGTGGCTGTGAGGTATCATTGTAAATCACTTTATCTCCATCAGATGGAATAGCACTGTGGAAATACCATTCATTTACTATTTGGTCTTTTGTATGAACTTAGTGTGAAACAGTGCATAAAACAGCCTAAAATTGTGCCCATTGTTGTGTCATACATCCAAGAACATCACCTCATGTTGCAGCAGGATAATGCACAGCCCCATGTTGCAAGGATCTGTACACAATTCTTGGAAGCTGAAAATGTCCCAGTTCTTGCATGGCCGGCATACTCACCGGACATGTCACCCATTGAGCATGTTTGGGATGCTCTGGACCGGCGTATACGACAGCGTGTACCAGTTCCTGCCAATATCCAGTAACTTCGCACAGCCACTGAAGAGGAGTGGACCAACATTCGACAGGCCACAACTGACAACCTGATCAACTCTATGTGAAGGAGATGTGTTGCACTGCATGAGGCAAATGGTGGTCACACCAGATACTGACTGGTATCCCTCCCAATAAAACAAAACTGCACCTTTCAGAGTGGCCTTTTATTGTGGACAGTCTAAGGCACACCTGTGCACTAATCATGGTGTCTAATCAGCATCTTGGTATGGCACACCTGTGAGGTGGGATGGGTTATCTCAGCAAAGGAGAAGTGCTCACTATCACAGATTTAGACTGGTTTATGAACAGTATTTGAGGGAAATGGTGATATTGTGTATGTGGAAAAAGTTTTAGATCTTTGAGTACATCTCATACAAAATGGGAGCAAAACCAAAAGTGTTGCATTTATATTTTTGTTGAGTGTAGGTGGTTGGAGCACATGTGACAGTATAGGTGGTTGGAGCACATGTGACAGTATAGGTGGTTGGAGCACATGTGACAATATAGGTGGTTGGAGCACATGTGACAGTATAGGTGGTTGGAGCACATGTGACAATATAGGTGGTTGGAGCACATGTGACAGTATAGGTGGTTGGAGCACATGTTACAATATAGGTGGTTGGAGCACATGTGACAGTATAGGTGGTTGGAGCACATGTGACAATATAGGTGGTTGGAGCACATGTGACAATATAGGTGGTTGGAGCACATGTTACAATATGTGTTCCCCAGCTTTGCATTGCGCTGATGCGGTGGTCAGCTGTAGCAGTGTAAACAGCTGAAGAACGCATTCACTGGCCTTGGGCCATGATCATCTCCTTCCCTGCTTGATTTCAAATGATATCCAATCCATGATTACATGTCAACCACAGTCCCCTGACAACGGCATAACTTTAGTGGGTGTGTGCGGGTGTGATCATGTCAATACGGACATCACATAATTGACAAGCGACACACCCACCTTTCCAGTGCAGCAATGCGCTCACAAAAATGGGCTCACAGCTCCAGGCTGTGGGGCAATTGAGCTGCCTACGCTGATCTTTCTGTGAGGCTCACTCATGCTATCACATGACAGACGGACCATGTGGATGTTGCGATCACGTGTCATGTGAAGTGCCTGTCCGGTCAGATGGCACGGTGGTGCTGTGACATGCAGCCAGGCTGGGTTTCTATTTTATCTCTGGTGTGATAGTGTGGGATTGCTGCTGCTCGGTGAATCCACCTCCAGTGGGACAAACTGGATATGCTATGGTGTTCCACAGCTGTCAGCTCTTCCATCATGGACATGACAGCCATCCAGCTGTGCGTGCTGCGCTGACAGCAATCACACCGTTCGAGCCTTCGCATCCTCAGCCACTCCTCAACTATAGACTTGTGGTGTGTGTGTGACTGGGATGACACTCACACACCATCTGTGTTGCTGTTGGGGGGGCACACTGTACTCTGGCACGCCATTTGTGTTAGGGAGGGACACACCACACACTTGCATGCCATTTGTGTTGCTGGGGGTGGGAAAACAGCACACTCACATGCCATTTGTGTTGCTCGGTGACGGCACACTCGCAAGGCACTTAGAAAATGTAGATCAGTAGTGTGACCTCAACTTGCCCGGCGTTCGAATGTGTTTTGATGCAAGCAGCACCCGAATGTGGAATGCATGTGCTGTGCAATAATGAATGTGGTGACTGCTGTACGAGGCTTTCGAATGCAGCTCTGATTTTTCAAGAGTATCATTCGAATCCTCCTTCATGCGCCATTTGGCCTCAATCATGTCATGTGTGAAGGGCCCTAAGAAATGTCTAAGAATTTGAAGAATTATAAGATTTTTCTTAAAATGACATTACTAAGAGCTGTATTTAGCCTTAGGATGCACTGTGAATATGGGCGCTGATATGTTTTCAGTATTTAGAAGTGCTGTGTTGAAAATTCCTTGCTTTAAAAAAATGCACTTGGAAAATTTGGTTGGGGTAATAAATTTGTCCTTATCCATGTATGTTTTTTTCACTGAACATGTTCAGGGGAACTTTGAAGGATAACTTGGCATTGACTGGCTAAATTGCAAAAGCCTGGAAAGTCAGTTAACAGCGATCAACATCATGCAAGCTAAGGATGTATGTGTTGTATATGAGGCACATATTGGAATACACACAGTACAGTAATGTTAGGTCATTTTTTGGCCAAGGTCAGAAAAAATGAGTAGAAAGCTGAAAATTGCTGCATGCAATCCTTTAGGGCCCCTTCACACATAACACAATTGATGCCGACGAGCGCCCGAAGGAGGAATTGTGTGCCCACTCACTCACTCATCTTCAACTGCTTATCCCGGATTGGGTTGCGGGAGCAACAGCTCTAGCAGGGGACCCCAGACTTCACTTTCCCGGGCCACACTGACCACCTCTGACTGGGGATCCTGAGGCATTCCCAGGCCAGTGTGGAGATATAATCTCTCCACCTAGTCCTGGTTCTTCCCCGGGGTGAATGTGCCTGGAACACCTCCCTAGGGAGGCACCTTACCAGATGCCTGAACCACCTCAGCTGGCTCCTTTCAACGCGAAGGAGCAGTGGCTCTACTCTGAGCTCCCCACAGAAGACCGAGCTTCTCACCCTATCTCTAAGGGAGACACCAGCCACCCTCCTAAGGAAGCCCATTGTGGCTGCTTGTACCCGTGATCTAGTTCTTTCAGTTATGACCCAACCATCATGACCATAGGTGAGAGTAGGAATGAAGACTGGCTCAGCTCCCTTTTCATCACAACAGTATGGCAAAGCGAATGCAATACTGCACCTGCTGCGTCAATTATCATGCCAATTTCACGCTCCATTCTTCCCTCACTTGTGAACAAGTCCCCAAGGTACTTGAACTCCTTCACTTGGGGCAAGACTGTGTTTCCTACCCAGAGTAGGGAATCCATCGGTTTCCTGCTGACAACCATGGCCTCAGATTTATACAAGGGTAGGCTGAAAAGTTCTAAGGCTCACTATAATGCAGTTAATGCATTACTCTTTCATGGGGAGAACTTAGAACTTTTCAGCCTACCCTCGTAGGTGCTTATCCTCATTCCAGCCCCCTCACACTTGGCTGTGAACCAATTCAGTGAGTGTTGGAGGTCACAGGCCGATGAAGCCAACAGGACCACATCATCTGCAAAAAGCAGCAATGAGACTCTGAGCCCACCAAACTGGAAATCCTCCTCCGACTGTGGCATAACCAAGCAACACATGTGGTGTGCCACAATGTTGGCTCTCCCCTAAACACATGTGACCTGCGTGTGTATCGCATGTGTTGCACCCTTCCACTCCCCCAACACATGTGGTGTCCTGTTTTGTTGCCCCTCCCCCCACAACACATGTGGCATGCGTATCTTTTGCACCCCACTACAACAGCTGACCGGCACATCAGCCAACCTGGTCTCACGGCAAGTCGTGATTCAGCACCACAAAATATACATTAATCCATTGGTTTGCGATGCTGTGATGAAAAGCACCTCATTTTCGTCATGGCAGCACAAATTCATTCCAATTCATTCCGTGATGGCTGCATGAAATTAAAAGTGAAGTGTGTGTGTGTGGGGGGGGGGGGGGGGTGTTCGGGGTGTTATGGTTAGGGTGGGGGGAAGGAGTAAGATTAGGTTATGATTAAGGTTAGGGTCGGGATAGGAGTAGGGTTAGGAATATTTAGTAAAAAAAAAAACCTGTCACAAAAATTTGACTTATTTCGTCACGGGAGCACGAAAAAAAACAAAAACAAAAAACATGAGACTGGACTGTGTCAGCACACCACAATGCTGGTTTATATTGTGCCATGCAGGAAATCACCCAATGGGATGCCCCCGTGAGGCACGTGTCACTGCAGGATTTCCCCACATTGTAATAATGAAAACACATATCACATTTGCAGTGGATCACTGCACACTGGACACGCCATGCCTGGTGATATGTTCATGACGCGAGAGCCCGGCTCTTCATGAGATGGGAGCCGGTCAGCTCTTCATGAGATGGGAGCCGGTCAGCTCTTCATGAGACGAGCGCATCAGGTAATTCATGTAAAACATGAAAGATGAGGACATTGATCCACATCATTTCATTACTTACTGGTGTACGTCTAGGCGGAGGCTAAATCCGCTCTTTATAACAGGAATTAAGCATTATAAATTGTCGTGTTTTATAAATTTTTTGCTCCACTGCTGTGTGCATGACTTTCCACGTGCTTGCACTGTTTGTGTGCGTGAACATGAGCGTGTATGAAACCGCCGCCACGGTGTCGTGCATGCCTGTTCGACCACGCATCCCTCCCGACAGCAAGTGGAATGTTTTGCGGTTCCCCATTTAGCTTTTGGTTTGCAGATTTTCTTCCAGTTTCTGCATCCTTCATGTTATGTGTGAAGGGACCCTTAACAATCCTAAACAACATGCTAAAAGTCCCCATGTATCCACCTTGAGCTTTTCCTGGTATGATGTCATGATGCCATGAGTGTCATGGATGTCGAAAATCATGTTTGACACATGTTCATCATTTAATTATTTGCAGTGGTATATGTATCTTCATTGTTTAATAGGCAAGATTGCTTCAGAAATAAACAGATATTATGTTATCAAGTAAATTTTGATTTCCTGCAATTGCAAAAGTGGTTAGGAGCAATCGTGTGGCTGCAAGAAGTCAGGTCTGTTCTGTACAAATCTATGTGACCATCGCCATGGAAATGGCTGCAGCAATTCTGAAAAACCAGACATTTGTATGTCAGACACTGATGAAGAGCATGACTTTGATGGAAAAGAGAGCAAAGATGAGTTCAATTCCGACTCACTGGTACTTAAAAATGAAACATTTGATTTCCAGATGGCTGATGAGGATCATTTTGATGAATGTGACTTCATCCATGATTAAAAATCCACAAAAATGAAAATCCCCTTAATAACCTTTCATGTAGGCACAGGCTGATTCGAACCGTAATACTATATTGTGAACCCAAGTCCCCAAGTTTGAAAAATTGCATAGAACACCTGTCCTGGATTGTATAATGTCCTCTTTGAAGAGTATTTTATGGTTCTTCAACATTCCAGTGAAATTACCTACAATTACTGACTATGAGGTAATTCAACATGATCATATTATGACAACATATTATCAGGCCCACAATAAAGAAAAGAAGACAATGGGAAACCATTGTCGACCGTGACGATCAGATGGGTGGAGCACTACTCCGAGCTCTACTCCAGAGAGACAGTGGTCTCTGAAACTGCCCTCAGCTCCGTTAATCACCTACCGATGTTGGAAGAACTTGATGCTCTGCCAACTATCGAGGAACTGAGCAAAGCCATGGACTCACTCTCCAGTGGTAAAGTCCCCAGCACTGATGGCATACCTCCAGAGGTGAGCAAGTGTGGAAAAACTGCACTCTTAGAACCCCTCCACAAACTGCTCTGCCTGCTGTGTACTGTTGGGAAAGTCTTCGCCCGCATCTTGCTGACAAGACTGCAGGCACTGGCAGCTTGTGTTTATCCAGAGTCCCAGTGTGGCTTCAGGGCTGGAAGATCCACCATTGACATGATATTCACAGTGTGCCAGATCCAGGAGAAATGCCGGGAAATACCTTGCCTTTATTGACCTGACCAAGGCATTCAATCTTGTCAGCAGAAAAGGCTTCTGGAGAAGATTGGCTGTCCCCCTAAACTCTGCAGCTCGGTAGTTTCCTTTTAGGAGGACATGTAAGGCACAGTCATGTATGATCCTGTCATCATGATCCTGCTCAGACCACGCCTGCATTAAAAGTGGCATGAAGCAAGGTTGTGTACTGACACCAACGCTGCTCCGGATATTCTTCTCCCTCCTGTTGCCTCATGCTTTCAAGGAATCTGCAGATGGCATCTATCTGCATACTCGATCTGATGGGAAACTTTCGATGTTACTCGCCTCCATTCAAAAACACGAGTGTCAGAAATCCTCATGAGACACATGCTGTTTGCAGATGATGCAGCGCTTGCCACCCATACTGAGGAGACACTTCAAAGACTGATTGACTGTTTTGCTAATGCCTGCAATGAATTTGGCCTCACAATCAGTATCAAGAAGAACAACATCAGTGCACAAGATGTCAGTCAAGCCCCATCAATCCAAATTGACAACCACACCCTTGTGGTGGTCAGTGAATTCACCTATCACTCCTCCACCATCTCCATGCAACAAAGTCTGGATGCTGAGATCAACAGACGCATAGGAAGAGCCATGACCAAAATGTTCAAGCTGACCAAGCAGGTGTGGGAAAAACCCACTACTCACACAGAACACAAAGGTGAAAGTGTACCAAGCATGTGTCCTCAGCACTCTACTCTATGGTAGTGAAGCATGGACCACCTACATGCGCCAGGAACGTCGACTCAACACCTTCCACCTGTGCTGCCTAAGGTGCATCCGGGCATCAAATGGCAGGACCATATAAGACATACTCTATGGACAGCTGGCATTAGGCAGCCAATGAGTAGGATGGCCAGCCTTCCACTACAGCGATGCCTGTAAGCGTGACATGAAAGACTGCAACATCGACACTACAATCTGGGAGGAGATCGCGGAAGATCGGTGCTGCTGGAGACAAAAGGTGAAGCAAGGGATCAAGCAGCTGGATGAAGCTAGAAAACAAAAAGCAGCAAAAAAAGGGACCGTCACAAGTTCTGTGCACCCCCTGCTTCAAACTTCACCTGCTCTGCCTGCGGAAAAGACTGTCACTCGCACATCGGCCTCCACAGTCGTGCTCGGCGCTACAGAGCAACCATGAACTGACTTTCCAGAGCGCACCGGCATCGTCTCTTGAGACTTTCGTCGCATACTACTATATTATGACATCATTATTATCATGTCATAAATGAGGTCACATTACATAAGATCACATTATGATCTCATGCTCTTTTGTTTATTTACGTTTATGTCAATGTTCCAAAGTACTGTATGGCTGTTTATTAAAAAAAGTAAAACCCCAATTTCAATGAAGTTGGGACGTTCTGTAAAATGTAAATAAAAACAGAATACAATGATCTGCAAATCCTCTTCAACCTATATTCAATTGAATACACCACAAAGACTAGATATTTAATGTTCAAACTAATAAACTTTATTGTTTTTGTGCAAATATTTGCTCATTTTGAAATGGATGCCTGCAACACATTTCAAAAAAGTTAGGACTGGGCAACAAAAGAGTGGGAAAGTTGATGAACCATTGTCAGTTAACACAGTTTGTCACTACATCTACAATTGCAAGTTAAAACTCTACCATGCAAAGCGAAAGCCATACATCTACAACATCCAGAAACGCCGCCGCCTTCTCTGAGCCCGAGCTCATTTGAAATGGACAGACGCAACGTGTGCTGTGGTCTGATGAGTCCACATTTCAAATTGTTTTTGGAGATCATGGATGCCGTGTCCTCCGGACAAAAGAGGAAAAAGACCATCCAGATTGTTACCAGCGCAAAGTTCAAAAGCCAGAATCTGTGATGCTATGGGGGTGTGTTAGTGCCCATGGCATGGGCATGGGCAACTTACACATCTTTGATGGCACCTGCTGAAAGGTACATCCAGGTTTTGGAGCAACACATGCTGCCATCCAAGCAATGTCTTTTTCAGGGATGTCCCTGCTTGTTTCAGTAAGACAATGCCAAGCCACATTATGCACGTGTTACAACAGCGTGGCTTCGTATTAAAAGAGTGCAGGTACTAAACTGGCCTGCCTGCAGTCCAGACCTGTCGTCCATTGAAAATGTGTGGTGCATTATGAAGAGCAAAATACGACAATGGAGACCCCAGACTGTTGAACAACTAAAGTCGTACATCAAGCAAGAATGGGAAATAATTCCACCTACAAAGCTTCAACAATTAGTGTCCTCAGTTCCCAAATGCTTACTGAGTGTTGTTAGAAGGAAAGGTGATGTATCACAGTGGTAAACATACCACTCTCCCAACTTTTTTGAAATGTGTTTCAGACATCCATTTCAAAATGAGCAAATATTTGCACAAAAACAATAAAGTTTATCAGATTGAACATTAAATATCTTGTCTTTGTGGTGTATTCAAATGAATATAGGTTGAAGATTTGCAAATTATTGTATTCTGTTTTTATTTACATTTTACACGTCCAAACTTCATTGGAATTGGGGTTGCCCTTACCAAAAAGTAGTACATACAAGTATGTTTCAAGTATACTTCCAGTTTACTTTTTATATACTTATCAGTACTATTTTTTGGTAAGGGTGTAATCAATAATATACCCTTGCATACTATATTATATACAAGGTTGGGTAAGATTACTCTGAAAGAATACATGTGGATTCCATGTATTTATGTACATATTGGATTACTTGTAATCTGATTACTTTTGGATTACATTTCAAAATAATCCTACCCAACCTTGATTATATATCCAGATGAGGCCATTTCTCATGTAAATATAAGCTATGATGTCATGATGTCATAATGGTGAAAGTTCAATGAGTATACATGGGGACTTTCTATATGTTATCAAGGCTACTGAAGGGAGGGCATACACCAATTTTCAGCTTTTTACTAATTTGTTCTGACATTCTTGCCCATTTTGACTGGATTACTGGCAGTTTGCTTATTATGGACATTCATTATTATCTTTTGAATGCAAAGCATTCATACCTGAGGTGTCAGAGGAATCTTGTCAGATATCACCACCATCAACTTGAGGTTGACAGAATCTGATATATGGTCAGTCCGGCGCTCTGCACATGACAGCAATTGCCAACACCTTGAAAGCCAAGGTTACCTTCTAATAAAAATATCATAAAATTGTCCACCATTATCCAGTTAAATGGTGCAGAAGATTTGGCTTTAGCGGCACTACTTCGCCTGCAAGTCTTGCTGAATTAATTACACGAAATGTGGGAGGCATTTTTAAGTCAATCTGACAATGTTAAACACAGCTGAAGGTCACTTAAGTGATCAATTGCTGAGGAGATTTGCCTTTGATTTGCATGTCAACCCCCCACATGTGCAGTGTGAAATATGTGCTATTCAGCTAGTTCATGCCTCTTTTTATACTTGTTGCCCTGAGGCAAGTTAATGTTCTTGATAGAACAGGTAAGAACAGAGATTTGCCTGTTCCGTTTGAAAATAAACTTTTATTGAAGAAATTAGCTGTTGTCACTTTATTTAGGCTTTGAAAGATTACGTCAAAATTATTTCACGGATTCTCACCCAATTTGCACCACGGATAGATATTAGGGCATGAACTCATAACTCATTAGCCATCCTAAACTGCCCCTCCCAACTTTTGCATGGGGGTTTGTCATAGGACTGAAATGTCTGGTTTATATTGTCGGCAATGAAACAGCATTCAAAAAAATGTTCATATATTTGTATCATTTATTTGTACAGATGTGAATGCTCACAGTATATACAAGTAAAATGAATATGCATATTCCATGTAAAGTCCATGCACACAAAGATGCACATGTACCTTCAGTATGAAGTACATGCATAGATAAAAGATTAATTTATGTAAAGAAGTTAATTAAAATAATTGCTAGTTGGTTTGTGGTCTAGCTATCTACCTGTATCTGTCTGTCCATCGATCTGTCTGTCTAACCATCCTAGTCAATAATGGTTATTATATTGCTTGTGCACTGTAGCCTCCAACTTGTAATATTGTGAGCTGCATACTATTTGATCAGTATATGTTTGTAGTAATTAAATAAATTGCAATTCAGGAAGCTTTTGGTGAAGCAATTGCCTTGGTGTCAATGCTTAACCACAGCTCAGATTTCTCTTTGGACAGCTTTCCCACAATGATGTGTCAAAACTGCACTTTTCCTTGTCATTGATTATTTTTCTGAAGGAGCAGTTTTAACTATTTACCTCTTTGTCTCTCAGTGTTGTTGTGATTACAGCATTAGCATGGATGCTAGCTCACACAAACACAAAAGACACGATGCTTGCATGACGTCACACCAGTGGCTGAAAGACAGTGAGTGCCCTGCGAGTGCCCATTCAATCCCTCTCTCAGCATATGTCAGCCGAATTCCAGGTGCCACACACGAACATCCAACACTGTTCGCTGGGCACTTGGAAAAGGTGTGGCTATTTGCACTCCTGGCACAAGAGTAAAGTGCAAATGACCACATTCAAGTTGTCTGTGAAAACTGTCTAAGTGCAGCACAAGTGTGGCGTTACCAAGCAACACACATGGCTGTGACTGTGAGTGTGTTGTTATTCCCCCCCCCCCCCCCCCCCCCCCACGAACAGAAATGGCTTATGGAGTGTGTTGTAGTCGTCCCCCAACACACACACACACACACACACACACACACACACACACACACACACACACACACACACACACACACACACACACACACACAATGCATGAATCCAACATTGTCAGATGTGGCTGAGGTTCTCGGAGAACAGTCGCTGTCCAGCGCAGTGCTGTGTACTGCAACTCAGCTAGTGAACACGCAATGCACATGTGTGGGTGGGCACTCATGTCCTCATGACATGCTGATAATTACATACAGATGCGATCACATGAAGACCGGCCAGCATATGAGCGCTCAGCATGGTGTGAAATCCATGAGCTGGCCGGGCAGGCTGATGTCACTTCCACCTCGTAAGTTGTAATTTACATGACAGAAAGAGTGGAAATTAAATAAAACAAATAAGGGTAAAGTGTGAACTCATTCATGTGTGATTGCTTTGCTCATAAGCTTTGCTGTGGACATGCAGCGCCTGTCAGCTGACCGCCGGCTGTCAGCTGGACCTGACCGTGCACGCAAGGCATTAAATTAAAAACACAGCCATCAGAGAGATGCATTACAAAAAATAATAATACATACATAAAATAAAAATGACAGGAACAGAGAGTGAGCCTTTTTTTCTGTGAGCTGAAGAGGTCGGCAGACAAAGGTGGGTGTGTCCCTGCAACCTGCAGCTGTTCAGATATCTGTGCTCACAAGTCACAGCTGGAGAACACCTGTAGCGGCTTGTAGAATATGATCTTGCATAACATCATGAAGTGCAGATGTCAGCATGCTGTCCTCACATGGAAGTAAATTAAAACACATATCGCCTGTCAGCTGACCACTGTGTCAGCGCACCGCAATGCTGGATGCCACCTCAAAGTGCGTGTAACTGCGGGATTTCCCCACATTGTAATAATTAAAACACATATCACATTTGCAACGCGGTCAGCAGCGGATCACTGCGTGCTGGACACACCATGCCGGCTGATGTGTTTGTGACACGGGAGCCGGCTCTTTGTGACACGGAGCTTGCTCTTCATGAGACGAGAGCCCGGCTGATGTCTTCATGAGACAAGTGCATCAGGTAATTCATGTAAAAAATAAAAGGGAGAACAGTAATCCATATCATTTCATTATTTCCTGGTGTACGTCTTAGGCAGAGGCTAAGTCTGCTCTTTATAACAGGAATAAACTATTATAAATTGTGGTGTTTTTAATTTTTTTGCTCTGCTGTTGTGTACATTACTTTCCACGTGCTTGCACTGTGTTCGTGCTCGCAAACACGAGTGTGCACGGAACCGTCACCGTGGTATTGTGCACACCTGTCCAACTGTGTGTCCCTCCCGACAGCAGGTGGAATGTTTCGCGGTTCCCCATTTTGGTTTTTGTTCGTGGATTTTCGGCCAGTATCTGCTTCTTTCACCCAATTTTGTGTTATGTGTGAAGGGGCCCTAAGGAAAAACTCCCTGTGGCATTTTTTGAGGAAGAAACATCAAGCAGACCAGACTCAGAGGGGTGACCCAGTTCTTAGAGGCCATTCTAATGGTAACAGAGATCAAATAAACAGAATACAAACAAGGACTCATCAAACATCAAACATGTAAAACTAAAACAAGTTCACAAGCAAGTACACAGTGGAACTGTAGATTGTTGTTAAAGTCCCAGTCAGTGTTCATTTACACAAGAGTCATGGTTAGGTGTGTATGTGGTCGTTCAGCCAGGTTCCAGCAGGCAGCGTGCATCTTGGGCCTCACTTGTAGCTACAGCACCTCACGCAGAGAGAAAGACAGCAGAATCAATCGGCTGGAACTAACAGCACATAAAGAACTAATTCACAGCAAACCAACATAATAGCACAGAGGTTGCTTTGTGTCATGCAGCAGACCGAGAATTTCAATATTTTGAGGTTGAGAGCTACTCCATTGTTAATAACAATTAACCTTTCTGTCGTGTTCGGGTCAAATCTGACTAATTTACAATTTAAAACACTCATAAATATTGTGTTTTATATCTGACTGCCTCAGGGCCTCATGATATCCTCCACACTGTGCGGCTGAACATATAAACACTTTCGTGTGGTGTTCCCGGACAACAGTGACTGCCATAGGAAATGAATGGGAATCCAGATTATATTCATCCATCAGATTAGAAAATATCCCCATGCACACCACTCTGGCCCCAACACACACACACGAACCACACATTTCAGACTGAACAATGTTTTTTGTGGGTACACTGTTGTGTGGGCCGCCAGAAGAGGAGGTACTGCTGGCCCACCACCAGAGGGCGCCCTGTCTGGAGTGCGGGCTCCAGGCACCAGAGGGCGCAGCCGCCTCACAGGAGCAGCCAGGGTGACAGCTGTCACACATCACCGGCAACAGCTGTTACCAATCATCTGATCGGCAGGGGTATATCAGCAGGACGACGTCTCCACCTCTTTGCCGAGATATCGTTCTACCTGGAAGGTAATAATCTCAGCTGACTGCTTGACAGTAACCTTTGTGATTTTTGTGAGTGATTACAGACTTTTTTTCTCCAACGAGAGGTGGAGGTAGCTTCCCTGCTGTGCAGGTTGCTGGGTGCAGACGCGCCCACGTTTAATTGTGTTCTTGTTCCTCGCCAGCAGTACCAGGTCCGACACGCGGAGGCAGTGGCCACCTGGGCGTTCGGAACTTGGCGGCTCCAGTATTCCCGGGGTCCTGTGGCGGAGGAAACCGTATGGTTCCGGTTCTACTTTGGAGAGGCGTCTCCTATCTTCGAGCCTACCCACACGACACCATTGTGAATTGAATTTTGTCCATTGTTGTAATTTGTTGTATTTGTTGTGCACGTTCGCAACAGTAAAGTGTTGTTATTTGACCTATTCCATTGTCCGTTCATTTGCGCCCCCTGTTGTGGGTCCGTGTACTTACACTTTCCCAACATACACATCTCTTTCCCACCCTTATGTGCCGATCCTCCCACATGAACTACCATCCCGATGAAACAATGTATCATATCATCACACAGACTAGACGTGTCTGTAAACCCATCTTTTTCCCGTGCTTTTGAGCCTACCCCCCCCCCCCCCCCCATGTGAACCATGCCTTCCAGACCAATAAATGTATCATATCTTCACACAGACCACTAAAATATAGCTTGATGTTGTAGGTTCCAGACCAGATTTTAGAACAAGATGAAGAGGAACTGGAGATCAACCAGAGATAGAGAAGGATGTCTTGGAAGTGGAAGACAACACTGATTTTGATCCAGACTTTGAGAGACTGACCAGTCAACAGATGGCGAGGAAGAGGCACCTGAAGAACAAGCACCTGAGGAGACATTCCAGTCCAAGAGTGGAGACCTGCTCTGGTCTTCATTTCCCCAGGAAAGAGGAGGTAGAGGGAGAGTGGAAAATGTCATAAAGATGACGCTAAGGCCAACACGGTATGCAACATCTCGTGTGGATGACATCAAGTCCAGCTTGCAACTCTTTTTCTTTTGTGTATTTATTTTTATATTTGCGAACTATACTCAACAAAAATATAAACGCAACACTTTTGGTTTTGCTCCCATTTTGTATGAGATGAACTCAAAGATCTAAAACTTTTTCCACATACACAATATCACCATTTCTCTCAAATATTGTTCACAAACCAGTCTAAATCTGTGATAGTGAGCACTTCTCCTTTGCTGAGATAATCCATCCCACCTCACAGGTGTGCCATACCAAGATGCTGATTAGACACCATGATTAGTGCACAGGTGTGCCTTAGACTGTCCACAATAAAAGGCCACTCTGAAAGGTGCAGTTTTGTTTTATTGGGGGGGATACCAGTCAGTATCTGGTGTGACCACCATTTGCCTCATGCAGTGCAACACATCTCCTTCGCATCATCCGTGAAGAGAACACCTCTCCAACGTGCCAAACGCCAGCGAATGTGAGCATTTGCCCGCTCAAATCGGTTACGACAACGAACTGGAGTCAGGTCGAGACCCCGATGAGGACGACGAGCATGCAGATGAGCTTCCCTGAGACGGTTTCTGACAGTTTGTGCAGAAATTCTTTGGTTATGCAAACCGATTGTTTCAGCAGCTGTCCGAGTGGCTGGTCTCAGACGATCTTGGAGGTGAACATGCTGGATGTGGAGGTTCTGGGCTGGTGTGGTTACACGTGGTCTGCGGTTGTGAGGCTGGTTGGATGTACTGCCAAATTCTCTGAAACGCCTTTGGAGATGGCTTATGGTAGAGACATGAACATTCAATACACGAGCAACAGCTCTGGTTGACATTCCTGCTGTCAGCATGCCTATTGCACACTCCCTCAAATCTTGCAACATCTGTGGCGTTGTGCTGTGTGATAAAACTGCACCTTTCAGAGTGGCCTTTTATTGTGGGCAGTCTAAGGCACACCTGTGCACTAATCATGGTGTCTAATCAGCATCTTGGTATGGCACACCTGTGAGGTGGGATGGATTATCTCAGCAAAGGAGAAGTGCTCACTATCACAGATTTCGACTGGTTTGTGAACAATATTTGAGGGAAATGGTGATATTGTGTATGTGGAAAAAGTTTTAGATCTTTGAGTTCATCTCATACAAAATGGGAGCAAAACCAAAAGTGTTGCGTTTATATTTTTGTTGAGTATATTTTTTTTACACTTCTGATACTCTGTGTGCTTCCTACCCTGTGTCCTACACAATGCTTCTGGAACCTCAATTTCCCTAAGGGAGTCTTCCCAAGGGATCAGTAAAGTTCTGTCTAATCTAATCTTTGTTTTTTTTTTTACCAGTGTCCACTGAGGGAATTTTACTGGAGCTGACAATCTTGGAGTGGAGGCCTGTGACACCTGGAGAGAATTAGACCTGGTAGACCTCCATGCCTACATTGGTCTGTTGATTCTAGCAGGAGAATATTGCTCAAGCAATTAGTCAAACAAGTGTCAAATGCCACTCATGTGCATGAATTCACATGTACACATGCACACCAGCACAGACCCCCCCCCCCCCCCCCCCCACACACACACACACACACTCACACACACAAAATACTTCATGTTGAGGATTTGGTCTCTGGTTTTGTGTTCACAGCTAAAAAGAATGTTAAATAAAAAATTAGTGGTGATTAATGGTTTTTGTGTTTTATACAACAAAAGCATGTTAGGGCCCTGTCCCACTGAGGAGAGGATTAATTGCGCATGAATTGAGTATACAAATTGTAGGCGTTCGTTATCGTCCACAACAAAAATGGCCAAAAATGACAAATGTCCCAGTATGAATTACGGATATATTAATAATATACAGCGAATATATGATGAACAATCACAGTTATATAATGCATGTAGTGAGGAAACTGATCCGACACATTGAGATTATCACGGCAGTATTATGGATGTATTATGAATGCATCGTGCACGTGTTGCGCACGCACAGCATCTGCAATGCGGTCATAAAAGAAGCGCACTCGCTCCTTTCGGCATCACTATCCACACCAACAATACAGCCTCTGGAGCATTTGCTGGACTTAGACAAGTTGATCACAGAGTTAATGTTCATATTGTCATGCGATGATATACAGCGCATAGAGTGAGTATGTACGAGGTCTGTCCATAAAGTATAGGTCCTTTTTATTTTTTTCAAAAACTATATGGATTTCATTCATATGTTTTTATGTCAGACATGCTTGAACCCTCGTGCGCATGCGTGAGTTTTTCCACGCCTGTCGGTGACGTCATTCGCCTGTGAGCACTCCTTGTGGGAGGAGTCGTCCAGCCCCTCGTCGGAATTCCTTTGTCTGAGGAAGTTGCTGAGAGACTGGCGCTTTGTTTGATCAAAATTTTTTCTAAACCTGTGAGACACATCAAAGTGGACACGGTTCGAAAAATTAAGCTGGTTTTCAGTGAAAATTTTAACGGCTGATGAGAGATTTTGAGGTGATACTGTCGCTTTAAGGACTTCCAACACAGCGGGACGTCACGCAGCGCTCTCAGGCACCGTCGTCAGCCTGTTTCAAGCTGAAAACCTCCACATTTCAGGCTCTATTGATCCAGGATGTCGTGAGAGAACAGAGAAGTTTCAGAAGAAGTCAGTTTCAGCATTTTATCCGGATATTCGACTGTTAAAGGAGATTTTTTTAATGAAAGACGTGCGGACGGGTCCGCGCGTCGGGACGCAGCCGCCGCGATGCAGCCGCCGCGATGCAGCCGCCACGATGCAGCCGCCGCGACGCAGCCGCCGCGACAATCCGCCACAGGAAAAACACCTCTGTTGGAAGCCTTAAGGACAAGTTGGAACATGTCCAGCTGTTAAACAATTTCTCATATACTCACTCCACTGAAAGCCATCAAAAGCCGCCTGGATTTTACAAATGGTTATCAACACAGAGGTGTTTTTCCTGTGCCGCCGCACCGCGCCGGCTGCGTCCCGACGCGCGGACCCGTCCACACGTCTTTCATTAAAAAAAATCTCCTTTAACAGTGGAATATCCGGATAAAATGCTGAAACCGACTTCTTCTGAAACTTCTCTGTTCTCTCACGACGTCCTGGATCAATAGAGCCTGAAATGTGGAGGTTTTCAGCTTGAAACAGGCTGATGATGGCGCCTGAGAGCGCTGCGCAACGTCTCGCACTGTGGGAAGTCCTTAAAGCGACAGTATCACCTCAAAATCTCTCATCAGCCATTAAAATTTTCACTGAAAACCAGCTTAATTTTTCGAACCATGTCCACTTCGATGTGTCTCACAGGTTTAGAAAACATTTTGATCAAACAAAGCGCCAGTCTCTCAGCAACTTCTCAGACAAAAAAATTCCGACGACGGGCTGGACGACTCCTCCCACAAGGAGTGCTCACAGGCGAATGACGTCACCGACAGGCCTGGAAAAACTCACGCATGCGCACGAGGGTTCAAGCATGTCTGACGTAAAAACATATGAATGAAATCCATATAGTTTTTGAAAAAAGTAAAAAGGACCTATACTTTATAGACAGCCCTCGTATTGTGTATGAATTGAGTATGGAGTATGTAAGGCGGATATCATCCACATTCAGATTTTTGAACAGGCCAAAAATCCTGGCTGCGGACATACGTGCCTCTGAGGATGATCACAGGCGTGTTTGGAAGACGGCCGACTCATACAGGCATCTTACACGGATATTGCAGATGTTTGGCGAATATGGGCCAATTTTTTTGCGCAATCCATACGCAAATCCTCCTAAACGCCAGTGGGACAGGGCTCTTAGGCATCCAAAAGGGAAAACAGATGAGTCTTTAAGCTGGACTTGAAAGACGCCAGAGAATCAAACTTTTATGTGTTAGCAGTCAGATTTTTCTGCAAAACTGTTGCATGATAGGAGAAAGCTCTGTGGCCTGCTGACTTTTTTTTTTTAACGTAAGGAATACACAGTAATTCTGCTTCCTGAAAATGCAGAACCCGGGAAGGTACGTAAGGTTTAATTAGGTCAGCCAGATACTGAGGTGGGATTTTATATGTTAGCAACAAAACCTTACAATCTGACCTTGCAGGGTCAGGAAGCCAGTGAAGGGAGAAAAAATTAGGATAATAAGGTCAAACTTTCTGCTCCTATTCAATGTTCTAGCAGACATTTTTTGAACCATTTGTAGACCTCTAATGCTGGACTGTGGTAAGCCAGAGAAATATAGAACATTGTAGTAATCCAATCTAGAGGAGACAAAGGCATCCATCAGAGTCTCTGCATCAGCCATAGTGTTGTGTGGGCCGCTGAAGAGGAGGTACTGCTGGCCCACCACCAGAGGGCGCCCTGCCTGAAGTGCGGGCTTCAGGCATGAGAGGGCACTGCCGCCTCAGGAACAAGCCGTGGTGACAGCTGTCACCCATCATCCGTGACAGCTGTCACTAATCATCCACATCTGGAATAAAAGCAGGAAGACACCTCCACCACACTGCCGAGATATCATCTTCATCTAGAGGTAATATCCTCAGCCTTTGTGGTAATATTGAGAATCTGTTTATTGTGAGTGTTTGCAGGAGTTCCGGTCCTTTTGTGGAGGCTGTGCAATACGGCACTCTTTTTCCTCTGAGGATGCGCTGCAAGTATTGAGTGAGAGGTGGAGGTGGAATTCCCACCAGGATTATTGCTGGGTGTTCACACACCCACACTTGACTGTCTGTGCTTTCTGCCAGCAGTACCAGATCCGACACGCTGAGACGGTGGCCACCTGGGGACTTCGGGACTTGGCGGCTCCAGTATTCCTCGGGTTCGGTGGTAGTGGAAATCGTGTGGTTCCGGTTCGTTTCCAGACGGGCGTCTCCTATCGTTGAGCCTGCCCACACGACACCTTCATTGATTGACTTTTGCACATTCTGTAATCTGCTGTGTTTGGTTGTGTCATTCACAACAGTAAAGTGTTATAATTTGACTCCTTCCATTGTCCGTTCATTTACGCCCCCTGTTGTGGGTCCGTGTCACTACACTTTCCCAACAGGATATCTCGGCCAGCGTCATGGACTCCGAGGGGCGTCACCAGGCTGTTGAACAACCAATGGGAGAGCAGGGAGCGCAGGCGTCTGCAGGAGGCGTGATTGGTGAGCTACAGCATATTCTCACCGCCTTTATGGCTCGGATGGATCAAATAGCCGAGCAAAACATCCTCCTGAACCGCAGGGTGGAGGCTCTCTCCGCGCAAGTGGCGGCGAGCGCTCAGGGCGCTGCTGCAGCTCCTCCTCCTGTCGACCCTGTGCTGGATATAAATGTTCCAGTGGTGGTTCAACAACCCCTCCCACCATCCCCTGAAGCATACATAAGCCCTCCTGAGCCGTACGGAGGTTGTGTGGAGACGTGCGCGGACTTTCTTATGCAGTGTTCGCTCGTCTTCGCACAACGTCCCGTCATGTACGCGTCAGACGCAAGCAAAATAGCTTATGTGATCACTCTGCTTCGGGGAGAGGCACGCGCTTGGGCTACGGCGCTGTGGGAGCAAAATTCACAGCTCCTTCACACTTACACTGGGTTCGTGAGGGAGTTCAGAACTGTGTTTGATCACCCTAACAGAGGAGAGACCGCTTCAACAGTGCTGCTGTCAATGAGACAGGGACGCCGGAGCGCAGCCGCTTATGCAGTCGACTTCCGCATCGCGGCTGCGAGGTCCGGCTGGAATAACGCTGCGCTCCGCGCCGCCTTTGTAAATGGACTGTCGTCAGTCCTAAAGGAGCACCTAGTGGCCAAGGATGAACCGCGGGAATTAGATGGGCTTATTGATCTCGTTATACGATTAGACAATCGGTTGGAGGAACGCCGTCGGGAACGAGACGAAGGACGTGGCCGGGCGCGCGCCGTCCCTCTTCCTTCCGGGTCCGAGAAAGGTCTGCCCTTCCCACGCTCCCTGGCCTCTACGTCCCGTGGGGCGACAGCTCCCCCTGCTGACGAAGCTATGGACACGAGCAGGGCCACATTTAGACCACCTAATAGACAGAGGAGGTTTCCACACGGGGCGTGTTTTTTTTGTGGCTCAATGGAGCATCAATTGAGCAATTGCCCCGAACGGTTAAACACCAACGCCCGCCCCTAGAAACTGGGCTTAGGGTGGGCCAAGAAATTCACGTGGGACACACACATATTGCCGCACGACTCCCAGTTACAATCCTTAGTGGGGATTTAACCCTTCAGGCCCCAGCACTGGTAGACACAGGGTCAGAAGGGAATCTGCTAGACAGCAGATGGGCCAGGGAGGTAGGGCTCCCTCTGGTGGCGCTACCTACACCATTGCAGGTGCGAGCACTAGATGGCACCCTACTCCCTTTAATCACACACAAGACACCACCAGTAACTCTGGTAGTGTCAGGGAATCATAGGGAGGAGATTGAGTTTTTTGTGACTCCTTCTACCTCCCGTGTGATTCTGGGGTTCCCCTGGATGATGAAACACAATCCCCGGATTGATTGGCCGTCCGGGGTGGTGGTACAGTGGAGCGAGACCTGCCATCGGATGTGTTTGGGATCCTCGGTTCCTCCCGGTTCCCAGGCTAAGGAGCAGGTCAAAGTTCCCCCCAATCTGTCGGCGGTGCCGGTTGAGTACCACGATCTTGCTGACGTTTTTAGCAAGGATCGGGCACTCACTCTTCCCCCGCACCGTCCGTATGATTGTGCCATCGATTTGTTGCCAGGCGTGGAGTTCCCGTCCAGCAGGCTGTACAACCTCTCCCGACCTGAGCGCGAATCAATGGAGACCTACATCCGGGACTCCTTAGCTGCCGGGCTGATCCGTAACTCCACCTCTCCGATGGGAGCAGGTTTCTTTTTTGTGGGCAAAAAAGATGGCGGTCTTCGTCCATGCATTGATTACCGGGGGCTGAACGAGATCACGGTTCGCAACCGATACCCGTTGCCTTTGCTGGATTCGGTGTTCACCCCCCTGCATGGAGCCAAAATCTTCACAAAGTTGGATCTTAGGAACGCATACCACCTAGTTCGGATCCGGAAGGGAGACGAATGGAAGACGGCATTCAACACCCCGTTAGGTCATTTTGAGTACCTGGTCATGCCGTTCGGCCTCACTAACGCCCCCGCGACGTTCCAAGCTTTGGTTAATGACGTCTTGCGGGACTTCCTGCACCGATTCGTCTTCGTATACCTGGATGATATACTCATCTTTTCTCCGGACCCTGAGACCCATGTACGGCATGTACGTCAGGTCCTGCAGCGGTTGTTGGAGAACCGGCTGTTTGTGAAGGGCGAGAAGTGTGAGTTTCACCGCACTTCTTTGTCCTTCCTGGGGTTTATCATCTCCTCCAACTCCGTTTCCCCGGATCCGGCCAAGGTCGCAGCGGTGAGAGACTGGCCCCAACCTACGAGCCGTAGGAAGCTGCAACAGTTCCTCGGCTTCGCAAATTTTTACAGGAGGTTCATTAAGGGGTATAGTCAGGTAGTTAGCCCCCTGACGGCCCTGACCTCACCAAAAGTTCCCTTCACCTGGTCGGATCGGTGCGAAGCTGCGTTTAGGGAGTTGAAACGCCGGTTCTCGACTGCACCGGTCTTGGTGCAGCCCGATCCTAGTCGCCAGTTTGTGGTTGAAGTGGACGCCTCTGACTCAGGGATAGGAGCCGTGCTATCCCAGAGCGGAGAAACCGATAAGGTTCTTCACCCGTGTGCCTATTTTTCCCGCAGGTTGACCCCAGCAGAGCGGAACTATGACGTGGGCAATCGAGAGCTCCTTGCGGTGAAAGAGGCTCTTGAGGAGTGGAGACACCTGCTGGAGGGAGCATCAGTGCCTTTCACGGTTTTTACTGACCACCGGAACCTGGAGTATATCAGGACCGCCAAGCGACTGAACCCCAGGCATGCCCGCTGGTCACTGTTTTTCGGCCATTTGACTTCCGGATCACCTACCGCCCCGGGACCAAAAACCAAAGATCGGATGCCCTGTCCCGGGTGCATGAATGGGAAGTCAAGACCGAGCTGTCGGATCCACCGGAACCCATCTTACCGGAGTCCACTATCATGGCTACCCTAACCTGGGACGTGGAGAAGACCGTCCGGGAGGCCCTGGCACGGAGCCCGGATCCCGGAACAGGACCAAAAGACAGATTGTACGTCCCACCAGAGGCCAGAGCTGCCGTTCTGGACTTCTGTCACGGGTCCAAGCTCTCCTGCCACCCAGGGGTGCGTAGGACCGTGGCAGTGGTCCGGCAGCGCTTCTGGTGGGCGTCCCTGGAGACTGATGTCCGGGCTTACATCCAGGCCTGCACCACCTGCGCCAGGGGCAAGGCAGACCACCAGAAGGCACAGGGACTCTTACAGCCACTTCCTGTGCCTCACCGCCCCTGGTCCCACATCGGTCTGGATTTTGTCACGGGCCTCCCGCCGTCCTGGCGACACACCACCATTCTCACGATAGTGGACCGATTCTCCAAGGTGGCCCACTTCGTGGCCCTCCCGAAGCTCCCGTCGGCCCAGGAGACAGCGGATCTCCTGGTCCACCATGTCGTCCGGCTGCATGGGATACCTACAGACATCGTTTCGGATCGCGGTCCCCAGTTCTCCTCACAGGTGTGGAGAAGTTTCTGCCGGGAACTGGGGGCCACCGTAAGCCTCTCGTCTGGGTATCACCCACAGACTAACGGACAGGTCGAACGGGCCAACCAGGAGTTGGAGCAGGCCCTTCGGTGCACGACCTCCGCACACCTGACGGCTTGGAGTGAACATCTGGCCTGGATCGAGTACGCTCATAACAGCCAAGTGTCCTCTGCCACCGGCCTCTCTCCATTCGAGGTGTGTCTGGGGTACCAACCCCCTTTGTTTCCTTTGGTGGAGGGAGAGGTCGGTGTGCCCTCGGTCCAGGCCCACCTGCGGAGATGCCGTCGGGTGTGGCGCACTGCCCGTTCGGCCTTGTTGAGGGCCCAGACGAGGGCTAAAGCCCATGCAGACCGTCAACGGTCCCCGGCCCCCGCATACCAGCCCGGGCAGGAGGTATGGCTTTCCACCAAAGACATTCCATTACAGGTCGAGTCCCCCAAATTGAAAGACCGCTTCATTGGACCCGTCCCCATCCTCAAGGTCCTCAGGCTCCATCTCCCGGCCTCACTGCGGATCCATCCGGTCTTCCACGTCTCCAGGATCAAGCCGCATCACACCTCACCCCTCTGTGCACCCGGTCCGGCGCCGCCTCCTGCCCGTATTATCGACGGGGAGCCGGCTTGGACAGTTCGCCGGCTCTTGGACGTCCGTCGAATGGGTCGGGGCTTTCAGTATTTGGTGGACTGGGAGGGGTATGGACCCGAAGAACGCTCCTGGGTGAAGAGGAGCTTCATCCTGGACCCGGCCCTCCTGGCCGATTTCTATCATCGCCACCCAAACAAGCCTGGTCGGGCGCCAGGAGGCGCCCGTCCTGTTGTGTGGGCCGCTGAAGAGGAGGTACTGCTGGCCCACCACCAGAGGGCGCCCTGCCTGAAGTGCGGGTTTCAGGCACGAGAGGGCGCTGCCGCCTCAGGAACAAGCCGTGGTGACAGCTGTCACCCATCATCCGTGACAGCTGTCACTAATCATCCACATCTGGAATAAAAGCAGGAAGACACCTCCACCACACTGCCGAGATATCATCTTCATCTAGAGGTAATATCCTCAGCCTTTGTGGTAATATTGAGAATCTGTTTATTGTGAGTGTTTGCAGGAGTTCCGGTCCTTTTGTGGAGGCTGTGCAATACGGCACTCTTTTTCCTCTGAGGACGCGCTGCAAGTATTGAGTGAGAGGTGGAGGTGGAATTCCCACCAGGATTATTGCTGGGTGTTCACACACCCACACTTGACTGTCTTTGCTTTCTGCCAGCAGTACCAGATCCGACACGCTGAGACGGTGGCCACCTGGGGACTTCGGGACTTGGCGGCTCCAGTATTCCTCGGGTTCGGTGGTAGTGGAAATCGTGTGGTTCCGGTTCGTTTCCAGACGTGCGTCTCCTATCGTCGAGCCTGCCCACACGACACCTTTATTGATTGACTTTTGCACGTTATGTAATCTGCTGTGTTTGGTTGTCATTCACAACAGTAAAGTGTTATAATTTGACTCCTTCCATTGTCCGTTCATTTACGCCCCCTGTTGTGGGTCCGTGTCACTACACTTTCCCAACACATAGACCGAAAAGAATGAATCTTTGCAATATTACTGAGGTGAAAGAAAGTAATCCCTGTGATTTATCTAATGTGTAGGTCAAAGTACAGTGTGGGATCGAAGATCACCACAAGGTTTTTCACTTTATCACTGTGACTATAACCCATGAGTCTAAGGTAAACGTCAGTTGGTCAAACATGCCTGTGTCCCACAGGACTAATGACCATCACCTCGGTATTGTTAGAATTTACAAAATTGCTAGACATCTAGTTTTTCACTGAAGCCAGGCAATCTTCTAAAGTTTTAGTGTGCCTGAGGTTATTTTCAACAATCAGCTTGTACAACTGAGTGTCATCAGCATATCAATGAAAGGTAATACCAAAATGTTGCATGATCTACCCAATGGGTGCTATACACAGTTGAATGCAAATACCAAAAACCTATGGTGATGATTGGATTTTTTGGTATTACAATTGTATACAATGGTTTGGGCACCCCTGATAATTTTCATGATTTTCATTTATAAATCACTGATTGTCTGGATCAGAAATTTCAGTTAAATATATCTTATAAAAGACGAACACACTGATATTTGAGAAATTAAATTAAGTTTATAGTATTTACAGAAAGTGTGCAATAATTATTTAAACAAAATTGGCCATGTGCATAAATTTGGGCAACCTTGTCATTTTCTTGATTTGAATTCATTTAGCACTAATTATTGGAACACAAAATTGGTTTGGTATGTTCATTGTCCCTTGACCTCCTTACACAGGTGAATGCAGTCATGAGAAAGGATAGTTAAGGTGGCCATTTGCAAATGTTTCTCCCCTTTGCATCTCTTCTAATGAGTGGCAACATGGAAGCCTCTAAAAAAACTCTCAAATGACCTGAAAACAAAGACTGTTCAACATCATGGTTTAGGGGAAGGATACAAAAAGCTATATCAGAGATTTCAGCTGTCAGTTTCCACTGTGAGGAACATAGTGAGGAAATGGAAGACTGCAGGCACAGTACTAGTTAAGACCCGAAGTGACAGGCCAAGAAAAATTTCAGATAAGCTGAAGCGAAGGATGGTGAGAACAGTCATAGTCAACCCACAGACCTGTTCCAAAGACCTACAACATAATTTTGTTTAAAGAATGATTGCATACTTTCTGTAAATCCTATAAACTTCATTTCACTTCTCAAATATCACTGTGTTTGTCTGCTATATGATATATTAAACTGAAATTACTTTTACATACAGCTGTAGAGGGAGAAAATCAGGGGGCCTAAAACGAACCCTTGTGGAACCCCATACTTCACAGGAACAAGATTTTAATTTATGTTATTGCACAGGACACACTGAGAGCAACTATTTACAGTGCACTCCAAAAGTATTGGAACAATTGGCATTTTACACATTTGAATTCAATTCAATTCGATTTCAATTTATTTGAAAGGGACCATGTGCAATTAAAACATAAATGTCACCATTTGATGCATTGCACCAGAGTTAGCCTTAGGCTAATTTACATCTGCAGTCCCTGACCACGAATTAATATGACACATATAAAATCATCAAATATCACAAATAAATACAACCAAGATGTTAAACATCACTTAACAAATAAAAACATGTAGCGACACTGCGTATTGTAAATAAATGCCCCTCGTAACACTCAAACATATACATAATCATAGGGTGTAGTAGCATGCACAGCACACAACACTGCCCCCAGTCACACACACACACACACACACACACACACACACACACACACACACACACACACACACACACACACACACACACACACACACACACAAAGCACTAACTTATTAGTGGGTGCATTGTTGTGAATTCTTTAAATATTTTTTTATATTAACTTTAAAATCACAAAGTGAGCCGCAATTTTTTATATTGTCTGGAATAGCATTCCATTGTGTAACAGCTTTAACAGAAAAGGCTGCCTGCCCAAATGCTGAATAGCGAAGGGGTAAAACACAGTTATGTATGGAAGCTATTCTCGTAGACCTTACAAAGCCACGATAATAGACAAACTTGCATAAACAGGCGGGAGCAAGCCATTTAAGATTTTGTAAACAGTACATAAATTTGAAAATATCCTAAAATTTTCAAAAGATAATAGATTGTACTTATGTAATATGCTACAATGGTGATATCTCAGTGGCTTTTTGTCAAACATTTTCAGGGCCTGTTTGTACAGGGATTCTAAGGGCCTAATTGCTGTCTGGCTAGTCTGACCCCAACAAGTAATACAATATGAAATATGGGGGGAAATGAAAGCATACAAAAATATCTTGGCAGCCTCTATAGATAAGAAGGATCTAATTTGTCTAAATAGAGCCAGATTATATTTAATAGTTTTTGTCATTTTTTTGATATGTTTCTTATAGCTCAAATTCAGATCCAATAACACACCAAGATATTTGTATTCAGTAACAATCTCAAGTTATTCGCCCCTAATACAAACTTTTACATCTGAGATGTTCAATTTCATTTTGGAGAAGAACATACCTTTAGTTTTACCTACATTTAAAGTGAGACAGGAGCGGTCTAACCACTCAGCCACTCCAACCAAAGCATTATTTAATTTTTCAGCAGCTTGTTGAGCTGACTTTGCATGGGTATATAAAACAGTGTCATCAGCGTAGAGTTGCATCTCCACATTATGACAAAACTGTGGAAGATCATTAATGTAAAGACTAAAAAATAGTGGACCTAATACAGATCCTTGTGGCACACCCATTGTGCACTTCAAGTAGCTGGAATATACATCTTTAATTTTCACACACTGGCTCCTATTAGATAGGTATGATGACATCCATGCAAGTGTGTTAGCTGAAAGATTAAAGCTGGAAAGTTTGGATATCAGAACTGTATGGTTAACTGTGTCAAAGGCCTTACTTAAGTCTAAGAACACAGCTCCAACAACTCCACCTTTATCAAGACGAGATCGAATTTGCTCTGTTAGATGTAAAATGGCCATTTCTGTGGAGTAATGTTTTCTGAATCCAAACTAGGCTGGATTTAGACCAGGATTACAACTGTTAATGTGGTCTGTGAGTTGTTTTATGACCACTTTCTCTGCTATCTTGGAGATTACTAGCAATATGCTTATAGGTCTATAGTTACCAACTATACAACAATCACCAGATTTAAACTGGAGTCACGATGGCACACTTCCAATCCGCAGGAAAAAACTATATGTAATGGAAAGATTTAGTAAATGAGTAATGGGGAAAATTAGAGCAGCTGAGTGTTTTTTAATAAACACTGTGTCCTGATGGGAAGTATCTTTGCTTTTTGAATTTCTTAAAGAGCAAATCACCTTCTTAACTTCCTCTTCAGTTACTGTAACTAAATCAAGGCCTTCCCCTGCAACAGTCAAATTAGCACGTAGCTCCCTAAATTTAAAATTATCTCCTAGTTCCTGAACAGAATCAATAAAAAAGGAATTAAACGTAGAAGCAATTTTAACATCATCATCTATTGTCTCACCCTGAACTGTGAGCTGAATATCCCCTGTATAATGGTGGTCTTTCCCTGTTAAACAGTTAATATTTTTCCAAATATCATTGCTGTTACCCTTAGCATCATTCATGAGTTGAAGGAAAAAGTGTGACTTAGCTATTCTCAATTTATTAATCACTCTGTTCCTTAAACCTTTATAAACTAAAATATCTGTATCTCTTCTGGTTTTGATGGCCTTTTTTAGAGCAGTATCTCTACTTTTCATCAATTGCCATAAATTTGCATTGAACCAAGGCAGGCTGACCTTGCTTCTATTTTTTCGGTAAATTTTTACAGTGAATTTATCCCTACAGCATTGATTTTAGATGTAAATAACTGACAGCTACACTCCAGATTTTGTGAGGATAAAATATCTTCCCAATCCAAATTATTTATCTCATTATCAAATGTGTCCCGTTTACTTTTAGGTATACAGAAGACATTTTTATAACGAAAAGTTGATATAGAACTCTTAAATCTATTTTTAGTTAATTTCCTTGCCACCAGAGTTAGGTTGTGGTCAGACAGACCAGTAATCAAATTGTAGCTTTTTGTTATCCTTTCAGGTTTGTTGGAGAAGAAAAGATCAAGTTGCGTATTTGAACGCTTTGTAATTCTAGTCGGACTGTTATGTGTCGGACGCGGGCGGAGGACCGACCAGCGTTTGAAGTAAGACCCAGTATAAAATAAGCAGAGCACGGTACAAAGGATAACTGAATTTAATAACATAACAGTGATGTGCAGAATTACAAACAAATAAGTGCGCGGTCCGGCGAGGTGGAAAGACGGTGCGCTCCCAGCAGCACAAACGGTCCGGAGCCAGAACAGTTCGGACCCAAGGACCCCGCCGACACCCCCCAGGTGGCCGCGACCAACCGAGTCTGTTAAAGAAGACACCATCATGTGAGTCCACCACTCCACACACAGAGAGACCACTCAAAGGTGTACATAAACAGCAAACACTTCCTGGCTTAATCACTAATCAGCTTCCAACCCTGCAGGCATGGAACACCCAGTTCAATTCTCCACTGCAGTGGAAGCTGATTAAACGACTAACATAACAGCTCAATATAATAAGGTGTGAGGGACACCACATCTACTGACTGTACTCATGTTAGTCACAAAACCTAAAGTACCTCAGGAAGTGTGCTGACGAGCGTGAGACCTCACATAGCTTTTAACTTCCTCCTCGTAGATTTGTCCTCCCAGTTCAAATTAAAAGTCCCCATTAAAATAATTTCTTTGTTATGGTCACATTCTTTCAAAATTTCAATAAATTCTTCATAAAATGTGTCGCTAGCAGCTGGGGATCTATACATTTAAATTATTTAATTTAATTAAATTTGTTTATGCCATTTCAAAAAAAATTCTAAAATTATTTTCCTTAAACTCAAACTGAAAGCAAATCTCTATAACTTGATATAAATGAATTGCATAAGTAATGGAACATTTTGGTATATACCTGTAAATGAAAGCTCTTTCTCAATATTGCTTCATCATGAAGCTGTATAACAGGATACAAAATGCAAAACATGCACTATGCACAATTTCTTCAGTCACAACCACAGAAGCCTATAACGTCTTCTGGGTTGTCTGTTGGTCTTGGTGGCTTTCCTCACTGTTAGTGTCTCTGTGCATTGTTCAACTATGCAGCACACTTTGCACAAGGAGATGCTGTATGATACTCTAATGCAGAGGAAGCCTTTTCTGCATACACGCCACAAACAGTCACTTGAGGTATGCTAAAGGACATTTGGACAAGACAGCTTCATTTTGGAATAAGGTGCTTCAGTCACAACCACAGAAGCCTATAACTTCGTCTGGGTTGTCTGTTGGTCTTGGTGGCTTTCCTCACTCTTCTTCTTGCACAGTCACTCAGTTTTTGAGAACTATATACAGATTTACCATTTGCCATACTGTTTGTATTTCTTCATAATTGATGAAAATAAAGTCCATCCCCTGACTTGTCTGAAGAAAACACAATTAAACTGATTATTTGCAGGTATTATACCAATGTGTTCCCTATCTTATGCAATCGATCATCTTGGCTTTTATATTTTTAATTACTTTTATATCAAGTTGGAGAGATTTGCTTTCAGTTTGAGTTTAAGGAAGATCATTTAAATTTTTATTTTTAATTTTTTTGTATTCATTACACTTCTTGTATTTGAAATGGCATAAACAAATTAGTATATGTGAAATACAAAGTGTTTCAATACTTTTGGAGGTAACTGTAAATGAGATGTTAACCATGCAAGGAAATTACCAGCAATCCCAAAGACATTCTTAAGCCTGTCCAGTAGCATACAATGATTCACCATATGAAACACAGCACTGAGATCTAACAACAACAACACCATAGTGGAGTCTAATTCCATTGCATGTAGAAGGTCATTTGCCACTTTAGGAAGAGCTGGTTCCGTGGAGTGGTGCATTCAGTGTCAGAAAGAGATTATTCTTAGTAACACTGTCCACAAAATGGTCTATGAAATCACTTTTCAAGGACTAAAACCTTGATGTTATACGAAGAAAATATATACCATAATTCAGGGTTCATTCACAAAACTGGCACTGAACAAAATTCCAAACTGTAAATTATTCTTGTCTTTGTTCACCTGCCTGAAGGATTCAACATCAAGGTTGATGATGTGCATGATTTAGAAGTATGCTGCTCGATACACTCCCTCCTTGTCCAGTCTTCTTATAAACAGACAGCAAGCTGTGATATTCAATGTGACAGTCAATTAGTTGTGCACTGACAGCGGGACACAGATTGATAGGATGGTTTTGTCCACTAGAAAATAAAAATACCCATCTAGAATGTATCCCCTGAGCTGCACAAGCAAGAGTATTTTCAAAGATAAATCAATAACAAAACAAAAATAAACATGAGCTGCAGAAAAAAATATTCTGTCTCTGCTCCTGATGTCACAGACACAAAACAAATCAAATGTTTGATGCAACTGACAGCATCATCATCATCTATGATGAAATCTGTTAATTGTACAATTGCAACATGGGAAAGAAAAAATACTGTAGGTGCAAAAAGTTCTGGTTATTTGACTGCCCCATTTGTCTTACTGTTTGTTTATAAAAGCTAAAATAAAATAAAAAAATGTTGACTCATTTTATTGTCAGGAATTGATTTTGAGTGGTGATCTGAATCCGCACACAATATAATTATTTTATTTTGTTTGTCAGTTTCTTTAGTATTGCAAGAGAGGCTTTTCTGTTTCCTCATCCGTTATTGTTTCTTAGTAATTCCACAGTGACCAAGCAGGGCACTTAAAATTGTCATAGTTATCTATGCATCTATGAAATTATTCAAAATTTTCTTGCCCAAACTAGCATTTGTAGATAATAATAAATCCATTGTAGTTTCCTTGTTGTTCACAACAATATTCTTTCAGAGAACTGACAACAATAATTTTAGCCACTTGCTCAGCAGTGAAAATTATGTGGCAGACCCTCCAGAAATTTGCAATTCCAGGATTTCAACAATTAATTCAACAAAGAATTCAATCAATATACATGTACATATATAGAGATGTATATGGCCCGGCCGGGCTCAGCCCGAAAAAGTGACGTGGACCCGCCCTCCTGTGGGTTCACCACCTGCAGAGGGGGCCATGGGGGTCGGGTGCAGAGAGGATTGGATGGCGGTTGAGGGCAGGTGGCCCGGCGGCCCAGTCCATGCTCACAGCCCCTGGCTGTTGGGACGTGGAATGTCACCTCGCTAGGGGGGAAGGAGCCTGAGCTTGTGCAGGAGGTTGAGAGATACCAACTAGAGATAGTCGGGCTCACCTCCACGCACAGCTTGGGCTCTGGTACCCAACTCCTGGAGAGGGGCTGGACGCTTCATTTTTCTGGCGTCGCCCACGGGGAGAGGCGGAGAGCTGGGGTCGCATTGCTTATTGCTCCCCAGCTCAGTCGCCAAGTGTTGGAGTTCACTCCGGTGAACGAGAGGGTCATGTCCCTACGCCTTCAGGTCGGGGACAGGTCTCTCACCATTGTCTCGGCCTACGGGCCGAGCGGCAGTGCAGAGTACCCGACCTTCCTGGAGTCCCTGGGAGGGGTACTAGATAGCGCTCCGACTGGGGACTCCATTGTTCTCCTGGGGGATTTCAACGCCCACGTGGGCGGCGACAGTGAGACCTGGAGGGGGGTGATCGGGAAGCATGGCCTCCCCGACCTGAACCCGACTGGTGTTCAGTTGTTGGACTTCTGTGCTAGTCACAGTTTGTCCATCACGAACACCATGTTCGAGCACAAGGGTGTCCATAAGTGCACGTGGCACCAGGACACCCTGAGCCGGAGGTCGATGAGTGACTTTGTAGTCGCATCATCTGACCTTCGGCCACGTGTCTCGGACACTCAAGTGAAGAGAGGGGCAGAGCTGTCGACTGATCACCACCTGGTGGTGAGTTGGATCTGCTGGGAGGGTAGGAAGCCGGTCAGACCTGGCAGCCCCAAACATATCATGAGGGTCTGCTGGGAATGACTGGCGGAACCCTTCAACTCCCACCTCCGGGAGAGCTTCTCCCAGATCCCGGGGGAGGTTGGAGACATGGAGTCCGAGTGGACCATGTTCCCCACCTCCATTGTCGATGCGGCTGCTCGTAGCTGTGGTCGCAAGGTCTCTGGTGCCTGTCGCGGCGGCAATCCCCGAACCCGGTGGTGGACACCGGAAGTAAGGGATGCCGTCAAGCTGAAGGAGTCCTACTTATCTTTGTTGGTAGGTGGGACCCCAGAGGCAGCTGACAGGTACCGGCAGGCCAAGCGTGCCGCAGCCCGTGCGGTCGCAGAGGCAAAAATTCAGGTCTGGGAGGAGTTCGGGAAGGCTATGGAGGAGGACTATCGGTTGGCCTCGAAGAGATCCTGGCAAACCGTCCGACGCCTCAGGAGGTGGAAGCAGCTCTCCACCAGCACTGTTTACGGTGCTGGCAGAGAGCTGCTGACCCTGACTGGGGATGTTGTTGGGCGGTGGAAGGAGTACTTCGAGGATCTCCTCAATCCCATCGTCACGTCTTCCGAAGAGGAAGCAGAGACTGGGGGCTCAGAGGCGGACTCATCCATTACCCAGGCCGAGGTCACCGAGGTGGTTAGAAAGCTCCTCGGTGGCAAGGCCCCTGGGGTGGATGAAATCCGTCCTGAGTTCCTTAAGTCTCTGGATGTTGTGGGGCTGTCTTGGCTGACACGCCTCTGCAACATCGTGTGGCGATCGGGGACAGTGCCTCTGGATTGGCAGACTGGGGTGGTGGTCCCTCTGTTTAAGAAGGGGGACCGGAGGGTGTGTTCCAACTATAGGGGGATCACACTCCTCAGCCTCCCCGGTAAGGTCTATTCCAGAGTACTGGAGAGGAGAATTCGACCGATGGTCGAACCTCGGATTCAGGAGGAGCAGTGTGGTTTTCGTCCTGGTCGCGGCACACTGAACCAGCTCTACACGCTCCATCGAGGGTGCTCAAGGGTTCATGGGAGTTTGCCCAACCAGTCAACCGTGTCCCTCGGGGCGCCCTGTGGGGAGTGCTCCGGGGGTATGGGGTCTGGGGTCCTTTGCTAAGGGCCATCCGGTCCCTGTACGACCGCAGCAGGAGCTTGGTTCGCATTGCCGGTAGTAAGTCAAACCTGTTTCCAGTGCACGTTGGCCTCTGCCAGGGCTGCCCTTTGTCACTGGTTCTGTTCATTATTTTTATGGACCTAGGCACAGCCAGGGTGTAGAGGGGGTCTGGTTTGGGAACCACAGAATCTCATCTCTGCTGTCTGCGGACAATGTAGTTCTGTTGGCTTCGTCAAATCAGGACCTTCACCGTGCACTGGGGCAGTTTGCAGCTGAGTGTGAAGCGTCCGGGATGAAAATCAGCACCTCCAAATCCGAGGCCATGGTTCTTGACTGGTCGCTGTATCGGACCGTCGTGGTGAAGAGAGAGCTGAGTAGGGGGGCAAAGCTCTTGATTTACCGATCAATCTACTTTCCGATCCTCACCTATGGTCATGAGATTTGGCTCATGACCGAAAGAACGAGATTGCGAGTACAAGCGGCCGAAATGAGTTTCCTCCGCAGGGTGGCTGGGCGCTCCCTTAGAGATAGGGTGAGGAGCTCGGTCACTCAGGAGGAGCTCAGAGTCGAGCCGCTGCTCCTCCACGTCGAAAGGAGTCAGTCGAGGTGGCTTGGGCATCTTTTCCGTATGCCCCCTGGACGCCTTGCTGGAGAGGTGTTCCGGGCACGTCCCACTGGGAGGAGGCCCCGGAGAAGACCCAGGACACGCTGGATGGATTACATCTCTCGGCTGGCTTGGGAATGCCTTGGGGTTCCCCCGGAGGAGCTGGGGGAGGTGTGTTTGGATCGGGAGGTCTGGGTGGCTTTGCTTGAGCTGCTGCCCCCGCGACCCGACTCTGGATAAAGCGGAAGAAAATGGATGGATGAATGGATATATAGAGATCGATGGATAGAGCTCCATATATCTCTATATAGGGAGATATGTAGATTTATATAATGCATGAATAGATTCTTTCATTTGATTGGTGGTTTGTATGTCACGTGACATGGATTATTCATACCATTGCCATTGTGTTCCATTTCCTGTGCAATTTTGGTTCTATTTAGTGTGCAATTTTGGCACTATATGTTTTGTGCTATTGTGTGCTGTGACCATTGGGGGCGCTCACACTAGCAGTGATGGAGCTCATCTTAAAACGAAAAATGACAGGGTTTCTTTTGGTGACAGTACAAGCGCTGTCGGATGAAATTGTCAACAAATTTCTGTTATGATTTTTTTGTTGGCCTGAGGAAAGCAGACAGCAGTCTGTACATGTAGAAGTCGGTGCACGGCATCAGATACGGACTACATCGTCAGGATTGTTTTTGAACTGTCTGACTGTTTTTGGATTGGATTGCTATTTAAAGTTAGGACTATAGGACTATTTGGAACCTCTTAATCTCAAAGGACTAGCGAAGCACCAAAATGTAAGTGCCTTTTCTCTTGTTTATAAATTAATAAAATATCAAATGACAAGGATTTATTGTATGCATTATATAAAACAAATAATGTTTTTTTCATTCATGTGATGGAAAGAATGAAAGATGAAATGTTCAATTCAGTTCAGCTTTGCCTCGTTGAATTGGACATTCCATCTTTCATCTCATCGAATATTCTTACCATTGCACTCATAAATATAGATTTTTGTATAATATTGGTTGAATTATTTGTTGAATTAATTGGTGAAATATTGACATTGCAAATGTAGTGTTGGTGCAAATGCATATATGGTCCCATTCAAATGGTGTAAAATGTACTTTGTTGCAATGTAAATGATCTGTATTAGTATTGAGCAACTCACTGAAGAGAGAGGTGGCAAGAAAAGTACAGTAGTGTTCAGAATAATAGTACTGCTATGTGACTAAAAAGATTAATCCAGGTTTTGAGTATATTTCTTATTGTTACATGGGAAACAAGGTACCAGTAGATTCAGTAGATTCTCACAAATCCAACAAGCTCAAGCATTCATGATATGCACACTCTTAAGGCTATGAAATTGGGCTATTAGTAAAAAAAAAGTAGAAAAGGGGGTGTTCACAATAATAGTAGCATCTGCTGTTGACGCTACAAACTCAAAACTATTATGTTCAAACTGCTTTTTTAGCAATCCTGTGAATCACTAAACTAGTATTTAGTTGTATAACCACAGTTTTTAATGATTTCTTCACATCTGCGAGGCATTAATTTTATTGGTTTGGAACCAAGATTTTGCTCATTTACTAGTGTGCTTGGGGTCATTGTCTTGTTGAAACACCCATTTCAAGGGCATGTCCTCTTCAGCATAAGGCAACATGACCTCTTCAAGTATTTTGACATATCCAAACTGATACATGATACCTGGTATGCGATATATGGGCCCAACACCATAGTAGGAGAAACATGCCCATATCATGATGCTTGCACCACCATGCTTCACTGTCTTCACTGTGAACTGTGGCTTGAATTCAGAGTTTGGGGGTTGTCTCACAAACTGTCTGTGGCCCTTGGACCCAAAAAGAACAGTTTTACTCTCATCAGTCCACAAAATATTCCTCCATTTCTCTTTAGGCCAGTTGATGTGTTCTTTGGCAAATTGTAACCTCTTCTGCACATGTCTTTTATTTATCAGAGGGACTTTGCGGGGGATTCTTGCAAATAAATTAGCTTCACACAGGCATCTTCTAACTGTCACAGCACTTACAGGTAACTCCAGACTGTCTTTGATCATCCTGGAGCTGATCAATGGGTGAGCCTTTGCCATTCTGGTTATTGTTCTATCCATTTTGATGGTTTCCGTTTTCTTCCATGCGTCTCTGTTTTTTTTTTTTTTTTTTTTTTTTTTTTTTTTCCATTTTAAAGCATTGGAGATCATTGTAGATCAGTGGTCTCCAAACTATTCCAGAAAGAGCCGAGAGGGTGCAGGTTTTCTTTGCAGCCACTGACTTCAGCAGGTGATTTCACTGATTAACATCATTTGGAGCAGGTGGGATGAGTTCACCAGTGAAATCACCTGCTGGAGTCAGTGGCTGCAAAGAAAACCTGCACCCTCTCGGCCCTTTCTAGAATAGTTTGGAGACCACTGTTGTAGATGAACAGCCTATAATTTTTTGCACCTGCGTATAAGTTTTTCAACTTTTTAATCAAATTACGCTGTTCTTCTGAACAATGTTTTGAACGTCCCATTTTCCTCAGGCTTTCAAAGAGAAAAGCATGTTCAACAGGTGCTGGCTTCATCCTTAAATAGGGGACACTTGATTCACACCTGTTTGTTCCACAAAATTGACGAACTCACTGAATGAATAATATTATTGTGAACACCCCCTTTTCTTTACTTTTTTTTTACTAATAGACTAATTTCATAGCCTTAAGAGTGTGCATATCATGAATGCTTGGTCTTGTTGGATTTGTGAGACTCTACTGAATGTACTGGTACCTTGTTTCCCATGTAACAATAAGAAATATACTCAAAACCTGGATTAATCTTTTTAGTCACATAGCGCTACTATTATTCTGAACACTACTATACTTGTCCCGATTGGTCTGATTTAATGACAAGGAGAGTGCCTTTGAGTTGTAATGGTGGACTAGCAAAATGAAGCATCTCAAAGAAAACCAGTGGATTACTGGATTCTGTGCTCTGGGAAGCCCCCAGATGATTATATGCCCTTTAAATTACTGACAACATTACTACTAAATATTAGAAGAAAAATGCAAGATAGCCCAAATTACAGTATCATGGATGGTTGTGGCTTTGCCAAACTGAAATACAGCTTCTCAAAAGCTGGCATCTGTGATGACTGCACTGCACAGGGTATTGCTATTAAATTCTGGCTAATCTCAATTATTACGAAGAAAGTGACAGTTTGATAAGATGAATTGAAACACCCTGAAGACATCTGTGAGACAGTTAACTCAATTTTCAGTGCCATTCATTAGTCGCTGACAGTTTGTCAACCTCATTATGTCAGTTTTGAGTTTGTTGGTGTGAAGTGCATGCAGTGGAATATGCAGGTGCCACATTGCTTTTGTTCACCTGCTCTAGCTGTGTTGTTGGGACAGTAATTAAGAAGCCCATTATTTCTGATTAGTGCTGTTTTGCATGATTAATGAACAGAGAGCTTTGTCCAGATGGCTTTTTGGTCACAAAGCCATTACTCATTTTATTGTACAGGACCTTTAATGGAAATAAAGTTCTGTTCTTTGGACTTTGGATCACACATATTCAGGTTGACCACCGCCACCAGGATGGCGACAGCCTCAGTAATTGATTGATTTTTTTCTGAGGAAAGTGCACCATCACATAAAGTGTTGTAGGACATAACATGATAGCCCTCTCAAAATTGATATACGATTTGATTCAAGAGAGTGACATCTTGTCTGGATAAACCAAGTATAAATGGCACACCTCCTGTTTTTTGTAAACCCTACTTTTCCTGGGGGATTTAAGGATCCGCCAAGCTGTATCGCAGATATGGTGTTTGTCTCATGGGTGGGATGTCTCAATTTAAGTGGCCTGGACCTCACAGATTGGGGCTACCCACTTGTGTTCGATTACACCCCACTTGTGGTGCTGTGCTTCATCAGTACAATGCCAAACTTGGATTAGAATCAGAATCAGAATCGCCTTTATTGTCATTGTAATTTACATTGCAACGAGATTTGAGTGCAACTCCAAAAGGTGCTTTTTCAAGGTGTGAATAACTGTTAGTCAAATAAAAGATAATGAAATTTAACAAATAAATTATTTAATCATTATTAATTATTTAGCAGAGGAGTTACAAAGGCTGAAACAGCAAGTTATAAAATTCCTCCAAACTAAGCATGTGAATATTCAAAGCCATCATATCGCAACCTGTTATACGTTCCCCAGAAGAGACGGTAAAACAAAGCCGGCAATTATTGTTCGGTTTGTGAGCAGAAGGACCAAGATTGATGTACTGAAACAGGCAAAGAAGTTAAAGGGGACAGGTGTGTATTTAAATGAACACTTGACCAAAAAGAATGCTGAAATTGCCAGACAGGCACGCATTATGAGAAAACAGAACAAGATACAAGCAACGTGGACGAGAAATTGCAAAGTAATGATCCGTTTGAATGGTACACCTGAAGAAGCAAAAGTTGTGATGATAAGAGAACTCAAAGACTTAGAATACAAATAAAACTAAAATGATCGTGGCTGTTAATGAGGAGTCTACATTTTTTGGTGAAAATGTGTGAAGACTGGAGATTATGGATAATCTATTGTGGACAAATGTTTGGCCTTATGGCTTTAACAGACAATGAAAACAACTAAATAAATAAATGACAAGTATGGATATGGATTATACTTTCCCATTCAGAGATATTGAAGATGAAGTTTTTTCTATAGTGGGAATGACTGTCACGGTGGGCCCTCATCAAAATGTGTTTGAAGAAATGAACTTTAAAACCTTTGACTATGTAGATCACCAGATGTATGATCCTGAAAGTAATTTTGACTCAGATAATTTTTTTTGTAATATTAACAATGGTAATACTTGTATTACACAGATGATCAATTTAATAATAATATTAAAATGGAAAATGCATTATCAGTTATACATTTTAAAGTCTTAATAAAAACATTTCCCAAATTAAAGAATATTTGAGCTAACTAAAAAAGTTTAATATAATTGCAATATCAGAAACTTGGCTTAATGATGAAAAAGTCATTGATATGGGACTGGATGGGTATGAATTATTTATAAAGAACAGGGTGAATAAAAAAGGGGGAGGTGCTGCCTTATATGTAGATAAAGCTTTGAGATGCAGCCAGATTGAATGTATGTCAAGTACTATAGACAACATATTGGAATGTATAACCATTGAAATTCATGTAAAACAAGCTAATAATATTATGTTAAGCTGCATCTATAGAACACCAGGATCATGTCTTGACACATTCAATGAAAAACTTGCTGCCATATTTAACCATTCTGATAAGAAAGTGAAAATAAACTGTGGTGATTTTAATATAGATTTGTTAAATCTGAATGGACATAAAAAAAACAGACTTTATCCATACAATGTACTGTAACTGTCTTTTCCCTGTAATTATAAAACCAAGTAGAATAACACTGGATACAGCTACATTGAGAGACAATATACACTCAACAAAAATATAAACGCAACACTTTTGGTTTTGCTCCCATTTTGTATGAGATGAACTCAAAGATCTAAAACTTTTTCCACATACACAATATCACCATTTCCCTCAAATATTGTTCACAAACCAGTCTAAATCTGTGATAGTGAGCACTTCTCCTTTGCTGAGATAATCCATCCCACCTCACAGGTGTGCCATATCAAGATGCTGATTAGACACCATGATTAGTGCACAGGTGTACCTTAGACTGTCCACAATAAAAGGCCACTCTGAAAGGTGCAGTTTTATCACACAGCACAATGCCACAGATGTCGCAAGATTTGAGGGAGCGTGCAGTTGGCATACTGACAGCAGGAATGTCAACCAGAGCTGTTGCTCGTGTATTGAATGTTCATTTCTCTACCATAAGCCGTCTCCAAAGGCGTTTCAGAGAATTTGGCAGTACATCCAACCAGCCTCACAACCGCAGACCACGTGTAACCACACCAGCCCAGGACCTCCACATCCAGCATGTTCACCTCCAAGATCGTCTGAGACCAGCCACTCGGACAGCTGCTAAAACAATTGGTTTGCATAACCAAAGAATTTCTGCACAAACTGTCAGAAGCTGTCTCAGGGAAGCTCATCTGCATGCTCGGCGTCCTCATCGGGGTCTCGACCTGACTCCAGTTCGTCGTCGTAACCGACTTGAGTGGGCAAATGCTCACATTCGCTGGTGTTTGGCACGCTGGAGAGGTGTTCTCTTCATGGATGATGCGAAGGAGATGTGTTGCACTGCATGAGGCAAATGGTGGTCACACCAGATACTGACTGGTATCCCCCCCAATAAAACAAAACTGCACCTTTCAGAGTGGCCTTTTATTGTGGGCAGTCTAAGGCACACCTGTGCACTAATCATGGTGTCTAATCAGCATCTTGATATGGCACATCTGTGAGGTGGGATGGATTATCTCAGCAAAGGAGAAGTGCTCACTATCACAGATTTCGACTGGTTTGTGAACAATATTTGAGGGAAATGGTGATATTGTGTATGTGGAAAAAGTTTTAGATCTTTGAGTTCATCTCATACAAAATGGGAGCAAAACCAAAAGTGTTGCGTTTATATTTTTGTTGAGTATATTTACAAATAAAACTGACTCAAATAGGACAGGATTCAGGACTCTGGAGGACTCTGGTCCTACAAACCCCCAGGGCCCAGAGCAAGCATCAATTTAATCTCAATTCAGTTATTTCATATAGCACCAAGTCACAACGTAAGTCACCTCAAGGCACTTCACATGGGTAAGGTCTATCCTCACCAACCGTCTGAGCAAGCCCATTGGTGACCGTGGTAAGGAAAAACTTCCTCTGGCCTCTTTTGAGTAAAAAAAATCTATGCAGACCAGACTTAGAGGAGTGACCCACTGCTTAGACCATTCTGACAATCACAGAGATCAAGTAAAGTACAACAAAGAATTTTCAAACATACAAAACAAAAAAGTCCGATTGTAGTTCATTAGGCAGGAATGTATAAAGAATGCTTGGATGTTCATACGGTGATTAGTCAGGGATTCATCGTGGAGTTGGAGTTTGGGATTGGCTGCGTCCTCAAACTAACTAGCGTACAAACTAACAAACTAAACTAACAGTGCACAAATCACTAGTTTTCAGCAGTAAACCAACAGAGCAACAGACATGATACTAATGTGATCACCAGCAGCTATCCCGCCTCTTTCACTACAACAGACACATCATTTAGGTATGATGAAACTAAGATCTGCTGCATTGTTTGTAACTATATATAAGGAGAGGGAAAAATGGTTTAGTACAGCACAAATATATTAGTTATATGAAAGGGAAAACATGGGTTTTTAATCTGGACTTAAATATCTCCAGTTGAATCAGACTGTTTTTTTTTTCTCTGCAGGTAAATTTTTACAGCAATGCTTAAGAACTTGGTAAATCGAACCCTTTTGCACCCAGCACCTGGCTTTGTACCAGTTTTTCCACACGGCTTAAATAGCAAAGTGCATGGAAATGCTTCAACTGGACTTACATCGTCTGCACAATTTGTTATTGCGTCTGTTGTCAACATAGTGTCGTGGTTAACAATTTATCCAAATTTAGCAACTAAATGAAAATGATAAACGGAAACACCAATTTCACTGTTCATCTACTTTATCCTCATGCTCTCTACCCAGGTTTCCTCCTCATCTGATCAGAAATCTCAGGAGTCCATGTGTAACCTAAACTCTGTTAACCCTGCTACGCACAGCGACTGTTACTGTTTTATCACATGAAGGAAGCACTAACTTTTCTTTCAATCCTTCGTAAAACTAATTAAAGTTTGTTCAGAGGAAGCGCCTGATGACAGACGCACAGAATGAGGTTGAGTGAACGATGTTGGGAGGGGAGAGATTAACAAGTGCAGGCAAAGCACTGTGTCCCAGCTGCTAATCCTTAATGTCACAGATACGTGGTAAACCGGGACCTTCGTCAGTTAGAGACTGCCTTCAGATCTAACCAGTTCTTTGTCTACCATTGTGCATCCTCCTCCCCTTATACCCTTCACTTTACCCTGGCTCTTCATACTCTTTGCATGTGGGATAAACATGGAAGCACTTACATTTCCAAGCAGGATAAAAGGTTGTTGTGGGTTGAAAGCAATGCCTCATGCAGCTGAGATGACTTGCCTTAACACCATGGAGAAAGAGAAAAGTTCTATTTCCCTCTCAGTGTTTACATGTCATGAGGTGACTGCACCGGATTTGCTTCACACCTTATTAAAAAGTTCCACTTAAAGCTGAAAGTTGCAAAGTTTCAAGTTGCTGTGTATATGGAAAGAGGAAGCACAACAATGGAAACTGTATAAAGTAGTCAAAAAAAAAAAAATCAAATGGCTAATAACAAAACAAAAATGGCAAAATAGTAATAATACTAATAATAACATGAATAATAATTTTATTTGTATAGTGCTTTAACAACAACACAGTGTTCCACAAACTAAAAAACAAACAAACAGCAACAAAAAACACACTATAAGTTAATTTATAGTAAAATATATGTATTTTTTGCACCATTCATTCACCAACTTATCTGGGTGTGGGTGACAGTGACAGTAGATCAAATAGGTTTCTGAGCTGCTTCGAAGAGATAAAATAATTTAAAATAAATGATGCAAAAACAGAACAGACGTCATTTCCCACCATCAACAATTTTTGGCAGCCGTGAAAAGGTGTGTTTTTAATCTACTTTTAACAAACTCAAACCACTGTATTGTGTTTGGGTGTGACAATGTGCCCAAAGCTGGAGTTACCCTTCACAAATTTCCCAATGAGAAGAACAGCAAGATGCATGGGCACAATTTGTCAAAAGAATGCAAACGAACTGGGATGGTCCCATAATGTTCAATTGCCATTTCATTGAGGACAGCTACATAAACAAGATGCAGTGCAACATGGTGCTAGAGAAGTTCCTGAAGGTATAGAAGGACACCACCCCCAGCATTTACCTTGAAGGTAAATGAGCCAAGTCAATGCCAGTGTCCTAACACTCTTGTCTCTTTGTGTGTCTTGTCTGTCTGTCTCACTGCTTCTCTCTGTTGTTTACAGTAATATTTGATGTGAATGGGTGTACAACATCAAATTAATCTATTAAGACAGATATATATATATATATATATATATATATATATATATATATATATATATATATATATATATTAGTCAGTCTGGCTATCTGTTATAATACCCCTGCTGTTTCAAGGATGTGTGTTATTTACCCACAATAAATCTTTTAGGGGTATATTGCACATTCAGTCTGTCACAGGCTTTATATCATCATATAGCAAATTCAACATGAAACCTCACAGCCCTAGGGTCCAAGGTGTTACCTACTGAAAATCTTGGTTCACAATTTATAATTAGTGATTTACAGACGGATATTCGGTACAGATAAAGCATTTTTGATGAGCACGAGCATGATACGAGTAAAACTCATCAATATTTGTGCTTGCGCTGAAGGAAAATCCTGATTGGCTAACTGACTGTCTTCACGCTCTGTGATTGGCCAGTCGCTCACAGTGCCCGCCCCTCCCTACACAGACACGTCTCTGCACCCAGACCTCACTCTGGCACACACATAAACAGAAACTGATCTCTCTCTCTGTGTTTGGCTTGATTCCACCTCACATTGCTCTCTCAGTTCTCCTTAGGTTTTCTTCAGTTCACCTCTGTTTTGGTTTGTATAGTATTTAAAGTTACTTGGTGAGCTTGTTTCATAATGTACATGGTGCATTTGACAAGACAGAGCTGAAAATGGCTCATGTTGTGTCAGTCACTGCCTCTACTCTGTTTGGGGTTTTTTTTAACTGTTTGTTTGCTCTTAGTTTGGCTAGTGATATAAAGTCAGCTGGAAAACTTTGCTCATACTGAATGCGGTGCTTTTGAGAAGTTAGTTCATAATTTCCTACTACATTGAATGCCAATTCTGAGGCTGTTCTGTTACTCATTCATACACTTAAAAATATTCATGTTGTGAGTTCATAAAAAAAAACTTGTTCTGTAAATAGTTCCTTTACTATTGTGATCAAAAACATTGACTAATTTCTGAGGCAGTTCTATAAATATTCATTCATACACTTAAGAATATTCATGTTGTGAGTTCAGAAAAAGCTTGTTCTGTAAATAGTTCCTTTACTATTGTGATCAAAAACATTGAATCTCAATTCTGAGGCTGTTCTGTAAATATTCATTCATACACTTAAGAATATTCATGTTCTGAGTTCATAAAAAACTTGTTCTGTAAATAGTTCTCTTACTTTTGTGATCAAAATCATTGATTTGAATCTCAAATTTGAGGCTGTTCTGTAAATAGTTTTCAAATAAACAATAACCTGCCCACTCCGAGTACAGATACAGATACAGATAACTTTGATGGTTGAACAGATACAGATACAGATAGTGGTGTACTCACTCGTCCCTAGCGGTGACAGCCTGTGAATGGCATACACAAGGAAATTTCCGCAGTTCGGCATTAGGTTCGTAGCCGTTCACTGGCCCCTTGCCTCAGTCACAGGATGATGCCTGGACCTCACTTGATTTTTGAACAGACCAAAAGAAATGTGCGATATACTCCCTCATCAAACCAACAGTACCCTCACCACGTAGTCTCTGCGACTCAGAACGTGTGCAACATCGAAGGCAACTTGTGAGGGGTTGACACACACTTTTGTTTTTATATGATGGGAGAGGAACAGCGCTTCTGGAAGCGGTCGAGGGAATCCAGCAGTCTTCAGCCAACTTGGCTCTGCAGCTGGGCTGGCACCCATCCACTGTGTATGAATGCCAGTGGGCTGGACATGTCCTATCCAGCCATGGATGAGCCGTATAAACTACATGTATTGTTTATACCCCTTTTATTTATTTTTCTGAGGACAGAAGTGGAAATTAAGTTTAATCCCCTGGTCGGCGCATAGATGCCATGCATGCGTGTGAGTGAGCTGTCTTGCCATGGATGAGCTGCACAAACTGGATTTATTGTGTTTTAGATTTATTTTTTATTTTTCAGACCACAGCAGGGAAATAAGTGCCATGCTGCTGGCTGGCAGCTATCCACTGTGCAAGCATGGACAGCATGCTGGGCATTAACTGTACAGGGAATGGTGACAACACCAGGGTGCCAGTTTTATTTTTTTAATTTTATTTTTATTAAGTTTAAGGCTCAGATCCTTTGTGCATGCATGGGCAGCATGCTGGATGGTTAGCAACCATGAAATCTTTCTTTTTCTAGGCAGCACTTTGAAACAGTGATCCATGCTTTTATTTCATCTTAGCTGGATTAGTGTAATGCACTTCATGTGGGGGTCAATCAGTCGTTACTTTTGCATCTGCAGTTTCTTCAAAATGCCGCTCCATGACTTTTGACAGGAACGCGAAAGCGAGATCATATATCATCTGTGTTGGCCTCGCTTCATTGGCTGCCTGCATATTTTAAGGTACATTTTAAAATTCTTATGTTCGTTTTTAAATTTCTTCACAGCATTGCCCCACCGCTCTGAGATTCTTCATCCTTATGTACCATGTCAGTCTCTTAGGTCAGCTGACCAGCTACTCCTGGAAGTACCGAGATCCAGAAGGAAGCTCAGAGTGGACACGGCCTTATCTATTGTTGCTTCTAAATTATGGAACAGCTTGCCCTTGTCTGTGAGAAAGACGCTTTCACTGCCCATTTAGTTCATTTAAAAGCTTATTTTTCTCCTTGGTTTTCGGCCCCAGCGAAACTTAGCTTGTAAATTGTACTTATTTATTTATTTAAATGTGTTTTATGGATGGTTTAGTGTACAGCACTTTGTGTCAGCAGTGGTTGTGTTAAAGTGTTTTATAAATAAAGTTGGTATGGTATGATATGGACATCACCTGTGCAGGCTACAACCATGGCAAAAATTATGGAATCACCGGCCTCGGAGGATGTTCATTCAGTTGTTTAATTTTGTAGAAAAAAAGCAGATCACAGACATGACACAAAACTAAAGTCATTTCAAATGGCAACTTTCTGGCTTTAAGAAACATAATAAGAAATCAAGAAAAAATAATTGTGATAGTCAGTAACGGTTACTTTTTTAGACCAAGCAGAGGGAAAAAAATATGGAATCACTCAATTCTGAGGAAAAAAGTATGGAATCACCCTGTAAATTTTCATCCCCAAAACTAACACCTGCATCAAATCAGATCTGCTCATTAGTCTGCATCTAAAAAGGAGTGATCACACCTTGAAGAGCTGTTGCACCAAGTGGACTGACATGAATCATGGCTCCAACACGACAGATGTCAATTGAAACAAAGGAGAGGATTATCAAACTCTTAAAAGAGGGTAAATCATCATGCAATGTTGCAAAAGATGTTGGTTGTTCACAGTCAGCTGTGTCTAAACTCTGGACCAAATACAAACAACATGGGAAGGTTGTTAAAGGCAAACATACTGGTAGACCAAGGAAGACATCAAAGCGTCAAGACAGAAAACTTAAAGCAATATGTCTCAAAAATTGAAAATGCACAACAAAACAAATGAGGAATGAATGGGAGGAAACTGGAATCAACGTCTGTGACCGAACTGTAAGAAACCGCCTAAAGGAAATGGGATTTACATACAGAAAAGCTAAACAAAAGCCATCATTAACACCTAAACAGAAAAAAAACAAGGTTACAATGAGCTAAGGAAAAGCAATCGTGGACTGTGGATGACTGGATGAAAGTCATATTCAGTGATGAATCTCGAATCTGCATTGGGCAAGGTGATGATGCTGGAACTTTTGTTTGGTGCTGTTCCAATGAGATTTATAAAGATGACTGCCTGAAGAGAACATGTAAATTTCCACAGTCATTGATGATATGGGGCTGCATGTCAGGTAAAGGCACTGGGGAGATGACTGTCATTACATCATCAATAAATGCACAAGTTTACATTGATATTTTGGACACTTTTCTTATCCCATCAATTGAAAGGATGTTTGGGGATGATGAAATCATTTTTCAAGATGATAATGCATCTTGCCATAGAGGAAAAACTGTGAAATCATTCAATGTCATGGCCTGCAAATAGTCCGGATCTTAATCCAATTGAAAATCTTTGGTGGAAGTTGAAGAAAATGGTCCATGACAAGGCTCCAACCTGCAAAGCTGATCTGGCAAAAGCAATCAGAGAAAGTTGGAGCCAGATTGATGAAGAGTACTGTTTGTCACTCATTAAGTCCATGCCTCAGAGACTGCAAGCTGTTATAAAAGCCAGAGGTGGTGCAACAAAATATTAGTGATGTGTTGGAGCATTCTTTTGTTTTTCATGATTCCATAATTTTTTCCTCATTGAGTGATTCCATATTTTTTTCCCTCTGCTTGGTCTAAAAAAGTAACCGTTACTGACTGCCACATTTTTTTTCTTGATTTCTTATAGTGTTTCTTAAAGCCAGAAAGTTGCCATTTGAAATGACTTTAGTTTTGTGTCATGTCTGTGATCTGCTTTTTTTCTACAAAATTAAACAACTGAATGAACATCCTCCGAGGCCGGTGATTCCATAATTTTTGCCAGTGGTTGTATGCCAGTCCTCTGGCTGTATTTTGTTATTTATTTTTTGTCAGAGCACTTCCAGAGGATCACAGAGCCCGTGCACATTAAGCAACACTTCGAGCGCATCATGGAGCTCGGCCAGCGGAGGATTGGATGGTTATTTATGGGAGGAAAGGACAGTCACCATTGGGGACAATAGTATTGATGTGTACTGGCGCCTTGGGGCAACTGTTTGTTGTGATTTGGCGCTATATAAATAAAATTGATTTGATTTGATTTACTATCTCCTAGACATCATTCTGCAACTCCATGTTTGGCCTTACACACATTTCTTGTTTTTTTAAATTATTGTTTATTATTATTATTATTATTTTATTATAATTTACAGTGTTTATTCTGCCTCTCCTGGAACCAACACCCTACCTCTCTGGGAACCATCACCTTACCTCTCCGGGAACCATCACCTTATTGTGGTAGAGAGGTTTGTGTGCCGCTATGAACCTGAGAGCTGTGTTGTCTGGAGCCTTTGTGCTCCTGGTAGGGTCTCCCATGGAAAATTGGTCTCAGGTGAGAGGCCAGACTAAGAATGGTTCACAAGACACCATGATAGAACAAGGTAGAGGAAATGTGACCCAGCCTGGAGGAAGCCCGGGACCCTCATCTGGAGCTAGGCCTGGATGTAGTGCCCATCAGCGAGTGCCTGGTGGCTGGGCTTGCCACGGAGCCCAGCCGGGCACAGCCTGAAAAGGCAACATGGACCTTCCATCTCCACCCTGTGAACTCACCACCCACAGGGGGAACTGCTGGTGTCAGATGTGCTGTCCCATGAGTGGCAGTGAAAGTTGAGGGCCTTGACGGACCAGACACGGGCGGTAGGGGCTGGCTCTGGGGGTGAGGGATGTCACCTCACTGTGGGGGAAGGAGCCAGTGCTGGTGCGGCAGGTGGAGCAATACCAGTTAGATCTGGTGGGACCACACTCCTTGATAGGGGTTGGACTTTATTCTTCTCTGGAGTTGCCCAGGGGGTGAGGCGCGGGGCAGGTGTGGGGATCCTCACGAGTCCTCGGCTAAGTGCCGCTACATTGGAGTTAACCCCAGTAGGCGAGAGGGTCACCTCCCTGTGACTTCAGGTGGTCGTGGTGGGGGGGACTCTGACTGTTGTTTGTGCGTATGCACCAAACAGCATTTTGGGGTATTCGGCCTTCTTGGAGTCCCTAAATGGAGTCCTGTATGGAGCTACAGTGGGAGACTCTATTGTTCTGCTGGGGGACTTCAACGTACATGTGGACAATGACAGAGACATCTGGAGAGGCGTGATTGGGAGGAACGGCCTTCCTGATCTCAACCTGAATGGTGGTTTGTTATTGGACTTCTGTGCTAGTCACGGACTTTCCATAATGAACACCATGTTCGAACATAAGGATGCTCATAAGTGTAGGTTGGGGGCATTGAACCAGAATGGGCAATGTTCAAAGCTTCCATTGCTGAAGCTGCAGTGGAGAGCTGTGGCCTGAAGGTCTTAGGTGCCTCAAGGGGTGGCAACCCTCGAACACCGTGGTGTACACTCTCCCAAGGATCCCAGAGGGTGCCTGCGAGTATGCCCATCCAGGCTACATGTGTTTTGTGTACTTGGAGAAGGCGTATGATTGGAGTATGGAGTGAGGGGGTCCCTTCTCAGGGCCATCCAGTCTTAGTACTCGCAAAGCAAGAGCTGTGTTCGGGTGCTTGGCAGTAAGTCGGACTCGTTTCTGGTGGAGGTTGGCCTCCGCCAAGGCTGCACCTTGTCACCAATCCTGTTTGTGAAATTCATGGACAGGATATCGAGGCATAATCAGGGGAGGGGAGTTCTGGTTTGGTGGGCTCAGGGTCTCATCACTGCTTTTTGCAGATGATGTGGTCCTGTTGGCTTCATTGGCCAGTGACCTCCAACACTCACTGGATTGGTTCGCAGCCGAGTGTGAAGCGGCTGGGATGAGGATCAGCATCTCTAAATCTGAGGCCATGGTTCTCAGCAGGAAACCAGTGGATTGCCTACTACAGGTAGGGAATACGGTCGTGTCCCAAGTGAAGGAGTTCAAGTACCTCGGGGTCTTGTTCACAAGTGAGGGGATAATGGAGCATGAGATTGGCCAGAGAATCGGTGCAGCTGGGGCAGTATTGCATTCACTCTACCGTACTGTTGTGAGAAAAAGGGAGCTATCCAGAAGGCGAAGCTCTCGATCTACTGGTCAATCTTTGTTCCTACTGTCACTTATGGTTATGAGGGTTAGGTCATGACTGAAAGAACTAGATCGCGGGTACAATTGGCCGAAATGGGCTTCCTCAGGAGGGTGTCTGGTGACTCCCTTAGAGATAGGGTGAGAGGTTCGGTCATCCGTGGGGAGATTGGAGTAGAGACGCTGCTCCTTTGTGTTGAAAGGAGCCAGCTGAGGTGGTTTGGGCTTTTGGTAAGGGTACCTCCCTAGGGAGGTGTTCCAGACACGTCTATCTGGGAGGAGACCCTGGGGAAGACCCAGGACTACGTGGAGAGATTATATCTCCACACTGGCCTGGGAACGCCACGGAATCCCCCAGTCAGAGGTGGTCAAAGTGGCATGGCAAAGGGGAGTCTGGGGGTCCCCTGCTGGAGCTGTTGCCCCCGTGACCAGAACCCGGAAAAGCGTTTGAAGATGAGTGATGAGAGTGATGACTATTCTGCCTAAAGTCAGGGGAATTTTCACAGCCTCTTCACATAATAATAATGTAATAGTACACAGCCATCCTGAGGACTGTCTGTGCAAATGCATCACCATTTCAGCCATGCCTGTGGCGCTCAACATCCATGAGAGTGCCGTGCAGCATTGACATCCATATCCTTGTACCTACAAATACTGTGCCAGTGCCCCTCGACTTTCGCATGTGTGCTGCTCTGGCTCTCTTGCAGTATGTGGGCAGATTGCTCGAGATTTGTGGTTGTATTTTCACTGCCACTCCGGACGTCATTTAGCGTACAGTTGTCCGTCATGCGCGCATGTGTCAGGGGGACTAATTCAGTGAGATTCCATACGAAAAAATGTCGTCTTTTCGCCTGTTGTCGCACAATTTTGTGTCTCTGCCTCCTCTCTACTAGTTGTACATCTGAGATACGAGCCTGTCCTATACAGATCTTCCAAGTGCCTGGCTTCCCCGCCAGGTTCACTAGCATTGTTTTTGTCCACTTCCTCATCTGAATCTTCTCCTTCTGACCATTCTGGCTCTAACCTGTCAGGCTGTACACCTTACAGGTTTCTGACTTCATGTATAATAGCATTCAAGTAAAATATAGATTTCTGGACCTTTACGTATACCTTTAAACCAGTGATGTCCAAAGACATTCCACAAAGGCCCAAGAGGGTGCAGGATTTCTTTGCAACCACTGACTCCAGCACCACTGTTTTACACATAGCGACTTGAGTAGTTTGACATTAGATTAAATCAATATTCCATTCTAGGACTCATGTCATCTGGACTAACCACTCAAGTCAATGGTTGTGTGTTGCACAACGGGCCATCTAGTGAGGAAATATTACCTTGTGCACAGTGCATACTTACATACATATCTTGTTGAGCTTGCTTGGCCTTATCACTTAACAAAACAAATGCAATAAAGCAGTGTGCTCACTAGTTTCCTATTAAGTGAGAACTTGAGGCTATTGGTTTTGCTAACTTTTATTATTATTTATTTTTACCTACATTATTACATATGTTATGAATGTGTTAGTGCTTATTCTGTTTCCATAAACACTGGTGACCCGTACTTAAGTTCCCTGCTTAGAAATCGTATGAAATTCAGTGGCAAGATGGTTGGCTTTTTTTTTTTGGGCTTAGTCATGATGTCCAGAAGCATTTGTGTGTGTGTGTGTGTGTGTGTGTGTGTGTGTGTGTGTGTGTGTGTGTGTGTGTGTGTGTGTGTGTGTGTGTGTGTGTGTGTGTGTATGTTGTACCTTTATGAGGTATCTGTACTTGAGTGTGCTCATTTGCATAAGTTGAGTCAGAGAGAAATCCAGAAATGAGTCATAAAATTTCCCTGCCAGCAGATAAACAGACTTAGTGGCTCATAACTGAGTGCAAGAAAACAATAGCCTGCAAAGTAGAGCAATATTTGAATAAATTATGTTGTATAGTACTTTCAACAAAAACATTACTTTATTTTTTTTCTATGTCATCGTGGCAAACAAATTTTTTAGGGCCCCTTCACACATATCACAAAAGACGCAGAAACCAGAAGACAATCCACGAACCAAAAATGAAATGGTGAACAACGAAACATTCCACCAGATATTGGAGGAACGCATGTTTGGACAGGCGTGCACAAAACCGTGGTGATGGTTTTGTGCATGCTCATGTTCACGTGCATGAATGCAGTGCGAGCACGTAGCCTGCACAATGCCTGCAGCACATTTCAAAAAAGCTAGGATTTGGATATGGATAGGATATGTTTACCACTGTGTTGCATCACCTTTCCTTCTAACAACACTCAATAAGCATTTGGGAACTGAGGACACTAATTGTTGAAGCTTTGTAGGTGGAATTCCTTCCCATTCTTGCTTGATATATGACTTCAGTTGTTCAACAGTCCAGGGTCTCCGTTGTTGTATTTTGCGCTTCATAATGCACCACACGTTTTCAGTGGGCGACAGGTCTGGACTGCAGGCAGGCCAGTCTAGTACCTGCACTCTTTTACTATGAAGCCACACTGTTGTAACATGTGCAGAATGTGTCTTGGCATTGTCTTGCTGAAATAAGCAGGGACATCCCTGTAAAAGACGTTGCTTGGATGGCAGCATGTGTTGCTCCAAAACCTGGATGTATCTTTCAGCATTGATGGTGTCATCACAGATGTGTAAGTTGCCCATGCCATGGGCACTAGCACATCCCCATACCATCACAGATGCTGGCTTTTGAACTTTGCACTGGTAATAATCTGGATGGTCTTTTTCCTCTTTTGTCCGGAGGACATGACATCCATGATTTCCAAAAACAATTTGAAATGTGGACTCATCAGAGCACAGCACACTTTTCTACTTTGCATCTGCCCATTTTAAATAAGATTTGGCTCAGAGAAGGCGGAGGTGTTTCTGGATGTTGTTGATGTATGGATTTCCCGTTGCATGGTAGAGTTTTAACTTGCACTTGTAGATTAAACGACAAACTGTGTTAACTGACAATGGTTTTCTGAAGTGTTCCAGAGGCCACGCAGTAAGATCCTTTACACAATGATGTCGGCTTTTAATGCAGTGCCGCCTGAGAGGTCGAAGTCCTCTGATTATATTATGGACTGTAGATGAAGGAATCCCTAAATTCCTTGCAATTGAATGTTGAGAAACATTGTTCTTAAACTGTTGGACTATTTTTTCACACAGTTATTCACAAAGCGATGATCCTCACCCCATCTGTGCTTGTGAACACTTGTAGATGTAGCGACAAACTATGTTAACTGACAATGGTTTTCTGAAGTGTTCCTGAGCCCACACTGTAAGATCCTTTACACAATGATGTCAGTTGTTAATGCAGTGCCGCCTGAGGGATCGACGGTCACGGGCATTCAGTGTTGGTTTTTGGCCTTGCCGCTTACATGTAGAAAGTTCTCCAGATTCTCTGAATCTTCTGATTATATTATGGACTGGAGATGATAGAATTCCTTAATTCTTTTCAACTGAACATTGATAAAAATTGTTCTTAAATGTTGGACTATTTTTTCACGCAGTTGTTCACAAAGTGGTGATCCTCGCCCCATCTTTGCTTGTGAATGGCTGAGACTTTTGGAGATGCTCCTTTTATACCTAGTCATGACACTCACAATTAGTGTCCTCAGTTCCCAAATGCTTACTGAGTGTTGGTTTTTGGCCTTGCCGCTTACATGTAGAAGGTTCTCCAGATTCTCTGAATCTTCTGATTATATTATGGTCTGGAGATGATAGAATCCCTTAATTCTTTTCAACTGAACGTTGAGAAACATTGTTCTTAAACTGTTGGACTATTTTTTCCATGCAGTTCACAAAGTGGTGATCCTCGCCCCATCTTTGCTTGTGAATGGCTGAACCTTTTGGAGATACTCCTTTTCTACCCAGTCATAACACTCACCTGTTTCCAATTAACCTGTTCACCTGAGGAATGTTCCCAACAAGTGTTCTTTGACCATTCATCAACTTTCCCAGTCTTTTGTTGCCACTGTCCCATCTTTTTTGAAATGTGTTGCAGACATCCATTTCAAAATGAGCAAATATTTGCACAAAAACAATAAAATTTATCAGTTTGAACATTAAATATCTTGTCTTTGTGGTGTATTCAACTGAATATAGGTTGAAGACGATTTTCAAATGATTGTATTCTGTTTTTAGTTACATTTCACACAACGTCCTAACTTCACTGGAATTGGGGTTGTATAACCCTCTAGTTTCATGCTCTATGCAAGAGGCATGGTCAGCCCCCTAAGCCTCTGTGCTTTTGAACAAATCAAACAATGAGCCAGCCAGTTGAAGCAAGTGACCACATTATTCCACCCATGAACTTTGGAAATGGAATTGGTTAATTGATCTTTTTCTTTTAAAATGTTAAAATAAAAGTGAATTCGATAGACACTATTTTTTTTTTCCATTTTGTGACATTTGAAAGGTCCTATAGCTTTAATGAAAAACTTTACATTTACACTTTGTTTCATAGTGCTAAAGTGTCTGACAGCAGCTTCCTGCTTCTCACAGATTAAAGGTTTGAAAAAATGAATAAAATGAAGATGAAAGCTTGGCTACTGATGGTGTCATGGTTACTGATCATAGTTTTTAATATCTGCACCCAAGCCACCTGTTCTGTAAATCATCGCCAAGCTCCTTAAAATATATGTCAATCCAACACGTGAAGCAAAGTCAGCGTGTTAGCCTTCGCTTGTTTGGTATTTATGAAATTGGGGCATGTTCAGGCTTCATTAATCCTTGTCCTATTTATACTTTTTTATTATTAGTTTTTCAGTTCAATAATATTTATAATTGAAGTTATATTTAAGGAGAATCTACTGTTAAAATGCAAGTTTTTTTTAAAAAAATCCATAAACAAGACATTTTGAAAGTTAATCCAATCATGTTTAATAATCATGATTTCAGCTATTTGGCCAAAATAATTGTGATTGTACGTTTTGCCATAATCAAGCCTGTTATAATATTCATGTGCTGCAGTTCTTCAGATGTTTCATTCGGCTGACTGGAAATGTTGTCTTTGCTGTGGCATTAGAACAAATGTGTGAAAACTATAAGGATCCTCATACTTAGGTAATGAAATTCATGACCAAATTTGACAGTGAAGATGTTCATTGTGAGCATGGAGCCACCCATCTATGTATATTACACTGGATTATAATTTTAAATGTATCCCACATTCTTCCATTGATATTAATTTGCCAGATAAAAGCCTTGTGCCCAGATGATCCAGTGTGATTGTGAAGCGCTTCTTTTCAAGGGAAAACCTGATTATAGTCCACTTCAATAGCCTCTCAATCACACAATGCACTGCTTCTTTCAACCAAAAATCACTCACGCCTTGTGAAGAATTTTGAGTGAATAATACATTCCGAGAAATTCCCAAGAGGAACTGTTGTGACAGGAACTTTTGACAGTTTACTCTGGCTGCTTGGTGAGAACCTGAAAGGAAAGGGAGAGACAGAGAGACAGAGAAATGCTTTGTCCTTCATTATCATTAGTAGCAGTGTCTGATATGCTGCGGATTATCCAATGGTGCGTATAATCGAGGCTGTCTGTATGCTCAGACCAGCAGCTGAGAGTGACTGAATGGCTTGAAGAGAGTGTAGTTTATAGCAGGGATGTTACCGGGCGGTGGATCCCATTTAATATGCACCACGGTTCATTGGACACTCGTACGCTGTCAGGCTGTGAGCTTCGCTGAGGCATTTGTTAAATCTTTGAACAGAAGGTCAAAACTCTTGAATAAAACTGAACAGTCATGGCAGTGTAGGTTTGCTACTTTTCTTTGTAAAATGCACACACAGTTGACACAAACAAGTGCACACTTACATACTGTGCTTTTGACAGAACATTCAGATCTATTTTTGCTTGGTCTGAAGCTTTCCGCAGTCCACATTACAGTGTGACTTGACCCACACACACAAATGTGATCATATCTGCGTAATATAGAGTGCATCCGGAAAATTTTCACAGCGCTTCACTTTTTCCACATTTTGTTATGTTGCACCCTTTTTCCAAAATGGATGAAATTCATTTTGTTCCTCAAAATTCTATACACAATACCCCATAATGACAGTGTGAAAATGTTATGAGATTTTTGCATACTTATTTAAAAAAAACCCCTAAGAAATCACGTGAATATAAGTATTCACAGCCTTTGCCATGAATCTCAAAACTGATCTTACGTGAATCATTTCCACTGATCACCTTTGAGATGTTTCTGCCTTAATTGGAGTCCACCTGGGGTAAATTCAGTTGACTGGAGATGATTTGGAAAGGCACACCCATCTACATATAATAACCCAGTCTCACATTTTTTTTCGTGCTCCCGTCACGAAATGATTCAAATTTTTTTGACTTTTTTTTAAACTTACTATTACTAACCCTACGCCCACCCCCAACTCTAACCATAACCATAACCTAACCCTACTCCTTCCCCCAACCCTAACCATAACCACCAGTGACACATTTCTGCACTGTAGACTTCCATGTTTTGGCCCGATGTCTCGTTTCTATTGAACAGCGTGAAAGTTGGATTGGGTTGAACTTTGAAGGCAGCGGCCTGACAACAAGCAGCAATGCAAGCACCCGGTGGAGCGTCACGCCAGCTTGGTTTTTGACACATCGTGGTGTGTCCCAGTGTGAAAGGCCCTTCAATGTCACCAAGCTACCTGCTAACTGGTGATAATGGTGCTAACATATAAATCAAAATAATCACAAAATATCACCAAACAGAAATACGGGAGGATTGATTTCTTTGATGGTCCATTAGTACAGTTAAGCTGTATATTTGTAATAAAATGCTTAGAAGACCGAATGGAGTCCACAGCAGCTAGCGGCCACTGTTTGGGGGCCATAACTCGGAAACACAATTGTCACTCAAGGTGCTGTTTTTCCTGTGTCCACTAGATGGAAATCTTGTTTTTAACAAAAAAAAACAAAAAAAAAAACAAAGGGGGGGGGGGGGGGACTCAAAGCACATGCACTGCACTTCAGTTTGCTTTTACATTTTGTAAACACCATATGGTGGGCTCATAGAAAACACCAAAAGCTTCATAAGGCCACATTTTGCCCAGTGGAGGCTCCAGAAAAATTTTTTTTTTTTTTTGCAGGTGCTGTGGGGGAGCTTGGCATTTTTTTGAGGGTGCTATAAAATAGGCTTGTGTGTTGTGACAGCTCTCTGCTACACCTCTGCCACGTTCACGTGCATGCGTACACATAGCCACTTTCTGATCTGCGACAGTCAGTGAGGACATGCAGAATGAACAAAATCACACACACAAACAGTGCTTAATTTGTAAAGTGGGAGGTCTCGGAGCGCAGAGGATGGGTGGCTCCGGTGCAGAAAAAAAAAAGGGCGGGGGGGCTTGCGAACAATGCTGTGCGCCACACCGAAAATAAACTGGGCATGTATTGTAGGCCTAGTCACACCAAATCTGGATAGAGTACAAATTCCTCAGTGGTCCCTCGTTTATAGTGGGAGTTACGTTCTCCGCGTTCACACCGGGCGCGACGCAAGTGACTGCAGCCACAGGTTGCCATGTAATCCCTATGTAAGGACGCTTTTGGCGCCAAACTGCGCAGCGCGATGCGAGTGAAGAGATTTTGAGCATTTTGTGTGTTTGTGGCGCGATATTGCGTCACGTCACGTCGTGTTGCCCTCCTCCCCAAGTTTAAAAATCTGAACTTTTTCATCTCGTCACGATGACCAATCAGGGACTGAATATGTAGTGATTTGGAAATGTCTGGAGTTTGACTGAAGATGTGAACATGTTCTGTCTCTGGTAGCAGCCTGTGAGCAGGACTTATGTCTCTTTTGTCCTTTATTTCACAATCCTGACAGAGTTTTTGGAGCGAGCAGCAGCCCACAGCAGCGGGAAGCGAAGTTTCTTTTTCTTTTTTTTTTTAACGTGTGCGCGCGAGGGAATCATTCATGGAGATTATTTTACTTATTAACTACACAGATGTATAATAAAGCAAATGGTGACTGGTTTCTAAAGACAATTATGACAGAGTTTTTTTGGGAAAGAGTGAGGAGCAGCCTCACAGCAAGCCGCGGAGTTTCGTTCTTTTTTTTTTTTACGTGCGCGTGCAAGCGAATCGTCTGTGTGGAGAATATTTTATTAATTAACTACACAGATGTATAATAAAACAAATGTGACTGGTTTCTAAACACAATTATGACAGAGTTTTTTGGGGGAGCAGCGAGCTGCAGCAAGCAGCAGAGTTTTTTTGTTTTTTTTTAATTGTTTACAGGTGCACGCGTGAAGGGACAGTTGGTCCTCAAACTGGGTCCCGCAGAGGCGGAAGGCCCGCTGAAAGCGGCTGTCATCCAGACACAGCTCCTGCAGCAAATAATACTCTCTGTACTGGGAGCTTTTCACAACAACTTGCTCCGTGTGAAAGGTCCGTCATGATGACTTGACGCCGAGCGGAATGGAAGCTCCTCCTATTTGATGACGCACCGGGGCGAATTTTTGCAGCGAAAGTCCACCCAAGCAGAGCGACACACCGGGTGAAGGAGGCGCGTCCGTCGCCACGCGACCCCCGTGAATTTGTAGCGTCTGATCGCGCCCGGTGTGAATGCGGCAGAAATCCGTGAAGTAGCACTAGTTTTTACACTTATTATAGATGTTTTAAGGCTGTAAAACCCCTCACTACACACTTTTCTCAAACAGGCATTAACATTTTCTCACTTTTCTCTCTTGTGTAAACATTCTCTTTTTTCTTCTGTGCGAGAAGATTCTAAACAGACACACGCAGAACACAATGCGCGGCTCTCCCTTCACTCACTGCCTCTGGGGTACGGATGCGGGACCCGCAAAGAATCCAAGTCCTCTCTCGGTGGTCACGGAGCTCTGCGGGTACGGTCAACGTCCGGATCAAAACAGCGAGCGTAGCCTCTGGACCTGTTGCCAGATTTGACGCAATTCCGCACAGCAGACAGGAGGGCGGCGGTGTGATTGGCAGTGAGAGCAATCACGGTGATTTTTTTAAAATATTTTGTTAGTCAAGAGAAGTGGCGGATCACGGATCCAGTATAAATAGCTGGCGGAGCCAACGTCAGAGGTTCCGGCTTGCTCCCCCTCAAATTAAGCCCTGCACACAAACCTAGGCTACTGTTCAATACAAATATCCACAGACCTACACATGTAGCCTATAGCTTCAGGGAAAAAAATGACAACAGCAGACAGAGAGAAAATGTTTCACCTGCCATTCATGTCTTCATGACAGTACAATGCATGACTGTTGTGGTTAAGAGCAAAAGCATCAATGATTTATTTGCTGTCCAGAGGCCGTGTTCTCCGAGGGTTAACCCTCTGGGGCCATATACGACAGCTAAGACCAAGCTTTACTAAATTATAAGTAACTTTATAATGATATGGGATAGAAACTTACTTTTTTTTGCTGAAAGGTTAACTCCGCGTACTTTCGAGCCAGCCATTGGCCATCTTTGTACTCCGCATAGAAGCTGTGTGATGACATGCATAATGTGAGTGTCCAATCGGAATTCATTCACCGTCACATGGTTTTCCGAAATCCAATCATAGGGCAGATTTACCTCACGTGAAAAGTCAAAGATCATTTTCAGGAGTGATATGTTACTAGTTGGCCCATTTGAATAGCCCCTTGGGTGCTTCAATGAGTACATACTATTGAGCTCCAAATGCGCCCTGCGCCATTATGCACAGCGATCACTGAAAGCAGACGGAGCAGACGAGAGCCTCTGATGACAATCTCACGTGCTCAAACAAAGAGTGTGTAACTATCAGGATTGCTCCACTAGTTTGCATGTGAATGTTACTGGATAACTCTGTTGCTTTTACCATGAAGACAAAAAATGCATAGACCATTTTGTATATATTGTTCAAAATGTGCATTTGTGTTTATTGTTTGAACCTTTTTGTTGTACAGTCTTTCACACAAGACCTCAACTTACCTTTATAAAGTGTCAAAACAGTTGTTTATTATAATTTGCTCTGTGTTTTGAATAAACGTGTGTGGAAAATTATTTTCTACTTTACTTTTTCCTTCCTTATTTTTGATTGTAAACTTTTATTACACTTATAAAACACAACAAAACCATATATGTTATGAAAGCACAGGTTGTCCTGAAAAAAAAGAGACATAAAACTTGATTTTGGAATGCAGGGAGACCTGGACATTTATACCAGGTGAGTGAACTGTCCAAAAAATGCCCTCGGACCCCAGAGGGTTAATTGCCAGGAGTGGCAGATCAGTGGTTTGTCCATACCCACTGCTGTTCCTTAGGTAGTTCTTTAAGCCCCGTTTACACATAGACGGTAAGAGCTCCCGGAAGCGTCCCGCAAAGAGTTTTTGGCCGTCTTAAGGATCAAACACTGTTGTCAACGCCGGCACTAGGGGGCGTGGCTTAGTTCCGGCTTTATCGGGAATCGTTGAAAAAGTTATTCAACATGTCGAATAATTCCGGGAGCGCTCCCAGAGAATTTGCGTGACGACGGAGACAACGCGGACAACGGCGTTTGATACTTTTTAATCACCGTGTCATCCTGCTTCTTCTTGTAGTGCCGAAGTATACACCGCCGTAATTGGTGACTGGCGTTGTATCTCTAACCAATGGCGTGTAAAACAGCGATAGAGCCCACATCGGCGTCCTCAAAGGCGTTTTAACCGGCGACAGAGGAAGACAAAACGGCGGCGCTAGCGGACAGTATGTCTAAATGCCACCTCCCGGTTAATGGCGTTCCAAACGGCCGATAGGCGGCGGTCAATATAAAACGCTAGCGCACTGCATGCAGGCCTCTCACTCGCGGCCAGCTCCAGATATTTTTGCAGAGAAGCTCCAGTATGCCTCCTAAAAGTAAATTGGCAGCGGCAAGGACTTACCAAGAGGTCTGGTTCAGAAGCAGAGGAGAGGCCTGTGGTGGAGACGAGCAACACGTTGAGGAGGGAAAAAGGAAGGAGAATAAAAGGCTGAGAGATGAGCTGAGAGATGAGCTCCCTCCCCCTGCACTGACAGCTGCTTCAGCCTATTATACTCTGGGGGCGTTGCCTATATGCAAAAGTTCCTGGAGTAATGCAGGATTTGCCTGGATAAATCCAGCGGTACACAGGGCATTATCGGTGGCAGCAGAACACCGCCGTTCTCACGCGCATCTTAACCTGCAATTCTAAAGGATAGAACTGGGTATTAACCCCCGTTGCCTGACGTGTGCCGGATGCTACGGCGTCAAAACGCCGCTTTATTCGGCGGATTTAGCGGCGTTTTATCCGCGCATTTGCGGCTAGTACGGCACTCAAAACGCCGGTGAAATGCTCCGCCCCTTTCCACCACGAAACCAGCCGGAACTACAACGAACTTCAGTCTACGTACTGCCCGCCGACAAAACCGTCTATGTGTAACCTGGGCTTTAGGCAACACAGATTTCACTTCTTTCTGGTTCCACTCATGGATATTTGGGCAGCAAAAAACGATCCATTTCAGCAACTTGAAATAGACTACACTCACTACAGTATGATGACATCGTCATGGCATCATCGAACATTATGTTGTTTAACGTCTTGTTACACTCATTTTGTGTGAAACAAGCCATTCTGTTGATGAATATTTATTTTCTTTTACTAGTGCAGTGCCCGTAGGATGTTTTTATTTCTATTGAGAATTGGGAGCTTAAGTAGATTTTTCATGGTTGGTCGTATGAGGCTGTGTTTAAAGGTTGGATGTACAAAGAGGTATACTTACTCTTACATAGTTTTAACAGACAAAGTCTATGTTTGTTACGGCATGGTTGACACTGAGATACAAAGAGACAAACAGTTATTTTAAGAAAAAGATTGACATTCATCTAACATGGTCAGACATATATGCACACATAGAGATATAGGAAGGAATAAACAGGTTGTGTACATGAAGCACAAACATATACGTAGATGTGAATACAGCAGTTATTGATAATGTGACTCAGAGACATTTAGGTTTATTGTAAACGGTGTGGTTTGATTGATAACTATTCTGATTTTTTATATTTTGGCTTTTAGCAAGGACACTGCATAGTTGAAAACCATTCCACTAATTTGAAAGTAACACGACTGATAACTTTTGCTTTTTTGGCCATTGGGGAAAAGCAAAAACAGTAATGCAACAGCATGAATTTTAAAAGTGTTTTGAAGGCTCAATCTGGTTAGATTTCTTTTTTGTGGTAAAGGGTATGTATGGTAAAATGTTGTAATAACTAAGGATGAATCGGTTTCAGCCACATGCGTGTGTGAGAATGTCCGATTGAACTCATGTTTTTTCTTTTGTTCAATTAAAAAAAAAATTGGTTTGAACTTTGACCACGTCAGCCTGCCGACAAGCGGCAATGCGCACTCCCGTCAGAAGCATCGCGTCAAAAGCCGAGCTAAAGCGAAGCTTCTGACGCCTCTAAAAAGCAACACGTCCCATTGAAAATAACACTTGTTGACGCCTGTGATGCTTCCGACGCGTGAAAGGCCCATTAATCTGCAATAATGAGCTTGAAATAGTGCTGATCAAAACAATGATGATAAAATCTATATCGGATTCCTGATCGGGATGCAACGTCCGATTTCGATCAAGTCTGAAACCACGTGATCAGGCCCGATTTCCGATCACGTGATCAGATCGGAACATCCCTAGTAATAACTATGAATTTGTTATCCATCATGGTTATGCTGTTGCATTGGTGTAAACACAAACTTTGTGTTTTTAAACAAATTGTAAAGTTTTGAATAATTTGATGTAGGGCAGAAATTGGGATGGTAGATACAGCGAAGCTGTTGCAGAACAGTGAGGTTGTGTGTGTGCACATGTGTGTCTGTGTGTGTGTGTTGGGGGTAGTGGGCGGGGGTAGATGGGGTGGGGTGCAATTGCCCTGCACTCAAAACCTATTATAGAAGTGAGGACATGCAAACAGTATGACATTTCATAGCAGATTAATCATTTTCTCTCAGAGTTTGGCTGATGAAAACACCTCTAATTGCATCCGGAATCACAGAGGACTGTTTCAGCTGCAACTTCTCCCTCTCTCTCTCTTTCTCTCTCTCATGTGCTTCATGATGTGGAGAACACATTTGGAATAGTCTAAAAGTAAATCATTTGTAAATTTATATTGTAATAGCTTGGTAAAACATTTACATGTTCATTGCTTCTTATGAGTATCTGTAAAATTATGTCTATGATAGATTTAACATCTCGTCATAATAGCCCAGATAAGCTGCACTGTGGTGCGGTGCGCTGATGCAATGACTAGCACTGACACTCAGTGTTTTTGAATTGTTTGTGCATTTATGTGAAGTTTACATTATTAATATGTGACAGAGGTTTTGAACATTTCCAAATTTTCTTATTTGTGAGCCCCTGCATACACAGCATACAGAGCGCCTGACGTGGGCAAAAGGCATAAACAGAAAAGCAGGTTTGACTTATGGTTTTGATTTTGATTTAAAAACCAAACTAATTCCGGATGGTTTATATATATTAACGTTAACTGTCATTTTTACAAAGTGAAAATATCACAAATATCTTTTAGTTTTAAAGTAATGCACTGATTCTGATTGTTTGTGCATTAAAACTCACAGATGTCCAAAGGCATTGTGGGAAATTGAGCCTGCTCATCACTGGTTGCTTGTAAAAAACAACAACAACAAAAAAACACACAAGTTACTGTAACGTGTGTTGGTTTTTACAATAAATCTGTATTTGAAAATATGCAATTTTTTATTTGGAAAAAACGCAAGCATGTACAAACATGCACTGCTTTGAATAGTAAAGAAGATGTAGACATGAAAATAAAATGAAGAAATAGCCTACTTACAGATGAGATTCCTGAGAGATTGAGGCGTCCACAGTAGGTGACATCAATAAAGGTTTTGAAAATAAATCCCCCAAAAACCTCATAACAAAGGATGCACACCATAGTCCCATGCCAAGCCATATCCAAAAGCTGAGGCTGATCTGACAAACAGTCAGAGAGATATGTGAGCCACATACACACACACACACCACACACACACACACACACACACACACACAACACACACACACACACACCACACACACACACACACACAACACACACACACACACACACTATGTATGTTGCTCTATACACAGATGGTTCACACACAACTATTCTTCTAAACCCAATTTAGAAGAATCATTTTCCTTGCATTAAAAATGACAGCCTGGTAAGGTTTCAGCCTAAAAGTTATCAAAAAGTCCAGCAAAAAACTTGTTTTGTTGCTGTCATTATGGCAAAAGTGAAAAACCTTGAACTGTTATTTCCAACTAAGCCCCCCTACATTGCTGCTACATGATCGAGCAGCAGCTGAGCTGAATGTGGCATAAAGGACGAATTATACTCTCGTGTGAGCAGTCTACAAGGACACAACACATCATACCACATGATGGGTGGACCTCCCTAAAGCACGGGTGGTGGTATTTCCGAATGTTGCATCATTAACAAATCAGTACAACGTTTGCAGCACGGCGAAAAATGTTGTCCTTGAAGAAAGCCGATGTATGAGCTTGACAAGAGACGATGTGGAATCTATAGCACCTGCCTCCCTTAGGTTAGCTGAACAATACACAGTTGCATGTGTACATGTGATATGGCTTGCTAATATTCAGTCACGTCCATAAGTATTTAGACATTGACCTTTTTTGCCATTTCAGCTACAGATAGATTAATAAATTACATAAATTGCAGCTGTACCTTGTGTAGGTTTTTATTTTTTTTTTTATTTTTTATTTTTTTTTTTTTAAGGTTTAATTCAGCAATTTAGCAACAAAGCGTTCCTTTTTGGAATTATTGCCAGACTAGTGAGGGAAGACACCAAGCTGAAGGAGTTGTCTTCTGTAGCTGTGATGGGAGAAAGTACGCAAAGCTCAACTTTTGACTGCACCAGCAGTCACATCTTCATGGTGTAGTGGAATAGGAAGGATTTTAACACAAGAAAAAAGGTTAAATCTAGGCTTATCTGTCTCACATGCTTTCTGAAATTTCATTTGCATTTTTCAGAAAAGCCTCCTTTATGCTGCTACACTATGAAGCTGTGTAACTGGTGACACAGCAGACAAAAGTCGCACTATACAAAGTTAATCCACTCACAACCACAGAAGCCTATAACTTCTTCAGAGTTGTCTGGGTGCCTTGGTGGCCTCCCTCTCTAGTCTCCTTTTGTAATTCTGAAATAGTTAATGTGACATTTCTGTTAAATCAAACAGCTTCACAGTAAAATTAATTTTGTTTAAAATTCAAGTTTTCTGTATGTCCATTAGAAAACATTAAGGTTACTCATTTTCAGTGGCACCTCTAGTTTTAAATCTGCCTTCATCTGTGCATCTGTTGTCTGCTGGCTCAGATCTGATCACAGAAGGGAATGGTTCAGTGTTATCAAGCTGTATCACAAGTAGCAATATCGTGAATCACTCTCACTCAGACATGTATTGTCCAGCAATCAGTGTCTGCTTTGATGCTTTGCTTTGAAGCTGATTTGATGGAATAGAAGGCCTACCCAGACACAAGAATGGCCTTCATTTATGTAGCAATTTGCTTAATTTTAACAAAAAGCATAAGTGAAATCAGGAAAAAAGCATATGATTGAAGAAGGGATCCAAAAAATGTCAGTAAATATTAGTCAGCAGAGGTAAAATAAAAAATTACCTCAAAAGGCACAATCTCAAAATAGACATCAAGATTCAAAATGCAGGATTTCAAATTGCACTTGCTCTAAGAAATACTTTAAATACACAGGTACAGATCAGCATTATTTATTATTTAGTGTCTTACATAATGACCAACAGAAAGAGCAGGTAGATCAAGGGGACAAGGGGTTGTGTTGTCAGTATGTACAGTAGACCTGGGTTCAAGTCCTGGTTGTACTACTTGCCTCTGACCTCCTACAAGACACTTCATCCCCATGTTTTCAGTCCACCTTACTGTAAGTGAGTAGTGGCCTTGGCTGGGGGAGGTAACGTGTATTGAACTGGTGTCCCACCCTGGTGCAGTTGTAGACTCTCCTATGATTCACAGTATTGAAAGCACTGGGACTGATGGGCCTCATGGCACATATAGGAGTTACTACATTCTTCCTCTACATAGGCAGCCTGTGGCATCAGTAAGGGCCCCTTCACAAATTGTGTGAATTTGGTCAAATTATGGGGAAACAGCAAAAAACAGTTCAAATTAGCATACCACAAACATCGTGGTCTCTTTCAAGCAGGAACAAAGTGCGAGCTGCTGCAGCTGCTCCCCCTTTGGGACGGGCTGCACCACATCACGCTGCTGATGTGGAGGAAAATAAAATAAAAAACACCTGTATAATTAGTGAGTATCACTGGGTTGACATAAATAATGCATAAAAGGGGACACAATACAGAACCCTGTGGTTAATCCTGGTTAAAAAAACATGCCACTCACGGGATTTGAACCCGCACGCTCTGACTACCAGATGGAAACTTTACCACTGCACCAAAATCACTGTCTCATAACAGAAGGGTGAAATGGTTAAAATCAACAAGCAGATAAACGTATTTTGTAAAAAAAAGAAAAAAAAAGTGCTGTGATAACTGACCAAATGGCATTTGGTATGGCGTATTTCTGCTGATATGTGACTTAAAGTGGTGTGTTTGTCATACTATTGGCCTGTCATATGGTGTTGTGGTGCGCCGCTCACTGTCCTGTCAGACATACGTGACGTTCAGATCGCCTGCTGCATGTCCATATTGGGGACAAAATACAATATGTTCGGGCCCCTTCACATATAACACGATTGAAGCCAAATGTCACATGAAGGAGGAATCGCATGCCACTCGTGAAAAATCCGAGCCACCTCAAATGTCTCGTACAGTTGTCATCACAACCATTCAAAAGACGAAAGACAGCGAGTGCCCTGTGAGCGCCCATTCAACCCCCTCTCAGCAGGTTGGCCAAATTCTAGCTGCCACACATGAACATCCAACACTATTTGCTGGACCCTTAGAAAAGGCGGGGCACAAGAGTAAAGTGCAGATGACCACATTCTATAATAAATAAGATTATTTTATATAGTGCTTTTCCATCTGAATCAGAAGCTCAAAGCACATTACAATGATGCCTCACATTCACCCACACCAATGTCAGGGTGCTGCCATGCAAGGCACTCACTACACACTAGGAGCAACATGGAGATTAGTGACCTCACCCAAGAGCCCTTCTCTCACCAGACGAGAGTTTGAACCCAGGGCCCTCTGGTGTTAAGCCCACTGCTTAACCACTACACCATCACTTCCTCGATTAGACAAAGAGATATAGACAGACAGATAAATTAAACTGCTCATATTACATAGCCACTGTCAGCCAACGCCCTTCAACATCAATCCAAAAATCCTCTTATCATCCAGCAGGTGGCACACATCTGTGGGACACCACACAGGCACAAGTTCCCTTTTTTTAACTGATCTGTTGCATCAAAGTCCACCAAATTATGAGTTTGTCCACATTATATGCACTTTCATTTTGCTAAATTAGACAATGACAGCATTCATTGTTTTTACGTTTTCATATTAAATGGGAAAGGATGGATATTATCCAGGTATTCACTCACAGCATTCTACATAATACATGACTAGGCTTTTCAAAAGAATACGTTCACAATTTCTTACAGAGGAGATCATTATCACATTTGGAATATGTGGAAAAACATTCAAGTTTTAACAAAAGATTCAGGCCAAAGGTTTACTGTTGCAATGCAGAATTGAGGACCTTGTTTTTTTTTTATTATTTTTTCGCTCGAAAACATTCAAGCGAAAACATTCGCTCGACAGCTCGAATGTTTTCACAGACATTCAAGCTGTCTGTGGAAACTGTCTATGTGCCCCACGAGTGTGCCGTTTCCAAGCAACACATATACGAGGTCTATTAGAAAAGTATCCGACCTTATTATTTTTTTCAAAAACCATATGGATTTGAATAACGTGTGATTACATCAGACATGCTTGAACCCTCGTGGGCATGCGAGAGTTTTTTCACGCCTGTCGGTTATGTCATTTGCCTGTGGGCAGTCTTTGAGTGAGGAGTCGCCCACCCTCTAGTCGATTTTTTCATTGTTTAGGAATGGGTCAGAGACTGCTGCTTTGTTTGATCAAAATTTTTTCAAAACTGTAAGGCACAACTGAGTGGACACCATTCGATAAATTCAGCTGGTTTTCGGTAAAAATTTTAACGGCTGATGAGAGATTTTGGTCTGGTAGTGTTGCCGTAAGGACGGCCCACGGCGCCTGACGGCGATCTGCGCTTTGAGGCAGCAGCGTCTCGCCGTTTCAAGTTGAAAACTTCCACATTTCAGGCTCTGTTGACCCAGTAAGTCATCAGAGAACAGAGAACTTTCAGAAGAAGTCGGCATGAGGAGTTTATTCGGACATTCCATTGTTAACGGACATTTTGTAATGAAAGAACGTGCGGGCAGAGTCGCATGCGGGCCGGACCCGACTGCGGGGGTCGCGACAGGAAAAACACCTCCGTGTTGGAAACCTTAACGGACAAGTTGGAACATGCCCAAGCTGTTAAACAATTTCTCAGTTACTCACTTGTTGAAAGCCATCAAAAGCCGCCTGAATTTTACAAATGGTTTTCAACACGGAGGTGTTTTTCCTGTTGCGGCACACACAGATTCATCGAGTCGTCACGGAAACGACTCGGCGAATTTGCGCGCACATCTTTCATTACAAAATGTCCTTAAACAGTGGAATGTCCGCATAAACTCCTCATGCTGGCCTCTTCTGAATCTTCTCTGTTCTCTCACGATGTCCTGGGTGAATTAAGCCTTAAATTAGGATGTTTTCAGCTTGAAACAGGCCGACGACGGCGCCTGGAAGCGCTGCAGGACGTCCCGCTCCGTGGGAAGTCCTTACAGCGACAGAAACACCCCATAATCTCTCATCAGCTGTTAAACTTTTCACCGAAAACCAGCTTAATTTCTCGAATAGTGTCCACTCGGATATTCCTCACAGGTCCAGAAAAAAGTTTGATAAAGCAACGCGCCATCTCGAGCAGAGTGTGAAAAAGGAATTCAGCCGAGGAGCGGGACCACATCTCACTCAAGGCCTGCCCACATAGAAATGACGTCACCGACACGCATGAAAAAACTCACGCATGCGCACGAGGGTTCAAGCATGATTGGTGTAATCGCATGTCAATCAAATCCATATAGTGTGTGTGGCGTGCGGGGAAGAGCACACTTGCATGACATGCTGATAATTATGTATAGACACAATCAAATGGGGACGTATGAGTGCACACAGCATGGCAAGGTGCCTCTCAGCTGATCACCAGCCAGTCACTCACTGAGAGCTGTAAATGACGTCTCAGTGCACACGACGTGTTAAATTAAAAACACAGAGAACACAGCCAAGACAAGTGTGTGTGTGTATATATATATACACTACAATAACTACATACACAATTACATAACAAATAATTATAACTAAAATAAATAATCACAGAACAAAGAAAGAGAGAGTGACACTTTGTTCTGTGCGCTGATCGAAAAGGTGGGCATGTCCATTGAAGCTACTGCTGTTGAGATCTGTGGACCTGCAAGTCACAGCTGGAGAACACATCAACCCAGTCTCACAGCAAGTTGTGATTCAGCAGCACAAAATGTACATTAATCTATTGGTTCAAGATATTGTGATGAAAAGCGCCTCATTTTTGTCATGGCAGCACGGCTTCATTCTAATTCATTCCGTGATGGCTGCACGAAATTAAAAGTAAAGTGGGGGGGGGGGTCAAGGTGGTTAGGGTGGGGGGAAGGAGTAAGATTAGGCTATGATTAAGGTTAGGGTTAGGGGTAGGAGTAGGGCTAGTAATAGTGAGTTAAATAAAATCGTCACAAAAAATTTGACTCATTTTGTCATGGGAGCATGAAGAAAACTGCGACTGGGCTGAACACATACCATGTTTTCAAGGACATGACCTTACAACTCTCCACCATGAGGTGCATCCATGTGCTTGTTGTCCTCACGTGGAAATACATAAAAACATATATCGCCTTTGCAACGGGCTGGAGTGGCCACACAGCTGGCACTGGCAGGCTGTGCCAGGTGAAAAGGACCATCTGATCATGTGAACACTCAGCTGGCAATCTGAATGTCACGTCACCCACATGAGCTATGATCCACATAATGCAGTGTCCTTCAGCTCACCACTTGCTAGGCACGCACGCAGGGCCGGCTGGACATGTCAGGCCAGCACATATGGAAATGATAAGAGCACACTGCTTCATTCTTCTTTCTTCTTTATTGTTTATTTCATGAGGACAATGCACATTAATGAAAACTTTGTACATTTTTATGCCTTAGTGTGAATATGCCAGATTTAGCTAAAAGCTACTTTCCATCTGTAGTCCTCAGACACACAACAACAAACAATAATTAAAAAATAAATTAAAACAAAACATGAGATTATGTACAATGCATCTCACCTGTGTTGACAGGTTTGATTATTTTTGAGCCATTTTTTAAGCTCATTTTTAAAAGCACTCAGGCTGGGACTGTCTCGTATAATTGTTGGAAGGCTGTTCCAGTTTGTACAACCCTTCACAGTGATGGTGTTTTGTCCTGTGGCAGTTCATCTGAGGGGCACCTCACAGTCCCCTCTAGGAGCAGACCGAGTCCTGAGGTTAGGATCTCTATGTCTAATAAATTCCTCCAGAGGAGGAGGGGCGAGACCATGGAGAGTTTTGCAGTTGAGCTATGCACGCCAAGCACGTCATTTCATGACTGTATGTCTATGACCATGGGTCATATACAGAGGAACAGAAGGTTCATACTTGTGTTGTCAGCTCGATAAGAGGGATTACATACTATAAATTAATTTTGTTCATGGTATGTGGTTTTTATTTTTTCCCCCCAGCAGCGGTGCGATGTGGTGCCACAAGTTCCATGTGGTGCCACACATCGCCATGGTATCGTGCACACCTGTGCGACTGTGTGTCCCTCCCGACAGCAGGTGGAATGTTTCAAGGCTCCCCCTTTCATTTTTTATTTGCAGATTTTTGGCCGGTTTTATGTGTGAAGGTGGCCTTCCAAATGTTTGCACCTTTTACAGAAACACAGTGACTATTTTTTTAAAGTATTTCAAGTCTTTAATTTATCAAATAGCAATGTTCCTCTCAAATTATAACTGGAGTCCATTTTAAACAGGCTTTGGACATGTTGAGGTAGAAGTTTGTTTTTTGCTTTATACATGGTTTGAATTGTAATATAATCAACTAAGTCCTTGGACTTAAGAATATTTATACAAAGTAAATCTCACTATCTGAAAATCAAGTTAGCCTGACATCAGCATGTACACATGCTGCTGCTTTGTGTGTGTGTGTGTGTGTGCACGTGTGTTTAGGGGTGAGGCAGCAAATCCAAAACTCAGTAGAGCACCAAGCACCAAAATAGAGTCAGTCATGCTTCCACATAAAAACACAATTAAACTGCTAAATATGAAGATTTATCTGCACTAAAGAGGGAAAAATATCTTCCACAAAGCTGGCTTAGAGAATTTTATTAGTAATGACCAGTTACAATGTGCTAATTCACAAGACTCGAATGCTCAAACATGCAGTCATTTACGAAGACTAAATGAAATGAAATGGATAAGTCGAGAGCTTGAGATTTGACAAGATTAACACGATAATAAGGTGTCAACACTGTTTGAAACAGATAAACTCAGCGTGGATGGCCAAGCAGACGAAGGTTCCACGTCAGATTTCAGATGAATGCACAAATAGGTGCTGTGGTCTGAAAAAAGATTATGCTCTAAATTTTCACTTTTGTTGCTTAAAAAAATGGCAAAATTATCATTTATACTGTCACTCCATTTCAAAGTAGTGCCTATATGTTGGGAAAGTGTAGGTACACGGACCCACAACAGGGGGCGCAAATGAACGGACAATGGAGGAAGTCAAATAACAACACTTTACTGTTGTGAATGGGCACAACAAATACAACAGATTACAACAATGGACAAAAAGCCAAATCACAAAAGGTGTCGTGTGGGCAGGCTCGAAGATAGGAGACGTCTGTCCAAAGCAGAACCGGAACCACACGATTTCCTCTGCCACCAGACCCCGGGAATACTGGAGCCGCCAAGTCCCGAATTCCCAGGTGGCCACTGCCTCCGCGTGTCGGACCTGGTACTGCTGGCGAGGAACAAAGAACAATTAAATGTGGGCGCGTTTGCACCCAGCAATCCGCATGCAGGAAAACTACCTCCACCTCTGTTGGAAAAGGAGTCTGTTATACAACGCACAAAATGTCACAAAAGGTTACTGTCACACAGTTAGCTGAGAATGTTACCTTCCAGGTAGAACGATATCTCGGCAAAGAGGTGGAGACGTTGTCCTGCTGATGTACCCCTTGCTGATCAGATGATTGGTAACAGCTGTTGCAGGTGATGCGTGACAGCTGTCACCCTGGCTTGCTCCTGTGAGGCGGCTGCGCCCTCTGGTGCCTGAAGCCCCGCACTCCAGACAGGGCGCCCTCTGATGGTGGGCCAGCAGTACCTCCTCTTCTGGCGGCCCACACAACACCTATATATATATATATATATATATTATATATATACGAAGGATGTCCAATAAAGTATAGGTCCTTTTTATTTTTTTTAAAAAAACTATATGGGTTTCATTCATATGTTTTTACATCAGACATGCTTGAACCCTCGTCGCATGCGTGAGTTTTTCCACGACTGTCGGTGACGTCATTCGCCTGTGAGCACTCCTTGTGGGAGGAGTCGTCCAGCCCCTCGTCAGAATTCCTTTGTCTGAGAAGTTGCTGAGAGACTGGCGCTTTGTTTGATCAAAATTTTTTCTAAACCTGTGAGACACATCGAAGTGGACATGGTTCGAAAAATTAAGCTGGTTTTCAGTGAAAATTTTAACAGCTGATGAGAGATTTTGAGGTGATTCTGTCACTTTAAGGACTTCCCACGGTGCGAGACGTCGCAAAGCGCTCTCAGGCGCCATCATCAGCCTGTTTCAAGCTGAAACCTCCACATTTCAGGCTCTATTGATCCAGGACATCGTGAGAGAACAGAGACGTTTCAGAAGAAGTCGGTTTCAGCATTTATCCGGATATTCCACTGTTAAAGGAGATTTTTTTAATGAAAGACGTGCGGACGGGTCCGCGCGTCGGGACGCAGCCGGCGCGGTGCGGCGGCACAGGAAAAACACCTCCGTGTTGATAACCATTTGTTAAAATCCAGTTGGCTTTTGATGGCTTTCAGTGGAGTGAGTATATGAAAAATTGTTTATCAGCTGGAGATGTTCCAACTTGTCCTTAAGGCTTCCAGCAGAGGTGTTTTTCCTGTGACGGAGCATCGTGGCGGCTGCGAGCCGACGCTGCAATCCGCCCGCACGTCTTTCATTAAAAAAATCTCCTTTAACAGTGGAATATCCGGATAAAATGCTGAAACTGACTTCTTCTGAAACTTCTCTGTTCTCTCACGACGTCCTGGATCAACAGAGCCTGAAATGTGGAGGTTTTCAGCTTGAAACAGGCTGATGACGCCGCCTGAGAGCGCTGCGCGACGTCTCGCACCGTGAAAAGTCCTTAAAGCAACAGAATCACCTCAAAATCTCTCATCAGCTGTTAAAATTTTCACTGAAAACCAGCTTAATTTTTCGAACCGTGTCCACTTCGATGTGTCTCACAGGTTTAGAAAAAATTTTGATCAAACAAAGCGCCAGTCTCTCAGCAACTTCTCAGACAAAGGAATTCCGACGAGGGCTGGACGACTCCTCCCACAAGGAGTGCTCACAGGCGAATGACGTCACCGACAGGCGTGGAAAAACTCACGCATGCGCACGAGGGTTCAAGCATGTCTGACGTAAAACATATGAATGAAATCCATAGTTTTGAAAAAAATAAAAGGACCTATACTTTACGGACAGACCTCGTATATATATATGTGTGTGTGTGTGTGTGTGTGTGTGCGTGTGTGTGGGGGGGGATTGTCTGGCACTGTTTTTGCAGATCTGCTTGAAGCTTGCATTACTTCTTTGCAAACTTTATGACCAATGTTTGTGAAAATCAACTCATGCACATTTTGAATATTGCTACTAATATTTGAATAAACATGCAAATGAGCAGCATTAAAAAAATCATCTGGCCCTAAGAAGGATGGGTTTTGAACATAGTCTTACTTTTGATTCTGTTGTGGAGAACTGTTTTGTTGTGTCATTTTGGTCCTTTTTTTTAACACTGAATCATTCAGATCCATTGATAAACCAGTATAAAAGCCCCCTGACAAACTGAGGGTACACAGAAATCTGACCCATCAGAGGTAAAGGAGGGATGCCACCTGTGAATGATTAGCTGTCTGCAGATGTGGGGAAGGAGCTGTCTTCATGCTGCTTCATTTCTCTATAAAAATGCGAGATAGTGAATGTGGTGTCTAGACATCTTTATTGATTGTTTTTCTTTTTAGGCTGTATTTTTAAACCCATCAGTAAATGCTTAAAAAAAATATATATGTGATCAGAATTCCCCACAAGCAATCATATATATATATATATATATATATATATATATATATATAAATATATATATATATATATATATATATATATATATATATATATATATATATATATATATATATATATATATATACTCGACCTGCTTGTCTGTCCATGAGTCTTGTCAGCACAACTCCTTCTGAAACATTCCATGGATTTCAGTGAAACTTCTCACAGTGGTAGTGAAGATATGCATGAAGGATAATTTATTTCCAACATTTTCACTGGAGGACAATTGGAATTTTGTGTTTAACTGATGCAACACCTTATATTGAACTTAAACAGCAACTCCACTTAAACCGTTAAACTGTTCTATTTCTATGAATCTTTACACAAAAGCAGCACACCATGTCAACATGTGCATGAAGGAAAATATATCTGGTCCAATGTTCCAAATGTATCTGTCTGTGTCAGCCCATCGATAGACTGGCAGCCTGTCCAAGGTGTACTCCACCTCCTACACAGTGACCGCTGGGATAGGATCAAACACCTATAACCCTTAACTAAGATAAGCATCTTCAGAAAATGGGAGGATAGAAGTGAAGCTCCTCCTAACCCGCTTTATGGATTTTAATGAAACTTCACACCATGGTAGCACACCACATGTAGATGTGTATGAAGGACATCTTCAAGGGGAGATAATTAGAATTTCTTTGTCTTATATATGTAGAAATACATGTACAGGTGTTGTCCAGTTTGTTAATTCAGGTATTGCATCACAAAAGATTTCTATGACTGATATATAATATGTGCAATTGACTAGTGTGGCAGAGCAGGTTAATCATTTTGTGAGCCTTATTATCATTATCATCGTCATATCTTATCAGACCAGACTGACAGTCATGATTTTGCTGATGGTGTAGCATTTTTTTTTTTAGATCATTTTCAGTGGCAATTATGCTTAGGGGGCAGTGTGCTTTTATGTGGACCAGGTCTTGTTGGGGTTCTCCACAGTTGCAGCTGCTATCCCTCACCAAATTTTTTCCCTGTTTTACATACTTTTCATTTCAGTATAATTTCAGTCTTTAGTAACCAATCCAATACAGCATGCACCGCAGTACTTGTCATTGATAGATATAACAATGATCTGGGGATAGCTGCAACATCTTTGTGTTATCAATATGAGATGACTACAAAGTGCTCATGGTAACATCACATAGAAATCACATCTGGTAGCATGCAGTGGTGTAGTACATTGCCATTTCCATCATACTATGGAACTACCCAGATTGTAACTGTCAATCACTGAGGCAAACCAGTCCAGCTCCACCTCCCCAAAGTAGCCACTTCAACTGCAACTCATGTACAACCCAGTGATGCAACTACATGTTAGATCACAGTTAGGGAAATGCACCACATGATCATGGTGTTGCGCTTTATCTGAGTCTCCCTAAATGACCGCTTATTTGACTTTTTACACTTATAATTTAAATAAGTAGTATGTAGTAGTAGTTGTAGTACGTCCACTTTCTGATGTACGACAAGGAGTCCCCATAGAAGCATACAGTTGTATGTAAAAGTTTGGGCACCTCTGATGATTTCCATGATTTTCCTTTGTAAATCATTGGTTGTTTGGATCAGCAATTTCAGTTAAATATATCATATAGCAGACAAACACAGTGATATTTGAGAAGTGAAATGAAGTTTATAGGATTTACAGAAAGTGTGCAATAATTCTTTAAACAAAATTAGGCAGGTGCATACATTTGGGCACCCCAACAGAAAAAAAACAAACAAACCAAAAAAAAAACAAATCAATATTTAGTAGATCCTCCTTTTGCAGACATAACAGTCTCTAAACACTTCCTATAGCTTTCAATGAGAGTCTGGATTCTGGTTGAAGGTATATTTTGGACCATTCTTCTTTACAAAACATCTCAGGTTTGTTGGTTTCTGACCATGGACAGCCTGCTTAAAATCACACCACAGGTTTTTCAGTAATATTAAAGTCTGGGGACTGAAATGGCAATTCCAGAACATTGTACTTGTCCCTCTGCATGAATGCCTTAGTAGATTTTGAGCAGTGTTTAGGGTCATTGTCTTGTTGAAAGATCCAGCCCTGGCGCAACTTCATCTTTGTCACTGATTCATGAACATTGTTCTCAAGAATCTGCTGATATTGACTGGAATCCATGTGACCTTCAACTTTAACAAGCTTCTCAGGACCTGCACTGGCCACACAGCCACACAGCATGATGGAACCACCTCCAAATTTAATGTAGGTAGCAAGTGTTTTTTTTTTTTTTTTGGAATGTTGTGTTCTTTTTCAGCCATGCATACCACCCCTTGTTATGTCCAAATAACTCAATTTTAGTTTAATCAGTCCAAGGCACCTTATTCCAAAATGAAGCTGGCTTGTCCAAATGTGCTTTAGCATACCTCAAGGGACTCTGTTTGTGGTGTGTATGCAGAAAAGGCTTCCTCTGCATTACAGCATCATCCAGCATCTCCTTGTGCAAAGTGCACTGTATAGTTGAACGATGCACAGAGACACTATCTGCAGCAAGATCACGTTGTAGGTCTTTAGAGCAGGTCTGTGGGTTGACTATGACTGTTCTCACCATCCTTCACTTCAGCCTATCTGAGATTTTTCTTGGCCTGCCACTTCGGACCTTAACTAGTACTGTGCCTGTGGTCTTCCATTTCCTCACTATGTTGCTCACAGTGGAAACTGTATCTTTCCCCTAAAGGAGAAGAAGGATACAAAAAGATATCTCAATCTTTGTTTTAAGGTCATTTGAGAGTTGTTTAGAGAGTCCAATGTTGCCACTCGTTAGAAGAGATGCAATGAGGAGAAACATTTGTAAATGGCCACCTTAAACACCCTTTCTCGTGATTGGATTCACCTGTGTAAGGAGGTCATGGGTTAATGAGCTTACCAAACCAATTTTGTGTTCCAATAATTAGTGCTAAATGTATTCAAATCAATAAAATGACAAGGGTGTCCAAATTTATATAAGCACCTGCCTAATTTTGTTTAAATAATTATTGCACATTTTCTGTAAATACTAGAAACTTCATTTAACTTCTCAAATATCCGTGTGTTCGTCTCCTATATGATATATTTCACTGAAATTTCTGATCCAGACAACCAGTGTTTTATAAAGGAAAATCATGAAAATTATCAGGGGTGCCCAAACTTTTGGATACAACTGTAGTACAAAAGCAATCCAGTCATCACCACAGGTCATAGGGTAGAGTCCAAGTCTTACAACCAGACAGTGACTAAGTACGTTAAGTCAGGTTAACTGGACTTCTTTAAGCCACTAATGATGCTTTGCTTAGAATTTGAACATGTCCAGTTGACATGAATCAACTGACTCGGATACTTTCATGGATATGTATCACTGAAGGTCACATTTTAAAACTTTTTTTGATAACTTGTCAAATCTTAGATGGTCTGAAAGGCTATCTGTGTTGAACTGCGATATGCCATCTTTGTGCTAAGTTATTCAAAATTTCCTTTTTCACATCTTGAACTTTGACATTTTGAAATCCCTTCCATTTTACTGTGGCCTGAAACACTGTTGTACACTAGTGCAGTGCCCATAGGAAGTTTGTATCCCAATAGAAAATTGGGAACTTAAGTGGATTTTTCATGGATGGTCGTATGAGGCTGTTTGAAGGAGCTGCACTTTTGTATTAAAATTTTATTGTATTTGTTAGTGCTTGGATTCTGTATTTTGTATTCTTGTATTTTTACACTCTTTTTATTCTGTACCTGTGAAGCACTTTGGGCAGCTTTGGTTGTTGTAAATGTGCTATATAAATAAACTTGACTTGTCTTGACTTGAAGGTGGGATGTACAAAGAGGTGTACTTATATTATTATTTGAATATATTATTTCATACTGTTTTAAAAATCAGTTTTATTATCAATTATATGAAAATAAAAGGTTTCTTATTAAACAGGTTATTGGAAGAGAGTCAGACAAAATTAAACAGAACAGTTTGAATATTTAAAACAGCAAATCAGTATCCCACCTCCTAACTCAGTTTATTTAAACTTGAACTCACAGCAAACATAAGATTTTATTCAGCTTATGTACTCAACGAAACATTGTATAAATTGTTGGAAAATATAATATTTTATTCAGTTTATGTACTTACTGAAGGGTTGTACAAAGTGTAAGTACAAAGTCAAAGTACAAAGTACAAAGTGTAAGTACAAAGACGTCAGTGTTGTGAAGTTAAGCTCAGTCGCAAGCAAATATTTGCTGATGCTGGCATTAAACATTATGTTGTGAAACAGTCTGAGCAACATGAACTATATGATGTTGTTTAACTATGCTACGAGTAACATCAGTGAGCCACGCCATCTTGGAAGTATGAATGTTGCAATGTTATTCAAAATAAAGGTTTCAAAATAAAGGTTTTTAAAATTAATCCCAGAAATGTTCATAATAAAGGATGCACATCATCGTGCCATGCACAAGCCATATTTGAATGCTGAGGCTGATCTGACAAACCGTCAGAGAGATATGTGAGCCACATTCCCACATACAGACATTTCTTGCTTTATAGAAGGGTTTTTAATGGTATTTGAGCAGTCACAGTTTTTGTAATGTTGCATCTGTGCACCATCACAGTGGAGTTGAAATAAAACAATCAAAATGTGCTTTCAGCTTTAATTCAAGGAGTTCAGCAAAAATGTTGTGTCCATTGGAATACACAGTCCCTCCATTTTCAGACACCATAAATAATTGGACAAAATTCATGGAAATAATTTTTAATGATACAAATCACTGTTTTTACAGACCGGTTTTCTTTACACAATTCAGGGCCATGCATAATGAACATTTGCAAATCCCTTAAAATGTCCTGTGTGCCTCCAGATGCCTGCCACCTGCTGGATGCTTTGTGCATGCTGGATGGTTTAAAAACGTAGCAGCAGGCATGTAACTTGACATGCCACCTGCTGGACATTGGCTGATTTATTTATTTATTATTATTAATATTTTTTTGCACTGACTAATCTTATTATCACATGCATGATTTGAAGGACTGTAGAAGCAGTTTTGACTGAAGTTCCATGTAGCTTGAATTGTTTGTTTGTCAGTTTCTTTCACTGTCACAACTCTCTTTTATACATAAAAAACATACATCATTGTAGTTGAATTAAGTTACTGGCATTATTGCATTCACATAAACATTCTAATGAGAATGAAAAGCACCATTGTGGCACTCACAAATGCATTTACATTTATCCACTGGACAGATCTTTTTATTCAAAATGACATAAAAGTGAGCGAATATACCGAACAGCCTAAAAGTGACAAGCGGAAAGCATTAAGAATTATTACCATACTTTTAAGTTCCACTTCCACTAGACAAGTGGGGTAGTAAGTGAGTAAGTAAGTATTTTTTTTTCCAAAGTATTACCATTATGGAAATTTGATTTTGAGACACTGGTTGCATTGCTATGTTTGTGTGAGTGTCCCTGAGGTAAAGACATTTAGAGAGTGAGTCAGAGTGGCTACTTGTGCGTGACTTTAGTGTAGCCAGAAATCTTGAGTCAACATTCAGACACAACAGCATCAGGTCTCGTCTGCTCATTGTGTTTACCCAAATTCTGCAAATGTTCTTCTGCCTGCCAAATGCCTTAAGTTTAATTGTGTCCTGTGACATGACAGGCAACAAATGCTACATGCAGGGCTGTCACAATGAATGATGATAATGATACTCATGTCTAGGATTGTGCTTTTTCATTGTTGCAGATTGTGATTTTCATCGACAGAATTTCAAAGCATGACTGCAATTGATAAGAATCTGGTGGCTTCAGCGTTACATCTTTGCTTTTTGTAGATTATGGTTTTCTTCACAACGGGTACAGAGTACCTGAGATGAGAATCAGCACCTCCAAACGTGATGCCACAGTTCTCTCCCAGACACCGATCGATTGCTCACTTTGGGTTTGGAGTGAGTTGTTACGTCAAGGAATTTCAAGTATCTTGAGGTCCTGTGTAGAAGTGAAGGATCAGTGGATCCTGACCTTGACAAGTGGGTAGAGTTGGCATTAGCAGGAATCAAGTTGTTGCTTCTTGTTGTAGTGGTGAAGATGGAACTGAGTTAGGAGGCACTGCATTTCAATGTTGTACTCAGTCTGTGTTCTGACCAAGTTGTAAGGTTTGATGGACCCAAATAAGGCATGCCTGAAAGAAGAAAAAAGTTATAATTCCTTGACTTGGCTGCCACAGATGCCCATTTTAAAATGTCAAAAAAAAAAAGAAGAGAGAGAGACAGAGAGAGAGAGAGAGAGAGAGGGAGCGAGAGAGAAAAAAAGAGAGTGCGATCAAGAGAGAGAACATGTGTACAGCCTGGAACAAAAAAAATGTTTTTGTCTGTATAGATACTAGTTCCTCCATCATGACAACTGTGCAGCGGATGATTTTTTTGTAATTTCTTGGTTTAGACATAAATTTATGTATGTTATGTTTGTTCCAACTTGATGGAGCTTGAGAGGTGCTGTAAAGAGGAATGGGCAAAAGTGCTCAAAGATAGGTGCACCAAGCTTGTGGCATCATATTCAAGAAGACCTGAGGCTGTAATCGCTGCCAAAGGTGCATCAATATTATTATGACGTATTGAGCAAAGGATGTGAATACTTATGTACACGTGATTTATTATTATTATTTTTAATTTTTATTAAATGTGCAAAACTTAAAACAATCATGTTGTCGTTATGGGGTGTTGTGAGTAAAATTTTGAGGGAAAAAAATTTCATCCCATTTGGAGTAACGCTGTAACATAACAAAATGTGGAAAAATTGAAGTGCTGTGAATACTTTTCAGATGCACTGAATGCTGATAACAAAAACTACACTAAAACAGTCCACAAAGTTCCAAATTGAAGAGCTGATAACACAGAAAAGAAATGTGATCTATTCTCCAGTGTGATTTACACTCTGAAAAGTACATAACACATCCCACTGAAGCAGGGAATGTGTTGGGAGTAGCTGGAAAATGTGGCTAGGAAATGGATATATGGGTTAACTAAATTAACCTGCTGCTATTGTGACCCAACTCTGGCACAATGGAAAATGGGTGAATAGGGGAAAAAAATTCACTCTCATTGAGTCAAAGAAAAAATGGAGTTCAGTTTGTGTATCACCACTTGTGCCCTGATGTTAGCGTTTTAATGTGTTTAGAAAAGTGTACTGCTTAGTACTGTATAGTACCATACTACTGGCATAGTATGGTACTATGCCAGAAGTATGGTACCATAGTACCATACTACTTCCTACCCTTTTAAATTAATTTTATTAGTAAACAGAGTGGGCCTCAACTTTATCTAAAGCCTGAGTCTGTTAGTGAAGCTTATGGCTAGTGGCCAGCGATCACCTTTGTATTTCTTCTGTGTTTCTTGTTGCTTAATGCTGACAAATTAAACATTATTATGTTGTCATTCTGCTGCCTGATTCTGTTTTTTTCTTTCTGTTTGAGGTGCAGCTCCATCCAGAGGTGGGAGTAGATGTCTTCTAAATGGTAAATGGACTACATTTATATAGTGCTTTTCCATCTGCATCAAATGCTCAAAATGCTTTACAAAAGAAAGCATTAGCTATCCGATGTGAGGGTGCTGCCATACAAGGTACTCACTACACACCGGGAGCAACTATGCGATTAAAGACCTCGCACAAGGGCCCTTAGTGATTTTCCCGTCAGGCTGGGATTTGAACCAAAGATCCTCTGGTCTCAAGCCTAACGCTTTAACCACTAGACCAGGGGTGGGCATCAAGGGCCGAGACACTGCAGGTTTTCCTTGCAACCAATCACCTCAGCAGGTGGGTTGCTGATGAGCTTCTCCTCTGAACATAAACACCTGGTCGTCAATGAAATCGCCTGCTGAGACACCTGATCGTTAATGAAATCACCTGCTGAGGAGATTGGTACAAAGGAAAACCTGCAGTGTCTTGGCCCTTCATGGCACATGATTGCCCACCCCTGCACTAGACCATCACCAGCATGGACTCCCAAAAATGTCCTGTATATTTTGTCCGGGGGCAGGACAAAATCATAGCATTCATCCAATGATGAGTTTTGAGGCAATGAAAAAAACTGTTTCAGGCAGTCCCATTGAAGTGAACGGACACTTGGCTTCTACAAGCAAATGCATTGGCCACAGACCATATAAGAAAAAGACTGATGAGAAGTTACCAACATAGAATCAGTCGATTTGTGATAAGTAGCTGATTCTGAACGAGCTCATCTTCAAGATGAATGTGTTCTAATGCATTTGCAGTCAATGAAATGTTAACTAACTGTACATATTTGACCACGTTTTTTTGACATTTGAGGAGAAGTTGAGCTTCCCTTGCAGTCTTAGAAAAATCGCCTCTGCTACTAATATATAAACTGCATGCAGTTTCTGGCCACACTGCCTGTCTGTGTCATTGGGCAAGACCCTTCATCTTTATTGTCCCAGTTCACCCAGCTGTAAATGGGTACCGGCTTTGGTTGGGGACATAACACATGTTGGACAGGTATATATCTTGGACAGTTCCATATATCTTTACACTATGGAATTTGGGGATAAACACCAGCATCAGCAGGGTCTCTATAAGACTTCTACTTCTTTTTGATGCATGTGACTCATCAAGCTTTACAATGTCTCCAATGTTGTACTTTGGCCAACCCAGTCTCACGGAAAGTCGTGATTCAGCCGCACGAAATATACATTAATCCAGTGATTCTCAACCGGGGTGCCGCGGCACCCTAGGGTGCCGTGATCGATCATCAGGGGTGCCGTGGGTATTTTTCATATTCGTGATTATTTTTCATATTCGCGATTACCGTGAATTATTTATTTTATCCACAAAGCATAAAACGACTCAGAATCTGACGTCAAACGTGCTGCAGCCTCGCTCTCGTCTTAAGGCGGGACAATAACAAGGAGGCTGACGGCCGATTAAAACAGTACTGTCTCCTTCAAAAGCCGTCTAAAATGCGGAGCTGTCGGTGTGTGTGTGTCTGTGCCTGTGTGTGCACGCTCGCGGAGTTAACAGCCTGCAGACTGCGAGGGAGGGGGTGGGTCAGGGAGGGGAGGGGGTGGGTGAGGGAGATTCCTGAATGCAGGCGCGACACGTTCAGTGCGCAGCGAGCGCGGAGCAGAGAGAGGATTTTAAACCCGAGTGAACGTTAACAAAACGGAAACGTGAAGCTGCCTTTACTTCTCTCTGAACTTTCTCTAAAGGTGTGATTCTGCCGTTACCGTCCTGTTCACACCATGTCCGCGTCGTATGCTGAATTTATGAGATCATGAGATGAAATAAACGGTCAAATATCTTTAAAAACATATTTAAAAAATGAGAATATATGAATGAACTGAGAGCCACAAAAAAAAAAATGTTCAGACGCACAGATCACAAAAAGCAGGTGAGAACTCTGAACTTTAACAGCTGTTATTTTCCAAAGGTATTTATTTGTTCAGTTTTAAGCTTAATGTAGTGTTTAAGCACAAAACGTGACTGATGAGGAGAAACAATTTCAGAAATGCAACAGAAACAACCACAAATCAGAAAAAGTTGGGACTGTATGTAAAATGAAGATAAAAATAAAAATGTTGCACCATTCCCAGTTTCTCCACTCACAGAAGCCAAACGTTCTTCCAGAGTTGTGTAATTATACTACAATAGTAGAATATAAAGAAGGGGGAAAAAAAGAAAAAAAAATAGACAATATATTCATCAATCGCAATTATTTGTCTGACAATTAATCGTCTCCAGAAATTCCTAATCGTGACAGCCCTACTTGAGATCAGAGCGCAAAATGCTTGAGGATTTTCAAAATGCGATGTTTTCTGTATCGATTTTCTATTGCGATAATTGGGTTTTGCGCAAAACCAGAGGTAATAGCATTATAATATTATTTTAGTTGGTGGTGTGCCGCAGGATTTTGTAAATATAAAAAAGGTGCCGCGGCTCAAAAAAGGTTGAAAAACACTGCATTAATCTATTGGTTCATGATATTGTGACAAAAAGCACCTCACTGTCGGTAGCACAAATTCAATCTAATTCATTCTGTGATCGCTGCATAAAATTAAAAGCGAAGCAGGGGGGTGGGGGGGGTGGTTATGGTTAGAGCGGGGGAAAGGAGGAGGATTAGGTTATGGCTAAGGTTAGGGTTGGGGGTGGGAGTAGGGTTAGTAATAGTGAGTTAAAAAAAAACCTGTCACGAAAATTTGACTCATTTCATCATGGGAGCATGAAAAAAAAAAAAAACTTTGGCAGTGTTGAATGAAAGATTGTATATATAAAAAAGCTAATACTATCCTTTTTTACTGTGTCAATAAAGCACAGTGTTGCATAAGGCAACACTCAATCTCACTCGGCTCTGCCTATGTCTTGACTTAATTTTGTTTGGTAAGCCAGCATTTGCTCAGGACATAAACTGTAATGGACTTCTGTCCTGTCCAGGGGGATTTGTTGACTCTCATATGCTTCATGCTACAGTATCCAGGCATAAGCACCAGCATCAGTGGGTCTCAGGGTTTATATCAGACTTAACTCTTGTTCTATGCCAACTACTAATTCAGAAGCTTTACAAGCAGTTCCATGAATTTCTGGAATGCATGCTTATAAAGAGGTATTCATCTTGGTGTATGCCCTGTGACCTGCTTGAAATTAAACATTGAAAACATTGAAAAAATCTATCATGATAGCCAGTATTGAATGGTCCTTCTTGGGCTTGAAAGAAAAAGTCCTATTAGCTTCATAATTTGTCTATTGTTAGGCTCATTAGATTTGTCTGTAGGTCTTCAACCCCGGCACTGATACTGAACGGAGGTTCAAACAGGGTCTCACAACTGTAGCCAGTAAGTATCCTGTACAACTGTAGCCTGTGTTATTTTTGTCCAACATGGCACTTTTCTTTTCCTTCTGATCCCTTGATTTAAGTTATCACAAAGTGGTTCTTTGGCTGTGTTTCCCTGGTCTTTGATGTGCTCTGATGTACTTTGCTCTGAACATACAGGGTAATCTCATAACTCATCAATGGGTCCTTGTAAATTGGCTTGAGATGAATGAAAACCAAAACCTGACTGATTGACAAATTCACATATGTACTTAAAGGTGTAGTCTCTTTAGAATACATGTAGTTATTATTAAGTGCCTTTAATTCTGTGGTACCTCTAAAAAATGAACCACTGCCTCAATGAGAAAAAGTGATGTAACAATTTGCAGTTACTTAACTAGTGAATTCTTGTGGCATTAATTCAGTTATAATAACTAAGTTGAAATAACTTAAAAAAAAATCTATGCAAATTGTTACATCAGTTTTTCTTGTTGAGACATCAATTCCTTTTTTAGAGTGTATATCACAAAATTACATCGACTCGTATGTAGCCTAGTGAAATTACATTGGATAACTTAAAGAACAGGTCCTGGCCATTTTTAAGGTTCAGCAGACCACAAACATCATAAGTCCCTTTGGGTTCTCCCTTGTTTTCACTCAGGTGAAAACAACACCACACCAGTTGATTTTGGCACAGGTTTTATGCGAGGTGCCCTTCCTGATGCAACATCCCATTACATGGAGAAATGTGGCAGGGGTGGGGCTTGAACCAGGAACCTTCTACACTGAAACCAAGCACAGTAACCACTTGGCCACCACCCCTACCATAAACACCACTTATATGAGACATAATATTGGTACTTTTTGTTACTTTATTGAAATACAAAAATTTGAAAACGTCATCACAGCATATGTATTCATAAAACAAAGTACAGGTTGATTGCACAAATGACCTGAGCAACAGCTCACCAGCAACTGTGAACAAACATTTATCTCACATTCCTGTGCAATATGCCGACACACCCGAGCATGCTCTTGTTTGTGCCGGCTGCCTACATACCACAGAACCAAACTAGAGATGCCACCTGGAATCTGGACCTGCCACACTCTACAGATGTGTGTTTGTGTGTGTGTGTGTATGTGTATTACTCTCTCCTGCAGTGGAATGCACGATGTCAGTCACCACACCATGCACCCACGACTACACCACAATGGGCACTATCACCAGATTCCGCACAAAATATTCCACACTGCTCACTTTTTATACACTACCGGTCCATCCACTAATATGTCTCTCCAGCTGCCACTGCCTGCTGCAATTTAGTTGTGCTGCCACCTCAACCAATCACATCCTGCTCAGCCACTGGCAAAGTATTTTGGCAGGATTCCTTCCATGATATCTTGGAGACGATATGAAGTAGGCATGGTGTGCACATGCTCAAGCTTGGAAGTAGATGCTGCATTTGTTGGAACTTAAGCCTCGATTTACAAAAAGGAAAAATACATATATCAGGTGAGTGATGCTATAATAAGACATGAGACGTGTATTCCTTTAAGGAGTCGAACACTTGTTTCACAGTTTACATTGATATTTTGTTATATGGCTAGATCAGCAAAGTACATCCAGCGGAATGTATTTTATTGACAGATGAATTGTTTTCAGACTGGGTAAATGGCATTGTATTGGCAGATACTAAAAGTTCCCATATTTGTATTGCATCAAACATGAAAAACGTGGTATTGTACCAACCCTAGTTGAAACTCACATATGCGTGCTGACATCCGCAAGATGTCTTGTAAATCACGTTATCTGATTTCAAAACCAGTGTTTTTAGATTTAAAAGTGTTTATTTCTTGCTCACTTTTACAAAATTTATAAGAAACATCAGAATCAGAATCAGGCGTTATTGTTATTGGCAGGTAAAGTACAAGAACATTTAGGTGATCATTCCTAAAAACAGTGCACAAGACAGGTTAAAACAGTGCTCAAAAATTATACAAAAGAAGATGTAAGTTACAAAAAACACACATACTAAAAATGTTATATATGTAGATGGTCATAAGAGAATACGTGCATGTGAACAATAAACAGAGTCTTCCAATGCAGTGCAATGTAATGAGGCAGTATTTAAAGTGCACAGTGGCTACATATACTGTACAAGGAGTGGTCTGCGGTGGCGTTTGTGACTGTTTATATTAATTTCTATTTTTATCTATTTTTATATTATATTTATATTTAATATTACATTTATATAGAAATAAGCTGTTTCGGAGCATTTTCTACCATCTTGTTTTATGTTGTTCAAGCGAGCATCCAGCTGACGTCACCCTGCCTTTCTGTACTCTGACTGGCTGTTGCCATATGTTTCCCAGCACCCCCAAACAAGTCAGAGGAAGCCCAGCGTGATCTATGACAGCGATACTGAAACAAGTTCATGGCGGTCTGTTTGTTTGAATTTTTTTTCCCTTCAAGGGAATTAATTTTATTTTTTTTTTCAAGACATCATGAATTTTGATCATATTGGCAACATCTTATGAATCCCTTATTTAATGGCTAAAGGATGAAATTATATTGGTGGCAAATATTTTTTATGACTTAAATCTTAATAAAAACAAACAAACAAAAAAACAGTGGCTTTACACCTTTAAGTATCAGGAAGGTTTTAATGAGCTGTCTCAGAGAAAATCATGCAGAAAAAGAGAAGTTGGCTGGATGACCATCACTGATTTCCATGAAACGTTCGAGAAGTGAAGAACAATCATAAAAAAACTTGGACCCATAACATTTTTTCACTCCATAAAACATTCTGAACAACTTTAGACAATTTTTAAAATGATCCACTTTAGGCCATGCTTGCCATCTCTACATTGAAATATATTGTAAAAAAGCCAGTTTTGAAAGTGAATGTTATCAATTCTCAGTGCCTGTATTTCTTTTTCCTGTGTACCAGAATTTAGGAATATATATTTTTCTAAATGTTTTTAGTGTCTGTAGCGTGGCATACTGGAGTGTAAATTAGCAAACTGGCCTTTTCTGAGTGAATGTCAAATTCCCTAGTTGCCGTCTTTAACCCTCTGGGGTCTGAGGGCATTTTTTGGACAGTTCACTCGCCTGGCATAAATGTTTTATTATTGCTGTTAACAGCTCTCCCTGCATCCCACAATCAAGTTTTATGTCTCGTTTTTTCAGGACAACCTGTACTTTCATAATATATATATGCTTTTGTTGTGTTTTATAAGTGTAATAAAAGTTTACAATCAGAAATAAGAAAGGAAAAAGTAAAGCAAAAAATAATTTTCCAAACACATTTATTCAAAACACAGCAAACTATAATAAACAACTGTTTTGACACTTTATAAAGGTAAATTGAGGTCTTGTGTGAAAGACTGTACAACAAAAAGGTTCAAACAATAAACAAATGCACATTTTGAACAATATCAGAATCAGAAGAATCAGAAGAAGTTTATTGCCATTGCCAATGAACAGGATTCACAGACTAGGAATTTGCTTCAATATAATGGTGCAACATTAAACAGAGAGCAATATAAAATGCTAAGATAAAATATACAATATGTGCCAAAATAAGACAAAATATAAGATAAAAATGACATATGAAATATGAAAGGCTGTGTGCGACAGAAAACAGAAAGAAAGAGGAACAGAAAAAAACAGTGCAGTGGGAGGAGTGCAATTAAAACCAAAGTACATTGTCTAAAGTGACCCGTGATAAAATGATAAAGTGACAGAGTTAAGGTTAAGGTGACTGAGTTATGAGGTGTTCATGAGTCTAACGGCAGAGGGGAAGAAACTGTTCTTATGGCGGGAGGTTCTGGTCCGGATGGACCGTAGCCTCCTGCCCGAGGGGAGTGGCTTGAATAGACTGTGTGCAGGGTGAGAAGGGTCGGCTGTGATCCGACCTGCTCGGCCCAGAGTCCTGGAGACGTGCAGGTCGTGGAGAGATGGAAGGCTACAGCCGATCACCTTCTCAGCAGAGGCCACAATGCGCTGCAGTCTGTGTCTGTCCCTGGCTGTGGCCCCGGCATACCACACCGTTATGGAGGAGTAGAGGATGGACTCGATGATGGCCGTGTAGAACTGCACCATCAGCTGGACAGGCAGCTTGGCCTTCTTCAGCTGCTGCAGGAAGTACATCCTCTGCTGGGCCTTCTTGATGAGGGAGCTGATGGTTGACTCCCACTTGAGGTCCTGGGTGATGGTGGTGCCAAGGAAGCGGTGACAGTCCACAGTGGTGATGGGGCTGTTGGTGAGGGCGAGGGAGGGCGGGGGGGCTGTGGCTTTCCTGAAGTCCACGATCATCTCCACTGTTTTCTGGGCATTGAGCTCCAAGTTGTTGCTGCTACACCAGGTCACCAGCCGGTCCACCTCCCTCCCGGAATATATATAAAATGGTTGATGCGTTATGTTTGTCTTCATCTCAAAGCAATTTCTGTCTGCTATTACACAAAGGTCACATCACACATTTCTACTTCCAGTGTGTTTTGGATTGTTCTGTGCTGCTCCTAAAGTAGCTTTCATTCACACGTTGGCCCACTTTGGCTCCTTACAGTCTGATGAGCAGCCCCTCCCCCTCGCTCCATTGATATGGTTGTTCTTGGCAGTTTCCTCGCTTGCGAGGATAATGGGAAGGCCTTTTTTTTTTTTTTTTTTTTTTTTTAGTTTATTTTCTACAAGCCCTCTGGTGGCTGAAAAGTCCGATGCGGGATGCACAAGACCTGTTACACTTCGGGCAAATGAACACTTGAGTAGGCTGGGCTTGTGCTGCTGCCCGCTCTTTCTGTCTTTGACGCTTCTGGCATGAGGCCTCACTTCTTTCTGCCTCAAACTTCAGGCTGGCGGATTTGATGCTGGAACGCCAGCTGAGTCTATCTGTAGCTAGATGCTGCCATGACTGATGCTGAATGCCTTCAAGGGAGAGCTGTTTCTTCACCTCCATTGATATGGTAAACAAGTGCTTTACACCGAGAAAGCAACAGAGTTATCCAGTAACATTCACATGTAAACTAGTGGAACAATCCTGATAGTTACACACTGTTTGTTTGAGCACATGAGATTGTCATCAGAGGCTGTCCATCTGCTTTCACTGATCGCTGTGCGTAATGGCACAGGGCGCATTGGAGCACCCAGATGGCTATTCAAACGGGCTAACTAGTAACATATCACTCCTGAAAATGATCTTTGGCTTTTCACGTGAGGTAAATCTGCCCTACGATTGGATTTTGGAAAACCATGTGACGGTGAACCAATTCCGATTGGACATTCACATTGCGCACGTCATCACACAGCTTCTATGTGGAGTACAAAGATGGCTGATGGCTGGCTCGAACGTCCGCAGAGTTAACTTTTCAGCAAAAACAAAAAAATAAGTTTCTATCTCATATCATTAAAAAGTTATTTATAATTTAGTAAAGCTTGGTATCAGCTGTTGTATATGACGGCATCGACCCCAGAGGGTTAATGAGCTGTCTCAGAGAAAATCATGTGAGGGTGGCTGGATGACTGACTCTGATTTTGATGAAATTTTCACCATATACCCTTCAGGTAGACTGATTAGGAATTAGTTTTTCCATCAGCAAAATTTTACTTGCATTTTGGTCAGTTCAAAATTTGATGTCAAAATGGTGATACATTAAAAATATAGTAAAAATGGCCAACTTTGACATATTGGTTTTCAATTCTTGACGGGTAGATAGAAAATCTGACTGTGTTTCCTCATATGAGGGGGGCCAGTGACGTTCAAAAGCCACTGTTCGTTCCGTGGCATATTTCCTTATATTTTTGTAATTGACACTTTTTGAATCCCATAGGTGAGCAATTTAAGGGCCAAATCTGGGTGAATTGAAATTTCTCATGAATCAGTCAATTCTCTGCTTATTTCAATGGAGAAAATACCTCTTTGTCATAAATGTATATTGGTATAAAAAATACACAAGTTTTTCATCAACTTCTGTATTTAGAATGCTCGAGTTGATAACCTCACGGAATGCAAAGATGCTTAAATCTGTGCATGTTAGCAATTAACTTTATGCTAACAATCTGGTTGTTAAGTGTGATGTAACGCATCATGTGATGTTCAATTTCTGGTTCCAAACAAAAAAGGCGCGCTGTCATTAACATTGAGAAATGCATTGAGACACTAAGATCTGGCTGCACTTAAACCTTTGCACATGGATAACACCATTAACATTGCAACATAAAACTCTTTGTATATTGTGCCTAAAACTCTCCTGGATATATTTACTGGGTTTTTAGACGTTGTTATTGCATTTGTTTTCTGTAAAAATGCCATAATCTCAGGTCGTTTCTCCGTTATTTTCAGTGGTATTTGCTGTGAGCTGCGATCGCTTCCTGTTCATGTCGTTTGGGGGGAAAGTGAAGTTTGCACTTTAACGTCCTGTTTGTTGTCCTTTACAACACTGTTTGTCCACTTTGTTCCAGAGTAATATATATATATATATATATATATATATACGAGGGCTGTCCGTAAAGTAACGGTCCTTTTTATTTTTTCAAAAACTATATGGATTTCATTCATATGTTTTTACGTCAGACATTCTTGAACCTTCGTGCGCATGCGTGAGTTTTTCCACGCTTGTCGGTGACGTCATTCGCCTGTGAGCACTCCTTGTGGGAGGAGTCGTCCAGCCCCTCGTCGGAATTCCTTTGTCTGAGAAGTTGCTGAGAGACTGGCGCTTTGTTTGATCAAAATTTTTTCTAAACCTGTGAGACACATCGAAGTGGACATGGTTCGAAAAATTAAGCTGGTTTTCAGTGAAAATTTTAACAGCTGATGAGAGATTTTGAGGTAATTCTGTCGCTTTAAGGACTTTTCACGGTGCGAGACGTCGCGCTGCGCTCTCAGGCAGCGTCATCAGCCTGTTTCAAGCTTAAAACCTCCACATTTCAGGCTCTATTGATCCAGGACGTCGTGAGAGAACAGAGACGTTTCAGAAGAAGTCAGTTTCAGCATTTTATCCGGATATTCCACTGTTAAAGGAGATTTTTTTAATGAAAGACGTGCGGACGGGTCCGCGCGTCGGGACGCAGCCGACGCGGCGCGGCAGCACAGGAAAAACACCTCCGTGTTGATAACCATTTGTTAAAATCCAGTTGGCTTTTGATGGCTTTCAGTGGAGTGAGTATATGAGAAATTGTTTATCAGCTGGAGATGTTCCAACTTGTCCTTAAGGCTTCCAGCAGAGGTGTTTTTCCTGTGACGGAGCGTCGCGGCGGCTGCGAGCCGACGCTGTAATCCGCCCGCACGTCTTTCATTAAAAAAATCTCCTTTAACAGTGGAATATCCGGATAAAATGCTGAAACCGACTTCTTCTGAAACTTCTCTGTCCTCTCACGACATCCTGGATCAATAGAGCCTGAAATGTGGAGGTTTTCAGCTTGAAACAGGCTGATGATGCTGCCTGAGAGCGCTGCACGACGTCTCGCACCGTGGGAAGTCCTTAAAGCGACAGAATCACCTCAAAATCTCTCATCAGCTGTTAAAATTTTCACTGAAAACCAGCTTAATTTTTCGAACCATGTCCACTTCAATGTGTCTCACAGGTTTAGAAAAAATTTTGATCAAACAAAGCGCCAGTCTCTCAGCAACTTCTCAGACAAAGGAATTCCGACGAGGGGCTGGACGACTCCTCCCACAAGGAGTGCTCACAGGCGAATGACGTCACCGACAGGCGTGGAAAAACTCACGCATGCGCACGAGGGTTCATGCATGTCTGACGTAAAAACATATGAATGAAATCCATATAGTTTTTGAAAAAAATAAAAAGGACCTATACTTTACGGACAGCCCTCGTATATATATAAAATATATATATATAAATATATATAAAAGATGTCTGAAATTCAGTTTATGTTTATTAAATTCCACGTAGGTGAAATGTAGCAGACATGGATCATTGGTAATATTTGTTTTAGCAAGTTTTCAGGGTCTCATGGATGCAGTCTCTTATTAACGTGATTACACGCATAAAAATACATTTTAGTAGTACAGTGGAACCTTGATTTATGAGTTTAATTTGTTTTCCATGACCAAGCTTATAAGCCAATCTGCTCATATTTCAAACGAATTTCCCCCATTGAAAATAACTAAAATAATTTTAATCCATTCCAGCCTTGTAAAACATCCTCAAATCACTCTAAATTATGAAAAAATATTTTTTTATTAACAAACAGACATGTATATTTTACCTGTGCATAATAAAATATATAAAGTAAAAGAAAAAAGATTTATTAAGTGTTCTTACCTTCGAAACAGACGAATGCAGTTAACGGAGGCAGAGAAGGGAGGGACGGAGGTTTGAGCACACAGTAAACATAAACTAAACTTAAATGGTAGATCCTTAAAAGGATCATACAGACGTAACTTTAATTTGGACCCAGAAACAGATTTATCACGTGATGTATGTCAGAGCTTAACAACCCGATATGTTCTATCAATTAAAAAGTTGTCACAAACTAAATTTTATCATTTCAGGTGCTAAAATGTCCTATTAAGCATAAAAGTTATGTGAAAAATTGCAGAATTTGAGGATGACCTTGACCTTTATCAATGACTTTGACCTCTAATCACCAACATAACCATATAAATTGATTCTGCATACTAGAAAACATAGGAAAGCACATCTTATTTGCTGAAATAAGCAGAAAATTGACTGATTTACGAGAAATTTCAAATTTCCCACTCACCCAGATTTGGCCCTGAAAGTGCTCACCTATTAGTGCAGCAGATAACTGAAACAATTCTGCAAATGGTGATACAAGCATCAAATTTGGCACAAATACACCTTAGACATTACTGTTTTGAAAAAAAAAAAAAAAAGATTGGCCATTTGAATTTTCAATAGGCAGCCAGGTAGGGGTCAACTAAAGAATTACACAGGGGTCAAAATGAAAAGATGCCGTAATCATGCTGATAACTATATCACATTATTTGCTTGATCATAACGATTCCAAAAAGGTATAGTTTGGACTATCTATGACTGAATGTGTAAAAACAGCAAGAATGGTGACAAAGGTCAGTTTCAGTTTGTACAGGAGTCAAAAGTTAAAGTTGCCCCAATTTTGGTAAAAAGTGATGCAAGTTATTGGTTGAGCTAATAGGATGAATAAATGGAAAAGTTTTGACTGTGATGAATGCTTGGTCTCCAAAGTAAAGGTCAAACAAGGTCGATGCCCATTGGATTTTTTAACGTATGACATATGTTACCCTGTAACATGATAACTAAGCATGACAGATGGTGCAAACTATCTGCTATTAACGCAACCACAAATGTGCATCATTTTTAACCAAAATTGGAGCAACTTTAACTTTTAACCCCTGTACAAACTGAAACTGACCTTTGTCACCATTTTTGCTGTTTTTACCCCATACCTCTGTGGAATTTAGTCATAGATAGTCCAAACTATACCTTTTTGGAATCATTATGATCAGACAAATAATGTGGTATAGTTTTCTAATATGACTGGAGCATTTTAAAAGTTTTACCCCTGTGTAATTATTCAATTGACCCCTACCTGGCTGCCCATTGAAAATTCAGGTGGCTAATCGGCTATTTCAAAAGAATAATGTCTAAGAAGCATTTGCACTGAATTTGATGCTAGTATCACCATTTGCAGGATTCCGTGATAAATATTCTCTTATCTGCTGCACTATATAGGATTCAAAAAGTGTCAATTACAGAAATATAAGGAAATATGCCACAGAACAATTGGTGGTTTTTGAAGGTCATTGGTACCCCTTATGAGAAATCACACTCACTTTTTCTATCTACCTGTCGAGAGTTAAGAACCGATATGTCAAATTTGGCCATTTTTACTATATTTTAATGTAACGCAATCTGAGGCCATTTTGACATCAAATTTTGAAATGACCAAAATTCAAGTAAAATTTTGCCTGATGGAAAAACTCACTTTGCCATTCCTAATCAATCTACTTGAAGGGTATATGGTGAAAATTTCATCAAAATCGGAGTCGGTCATCCAGCCACCTGCATGATTTTCTCTGAGTCAGCTCATTAAAAATTGTGTTACTGCAAAATCAAAATTTTCACAGCTCACGTGGATATGCACAGATGTGTGTCGTCTGTAAACATCTGGGTAGCAACCAGTAGGCTTAATATTCTGCCTTCTCCCTCTGTTTCCCCTCACAAACAAAACGCATTGTCGCACCATTCAAGCAGCGGGTCTCTCTGCCAACCACTGGCAGTGTAGCTCGCAATAACATCTGTGTGTTTTCACGGTCCAGGTTCATTATGCAATCTGTGTACCACACGGGAATCAGTCACACCGCACAGCAAAGATAAGATTCTGCCTCTGCCTCACATTGCCATGTGGCACTCAAGCGCAAGCAACTGCTCCAGTTTTATGCCTTGAGGCTGAAATGATATTTTTAATTTTATCCTTCTCCTCTCTGTTGGTTATGGTCCCAACCCAGCAGTTATCACTTACTTTGATGAGCTATCTGCTTTCAGATGTCGTGTAGCTGGAGCTGACTGGTTGCATAAACATTCACCTTCCACTGTACATTTCAAAACTGTTTTCTGTTTACTGTGATGAACACAGCTGACGTTTTACAGGAATCTTTTTTTTTTTTTTTTTGTATCTAAATTTTTAGTATTTGTCAATTTTTATAGCTCTGATTTTTAACTAGAACCAACTGTAACTTGCTCTCAACCTGAAAAGTTGCAAAAGTTAGATTTTGTGCACAATTTTGAAGTGCATTCACAAATCCCTGTAAAATTTAAAATCTCATTTCAGCAGTGTGCCAAACCCAGCAGCATGGCTCATCAGTGTCAGTGATGGCAGTATTGTTTTGCCTTTTCCCCACATTTGTGCTGCTGAGATGGGAATGACCCTTTCAAACTGTTGATCACTTCAAATGGGTTAATTAAAGTTTGAGAGCTAAGACAAAAACACACACACACACACACACACACACACACACACACACACACACACACACACACACACACACACACACACACACACACACACACACACACACACACACTCACTCACTATGATGCCTTTTAAAATCAGACTTCCTCATGCTCATTTTGAATTTAGGACATTAAATAAGTGCGCAGATAACTTGCTTCAGATCAGACTGATACAAAGTATAATTTTGTGATCAAAGCTGACAAGATGGCAAAGTAATTTAAGTTTTGTTCATTTTTTTCACAATTTTATGATTATTAAACAACATTAAAGTCGAGTGATAAGAGCTGTAAAGGGATGTGATTGGCAGCTTCATGATCACCTCATTCTCTGGTGGGAGGGCTGAGCTTAAGCAAAGATGCTCGAGATAGACAGCAAATCAAGGCTACATTCAAGTATAATTAATAGTCCTTTTTCACATTCTGCATTTTTTCGAAAGGAAATCAGTACAAGTACTGAGATTATTGTGGCACATCTGAAATGAGGATTTAACTCCCATATAAGCTCTGAGGCCTACTATTGCAGCTGCTTATCTCCAGATTTCGTAGTGTGAAGCGGATGACAGTCTACAACTTCCTCTGGATGGAGCGCCAGTGTATAGCCGGTTACTTCTCCAGCCAATGCTGGTACCCATTTGTAGCTGGGTGGACTGGGACGCTGTAGATGAAGTATCTTTCCAAGGACACAAAGAGGTAGTGTGAACACAGGCTGATATATTTGTAGACCATGGAACATTGCAGACTCAAAAACCCAAAGTGTTTGTAGTGTGCCCCAGTGTGTGAGATCCAACCAGAAACAGTTCTAACTTTTGTTCCATCCATTTACCACAAAGAACATAGAGGTTGTCCCTGGTTTATTCATGCAGAATAGTTTTACCACACCACAAGAAAATGAGTGTGTACTTGTATGAAAGTGCTAATAAACACCTGACAGTCCCCCTTAGCCTGGTCAGTGTGTGGCTCCTAAAAGCACCCAATGCAAATTAATTATTTGCATTGGGAAAATTAATTTATACAGATTAATTATTTCAAAATAATTTAATGTGATTTTCTGATTTTCTTTTTTTTTTTTAGATTCTGTCACTCACAGTTGAAGTGTACCTACGATAAAAAATACAGACCTCTCCATTCTTTGTAGCTGGGAAAACTTGCAAAATCGACAGTGAATCAAATACTTATTTGCAGCAATGTATTGTAGCAAATTAACACATGAATTTGGGGCACCACCTTGGATGGAATGATTTTATAACCGCGTTATAATATCAATATTTTTTAGAATCAGTCAACAGGAAATATTAAATGAGTCTCTTTTCTTTCAATCAGAAGTTCTACAGGTCAAGATCTGACACCTCTGTTCAAACATATAAACCACAGACAACCACACATGTTTAAATATTTAACTCAGTCAGTGGTTAAACCGAACAATACATATCACAGTAATACAATTTTATGACAATAAAGTTCAATGGACAATTATTATATGACGGGTGTGTAATATGAACTACTTGTAGTTGCAGGAATTTAAGAGTTAATTACATAGTCTGCAGGCGATTTATTTTGGTGTGTGTTAATGTGAGATATTACTGATGACAGGGTATAGAATTAAATAAAATCATTCTAGCCAGATTCTGACAAAACCGACTGCTTACTTTGCCAATGTGCAGGGTGTTTCTGAGGTCAGGTGTTGGCAGTCACCTGCTTCCAAAGTTGATGATCTGTCTGTCTCAGCAGCTCACTTGCTTGACCCTGACAGATGGAGTTCAACATAAAAACAGTATTTTAATTTGTAAAGTCCCCAAAAGGAAGTAATGTTCACCAGCAAACGTTAGCTTTACAAAAAGTTGAGGTTAAAGAACACTTGAAAGAAAGAAAAGTAATTTCTTGTTGCGTGCACAGGCAAAGAAATACAAATCCACAAACACATGGTCAGATAAATAAAGGACAATAAAACAAGATGGCAAAAAGGCGAAGCATCCCCAAAAGCAGTAGGGAGAAAACATTCACTTTTAAAGAGACGTTCACACAAGAGTCTTTAACTCCGCCATCAAGAATTCTGGGTAGCGTAGTCTTTGACTGTGTTTAGTTGTGTTTAGTTAGTGACAATAAATCCATCCATCCATCCATCTTCTACCGCTCAGTCCAATTAAAGGTCGCGGGGGGCTGGAGCCTATCCCAGTAGTCATAGAGCACGAGGCGGGGTACACCCAGGACAGGACGCCAGTCTGTCACAGGGCCACAAATAGACAAACAAACACAGACACACCCACACACACACCTACGGACAATTTTCTTTTAAAGATTCCAATCCACCTAACCCGCATGTCTTTGGATGTGGGAGGAAACCGGAGCACCCGGAGGAAACCCACGCAAACACGGGGAGAACATGCAAACTCCACACAGAAAGGCCACGGGAATTGAACCTACAACCTTCTCGCTGTGAGGCAACAGTGCTAACCACTAAGCCACCGTGCTGCCCGTGACAATAAATCATTTGTACCAATTTTAAATTCCCACTTGAAACCAACCATGTCCCGTATTAACAGAGTCTTGTAAAATAAGTACTTTTGAAACCTACACTATGACCATAATATGAAAACAAGAAAAACACTAGACTTCCTAACTTCTACAGTCAATATAAAACCCAACGATAATGTAGATTAAAATTCCATGCTTGGGATTACACAATGAAAAAAGAAAAGTTTGCTTTTTTTTATTTTTTTCAACAACAAACAAGTAAAAGACCAAGTACCTTGGATTTTTTTTAATTGTTGTCGTTGTTGTTAAGAATTTGGACCAAGCGATTTGTCCACCTGGGGTTGTTCCATGTCTCTGAGCTTTGTAATGTTAATGTGAGCATAAAACTTGAGTTTGATCATTCTGTGTTCCATTTTGGCCGGAGATACTGTATTGTGGTCTCCAAGTTATTGAGCAGTTTATTTTGTGAAGAATTATGTAGAATTCTGTCACTTAAACAGAGTTTTGGGACTGAGGGCAAAAGTTGTTCATTGCATACAGGCTTTGGTCACTGAGGTTGTTGCCTGCCAAAATGGGGGAAGAGGGGGTGCTTTGCAGCAGATGGCTAATAAGGGAGATAAGAAGAATCAAACTCTCCACAAACAATGCTCTTAGAAGGTCAGAAATTTGGTTAGGTTGTAGGTTTTACAGATGTCATCCTCTGTTGGGCGCAGAAAAACAACATCTTTGTTGGCATTTTGACATTCAGCAGACCTTGGGAGAAAGGTGAATGTCCTTTGAACAAGGGTATATGGTCTTTGGCTTCATGCAAACTCAGGAAAGCTTATACCCCAGTCACACATAGCTGGAATCACGCAGAATGACGTCAGAGTTATGAGTCGGCACACATATGAAAAGTGTTGGATTTCAGTTCCACAATGTTCTGACAGCCTTCTGCGGAAGTCCACACAGTTGGTCAAAATTGGCTGGTGGCCCCGAGTGTAAAGCACATGTTCATAACTCTCCGGGTGCCATCGAGATGGGACACCTATGCGACGGTGGTCCAGGAGCAGTCTGAGGATCATCAATTTGCATATTCTGATGGTGGCAAAACAGCATCTGAAATGATTTGAGTGCATACAAGGGAACCTCGAGATGGTATCTGCATGTGCCACGTATTACAATTTCCACCTCCAATGTCGCTCAATCACCCCCGCATAGGAACTGTTGATATGTGTGTGGCACACAGCCATCCATGTGCAGGGGATGTGAACACTGCAAACAAAACACAAGCACTGCGTCCACTGCAGGTCAGTGTGTCGCACTGCGCATGCAGCACGCACATCTGAACAGGCTGACATGTCCACAAAGTGTGTTTTCATTAGCCAAGTTCCGACAGCAAAAGCGTCATTGGCTCTGAAATTATATCTGATATAAAGTGGCTTCCAGCAGTAACGAGCGAGACGCATTGGCATGACGCATGGCAGGGACCACATCTGTGCAAGTGTCACATACAAGGTTACATGACACATCTGGGGTGGGCACACAACAAGCATCCAAACAACAAACACATAATCGTTGTGCAGTGCACAACGGCTATCATAGCACTGTGTGAGGAATGGGCAAATTGATGCCCTGCAGCTGTAGGCTGGCGCCACTATATACTAATGTGCACTTAAGAAATGTAATGAGAGAACAACCTCCCCGCCCCCGGAGCGCAAACGATACGTTGATTGTTGATATGTATGTGGCACGCAGCCATCCATGTGCAGGTGATGTGAACAAAATGCGAGCAAACTGAAAGCACGTGTCCACTCCGTGGTACAATGTCAATGTGTGGCACAGTGCATGGTGCGGCAGATGTGGACAGGCTGTTATATCCATAATAGACCTTACAGTATAGATAATATTGCTCCCCATGGGTGACATAGATAATGTGAAATATTGTGCCCATCAGATCTACGATGCAACGGCGACTGGCGGGCAGGTGTGCACACTGTCACATATCACATCAGAGGCTTAGAGCTGAATGGATCTCACTGCTGTAATAAACAAATTGTTAAATTATTGATCACATTTAACTCTGGTGGACATGTGACGTGGACCTGTTTCGCCATGACAACATATGAAATATGACTCTCACCTCCAGGAGCATTTCGCAGTGCACGAGGTCAAGAGCTAAGGCCACACAGGCTGTGGTGGAATGCTGGAAACAACAACGTTGTAAATAAATCCCATGTGATAATCCAACCAGAAAAATGAAATGGACTGCATTTATATAGCGCTTTTCCATCTGCATCAGACATTCAAAGCGCTTTACAATTATGCCTCACATTCACCACGATGTCAGGGTGCTGCCATGCAAGGTGCCTACTACACACCGGGAGCAATAGGGGATTAAAGGCCTTGCCCAAGGGCCCTTAGTGATTTTCCAGTCAGGTGGGGATTTGAACCCATGATCTTCTGGACTCAAGCCCAACACCTTAACCACTAGACCATCACCTCCCCTAACCATGAAGAGTTGCATTGTGTGTGGGGGGGGGATTAAAGTTTGCTCAAAAGGCTGTATCTGATTAATATCATAGGAAAGCTCACTGCAAACCTTTAAGCAAAGGGCTGCTGCATGCATGTGCGCACGCACACAGCAAAGTTTAGGTGGTTGTAAAACTGTCCAGTGACAGCTAAGCACATGCACACATGTGCACCAAGGGCACACATGTAGCGGCTTATTATGAAAACACAGACACACACACTGAGCGGTTATTTCCTCATGTCAGCATACACACGCAGGTCAGTGAGCCTGGGAAAAAAAAGGACGAGCGAAGGAGTAATTGAATGGTAGTGGGTGACCACATGGATGGACACATATGGCGTGAGTCCGGTCCATATGTTGGTTGTTGTTTGATGTCCAGTACAGGTCCTGTGCAAAGGGAGGAACACAGCGCTCCGGTCCCGTGTTTGCCATCAGACATTTGGAGATCAGGCAGTCTGCAGTGCCTTTTATGGCCATCTGACAGCAGTCTGTGTCGTCTACATACGTTTTGGATGTGATCTGATAGGTGTGGATGAGGCAGTCTGTCTGCATTCCGACACTGCTGGCCACGCCTCTTTTCCTCCTGACTGCGTTGGATTATGGCAATATTTGCTGTGTTGGGCGTTTGCTCTGACACATTCTTGCTATGTGTGATGGGGGCTTTAAAGTCGATCACAGGATTCTCACTACAATATCTAGGACTAATTTGTACTTCATCTTGATGCATGTGATTCATCAATCTTTACAATGTCTCCAATGTTGTACTTTGGTTGTGTTGAATGAGAGATTGTTAAAAAAAAAAAAGTTAATGCTATCCATTTTTACGGTGTCAATAAAGCATAGTGCTGCAAAAAGCAGAAATGTTTTTTTTACCCATCATATGTGTTTTTCTGGTTTTTGAAAAGGTCTATCCAATGCATCCTGAGTACGCATAAGCGCTATGACAGAATTATCTACTTTTTTCCTTAGATAATCTCTTATTGAAGGTCCCTTTTAAATTTACACATTTATTATTTTTTTTATCCTGTTTTGCCTCATTTGTGAGGCATTTATGCTAATTTTGTAATGGCACACTGCGCATTTTGGAATATTCCCTGTGACACAGGCAACCAGCAGTAGAGGCTCATAGAGACACACGAAGTGAATGACTCTGACCACACCGTGCTAGTGTGGGAGCATTAAGGAAGATTACAGTTGTTCTGCAGCCGCTGAACATATGCATTTATGGTTTGTAATGCCAGAGACAATACACTAAAACAGATGAAATCTTGGCTCAAATCTCCCATGTGCCTTCTGGCAAACTGTAGCTGAGATTTCATGTATTCTTCTTAACAGGAACTGTTCTGTTCCATTTAGGAATTACAACCACTTGTATATAGTGCATCCAGAAACTAGATTTCATGTATTCTTCTTAACAGGAACTGTTCTGTTCCATTTAGGAATTACAACCACTCGTATATAGTGCATCCACAAACTATTCAAAGTGCTTCACTTTTTCCACATTGTGTTGTTACAGCCTTAAACCCTAAGCCCCTTTCACATTGGCGTATTCGTAGAGCTGTGTATTGCAGCGTTGTGTTTCATTTAAATACGCCCAAAATGCGTGTGTACTCAGCCTTTTTCCGTGTTCGTAGATCTGCTTGCAGCTGCTTGTGTTCACTTTTTAATGTGTGCACACAGTCGTGTGTAGCTCTTGCCACTATTTAAACCCAGTACACTCCTGCTGGCTGTGCAGAACACAACACTGCACTTGGAAAACAGTGGACTGTATCGTGAGGTTTTTTACAGTTGCATTACTGCCACGATCAGGGAGTTTGATGAGTGCACCGACATGCAGCGAGTGCACTTTTATTTTAAAGTCACAGGTCTGATCAGAGAGACACAGAGAGAGAGAGAGGGAGAGAGTGAGGGAGAGCGCGCACACCACAGCATCCAGAGATGTGTGCAGATGGTGTACCAGTGTTGCCAAGTCCTCAGTAAGAAAAATAGCTATTGGCTGTCCTAAAAGTCGTCAGAAGTCACTAAATGATGTCATCATCTAATTTGGATATTATTTACATAGTATGATGTCATCACAGATGCTGTAGAAAAAAAACAAATTGTGGGAGACCTGCTGCTGCTCGGTGAGAACAGAGACACCGGAAAAGTCTCCAGTGACACCAGGAAAAGTAGCTCGATTTGTCGCTAGTCGCTTTTGAGAAAACAATTCGTCAAGAGGGTTTGGAAAGTCACCAGATTTAGCGAGAATGTCACCAAGAGGAAAAATTGTAAAACGCATGTCACTGTCCAAATATTTGTGAACCTGATTGTCGTATGCTCAGTGGCCTGAAGGAGCTCAAATAACTGTCAGAATGCCTCCAGTTAAAGGCAATAACATTATCATATGTTGTGCATTTAATAATGATGTGAGGTTTGAAGAAAAAGGAGGGAAAAAAGAAAATGTGGGCCTACATCAGAAACATTCCACTGAAACAGCTGAAAGCTTCGATGGAGTAACTGAATCTAGACATAGGAAATCAATTCTATAAAGTTCTTTGAAGCCCTTCCTGCTAATATGGCTGAAAAGATGAAACAAATAAAAAAGGATTAAAATCCTTCAGCCAAGGAGAAGGGAAAGCGGAGACCTTTGTACTTGTTTTAGCTTTAGCATTTCCTCAGTCACACAGTCACTCAAAGGCATCAAGTCGACAAACAGATGCCACCTAAGGATGACTTACTGGACTACAACAAACAGCCCTCATGTAACCAGCACTGCTCAATGTTGGAGAGACTTTTCTGAAATGAACAATTTCCTCACACCTTTACAGACACAGGACAAAAAAAAAAAAAAAAATCTAAAATATGCCTGCCTTCATGATATTTATTCTTGTTCAGCAGAATCTAATGCATGAAATCCAGCTGAATGTGTGAATAAATGGATTCTAAAATGAAGCTCTGCTGATTTTATAAAATGCAAGACAAATGTAATTGTAAAGCCTGATGTGTTAGGTTTTGGTAAGTTACAAATTTACTTTTCATCCTTATTGTTTCCTTTGAGAATTGATTGAAAACTCTATGGTTCCAAGGATGCCTCTCTATCCTTTCGAACCTCTAGGCCACCACCACTTAGTGACAGTACATTATTTTTATTATTATTGTTATTATTATTATCATGGTGGCATAGTGGTTACCACAGATACCCGAGAAGATCATGGGATCACTTCCGACCTGAGGCCATGAGTTTTCATGTTCTCCCTGTGTGTGTATTCCCTGTGGGAGCTCCAACTTCCTCTCACATCCAAAGTCATGCAGGTTAGGTGAACTGGACACTTTAAATTGACCGTAGGTGTGTGTGTGCAGGTGTGAATGTGTTTGTCTATAAGTGACCTTTTGACAGACTGGCATCCTATCCAGGATCCACTCTACCTTGCTCCCTATGATTGCTTCGATAGGATCCAGCCACCCACCTGTGACCCTTAATTGGTAAGAGGGTATAGAAAATGGATAGATGTATTATTATTATTATTATTATTATTATTATTTTATTATTATTATCTGCCACATCAACTCTGAAGTCTGTAGGTTTCTCCCAGTACATATAGTCTTTTCACTATTTTGTTCCAATTCAAATTCCAAGGTCTCAATCCCAAGTCAAAATGACTTGGGATTTACTGTGTTAAGATGTGAGTGACTTGCACCACAAGTCCCAGTTTACACACACACATATACTCATCTTCAACCATCCAAGATCAGGCTGGAGCCTATCCCAGCAGTCATAGGGCATGAGGTGGGGTACACCATGGACAGGAATCCAGTCTGTCAAAGGGCCACATATAGACAGACAAACACATCCACACTCACACCTATGGACCATTTAAAGTTAACCCACACAAACACAAGCAGACCATGGAAACTCCACACAGAAAGGCCACTGGTAGAAATCGATCCCTTGACTTTCTCACTGTGAGGCAACAGTGCTAACCACTAAGCCACTGTGCTGCCTCCCAGTTTACAATATTTCCAAATGTATGTGATAAAGTGACTTTAGACTTGATTTGCAATTTGCATTATCAAGATATGAAACTGACTTGTATCAGAAGTGTCATTTTAGGTTCCATGTCATATCCCAGTGCATGAAAACCTGGTTACTTGGGACTTGATAGAAACTTACAATGCAAGTAACGTAAAGTCTTGATATTAGAAATCACAAGTCAAGTTTGAAGCCATCTCTAAGTTCGGCAGTCAAGCTGAGCTGAAACTTGCAAATTTTGACACAACAAATCCAAGTTCAAGTTATCTCCCAGTGCATGACAGAAAAGCTGACTTATAATTTGCATTGAATTGCAGTAATAAATCTTGATACTGCAAATCACAACACAAGTCCAAATTCATCTCTCAATACACACTAGAATTCAATACATAGATTACATATAGAATACATTACATTCAATATGACTTAACCCATTTATGCCCAGATTTTTGTTTTATAAGTGGAAAAAGTTGCATTAGTACCTTTGAGATTTTTTATTGTGAGTAGAAAATGACAGTGATACACTTCGGCAACATTTGTTGCCAGTGGGGCAAAACGGGTTTATTGGACAGTGTTGAGGCACGTGCCTTTGATCTGTCAACATCAACATCCTAATTCCTGAATACAGGTATGCTAAATAGATGTTTGATAAACTGTATGACATTTGAAGGACATTTGAAATTGTTAGTAAAATGCCACTAAAGCTGCTGCAGCCAGATTTCCATGGTAGATGGAACAAGAGAGCGCCTCCAACAAGATGTGATCAGTTTTGTGCTCACAACCTGCATCTAAGACAAGCCTACAAAGGACTATCAGCTTTCTGGTAGGTTTTTGTATAAATATCAGATTTAAAATGGTATTTCTGGGGCTTTATTTGTACATTTTATGGCCCTGAGGATGTATGGAATATAGCTGGAAATTATTTTGAGCCAGAATGGCTTCTTAATGTCTATGCACTACAACTCATCTATCCAGCAACACTGATGCCAAAGCAGGACTGATGGAGAACATAGTCAAGGTCTTAGCTCCCTTAGAAGAGCTGACGGTGACTGCCAGTGAGCAGAGGGTACTGCAGCAGACGGGAGTCTAAAATTGTACCTTTACTAAAGGATGGAAAATTAGGCTTCACTGTCTATGACTGTAGACCAATTCATATTCTCCCTGTTTTAAGTAAAATATTTGAAAAGTTACTGTTTGATCAAATGTTACAATATTTTGTGACAAATAATCTGCTTACAAATTCGCAACATGCCTGCAGACCTGGTCATTCAACTAGTACTGCATTAGTGCACATGGTGGATCAGTGGTTAACAGACATGGATGATAGAAAACTAGTGGGTGCCATACTTCTAGACTTTACAGCTGCGTATGATGTAAGTGACCATGAAATCCTGTTGTTAAAGCTAAAATATTATGGGCTCTCACCGATGTCTCTCTCACTAATAAGAAGTTACCTTACTGACAGAACTCAGTATTTTTTAATGGAAGCTTTTCTGATCACAAACACTTATCATGTGGTATTCCGCAGGGTAGCTGTCTGGGTCCACTCTTATTTTCAGTTTTTGTAAATTATCTGCCTAATGATGTTATGACTGCGGATGTAGTATTATATGCGGATGATGCAACTTTGTTCTGTGCATCTCATTCAATCACTAATCTTGGCCAAAATTTACAAACTCAACTCAATGTCATTATTAATTGGGTTAAGGAGAATAAATTGGTTCTAAATATTTCTAAAACTAAATGCATTGTTTTCAGTACTAAATATATTTTAAATGGACCTTGTGACTTAAAGCTGACCATCGATCTAACTACGATAGAGCAAGTGTCCAAGACTAAACCTTTGCGGGTTAAATTAGAAAATCAGCTCTTATGGTCTGATCAGATCAATCATATTGTGTCCAGGATGGGCAGAGGTGTCGCTTTGGCTTGAAGGTGTGCACCATACTGTCCACCCTTGGTCATGAAAACAGTGGTTCAGTCCCTGGTTTTGTCACATCTGGAGTACTGCTCAGTCATTTGGTCTAGTGCTAGACAGGGGCAACTGAAAAAATGGCAGCTTGTGCAGAATAGAGCTGCCAGGGTAGCCCTTGGTTGTTTTTATAGAACGTGTGAGAATGAGATGCACACCACCTTAGGGTGGTTAAAGGTACGGGATAAGTTAAATATAAAGTTACTATGTCATATGCACACTGCTATATTTAAAGGGTATCCAACTTTCTTTGTAGATAAATTGGTGTACAGTGGCTACTGACATCAGCATGTTACTCGGCAGGTTAGCTTTGGTCATTTAATCGTACCTTTCTCAAAGTCCAACTGTATGAGGAGAACAGTGTTATTTAGATCCTCAGAAGCATGGAACCATTTGTCTGGGGGCATACGGCAAATAAACTGTAGATATTATTTTAAAAAGATTATAAAAAAAATTGTATGAATAAACTAAAAAAAGCATAGACTTTGGACAGTTTAATGTGAAGGATCATGAATTGAATTTGTTAACTGTATGGATTATTTATTGTTGAAATGTAACTGTATTGTGATTTTAAGTTTCTGGACCCTAGGAAGACTAGCAACCACTTTATGGAAGCTAATGGGGTTCCAAATAAATAAATAAATAAACACAATGTCAAGTTGGTTCAGAGAATTAAAGCACTGAAACAATGAAATCAACTCCTTTAGCTGGTGGACAGAATTCAGCCAGTGCACATTCAAAAAATGTAATTTGAAAATACTGATAAAAGTCACAATACTTCATAAAATAGTGAGCGTGACCAGGTTCATAACAACTTCAATCATTCTGAAGGCTAGCCAACAGGTTTTTTGTTTTTAGATTGACAAAACCAAATTCAGAAAGGATGTTGTTGACAAACTCCTGTATAGAAATTGTTGTGCATAGAGAAGGTCAGGTGTGGTTATCAGCATAATATTAACAATTGCCAAAGGTAAGTGTCGAGCTCTTAAAGGCAATGACAGAGAATACTCTGATTGCTGTAATTCATGTTACATTCTAAAACACAGCCATGATTTATTTAGAGAATACCATCTGTTTGCACCCTGCACTTCACTTCACAGATTTTGCACCTTGTAAATGGCAAAACTCTTCAAATTTATGCTCTATGAGATTCAGAACATACATGATATGTACAGTAGATTGTCAAGACATAATCTTTTATTGAGTTGTACATCTGCTTAGAATCACAACCTCTCAAGATATCTACAGCTGGGTGTTGACCATTTCACACTAAACTGACCAAAAACGTCAAGAAACTATCTTTCTCAGAGCACAATAACAGTTGATCTCGACCTGCATGATTATTGTTGAGCTGATTATAACCACATTAGCATGTGCTTGGTGGACATGGTTGAAGGTGTTATTAATGGTCTACTAAACAATAGTAAAGCAGCTAACAACTGTTTTCTATGTAATCAATCAATCAATCAATCAATCAACATTTATTTATAAAGCGCTTTACAGCACCGACTGGTGTCCAAAGTGCTTAACATTAAAAACACAAATTTACAAAAAATAAAACACATATAAAATAAAATTTTAAAACAACACATAAAAAAGAACATAAAAATAACAGAACATGTCACCTCCCCACTAAGTGTTAAAAGCCAGTTTAAATAAATAAGTCTTTAACTTAGATTTAAAAAGTGCTAGGTCAGGAATAGTACGTAACTCAAGAGGTGGCTCATTCCACAGTCTCGGGCCAGCTACCACGAAAGCATGATCACCCCAGCATTTATATCTTGACCTTGGAACATCTAAGTAAAGGTGGCCAGACGCACTTAATGTCCTACTGTAGGTGCGCAAAGTTAAAATTTCAGACAAGTAGGGAGGTGCAAGGCCATAAATAGCTTTAAAAACAAACATTAAAATTTTAAAATCAATTCTAAAATGAACTGGAAGCCAGTGGAGTGAGTACAGGACGGGCGTAATATGCTCACGTCTAAAAGTGTTTGTCAAAAGTGTAAGAATGTATAGATTTTACCACATAGAGAGCTGACCTGTTAAGAGGCTCCAACTACCAATTATTCTGATTAGTGTTGATGAGGGGAACAGACAGAAATGAAGAGTAGTGCCCCCCCAAAAAAGGCAAGGAGGTAAGCTTTGTTTATACACCCCTAATACCAATGAAGTTGGGACATTGTGTAACATGTAAATAAAAACAGAATACAATGTTATGCAAATCCTCTTCAACCTATATTCAATTGAATATACCACAAAGACAAGATATTTAATGTTCAAACTGGTAAACTTTATTGTTTTTGTGCAAATATTTGCTAATTTTGAAGTGGATGCCTGCAACACGTTCAGTGGTGGGCACAGTTCCGATAATCTGATAATTATCGAAGATAATGTTTTCATTATCAGATTATCTTTTTAGATAACTTTAAAACCATTATCGGACTAATTATCTTGTGATAAATTTTTGTCCCACAATTTTTAGACCGATAACGTGGTAAATAAAGCTGAACAGCTACAAATATTTATAAAATTTAAAATCAGTTGAGCACCTACCTGTTAAATGTGTCATAGCAGATGTGCAGTTCTACCCTCTGCAAAACAGAGAAGAGCTGCATCTAGAAGAAACTGCTCTATCCTCTGCAGGCAAAGGAGAACTGGTCCCTCCCCCCCCCCCCCCCAAAAAAAAATCATTTCTTTTAACCCCATACTAACACGAGGGCAAAATCACCCAAGTCATCCAGAGGCATACATTTTTAACTATGGTTCAACTTTTAACCAAACTAATTTCGGACAAGTTATTTAAATTAATGTCATGCCTGAAGTTTTGTAAAGTGAAAATATCAGATATATGTTTTAGTTTTAAAGTAAGTAAGTCCTTTCGGCTGCTCCCTTGTTTGCACTCGGGGTCGCCACAGCAAATCCAAGGTAGATCTGCATGTTGAATTAGCACAGATTTTACGCCGAATGCCCTTCCCGACGCAACTCCACATAACATGTTTTAGTTTTAAAGTAATGTGCTAATTTTTAAGGTTTTAGTGTGGATATATGCTGTGCCCAGCAGTGCATTATGGGTAGGATAGGGTAATCTCAGTACGTTCACGACATTAGAAATGTATTTGAAACACTCTGATCAGGCTCTACAGACAACAGCATTAAACTCTAGTGCCTAAAACTCTTGTGAATATATTCTCTGGGTTTATAGACGTTGTTACTGTGTCTGCATTTATTAAATTCCACGCATCTTAAATGTAGCACAAACAGATTATCTGGAATTTTGTTTTGGCAAGTTTTCAAGGTCTCTACTGCCATCTACTGGCCAGTAGTGTTCATGGCAGTACTGGCCCTGAAGCTGGGCTAATATATTTTCAATCACTCTACTGGGCGACAGAACCGCACGGTGTAAAAGTTCAGAGCGCACGATTTATGTTCTCACACACATTGGGCCTCATGTATCAAAGTTGTGCACTTGTGGCATAAATTTACGGTGTAAATTTGAAGTACACCAAAGTTATTTTATTGTAACAAACGAATGGAGAAGATAAAACCTGACTGCAGCATGGGCAAAGGGAATGACAACACTACAGTTGTAATTATCAATTTCATAGTCTAAAACGATCACACCACATAAAGTTAAGCTCAGCGCTGCTCTGGTTCCAGGCTCAAAGTCTGGAGAAAAAGGCAAGCAGCACTTTCTTTGCAGTCAGCGCTGTGGCCACGGATAGTGCTCGATAGACAAAAGCGGGATTTGTATTGATTATTATGTAGTATAATCAGGAAAGTGTTATTTATGTAAGATATGCATTGATTTGTATAATGGCACTGTTTATCATGTTGATCATATTCATTTTTATGTGGATTCCAGAGCTGGTTCATTTTGGCGTATAATTTACACCACCTCTCGTCCTGGTGTATATTTTCAGCGCAGCGTACGCCAACGACCACATTGATAAATGCCAAGTAGCGCAGCCATTTTGGCGTACACCCCATATACGCTCAAATATCGCCATACGCAACGTTGATACATGAGGCCCATTGTACGTTCAAAAACCACATGTCGGACTCGTGTTTCCAGAAGCAAAATGTAAACAGAAGCTTTTTTTTCAAACTTAATTTACAAAAACTCTCGAAGAGAGTATGGAACCCGGTAGATGTCACTTAAAGTGATTTTTTTTTCTGGCCATGATAATTTGTGCACGTTTTCCTTTAATTGAGGGTACGAATTAATAAAACATGCTCTCAAATTAATAAAACGTGCACACATTTTCCTGGAACTGAGCCCTCAAATTAATAAAACTTGCGCACGGTTTCCTTTCATTCAAAATGAACTTCATAATATGAGCTAAACTGTCATCCTCACAATGGGGAGATGCTTCACCCTCAGCATCCTTTTTAATGTGCTTAATCTCCAGATGATGCCATGCTGGGCAGCTGGAGCTGTATGTCCTTGTGCGCCCAAACCATGATGATACACTCTGAACAGATCCATTTCTAATGGGGAAATGTATTACACTGTCTCCTGGTTTGTTGGCTAATAGCCAACCTTTATGTGTCAAGACAATATTGAGTGCACGTTTTACAAATTGTGGCCACGTTTAAGTAGATCGTGCCCTTGTTTTACTCAAATGATGCTTAAAATGAGCGCACAATGTAATAAAACGTGTGCACAATATAATAAAACGTGCGCACAACATCATAAAATGTGTGCATAATATAATAAAACGTGCGCACAATATAATAAAATGAGTGCACATTCTGTCCACATGCAAAACCTTTTGCAATGACACTTCCAGGGCTCCGTAAAAATGCCTGTTTTTACAAATAAAAAAATGGAATATTTTACAAAAGCACATTTATCTGTAAACACCAACACACGACACACGTCACATTAACGTGTTGGTTTACATAATGAATGACTCAACCAATCAGTGTTTAGCAAAGGCACATTTTACCCAGAACCCTTTGCGATCTGTCTGTGTCTGTTACAAAACTTCAGAATTAGTGCATTATTCAACATTAAAAGATATATGTTATATTTTAACTTTGTACAAATGACAGAACTGACATTAATGGAGTTATTCTATCAGTATTCATTTTATTTATACACAAAACCATAACACAGCATTGCTTTATTTTCCAAGACCTCCGCCTGACCGGAGCGTTGTGATTGGGTAGAGAGGGCTGAGCTTTGTGGCTCTTTTCAGCTTGTTTCTGTGCTGGAAACCATGTAGTAAACAAGAGCTTCCAGCAGGGGGCAAGATGTTCAAAGACAGAAGTGCGGGCTCATTGTTTGGGTCTGTTGTCGCTTTTGATGCTACCAGAAGTGATTGTGGTGTTAAAACTCAAATTCAGTTCGTTAGTAGTTGCAAATGTACCTGAGACAATACTGGAATTTATCGGTTATTGGTTATCTGTAATTTTACATTTACATTTTTGTGTGTTTTATCATTTTATCTTTATCAAAGATAACTTTTCAGTTATCTGATTATCTGTTATCGAAGTTAATGTTTTGGTTATCTGTGCCCACCACTGAACACATTTCAAAAAACCTGGGGCAGTGGTATGTTTACCACTGCGTTACATCACCTTTCCTTCTCACAACACTCAATAAGCATTTAGAACTGAGGACACTTATTGTGAGTGTCATGATTGGGTATAAAAGGAGCATCCCCAAAAGGCTCAGCCATTCACAAGCAAAGATGGGGCGAGGATCACCACTTTGTGAAAACTGAATGAAAAAATAGTCCAACAGTTTAAGAATGTTTCTCAACATTCAATTGCAAAGAATTTAGGAATTCCATCATCTACAGTCCATAATATAATCAGAAGATTCAGAGAATCTGGAGAACTTTATACACGTAAGTTGCAAGGCTGAAAACCAACATTGAATGCCCGTGACCTTCAATCCCTCAGGTGACACTGCATTAAAAAACTGACATCATTGTGTAAAGGATCTTACCGCTTGCGCTCAGGAACATTTCAGAAAACCATTGTCAGTTAACACAGTTCATTGCAACATCTACAAGTGCAAGTTAAAACTCTACCATGCAAAGCGAAAGCCACACATCAACAACATCCAGAAACACTGCCACCTTCTCTGGGTCTGAGCTCATTTGAAATGGACAGATGCAAAGTGGAAAATTTTGCTGTGGTCTGATGTGTCCACATGTCAAATTGTTTTTGGAACTCATGGACGTCATGTTTTCCAGACAAAAGTTCAAGTTCAAGTTTATTTGCCATTTGCAGTATTAAAACCACATTGGAAAAATGGTGCAAGGAGCTCAAAAGTGCACTAGCAAGACATACACAAACAATAAAAAGACATAAAAGAACATAAAAATGCCATAAAAATGACAAAGCCACAAAATAATTTAAGATAAAACTAATCAAAGAGTGTTGATCATTGCTACGGCTTGTGGGAATAAACTTTTTCTATAACGTGATGTCCCACATTTAATAGACTGATAGCGCCTATCTGAAGGTAGAAGCTCAAACAAGTCCCTGGCAGGATGCAGGAGATCCTTAGTAATAGCCAAAGACCAGGACTTAAGCCTTTTTTTGTAAATGTCCTCCAGGACAGACAGTTCCACACCAATAGTTCTACTGGCTGAACGAACCACTCTATTCAAAGCCTTCCTTTCTTTAGCAGTGGCATTTCCAAACCATGCAATTATAGCATTTGTAAGAAGACTTTCAATGCAGCTGTGATAAAAATTTAAGAGTATATTCTTGTTCAGAGTAAATTCTTTCAGCTTACGCAGAAAAAAAAGCCGGTCGAGACTTTTTAACAATTCCATGAGTGTTATAATTCCAGCTCAAGTCATCAGATAAAAACAATCCCAGAAACTTACAGTTTTCAACTGTTTTCACCTCAGCGCCATTTAATATGATCGGAGCATAAGATCTATTTTTACTGAAGTCAACAACCAACTCAAAAGTTTTTGCAGTGTTTAACTTCAAATTGTTTTGCTCACTCCAGGAAACCATGTTTTGCACTTCAGATCTATACAAAGAGTCATCATGAGAATAGATCAGACCAATAATAGTTGTGTCATCTGCATACTTAATTATCAAATTATTATGAAAGGATGCAACACAGTCATAAGTGTACAAAGTGTACAACAATGGGCTTAAAATACAGCCTTGTGGTGAACCAGTATTAACAATAAGTTCATCAGAGACACAGCCATTGATCTTGACACTTTGTGGTGAGGAAAAAGAGGAAAAAGACCATCCAGATTGTTACCAGCATTAAGTTCAAAAGCCAGCATCTGTGATGGTATGGGGGTGTGTTAGGGCCCATGGCATGGGCAACTTACACATCTGTGATGGTATCATCAATGCTGAAAGGTACATCCAGGTTTTGGAGCAACACATGCTGTATCCAAGCAACGTCTTTTTCAGGGACGTCCCTGCTTATTTCAGCAAGACATTGCCAAGCCACATTCTGCATGTGTTACAACAGCGTGGCTTCATAGTAAACGAGTGCGGGTACTGGACTGACCTGCCTGCAGTCCACACCTGTCACCCATTGATAATGTGGCGCATTATGAAGCACAAAATATGACAATGGAGACCCCGGACTGTTAAACAACTGAAGTCATACATCAGGCAAGAATGGGAAAAAATTCTACCTCCAAAGCTTCAACAATTAGTGTCCTCAGTTCCAAAACATACCACTGTCCCAGCTTTTTTTTTTAAACGTGTTGCAGGCATCCATTTCAAAATGAGCAAATATTTGCACAAAAACAATGAAGGTCATCAGTTTGAACATTAAATATCTTGTCTTTGTGGTGTATTCAACTGAATATAGGTTGAAGAGGATTTGCAAATCATTGTATTCTGTTTTTATTTACATTTTACACAATGTCACAACTTCATTGGAACATCCAGTGGCAGAAAATCTATATTTTTATCGCCAAGTGGCGTCTGTGTGCATGTGAGTGGATGGCTTTGAAGAAGAAGAGCAGAAGAAGAGCTGACATTTGCCATTTGGTATGATTATGTATTTTGGGTCAAGGATGAACGCTGTGAAAACAGAAAGTTGATAGGACAAATATTTTGGGAGAAATCTGCAATTTTAGCTAACCAGTAAACAATGGATGTTGTGCTGTAATTCACAGTTTGATTTCGGGGTTTTGGGGTTTCAAATGCTGTTTTTGTGGGTCATGTTAGTTTAACAGTGTTGTTACTGTTATGGATTTATTGTGTGTTTGTAGTTCAATTGGTTTAGTCAGTTTAGTTAACTGTCATATTGCCATTACCATGAGTGAAAGGTGTACCACTTTTGATGTCTTCGTCACCATCTGTTTCTGCATGTTTAAAAATAGAAGCACCTGCTTGTGGCAGAATGTAGAAAAGATAACAAATTCTCCGTGTGTGCATGCATGTGCACATGTGTTTGTGACTTTGATCACATAGAAACTGGGGAGAGATGACATTTGCTGTTTGGTGTGCTTATGTATTTTGGGTCAAGAAAGAATGCTACCAAAACGGAATGTTGATAGGACTAATATTTTTGGAGAAGGTACGGATATTAACACTGAACAACTACATTCTGGAGTCACACGCAATTCCAACAAAATCATCTTTATATTAAAAGTGTGAGTGCATGATATTATTTACTAAGTTCAATGTAAGTACATAATACAATTATAAATATGTTACAAATGCATAGATGACACAAAAAATGACTTTTTCCACTGTGGTCCTTTTAAAAATCAAATAACAAAATAAAAGTAATACTAAAATAAAATAATATTACTGATAATAAAAATTGTTGAGGTCTAATGTTCTAAAAAACATTCTGGACTCACACATCTTTCCAACTCATTATTAAAGCTTTGGTTAATTTATTACAGCTACCAATTTTATAAACACTACCCAATCTCGAGCCCCACAGGCAAGACGCTCGTTCATTAATATCACAAGCTTTGGGTTCAGTATAGTTTATTGCAGATACCAAATTTATATATATATATATATATGTGTGTGTGTGTGTGTGTGTGTGTGTACTTTAGTAAAAACTATGCTGCCACCATAATCAACTTAATATAGCAGTTTAAAACTCATTTTTTTTTTCACGTTTGATGATAAACAGCATTGTAATGTATAATCTCCTTGACGTCTCTCATAAAATCACAGCTACAGCTACAACGTGGCGAATAACAGCAACGTGTGACTCACATCTTTTAACCAGACACTTCAATCAGCATTCCATCAAAGCCCAAAAGCTCTTTTAAGAGTCGTTCTTGCCTGACTGTGGTGATGATTGAAAAGTGTGTGTCCAGATAAGGCTTCCTGAGCCATGGGATCAGAGGATAAGCTATGGCTGCAAGAAAAGTGGCATATCAACTTCTTCAAATGTCTCTGTCCAAGCGGGCAAACAATCTGGCTGTCTGGACTTTCTGGAGGGGGCTGGTGGGGGGGTTGGGGACAATTAGAACACAACCCAATTTCAATTCTGGAAGTTTCATTTTCATGACCACCACTCCTTGTGGAATGACCAAGTAATGTTCCTTCATATTTCAATAATCAGCTGATATGTGTAAGCTATTACTTAGGTAAACTGTGGAAAAAGCCACTTATGCCTGCAGCCTATCACTATGACCCCCACTACAGAAGATGTTGGCACTTTGACTTGGTGTCTTTTCATATTCTTCTTAATTGCTCTCACTATGTCCTCAGACAAAACATGCCAAACATACTTGCATTCCAGCTTTATGTCACCTTTCTTTCTTTGTTCTGCTTGAATATCTTTCCTTCCATAGGTGTACTGACAGACTAAACATAAGGCTACACAGTATCGCACATGTGCAGGAAGGTACTTTTTGTCATGTCACTGCCTGTCATTCACAGTGTCCCATATATGTTGCCAAAATTAAAAGAAAAAACAAAGTGAGACAGTTTTTCTCCTGGACAGGACTTCATAACGGATCAAGTTTGTGTTATTTTACCTGTGTACCACAGCATTTGTTGAAAGCGAATAAAGCCGGACCCTTACTACATGATGATACAGTGCACTTGCGTCTTATCAATGCTACCCAGCACCATATCAACACAGTACAGAAGCGTATTTCAGAATAACCACAGAAAACAACACACACATTATGATGTTCTTCTGTATCCATGCAGCAAAGGATGAGTATGAGGTGAGCACACTGCCCAGCACACACAGGTTTTCCAATATCTGGCTGATACAAAGTTTTGTTGTGTGAGAACTCGGCAAATAAATAAATAAATAAATAAATAAATAGAAATTCTCCTCTGTGTATAAAAGATCAAATTATTTCTCATGAATCTTCATGCATCATCATGATGGATGATCTAAAGCATCTATTGATCAGCAAAATATTTGTAGTTGATTGGAATGAATGAGTTCATAATGAAGTTGCACAGAAGTCACATGATGACACTGTACGACGGCTGCTGGGGGGTTGAGGGCCGTGGACTCTGTGGGGTGGTGCCCCACCTCGCTCGGGCGGTCTTCTGATGTTGGGCTGTGGTGTCTGGGGTGAGGGCTATGCTGGGGGAGACTTGGGTGTTGGGGGAGCCTCGTGTGCCCCGGGGGTTGGGCCTCACCTCTTGTCTGTGGGCCGGGCTCTGCCCTTGTATGGATCAGTGGTCCCTGCCCATGCTTTGGAGTCGGTTGCGGTGGCTCTTTTGCCCCCCGTGTCTTTGCCATCGCTTGCGCCCGCCTTTGGGGGCCGAGGCCCTGGTAGTGTGGTTCCCCCCCATTGGTGGGCTTTTGCCGGCACCCTGCATGCTTCCGTTGGGTATGGGGCTGCCCTCTGTGCGTCCGTGGGGGTGGAGGGGGTGTGTCGGTGGTGTGTTTTCCGGTGCCGCTGGGCCGCTCCCCTGTTGGTTCGCTGTGCTGCCCTGTTGGCTCTGGGGGCTGCCCTTCCTGGCCCCTGTGCCCTTTTTCTACTTGTTTCTCCTGGGGCCCTGCGTCTTGGACCCATTTCCATCATTGCTCGCGCCCGACCATATGGCTTCTGACGTGCCGGAGTGGTGCATGTCATATGGTAAGGTTCTGTACTTTTGTCTTGGCCCAACACACCAGTCACAGTAGTGATCAGATATTTAGCTGTGATCTGGGTCTCTGTGTGTGAATGGTTGCATGTTTGTGGCCGTCACCACAATTCAGTTTTGGGTGCTCTCAAGGGCATCAAGACTCTGGTTGTTGCTGTTACTGTTTGTTCATGTGTGGTTGTTTGTCCTGGTATGTAGTATGGTTGGGGCCCTGTCTCCTCGGTGTCTCATTTCAGTTATTGCCTTCACCACTTGTCTTTTGTTCTTGTCTGTCTTTGTGTTGTTTTGGTGGTCTGCCCTTCCTGACAGGTCAGTTGGCTTTGAGTAGGAGGTTGTAGGCTGATCGGGAAGGGCTGATGGGGTTCACACATGCACACCACGTTCACTCACGCACTACATACCTTCTGTCTTGCAAAAATAAATTGCATATATGTATATTAATGTTCATAAATAGTTCTGCCAATGTGGCATTTACCATTACTATACAGTAGTGTTCAGAATAATAGTAGTGCTATGTGACTAAAAAGATTAATCCAGGTTTTGAGTATATTTCTTATTGTTACATGGGAAACAAGGTACCAGTAGATGCAGTAGATTCTCACAAATCCAGCAAGACCAAGCATTCATGATATGCACACTCTTAAGGCTATGAAATTGGGCTATTAGTAAATAAAAAGTAGAAAAGGGGGTGTTCACAATAATAGTAGCATCTGCTGTTGACGCTACAAACTCAAAACTATTATGTTCAAACTGCTTTTTTAGCAATCCTGTGAATCACTAAACTAGTATTTAGTTGTATAGCCACAGTTTTTCATGATTTCTTCACATCTGCGAGGCATTAATTTTGTTTGTTTGGAACCAAGATTTTGCTTGTTTACTAGTGTGCTTGGGGTCATTGTCTTGTTGAAACACCCATTTCAAGGGCATGTCCTCATCAGCATAAGGCGACATGACCTGTTCAAGTATTTTGACATATCTAAACTGATCCATGATACCTGGTATGCGATATATAGATCCAACACCATAGTAGGAGAAACATACCCATATCATGATGCTTGCACCACCATGCTTCACTGTCTTCACTGTGAACTGTGGCTTGAATTCAGAGTTTGGGGGTCATCTCACACTCTGTCTGCAGCCCTTGGACCCAAAAAGAACAATTTTACTCTCACCAGTCCACAAAATATTCCTCCATTTCTCTTTAGGCCAGTTGATGTGTTCTTTGGCAAATTGTAACCTCTTCTGCACATGTCTTTTATTTAACAGAGGGACTTTGCGGGGGATTCTTGCAATTAAATTAGCTTCACATGGGCGTCTTCTAACTGTCACAGCACTTACAGGTAACTCCAGACTGCCTCTGATCATCCTGGAGCTGATCAGTGGGTGAGCCTTTGCCATTTTGGTTATTCTTCTATCCATTTTGATGGTTGTTTTTCGTTTTCTTCCACGCGTCTCTGTTTTTTGTCCATTCTAAAGCATTGGAGATCATTGTAGATGAACAGCCTATAATTTTTTGCACCTGCATATAGGTTTTCCCCTCTCCAATCAACTTTTAAATCAAACTACGCTGTTCTTCTGAACAATGTCTTGAACGTCCCATTTTCCTCAGGCTTTCAAAGAGAAAAGCATGTTCAACAGGTGCTGGCTTCATCCTTAAATAGGGGACACCTGAATCTCACCTGTTTGTTCCACAAAATTGACAAACTCACTGACTGAATGCCACACTACTATTATTGTGAACACCCCCTTTTCTACTACGAATGCTTGGTCTTGGATTTGTGAGAATCTCCTGAATCTACTGGTACCTTGTTTCCCATGTAACAATAAGACATATACTCAAAACCTGGATTAATCTTTTTAGACACATAGCACTACTTGTATTCTGAACACTACTGTATATGCAGACAGAGAAAAAAAAGAAGTCATATGATGAAGTCATAGTACATCGTCAAAACCATCATTACAAACATATGTATATTTATGTTTATAGTTATGTAATGTACAGAGCCCATGTATGTATGTATCAGGTCTCTAATGCCATTTTTATTGTAATTTTGATTAATTATAGTCTAAAGCTAAAAAAAAAAAAAAAAAAGTCAAAATATTAGAATATTTAATTTCAAGTTTGAGTAACTCAAACTACAGAAGTAACTCAAGCGTTGACCTTGAGACCAGAGGATTCTTGGTTCAAATCCCAGCCTGACCTGAAAATCACTAAGAGCCCTTGGGCAAGGTCCTTAATCCCCTAGTTGCTCCTGGTGTGTAGTGGGCACCTTGCATGCCAGCACCCTGATATCGGGGTGAATGTGAGGCATTATTGTAAAGCGCTTTGAGCATCTGATGCAGAGGGAAAAGTGCTATATATATGCAGTCCAGTTATTTATTTTATTTATGCACACATGATATGTATCTGTACTGTGCCAAATTGACGAGATAGAAAATTACACCCTGTGTGATTGACATTGTTATTGTACATGTATGACTTATACTCTGTAAACTATGAAGACCACCAGCAGACTTCCACAGCTCATTTAATGGAGCCCTACTGCAAAGTCATTTTAAAAATACTCACATCAGAGATGAAATGTTAATCTAAATTAGTCAGGTTTGTTATTCTGTTAAATTGCAAACTCTGGAAGTTTATTTATTTTGATAAATGTGTAAAGACTGACAGATTGATCTCATCATCCATTGTGACAGTTACTGTTTTGCAGTGGAGCAGCTGAGATAAGGTAACTTGGAGCCACGACTGGCTCCCAAAAACATCAGTTTTCTGGGAGCAGTTTCAGAATGTGCCAGATTTTGAGGACTCTGATTATCTGGGCTGCCAAGTGAGCAGCATGCAATGAAGTCAATCGACTGGGCCGAGAAGGTCAGGAAAATTAATGGAGTATAAGTCGACAAGTTGGGAGTCGACGCCCATATTCAGACTCCAGCTGTCTTATTCAATGAGAGCAGGTACCACTCAAAGAAATAAAATGTTGAATTTAATTGATAAAGTTAAGGTAACTTTTTCCACATATCTTTGTTAATTAAGTGCAAAACAATATTGGGATTTAAGTAATAATGTTAAATTTGATTTAATTAATTTCAACTACAATATTGTTTTGCACTTGACAATGTTATGTGGAAAAAGTTACCTTAACTTTATCAATTAAATTCAGCGTTTTATGCTTAAGAGTGTATGTTTCATTTCTTAGAGTATTTAATTGTTTTAAACAAGTGATTTTTTATGGGATTAGCGGGGAGTTGGGGGGGGGGGGCAACAATAATGCTGAAGGAATTATAAGAAAATTTTAGACTTTACTGCTGTTGAGAAACAAAGAAAAAAAGAGGAAGCAGCATGAAGATTTAAAAAAGAGAGAAGATGAAAAGTGAAGACACTGGGTGAGGAAAGGGGAGTGAGACATGGCAGAGGGAGAAAAGTCCAGAAGACAAAAGAGAAGCAGGAAATCTGGCTGGAAGCTCAGTGCTATAATAAGCCAGCTGGGCCTCCACACAGAACAACAAGGCGCGAAGAACGGCGAAAATGGGACGGAGCGGCAAAGGTGGGCAAAACAAAAATATAACTGGTGGGGGAGGAAAAAAAAATCAAGCAGGAACAGAGTGGAGAAGAGGAGATGACAGAAAAACAGGGGCAGAGTGAAAGAAGAGGAGAAAAATAGTTGGAGACCAAGTGAGACGGGGAGGTTAGTGCCGGAGCAGCTTGTTACCGCTCGGCAAACTCCACGTTCTCTTGACATCTCTGAGAGCTAATTGGCACCTTCAGCACGAAAAACCCAAGCGTACGCACGGAAATTCTTACAGGCAAACATGCACAGTCGGACATGCAAGGGTCTGGGAAAAAATAATGTAAACGCCTAATGGAAAGAAAGAGGAGTGAAACGTAATTTGCGGTGACACATGCTGGCGTGAGAAAATAACGCCGAGTGTCTCCGACAAGTTATTTTTATCTGTAAAACTGTGAATTTTAATGCGGCGATGAGTCGCATCTGTTTGTTTTGTTTGCGGGTTGCTTGTGTGCAGGACTGATCAAAAAGTAATGAGCCAACTTTTCCCAAAACTTGATGAAAATGTTACGTCTGTCCTGGAATAGAAAGGTAAACTGGGAGATGCCAGATGGAGAGGTGAGATGCATCAGTTTTCTCTGAAGTTCTTTTCCACTTCTCACTTTTTAACAAACACCCTATTTGCCCTAGGGCATGTCTTCACGGAACACTCCGACAGATATGCAGGAAGCAACCAGCAGAGTGATAATGGACAGGATCACACAATCGTTTTAAGCGTGTAAAATGCTGATGTTTCACTCCCTGACAGCAGTAAATCTGTTGCTTTCCACTTCATCTCACAAAGTCTGCACATGTTTAAACACCTAATTTATTGAAATTTAATGAGTGATACTTTTCTCCGACTGTCACACTGCATGATAATGTTTCTACGCTTATCAGGTTTTTGATGCTGAGTCTTTACCACAAAAAACAGAAAGAAACAAAAAATGAATTACTATATATGAGTGAGCTGCTCTGACAGCTGCTTTTAGTGGGGAAATGATAACAGTACTGACAATATATACGGGGTAAAGAAACTGGAAAGACAGCCAGCTTTAGCTTTGGGGATCTGACTGATTTCCAAGTGAAAAAGACGTTGTGCAACACTTTATGCCAAGTTTAATTTAATCGGACCACTTAAAAGCGGTCACACCTAGTGGTTATTTTCATCATCAATTAATTGATCCAGTATTTTCTCTGGTAACTGATTTGTTTTTCATCCATAAAATGACAGAAAATGGTGAAAAATGATAAATGTTTTCCAGAACCAAAGATGACACCTTAACAACAACAACAACCAAAACAATGTTTACTGTTTCGGCACACTGGCGAAACAATTTCCTTCAGGATTAATAAAGTTCTTTTTATTCTCATTTATGATTCAAATCTCTTATTTTTCCCAAAACCCAAAGATACTTAATTCACTGCCAGACAGGAGTAAAGAAAACTGTAAAATAAATGAGAAAATATACATATTTAAGTAGATGAAATCAGAGAATTTGGATATACACTCAAAAAACACTCAAAATAATTAAATTCTTATCGAAGTAGTTGTCAAATAATTAATAATTACTAGTCTATTCATCAATTAATTGATCATTAATGGTTTTATTTATTCATTAAAATCTCAGTTATTCCAGTTTTAACTGCAGCAACACCTGTTCCATGCATGTTTGATACAGGCTCAAGACAATTCATTATTTGTGATTCAGTGATGTGATAATTAGATTAGATTAGACAAAACTTTATTAATCCCTTGGGAATAGTCTCTCAAGGAAATCAAGGTTCCAGCAGCACTGTATAGCAGCACACACACACACGGAACATTTTTGTTAAACCCCTTCAAATAAAATTTAAAGTTTACAAAACCAGTGCATCTAGATTGTTTCATATATATATATATATATATATATATATATATATATATATATATATATATATATATGAAACAATCTAGATGCACTGGTTTTGTAAACTTTAAATTTTATCTGAAGGGGTTTAACAAAAATGTTCCATTAACTACTTAGGAATTACAGTCATTTGTATCTGTATATGTATGTGCCATAACTTTAACAGCCCTTACATAAGTGGTGAAAACAAATGTATGTATTGTTGTTGACACAAACCATTACAATTGCAGCCTGTTTTCTTTAGATAAGTTAGGGGATGATACATGAACTGTTCAAATTCACATAATTAGTTTTGGGCTTTATTTACATCAATCATTGAGAAATACAAATAGTATGTTACTGTACGACAAATGTGTGTCATCATACAAGAAGTCTAGTGAGGGAAGCCACCAAGACATTCTACTATGGTTGTGATTGGACAAAATGTTGCACCACCAATTACAGTTTTACAGTGGAGCTGAACAGAGCCTCCTCCGAGACCTTCTGGATTCCTTTCTGAATTCTTTTTTTTTTTTTTCTAGAAAAGATTTGTCAATAACAAAGCCATCTTCAGAGTCCCCAAAAGCTTGACCATTACAGATGTTTCATAATCACAAAAGAAATTTAAGGTGTCATTTTTGTGCAGTTCACTAGGATCATTTAATTCTAGATGCTAGAATTCCTTAAAGTTAGCATTTATCAGCAAAATGGTTGTTTTAGGCTTCTTTTTTTTTTTTACTACTTCTGCATCTGATTATAGACCTGAACTTGATTTTAAATGGGGTGGTGGGGGGATCATTGTAGCAGCCTGTAGAACAGCTTTGCTCGGCAACTTACCAAATCTGCCAACTTCATCACATTTGTCATTTTAATTGAGGTCTCTGTACAGCCGCTTTCTTGTAACATTTACAGCACATTGCTACATTGGTATACTTTGGTAGTTCTTCTAAATTTGGTTGTTTTGTCAAATTGCAATGTGTTGCAAGAACAACAATTAAAATATGTTTTCTCACTGATATGAAAACATTTAGTAAAATTTCATTATATCCCATTCTGATTTAGATTAAAAATGCCCCGATTTTGTGGTGGGAGAGAATATTTCGATTACCTGCAGAATCCCCAATCACCACAGCCGGTCTTTTCAATCTGCTGGCTATCAGACCTTTCTACATCGAGGAAAATGAGACTTCCATTACTGGCAGAGGCACCACCTGCTGCTCGCACAATCTCTGTAATCCAAAGATGCCAGATGCTGACACCTCAATCACATTCACTGTCTCCCTCAAAATTTACCGGCTGACTGCAGCTACAGGAGCGATGCAAAAACCTATATTTCCCCAAAGTGGCGAGGCAATCTCTTGCTTGGTTTGAGGGTAGCACAATCTGAGGAATTGGAAAAGAGGATTGTCTGACTTGATTGAAATTAGGAAAAAAAAATCTGCTCTCAGAAGATTCAGCTCCCAAATGATGGAAAGTGGTGGAAAAATATGTACATTTCACAGTCCGTTCTACAACAACATTGCACTAGAGCGAGAAATGAACAAATCTGTTTGACAGATTGCATAAGGTTGATGCCAATTAGCATTGAAGCCTTTATTAATCTGAAACAGGCAATCTCTGAGATAATCAAAAGCCTGAGAGTGTGGAAACAAACTGTATGTTCGGGGATAACAGATACCTCTTCTTAGTGTGGGTTAAGAGTAAAACTTCCATTCACAAAATCAGAGGTGACAGCTCTGATGTTCTTTATAGTATAATTTGGTTTGGTCTTTGCAGATTGAATCAGACACTGCAACAACCTCTGGTTTGTGTGGCAGTCACAGTAGCAGGACGAAAGTGATGCCATAGGTGCTGGAGGCTGCTATGGTGCTGTTGTTGAAGCATAGTTACATGAGGTGTGGGGCCGTATGGTTGGTCATTTGTGTTGCCTCTATTCTATCAAATTCACCACTTCACAGTATTGGATGCAGTGACATGCTCATGCACCTGACAGCTGTAACATTTAAAATAGGCACTTGCTATTCTAAAATGTTTGAGAGCTTTGAGTCTTGTGAAATTTGTCTTTTAAGAAAGAAAGAATGTTGTAGATTTTTTCCATGAATTAGTCTATATACCATTATATACTATAATTATATTGTATATACTATTATTATTGCTATTATTGCTAGAATGTTCTTGAATTGACCATGTTCTTGAAATTCTTGGATTTTAGGATTTCTTTTTTTTTTTTTTTTTTTTATACAATTGTATAGTGGAAGAAAAAGACAAGAAAATACCATCATAAATTACAAAAAATGTGTAACTCTAATACTTAAAAGTAAATAAATACACAAACACACAGTAACAGCCTCAAACCCACCCCATCTGTGGCTCAATCCGACTAACAAGCAACCATATTAATCCATGAAAACAGTGCTGAATGATGGCAGATGCAAGTTCAATGAGGCAACATCTACAGTTATGTAAAATATGATAGAAAAGGATGCCATTTATGAAAAAGTTTCACGATCATCTCACTGTGTATTTAATTTTCTCCAGTTAGATTAAAAAAAAAAACATGGTTTCCTGAGAAAAAACATGGTTTCCTGAGAAATAAAGGGGCACTTAGCTGATTTCAAATGTAACCAAATTGTACATCTCACTATTAATGATACAAAAGCCAAAAACTATGTACATTCGGACAAAGGAAATACGTACATATGATTTAGATGGCAAGGGCAACCATCATGACATCTATCACATTTGTCTTCCACCTCAGGAAATATTTCAGGAATGAAGCCTATGTAGGATTTTGAATTGGATATATCCAAGACGTGCACAAGAAGAGGTGAATCTAACTCCACCTATAGCTCAAATGCTTTTCCCATGCAGCTTAATCTTAAAGATTGAGTCAGTTTAAGGATAAAATGTAATCATCAAAAAGGCTTTAAAATATATCATTTTTTTTTCATATGAATCAAGGGAAAGCAAATCCTCTCAGGACTGTTTTTTTTCCCTGTATTGAAAACTATAGAAGTTTCAAAGTAATTAATGTTTCAGTGGCAAGCCCAATAAACTGCCAGATGGTGGCACTGTATGATTTGATAGTATAGGTTTGACATAGTAGATACATAACTTTGAAGTCTACCTACAAACAAGAAACTTGCATGTTCCAAACCTTTTAGGGTTCAATTAAATATTACATTATCGATGTGCAGTAATACGTCCAGTTCTTCCTCACACTGGTTCACGATTCAGTCACTGCCCCATGAATGAAAATAAATCACTTTCAGTGAGTATTACATGTTCCTTTTGGCAACTTATTCACAAGATGTTAATAATTGATTAAGACTAATGTAAATGTCTGATAAATGGTATCATCTCTAATTTATTATTATTGTAATATTCAAGTTGAAATTGAGTACACATGTGTAATTTGGAAAGAAGGTTCTATTTTAAGGGCAGCCCAGCGTGAAAGCTTCGGCTGAGAAGGGAATTATTATTAGCATAAAACTTGTTGATAGGAAATGAGATGTATGCTGATTAATTTTTAATATTCTTTGACTTATTCCACCTACATTTGGGCACTTCATTCTGAGATCAGTAACCCATGTGGAGAAAAAAAGAAAAAAGACTACATTATTTATTATTTGCAGGATTTCAGTATTTTACTTGCAGATGGGGTTAGAAGTTTACATACATTTATTGTGAACATGAATGTTATGGCAATATGAGGGTGGCAATGATTTTGGTGACCTCTTCTTTTTGTGGGGCAGGTTTAATGCACAACCTACTGTATATCTGTAACAGAAAAACAAAAAAATATACATCTACAAATCATTGCCTCCCCATTATACCAGCTGTTGTCAGTAATGATTAAGAATAAAAATGTAAGGTCTTGGTAAACGACTTTGGAATCATCAGCACCACCGAATTATTTGTCGACCTGGGTGAATGTACAATCCCAATTACAATGAAGTTTCAAAATGAGCAAATATTTGCACAAAAACAACAAAGTCTATCAGTTTACATTACATATCTTGTCTCTGTGGTGTATTCAACTGAATATAGATATAGACAATGATATAGAATGATTATATAGAATGATATAGATATAGAATATAGACAATGTACTTTGGTTTTTAATTGCACTCCTCCCACTGCACTGTTTTTTTCTGTTTCTCTGTTTTTCTGTTGCACACAGCCTTTCATATTTCATATTTCTTTTTTTATCTTATATTTTATCTTATTTTGACACATATGTTATATTTTATCCTAGCATTTTATCTCTTCTTAATGTTGCACCATTGTACCGAAGCAAATTCCTAGTCTGTGAATCCTGTTCACTGGCAATGGCAATAAACTTCTTCTGATTCTGATTCTAGATTGAAGAGGATTTTCATTGTATTCTGTTTCTATTTACATTTTACACAACGTCCCAACATCATTGGAATTGGGGTTGTATGTGTGTTTGACCCTGTATGTATAATTTTGACAGTTAAGTTGAGAAATCCCAAACTAATTTAAACCTTGTGCACCACATATTTGTATTTTTCTCTTGCAGATGCACAGCCATGTTCATAAGTAACTGGATAATGACAAAGTTTTTAATCATTTTGAGTGAAACTTTGACTGGTGGTACAACACACACAAAACTTGTACTATACAGTTTTTCCAATCACATCAACAAAACCATATCACTCTTTAAGAACTGTTTGTGTGTTCTGGTGGCTTCCTTCACTAATCTTCTTGAATGGTCACTAAATTTTTCAGAATGACCTATGTGACACAGAATTTCCATTAATTCCCATAACCTTTGTCTTTCTTGACAATTGATGTATATGAAGTCCAAGACATATTCAGAGGCTTGAAAATGTGGATGTACACAGTAAATTTTGCTGAGGAAAATATATTCTGCCGGGATAACATTTGGTCCCACTATAAAAAGAGTAAAATACACTCTATTGTAGAGTGAAATCAGCACTACCATCTTGTCAAATCAAGTGTTTCTACTCCAGTAAGAGTTGATTTTACACTGTGATAGAGTATATTTAACTCTGTTTGGACTGGGCCCAAATGTTATCCCAGCAGAGTAAATTTTACTCTGCAAAATGTACTGTATATCCATCCCCTGACATGTCTAAGGGCCCCTTCACACATAACATGATTGAGGCCAAATGGCACACAAAGGAGGATTTGAACGGCACTCGTGAGGAATCAGAGCTGCACTCGAATGCCTTGAACCGCAGGTCGCGTTGACATCTGATTGTGCTTGCAACATTCGCACGGCATGTCCGGCGCAGGTCGGCCATATTGTGCTGTGGCCAAGGATCTGCACGAAATCATCGGTAATGTCAAACCCTGGCCGAATGGTGTGACTTACGCAGCGTTCACACCAGCAGCCGAATGACGATGAATGCCAGACAAGTGGCCATTCGACTCACTCTCAGCCAGACTCAGCCGGAGTCCAGTTGCCACCCACAAACATCCAACACCACTTGTGGGGCACTTAGAAAAGCCATGGCCATTCGCGCAGCCAGCACGAAAGTGAAGAGCAGGGAGACCACTTTTGAGCTGGCTGTGTGAATGGCCCCACATTTTCTAAGTGCCCTGTGAGTGTGCCGTTGCCAAGCAACACAAATGGAGTGTGAGTGCCCCCCCCCATCAACACAAATGGCATGTGAGTGTGCGGTGTTCCCCTCCTCAACACAAATGGCACACAAGTGTGGCTTGCGGATGTACTGTGTCCTCCCCTGCAGCACAGATGGTGTGTTGTTCACCCACTCACACATCAAGGTGCGGCTGAGGTTGTGAAGGCTTGCACAAGTGGATGCAGTGCAGTGTGATCGCTGTCATGTCCATAGTTGACAGCTGTAGAACACCAAGGTCTCACGGTCTCACGGCAAGTCATGATTCAGCAGCACGAAATATACATTAATCTATTGGTTCGTGATATTGTGACGAAAAGCGCCTCATTTTCATCACGGCAGCATGAATTCATTCTAATTCATTCTGTAATAGCTGCACGAAAATAAAAGTGAAGCGGGGGGGGGGGTCAGGGGTGGTTATGGTTAGAGTTGGGGGAAGGAGTAGGGTTAGGTTACGGTTATGGTTAAGGTTAGGGTAGGGGGTAGGAGTATGGTTAGTAATAGTGAGTTAAAGAAGAAACCCTGTCATGAAAATTTGACTATTTTTTGACGGGAGCACGAAAAAAAATGTGAGACTGGGCTGCCCAATCCCACACCACAACAACAGAAATATACAGTGGGGAAAATAAGTATTTGACCCCCTGTCAGTTTTGGAGGTTTTCCCACCTACAAAGAATGGAGAGATCTGTATTTTTTATCATAGGTACACTTCAACTGTGAGAGACAGAATCTAAAAAAAAATAAAAAATCCAGAAAATCACATTGTATGATTTTTAAATAATTAATTTGCATTTTATTGCATAAAATAAGTATTTGACCCCCTAGAAAATCAGAGCTTAACAATTGGTACAGAAACATTTGTCTGCCATTACAGAGGTTAGACGTTTCCTGTAGTTCTTGACCAAGTTTTCACACACTGCAACAGGGATTTTGCTTCACTCCTCCATACAGATATTCTCCAAATCTTTCAGGTATGGAGTTTCATTTCCCTCCAAAAATTTTCTATTGAGTTCAGGTCTGGAGACTGGCCAGGCCACTCCAGGACATTGAGGTGCTACTTACAGAGCCCCTCCTTAGTTGCCCTGGCTGTGTGTTTGGGGTCACTGTCATGCTGGAAGACCCAGCCATGACCCATCTTCAATGCTCTTACTGAAGGAAGGAGGTTGTTTGCCAAAATCTCACAATACATGACCCCATCCATCCTCCCTTCAATACAGTGCAGTCGTCCTGTCCCCTTTGCAGAAGAGCACCCACAGAGTATGATGTTTCCACCCCCATGCTTCACAGTTGGGATGGTTTTCTTGGGGTTGTTCTCATCCTCTAAACATGGTAAGTGGAGTTGATTCCAAAAAGCTCTATTTTGGTCTCATACGACCACACATGACCTTCTTCCATGCCTCCTCTGGATCATCCAGATGGTCACTGGTGAACTTCAAACGGACCTGGACATGTGCTGGCTTGAGCAGAGGGACCTTGCTGCCCTGCAGGATTTTAAACGATGACATCATCATGTGTTATTAATGTAATCTTTGTGACTGTGATCCCAGCTCTCTTCACATCATTGACCAGGTCCTCCTGTGTAGTTCTGAGCTTTCTCAGAATCATCCTTACCCCACAAAGTGAGATCTTGCATGGAATCCCATACCGAGGGAGACTGACAGTCATCTTGTGTTTCTTCCACTTTCTAATAAATAATCATAACAGTTGTTGTCTTCTACCAAGCTGCTTGCCTGTTGTCCTGTAGTCCATCCCAGCCTTGTGCAGGTCTACAGTTTTGTCCATGGTGTCCTTAGACAGCTCTTTGGTCTTGGCTATGGTGGACAGGTTGGAGTGTGATTGATTGAGTGTGTGAACCGATGTCTTTTATACAGGTAACAAGTTCAAACAGGTGCAATTAATACAGGTAAAGAGTGCAGAATAAGAGGACTTCTTAAGGAAAAATTAACAGGTCTGTGAGAGCAAGAATTCTTGTTGGTTGGTAGGGGGTCCAATACGAGGTCTGTTAGAAAAGTATCCGACCTTATTATTTTTTTCAAAAACCATATGGATTTGAATCACGTGTGATTACATCAGACATGCTTGAACCCTCGTGGGCATGCAAGAGTTTTTTCACGCCTGTCTGTTACGTCATTCGCCTGTGGGCAGTCTTTGAGTGAGGAGTCACCCACCCTCTCGTTGATTTTTTCATTGTTTAGGAATGGCTCAGAGACTGTTGCTTTGTTTGATAAAAAAAATTTTCAAAACCTGTAAGGCACAACTGAGTGGACACCATTCGATAAATTCAGCTGGTTTTCGGTAAAAATGACGTCACCGACACGCGTGAAAAAACTCACGCATGGCCACGAGGGTTCAAGCATGATTGGTGTAATCGCACGTCATTCAAATCCATATAGTTTAAAAAAAAAAAAAGTGTTGGTTTCTTATCGAATAGACCTCATACTTATTTTATGCAATAAAATGCAAATTAATTATTTAAAAATCATACAATGTGATTTTTTTGGATTTTTTTTAGATTCTGTCTCTCACAGTTGAAGTGTACCTACGATAAAAATGACAGACAGTTGCTGTACAAAACACAGTGAGAACAACTGGTCAAGTAAGACGTCAGCCATGCAAGGGCACTCCCAGTAATCCCAAAGTGATTTTTCAGCCTATCAATTAGAATATAATGATCCACGGTATCAAATGCAGCACTGAGATCTAACAGCACCAGAACCGTAGTGGTGGGGTTCAAATCCCCGCCTGACTGGAAAATCACTAAGGGCCCTTGGGCAAGGACTTTAATCCCCTTTTCTCCCAGTGTGTAGTGAGTGCATTGCATGGCAGCACCCTGACATCGGGGTGAATGTGAGGCATAATTGTAAAGCGCTTTGAATGTCTGATGCAGATGGAAAAGCGCTATATAAATGCAGTCCATTTAGCATTTCCATTTTAATCCATTGCAAGCAGAAGATCATTCACCACTTTAGTGAGAGCCGTCTCTGTGGAATGATATTTTCTAAAAGCAGACTGCAGTGGCTCAAAGAGATTATTCTCAGTAAGATAGTCCATGAGCTGCCATGACATCACTTTTTTCCAGAATTTTAGAACACAATGATAGATTTGATATCGGCCAATAGTTTTTTAATACACTAGGGTCAAGATTAGATTTCTTAAGTAATGGTTAATCACTGCAGATTTGAAAAATTTAGGAACAGATCCAGAAGATAAAGAAAAAATAATAATTTCCAGTACAGTCGGTCCAAGAGTGGGCTACAGGTCCTTAAACAGTTTTGTTGGTATAGGATCAAATAAACAGTTTGTGCTTTTTGTTGACGTTACGGGTTTCGTCAGCATGCTTAGAGAGATACTCTCAAATTCTGTAAATCTTGGTAATACCTCAGTAATGGTGCCCACCTCAATAGCAGGATGTTGTGGCTGGGTTGAGGCATGCTGAGATGTGTTTAACCTAATGTCTTCTATTTTCTTCTCAAAGTAATCCAGGAAATCTTGTGCTGTAAAAGGAGCGCGAACTACAGGTGGTTGTCCATGAATAAGTGTTACCACGTCGAATAAGATCTTTGAGTCCCGCTTGTTTTTGTTGATCAAATCAGAGTAATAGGTCCACTTTTTAGCCAGTAATGCATGCTTATAGTCTAAGATAGCATCACGCCACACAAGGTGGAATACTTCTGATTCTGAACTACGCCATTTCTCTTCTTGACCTCTAGCCTTATGCTTGAGGTCACGCAGGTAATCACTGAACCGAGGTGACTGTGCTTTGGGGGAGCACAGTTTTAACACAGGTGGCCAATCATGTTGAGTGTAGTATTGAGCACTGAGTTTAAACTATCCACAAGACTGTCTACTGATTGGGTATTTGTCAAATGTGAAGCTAAGACACCAGGCAGTCTAGTCGAGTTCAGTCTTAGTTGAGGAGATGATGCATCGCCGTAGTGATATATAAGGTTGTTGTTCCACGAAACACAGCAGCGAAACTGTAAACTTAATAAGTGAGTGATCAGAGACCACTGATGTAAGAAGCATGATGTCAATATTCGTGACAGCAATACCAGGTGCGAGGACCAAATCCAGGGTATTTCCAATAATGTTCATTGAGTCCCGAATGCATTGACGAAATCCTAGTGCATCCACAATTTCCATGAATGATTTGCAGAGGGGATCAGAAGGCTTATTTATATGATGCTCAAACAAGTTATATTTGTGACCCCCAACAGCTAATAAGCTAAACCTAGTTTTATAAATAACAACACCCCCGCCTTGCTTCGCATCACGAGGGATGTGACTAAATGTATATGCTGGTGGGCAAGCCTCATTTAAGGGGACAGCTGTAGGTTTAAGCCAGGTTTCACATAACCCAATCATATCTAAGTGATGATCAATAATTACATCATTAATCAACAATGATTTTGAGGATAGTGATCTTATGTTATTAAGGCCCAGACTAAGGACCTCAGTGGGGTTGACATTTGAACTGTTTGGGTTTAGGGTTGGTTCCAGAGTAGCATATATAAGATGCTTAGAAGTAGTTTTAGGTTTGAGACATTCCACGTGCGTTGCAGGAAGCAGACACAAAATCTTTGATATTGCTGGAACAACCATTGGAGCTTCCTCAGTTTCAACATCATCTCATGTAGTAATGGGTATTATGTTTGCAAAGCATATACCTTTATGATTTTTATGGACATGTCTACGGAAGCAGGCCACAGTCTCAACTTGTTGAATTTCCCTCCCTGGCAGATAAACTGCACTATCACCATAGTGCATTTTCTGCACTAATTTCCCCTGCTAAGCTAATGGATTCCACACCAACATTTGTCATACGCCTTGCAGGGTCTCTAATCACCTGCTCCATGGCCTGCTGTAAATTCCTAATGTTACCCTTCCTGTAGACCTCTATCTATGTTCGCAGACAAGATGGTGGCGCCTTACTCAGTCGGGTGGAGGCCGTCCGGCATCAGCAAGCCACGACAGCCCCAAAACGAAGGCCAGTTATCAATAAAACTAAAGCCTTGCTGTCTACAAAATTGCGCCAGCCACCTATTTATCAATGTCAGCCTGCTAAATGCCTCATCAGTACCCCAGGAAGGGAGGGGATCTGAGACTATTAATCAATACTGACACATCTTTCTGGCAAGGTCACAAGTCCTCTCTATGTCCATTTTTGTGACCTCTGAGTGCTTCATCCTGACATCATTGGTCCCGACGTGAATAACTATGTGACTTTTTCTCATGTCATGTTCCTTAGTCTGTCTTCCTTCTGCAGCATCAGCACCCTAAGATGGGATGCAATGTTGGGAGCTCTGGCCCCAGGAATACATTTAACATTAGCCGGCATCTGTAACCTGACTTTGCGGATGATAGAATCCCGTATAACTAAAGTCCGGCGTTTCGGCCTGGAGACAGGAGTGGAAGTCACTCGTGGGCTCAGAGAATTCACATCAGGCAAATCCATGGGTGAGTGTGATCGGGGTACCACAACCAGACACCAAGCCCTACGGGGCTTCATCCACCTAGCCACAGTCCGAAAGCCATCCCCCACAGCCGGCGTTTCTAGGCTGATGCTAATGGGCACGTTAGCCGGCCCAACACTAACCTCATCTGGAGTGCCTGTAACATATAACTCCACTGAGCTAAGAAGCTGTTCTAACTTACAGACATGGCTCTTTAAGAGAGCCACCCTATTTTCCAACATCACCCAGGATTTACAGAGGGTGTAAAGTAGTGTACTTTGTGCACTAGGAAATTCAAGAGTATAGCGAAGCAAACATGAGCTAACCAATAATGAATAAGCTAACCACTCCTAAAGCTCACATAGGATTCACAGAGACATAAATAAATTAATTCAATTTCGTAGCAGTTACACTAAAAAAGTAGCAGAAGTACTAGACTTGAGGAACAGCAAAAAAAAAAAAAAAACTCCTACGAGTGAACCACTCCTAAGATTAACACAACAGTAAAGTACTAAGCTAAAATTCACAACAATTACACTAAAAACCTAACAGAAGTATTAAAGAAATGGGGGAGAGGGTCAAACTAGCTAACGCAAGCTAACTGCTAGTGAAAATGCTAGCCACTCCTAAGATTTACAAAGGAGTAAAAAATGATCTAAAATTCACAGCAGTCACACTGAAAAACTAACAGATGTATTATTAAAGAAACAGCTATCAAAGTAACGGCGGGGGGGAGTCACCTAGCTAGCGAATGCTAATCACTTACGGACTGTAGTTAAATATCAGAGTAGATGCACTTAACAACCAGAAGAGTGCTAAACAGAAGAAATAAAAGAAACGTATACAACCATGTAAAGTTCGGAAGAGCATCACAACAGCAAACAATCCAGTGGAAACCACTGGTACAGTGGCTGCATTGACTGACATGATGACACGTGCACACACCTACTACAGTTATGCGTTTGTCACGGGACTGTGGTTGACATGTTATCATGTCATGGGTTGGATGTCATTTGAGGGAGGGAGCTGACCACCGCCCACAGGCAGTGCTGTGGTCCTGCAGCTCGTGCTGCTCCACATCAGAGCCACAGCCTCAGCGCAATGCAAACCTGGGGAAAACATATTGTCACATGTGCTCCAATCATCGATCGATGTGCAAAGCATGGCGCTGCACGCATGACTGCAAACAATGACAAAATGGTGAAAATAAAATCTAACTGGATCTCCCAACCACGTCTCAGCTTGCACGGTGATGGACATGCAGTCAAAGCTGCACCTGACCGCTGCATCATTGCTGAGCACAGTTGGTGAACACATATCGTGCCATGCAGAATATCACCTCACAACATGCCACCGTGGTGTGGGCTCTCCTCACATGCGGGCTCTCCTCACATGGTAATAAATAAAACCACATTTCACCTTTGCGCTGCGGTCACCAGTGCCTCAGTGTGGTTTGTACACCTCTACATGTGGAGTGGCTGGTGTGTTCATGATATGAGCGCATGGCTTCATTCATGTCACCAAATTACTTCCTTGTTTACATCCACGCCCATGTTTCATGTGCATAACAGAACAGCAGGAGGGTCTTTCTTGTATTGTCTGCTCTTTATAACATGAATTAAAAATTAAACATTTTGTGTGTGTGTGTGCATTTTATTTTATTTTTTTATTTACATTATTTATTTTTTATTTATTTATTTCAACACCAAGGTGGTGGTGTACAAATGCAAAATTACAAAATGAGAGACATCAGAGGGCTGATGTCAACCCTGCACACTGAATAAACAAGCTTCAATTTGATTTCCTTGTGACTTCATCATGGCACCACTTATACATGACTGTATGTTGTGCAAACCTTCTGCTCCAGAAAAAAGAAAAGTTCAAAGATATCACTGTAAGATCAATGTTGCCATGACCTTCATGTCCAAGATGAGTGTATGTAAGCCTCTGACCAGCACCGTGTTATAATCTCAGTCTATTGTTCTGTTCTGAAAATCCACCACTTTTACTTCAGGGTGACTAATTCTTCACCTTTTGCCAGCTAAAGGCCACCAGGTAGACACGCATAACAGGAATCAATAATTTCACATTGACATGTGGTGCTTTATATTACACTTGCTTACTCGGATACAAACTAATTTCTTTTAACCCTCCTGTCAATCAGTCTGCCACCTAAGGGCCTTTACAAAACATGTTGCCCCAAACTGGCACTACCCCACCTCCTATGTAAGGCCCGACTCAGGAACAATGGTTTTAATAGGATATTGATTAAAAATGAATTAAGTGCACCACTGAAAACAAGGCAAAGCACAAATGTTACAAACTACCTCAGCTGGGCGAACTGAAAGTCTAATCAATGCAGGATTAATTGCAGTCCTCCGAGATCGCAGTGGAATAAATGCATTGGCTGCTGGTTCCCACATGAGTACACCACAAAACAAGAACCCTCAGAGCAGACCAAATCCTATGACAGCTATTCCAATTATGTATATATTTTAAAAATAAAGGCGTGTGAGTTCAGTCTTACATTATATTCTGCACAAGTTTCATCAATTAAAGGATACAAGTAAACACTGAATTTATTTTCAGACTTGTTGAATCCAGGTGACACCAACGTTTTGATTGAATCACTCAAATGAGTGAGTCCTCTTTTATTGTCAATGTAATTTGCTGCTGTCTGTTTTCAGTTTAAGTGTTCGCCAACTTTGTGAGTTATTGTCATATACGGTGCATCCAGAAAGTATTCACAGCACTTTACATTTTCCACATCTTGTTATGTTACAGCCTTATACAGCCTAATGACAACCTTTTTTTGTTACTTTATCGTTTGGCCACTCTATCATACAGGCCTGATTGGTGGATTGCTGCAGAGATGGTTGTCCTACTGGAAGGTTCTCCATTCTCCACAGGGAATACTGGAGCTCTGACAGAGTGATTGAGGTCTTGGTTACATGCCTGACAAAGGCCCTTCTCCCCGATCACTCAGTTTAGATGGGTGGCCAACTCTAGGAAGAGTCCTGGTGGATCTAAACTTCTTCCATTTATGGATGATGGAGGCCAAAATTCTCAATCGGACCTTCAAAGCAGCAAAAATGTTTCTGTACCCCTCCCCAGATTTGTGCCTCATGACAGTCCTGTCCAAGTACGTCCCATGCACAGCTGATAAGTGTAAAGTTTCCTCCAGTATTTTCTCATAACATGCTGCATTCATCCTGCTATCAATTTTGACCAAGTTTGCTGTGCCTTTGTCACTCACACATCCCCAAAACGTCAGTGATCCACCTCCATGTTTTACAATAGGAATGAAGTACTTTCATCATAGGACTTCTTGACTCCTCTCCAAATATAATGTTTATGGTTGTGGCCAAAAAGTTCAATATTGGTTTCATCACTCCAAATGACTTTGTTCTTTGTGCTGTTTGGCATGTTGTAAGCAGGATACTTTGTGGCATTTGCATAGTAATGGCCTTCTTCTGGCAACTCGACCATGCAGCCCATTTTTCTTCAAGTGCCTCCTTATTGTGCATTTTGAAACAGCCACAACACTTTGTTTCAGAGAGTCCTGTATTTCAACTAAAGTTATTTGTGTATTTTTCTTTGCATAGTGAACAATTTTCCTGGCAGCTGTTGCTATAATTTCTGTTGGTCTACCTGACCGTGGTTTGGTGTCACTCATTTTCATTTCTTGATTCGAGTTTGAATACTGCTGAATGGCATTCTTAGGTCCTTGGATATCTTTTTTTTTATATCACTTTCCTGTTTTATACAGTTCAACTGTCTTTTCTTGCAGATCTTTTGACAATTCTACTGCTTTCCCTATGACTCAGAAACCAGAAATGTCAGCAGCACTGGATGAAAGATGCAAGGATCTGTCAGGAGCCAAGAAACTCACTGACCTTTTATACAAGCACACTGATTACAAGCATACAAATCACAGATGAGGATGGCTACCTTTAGTAGCCATTCAAACCTGTTTTTCTCAACTTGTGTGCATTATATCAGGTCAAAATCACTAGGGAATGTAAACATTTGATCGGGTCATTTGGTTAGTTTCTGTTGTTATTATAATTCAAAAAGTGTAAATACAGTTGTTTGCAGTGCTTAATTTGTAAAGTGGTCCCGGAGCGCAGAGGATGGGTGGCTCCGGTGCAGAAAAAAAGAAGAAGGGCGGGGGGGGCTTGCGAACAACGCTGTGCGCCAGACCGAAAACAAACTGGGCATGTATTGTAGGCCTAATAACACTAGTCACACCAAATCCAGATAGAGTACAAATTCCTGTTTAATGATGTACAGTGATCCCTTGTTTATCGCGGGAGTTACGTTCTAAAAATAACCCGCGATAAACGAAATCCATCACATTGTCTCATTTTTTTCTCCTGTATAAACACTCTCTTTTTTCTTCTGTGAGAGAACATTATAAACAGACACACACAGAACACAATGCGCAGCTCTCGCTTCGCTCACTGCCTCCGGGGGTACGGATGCGGGACCTGCAAAGAATCCAAGTCCTCTCTCGGTGGCCACGGAGCTCTGCGGCTATGGTCAACATCCGGATCAAAACAGTGAGCGTAGCCTCTGGACCTGTTGCCAGATTTGGCATAATTCCGCACAGCAGACAGGGCGGTATGAGTGGCAGTGAGAGCAATCGTGGTGATTTTTTTTTTATATTTTGCTAGTCAAGAGAGGTGGCGGATCACTGGATCCAGTATAAATAGCTGGCGGAGCCAACATCAGAGGTTCCGGAGCATGCTCCAGCTTGCTCCCCCTCAAATTAAGCCCTGGTTGTTTGACCATGAATGGCTTCACATAACCCCTATCCATGAGTGAAAAACGTTTTTGTGTTATTATTCATATTCTCTGAAAAAAATGGCACAAAAATCTCAAATTCTGCCAGGGTATGTAAACGTATGAGCATAACTGTAAATGTGGTTTCTTAGTATTTAAGTTTAAAAAAAATTGCAAAAATCTCTAAAAAACCTTTTTCACATTGCCATTATGAGACATTGTTTGTGAAATTTTGAGGGAAAAAAATGAGTCCATTTTGGAATAATGCTGTAACACACACACACACACACACACACACACAAAAGTGGAAAAACTGAAGAGCTGTGAATACTTTCTGGATGCACTGTACCGTGAGCAAAGTCTGTGCCAACATAATTAAATTTCTACTTTCTATTCAGCTGTGACATTGTGGGAAGGAGCACACATACACCACTGCGTAATGGCACTACATCCTTCTTGAGAAAGATTGCACTTGTTTGTTCTAATGCCCTTGCATAATCTAAATTTTTAATATACGTTTTTTTTTTCTACTTAACCCAGTTACAGGGGAATTGTGCCCTTATTAAAATGCCAGTTTTACCTTTGATGCACCACATTATGTTTGCTGCATGGCATGCTGACAGAACTTTCTTTGTGAAGAACGTTTCATGTACAGTGGTAAGTATCATGATTCACAGGTAGTCAGGTGGTAGGGAGCAAAATGCAGACACACATGCAGGTGGTCGATTAAGAAAAAGGCTTTATCAATAATTCAGGCAGGGTCTGGTACACAGAAAGGCAGTCAGCGTTGTGGAGGTACAGGTAGGTGATAAGCAGAGGCGTCGTCAAAAACACGCAGGGTTCAATAGCACAGCAAACAATGTAACAAGGGCAAAGACAAAATCCAGATCCTGAACACAAGTGAGGTCGAGAAAAACGTGAGAGCAAAAAACTGTGACGAGAGGGCCAGGAGGAAGATAACAAAATCAACGAGCAAGCAAAGGAAAAGAAAACATGCAGGGCTTAAATACACGGAGTTAATTAGGACGTGATATGGAGCAGGTGTGGTGTGCAGGCAGGAGGAGGGCGTGGACTAACAGAGAGGAGAGGCTGTGAGACAAGAGAAGGCTGTGACAGGTGGACAAGGAGGTGACAAACAGAACTGGGCATGGCCAACAGAGCTGAGAAGGTGATGGACAAGAGTGGAGTGATCTGAGGACGTGACTGTGATCCAAATGAAACTGGATGTGAAAATATGAGAACTGACACAAAGGAGTGCAGTGACAAGATGGACATGACAAATGATACTAAAATATCCAAGACTGCATTGAAACTGAACATGAACAGAATCGGGTTGGACAAAAAGAAAATCAAAAGCTAAAATAAAACTAGAATGGAACTGACATGAATAATATAACTGAAGACAAGACAAATAAACTTAGTGACACAAGTAATCAAATGCAATCAAAAACAGTGGATCAAAACTAAACTAAACCAGAACAGAACTCAACATGTGACTGAAGTGTGGTGAACAGAAAACAAGCTGTGACGAAAAGCAGTGATGAACAAAAATCAAAGACGGTGGTTCAAAGACTAAACTAGAACGGAACACAAGATGTGGCTATGGTGTGATGAATAGAAAACAAGCAGCTGTGACAAAAGTGAAATCACCCGACTGTCAAAAAAGCAGACAAAAGGAAATCAATAAAAAGACTGACAACAAACATAATGGGTGAGGACCGAGCAGGGGCAAGACCTGACAGTAAGTGCTGTCCAGTTATCAAAAAGTAAATAAGTGCTCAGAAAATATCACAGTATTGTTAAAAAATAAGTGAAATCTTTATACTAAGAGAGAACGCTCGCTCTCTCTCTCTGTGTGTGTGTGTGTGTGTGTGTGTGCAGATAGATAGATACAACAAAACTTTATTCATCACTTGGGCAAGGTTCCTCAGGGAAATTAAGGTTCCATAAGCAGCACAGCACCGATAAAAACAATAACCATACACAATAAAAAAAAAAAAAAAAAAAAAAAAGCTCAATAATACAAACTGTAAAACCAACAGGACTGCACTGGTTGAACTGTAATAACAAAAGAGATTGCACTGTTCATATTGCCCTGGAATCTTAGTAATAGAGCATTACGCAGTATGCTCTATCACATTCGCTTTGCATCCTGTCCTCTGCATTGTCTCTCCTCCTGCTACTCTTCCCCCTCTCCCCCAGTCCAGAGTTGTAGAGCTTGATGGCTCGGGGAACAAAGGAGTTCTTAGCTCTGCTGGTCCTGCTTCTAGGGAGAAGCAGCCCGTTGCTGAATAGGCTTTTCTGTGCACTGATGACAGTATGCAGAAGGTGAATGGCATTGTCCATGATGCCAGATTCCAGTGTTCTGCTCTCTGCCTCTGTCACCAGAGAGTCCAGCCTCATGTTGACCACAGAGCTGGCATGTCTGATCACTTTGTCCAACCTGGAGGAGTCCTTTTAAGACATGCTGCCACCCAAGTACACCAGAGCATAAAAGAGGATGCTGGCAACCACAGAGTGGTAGAACATACTCAGGAGTTTCCTACAGATGTTGAAAGAGCGGCGCGTCCTCAGGAAGTACAGCCTGCACCGGCCCCTCTTGCCTGTTTTGTAGGTCCAGTTCAACTTGTTGTCCAGCCACAGCCCGAGATACTTAAAGTTGTCTACCACCTCTACCTCAACACCATTGATTAGAACTGGTCAGGGGCATGGTCTTGGTTTTCTAAAGTCCATGACAAGCTCATTAGTATGCAAGTAGTTTCTGTGGCACCAGACATCAAAGTCCTCCACTCGTCTCTTGTACTCGTCCTCTCCACCATCCCTGATACACTCCATGATGGCTGTGTCATCCTCAAACTTCTGTATGTGGCACAGCTCAGAGTTACAGAAGCCTGAGGTCTACGAGGTCTGTTAGAAAAGTATCCGACCTTTTTATTTTGTTCAAAAACCTGATGGATTTGAATCACATGTGCTTGCATGAGCCAACCTTGAACCTTCGTGTGCATGCGTGAATTTTTTCACTCCTGTCGATTGCATCATTTGCTTGTAACATGCTGAAATCAAATCAAATCAAATCAAATCAACTTTATTTATATAGCGCCAAATCACAACAAACAGCTGCCCCAAGGCGCTTTATATTGTAAGGCAAGGCCATACAATAATTACGGAAAAACCCCAACGGTCAAAACGACCCCCTGTGAGCAAGCACTTGGCGACAGTGGGAAGGAAAAAACTCCCTTTTAACAGGAAGAAACCTCCAGCAGAACCAGGCTCAGGGAGGGGCAGTCTTCTGCTGGGACTGGTTGGGGCTGAGGGAGAGAACCAGGAAAAAGACATGCTGTGGAAGAGAGCAGAGATCAATCACTAATGATTAAATGCAGAGTGGTGCATACAGAGCAAAAAGAGAAAGAAACACTCAGTGCATCGTGGGAACCCCCCAGCAGTCTAAGTCTATAGCAGCATAACTAAGGGATGGTTCAGGGTCACCTGATCCAACCCTAACTATAAGCTTTAGCAAAAAGGAAAGTTTTAAGCCTAATCTTAAAAGTAGAGAGGGGGTCTGTCTCCCTGATCTGAATTGGGAGCTGGTTCCACAGGAGAGGAGCCTGAAAGCTGAAGGCTCTGCCTCCCATTCTACTCTTACAAACCCTAGGAACTACAAGTAAGCCTGCAGTCTGAGAGCGAAGCGCTCTATTGGGGTGATATGGTACTATGAGGTCCCTAAGATAAGATGGGACCTGATTATTCAGAACCTTTTAAGTAAGAAGAAGAATTTTAAATTCTATTCTAGAATTAACAGGAAGCCAGTGAAGAGAGGCCAATATGGTTGAGATATGCTCTCTCCTTCTAGTCCCTGTCAGTACTCTAGCTGCAGCATTTTGAATTAACTGAAGGCTTTTCAGGGAACTTTTAGGACAACCTGATAATAATGAATTACAATAGTCCAGCCTAGAGGAAATAAATGCATGAATAAGTTTTTCAGCATCACTCTGAGACAAGACCTTTCTAATTTTAGAGATATTGCGTAAATGCAAAAAAGCAGTCCTACATATTTGTTTAATATGCGCATTGAATGACATATCCTGATCAAAAATGACTCCAAGATTTCTCACAGTATTACTAGAGGTCAGGGTAATGCCATCCAGAGTAAGGGTCTGGTTAGACACCATCTTTCTAAGATTTGTGGGGCCAAGTACAATAACTTCAGTTTTATCTGAGTTTAAAAGCAGGAAATTAGAGGTCATCCATGTCTTTATGTCTGTAAGACAATCCTGCAGTTTAGCTAATTGGTGTGTGTCCTCTGGCTTCATGGATAGATAAAGCTGGGTATCATCTGTGTAACAATGAAAATTTAAGCATTTAAGGGAAACATGTATAAAGTGAATAAAATTGGTCCTAGCACAGAACCTTGTGGAACTCCATAATTAACCTTAGTCTGTGAAGAAGATTCCCCATTTACATGAACAAATTGTAATCTATTAGATAAATATGATTCAAACCACCGCAGCGCAGTGCCTTTAATACCTATGGCATGCTCTAATCTCTGTAATAAAATTTTATGGTCAACAGTATCAAAAGCAGCACTGAGGTCTAACAGAACAAGCACAGAGACGAGTCCACTGTCTGAGGCCATAAGAAGATTATTTGTAACCTTCACTAATGCTGTTTCTGTACTATGATGGATTCTAAAACCTGACTGAAACTCTTCAAATAGACCATTCCTCTGCAGATGATCAGTTAGCTGTTTTACAACTACCCTTTCAAGAATTTTTGAGGGAAAAGGAAGGTTGGAGATTGGCCTATAATTAGCTAAGATAGCTGGGTCAAGTGATGGCTTTTTAAGTAATGGTTTAATTACTGCCACCTTAAAAGCCTGTGGTACATAGCCAACTAATAAAGATAGATTGATCATATTTAGGATCGAAGCATTAATTAATGGTAGGGCTTCCTTGAGCAGCCTGGTAGGAGTGGGGTCTAATAGACATGTTGATGGTTTGGAGGAAGTAACTAATGAAAATAACTCAGACAGAACAATCGGAGAGAAAGAGTCTAACCAAATACCGGCATCACTGAAAGCAGCCAAAGATAACGATATGTCTTTGGGATGGTTATGAGTAATTTTTTCTCTAATAGTTAGAATTTTATTAGCAAAGAAAGTCATGAAGTCATTACTAGGAATAGGAATACTCAGCTCAATAGAGCTCTGACTCTTTGTCAGCCTGGCTACAGTGCTGAAAAGAAACCTGGGGTTGTTCTTATTTTCTTCAATTATTGATGAGTAGTAAGATGTCCTAGCTTTACGGAGGGCTTTTTTATAGAGCAACAGACTCTTTTTCCAGGCTAAGTGAAGATCTTCTAAATTAATGACCAGATAATTTCCAAAGTAAACACTGTGGTGATGTGGGACCATCGTGTGACTATCCGAGAAATTGCGGAAGAGGTGGACATCAGCACGTTTTCGGCACATTCCACTGTGACAGAAGATTTTGACGCATTCAGAAGATTCAGACGGCTTTCGGTAGCTTTTCAGTCATGTGACTATCCGAGAAATTGTGGAAGAGGTGGGCATGTCACAACATGTCCTGTGAGACTTCAACACGGTGGCACTTTTGTTCCACCATCAGCTTCGTGCCGAAGCCATCGGCATGAATTTCGCTGCAACTCTTTTCATGGAAAAATCTTCTGTCACAGTGGAATGTGTAGAAAAAGTGCTGATGTCCACCTCTTCCGCAATTTCTCAGATAGTCACACGATGGTCCCACATCACCACAGCGTTCACTTTGGAAATGATCCGGTAATTTCAGCGTGTTGATGGCCGACCGGAGCGTGGCTCGCTCTCCACCATTGTGCGGCCATCTTTAAACCAGGTGTACCGCTCCTTAATCTGTATGATGCCCATAGCATCGTCACTGAAAGCCGTCTGAATAATCCGAATGGTTTCCACCTGGCTGTCGCTCAGTTTCTAGCAAAATTTGATGCAGTTGCGCTGCTCCAGTCGTTCTGCCATTTCCTTGCAAAGAAAAAACGAGAGACTACACCCATCCTCACACAAAGGCTGCTTACAAGCAAATAACGCAATCGACAGGTGTGAAAAAAATTCACACATGCGCACGAAGGTTCAAGGTTGGCTCATGCGAGCACACGTGATTCAAATCCATCAGGTTTTTGCAAAAAAATAAAAAGCTCAGATACTTTTCTAACAGACCTCGTATAAAAGCGCCACCGTGTTGAAGCCTCACAGGACATGTTGTGACATGCCCACCTCTTCCAGCATTCAGAAGATTCAGACGGCTTTCGGTATCTTTTCAGTCATGTGACTATCCGAGAAATTGTGGAAGAGGTGGGCATGTCACAATATGTCCTGTGAGACTTCAACACGGTGGCACTTTTGTTCCACCATCAGCTTCGTGCCGAAGCCATCGGCATGAATTTCGCTGCAACTCTTTTCATGGAAAAATCTTCTGTCACAGTGGAATGTGTAGAAAAAGTGCTGATGTCCACCTCTTCCGCAATTTCTCAGATAGTCACACGATGGTCCCACATCACCACAGCGTTCACTTTGGAAATGATCCGGTAATTTCAGCGTGTTGATGGCCGACCGGAGCGTGGCTCGCTCTCCACCATTGTGCGGCCATCTTTAAACCAGTTGTACCGCTCCTTAATCTGTATGATGCCCATAGCATCGTCGCTGAAAGCCGTCTGAATAATCCGAATGGTTTCCACCTGGCTGTCGCTCAGTTTCTAGCAAAATTTGATGCAGTTGTGCTGCTCCAGTCATTCTGCCATTTCCTTGCAAAGAAAAAACGAGAGACTACACCCATCCTCACACAAAGGCTGCTTACAAGCAAATAACGCAATCGACAGGCGTGAAAAAAATTCACACATGCGCATGAAGGTTCAAGGTTGGCTCATGCGAGCACACGTGATTCAAATCCATCAGGTTTTTGCAAAAAAATAAAAAGGTCGGATACTTTTCTAACAGACCTCGTATAAAGTGTCAAGAAGAGGGGCCAGCACCATCCCCTGTGGTGCTCCTATGCAACTACAGTATCAGATGTGAAATTCCTTCAGACTCACATACTGTGATCTGTTGGTGAGGTAGTTGAAAATTCAGGACACCAAATAGGGGTCCACTTGCATTCTTATCAGTTTGATCTGAAGCATAAGGGGCTGAACTGTATTAAAGGCACTAGAAAAGCCACAGGCAGTGTGTGTGTAGTAGTAGTAGTACTTGTTAAGGGGAGAGATACTTTTGTGCTGCATCATCTGCAAGCGTGCTAAAAGGTTGGTGTCATACTTTTCTATTCTCTTTTTTCCTTTGAACTTTTTACCTTTTCATTTTTTGCAAGTAAAGTAGCAGAAGCATAGTAATAATAGTCAGTCGTAGTAGCAGCACCAGCTGTCTCTTCTGTCCTTAAGGTCCCATTTTGTAGGCACTTTAAGGACATTTTTTGCACATAATGATAATCATCATCATCAGATTCTAATACTTTGAAATAAAAATAAAAAAAATTATATTTTGTATTATATTATCATTAGAAAATGAATTTCAAAAGCCAATTTCTCAGCTTTATTTTGAGTAATGTTTCCCTGGTTGCCAACATGCTAACATTTACACTAACTATGGCATAGAATGAAAGGGTTCTTTATTTTCAAACCAATTATAATACGACAATTTAATTTACGTGTATGTGTGCACATTGTAAGTAAGTTCCTTTCAGTTTATTTAATTTCTGTAGCACCAAATCACAACAAAGTTGCTTCAAGGCGATTTACAGTAAGGTCTAATCTTATCAACGCCTAGAGCAAGCACACAGGTGACAGTGGTAAGGAAAATCTCCCTCTGATGATTTGAGGAAGAAACTTCAAGCAGACCAGACTCAAAGGGGTGGCCCTCTGATTGGACATGCCACCGACGCAATTGACAATACGAATATACAGGAATTTTTGGGAGTCCATGCTGGTGCACAGGACGAGAGGATTGCAGAAGAAGACACCACTTCCATCTCTGGATGGAGCCGCACGTTAAACAGACAACAGAATCAGGCATCAGAAAGACAACAAATACAGTATAATTTGACAGCATTAAGCAACAAGAAAAACAGAAGAAATACTAACGTGATCGCCGGCCACTAGCCCTAAGCTTCACTAAAAGACCCAGACTTTAGATAAAGTTGAGGCTGTGGCACACTCTCTTTATGAATAAAATGAATTTAAAAGGGTAAAAACCACAGTAACATACTATGCCAGTATGCTGGCCATTCGAAAGGGAAAAAAAAGTGTGTCTTAAATCTGGACTTGAAAATCATTATAGAATCTGACTGTTTTATTGATGCAGGGAGATCATTCCACAAAACAAGTATGATAAGAGAAAGCTCTGTGACCCACAGACTTTTTATTCACCCTAGGGACACAAAGTAGTCCTACACCTTGAGAATGCAGAACCTAGGCCAGTACGTAGGGCTTAATTAGATCAGCTAGGTAGGGAGGTGCTAGTCCATGAATATTTTTGCTGATTTTCTCAGAAAGTACCAAATATTTATAGGTAAGACTCATAAACTGTAATCTTTTCCTCAAGTTATATATTAGATTGACTCACTGTGTTTGGATGTTGTTCTCTTTAAAATTACGACCCTCTTGGCCTGCCAATACGTCAGTGTTTTCATTTTGGGGTATTGCATGACATTATGGACAGAAGCTTTGCAGCCATGTCATCGGTGTGTTTCTGCAAGGATGTGTTGCTATAGATCTTGTCAAAAGGTCAATCCCAATTTGTCATTTGTTGGACAGGATGGAGAAGCAGGCTTGACCGCGGGTTAAGACCTGTCAGTGATGCAGCAGTTCAATGCAATGACCTATGGGGACTTTGTAGCTCACCAGAAGCGGCTAAATTGAAGATCAGGGAATTCACAGAGCAAGGGGGATTTTGCAGGGGCATTGAAGTCACCTTGATGGTAAATAGGCTTTGAAAGTCACTGTAAGAAACAATCATGGAGAAGCAAAGTACAAACCTTTCAGAGCTACCATTCAAACTTGTTGTGTGAGAACTCATTAAACTTGGATTGTATTCCCCATAAAGGATGAAATATTCTCAAATTTTATTCATCTGACATTAATCTTTTCATAAAAACTGCATTGAACTTGAAAGTACTTACTATTTTAGCCTTGCTCAAATGAAACTCATTCTTTAATCAAATCAAATCAAATCAATTTTTTTATATAGCGCCAAATCACAACAAACAGTTGCCCCAAGGCACTTTATATTGTAAGGCAAGGCCAAACAATAATTACGGAAAAACCCCAACGGTCCAAACGACCCCCTGTGAGCAAGCACTTGGCAACAGTGGGAAGGAAAAACTCCCTTTTAACAGGAAGAAACCTCCAGCAGAACCAGGCTCAGGGAGGGGCAGTCTTCTGCTGGGACTGGTTGGGGCTGAGGGAGAGAACCAGGAAAAAGACATGCTGTGGAGGGGAGCAGAGATCAATCACTAATGATTAAATGCAGAGTGGTGCATACAGAGCAAAAAGAGAAAGAAACACTCAGTGCATCATGGTAACCCCCCAGCAGTCTAAGTCTATAGCAGCATAACTAAGGGATGGTTCAGGGTCACCTGATCCAGCCCTAACTATAAGCTTTAGCAAAAAGGAAAGTTTTAAGCCTAATCTTAAAAGTAGAGAGGGGTTTCTGTCTCCCTGATCTGAATTGGGAGCTGGTTCCACAGGAGAGGAGCCTGAAAGCTGAAGGCTCTGCCTCCCATTCTACTCTTACAAACCCTAGGAACTACAAGTAAGCCTGCAGTCTGAGAGCGAAGCGCTCTATTGGGGTGATATGGTACTATGAGGTCCCTAAGATAAGATGGGACCTGATTATTCAAAACCTTATAAGTAAGAAGAAGAATTTTAAATTCTATTCTAGAATTAACAGGAAGCCAATGAAGAGAGGCCAATATGGGTGAGATATGCTCTCTCCTTCTAGTCCCCGTTAGTACTCTAGCTGCAGCATTTTGAATTAACTGAAGGCTTTTCAGTGAACTTTTAGGACAACCTGATAATAATGAATTACAATAGTCCAGCCTAGAGGAAATAAATGCATGAATAAGTTTTTCAGCATCACTCTGAGACAAGACCTTTCTAATTTTAGAGATATTGCGCAAATGCAAAAAAGCAGTCCTACATATTTGTTTAATATGTGCATTGAATGACATATCCTGATCAAAAATGACTCCAAGATTTCTCACAGTATTACTAGAGGTCAGGGTAATGCCATCCAGAGTAAGGATCTGGTTAGACACCATGTTTCTAAGATTTGTGGGGCCAAGTACAATAACTTCAGTTTTATCTGAGTTTAACAGCAGGAAATTAGAGGTCATCCATGTCTTTATGTCTGTAAGACAATCCTGCAGTTTAGCTAATTGGTGTGTGCCCTCTGGCTTCATGGATAGATAAAGCTGGGTATCATCTGTGTAACGATGAAAATTTAAGCAATGCTGTCTAATAATACTGCCTAAGGGAAACATGTATAAAGTGAATAAAATTGGTCCTAGCCCTAAACAGAAGCCCCGTGTACACCGCCAATTTTCTTAAATCCTCCAAACCGTGACTAACCAGGGTTGGAACCAAGAAGCAGAGTTGTAATCTTACACACCTCTCTGCAGCTTCTCTCCCCCTGCCATCCCCTCATTACCCCATCCTCGTAAGCATTCTTTAAGGATTATAAGATTTGACAGGAACCGCAAAAAGTCTAAAGCCAATATACAATTTGCACCACCAAATAATAACACTAATACAGCACTTAACCAACATTAAATCATTAACATTTTAAAATCTTGAAACTGACCCTTGGCCATAATTATGGAGTTCAGTGGGCTTATTGAGGCTTCCTGGCCAGAGAATAACCCCCCCCCCCATTTAGGTGAGTTTTAAAAATGTAAAAATTTTTCACCAAATGTCTGTAACAATGTAACAATGCATGCAATCCATACATGCAAAGAAACCAAAACAAATAAGTACAGAAATTAAGTTATGTGTAATAAAATGGAATGACACAGGGAAAATGTATTGAACATGCTTGCTGAAATTTATTTAATACTTCGTACAAATGTCTTTGTTGATAACGACAGCTTCAATATGTCTCCTGCATGGAGAAACCACTCGCTTGTATTTCTCAGTGGTGATTTTGACCCATTTTCCCCCACAGTCTTCGTGGGCCCCTTCTATGAACTCTGATCTTTAGTTCTTTCCATGGATTTTCTATTGGATTCAAGTCAAGTGATTGATTCAAGTCAGGTGAGTGGGCCATTTTAGTAGCTTTATTTTCATTCTCTAAAACCAGTTGAGCCGTGTGTTTGGGATCACTGTCTTTCTGAAATGTACACCCTCATTTCATCCAGCCCAGTCTCATGTTTTGTTTTGTTTTTTGTTGTTTTGTTTTGGGTTTTTTTTGTGCTCCCGTCACGAAATTAGTCAAATTTTTGTGACGGGGTTATTTTTAACTCACTATTACTAACCCTACTCCTACCCCCAACCCTAACCTTAACCATAACCTTATCTTACTCCTTACCCCCACCCTAACCATAACACCCCGGCCCCCCCCACTTCATTTTTAATTTCTTGCAGCCATCAAGGAATGAATTAGAATGAATTTGTGCAATATCATGTACCAATAGATTAATGTATACTCGGTGCTGCTGAATCTCAACTTGCCGTGAGACTGAGTTGTTTCATCTTCATCATCCTCATAGATGGCAGCAGACTTTTATGTCTCAGTACATTTTTCCATTCATCCTTCCTTCAATTATATGAAGTTTGCTAGTGCCGTATGCTGAAAAACAGCCCCACACCATGATGTTCCCATCTCCAAACTTTACTGCTGGTGTGGTGTTTTTGGGGTATTTCTCTCACCACTGCCATCAGTATGCTTTACAATAAAGTTGTGAAGATCTTGAGAGAGCTCTTTACTTTTACCCATCATGAGATGTTTCTTATGTGACACCTTGGTAATGAGATACATTTTTATAGACCATCAGTTGAGACTGAACCATCTGATATTAATTTGCACTGACAAGGGGCAGAACTGCAGGAAAGTGTCTTGGATTTCCATGTCTTTCTACACTTCCCTTTCTTCAGATGTTCAATACCTTGCCATTTCACATTATTACACATAACTTAATTTCTTTTCATGTATGGATATTACCTGGGTTGTTACTGACATCTGGAGAAAATTTCATGTCAATAGCACCTTTAGAAATATAATTACTGAGAAAAACAGTGACATATATATATATATATAGAGAGAGAGAGAGAGAGAGAGAGAGAGAGAGAGAGAGAGAGAGAGAGAGAGAGAGAGAGAGAGAGAGAGAGAGGTCGTAAATCACCTCGGTACAGATTAGTGGTTTGGTACCAGTACACCCTCACGCACACATTAGTGTACAAAGTACAAATGCTTATATAGTTTAACATTTCTATGTGTATAAACAGTTTATAAGATAGAACAGTAGTTATAGTTATAATAGTAGTTATAGTTATTCATTTGCACATACTGAATACATATTTTATACTGCTTTAAAATTACAGTACAAGGACTAATTTTTTTTTTTTTACTGTTTATAACACGCACATAAACAGAAAAATATGTTGGTATATCCATGAAATGACAAAATGCTTTGATGAACTTCCATAGCATTTTAAATAACCATCCTCACATCTTGTGGAGTTAACATTCTCTCTGAAGTGTGTGTCTGTTGATACTGAGGCTGTATGGTTCTCTGCTACTGGATTCAGTCACGAAGAAAAATTCCACATTGTGGACTTTAATAGATACTCCCACTGGGAGAAATTTGACAAGCTGTCAAAACACCTCTACTGTCACTGAACATCATCTTAAGAGTTTTAAGACATGTTCTGCAGCTCTCTTTTTAAAGCTATAAACACATTTACAGAAACTTGGGAGTCAAATTACCTTCTTATTTCTCTCCTTCCTGCATTGTCAGTATGTTTGATGTCATTTTTATTGCTTTCTGTGAAATATTCTTTTATCAGCACAACAGTGTATTTTCAGACTGCGCTAATATTTTACACTGCATGTTCTAACCACGGAGTCCAAATAATTGCACAATGGCACTGCAGTCTGTATGAGATTAGAGCTGCAGCTATCAACTGTTTTCATAGCTGACTGTCCCGGTGATTTATTTAAAGATTGAGCGACTGAGTTTGAATGGGGGGGACAACAGAAGCAAACAACTTTGATTCACATTGATTTTTGTAACAATACATATGGTCTGGTCGAGAAATATGTTGTGTGACCAATATGTAGATCTCTGTTTGATTCCCAGTCACACTACATGTCTGTGTCTTGGATGAGACACTTCATTGTCCTTGTCATCACAGCTGGTGGTTGGTGCTTTGTCTGGGGAAGTGAACTCTATGTCAGACTGGTTTCCCATCCAGGGGGAATTGTACAGTCTCATTCGCTTGGAAGCTCGGCATTGGTCCTGTTCAACAATAGTCCACAATCTTATTATCTCTCCACTTAGATATTTTAGTTGGCATCTTTATTTACAGCCAAGTAAATACAATCAAGATGTGTTTGTTGAGTAGACTTTCATCTTTAATTTAAGGGGATTAACAAAAAATATTTCAATAATCATTGTGTAATTACATTTTTAATACACTGTGTGTTCATTTTAGAGTCTATTTGTCTAGTTTTCTGTGCTGTAGTTACCCATTAATTACAGCATCTTTGTGATGGTTAAATATGTAAATAATCAAACCTCTTCCTCAAAAGAATATGTTTGCACATCACTGATTCAAGTACCTGTTGATCATAATGTCAGATTTCTTACCTACAACAGAACTGCTTCCACTCCATCCAGCCCCTAACATTGACATTGATTGTGTACAGCCTGGACATCGTGGAGCACTTCACATACCTTGGGTCAACCATCTCTAACTTACTCTCCATTGATGCAGAGATGAACAGCAGGATGCGAAGGCTGCAGCAGTTATGGCAAGACTAAGCCACAGATCTAGAACAACCCCAGCCACACTGAGAAGACAAACCTGCGCATCTACCCGACCTGACCATGGGCTGCCTATGCCAGACATGAGAAAAAGCTTTAACAGCTACCATCTGAGGTGCCTTAAAGGATTTCTGCACATCGGATGGCAGGACAAGGTGCCCAACGCAGAAGTCTTGGAACGCACCAACATGAACAGCATGTTCACCATTCTTGACAAAAGACACCTTCGTTGGCTTTGCCACGTCAGGAGAATGGATCCGGGCAGCATTACTAAAGATCTACTGTACAGTGAGCTGGCAGAGGGCACTCGTTTGGCTGGTCGATCACGCCTGTGCTTCAAGAATGTCTGCATGAAGGATATGAAAATGTGTAACATCAATGTCAACACGTGGGAGCAGTGTGCAGAAGACAGTGCAGCCTGGCGCCTTATACTCCCATCACACATACACCGATTGAGGCCGAATTGCATCAGAATGACACATCTGGCCACAATTGGGAAATATTGAGGTGCAGTCTGAAGACCAATGGACGCAGTCTGTGAGCATCTACATATTTAGTCCCCTTTGCTCGGCTGTCCTGAGTGTGTTGCACATGTTCAAGACACTGTTGGCGCCATCGAGATGCCATGCACATCTGATGGCTGTCTATGTGCAGTTTTGTGTGATCTGACTGCAATGTACATATTCTGATGTCATCAAAACAGCATCTGAAAGGATCTGACCACAGTTGATTGAGCTCTGAGATTGATCAGTCACAGCAAAGCCTGCCGGCATGTTGTGCCACGGATGTCCACCTCCACTGGATCCCGGCCAGGGAGAGCAAAGGAAATGTTGATATGTAATCACATGTATGTGGCACGCATTCATCATATACAGTGGGTGTGAACAGCGAACAATCAAACCAAATGTATTGTGTGCCGCTGTGCCACTCCGTGGTCTCATGCGCAGTAATGCGTCATAGCACACATCAGACATGGAGCTGAACGGATCTCACTGCTGTATTATACATGTCATTACATGCTCACCATCTTAAACTCTGTAGGAGGTGTGATGTGGAACTGTATTGCCAGGCCATGACAACATTATTAAACATGAAACTTACCTCCAGCACAGAACCAGGACAGTGCAGAGTGCTCAGGATCCAAACCACAACCTTAGTGGAAACCCTCTCACCTTGAGGCAGCTTTGTTGTGTTTTGGTTTTATATCAATGAAATTAATTGAAATTACAGTGAATACATCTGATGTATATATATATATATATATATATATATATATATATATATATATATATATATATATATATATATATATATATATACATCAGATGGTGGTGAGAATGTTTTAGTTGTTACCAACATTTTTACAAAGTTTACTCAACCTTTTACAACACACAACCAAAAACCAGGCACAATGTCCAAAGTTCTTCAAAGAGTGTTTTTGAAGTATGGGGTTCCCAGAGCATTTATATTCAGATCAGGGCCGTAACTTTGAGTCAGAAGTCATTGCAGAGCTTTGTAAGATGTACAGTGTAACAAAGACATGCACTACGCAACATATAGTGTGCTACATATTGTGCACTACATATAGTGCACTACCACTTCTGGCTCAAGTCTTACCTAAGATGACCCTCACATCAATTCCTGTAATCTTTGTGTGCCCTGAAATTGCAAACTCCATGGCGCATGATAACATGGGCACATGCAAACTCTACACAAAAACGCACAACCTTCTGACTGAAGTGGCACCTGTCTCACCAACCTCTAAAAATGGAGTGTTTATTTAGCTACAACACATGCATTACCAAAAACTAGAACTAAACCACAGAACCTATGCCCTGTTTTGAAGGACAAGCTGTCCACTCTTTTCAAAACAGCACTATATAAATTATTCTCTCATGACTTTCTGGCGCCTATTATACCTAGTTTTTGACAGATTTGGGTGTGCATTTTCCCGGCATAGTATCTGATGGCAATGTAAACACTGTTGATCATTTGAGATTGTAATTTACAATAAATACACAATGAAAATAGATGCAGTACAATAAACGGAGCAAGAGGAAGCACAGAATCACTGTATGGAGGTCGGGCCACAAGGTTGGTTTTGCTAAGGACAATCCAATGAGATATTATGAAGACATTACTCATTTGAATGGTGATACCTTCATTATGGCTTCCACCTTGGCTCAGAAATGAGACCTTGGCACAAGGGAAGCGGAGACAAGAGGGGCAGATCGGTGGGGGTTGGGGTCAGATAGGACTTTGGGAAAGCGAGAGAATGAGATGCAGGCAGACCCATATGACTGGAATAATAAACAGCCTGTGGGAAGAATGGATGTCGAATGCGAAGGACACAGTGAATAAATGTTAAGATAAAGACATCCAGAGCCTGTTCTGCAATCCTGAGACTGTTTCTCTCTGTCAGTGGAATGAGGCAAGTAGTGTCACTGTAGAGTAGTGTGAGATGGGTGAAAATAGACTAACTTACTCATCAGCCTTCCAGTGACAGCTTACATACTAAACTGAGCTGGGCATAACACTTCTTAACTCAAAGAAAGGCACTTTGCAACACAGTGCTCCACAACTACTAAACATATTACAGGCACACAGTCAGGACCATAGGTATTTGGACAGTGACACAAACTGTGTAAGTTTGCCTCTGTACACCACAAATACAGAGGTGGAATTAAAAACATGAAGCTGTGCATGTTTTAAACACTTTTAGTATGAATAGAAAGTGGGTTAATAAAAATATGGTCTTAACTACTTAAATAATTGCAACCATTTGTGTCCATAGTTCCTTCATTTTTTCAGAGGTAATTGAATAAACTAAATGTAAGGACTATTCTTAAGTCACCAGTTTTCAGCCAGTTTTCTTGAGACAAGTGAGGAGATGGATACATGAAAATTTCCAAATCACTGAATATGCCTTGGCCTTCATTTATATCAGTCATTAAGGAATACAAAGTATGGTACTGGGCACATATATAGACTGCATATTAAAAAATGTAATGCAATCACACAATGGTTAATGAAATACTTTTGTTAATCCCCTTAAATTAAATCTATAGGTCTACTTAACAAGCATATCTTATATACAGCTGTGCTCAAAAGTTTACATGCCCTGGCAGATTTTTAGGGTTTTTTTTTGTTTTGTTTTGTTTTTTGCCATTTTTTTTCACTCATGGTTAGTGGTTGGGTTGAAGCCATTTATTGGCAATCAAAAATGTTTTCTCTTTTTAATCATAATGACAACAGAAACTACCCAAAATGGCCCTGATCAAATGTTTATACACCCCTGTTCTTAATACGGTGTATTGCCCCCTTTAACATCAATGACAACTTGGAGTCTTTTGGGGTAGTTGTGGATGAGGGTCTCTGATGGTAAAGCTGATACTGAATATGTCTTGGACTTTATTTACACCATTTATGAAGGAATACAAAGTATGGCACTCTGTAGTAAATCTGCATGGAGTAGACAGCTTTCAAAAACTGTATTATGTCTGGTACTCTATTGGTTCATAATACATTGAGGCTAAGTGAGGTTGCCACAGCAGATCTGAGGTGGATCTACATGTTAGGTACAAGTTTTACGCCGAATGCTCTTCTTGACATAACTCCACATTACATATAGAATGGGCAGGAGTGGCTTTGAACTGAGAACCTTCCCCAGTGGAAACAAGGACACTTGTTGGCCAACACCCCTGCAATGTAACCGTATGACGAATAAATCATTCCTTCATTTCGAAGATGCTGAATCCGAACGTGTGTCACTGAGCCCCAACAACTTTGAATATGGCTGAATATTTTTGTCATGTTTTACCTGAACCCATAGATTTGTGTGTGTGTGTGTGTGTGTGTGTGTGTGTGTGTGTGCATGACAGACGCCAAGACAGAGAGACAGCAAGTGAGAGGGAGAGACAGCTCTCTTATATCTATTGTGGCCGTAATACATCGTCATAACAAAACACTCTTGCAGGTGACTGGTGATGATATGTGCAGGCAAGTGAGGTGTATGTATATCATGAAGCCACTTTTGTAAGGTACATCTGAGTATTGCGCTCTCCACAACAAGAAATACACAGCTTTGGAAGGTAGCAGTGACTATAACTGGTCTTGGACATAAGCACTTTGTGGTGAGGGATAATATCAAAGCACCAGATCTGTGGTCAACTCACATCTCATTTTTAGATGAGCGTGCCCACAGGAGTAGAAGTAGTATCATGATTTAGAGGATGCAGGTGCTGAGAATAAAAATGACATCTGCAACAGGTGTAAACTAACAATGGTACCTGCATTACATTGTTCGCTACGTTCCAGCAGGTGGCCTATGTGTGTTGTTTCATTTGTTTTATTCCTATAGATTGCATTGACAGTGCTTTCACTAATACACATAAAACGTGTAAATAAGTTAGAACTAACCAAAAATAAAAATTTTCATTAGGTGTGTGTGTCTCCCAGATGGCAAAAGAGTGAAAGCCTGTTTCTGCCACAGAAAAATAACAAGCTGACAATTATGGAATGACATGAAAATAGTTACACAGAAAATTAAAAATTATGATAAAAAAAATAACAAAATGTTTGCTTTCTAAGTCAAGAAATGTTCAAATTGGAGCTGTTTATCTTACATTCATAACTTAGAAAATCATATCTTAGTATTATTAAAAAAAATACATTTTACCTTAATATTTTTACTTTCTCTGTAGTCTTTTCCACATCATTCCCTTTTTTGACATGGTGAAAACATACTTTTATTTAAGGGGTAAGCTAATACTTGACTGTAGGTTATCAAAAAGTAATACAGCAATATATATACAATAAATACTGCAATAAATGTTAAACAAAAAGAAGGAGAAACAAAGAAACATAATGAAATTACTAGGGGTACCCCCATTTTGGTCAGGGTTGCCACAGCATTACCTGTACCAGTACATGATCTGCATTACATTAGATTAGATTAAATTAGATTAGATAGAACTTCATTAATCCTTTGGGAAGGCTTCGTCAGGAAAATTGAGGTTCCCACAGCATTGTATAGCAGCACACAGGGTAAGAAGCACACAGGGTATGAAACATGAAAGAAAAAAAAAAGAGAAAAACAATTTGCAAATATACATGTTAATACACAAATATAAATACCAGACATACTAATCGCTACTAGTTTAATGGCTACTACTATTCTTCTTCTTCCCGCCCTCTGTCTTCCTGTTACTCCTCTTCCCCCAGAGTGAGGAGTTGTACAGTCTGATGGCCTGAGGGATTTGGCACAAGTTTTATGTGGATGTCCTTCCTGCCGTAACTCCAGTTTCACCTGGAGAAACACACACACAGCCCCCTGGTCTCTCTAAGGCTGGGCTTACACTGTGGGCGTTTTGGCCCTTTTTCGGCCGATTTTTCACTCGTGCGAGAATTTTTTGGATCGCGCCAAGTTTCAGCTCAATCGTGCATCCTGCATCGTGCAGTCTACATGGAGTAACGAGCTGCGTTTAACATCTCACGACCACCTCCCGATCGGGAATCATATGGTTGGATGAAAATCAAACCTGTTTGATATTTTCGTCGGCTGTCGTGACTCGTGAGGGTTCCATGTTGTTGAAGCAGCGCTACAAGCGTCTACGCGCTGATTACCTCGCGCACTGTCCATGAGCAAACACCGGTTAAAGCAAACAGTGATTTCATGTAAAGTCTTGTGGTTTTTGTTTTTTTTTGTTTTGTTTTTTTTTTTGCGTTCCCTCTCAATAACCTAATATCATATTAAAGTTCATGACTATCAGCGTGCACAGTGAGTGGAATCAGGTGGGGGGGGGAGACTGAACGTATATGCGCACGCACGCACACACAGCAGACAACAACAGGATTCACGGCAGATGACGGAGTAAGTTGCTACACCTTGCACAGCTGTAAGACTCCATATGAAATATAGTTTATTTATACAACAGTGTAAGTAGCAACACCTTTTATCGAATGTTTATGTTTTCTTTTTTTACCGTCCTCTCGTGAATCATGTTGCTGTCTGATGTGTGTGTGTGTGCGCATATGCGTTCAGTCTCCCCCACCTGATTTCACTCATTGTGTGTGCTGATAGGCATGAAATAATTTTTTTTTTTTTAATTTTAAAAAGCTTCTGTTATGTTTTGCTTCTGCAAACATGAGTCCGACGTGTGGTTTTTGAACGTACAATGTGAGCAGTCAGATCGCATCAGAGCATCGGGCAGTACAGTGTGAGAACATGAATCGTGCAATCTGAACTTTTAATCCCTGCGGTTTTGTCGCACAGTTTAAGCTGGAGCCAAGTACGATTGAAAATATTGTACAGTGTATGCCCAGTCTCACATGTAAGCACTAACCAGCATCTATTCTGCTTTGCTTATGAGACGTGAAAGAACCAGGTGTACAAAGAGCAGACTGGCTGCAGGGATCTTAGATGATAATAAGAACTATAATAAATAAAAGCACATTTAACACAATGTAGCTATTATGAAACTACAGCCATCTTTGCTTTTATAAAAACAAAATTTTCCCCCAAATAAACTCAGCAGACAATTTTTAATGGACTAGTTTTGACAGTATCTTTGATATTGTAAACCCAATTGTGACACAATGGAAGCAAATTTGCCAGAAGCTGACCTTAAAACAAGAGATTTTAGAAATGTCCAATCGCTGATGCTGGAAGTGAGGTTGAAGTATATAAATGAAGCAAGTCAGCAACACATGCAGCACTGACATTCAGTCCTCTATGGAAAAAAAACATACAGACATAAAACAATCAGACATTACAAATTTTCCTGAAAAGTCTTGCCACTGATACTTAATGTGCTAAAACTCCAATGCAACAGTGTGATAAGATATTAATGAACAAGATACGCATACATTCTGTATAACTTGGTACTTTTCATTGGTATTTTATGTGAGCCTTACACATGAGGTCATACACAATGGTGTATGGCAGTGTTATTATCTTGACAAGAGGATGAAGCTCTCTTTAGAGTCCTGGAAGCTCTGTTTCAATGATAAGAGTGTGAAACTTGGACTCAAACCATTGACCAAGTATCACGACTCAATATTTTTGATGCCAGACATATGTGGAGAATCCTTGCAAGTTACTAAATTGACTGCATTAGTGGGGAAGATAGAAGTAATTGATAGCATCCATTTGTGTATACTCACTGACCATTAAATTTTAGTTTCAGTGTGCATCCATGTATTGAACCAGCCTTGTCAGGAATTGAAGGTGAAAGTTATAGGTCATAGTCAGTGGTCAAGTAAAATTGTATTTTACCTTTTTTGGATATTGCGATAATGTTGAGGCAACCGTAGGTCAAGGTCACTGTCAATGCTCAACCAGAAAAGTGACACATCAACAGCAGTTATTTTTTTGTTTGTTTGTTTGTCTTCTAATACAGTATATTCAGTGAGTTTCTTTCACGGTGTTTTTCATTTTTCATGATAACAGCCATTCTCATGTTTAAAGAGGGACAAAATTATCAAAGAACAAATCCCACCAAATTACAGCCAATGGTCAATGGTGTAGGTCATGGTGTAGGCGCTTTAGTAATCTGAGCTTTTCAATTTGGTTTCTAGTGTCAAAAAAGCACATACTTAAGAAGACTCACATGGCGTGTGCTGTTTGCATTGTTACACCTTGGCATTTTCCTGTGCATTATCGCATGCATATGGATCTCAGTGTTGCAGACCTCAGCAACTGCACAAGGCCTCTGGGACACCCACCTATCACCTGACTGCAATGAGTACATGGCTACCTCCAACAGATATGGATTGATCACTCATTTATGAGGATGGATGACAATCAGGACCCAGCCCAGTTTCACATGGGGTGGTGGGTGTGACAATACAGCACAAGCTCACAGAGCAGATCTTATCCTGGATATTTTGTGATGAATGGCCAACAAGCAAAATATGAACAAAATCGTCAAATTGCACATCTTGCATACTGTACGGTGACTACTTTGTTTAAAATAGAGATATTGGCCTGGTGGTTATACCACACTCACACTTGAGTCAAAATAGGAAAGGAATCTCCTTGCAACTATGAAAAAATGTGGTCACCCTAAGATTGTAGTGAACCATTCTGCTGACATCCGATTGCATGGAGTTGCGGAAATCATTTCGTTGTGCAAAGGTTAAGAGTGGCACTGTGAACCTCCACACAACCATGTTTGATCGTAAGGAGATTGCACAGGTGGTGTCCTGCCCCCAAACAACCACAGCCTGAATCGGACTAAGTGCAGTCATTGTCAGAGAAATTGAAGAAGGTTGAAACAACACACACGCGCGCGCGTGCACACACACACACACATGGAGCATATTTGGATGTGTGTTTAAATAGAAGTGGGCCCTTTTGGTTGTAAAACTGACTGATTTCTTGTTGAACCTCCATGTGGACACATGAAAACTTGCACAGGGTGTGGCACAGTATTGATAAGGACTATTAGAATGTGGCAATTTGTGTTGTGCAATGGAATTGTAATAACAAATTGTGCATATTTCAGGGTTTTTTAGTTGCAATGTGACAGCATTTTTCTCTTGCAGCGGTCTCCAACCATTGTTTCTCCTCGGCTGACTGAGGCATTAAAAAGGGAGGTTTGTGAGCAAAGCATCCTCAGTTTTAATCCCCCATCAAACAGGAAAATGGTTAATAAAATGGACTGCATTTATATAGCACTTTTCCTTCTGAATCAGAAGTTCAAACACTTTACAATGCTGCCTCCCTTTCAACTATTGACACAACAATGCCAGGGTGCTGCCCTGCAAGGCATTCACTACACACTGACAACAATTTGGGGATTAAGGACCTTGCCCAAGAGCCCTTAGTGATTTTCTGGCCTTCACTTCCCTTTCTTTGTATTTTTGTGTGGAACCTCACAAATGTGCCTTTGAGCAGGGTCCTTAATCCCTATTTTTTTCCTAGTGTGCAGTTCAGCATCTTGCTTTGTTTATATCCTCTTTGAAGAGTTGAATTCACATTGAAGAAAAAAAAACTCTGGCCAAAATCACTAAATAGCATTTTTTTTTTTTTATACTGGCATATTTCTTTCTAGCAGGTAGCACAGTGGGAATGAATGAATCTGGACTACAAAAATGCTGACCTGGGTTTGATCCTTAGCTGGTAATTTGTGATGGAGTGGTGTCTCATCCACAGGGAGTTGTAAATTCTTCTCTTCTGAGATTGTATGTTCTAAACTCTATCTGAATTTAATAATTTTTAGTTCTAAACATTAACATGTAAATGTGTTTAGGGGGTAAGCAGTTTAGGAGCTCACACCCTGATGGATAACTGCATGGAAAGAGTAAAAGAAGGAATAAAGGATAAATGTAATGTCAGTGTGGATTCAGGGAACATCAGTTGCTGCCCCCAAGCAGGCACAGGTGCCATTATTTAAAACAGTGTCCTCTGGAATTCCTCAAACATACTGCACCAACAGTTGATTTCCAAACTGATATATGTGTGCATATACATCTTTCAGCAAAGCTTTCAAGACTGAGGTAGTAAAGCAGTGTAGTACTGTAATGCTCTGTTGTGTTGCAACAGATTGATCAGGAGACAGATAGATGAGGTGACAGTCAATGCGTAGGATGTTCTGCACATTTATTTTGAAACAGCGGTTTGTTTTTTCTATTGTGAATCTGAGTCGACACCAGCTGTTTTTCTGATTGAAAAACAAGCTGCAGACCCTTGTGAAGCACCTTTAAAAGCTTACAAGTGTTTCATGGTTGATGTTCAAGGTGCACTAGATGTTAGATTTATCCAAGGGACAAAAGATAAATTGCACGCACAACTGTCCATTTCTGCAGAACAGAGGCAAAAAGTTGCAGAAAAGTGGAATAAGTGTGTTCTGTTGTGACTTAAACTTCAGAACCAGAACTTCATCTGATGCACAAAGCAACACTTAAAACATTTGAAGATTTCATGGCAAGTGGGAACAGATGGGGATGAATGAGGAGCTGACAGGCAAAAAATACTATCACTCTTTGTAGGTTTTTGTAAATGTCTGTTTGTTCAGAAAAGAGATGTCAGTTCTGTGATTGAAGTTACACACGAATTGATGGCACCGCAGAAATCCTTGACCAAATATTGACACTGACTGGATTCTGAACCTGCCTGAAAAATAGAAGCACCACTTCAGTTGTAAACCAGTAATTCTATCTTCATTATAGGTGTGTGTTGGCAGAAACAAAAAAATCCAATATAATTTTGTACAAAAATGTGATAACACCTTCAGGATAAACTCGTCAGGGAACTGTTGATTTTCAGTAATTGTACAAAATTGGCTACATCTGAGCTTTAAATACAAACAGAGCAGCAGTTGAACAACTCTCGACTCCTCCGTTATAGAAGACAAATTGTTGGCTATTATGTGCAACTATAAAAACAGTCAACCTTTGGACTTATTTCATGATATGTCTATAAATCTTGATTCAGTGCAGTAATTATTGATATCAATCAATCAATCAATTTTAACAGAGTAGCTGTAGATATACATTATATGCCTCGTTACATTTCTGAACTTGGGATTTGCTCAAAGTAGTGGTGCCTGCTATAGATGTTTGCACTGGGGCCTCTATTGCCAGCTCTTGCTCCAGTGAGCTGTCTCAGGTGAAGTTTGGGGTCCTCTCTGCTGTTGGGACTGAGGTCTATGTCCTAAATTTCATGCTCACAGAGCTCCTCTCCTCCCACATGCGAGGATGGTTGGGTGGTTTTCAATTCCTGTGGTGAATTTGTGCTTCCTAGTGGTGTGGGACGCTGGTCTTCTTGTGCATGTCTTCTCCCACAGTGGCTGGAGGGCTCTTACTGTTACACCTACCATGGCTGTGGGCTCTCTATGTTGTTGTGGGGCCTCACCTGAAATTTAAGGCAGGTTTGCACTGATGCAACTCCTTACATCAGTATTTCCCAATCCTGGTCCTCACAATTCATAGCACTGGATGTTTTCCATTTGTCTATTTGGGGAGGTAATGGTCTAGTGGTTTAGCATTGTGAGGGACAAATGTAAAGCGCCTTGAACGTCTGATGCAGATGGAAAAGCACGATATAAATGCCGTCCATTTATTTACCATTTGTCCTTAGTCTACTCAGACAAGATTAGCTGAGCCAGATGTGTTCAGCCAATCAAAACCTGGCTGAACAATGAATCATACCTGATTTGGCTCATTATATACAGTTAGAACAGGGAAAACTGGAAAATATGTAGTACCTTGGGTCCTGACACTGCTTCACTAAAGTTGATGCCCAGATGCCTCTTGTAGTAGGGCTCTTTGGAGGATCCTTGGGCACTGCTTGAATGACTTTGTGTTAAATGAGCAGTTGCTTAGGGAGACTCAGATGAGTAGTATCAATTGTATTGTGAGGGAATATGTCAGCTATGACACTTTGGACATGTGGCATGTATTTCTATTCATGATCCAGCATGCAGATGTCTCAGTGTTATTGACCCCAATGGCAGGAGAAGGCATTGAAGATCCCACATTTCCCCTGGCTGCTGCAGATAAATGATTACTTTTGAGAGGTTGGGGTGGATAAGTTGTCAGCCTGGGGCAGTTCTATGGTATGATAGATGTGGTGATGCACCCATACTGGACTTGGTTTTACAAATTAAGGGGGGTCTCTGCCAGCATTTTTGTTCAGTATAATGTAGTATAATGTAGACATATCTATACAGTACGGAAAGAAGAGACACTTCACAGATCCAAACCTAAGCCACTTTAAAGTGTTAATGCAACTCTAGCGAATTGATCATGAACAATAAAAATGCCATAGAGACACAATTTACACATAAACAGATGGCCAAGCGGCCAATTGTAAGTCCACGTGTCTTGAGACAATTGAACTGTCAGTTGTTGAAAACAATGAACAGATATAATGCAGTCTTTCCAAGTTACTGGATGTTGATGATCACACTCTCCTACTGGTATCAGGATCAAACACTGTGTAACCAAAGCAATACTTTGTAACATGGAGAAAATGAAACATAACTACATGTAAAATTCAATCCCACTCACTGTTGATGTTTTCCATCAGACTAGCTGGGAGAAGACTGAAATGCACAGAGTGGGTGTGAGGTGAAAATAAAGAAACAATAAGATTTATTTCACATGCTATCTTGTAATAAACAAAAGACTGTCAGGTGATGAGGACACAGAAGAAAAAAAAAATTGGGGTGAGGTTGACAATGGACAGCAACTATAATTATATAAATCAAGAAAGCAATGCAAGATGGCTCCTACTTTGTAGTCCCATTGCTTTTAATTGTATTCCCAGTGATTTTAATTGTTGTATTTATTTTTTGTCAAAATGCAACAGAAATACAGCATCACAAGGTAATGACAAGGTAAACGGCAGAGGTGGGCGGATCCTAATATTGATAATATCGATACCAAAGCTGGTATTGATATTGAACGATCCTCATGTAAAAAGATCGATCCTCAAGCTTTTTTTCTCTCCCGCACAGACTGACTGCTGCACACGCAGATTCATCAAAGTCTACTCTATGTCTGTAAGGGCAGTGCTGCGCTGTGTCACACAACATGGAGCAGCGCACCCTCCCCCCTCTGGTCTTTTGTTGTTGCGCCGTCACGTGGCTCAGCAGCGCCAGCCGACAGCCATGCAAGTAGGCTCAGCCTGGCCCGCCCACTCAGTGCTCTCCTCAAGTCAGCCCTCTACCTCAGGAGATTTTGTTTTAAGTTGTGTTGAGTGATTTTTTTAAAACAAAAATGTTGATTGTGATAATAAAGTATTTTGAATTAAAATTTAAAAAAAGGCTCTTTGTCTCTCTGTCCATTTTAGCAGTTTTACAATGTTTAAGAAATCCGTGGATGTTTAATGAATTACCATTAAAGCCTACAGAGCATTTTAGTGCCGAATATCAGTACTTGGTACATGCACGCATGCATGCACGCACACGCACACTCACACACACAGACACACACATTTATTCCTGGCAGTTCCAAAAACAAGGTACTTCAAAAAAGTAATTAACAAGCTTCTATACGGTGGCCCTGAAGTGCAAAACACAACAGCAAATCACACAGGACAACAGTAAATCACACAACAGCAAGTCACACAGCACAACAGCAATTCACACAGCACAACAGCAAATCGCAGGTGTTGTGCTATTTGCTGTTGTGCTGTGCGATGTGTTGTGTGATTTGCTATTAGGCTGTGTGATTTGCTGTTGTGCTGTGTGATTTGCTGTTGTGCTGTGCGATTTGCTGTTGTGTTTTTTTGATTTGCTGTTGTGTTGTGTGATTTGCTGTTGTGTTTTTTTGATTTGCTGTTGTGTTGTGCAATTTGCTGTTGTGTTTTTTTGATTTGCTGCTGTGTTGTGCGATTTGCTGTTGTGTGATTTGCTGCTGTGTTTTTTGATTTGCTGTTGTGCTGTGCGATTTGCTGTTGAGCTGTGCGATTTGCTGTTGAGCTGTGCAATTTGCTGTTGTGTTTTTTTGATTTGCTGCTGTGTTGTGCGATTTGCTGTTGTGTGATTTGCTGTTCTTTTTTGATTTGCTGTTGTGTTGTGCTGTGCGATTTGCTGTTGAGCTCGGTGATTTGCTGTTGTGTTGTGTGATTTGCTGTTGTGTTGTGTGATTTGCTGTTGTGCTGTGCGATTTGCTGTTGTGTTTTTTGATTTGCTGTTGTATTGTGCGATTTGCTGTTGTGTTGTGTGATTTGCTGTTGTGTTGTGTGATTTGCTGTTGTGCTGTGTGATTTGCTGTTGTGCTGTGCGATTTGCTGTTGTGTTTTTTTGATTTGCTGTTGTGTTGTGCGATTTGCTGTTGTGTTGTGCGATTTGCTGTTGTGTTTTTTTGATTTGCTGTTGTGCTGTGCGATTTCCTGTTGTGTTGTATGATTTGCTGTTGTTTTTTTGATTTGCTGTTGTGTTGTGCGATTTGCTGTTGTGTTTTTTGATTTGCTGTTGTGTTGTGCGATTTGCTGTTGTGCTGTGCGATTTGCTGTTGTGTTGTGTGATTTGCTGTTGTGTTTTTTTGATTTGCTGTTGTGTTGTGTGATTTGCTGTTGTGCTGTGCGATTTACTAGTGTGCTGTGCGATTTGCTGTTGTGTTTTTTGATTTGCTGTTGTATTGTGCGATTTGCTGTTGTGTTGTGTGATTTGCTGTTGTGTTGTGTGATTTGCTGTTGTGCTGTGTGATTTGCTGTTGTGCTGTGCGATTTGCTGTTGTGTTTTTTGATTTGCTGTTGTGTTGTGCGATTTGCTGTTGTGTTGTGCGATTTGCTGTTGTGTTTTTTTGATTTGCTGTTGTGCTGTGCGATTTCCTGTTGTGTTGTATGATTTGCTGTTGTTTTTTGATTTGCTGTTGTGTTGTGCGATTTGCTGTTGTGTTTTTTGATTTGCTGTTGTGTTGTGCGATTTGCTGTTGTGCTGTGCGATTTGCTGTTGTGTTGTGTGATTTGCTGTTGTGTTTTTTTGATTTGCTGTTGTGTTGTGTGATTTGCTGTTGTGCTGTGCGATTTACTAGTGTGTGATTTGCTGTTGTGTTTTTTTGATTTGCTGTTGTGTTGTGTGATTTGCTGTTGTGCTGTGCGATTTGCTGTTGTGTTGTATGATTTGCTGTTGTGTTTTTTTGATTTGCTGTTGTGTGATTTGCTGTTGTGTGATTTGCTGTTGTGTTTTTTTTTTATTTGCTGTTGTGTTGTGCGATTTGCTGTTGTGCTGTGCGATTTGCTGTTGTGCTGTGTGATTTGCTGTTGTGTTGTGTGATTTGCTGTTATGCTGTGCGATGTGCTGTTGTGCTGTGCGATGTGCTGTTGTGTTGTGCAATTTACTAGTGTGTGATTTGCTGTTGTGTTTTTTTGATTTGCTGTTGTGTTGTGCGATTTACTAGTGTGTGATTTGCTGTTGTGTTTTTTTGATTTGCTGTTGTGTTGTGCGATTTGCTGTTGTGCTGTGCGATTTGCAGTTGAGCGCTGTTGTGTTTTTTTGATTTGCTGTTGTGTTGTGCGATTTGCTGTTGTGCTGTGCGATTTGCAGTTGAGCTGTGCGATTTGCTGTTGTGTTTTTTGATTTGCTGCTGTGTTGTGCGATTTGCTGCTGTGTTGTGCGATTTGCTGTTGTGTTGTGCGATTTGCTGTTGTGTTGTGCGATTTGCTGTTGTGCTGTGCAATTTGCTGTTGTTTTTTTTGATTTGCTGTTGTGCTGTGCAATTTGCTGTTGTGTTGTGCGATTTGCTGTTGTGCTGTGCGATTTGCTGTTGTGTTGTATGATTTGCTGTTGTGTTTTTTTGATTTGCTGTTGTGTTGTGCGATTTGCTGTTGTGTGATTTGCTGTTGTGTTTTTTTGATTTGCTGTTGTGTTGTGCGATTTGCTGTTGTGTTTTTTTGATTTGCTGTTGTGTTGTGCGATTTGCTGTTGAGCTGTGCGATTTGCTGTTGAGCTGTGCAATTTGCTGTTGTGTTTTTTTGATTTGCTGTTGTGTTGTGCTGTGCGATTTGCTGTTGAGCTCGGTGATTTGCTGTTGTGTTGTGTGTTTTGCTGTTGTGCTGTGTGATTTGCTGTTGTGCTGTGCGATTTGCTGTTGTGTTTTTTGATTTGCTGTTGTGCTGTGCGATTTGCTGTTGTGTTTTTTGATTTGCTGTTGTGTTGTGCGATTTGCTGTTGTGTTGTGCGATTTGCTGTTGTGTTTTTTTGATTTGCTGTTGTGCTGTGCGATTTCCTGTTGTGTTGTATGATTTGCTGTTGTGTTTTTTTGATTTGCTGTTGTGTTGTGCGATTTGCTGTTGTGTGATTTGCTGTTGTGTTTTTTGATTTGCTGTTGTGTTGTGCGATTTGCTGTTGTGCTGTGCGATTTGCTGTTGTGTTGTGTGATTTGCTGTTGTGTTTTTTTGATTTGCTGTTGTGTTGTGTGATTTGCTGTTGTGCTGTGCGATTTACTAGTGTGTGATTTGCTGTTTTGTTTTTTTGATTTGCTGTTGTGTTGTGTGATTTGCTGTTGTGGTGTGCGATTTGCTGTTGTGTTGTATGATTTGCTGTTGTGTTGTATGATTTGCTGTTGTGTTTTTTTGATTTGCTGTTGTGTTGTGCGATTTGCTGTTGTGTTTTTTTGATTTGCTGTTGTGTTGTGCGATTTGCTGTTGTGTTGTGTGATTTGCTGTTGTGTTTTTTTGATTTGCTGTTGTGTGATTTGCTGTTGTGTTTTTTTGATTTGCTGTTGTGTTGTGCAATTTGCTGTTGTGTTGTATGATTTGCTGTTGTGTTTTTTTGATTTGCTGTTGTGTTGTGCGATTTGCTGTTGTGTTTTTTTGATTTGCTGTTGTGTTGTGCGATTTGCTGTTGTGTTGTGTGATTTGCTGTTGTGTTTTTTTGATTTGCTGTTGTGTTGTGTGATTTGCTGTTGTGTTGTGCGATTTACTAGTGTGTGATTTGCTGTTGTGTTTTTTTTGATTTGCTGTTGTGTTGTGCGATTTGCTGTTGTGCTGTGCGATTTGCTGTTGTGCTGTATGATTTGCTGTTGTGTTTTTTTGATTTGCTGTTGTGTTGTGTGATTTGCTGTTGTGTTTTTTTGATTTGCTGTTGTGTTTTTTTGATTTGCTGTTGTGTTGTGCGATTTGCTGTTGTGCTGTGCGATTTGCTGTTGTGTTTTTTTGATTTGCTGTTGTGTTGTGTGATTTGCTGTTGTGTTGTGTGATTTGCTGTTGTGTTTTTTGATTTGCTGTTGTGTTGTGTGATTTGCTGTTGTGCTGTGCGATGTGCTGTTGTGTTGTGTGATTTACTAGTGTGTGATTTGCTGTTGTGTTGTGCGATTTGCTGTTGTGCTGTGTGATTTGCTGTTGTGTTGTGTGAATTGCTGCTGTGTTGTGTGAATTGCTGTTGTTTTTTTGATTTGCTGCTGTGTTGTGCGATTTGCTGTTGTGTGATTTGCTGCTGTGTTTTTTGATTTGCTGCTGTGTTTTTTGATTTGCTGTTGTGTGATTTGCTGTTGTGCTGTGCAATTTGCTGTTGAGCTGTGCGATTTGCTGTTGTGTTGTGTGAATTGCTGTTGTGTTTTTTTGATTTGCTGCTGTGTGCGATTTGCTGTTTTTTTATTTGCTGTTGTGTTGTGCGATTTGCTGTTGTGCTGTGCGATTTGCTGTTGAGCTCGGTGATTTGCTGTTGTGTTGTGTGAATTGCTGTTGTGTTGTGTGATTTGCTGTTGTGCTGTGTGAATTGCTGTTGTGTTGTGTGATTTGCTGTTGTGCTGTGTGAATTGCTGTTGTGTTGTGTGATTTGCTGTTGTGTGATTTGCTGTTGTGTTTTTTTGATTTGCTGTTGTGTGATTTGCTGTTGTGTTTTTTTGATTTGCTGTTGTGCTGTGCAATTTGCTGTTGTGTTTTTTTGATTTGGTGTTGTGTTGTGCGATTTGCTGTTGTGCTGTGCGATTTGGTGTTGTGTTGTGCGATTTGCTGTTGTGTTGTGCGATTTGCTGTTGTGTGATTTGCTGTTGTGTTGTGTGATTTGCTGTTGTGTGATTTGCTGTTGTGTTTTTTTGATTTGCTGTTGTGTTGTGCGATTTGCTGTTGTGCTGTGCGATTTGCTGTTGTGCTGTGCGATTTGCTGTTGTGTTGTGTGAATTGCTGTTGTGTTTTTTTGATTTGCTGCTGTGTTGTGTGATTTGCTGTTGTGTGATTTGCTGCTGTTTTTTGATTTGCTGTTGTGTTGTGCGATTTGCTGTTGTGCTGTGCGATTTGCTGTTGAGCTGTGCGATTTGCTGTTGTGTTGTGTGAATTGCTGTTGTGTTTTTTGATTTGCTGCTGTGTTGTGCGATTTGCTGTTGTGTGATTTGCTGTTCTTTTTTTTATTTGCTGTTGTGTTGTGCGATTTGCTGTTGAGCTCTGCGATTTGCTGTTTTGTGAATTGCTGTTGTGTTTTTTTGATTTGCTGCTGTGTTGTGCTATTTGCTGTTGTGCTGTGCGATTTGCTGCTGTGTTGTGCGATTTGCTGTTGTGCTGTGCAATTTGCTGTTGTGCTGTGCAATTTGCTGTTGTGTTGTGCGATTTACTATTGTGTGATTTGCTGTTGTGTTGTGTGATTTGCTGTTGTGTGATTTGCTGCTGTGTTTTTTTGATTTGCTGTTGTGTTGTGCGATTTGCTGTTGTGCTGTGCGATTTGCTGTTGAGCTGTGCGATTTGCTGTTGTGTTGTGTGAATTGCTGTTGTGTTTTTTGATTTGCTGCTGTGTTGTGCGATTTGCTGTTGTGTGATTTGCTGTTCTTTTTTTATTTGCTGTTGTGTTGTGCGATTTGCTGTTGAGCTCTGCGATTTGCTGTTTTGTGAATTGCTGTTGTGTTTTTTTGATTTGCTGCTGTGCTGTGTGATTTGCTGCTGTGTTGTGCGATTTGCTGTTGTGCTGTGCAATTTGCTGTTGTGCTGTGCAATTTGCTGTTGTGTTGTGCGATTTACTATTGTGTGATTTGCTGTTGTGTTGTGCAATTTGCTGTTGTGCTGTGCGATTTGCTGTTGTGTTGTCTGATTTGCTGTTGTGTTTTTTGATTTGCTGTTGTGTTGTGCGATTTGCTGTTGTGCTGTGTGATTTGCTGTTGTGTTGTGCGATTTACTATTGTGTGATTTGCTGTTGTGTTTTTTGATTTGCTGTTGTGTTGTGTGATTTGCTGTTGTGCTGTGCGATTTGCTGTTGTGTTGTGCGATTTGCTGTTGTGCTGTGCGATTTGCTGTTGTGTTGTGCGATTTGCTGTTGTGCTGTGCGATTTGCTGTTGTGTTGTGCGATTTGCCGTTGTGTTTTTTTGATTAACTGTTGTGTTGTGCGATTTGCTGTTGTGTGATTTGCTGTTGTGTTTTTATGATTTGCCGTTGTGTTGTGTAATTTGCTGTTGTGCTGTGCGATTTGCTGTTGTGTGATTTGCTGTTGTGCTGTGCAATTTGCTGTTGTGTGATTTGCTGTTGTGCTGTGCGATTTGCTGTTGTGTGATTTGCTGTTGTGCGATTTGCTGTTGTGCTGTGCGATTTCCTGCTCTGTTGTGCGATTTGCTGTTGTGTGATTTGCTGTTCTTTTTTTTATTTGCTGTTGTGTTGTGCGATTTGCTGTTGAGCTCTGCGATTTGCTGTTTTGTGAATTGCTGTTGTGTTTTTTTTGATTTGCTGCTGTGTTGTGCTATTTGCTGTTGTGCTGTGCGATTTGCTGCTGTGTTGTGCGATTTGCTGTTGTGCTGTGCAATTTGCTGTTGTGCTGTGCAATTTGCTGTTGTGTTGTGCGATTTACTATTGTGTGATTTGCTGTTGTGTTGTGTGATTTGCTGTTGTGTGATTTGCTGCTGTGTTTTTTGATTTGCTGTTGTGTTGTGCGATTTGCTGTTGTGCTGTGCGATTTGCTGTTGAGCTGTGCGATTTGCTGTTGTGTTGTGTGAATTGCTGTTGTGTTTTTTGATTTGCTGCTGTGTTGTGCGATTTGCTGTTGTGTGATTTGCTGTTCTTTTTTTATTTGCTGTTGTGTTGTGCGATTTGCTGTTGAGCTCTGCGATTTGCTGTTTTGTGAATTGCTGTTGTGTTTTTTTGATTTGCTGCTGTGCTGTGTGATTTGCTGCTGTGTTGTGCGATTTGCTGTTGTGCTGTGCAATTTGCTGTTGTGCTGTGCAATTTGCTGTTGTGTTGTGCGATTTACTATTGTGTGATTTGCTGTTGTGTTGTGCAATTTGCTGTTGTGCTGTGCGATTTGCTGTTGTGTTTTTTGATTTGCTGTTGTGTTGTGCGATTTGCTGTTGTGCTGTGTGATTTGCTGTTGTGTTGTGCGATTTACTATTGTGTGATTTGCTGTTGTGTTTTTTGATTTGCTGTTGTGTTGTGTGATTTGCTGTTGTGCTGTGCGATTTGCTGTTGTGTTGTGCGATTTGCTGTTGTGCTGTGCGATTTGCTGTTGTGTTGTGCGATTTGCTGTTGTGCTGTGCGATTTGCTGTTGTGTTGTGCGATTTGCCGTTGTGTTTTTTTTGATTAACTGTTGTGTTGTGCGATTTGCTGTTGTGTGATTTGCTGTTGTGTTTTTATGATTTGCCGTTGTGTTGTGTAATTTGCTGTTGTGCTGTGCGATTTGCTGTTGTGTGATTTGCTGTTGTGCTGTGCAATTTGCTGTTGTGATTTGCTGTTGTGCTGTGCGATTTGCTGTTGTGTGATTTGCTGTTGTGCGATTTGCTGTTGTGCTGTGCGATTTCCTGCTCTGTTGTGCGATTTGCTGTTGTGTTGTGCGATTTGCTGTTGTGCTGTGCGATTTGCTATTGTGTTGTGCGATTTACTATTGTGTGATTTGCTGTTGTGTTTTTTTGATTTACTGTTGTGTTGTGCGATTTGCTGTTGTGTGATTTGCTGTTGTGTTTTTATGATTTGCCGTTGTGTTTGCGATTTTCTGTTGTGCTGTGCGATTTGCTGTTGTGTTGTGTGATTTGCTGTTGTGCTGTGCAATTTGCTGTTGTGTTGTGCGATTTGCTGTTGTGTTGTGTGATTTGCTGTTGTGTTGTGTGATTTGCTGTTGTGTTTTGCACTTCAGGGCCACCATACAGAGTTACGTGTGCAGATGGACAACACGGAATGACCCACACATTTTGCATTCAACTTCATATGACTTATTCTGTGGAAGCGTGCACTGTACCTTGAATATTCCAATAAAGTTCTCCCATGCTCTGCTGTCATTGTGAGTATAATCAAAGTCACTGACAAGCCAGTCGAGGTCTCAGCCTGCTGTTCATGCTGTGTTCAAGGGAAATTAGTAATTTTCATTCTCAATCTTAGGAACTGTAGTGTGATTAATGATGTGTTACATCACTGCGTTACAGAAAATGTTATGAGTACAGTAACGAGTTACCCCAACACTGATCGTGAGCCATAGTTATCCCAGGGTGACTGTTCAATTGTTAAATATATAAGGTGATGTAAATCTAAACCAGAAGTCCAATGTTTCATCAGCATACCGCAGTGGACCTTCATTTTAATAAAGAAGGTCCTGGTTGCTATACTGACAGGAAACAAATACAAATCAGATTTTATTAGGAGACATTTTATCTTGACCAAGACAGCGGCGTAGTGATGCCACAGCAGCAGAAAAGATTCTGGTCACACAAGCAATAAATACGAGGTCTATCAGAAAAGTATCCGACCTTATTATTTTTTTCAAAAACCATATCGATTTGAATCACGTGTGATTACATCAGACATGCTTGAACCCTCGTGGGCATGCGAGAGTTTTTTCACGCCTGTCGGTTACGTCATTCGCCTGTGGGCAGTCTTTGAGTGAGGAGTCGTCCACCCGCTCGTCGATTTTTTTCATTGTTTAGGAATGGCTCAGAGACTGTTGCTTTGTTTGATAAAAATTTTTTCAAAACTGTAAGGCACAACTGAGTGGACACCATTCAATAAATTCAGCTGGTTTTCGGTAAAAATTTTAACGGCTGATGAGAGATTTTGGTCTGGTAGTGTCGCTTTAAGGACGGTCCACGGCGCCTGACGGCGATCTGCGCTTCGAGGCGGCAGCGTCTCGCCGTTTCAAGTTGAAAACTTCCACATTTCAGGCTCTGTTGACGCAGTAAGTCGTCAGAGAACAGAGAACTTTCAGAAGAAGTCGGCATGAGGAGTTTATTCGGACATTCCATTGTTAACGGTCATTTTGTAATGAAAGAACGTGCGGGCAGAGTCGCATGTCGGGCTGGACCCGACCGCGGGGGGTCGCGGCAGGAAAAACACCTCCGTTGGAAATCTTAACGGGCAAGTTGGAACATGCCCAAGCTGTTAAACAATTTCTCAGTTACTCACTTGTTGAAAGCCATTAAAAGCCGCCTGAATTCTACAAATGGTTTTCAACACAGAGGTGTTTTTCCTGTCGCGGCGCACACAGATTTGCCGAGTCGTCACGGAAACGACTCGGCGAATTTGCGCGTACGTCTTTCATTAAAAAAATGTCCTTAAACAGTGGAATGTCCGTATAAATTCCTCATGCCGGCCTCTTCTGAATCTTCTCTGTTCTCTCACGATGTCCTGGGTGAATTAAGCCTTAAATTAGGATGTTTTCAGCTCGAAACAGGCCTGACGACAGCGCCTGGAAGCGCTGCAGGACGTCCCGCTCCGTGGGAAGTCCTTACACCGACAGAAACACCCCATAATCTCTCATCAGCCGTTAAACTTTTCACAGAAAACCATCTTAATTTCTCGAATAGTGTCCACTCGGATATTCCTCACAGGTCCAGAAAAAATTTTGATAAAGCAACGCGCGCCGTCTCGAGCAGCGTGTGAAACAAAGGAATTCAGCCGAGAGGGCGGGACCACATCTCACTCAAGGCCTGCCCACAGGGAAATGACGTCACCGACACGCGTGAAAAAACTCACGCATGCGCACGAGGGTTCAAGCATGATTGGTGTAATCGCATGTCATTCAAATCCATATAGTTAAAAAAATAAAATAAAAGGGTCGGTTTATTATCTAAGAGACCTCGTAATTGTCCAGTTAGGTCTCATGCTCATTCCTGTGGCAAGATATTTCTAGGTTGTTAAACCTTCTTAACACTTGTAAAAGTTATTTCCATAAGTGAGTGTGTTGTTGAAATTAACAAGAATCATACTGTACCATAAATGAAATGACAGGGTTCAAACTTACTTGAGGGCCACACTTATTTAGTGATGGTATTGTTTTATTTATTTATTGTTTGTTTGCTTGTCATGTCACAGTTGTTATCACACACAAGCACCTTAATTTCTGTTTCAAAATTGTATTTTTATTCCTGTTCTACTGCTCAGTTTCCATAATACAGTAAGTACATGTTTCAGGCTTCATATGTATGTCTGAATATTTATGAAGTGTTCTGCATTGACCACTTCTGGTTGAACGTAGACATGTAGAGCGAAGGATTCAAAGAAGTGTGCCATTTATAAAAACAATTTTGCTTGACGGTGTGTGTACAAATAGCCTTATTAGTCTGATTTTTATTGTTGTTTATACAGCATTTTTACCTTTGTTTGTACATATGTAACCCCCCGTCCTTTACATTTGGTTTGATATTTAGTTAGTGTTAGTTTTGAGGACAAGTCAATGTGTCACAATGTCAAGAGTGAGTTGGGGAGCGGCTGAAGTGGGACTGTTCACTGAAACAAACAAGTAAAGCAAAATTAAGTCTTTAGTTTTCCTTTTCTTGTTGTCTCGAGTAAGTGCAACTCTTGATGTATTGGTTATGGTTTGCAAGCAGGAAGAAACCATAACAAATATCTCACCATACACATAATATGTGCTATATAAAGGGATTTCATGCATTAGACAAATGCAGTGTAGCTGTAGCCTCGACACAGGGGTGCAGACAGGAGACCAAATCAATTGCCTATGTATCCATGAGGTGGAAGATAGATGACATCTGTGCGCCTCTTTCTCACATCAGCTACAACTAGAGGCATGTGTTCCATCTGAATCCTCATCTCTAATACCAATAGGTGATATTGTTCTTCCCAGTCACACGCCGTGCTACGGGGACGTTCCATTACAAGAATGGCAATGCGATTATTTTTGAAGGTTAACGACAAATGGGGTCGATCAACCTCTTAAATGGGCTTTCATTTACCTGCTCCAGTGACCCTGCACATGTTGCACACAATGTTTATTTATTTAAAGGACACTGGGAAGTCCAAATAGCAATAAAGGGTAACTAGATGCACAAATCATATATGTTTGCCATGAAACCTGTTCTTTAGCTGAGGCCGTTTCTATTGTGTAGTTCCTATATGCAGTATAGGGAAATGCCATATGATATACAGTTGAGGTTGGAGGTTTACATACACTCATCATGTGCATGAATGTCATTGAATTTTTGGGCTTTTAATGATATCCTTGAACTGTTCTTTTTCTAGGGTTGAATGATTTTACAACATACATCAATAATGACTTTCAAAAACAAGAATTGGGTGCCCAAGTTTGAATTTATGTAATCTTCTCTAATCCAATCAGGGGCAACATTATACTTACAGGCTCAAATGTATACATACAACCTACTAATATTTGGATAAATGAACCTGAGCAAGTGGCACCTCAACCAGATGGTTTTGATACACAGTAAAATCACCAGTGTAAAACTAACACTGACAGTGTTAAATCAACACTACCAGTGTACATATGGTCCTACTTTGGTCAGAGTGGGACCATATGTTCACTGTCAATGTTTAACACTGATGATTTTACTGTGTAACCTTCAACAAGCTTCTAGCAAAATTCTAGCTGGACCACTTTTCTTGGCAGAATGGGCAGAGTTCATTTAAATTGGTTAGTTTCCTTGCAGTGATCTGGCTTTTAAATGTAGTCCACACATTTTCAATGGGGTTGAGGATGGGGCGTTGGGGAGGCCATTTCAGAAGCTTCATGTTAGCCTGCTTTATCCAATCCAGAACCAGTTTTGCTGTGTGTTTGGGATCATTGTCTATGTAAAACTTGCTTCACAGTGAACAGTGATGCTGGTGTTCCAGTAATTTCCAGTTCATGGCAGACCTGAGCCTTGGTGGTTCCTCTCATCTGAGAGCGGCAGCTTGAGTCTTTATCAAGACCTTGGAAAAGTGGTGACATATCAGACTAACTTGTACTTACGTACAGTTGGTTTAACTCATGATCTTGGAATCTGCAGTTGTTTAGAAATGGCTCCAAGAGACATTCCCAAGTTGCTTAAATCTACTATTCTCCTTCTTAGATCTTTCCTGAATTGCTTTGACTTTCCACATATTCTGGGCATTGGTCAGTCCAATGAGTGCTGTTGAACACACCCTTTTTATGCTGGCAAAAAGAAACTACCAGTTGTAGTCAAACATGATCACTAATGAGGAGGTAATAGGCCTTAGCCTTATCATGTTAACATACATTGTAGAACCTTCAGCACCACTTATTAAAATATTTAAGTGAATGTATGTATATATGAATATGTATACATTTGAGCCTGTAAGTATAGTCTTGACCCTGTTTGGATTAGAGAAAATTGCATAAATTCAAACTTTTTGTTTTTTTAAAGTCATGATGCATGCTATACATCATTCCACCCTGCAAAAATAACAGTTCAAGGACATCATAAAAAGTGCAAAATTACTGTGACATGAGTGTATGTAAACTTTCAACCATAACTGTACAATCTGCTGTTAGTGCATTTACTTATGCAAAAAAAACTTTTATCCAAGCCATTGTATAATTTTTTTTACACCATATGTATTTCTTTGGAAAGTCAGATGATAATTTCATACATGGCCCAGGGTAGACTTTTGAATTGAAAGCAGCTCTGTTGTTGCTCGTCTGATGCTCACTGGCTGCACAATGCTGAAGAGTTTGAAAGAGCAAAGGTGAGGAGGAAGGCAGTTTGAATTTGCAAGATTAAAATAAATACGTGGCTGTAGATGGGAATTTAATAAGCCATTGCAATTCTGCTTGAGAAAACAGTGAGGGTAAAGCTTCATTTCAGTAAAGGCATATGGAAATGAGATATGAAAATGTTCCTGTTCAGATGCCACTATCTGGCATCCAGGAGCGTGAACGTTATCGGTGCAAAAATGTTACTATGACACCAGCACCTATGTAGAAAGGCCAAACATTTATCTTTAAAAATGTTCCGTGCTTTTTTGATGGATCCAGTGGAGGGTTGGTTTTGATTAAAATTTTGGATGCAGAATGGGACAAAAGAAACAAACAAGCAAACAAACAAAAACATCTGCAATCAAATAAACAAAAATGGTTATTTCTATTAGAGTTGCAATGTCACAATGGGGGTTACACACCGTGTTGCTACTCCCCCCACCCATCCTGTCTCACACACACACACACACCATTTCCACTGCCGTTCTGATGAATATGTACATTAAAAAGTACCAAGCCGACGGTGCAAAAAATGATGAATGTGAGTCTTTATTTGTATGTGAAATGGCTGGTATGTGCTAGGGCTGTGCCATTGTTGCACGTGGTCGTTGCAGTCTCAGTGTGGACTGTGCTGAGGCAAGGCATCCAAACAAGCTCTGTATGTGTGTCCTGGGGAAGGCAGTAGACCAATCTCGTACTGGCTGAGGCAGCAGCACATCACTCGTTATTCAGTTTTCATGCTAAGCAAATAAAAGTTAATCCAAGATCTGAAGAGGAGTTCATCTGCTTGGAGTTATGAGGTGCAATTGTGAGCAACCTCCGACTCAGGGATGGGGGGGTTCTTTTCAGACTGAATGGTGTGCCTCAGGAGGAACTGGCTGCCCTGAACACAGCTTGGCAAGAGCTGCTACAGCAAGTCAGCAGACGTCCACTGCCACATGACCCATGATAAAAAGCAAAGAAATAACTGTGTGGTAAATAAATAGTAATTTTTTTAATTTGTGAGGCAATGTTTAATAAAATGAAAAATAAAGTATGTACAAAGTGCAACCCCCATCCCCAGACTGTATCATCCATTGCAATGTTTTACTGTAGACAATGTGATATGCCAGTTAAGTACACATTGCCCAATCCTAGTTTCTATATTGTATACTAGCAGAGGTGCCGGCCCTCATCCTGGTCAAACATAGTTATCAAGTTTGAAGTGTTTTTCATTAAAAAAAAAAAAAAAAACTAACAAAATTAAAATTAAGCACACAATTAGAATCAGTTGGTCAGTGCAGTGGTTTTAGGCTGTAAACTGTAGCACTCCCAAGATCGCTGTTATTTCACCACGTTTACCACTGTGTGCATATTTTTTCTATGTCCTGTAGCTACCAACTAAGCATTAACCAAACAACCAACAATGTAAATGTATCTTCATCAGCAAATGTTCTATGCATATCAAATACAAAAGGTAAAATTATGAAGTCACAACATTGTCATTTATTATTTGAAAAAAAATTAAATGAAATAATTTTTACAGTCATAGCACAGGCTATGGCTCTTCCCTTAGCTATGCTGTTTCTTAATAGGAATATGATATTTAATGCACAGTAACATTTGTCTAAACAGTCATTGTATGAACCAGATATTCACACTCACTGGACAGAAGCAAAAGTCCCAATGCTTTTGTATCCATATAATAAACACTGCATATGCCAGATTTTATATAACAGATTTTCTCTCACATCGGACAAAATGTCCTGTCTGATCATTAAAAAAACCCTTGCATATACTGGACAGAGCAGTCTGGGTGAGCCCAGTAACAGAGGTATGAAATGACATTCAGCAATGACACTTGGCAATTTGAGGGAAGTGGGCACCTAAACAAGGCTGGCGATTATTAACAAAATGCTGCTTGCTTCCTGCAATGTAATATGGTGCTAAATTTCACACATATTCCTGGGTGTGGTGAACCAAAGACAACCGCTTTAGATCAGAGCCCTCTGTGTGGCTGCAACCCCAGGCACCTGCTAAACAACAGAGAAGTGCTGTGATTTGTCACTTTTAGGTTTTCACTCCTTCCTCTCCCATCATATTTTAATCGTTTTTGCAGTGCACCTGCATTTCGATCACGGCTCAAATACATTTTGCAGAAAAGTCTGCAAATATGACAATCTTTAAAGCCCGGAGTCAGAAAAAGACACTCAAATGACCAGAAATTCATGGAGGGAAATTGCATGTACTGTTGGTTTGGAGGTGGATGATTTTATAAAGAAGTGGAGCTTGTTGAGGGCCAAATGAATCCAGAAAAAGTTCACTGTTCCTGTAGCAAATTGCAATAAGACACTCACCAACTTGAAGGAGAACTTTAAAAGGGCCATGCGCATGTTGACATCATTGCATGACCACAGAGTTATGGAGCTGGAGAAGCATAAATCAGGCTTTAGGATTTTAAGGTACCACTCCACAGCAGACTTAGAAAAAGCGTGACTTGACCAAATGTAATCCTTTTTAGTGCCTATAATGCCCACCTATTATTTAAGGCAGGCATTTATTTTTTCAGACAAAGTTTTGACCTAGTCATAAAATCAGGCAGGCCCCTATTCAAGGTCAGGTGTTTAATCAAGTATGTATGCCTAATTGGTGCTGTGGATTCCCCATAGATCGTTTGGCATCACTTGACTGTAACTAATCTGTTACATACATATAACAGATTTTCTCTGTTTTATACATATAAAAGATTTTGTCCATTTTATACATAGAGCGGCCTTTGTCCATTTTATACATATAATTAATTTTGATTATAACGGACAAAATTTGCTGGTTGACCTGAATCTATTATTTGCAGGTTTTACTGTACATTTTTATTATGTTATTTTTCAAATACTGTTTTAAATTTTGCATTGTATTGATGTTGAATAATTACTTCCATGATTATAAACACTCAAAATAACATCAGGTGAAGTATGCAACACTAAAGCTAGTTTACGATCCGCCAACACTTCAGTGGTATAAAGGTATGTTCAGGCTGTGGCTGACTACGTGAACAAAGTGAGCACCTTAAAGCAGTGATTCATGATGGATTTAATCACTCACACCTTGAAAACCAGTTTATATTTTAGACATCCATAGCATCACATAGCGTGATGCTGATGGCTAATGTTAGCATAAACAGTCGCTCCCTTGTGGGCATTGTATTGCAAATATCTCTAATAATGTAGCTTCTTCTGCAGTTAATTGATCTAAAAGATCATCTAAGAAGCATGCGGTCCCTTCAACTGAGGTGGCAGTTAGCTACTATGCCAAAAGCGCCGCTTTGCTGTGGACACAGTCACTCACATATTGTGGTTTATGGTATATATTTCTAGTGTGAGCTTTCCACCTCCCAAATGTTGTAGCCCTGTTTGTGATATGCCATTGTTGTTGCACAGTGCAGCTCGGGCTCTTGGAGACTTTCCGAGTGAAAAAGTGGGGACGTGGCTTTTGTCACTGGGACAGGTAGTGTTGGGAGCTCCAATTAAGAGAGAGGCCCCACTCCGTAATGAGGTGAAATCCACACATAGCTGGCAAACCTACCTGTACCTAGCTGTTGTAGCTTTCCATTGCTGTGCTGCCACTCTGGAACACTCTCAGCACCACCATCAACAACACCGTCACCACATCCAGGGACAGAGTGGAGACAAACCTGACAGCCACAGGCCTGTGTGTTTTTAATGGCCATTACCGGTTCAGGTTTGACAAGTTACACTACCCCCTACCCACAACCCACACACCCCCATTCTTGCCACAGGCAAAAGCAAAGCAGCCCAAAACTCCACAGAAACACACCTGCATTCCTTCTTCCCTGTTCATGCAAGTTCAAAAGTCTGAAAACTTAGAACACTAGAATTAAAAAACAAAACAAAAGCAAGCAACATCACATTCATACGCACAAACATACCTGCATTTTTGTGTCAGTGAGATTTGAGTACTTTGCATATTGAGGATGTTAGCACCCCAGAAAGTATTCAAACATCTTAGAGGTTCACAGACAGACTGATACATCAGTGTTTGAGTAGTGCCTGCAATCGGGTGTCTGCCTGGGTGGTTGCCATCCAGGAAAGCTGTTCTGTGGTGTGGTGGATGCAGTAATCCTCAGCACCAACACATGCTCCAAGACCTGACTTGTCTCCACTGTTACTTAGTCCTAAGTGTACACTTTACAACTCTGACCAGAGCAGGACCATATGTACACTATCAGTGTTAATTTAACACTGTCAATGTTATACCCCTGTCACACAAAGTCGGAATCACGCAGAATGGCGTCAGAATTATGACACACATCCGAAAAGTGTCGGATTTCATTTCCAAAACATTCTGACAGCTATCTGTGGAAGTCGACGGAGTTGTTCAAAATCAGCCGGTGACCCCGAGTGTGATGCACATGTTCAAAACTTTCCAGGCGCTGTCGAGAAGGTACACCTATCCGACGGCGGTCCATGTGACAACCATATGACCGCAATTTACATATTCAGACAGCGGCAAAATGGGATCCGACACAATTTCAACACATACAAGGGAACCTCGAGAAGGATCTGGCACTGCAAAGCCTGCTGGTGTGACCTGCACATGCCATATATAATGTCCACCCCCGGAATGCAAATGAACTGTTAGAATGTATGTGGCATGCTTCATCATGATAATAATTCTGAATTATTATCATGTACAGAGAATGTGAACAGCGGCTATCAAACACAAAGCTCCGTGTGCTACTGTGCACATGCAGCCACAAATCTGAACAGGCTGTTATATCCACAGTAGACCTTACAGTAGAGATATTTGTCCATTCTTTCCAATGCGTGACTTAAATAATGTGAATTATTGTCTCCATCATAGCACGGGCAGCTACGCCTCTCCATGGTGCGCAGTAATGTGTCATTGCACGCGTCAGGCTTGCAGCTGAACGGACCTCATGCTGTAATAAATGATCACCTTGTAACTCTGTAGGAGATATGACATGGAACTTGTGCCAGGCCGTGACAGCATTATAAATATGCATCTCACCTTCAACAGTGTTCCAGGAGTGTTTCACAGCACAGGGTAGACGTGAAGCTGGGACAGCAGCCTGCGGTTAAAATCCTCTCACCCAAAATAACAAATTTAATCCCATGTGATAATCCAACCATCACAGTGTCCAGAGTTGTGTTGTGCTCCTGAAGTGAGCAAACAAGAAAAAATAAAGTTTGCTGGAAAGGCTCCATCTGACACATGGGACTGCATGGCCAACTTCCAGCAAACTTTGAGCGAAGCTGTGCAATGACACGCACGTACGCCCCGCGCACACGCTTAGTGGCCCATGCAGCGTTATGCATACACACACACACACACACACACGGCTGAGTGCTAATTGCAGTCCCACGCGTGTGCACGGTCTGTGTCATCTACCTGTTGTCTACATACACTTGGGATATCATCGTGCAGGTGTGGACGAGGTTATCCGGATGCGTTCCGACAGGGCTGGCCACACCTTTTTTCCTCCCGACTGCATCGGATTATGGCAATATTTGCCGTATCGGACATGGTCCCTCCACATTCTTGCTATGTGTGACGGGGGCTTTAGTTTTACACTAGTGAATGTACTGTGAACATGCCACCTAGTGTTTAAAAGCTTTCTTCAAGGATTCAAAAGAATTTTATTGTCATATGCACAAAGGAACAAGTTCCCTGCACAATGAAATGTGATTACTGCATTTAACCCATCCTAATGGCCAGTTAGGAGCAGAAGTCACCTTTAGGCGCCCGGGGACCAGCTCCAGATGTATATCCCTGCCTTAGGTCAACAGCAGGGCTGAGCAAACCTTGACCGGCCTCATGACGACAGACAACACACACACAACACACACATAAGCCGGCCCGGTACATGAACACATATAAAAAGCACACACAAGGTAAACCTTGGGAAAGAAAAACCTTCATTGCTGCTGCATTGAATCACGCAGTAGCAAAGCAGGAAAAAAAACCCACCAGCACAATGAACAATGATCATACACAACAACAGGACGAGAGATGACGACCGAGATTTGTAAGAGTCCAGTTATCAGACAGAACACCCGGAGGTCACCTTTAGGCGCCATCAACGGCCTTGTTCGACGAAACTGGAGGGAGGAGGGGCCCAGCCCTGAACAGTCCACTGTCCACAGTCAACGTCAGAGCTGGAGAAGCTGAGGGCGGGGGGAGAGGCATGAGCGTTGTTCTTCTCCAGGAGGTTTTTATCACAGTGGCCTTGAAGTGCAGCTGTGTTTTGGGAAGCCGAATGAAAATCCAGATTAGCAGACACCTGAAAGATTCCACAGTCTGAGACAAAGTGGCTTCCAATACATCTGAATTAAGAGAGGAGATGTGGTCATTACTGACGATCAATGTGGTTTTCCAGCGCAGCAATCTTCTCGGAGATGGTATCCAACGCGCGGTTAACACCCGCCGACTGAGCTGATACTGCCCTTCCAATCGAATCAATCATACGAGGCAGCCTGGACGGGCCGATTATTGCTGCTTCCACTTTCTTAATTTTCCAGTAAACCAGTGCTATGCCCACTCCACACAGCAGAAACCCGGTCACCACCATGCCAAATATATACACATCTTCGACATCCTCCACAGACAGCATGTAAAGGCACATGACCTGCCATTTCCTCCAACTGTCCATCACGTAGCCCATCACATGTGTCCCGGCAGGACAGGTCGGGTCCTCCACTCCCGAGTGTCTTGTAGAAAAAATAGTGTCAACTGCGTTCAGAGACCACTTTAACAGATCCATTTTTGCTGTTTCCAGAAGAGCAAAGCTGGCAGCCTCACAGACAACACGCCACAGAAGCAGGAAAGATAAGGAGGGAGGGAGAAGAGAAAAATGCGACCGTCTCGGCCGAGAGCAAGGAGGCAAAAAAAAAAAAATTACTTAAGTAATTTTTAAAGTAAAGAGTAATTTCTTATAATCCTAAGTAATTCTAAGTAATTCTTAGAATTACTTACCTCAACCGCTCGTCGTTGGCGGAGGTAATCAGAATATTGGAGAGCCAGACATAAATGATCAGATGATCAGATCCTAAAACAGCACAGTTCAGCTTATCACCTCACAGGTAATTAGCTAACAACTAATTAACACTGGTGTGACAGAGAGCCAGAGCAGTATGCAAATTAGCCAAGGAGCTTGTTTAGGAGAGCAGAGAAACTACCAAAAAATGGTGTGATGTACCATCTGTGGGATTATAACTGTATGCACCACTGGGCTTTGCGCCACCCCTGGATTCACGCGTGACCTTGACACTTGCACGAACTTGATCCTCGCACTGCTATGCATTGTGTTAGGCCAATGTGTGTCACTCTCTCCCACTTAAAATCATTTTGTAGTCAATGACACAATTGCTCTCAAAACTTGGCTGATGAAACCATACTCTCATTTCTCCCAGAATCACAGAGAAATTATCTCCAGCTGCAGCTTCTCTCATGCACGTCGTGCAGTGGAGAAAGGTAATTATTTACAGAATATATATATATATATATATATATATATATATATATATATATACACACACACATATATACATATATATATATATATATATATATATATATATATATATATACACACAGTGAGGAAAATAAGTATTTGAACACCCTGCGATTTTGCAAGTTCTTCCACTTAGAAATCGTAGAGCAGTCTGAAGTTTTCATCTTAGGTGCATGTCCACTGTGAGAGACATAATCAAAAAAAAAAAAAAAAATCCGGAAATCACAATGTATGATTTTTTAATAATTTATTTGTATGTTACTGCTGCAAATAAGTATTTGATCACCTGCCAACCAGCAAGAATTCTAGCTCACACAGACCTGTTAATTTTTCTTTAAGAAGCCCTCTTATTCTGCACTCTTTACCTGTATTAATTGCACCTGTTTGAACTTGTTACCTGTATAAAAGACACCTGTTCACACACTCAATCAATCACACTCCAACCTGTCCACCATAGCCAAGACCAAAGAACCAGGGACAAAACTGTAGACCTGCACAAGGCTGGGATGGACTACAGGACAACAGGCAAGCAGCTTAGTAGAAGACAACAACTGTTATGATTATTTATTAGAAAGTGGAAGAAACACAAGATGACTGTCAATCTCCCTCAGTCTGGGATTCCATGCAAGATATCACTTTGTGGGGTAAGGATGATTCTGAGAAAGCTCAGAACTACACAGTAGAACCTGGTCAATGACCTGAAGAGAGCTGGGACCACAGTCACAAAGATTACATTAGTAACACATGATGCTGTCATCGTTTAAAATCCTGCAGGGCAGCAAGGTCTCCCTGCTCAAGCCAGCACATGTCCAGGCACATTTGAAGTTCACCAGTGACCATCTGGACGATCCAGAGGAGGCATGGGAAAAGGTCATGTGGTCACATGAGGCCAGAATAGAGCTTTTTGGAATCAACTCCACTTACCATGTTTAGAGGATGAGAACAATCCCAAGAAAACCATCCCAACCATGAAGCATGGGGGTGGAAACATCACACTCTGGGGGTGCTCTTCTGCAAAGGGGACAGGACGACTGCACCGTATTGAAGGGAGGATGGATGGGGTCATGCATTGCGAGATTTTGGCAAAACAACCTCCTTCCCTCAGTAAGAGCATTGAAGATGGGTCATGGCTGGGTCTTCCAGCATGACAATGACCCCAAACACACAGCCAGGGCAACTAAGGAGGGGCTCTGTAAGAAGCATTTCAAGGTGCTGGAGTGGCCTGGCCAGTCTCCAGACCTCAACTCAATAGAAAATCTTTGGAGGGAGCTGAAACTGCAAACCTGAAAAATCTAGAGAATATCTGTATGGAGGAGTGGACCAAAATCCCTGCTGCAGTGTGTGCAAACCTGGTGAAAAACAACAGGAAAGTTTGACCTTTGTAATGGCAAACAAAGGCTACTGTGCCAAATATTAACATTGATTTTCACAGGTGTTCAAATACTTATTTGCAGCAGTAACATACAAATAAATTATTAAAAAATCATACATTGTGATTTCCGGATTTTTTTTTTTTAGATTATGTCTGAAATGAAAATTCCAGACCCCTCCATGGTTTCTAAGTGGGAGAACTTGCAAAACTGCAGGGTGTTCAAATACTTATTTTCCTCACTGTAGATAGATAGATAGATAGATAGATAGATAGATAGATAGATAGATAGATAGATAGATAGATAGATAGATAGATAGATAGATAGATAGATAGATAGATAGATAGATAGATAGATAGATAGATAGATAGATAGATAGATAGATAGATAGATAGATAGATAGATAGATAGATAGATAGATAGATAGATTGGTTAAACTGTTGCATTTTCATTCCTTCTTATGAGTTAAAGTAACTGTAAAATTCTGTTTATTATAGATGTAACATTTCATCATAATAGATCAGATGCACTGCACTGTGCGTCAATGCATGTCATTGCACGCAGCACTTCTGAACTTGAAATTGAGATAATGAAGAGATGTTACATCTATAATAAACATGACTTTATAAATACATTATGTAATTCATAAGAAGGAATGAAAATTCTCCTGTTTTAGCAATCCATTACAATATATATATTTATTATAATAGCCAAGTGGCCTCTGTGTGGGTGTGTATGGCTTTGATCACGCAAAAACCAGGGAGAGCTGACATTTGCCATTTGGTATGCTTATGCATTTTGGGTCAAGGATGAACACTACAAAATGGAAAGCTGATAGGACAAAATTTTTTTTGGAGAAATTAGCAATTTTAGTTAACCAATAAAAAACAGACGTGCTGCAATGCACGATGGTCGTTTGGGGTTTTAAATGTTGTTATTGTGGTTCATGTTAGTTTAATAGTGTTGTCAGTGCTGTTGATTTACTGTATTTTTGTAGTTTGATTGGTTTTGTCAGTTTAGATAAGTGTCATGTTGGTACCATGAGTCAAATGTGTATTGCTTTTAATGTCTTTCGCAACCGTCTGTTTTTCAAATTAAAAGCACCTGCTTACAGCAGAATGCAGAAAAGACAAACGGCTGTGCATGCGTGTGTAACAGGGCAAACGCCCCAGTTTAGAAGCCTCAGATCCAAGGGGAGTAATCTCTATTAAACAACAACGTAAAACATTTAAGAAAAAAAAAGGAAAATTTTATTAACAATAAAAGAGAAAAAAAAGGAAAAAAATAAAATTCAAAAGCTAATACTAAAAATTCTTATCTAAAAAGTCCATTTAAAATAGTCCAGAATACGACTGCAAAGCTGGTTAGATGTGGGCGTGGTTCCCTCTCAGCCACAACCTGGGCAGACAAACAGGAACATTAGGAAACAGGAAGACAGAGATAACGTGACTTCCACAATGAGGGCAAAATACACCCAACATTCAGAGAGGAGAGACACTTAGCTGAGAGGAGGGGATTTATCACACTTCCCCCCCTCCACTGTTCCAACAGCGCACGCCCGCTGTCTCTCGCTCTCTCCCGCTCGTCTGCGCTCTCTCTTCTCTCCCAAGCTCCCAGGGGAAAAGGGGTGGGCTGTGTAATGGCCAAACTGTGAATGGATTGCATTAAAGAGGCACTTAGCTGAGAGGAGGGGGATTGGCAAACACTCCCTCTCCACCATTCCCATGACGTGTCCTATCGCTTGCTCCAGCGGTGTCCTTCCGTGCACGCTCAATCCGGTCCACTATCCTTCCGCCCTTGTGCTGCTCGGCACCTGAAGACTCGCCACCTTGCTGCTGCTCCTCCACACTCTCTCTGAACCTGCCCCACACACCTATCCCTAATTGTTAAGGTGGGGTCACAGTCACACACACTCCCACATCAGCCCCTCGCCGCTCTCACCAACACATACACAGGTGAAATTAATGACCCCGTGACAAGTGCGTGCGTGCATGTATGTGTGTGGGTGTGTGTGCAATGTTATCGTGCAGAAAGGGGAGAGCTGATATTTGCCGTTTGATCTGCTTATGTAATTTGGGTCAAGGATGAACGGCGCCAAAACCAAACGTTGACAGTAGTAACATTTTTAGAGAAGCTACACATATTACGTAGCTAACAACACTCATCAATGGACATTGATATTTACATTCTGGACTCACCAATCCAGTAGGGGCGGATAGTTATCTATATATTAAAAGCGTGTGTGTGTGATTTTATTTAGCAAGTTCAATGAAAGTACATTATATAATTATAAATACATTAAAAATGCTTGGATGACACAAGAAAGTGAAAATACTTATTTCCCTTGTGGTCCATTTAAAAATCAAATGACAAAATAGAAGTCAAAATAAAAAATAATACTGATAGCAATAATAAGAATGATAATGATAAGAACAGTGTGTACATGATATCAAGTACCTAAACAATTTATACCCCTGGCAAAAAATTATTGAACCACCGGCCTCGGAGGATGTTCACTCAGTTGTTTAATTTTCTAGAAAAAAAGCAGATCACAGACATGACACAAAACTAAAGTCATTTCAAATGGCAACTTTCTGGCTTTAAGAAACACTATAAGAAATCAGATAAAATAATTGTGGCAGTCAGTAACGGTTACTTTTTTAGACCAATCAGAGGGAAAAAAATATGGAATCACTCAATTCTGAGGAAAAAATATGGAATCATGAAAAACCAAAGAACGCTCCAACACATCACTAGTATTTTGTTGCACCACCTCTGGCTTTTATAACAGCTTGCAGTTTCTGAGGTATGGACTTAATGAGTGGCAAACAGTACTCTTCATCAATCTGGCTCCAACTTTCTCTGATTGCTGTTGCCAGATCAGCTTTGCAGGTTGGAGCCTTGTCATGGACCATTTTCTTCAACTTCCACCAATGATTTTCAATTGGATTAAGATCCGGACTATTTGCAGGCCATGACATTGACCCTATGTGTCTTTTTGCAAGGAATGTTTTCACAGTTTTTTCTCTATGGCAAGATGCATTATCATCTTGAAAAATGATTTCATCATCCCCAAACATCCTTTCAATTGATGGGATAAGAAAAGTGTCCAAAATATCAACGTAAACTTGTGCATTTTTTGATGATGTAATGACAGCCATCTCCCCCAGTGCCTTTAACTGACATGCAGCCCCATATCATCAATGACTGTGGAAATTTACATGTTCTCTTCAGGCAGTCATCTTTATAAATCTCACTGGAACGGCACCAAACAAAAGTTCCAGCATCATCACCTTGCCCAATGCAGATTCGAGATTCATCACTGAATATAACTTTCATCCAGTCATCCACAGTCCATGATTGCTTTTCCTTAGCCCATTGTAACCTTGTTTTTTTCTGTTTAGGTGTTAATGATGGCTTTCATTTAGCTTTTCTGTATGTAAATCCCATTTCCTTTAGGTGGTTTCTTACAGTTCGGTCACAGACGTTGACTCCAGTTTCCTCCCATTCGTTCCTCATTTGTTTTGTTGTGCATTTTCGATTTTTGAGACATATTGCTTTAAGTTTTCTGTCTTGATGCTTTGATGTCTTCCTTGGTCTACCAGTATGTTTGCCTTTAACAACCTTCCCATGTTGTTTGTATGTGGTCCAGAGTTTAGACACAGTTGACTGTGAACAACCAACATCTTTTGCAACACTGCGTGATGATTTACCCTCTTTTAAGAGTTTGATAATCCTCTCCTTTGTTTCAATTGACATCTCTCGTGTTGGAGCCATGATTCATGTCAGTCCACTTGGTGCAACAGCTCTCCAAGGTGTGATCACTCCTTTTTAGATGCAGACTAACGAGCAGATGTGATTTGATGCAGGTGTTAGTTTTGGGGATGAAAATTTACAGGGTGATTCCATAATTTATTCCTCAGAATTGAGTGAGTCCATATTTTTTTCCCTCTGCTTGGTCTAAAAAAGTAACCGTTACTGCCACAATTTTTTTTATTGATTTCTTATAGTGTTTCTTAAAGCCAGAAAGTTGCCATTTGAAATGACTTTAGTTTTGTGTCATGTCGGTGATCTGCTTTTTTTCTACAAAATTAAACAACTGAATGAACATCCTCCGAGGCTGGCGATTCCATAGTTTTTGCCAGGGGTTGTAGATACATTAATTGAGTAAATTAACATTAAAGAATTATGTAATTAAAGGGAAATAAAAGGGTTGATTCTTCTACAAAACCTGTTGAGGTGTACGGATAAATAAAAATAAAAAAAAATGGAAATCGCAAACCATTCCAACTCATTACCACCCTTGAAAAATGTCAGCTACCTTTTTTTATAAACACTACCCAATCCAGAGCCCGTGAATCCCCAAGGGCAGCACACTAGTTATAAATAATTACGTTTGAGACAAGAATCCAAATGCGTTCTCCACCACAGACACGCACAAACTTCTGAGAGCAAATGCATCATCAACTACAAAATTAGTATGTTATATAGCGTGGTATCATGTGGAAGAAAGTGTGACGAATGGGCACGATGAATTGCAGTCCAGGGATCTTACACATTCCCTATTAGTGGGTGAATAATCCAACATTTGGTGAATTCTGCTTTATGACAGGAAGAGCCGACATCGAAGGATCAGAAAGTGACGTTGTTATGAAAGCTTGGCTGCCACAAGGCAGTTATCCTTGTGGTAACTTTTCTGACACCTCCTGCTTACAACTCAAAAAGTCAGAAGGATCGTGAGGCCCCACTTTCATGGTCTGTATTCATACTGAAAATCAAGCTCAAGGGAGCTTTTCCCCTTCGGCTCCATGGGAGGTTTCTGTCCTCACTGAGTTTGCCTTGAGGGACACCTGCATTTGACAGGTGTACCAGACGTCCCACCTCCCAGTCTCCGGAGCAATTCACGCCCAGCGGGCCTGGCGCTTGACACCAGACGCGAGAGCCCGCTCGCGGCTGCTTCCCCACCTCAACGTAATGACCCCCACTCCCTCCCCCATAAAAAAAATATTTTTTTGTAAAGATGGGGTTTGCAATCAAGATTTCCTGAAGTAATTGTTCTGTAAACTGAAATTTGTAAACTAATTAAATCTGAAAGAAAATATACATCATGAATGATATTCACGTTTTGTGAGTTACGATTTGTGAGACCTGTGACCCATGTTTTGTGGGATTTTATATTCACAGTTTGCAGCAAAATTATTAACATTTTGTGGAGATTCATGGTTTGTGTAAATTTTCATTCATCATTTGCAGATAATTCACAATTTTCAGCAGATTCACATTTTGGGGGTCAACAAACAGAAGAAGAAAATAAATTAATATTTCATATTAATATTAAATAAGAATTTAATTAATTGAAAATTACATCAGAATGCCCTAATACAACATTTGCACAATGTTGTATTCAGGGCATACTCACATTAGGCCTGGTTTCCTTGTACCAGTGACCCTGCATGACTTTTCCCTTTCCCCACTCATTAGCTGGTCTGCAATCGGCCCTAGAATATATCATTGAAAAATGATTGAGTTTACCCTTATTCAGATGGGATTACTTTTATATAGGGAGGTCAAGTAATGGAATATGTATTATGACTACATAGCACAGGATAAGAAAACTCAAGATCAATGACAGCAATAGGAGTGGTTACTCAATAAACATAAAAAGGGAAAATCAGCACACTGGTTTAAAGCTCCCAAAATCTTTTTATTGATGGAGGTTTAAACCAGTGTGCTGATTTCCCTCTTTTTTCTGTCTACAATTCCTGATTATTCTGCACCTGGCCTAATACAGGATTGGATGTGTGCACAACTACCATTTTTTTTCTACTCAATAAACATGCCAGATGCATGGCAATAAACAAACCTTTTTGTGTGTTCTCAGGCTTGTGAATGAATGAGTTAATTTCTACAGTCACTTTCTAACATGGAACTTCAAGATATTCCTCAAGTTCTTTTATTTATTTATTTTTTTAGCTGTGCAGAGGAGTGCAGAGGCATGTGCTCCATGTGAAGAGCAGTGTCCCATCCTACTGACTTTCACTGAGCAAGAGCATTTTCTCCATTTTTTAAGATACCTTAAGTAATTCCCTTTTGAATGTGCACATTTTGCATAAAATTCCCATGTGTCATTTATCAAAATGTGCACAACAATTTCAGCTTTCTGAATATGTGTAAGATATTTGTCTAGAACGCTGTATGTACGTTGTTAAAATATTTTGGCTCTGAATAAAAAAATGAAATGCATTTTCAGAAAACTCTTCAAATCTTTATTGAAAATACACCTTTATGTACATGGACAAATTGTTTTGGTGCTAGATGTGCTCACTAAAGTCTTTGGCTCAAAAAAGTAGTGTAATATACATTATGAATAAAATTGTATATCAGTGTCAATAAATTAAAATAAAATCACTCATCATTTCCAGCTAGATGTTTTCTGCCTTCACTCGATGCAAAAATGTCCATATGTATCTATCACTGGATGAAAAGTTGACAGTGTAGAAGAAAAAAAATGCCTATTTGCTCCATGTTGAGCAGTGGGGGTGGTGCTTGTAGATGCTGGAAGTACAAAATAGTCCATCCGCAAGTTTTAATGACCATATGCATTGTCTGTAGGACTAAATAAAAAGTAAATAAGTGTTTTCTGGCGAACATGAGCTCGTTAGCATTTATTAACTTTATCTAAATTCTAGGTCTTGTTTGTACACGGCAAAAGCAATGAGGAACTCTGGTGTTATGCGTGGGTTTCAATCAATCAATCAATTTTTTTATATAGCGCCAAATCACAACAAACAGTTGCCCCAAGGCGCTTTATATTGTAAGGCAAGGCCATACAATAATTATGTAAAACCCCAACGGTCAAAACGACCCCCTGTGAGCAAGCACTTGGCTACAGGGGGTTTAAGAGACTTAGGGTTTTGGCAGGTTAAGGGTACTGGTTGACACCTAGGGGGAGGATGTGGCAGGTTGACTTGCCAGCCTATAAGAGTGATACTTGTGTGAAAAGTGTGAGGGTGGATTAAATAGCTAATAAAATGATATACAAAAGTATCATATACTTACATTACAATGAGTTCAATGAGAAAGGGAAAAATTCATTAAATGTATACACTACCTAGATTTAGAATAACATATTATGGTATCACTGAATCAAAAGAATTAATTTACTTGAATCTGTTAATATATAAGTGTTATGTGGGCCGCTGAAGAGGAGGTACTGCTGGCCCACCACCACCAGATGGCGCCCTGCTTGAAGTGCGGGCTTCAAGCAGGAGAGGGCGTCATAGCAACCGGGAGTGACAGCTGTCACTCGTCATCAGCACCAGCTGTCACTCATCCACATCACCACCACCTTAAAGGCCGGACTGCAACTCCACCTCCCCGACGAGAAATCAGCTACCTTGGAGGTAATTTTCTCTGCTGAACAAAACTGAGTAGTCTGAACTTCTTTTGCAGCCGTTTTCCTGTGGTGTTTGCCTTATCTGTGGTATTGCCGTTTGGTGTGATCAGTGACGGCTTCGCCTCACACCCCAACCAGATAAGTGGTTTGACAGGAGCTGCACGAGTGTGTGATTATAGGTGGAGGTGCTCCCTCCCAAAAGAACACAGACTGTGGGATTACTGAGTGTGCGTACTCACACTCACCTGTGCTGTTTCTGTTCTCTGCCAGCAGTGCCAGGTCTGACAGCTGGAGACGGTGGCCACCTGGGGACTCAGGACTTGGCGGCTCCGGTGTTCTTCAGATCCGTTGGCGGTGAGGGCCGTGTGGGATCCGGCTCGGTTCTGGACGGGCGTCTCCTATCCTCAAGCCTGCCCACACGTCACCCAACGTGTAATTGACTGTAGTTCCAAACTTGTTGTTATCTGTATTCCGTTGTGCACAATTTACAACATTAAATTATTACTGTTTGGCTTATCCATTGCCCGTTCTTTTACGCCCCCTGTTGCGGGTCCGTGTTCCTACACTTTCACAACAATAAGGGTGCTCCTTCTAGTTTTATTCTGCAAATATTTAACCATTTATTGTCTTTCTCACATCTGTTTGACTTTAAAGAACACATTTCAATTCATTAACTTTTTCAGCAACACCACCACACACCATAAAAATATGCATTTCATACTCATCATTGCCTCAATGACTCTCAAAGTAATCGTGGAGAATGCACACAATCTCATCACTAAGAATGTGAGATTAATGGAGGCATTATGTGCTGTGCTACATTTACATGCCATATTCATCTGCATACAATCTATGCAATTAAAAGCCTAAACATGCCACTGCGATTGCAATGAGAGAGGAGTTGTGGAAGCCTCAATCAGTCATCCAGCTGACACTGTTTCCATGCTGTGGCTGCTTTAGCAGTGAGTTTTTACACAGTACGAGTTCAGAACATGGGCATAGAAGTAAAGTAATAAACCAGCAAACACAATGGGACATTGAAATAGATTATTGTTCTGATGCTCAAAGCTTTACATATTATTTCACTTCAGCCTACTTATGACTCCAAACACAAACCAAGCATCCATATTCATCTTGTTTCTTTTTTTGTGAAAGCATATTTTCAGAACATGGTACCTCTTAAATAAAGCCTTTTTCATATGTTTGTTTTTTTTTTTTAATTGGAATATTAACTCACAAGCATGTCTTTTCTACCCAGAAAAAAAAAGAAAAGAAAAAAAAGGCTGAAGTTGTTGTATCTTAAGCCCTGGCCCCACCAAATAATGAAGGATGAATAATGAGCCACGTAGCATTTTTTTTTTTTGGTACGAGTCCAGTTATTCAACAATCTTGGGAGAATAGTGGCTCTTAGAGGCAGATTATTAGGCTAACGAGGCTCATCTCTGAGCATGGTGCTAATTTCAAAAAGTTCAAAATTTAGCAACAACAGTGTGGGGCAGTTTGTGTACAGAGTACTATGAGGACAAACAAGGATTTTAGAGACATGTTTGTGGTGAGGACAAGGCTGTTAAAAGCCCATTATCCGAGCACCTAGCAGCTACAAGGACAGGACAGGCTATTTTGGCTCAGCCCTGTTGCGCACTACAATTCCACCTGCTTTGTGTATGGGACGCTGTATATAAAATAATTATTTTGTAGCAGATTAATTATTTTCTGTCAGAGCTTGGATGTTGAATACAGCTCTAATCACTCCTGGAATCACAGAGGACATTTGGAGCTTTTTCCTCTCTCTGTCTTGTGCGCTGAGGTGGAGAACATATTTGGAACAGCCTAAAAGGTAATTATCTGTAATGTTTTAATTGCTTGGTAAAACAGTTGCATGTTCATTCCGTCTTAATAAGCAGCTGTAAAAGTATGTTTATGATAGATTTAACACCTTGTTGTAATGGATCAGATAAGGCGTACTCTGTGCATGCTGACACAATGACTCGCACTCAAGACGAGCATTTATGCAGAACACTAGTTTGCAAAAGAGCGATCTTGCTGACATTAATGGACAAAACAAAGTTAAAAGTTGGATCATGGTGTCAAAATGATGTAAGCTGCGGAAGAAACAAAGCCAGCGAGAAGAAGCATAGAGGCGACTGTCCAGGAACCCGTGGTTTGGTTCTAGCTGCTCTGGTAATGGATGTGTTTTGTTTGTGTTTTTTTTTTTTTTTTTTGGTGGGGGGGGAGTGATCAATCCAAACAGTTGCAGGTCCATATAATTAAAGCGGCCACTTCATTGTGGTGTGTTTTTATTTATTTATTTATTTTTTTGGTCACACAGAGCTGGGTGAACACACAGAACTGCTGCATTTAATGACTCTGGAACACAGGTGAACAGCAGCCTGGCACAGGGATGCGCACACCGGCCGGACTGTACTGGAGCGTCTTTTTTTGGACTGCATTTAAAAAAATGTGACAACATCTTGAATGGATGCTGTGAACCCGCCACTTTAAAGGGACCAAGTGTGGGAGGGCTGGAGCTTTGGACCAAACCCATGCCTAAATGTGCACCAACGTCATGTTACATGGTGCTACATGGATCATATGTGGCGTGACGTGGTGAATGTGAGGCATTATTTGTAAAGCACTTTGAGCGTCTGATGCAGATGGAAAAGCACTACATAAATGCAGTTCATTTACCATTTAACATGGATCATATGCGGCGACACGAGCTATTCAAGGCTGGACGGGGCTCAAATGACAGGTCGGTTCATGGCTCACTAGAGGCTGATACCTGGCACATATGAGGTACAGAGAGGCACATAGAGGTGTCTTAGTAGCTGATCATGATATCTTAAAAAGTGGATCATTCTTCGAATAATCACCAGCACGCTCATGCATGGCTCATTATTCATGGCTTATTATTCGGTGGGACTGAGGCTTTACTATATACTGTTCTTCAGAAGCTTCAAATATGTTTTTTTCATCCATGTCAATAGCAGTGCATCACAAAAAAGAAATAAAAAGAAAAATTGCTCTCTCCCTTCAGCTCTCCGATACAGGAGGCATGCATGTGCACTCACCACCCAACCTATCACAACACTACACAGTTACCAGCACTGGCCACGGTGTGGTAAGTGTTTTAGACATGTTAAAACTCACTCACTACTCAATTTCATTCATCGTTCTGTCTCCCCTTGACTTGCCACACACACCATCTGCGTGACCATGCTGGAAAACACCAGTTTGTTCAGAAACTCCAAAAAAAACAGGGATAAAGGTGAAAAAACACTGACCAGAAACTGTCAGACAACATGCTATGTTAAACACCACTGAATGATGAGTACATGCAGCTGTCACACTGCGTGCATGTGCAGCAGCCACATGCCGGCAGTCACTAGTATTGATGGCAAGTCCATATGTGTATAGAGCAAGGTCAATTTCCACTGCTGGAACCTGACCTACTTCCGAAATCTCCCGAAAATTTACAAGAATGCCCTCCTAATTGCCCAACTATGGGACATCACTGTGGCCCCAATGTAGACCCACCCGGCTCATTCAGCTATGTCTGCAGTGACAAAATAATGCAGCTACAGTTTTGGCCACAAATTACTTGAGCACAAGAGGAAAGCCAATATTGCCAGTCGCTCTCACTGGCCTATCTGTCATGTCTGCTTTCCATCCTGTTTGTGTTCTTCTGCTCTTCTCTCATTTTTCTCATCTGGCTTTGACGCTTGTTGTGGCCTTTCCTCACCCAGTGATTTCTCAGAGCTGCTCAGAACTTCCTACCTAAGAGCAGAGACTTATCTCTCACCTGAAAAAGGCCCTATTTGGGGCAGACCCTGTGGTGGAGATCTGCACAAACATAATGGACAGCTAAAACGGCCCTTGAGTTCCTGCCCTGGAAACAGGCTTAATTTATAACAATTTTATTATGCTCAAGCTCGTATGCTAAAGTACTGGCATATTAGTTATTAAGTTAGCTAAAATCAAGCAATAAGATGAGTTCAGGCTTGTGGAACCATCAATTTTTTTTACAGTGTCAAATCAAGTCTGAGAGCATGTGCTGGTGCTGCGCTTCGTCGCATCCACAACACCACAAAACTGCCCCGGTTAATGCTCTGTCACGCATTAACTATGTGAACTTCATGTGAACATTGCACAAACAATTACAAAACACTGAGTGTGTGTGCGAGCAGAGGTGTAAAACTCCAACTTCAGAAAGTAAAAACCCTCTCATGTGTTGCTTCTACCTGTGCACCTAAAACAGGTGATCTCAATAATGAGCTCATCCACATGCCTGAAGAGCTGAACTAATTACAATCAGCTGGTTTATTAGGACGATGGAACAAATAAGTGGCTGGACTTTTACTTTCTGAAGCCGGAGTTTTACACCTCTGAGTGCGAGTGATTGCGTCAGCGCACCGCATCAGAGCCCAGCTCATCTGATCGATTATAATGAAATGTTAAATCTATCATAAACATAATTATAGGTACTTAAAAAAAGGAATGAACATGCAACTGTTTTACCAAGCTATTGCAATATAAATAGAACAAATAATTACGCTTTAGACTGTTGCAAATGCGTTCTCCACGTCATGAAGCACAAGAAAGAGAGAGAGAGAGAGAGAGAGAGAGAGAAGCTGCAGCTGACATAATCCTCTGTGATTCCGGAAGCAATTGGATGTGTTTTCATTTATTTTAGGTATTTGATATGTAACTGTGTATGTAGTTATTGTAGTATTTATGTTGTATGGCTGGGGGGGCCTGGCTGCCTTTTTGTTTCTGTCTTTTGTCCTGTCTTTTGTTTTTCCTTCCAGGTGGCTTGCATTTGGGACTGAGTGGCTGTGTAGCTGAGTTTATCAGGACCTCACCCTGATCACCTAAGGCTGATCACCTGCGGCTCGTCAGGACTCACAGCTGTGGTGCATCTACATGGATTGGAACATGGTGGCATTTAAGACTGGAGTACACAGTGTGTATTTGCCAGAGACTCGACCTTGTGACCAGACGGGTGAGATCGTCGTCTCGGGACGAGCCATCTCATCATCAGTGGATGCAGAGAACGTCCAGGTTTGATGCATGGTCTGTGGAAGAGGAGGGGGTGAGGTCTCACGCTCGTCAGCACACTTCCTGAGGTACGTTAGATTTTGTGACTAACATTTATACAGTCAGTAAATGTGGTGTCCCTCACACCTTATTATATTGAGCTGTATGTTGGTCGTGTAATCAGCTTCCACTGCAGTGGAGTTTTGTGAACTGGGTGTTCCATGCCTGCAGGGTGGGAAGCTGATTAGTAATTAAGCCAGGAAGTGTTTGCTGTTTGTTCACCTTTGAGCGTTCTCTCTGTGTGTTGAGTGTGGACTCACATAATGATTCCTTCTTTCACAGACTCGGTTTGTCGCGGCCACCTGGGGGGTGTCGGCGGGGTCCTTGGGTCCGAATTGGTTCTGGCTCCGGACCGTTAGCGCTGCTGGGAGCGCACCGCAAAACCACCACGCCAGACCGCGCACTTTTATATTTTTTCACAGCACTGTTATGTTCATTAAACTCTGTTATCCTTTGTACCGTGCTCTCCTTATTTTATACTGGGTCCTTCAAATGCTGGTCGGTTCTCCGGGCTGCGTCCAACACATAACAATTTATTTATATACTTGTCTTGGCTGTGTTCTGTGTTTTTAATTTAACACGTTGTATGCACTGAGCCATCATTTACAGCTGTCAGTGAGTGGCTGGGCAGCGATCAGCTGAGAGGCGCCTTGCTGTGCTGTGTGCGCTCAGATGTGCCTGGCTGGTCCCCATGTGTGTCCATAATTGTCAGCATGTCATGGAAGTGTGCCCCCTGCATTCCACGTATTGAGGGTGGAGCTGACACACTAGCATGCCACATGTGTTGGGGGCGGAGCCGACACACGGCATGCCACTGTGTTGGGGGAAGTCAACACAGTCACACCCGTGGAGCTCGTGTTGCACTTCGACATTTTTCACAGACAGTTCAAATGTGGTTAGCTGTTCTCTACTCTCATGCGGGGAGCACAAGTAGCTCCACCTTTTCTAACCCCCAATCTCAATTCTCTTTTATACCCCTTCCCCTTGGCCCTACCCTTACCCCTACACCTACCCCTTTAAAACAAGGGGTAAGGAGAAGGAGTATGCCTCTAGCCCTATGAATTGAGACACCACTCCACCTTAGGAGAAAAAAAAAAAACTGCCCGTGTCAAAATGCCATCTTCACTGTTTGTTAACCGAAATGCAACTTGTTGCAGTAGCCTGTTTGCTCTTTTTATTTTCTCACCTTTCTGTTTAAATGCAAAGAAACAGAAGAAGTCGCAGATTTCTTTGATGCATCGCAATCATGTCATGTTAATTAATGTAATTGATTTGTAATTTACAATAATAATAATAATTAATTAGTAATTAATTAACGCTGTTTAGAAAGTTATAACGTCAAAAAACTTTACAGGCAGTTGTCTATGACAGCAAAGTGTATGCTGCTGGATGCATGTGGCGTATATTGTCGTTCTGAAGAATATTGTAACCTCACTCGTGCGCTGAGGCGTTATAATACATATACACTAGGGTTATGACTACAAAACTTTTTTCAAAACTTTCATTTTCCTGCATTTGATGAACTTTTACCATTAGATCACTTTTTTGAAGTTTATTGCATTGGATCTTGAAAAAAACCTCCCGCACCTTTTAAAAATACATGAGTTTACATAATACTATTTTAAAAAATAACATAACAAGAAAAGAATTAACAAGTATCAAAAATAACAAGAAAATATATACAAATAAATATTGCTAAAATATATTAATAAACAATAATTAAAAGAAATAATTAAAGGTAAAATAGATTGAACACGCCACTCAACAAAGTCTGCTGCCAAACTGGTGTCTAAACACTCTTTGTCAACCAGAAAAGCGCCACAGGTGCTTCAAAGTCTGGCTTAAGATGGAGTTAGTGTCCCAACACATCACAGTATGGAGTCTGGCGTCGAACAGTCAGAGATGCAGAACAAGTTAAGAACCGCCTCATGGAACTTTTCTCTGAAGAGAAATTTTGTTTGCAGTTTAATGGTAAGAATACGAAGTTGTGTGCTTGAAAAATGACAGAAGAACATTACAACTTGGCATTTTGGCTTGTGACAGTGGAACTGCTGTAGACATCTATATGCCACTACAGGACCTGCTTGATGACTACAATGCATGTAACAGTATTCAAATGATCATCTCTGACACAACAGCAGTCAATACTGGTCACAAAAATGGTGTTGTAGCCAGGCTTCAGAGAACATTTAGAGACAAGGGATTCAATGAACCTCAATACATCGGCTGCCAACACCACATTCTTGATCTTGTTCTGCGACATGTGTTGGACTTCTTTTTTCCTATACGGTCACGGTCACCTAACATTAACTACGAGTTTATTGATGAGATTTTGCAACAGTATGATGATTTGCAAAATGCATACTTGGGCACAGAAGGGATACCAGAGTATGAGAACCTTGGCTGGAGAGATGATTTTAAATTCCTTTTTGAGCTTTGTGAAGCATACAAGTTTTACAAAACAGAGGAAAAATGGCCTTGCATCAAATGGCACAAGCAGCCATCACTTCACAGTGCCAGGTTGAACTCATGAGGAATTTTTTTTACACTTATTGCATTATTCCTTCTTCCAAATTTGCGAGAACAGCTGAGGGTAACTTGTGATTTCATTGCAACTACATGGTCGCGGGCCTTGTTTTCTAACCAACACTATTCAGAGACAGATTATGAAGACCTGCTGTCAGCAATATCCAAACTTAAGTGTCCCAAAGCTGTGAAATGCTTCTCTACTCACTGGAAAAAGGAACTATCAGTGCTTGATGTGCCTCACTCCAACATAGTAGCTGAGAGAGCTGTAAGGCTGATGGAGGAGGTTCGTTCTACTTGCAAAACGGATAAATATCTTAACAGCAAATTTATTAACACTAATACACAAATCTGAAACACTATTAAAAACACTACAAATGCTATATGTACTCATTTTCATGTATTCCTCATGTGTATTGTATGTAAAACTGACATATTATAATAAAAAGTGTTTGAGCCGCTCAGTGTTTTAATGTGAAATATGAAACTGTCTTAGGTGCGGGAGGTTTTTTTCAAGGTCGGGCAAAACCAAAGACATTTTTGTGAGTTTTATGTAAAAGTTCATAATTTATAACCCCAGGCTAATAAATTTGAGATTTGTCATAGCCCTAATATACACACACGAACTCTACGATAAGACACTTTTATTTCTCACAATGGAGAAAATCATGATAAAGGATAAGCACGTTAATTTGTATGTTCATAAACCTTTGGATAATATCGATCCCTGCTGTTGGATTTCAAGGTCTGTAACATGTGTATTTTGTAAACAAACAGGGAGCACTGAACACACTTGTCTCCTAATAAACTTTCAGGCAGAAAATGCGGAGAAGTTTCATCAATGGGAGTAAGTTGGAAAATATATACACACACATGTATATGTGTAACACATAACCTGACGTCCTAATAAACTGCTATTATTTGTCAAGGAAATTTCTAAAGGAAATAGTTGATTGAAAAAGTTGATTTATTTCAGTAATTCCATTCAAAAAGTGAAACTTGTATACATTCATTGCACACAGACTCATATATTTCAAGTGTTTATTTATTTTAATTACTAATTAATTAGTAATTAATTACTAATCAATCACTTAATGATTAATCGATTAATCATTAAGTGATTGATTTTCATGATATTCTAATTATATGACCAGCACCTGTATGTATGTTTTGGGCTGCATCCAGTTCTGTTAACCTTATATTTCTTTTTCAGTTTCTCCCATTTTTTGCATCCAGCCCTATTTCCTTTAGAAATTTCCTTGACAAATAATAGCAGATTATTAGGACATCAGGTTATGTGTTACACATATACATGTGTGTGTATATATTTTCCAACATATTCCCATTGATGAAATTTCTCCTCATTTTCTGCTTGAAAGTTTATTAGGAGTCGAGTGTGCTCAAGGCTCCCTGTTTGTTTACAAAATACACACGTGTTACAGACCTTGAAATCCAACAGCTGGGATTGATATTATCCAAAGATTTATGAACATACAAATTAACGTGCTTATCCTTTATCATGATTTTCTCCGTTGTGAGATATAAAAGTGTCTTATCATAGTGTTCGTGTGTATATGCATTATAACGCCTTGGTGCATGGGCGAAGTTACTCTTCAGAACGACAATATACGCAACATGCATCCAGCAGCATACACGTTGTTGTCATAGGCAACTGACTGTAAAGTTTTTTGGCAAGTTATAACTTTCTAAACAGCGTAATTTATAATGAAAGCCGCTTCATTTGTGCGGCTCTTTTGGCGCCATGTTTGTTTTTTCAGAGACAGCGGTAAGCTCCTCCTACCCCTCCAAACGGAGTGTGCATCCAGATTCACTCCAAACGGGGGGGTTGTAGCCCTCCACCTACCCCTCCGCCTCGCTCCAAAAAGAGAATTGAGACACCCCTCTGTCTCTCGTGCCCGCACAAAATGGAGGGTAAGGGGTGAGGGGAAGGGCCAAGGGGTAGAAGTGAGATTCAGCCTAAGTGTCCAGCAAGAGGCATTGCAAGGCAATGTTTTTCGCCCGCTGATGTGGACGAATGGTTGTGGTGACAGCTGTACAAGGCATTTGAGGAGGCTCAGATTTTTCAGGGGTGGCATGCAATTCCTCCTTCATGCTCTATATTGTGTTATGTATGAAGGGGCCTTAATGAATGCCAATTTTCACTGGTAAAATCTCTGGTAAGAGTCTTTGCCTCCACTCTGCACAGCACTTGCAGTATCTGCTTATAGGCTGGCTATGATGTCCACTATGTTATTGGGGATCCCAGAAATTCTCAGGATGTCCCAGAGAGCTGTCTGATCAACTGAATAAAATGCTTTGCAAAAAGCAAAATAGGCCACAAAGAAGCACTGTCAATACTCATGCATAATAAGTATGATGCTACGAGTACCTGCAGGACTAAAATGCAGTCAACAGTTGACTTCTTGGGTGTGAAGTCAGAGTGTTGCAGTTGCTGAGCAGCCAGTGGCTGAAGCTGAATGCTTTTAACCCTCTGCAGTCTTGGGTTTTTTGGGGCATTTTTGACTACTTTTGGTTTTACCCTCATAATTTACTTTAAACTGTTTACTGGGCCTTAGTTTTTATTTCATTCTGACATACTGCATTACAACAATGACCCTATATTCACTCCAAAACCTAAAGTTCGAATCAGAATTTTTTTTTTTTTAACTGTGAAAACCTGAAATATTTTTAATGAACCATTTTCATAATTTACAATGTAAATATAACTTGTAAAATTCAAAAATTATATGTAAAAATGTAACATAAACAAAGTAACATCTGTTACAACAATTCACATTAAAATGCAGGAAATGCTTCAGGTGTTTTTTTCTGGCTATTTACAAGCAATAAAATGCCACAAAAATTATTTTTGTGCCACTCAGAAAAACAATTCCTGCTCAATGCACATCAGAAGCTCCAAACATTTTACAGGTATTCCACCTCAATATCCATGTGCATTTTTCCCTAATTCCTGTTTTTTGTAGTTTTTTTTTTTTTTTTTTTTTTTGGTATTGGTACAAACTGTCCTGGCTGTGTTCAAAGTGGCCAAAAAACAAAACAAACAACAACAACAAAAACAATAGAAAAAGGTGTTTTCAACTTCGGGAGGGAGCTCTACCTGAACTCCTGTGTTCTCTGCCTCTGGAGCCTGCTCACTGCTAGGGCAGTGTGTGTCTCCACCCTGCTGTGCTCCAGGACTGGCACTGGAGCATAAGTGTATGAGTTCTGGAGAAGATGGAAAGAGAAGCACGCAAGAAGTGCAAACTGATCCAAAGAGTAGCTCGGTGCGCACAGATCGGTGAATCCACCTGCTCTGGTTCATACAGACCAGAACAATAAAGGCCACTTTATCATCAGATTGATCACGCTCTGGTTCAGACTCTGATGATGTGCTCCGCGCGTCGATTGTCTTCATGCAGTTCAAAAAAGAGAGACTTGACACGCTGTTCCAACATGCCTGATTATGTTGAAGCACTAAATAAATAAAAAAAACTACACCACACACTAACTACACACGCTAAATCACTCCACCACACACACTACAACACACTCCAAATGTAACACCTACGAGGGGTAATTACAGGGTAATAACCAGCAAAAGTGCTAATCAATATCCTATGGACCAGAAACAATCAACTAAGTTTGTCTACTGGAGTAAAAGTTGGATTACCGAACGTAGGAAGGGTGTTGAAAGACCACAGACCAAGGAATAAGTTTAAATTGCCAGCTTATTATTTACAAATCAGACAAAAGACAATGGACAACAATAAACATAAATTTTACAATACATTAACTCCTGTTTTAGGTAGTTAAGATCCAACACTTTTAATTAAACCTTTGGTTTGATTTAATATTGGTTGTAAGTCTAGATTTAGTTCAAGTTTAGTTTCAGGTTGCAACCTTTTTGTTAGTTTTAGTTCACTTTAGTTCTATTTTCAGTTGAGTTTTAGATTTATTTTGAGTTAACTCTGTTTAGTTTAAATTCAGTGAAGTTCACCTTTAAGTTCAAATATTCAAGTTACCCTTTTTAAAATCTACTCCTTGTTTAACACTATTCAAAGAAAAGCAATTGCATTGTAAAAATTATCTCTTTACAATATATTCGCTAATAGTCAAAATAAAAGTGATTCAGCAAAAGACTGAACAATCTGCATACCACAGTATCAAAATGAATATAAAGTCTTTTTTTCTTCACAAAATGAATATAAAGTATTTTCTTCTTCCCAGTTTTCAATAGTCCTTTACTGTCTTTGAATTAGCAGTTCAGTGTCCACGGCAGCTTGCAGAAGTTTGGGTAAATCCTACCAGTTCAGAAGGAATATATGTACAGTCCAGCAGAGGGCGTTAACTCTCAGACGGATGCACAGATCAGAAGGTCAAAGGGCGGCTCGCCATCTTGTTTCAACCTCGTGCTCAAAGATGACTTAAGTTGGCTATTTCTCCAACCCAACTCTGAATGGCCTACCATAAACATAAAATGTGCATAAATACACAAAATACATAACCAGGTAGCTCTAAAATAAAGAAAAGTCTACTCTGTCTCAACTTGTGCCCATCAAAATGGCTACGTCACATAGACGGGCGGCAGCAAGTCCAGAAAAGCCTAAAGACATTTTAAACCAAAATAACCATACTGACATAGTTATTATCTTTTTTTTTATGTATTTATTGATGTTTTATTAACATGCTTTTACTTTAAAGTTGACATTGCTAACCTGGGTTACACCCTCCCCTCTTAACTCTATGCAAGTCCCTTTGCATAATGCATAGTTTAAACTACTTTCACTTCATGTAGTTCAATAGAACCTGTGACTGCTTCACTCAGGCTTTGGAAAAGGGACTGAACAATGGTTATGAGAGGGTTACCCAGCTGAGGGTAGGTTAACTGTTTGGGCATCCTTCTTTCTCTAAGAGATCTTCTGATATCTTGCTCTGTGTCGGGATTGTCTGTTTCTTCATCATTGTCCGTATCATTTTCTTTGTTTACTTCATTTTCCATTGTCTCCTTTTCATTTGTTTCACTGTTTGTATTTTCTCCATTTGTTCCTTCCTTTTCAGGTGCAGGTAAGTTTTCCTTTTGAGGTAAGTATTCGACTTCAGGTAAAGTTTCAAATTCTTGTTCATTTCCTCCTTCAATTTCTCTGTCAGTTTCAGTTTTCTCACCACAATCAGGTGTTTTGTCATTTTCAGGTGTTTTGTCATCACTGGTTTCATTGTCATAATCAGGCAAGTTTTCTTTTTCAGAGTTTTCTGTGTCCTCTGGAGCAGTTTCAGGGATTTCCACAATAACTGGGATGGATTTTTCTGAATTTGGCAGCTCAACAGAAGAATTTTGATAAGTTTTTGGAGGATGGACTACCCTATATTCCTCAACTGTCCTTGAGATTTCTTTGAGAGGACCTGGAGGGTAACAATGTGGGTAGCTATCGTCCTCCTCAGACTCACTTTCAAGCTCGAGTTCTGAATCGATTGTAGGATGTTGACGTGTGCTAGGCCTGCGGGGCTTTTCTTTTTCTTCCGGAGTTGTTTCAGGCAAGGTTGGCAGAAACCCACACGGCAATAACAGGTCTCTGTGAAGAGTTCGAGTGGGACCGTTTTGACGTTCAGGCTTAACTGTGTAAACAGGTAAGTTGTCTTTTTGACTCACGACAACATGAACGGTGGATTCCCACTTGTCAGCTAACTTGTTTTTTCCTCTGAGCCTGACATTTTTAACGAGCACACGATCATCCACATCGAGGACTGATTCAGTAACATGTCTGTCATATCGGACTTTGTTTCTTTCAGCAACTTTGGTAGTACTCTTTGTAGCCATCAGATAGCTTTCTTGAAGATGGGTTTTGAGGGATTTGACGTACTGCGAGTGAGATTGTTGCTGACGCCGATTCAAAGGGACATTAAAGGCTAGGTCAATGGACAGTCTGGGCTGTCTACCAAACATTAACTCGTATGGCGTATAACCTGTGCTTTCATGTTTGGTGCAGTTATACGCATGCACAAGCGGTTTGACATAGTCGTGCCAATGTTTTTTGTCTTCGTCCCTGAGAGTACCAAGCATATTTAGAAGCGTCCTATTAAATCTTTCCACAGGGTTGCCCCTGGGATGATAGGGAGATGTTCTTACTTTCTGTATCCCTGCAAGGTCGCAAAGCTCTTTGATAGTTTTCGATTCAAAGTCTGCGCCTTGATCGCTATGGATCTTTTCTGGGAACCCATAGTGGATAATAAAGTTTTCCCACAATGCTTTGGCTACAGTTCTTGCCCTTTGGTTTGGGGTAGGAATAGCGATTGCATATTTGGTAAAGAAATCTGTCATTACCAGGACATCTTTAGTATTACTACGATCTGGTTCAATGGTAAGAAAGTCAATGCAAAGTAACTCGAGGGGTCTGGTGACTTGAATATTTCTGCAGACACATCTCTGACAGGTTTTTATTTTTTGTTCAATATCACAAGCCATTTTTGGCCAGAAAAACCTGGTTCGTGCTAGGTCAAGCGTCCGGTCAACACCAAGATGACCCATGTCATCGTGAAGACTTTTTAAGACCATTTGTCTGAGGCTTTCGGGAAGAACGAGCTGATATTGTGTTTCATCACCAATTAGCCTTTTTCTATAAAGAATTCCACTCTGCAACTCAAGTTTGTTTAACTCACGCAGAAAGATGGAGAGTTGTGGGATTTCTTTGCGGACTGTTGGTGGAGATGTTTCACCTGTTGCAAGTTGGTGTATTATTTAATTGATTGCAGAGTCATTTCTCTGACTTTGTTTCAGCTCTTCCTCAGAAATGCTTTGAATGACTGGGAAACCATTACACTGATCAAAACTGTCTGGAACAGCTTGGGCGGACATTGACAAGGACATTACTAGAGGACAGGTAAGAGCATCGTTTTCAGAGTCAAAAGGCAAGATGTTTTTCACATATAGCACTGACAGCATTCGGAGGGACATGAACGAAAGGGTCTGCACCAGGTAAGTGATGTTTGACAAACTGACGGATTCGTTCTTGCTCTTTCAGGGAGACAAGATCGTTAATTGGTTCTGAATGAGGGCGACGAGACAAACCATCCGCATCCATGTTCTGTTTGCCTGCCCTATACTGAAGCTGGAAGTCAAAGGAGGACAGGGCTGATAGCCAGCGGTAACTTGTTGCATCTAACTTAGCTGTTGTTAAAATGTAAGTTAGAGGATTACTGTCAGTTACAACCCGTGAAGGGACTGCCGTACAAATAATCACAAAACTTTTCCGTTACAGCCCACTTAAGTGCTAAAAACTCAAGTTTGTGGGCAGGATAACGTGCCTCACTTCTTGACAGACCTCTGCTAGCATACGCTATCACGCGCATCTTCCCCTCCTGCTCTTGATACAGGGCTGCCCCCAGCCCTGAGGTGCTCGCATCCGTATTTAACACATAAGGAAGCTTGGGGTTGGCAAACCCTAAGACTGGACTAGTGGTAAGTTTATTGATTATTGCCTCGAATGCTTGTTGGCAACTTTTAGACCACCTATCACCAAAAGGGGCTTTAGGCTCAAAATATATCTTTAACAAACCGCCTATAATACCTGGCGAAACCTAAAAATTGGCGGAGCTCTTTTAGATTTCTTCTTTTAGAGTTTTCAATAGTCCTTTACTGTCTTTGAATTAGCAGTTCAGTGTCCACGGCAGCTTGCAGAAGTTTGGGTAAATCCTACCAGTTCAGAAGGAATATATGTACAGTCCAGCAGAGGGCGTTAACTCTCAGACGGATGCACAGATCAGAAGGTCAAAGGGCGGCTCGTCATCTTGTTTCAACCTCGTGCTCAAAGATGACTTAAGTTGGCTATTTCTCCAACCCAACTCTGAATGGCCTACCATAAACATAAAATGTGCATAAATACACAAAATACATAACCAGGTAGCTCTAAAATAAAGAAAAGTCTACTCTTTGTCTCAACTTGTGCCCATAAAAATGGCTACGTCACATAGAGTAGACGGGCGGCAACAAGTCCAGACATTGCGCTCGCACACACACTGAGTTTAGTTTTAACTTCAATGCTTCACATTTTACCACAAAAGAACATAAATTCAATACTTTAGCTTCATATTTCCCTAAAGTATAACCACATTGTACAGTTCTCCATTAAAATAAAATACAATTCTTCTTTTCACTCACCAAGTCCCGTTTCTCCAATGTACAATTCGTCTCCCACACACGACAGGTTGAAAAAACAAAAATTACTCTTCTCTGTACCGTTTTTCTTAACAAAAATATATTTTTAACGTCTTTAGACTTCTATTTTCCTCCCTTCTTTCTGTATCTCCCTCTTCTAGCAGGGAAGACTCTAGAACAATCCGATTGGTTGCTGCAAGTTACACGGGTCACACAGCAAGGTGCATTTCAAAATAAAAGCCTAAAGACATTTTAAACCAAAATAACCATACTGACATAGTTATCTTTTTTTTTTATGTATTTATTGATGTTTTATTAACATGCTTTTACTTTAAAGTTGACATTGCTAACCTGGGTTACACAAACACGGTAAATATCACAACTTTCAAGACTGTTTTCGTTTGCTTTTCAATCCACACAAAACCACAATTTTCTTCACTCAGCACGCACATTACATGGATTGGGGATCATTGTTTAATTGGTAATATATTTTACACCAGGGATTTTTTTTTACTTGTTTGCTGTGGCAGACAGAGAAAGACGGAATAAAAGTCCCATTAACAAAATGTGCACATTTTGTTAATGGGACTGACACACGTACACACACACACACACGCACACACACACACACACAGACCCACCCATGTGGGGTCTATGCATTGTCATCAAACCCATGTGAAGTTGTGGATTGTGATTGGTTAGCTTCTGAGTTTTCCACCAATGGTAACACTCATTTCTCCTGCTGCAGTTGAGGGAGTCCTGTTTCATTCCAGCCCTCTCGCTCTTGCAGCTGAAAGAGGAGGAAATGAGTCATTTTGCTGCAGCTGTCAGCAAAACTCGCATTGAATATGAGAATATCATCCCAAAAAACTTGCATAAATTATTACCTCCGCCAAGGAGGTTATGTTTTCGGTCAAGTTTGTTTGTTTTTGTGTTTGTTTGTCTGTCTGTCTGTTTGTCAGCAGGATAACAACGTTTTGCACGGATTTTGATGAAATTTTGTGGAGTGGTTGGAAATGACAAGCGGAACAAGTGATTAAATTTTAGTGGTGATCCGGATCACAATCCGGATCCAGGATTTTTTTCAAGGATTCTTCACTATTGCGGGATAGGGGGAATTTTGACATTCTAGTTTCTAACTCCACAAAAACAAGCCAGAAAGGCTTGAAAAAAATTAGGGTGTAACATAGTCAAATGTTCTATCAAACAACAAAGTTTGGTGATGATCAGATCCGGATTCCGGATCTGGTGATCCAGAATATGCAAAAATATACCGAAAATAAAAAATGTGTCAGTGTGAGGTGACAAATGAAACTAGAGATGCACAACTAACACCAAATTGTAGCTGAATCTGTACTGATTCAGTAAGGTGTCATCAGATTTGATGTAGCTTCAAATGTTACGGAGCTAGATCCAGAAGAAAACCGCCATTACTGAAAAATCATTTTTATACAATAACGTTTGAACTAATAAAGACATAAAAGTGATTCCAAGTTCTAGTGGTATGTTTTCATGGTCAAGGATGTCAAATATAAAGGAAAGAAAAGTGTATGTATCATAGTTTTGGTTGTAACACTGAATTGTTGAATAGATCACTGTGCCAAGGAGGGAATCTCTTTAGGGTCAGTGACCCTATGGCCTTGTGTAGCACATGCAACACTTAAAAAATAGTTATATTTCAGAATTTACTGTTATTTATTTAGAGAAGTGTTTCATAAATGTTAAAAAATTCATATATTTGCAGTTTAGTTGAATAATAAATTGAATTTTGTCTCATTTGTTTTTGTCTATAAGCACATGCAATATCAATATCAGTGCTCAGATGACAGTAGCTTCTGGGAAAGGTGCAAGTTGCAATAAACTGTGATGCCAAGCGCTAAGGATACATGCTGTCCAGTCACAGCAGATGAAACTTTTTTTACTAGCAATCATCATTGTTAGACTTTTTTAGGTTCAATGATTCCACGGCATGTAGATGTTATGGCGTCAGTGACCCCATGGCCTTGGTGGAGGTTTGCACTCTCTGAGTGCTTCTAGTTAATCATAATTCAAGTTATATTTGGCCTCTTAACAAAATTTAAAAAGTGGTGTGGATGTTGAAGTCTCCATGTTCAACACACATTCAAACAGACACTCAGAGTGGAGCAGATTATGTGCTATGTCCGCTTAATTAGGTCATGTGACTTTTGACACAAGGGCGCGTCATTTGACTCCAGAGGGTTAAGAATCCTTGCAAGCATCTTCCCTGACACAGATTTTCCAGATTGGGACAACAAGACCTTTCTTCCAAGCTGTGGGGATATTTTTCACAGTAGTGCACTGTTAAATTACTGAGAAGAACTTTGAAATGTAAATCAGTCCCCATGAAACTTGCAAACCTCCAGTTTAACCTGTCGATGTTCTTGTAATTGTGTTTCATTTACATTCAATTTAATAAAATCAGTTGTGGTGTCATAAAATGTTATGCTTGTTCTGATTTGGCTCAGGAGGAAAGTTTTACAGTAATATCCACGTTACCCTTTTCTTGAGAAATAACATTTATAAAATACCACAAATGCAAAGTACAGAGGACTTGTCCTGGTACAGAAACAGGTTGTTTCTGAGAGATCTGGGACATTTTTAAGATGCATCACTTCAGTGTCTATGGTTTATTTTTGGGGCATAAAATTTAAGGCACCTGCTGACCTATATTAGCTAGCTGAAAACCTTGTTAGATGACCCCTTTAAATTCCATAAATTTAATTTTGAAATAGTGCTGTATTGGTCACACTCACAGCTATTTGTGTGATGCTGTCGAGCCTCCACATCCAGTGCAGAATGTACACTAACTTCTTTTTAACACTGTAATGCCCCCTGATTCTTCATTGAGATCTAGTGATGCCGACATCCACAATTATCTCATAGGTCCTGATGTAAAGTCATTCAAGGCAGACATCTCAACAGCTCCAGCACTCTGAACACTGTGCTCAGCCAATCTTTAATCTACTTCTCAAACCCAGACACAGTTCTGCTCTCTAAAGAGAGTTGGATTCAGCACTTGCATTTTTAGTGACGAGCATTACCTAAGTCACTGCAGGTGGCCTGATTTTATTATGGCAGATAAGCTGCATCAGATGTTCTTTTAAAGGAATGGTAATGTGCAAAATTGATTTTTAGCTTCCTTTTGCAGATGAATATAGTTGGGGTTCCATGTTAATTATCCTCAAAATTCCACAATTCTATGACTGAGAATGCACAAACATTTCTGCTGTCAGCAAAATATATGCCTGGAACAGCCCATTGTAGAATTTGGTGACATATGTCACAGGAAGTCCATATCTGGATTCATGCTTATTTTTTATTTATTTATATATATATATATTTTTTTTTTTTTCCCCAGTGGCTCTGCAGTATGTGATGCAACAAACAGAAAAAAGGCTGTTTCTAGTAAAAGTTCCACAGATACCATCATCTTACTTTCTGGAATTTTATGTTCCAAACTTTTAATATCTTTTTTAAACTGGTGATGTGTGTTAGCTTGCTGTAAATGTGTATGATAAGATGTCGTCAGGTAATTAATTTAACAGGGCAAACACTGCATCATAGAATTTTTCATTTTCACAAAATCATTGTCAGCACAAACTCCACAATGTGAATTTGCAGGTATGCTGCATAGGAAAGGAAATTTATACCTCAGCGTTAATATTCTGGACATGCATCTGTTACATGAAGCATTTCTTTGATAAATTTAACAACCTGTCACAGAGCCTGTCAGATATACCGTGCATCTGGAAAGTATTCACAGCGCTTCACTTTTTCCACATTTTGCTTTGTTACAGCCTTATTCAAAATGTATTAAATTCATTTTTTTCTCAAGGTTCTACACACAACCCCATAATGATGATGTGAAAAAGTGTTGTTTTTTTTTGTTTTTTTTTTTAGATTTTTGCAAATTTATAAAAACAAAACAAAACAAACAAACAAAAAACAACTAAGAAATCATACGTACATAAGTATTCAGAGCCTTTGCCATGGAGCTCAAAATTGACCATAGGTACACGCTGTTTCCGCTGATCATCACGGAAACATTTCTGCTGCTTTGAAGGTCCTAATGAGCACAGTGACCTCCATCATCTGTAAATGGAAGAAGTTCCTATCCACCAGGACTCTTCCTAGATCTGGTTGCCCATCTAAACAGACTGATCAGGGAGAAGGGCCTTAATCAGGTAGGTGATCAAAAACCCAATGGTCACTCTTTCGGAGCTCCAGCATTCCTCTGTGGAAAGATGAGAACTTTCCAGAAGGACAACCATCTTTGCAGCAATCCACCAATCAGGCCTGTATGGTAGAGACAGAAGCCACTCCTTCATAAAGGGCACATGGAAGACTGCCTGGAGTTTGCCAAAAGGCACCTGAAGGACTCGCAGACCTTGAGAAACAAAATTCTCTGATCTGATGAGACAAAGATTTAACTCTTTGGTGTGAATTCCAGGCATCATGTTTGGAGGAAACCAGGCACCATCCGTGCAGTGAACCTTGATGGTGACAGCAAAATGCTGTGGGGATGTTCAGGACAACTCTGTGAATGTCCTTGAGTAGCCCAGCCAGCACCCAGGCTTGAATCTGATTGAACATCTCTAGAGAGATCTGAAAATGGCTGTGCACTGATGCTCTCCATCCAACCTGATGGAGCTTGATAGGTGCTGCAAAGAAGAATGGACAAAACTGCACAAAGATTGGTGCGCCAAGCTTGTGACATGAGTGGGTGTGGCGAAGCACAGGAAGTGGTAGGACACACGATGCAGACTCGCAGGATGAGATGTAGAGGTAAAAGGCTTATCAAAAAACAGGCAGTGGTTCAGTACACAAAAAGGCAGTTAGCGGTGCCACAGTACAGGCAGATGAGAGGCAGATTCATAGAACAGTTCATAAGCAGGGGTCAGGTTCACGGCGTGGCGGAGATCGAAAGAACAAGCAAGGTCAAAATCACTAGGCAAACAAGACAGAAACTGGATGCGAGGATGAGATACACAATCAACAAACTGGCAGGTGACAGAGAGAAAGTGAGGGCTTAAATACCAGGGGAGTAAGCAGGTGTGAGGAAGATTCTAGAAGGGGCGTGGTCAGACAAGACAGGGAAGACAGGTGGGTGTGACAGACGAAACAACTGAGTGCAAGTGACCCCACCCACAACCAAACAGAGACAAAAAGAACTGAATACCACAGAAAATAAAAGGCAGAAAGTTAACTAAGACAGAACTCACCACGTGGCTAAAGTATAAGGGAAAAACAACTAATGACTACAGTGAAAGGCTGAGTGCAAACACAATGAGAAAATAAACAGCAAAGACTAAACTAGAACTCAGTGGTGGCAAAAATGGAATTAACAGATAATACAACATATGATCAAAACAAACAAATAAGTGATACAGATTATAGTATACAAGTAAATGCCATAACCGATTACAAGCTGACCAGAAAATAAATGACAAACTAAACCAGTGACACAAGAATACAATGAAGGGCAACACTGTTATGTGTCGGACGCAGCTCGGAGAACCGACCAGCGTTTGAAGGACCCAGTATGAAATAAGCAGAGCACGGTACAAAGGCTAACTGAATTTAATACATAACAGTGATCATAATAATAAAAAGTGCGGTCTGGCGTGGTGCGCTCCCAGCAGCGCTAATGGTCCGGAGCCAGAAGCTGTTTCGGACCCAAGGACCCCGCCGACACCCCCCAGGTGGCCGCAACAACCGAGTCTGTGAAAGAAGGAACCATTATGTGAGTCCACACTCTACACACAGAACACTTAAAGGTGTACAAACAGCAAACACTTCCTGGCTTGATTACTGATCAGCTTCCAACCTGCAGGCATGGAACATCCCGTTCACAAATCACCACCGCAGTGGAAGCTGATACATGACTAACATACAGCTCAATACAATAAGGTGTGAGGGACACCACATTTACTGACTGTATAACTGTTAGTCACAAAATCCAACGTACCTCAGGAAGTGTGCTGACGAGCGTGAGACCTCACCCTCTCCTCTTTCACAGACCGTGCATCAAACCTGGACATTCTCAGCGTCCGCTGCTGATGAGATGGCTCCCAAGACGACGATCTCACCCGTCTGGTCACAAGGTCGAGTCTCTGGCAAATGCACACTGTGCACTTCAGTCTTAAATGCCAACATACTCCAATCCCTCCAGATGCACCTCAGCTGTGAGTCCTGACGAGTCGCAGGTGATCAGGGTGAAGTCCTCCTAACAGCCTCAGCAACACAGCCACTCAGTCCCAAATGCACGCCACCTGGGAGGAAACACAAAAGGCAAACAAACCAGCAGCCAGGCCCCCCCAGCCATACAACAGTACCCCACCCTCACGGGAAGCCTCCCGGCGACCACACACACCTGGCCCAGGAGAAACACCCCCCTCCAGGGACCATGGCTGGAAACCACGTCCGCGTTAGTCCTCCAACAGACTGGTTGAACTGGCTGCATCTTTGCCTTTGTTTCTGACAGTCTTAGCACAGGTGTGGCCAGGAGTTCCTACACCTGTGCGGTCAGCCTTTAACCAAACGTGTGATTAGTCAAAAACAAAACAACCAAAACATCCCCCCCCCCCTCCCCAGGGGACCGTCCCATCAAACCCCAGGGAAGGGGAGAAAGGAAAAACAACCCAAACCTACAAACAAAAATACTAAAACACCCCCCCCCCCCCAGAGGACCGTTCCATCAAACCCCAGGGAAGGGGAGAAAAGAAAAACAACCCACATGTAAACACACAAACAAAATGCCAAAAGACCCCCCCCTCCTCCCCCCCAAACGACACGCAGGGACCAACACCCCCAGAGGGCCACCCGCCAGCTCCAGGAGTAATAACCACGGCCGAGGTCCCTCTGGGATCCACCGTCACCCACGGGGACTACCAGCGCCCCCCAGAGGACCACTCGTCAACCCCAGGAGACGCCTCCCCACACGACCAATGGACCCAGCCCCGGCCGCCCACGGCTAGATGGACCCAACGCCTTTTCCCCCCCAGAGGACACCACAGTCAAACCCTGAGGGTGGAAACTGGGGGAGGAAAAACAAAACAAAAACCCCAAACCCCCCCCCCCCTCCCCTCCCGGGTGCAGAGGCCACCTGGGAAACGCCCAGTACAACCTAACTGCACCCCTCCAGCAATGCCGACACTACGGCACCCCCGGCTGGAGTCAGAGGAGAAGAGAGGGCATAACAAAAAACAAAGAAAAAACAACCCAAATACCACCCAATCACCCCCCAGGGGACCGTTCCATCTAACCCCGGGGAGGGGGGAAACAAAAAGAAACAAAAGAAAAAAAAAAAAAAACAGACCAACACACAGTTGTTTGGGTCCCCGTCTTTCCTTTTCTTTTTTTGTGTAGCACAGGCTGCAGGATCACACCCCCAGACAAACAGTGGACAACAAAAAAACAAAAGCCCACAAAAACCCACTCAAAAAACACCCACACAAAATGAACCAACACAAAACAAATCAGTGAGTTATACCGTCAAGCTCAACCACATGGAACACACCTGTTCCTACTCAAGAGCTTGACGGTACCGTGATTCAGTCACCACAAGGGGGAACCAGAGTGCTAAAAAATGAAAACCCCCTTTGGTGACAAAAAACAAACGAGCTGCATCCTCGTGCGCAGCTGTGTGCAACACAACCAAAATGTGCTCAACTAAATAACGCCGGAGCTGAAACAACAGACGCAGTAGTTACCTTTTATCCGGGGAAACGGGGCTACGACTGTAGCACAGGAAGCCCAGCGACCCGTGCTAACAGAGCTCCGCCGTGCGCGTGAACCCATTACAAACGCACTCTTGCAGCTCCCGTTTAAGCCTCTTATCCGGTCGGAGTGTGACGCGAAGCTGTCGCCAGTCACACTCCACCACGACCCACGGATAAGGCACAAACACAGGACACGGCTGCAAGAGAGCACAAATTAGTATCCAGTAATGGGTTCTCAAACACGCACCTTCCGGGCGGAGAGCCCCGCAACTGATCCGGATAACCACTGAACGTCTGCTGCCGCCTTCCCGGCGCGTTACCGTCTCTGCTACCGCTGGGTCCGTGATGTTTGGCCAGAGACTACTGTTATGTGTCGGACGCAGCTCGGAGAACCGACCAGCGTTTGAAGGACCCAGTATGAAATAAGCAGAGCACGGTACAAAGGCTAACTGAATTTAATACATAACAGTGATCATAATAATAAAAAGTGCGGTCTGGCGTGGTGCGCTCCCAGCAGCGCTAATGGTCCGGAGCCAGAAGCTGTTTCGGACCCAAGGACCCCGCCGACACCCCCCAGGTGGCCGCAACAACCGAGTCTGTGAAAGAAGGAACCATTATGTGAGTCCACACTCTACACACAGAACACTTAAAGGTGTACAAACAGCAAACACTTCCTGGCTTGATTACTGATCAGCTTCCAACCTGCAGGCATGGAACATCCCGTTCACAAATCACCACCGCAGTGGAAGCTGATACATGACTAACATACAGCTCAATACAATAAGGTGTGAGGGACACCACATTTACTGACTGTATAACTGTTAGTCACAAAATCCAACGTACCTCAGGAAGTGTGCTGACGAGCGTGAGACCTCACCCTCTCCTCTTTCACAGACCGTGCATCAAACCTGGACATTCTCAGCGTCCGCTGCTGATGAGATGGCTCCCAAGACGACGATCTCACCCGTCTGGTCACAAGGTCGAGTCTCTGGCAAATGCACACTGTGCACTTCAGTCTTAAATGCCAACATACTCCAATCCCTCCAGATGCACCTCAGCTGTGAGTCCTGACGAGTCGCAGGTGATCAGGGTGAAGTCCTCCTAACAGCCTCAGCAACACAGCCACTCAGTCCCAAATGCACGCCACCTGGGAGGAAACACAAAAGGCAAACAAACCAGCAGCCAGGCCCCCCCAGCCATACAACAAACACAGAATAAATGATAAACAGGGAAAGTAATAAATAACTAAAGGAACATAACCAGATGAAAACACTGAAGATAAATACCAACCATACCAACCAACCAATACATGGCAACCAAGTGATACACAGAAAATAAATGAAACAAAACTAATCATAAACAAAACATAACCAAGATGATAAAACAGAGAAGGTAAAGATAAACAGAAACCACAAACAGAATAATCAAAAACAGAAGCAAGGCAAGACGATTAATCCATGACCAGGGTGCAGAATGGGCCGAATCCTGACAGCTTGTGGCATCATATTCAAGAAGACTTGAGGGTGTAATTGCTGCCAAAGATGTATCAACAAAGTATTGAGAAAAGTGTGTGGATAATTATGTACATGTGATTTTTAATAAATGTGCAATAAATAAATAAATAACTTTTTTCATGTGGTCATTATGGGGTGTTGTGAGTACAATTTTGAGGGAAAATATGAATTTACTCCATTTTGGAATAAGGCTGTAACATCACAAAATTTGGAAAAATTATAGCGCTGTGAATACTTTCTGGATGCACCATAATCCACACACCAATAAAAATTCAGCGAGTAGACTATACACTTGAATAACTTTTTTTTTCTCACCAAGATTTAATTCATTCAATTCTAATTTCAGCAAAGAGTAGACATTTGCAAGCAAACTCACAAAATGATACCTCCTCTTCTGACATACTGGTTGTATTCCTTTATATATCAGTGGCAGTAAATCTTTTTTGATGAAACATGTCATTTAACAAAATGGTCAAGCTATACACATGTAATTAACCTATTAAGTATATTCCATTGAAAGTGCCAGACCATAATTATTTTCCTTCACGCACATTTTTTTTTCATGATTTTGTGAAGTTTGTTTGAAATTCACCAACCGACTAAGGAGTCACACTTACAATCTCAGCATTGTGAGATGCAGCAACTAAATGTAAAATTAAGATTATCTCATCTTCATGATGTCTGACTGGAGTAATCTTTTATCTCTAATATGAACAAGTTGTTCTCTGTTATTCTCCAATCCCAACCTAGAAAAATACAGTACTCGGTTGCTAAATAGCAAGAAAAAATACTTATTTCTACAGCATTTGAATTTGTCAAGCAGTAATTTAATCCAAAGTGGCCCTGAAATTGCAATAAAGCAACTTAGTCTTTTTTTGGGGCATTTGTAGCAAAAGTCTTGTTTTAGAAGAATTTGATTGAAATGTGTAAGCTGTTGTCTGTATGTGCCTTTGTTCTCTCTTGTCTTCTCTTTTGAAGCTGTAATCCTATTGGATTTTTATGACTGAAGTCACAAAAAACTTTAACTTTGGCACTATCACACTATGATTTAATTTAATTTTCTTCCATGATTTTAATTTATTCATATAAAAGAGTCAAAATGTTATGTCACAGTTTTCTGTGCTCCAGTGATCCTGGGAGCAGTGTTGTCAAGGGAGCATTAGGTTCTGGAAGGGCCACACTTGGCAAATTAGTCCCAGATGAGGAGACAGAAAAAGTGTGAACCAATAGATGGACACACATAGGGATGGAGTCACCTCACCCAGATTTAGGATACCGGGCCCTCCTCCTGGTGCCAGGCTTAATGGCGTACGGGATGCAGGTGAGTACCTCAACTTTATTTATAGAGCACTTTCGAACAGGTAACTGAAACAAAGTGCTGTACATGGAGGTCATAAAAAACAACAAAGCAACCCAACAACAATGAAAACAGCAATTAACAAATCAAAGCAATGAAAACAGAGCGAAGTCTCATGCTATGTTAAAAGCCAGTGAATAAAAGTGTTTTCTTTTTTTAAGATTGGAAGATTAGAAAGCCTAAACACAAGGTGAGGGTTCTCTGGAAATGTTTGGTGGAAGAGCCTGTCCAGACAGCCTTCAAATCACACCTCCGAAGAAGCTTGTCACAGATACTGAGGGCGGTCGGGAATATGGATGCGGAGGGGTCCATGTTCAAGGCCTTCATTGCTGAGGTGGCTGCCATCAGGCTAAAGAAGGATGTCTTTCGTGTCTGGTTGGCACCGAGGTCTCCGGAATCCGTGGACAGGTATCGGCAGGACAGAAGGACTACAGGCTTAGTGCTGGCTGAAGCAAAAACTCAGGGATGAAAGGAGTTTGATGATGCCATGGAAAATGGCTTTTTGTCAGCCTCAAAGCCATTCTGGCAAACTGACATGCACCTCAGGACAGAGAGGCAGTTCTTAGCCCAGGCTGTGTTCAGCAAGGGATGAGAGCTACTAAACTGGACTGAGGCTATCGTGAGGTGATGGAAAAACACTTTGAGGATCACCTCCACCCTAATGACATGCCCTCTATAGAGGAGGCAGAGATGGAAGACTCTGGTGGATCTGGTGCCATCATCCTTGCAGAGGTCACTGAGGTAGTAAAAAAAAAAAAAAAACTCCTCTTGGGAAGTCACCAGAGGTGGATGAGATTCATTCTGAGATGCTGAAGTTTCTGAATGTTGTTGGGCTGTGAAGCTTGACATGCTTATACAGTGATGCTTGGAAGTCAAGGACAGTACCTCTGGATTTCTCTAGGGGGGTGGTCCACATCTTTAAAAAATGGCACCGAAGAGTGTGTTCCAGGTATAGAAGAACCACACTTCTCAGCCTCCTTGGGAAAGCCTTTGACAGAGTACTTAGACCGTTTGTCGAGCCACAGATTCAGGAGAAGCAATGCGGGTTCTGTCCTGGTCATGGAATGGTGAACCAGCTCTTTACATTTGCAAGGATAATGAAAAGGTCTTGGAAGTATGATCAACCAATCTACATGTGTTTTGTGGATTTGGAAAAGGCTTATAACCAGATCCCTCGAGGCACTCTGTGAGGGAATGTGCAATGTGTGATTTGGTCTCTATAGGACCAAAGCAGGAGTTGTGTTCACATTCTCTGCATTACATCTGACCTGTTCTCAGTGGGTGTTGAACTTTGCCAGGGCTGCCCCTTGTCACCTTTCCTGCTCATGATGTTAATGGATGGGATTTCAAGTTGCAGTCAGGGAGTGGAGGGTGTCTAAATTGATGACCTCAGAGTTGTATCTCTGCTTTTTGCAGATGATGTAGTTGTGCTGGCTTCATCAGCTAGCGACCTCAAAAGTGCATTCAGCAGATTTGAGACCAAGTGTGAAGCTGCATGGATGAGAATCAGCACCTCCAAAACTGAGACCATGGTTGTCGTCAGAAAACAGTGATTCTGCCCTCTCCATCAAGGAGAGTTATTGACCCATGTGGAGGGGTTTATGTATCTTAGGGTCTTCTTCACAAGTCGGGGTTGATAGGTGGTATTGCATGGCATCTGACATTTTATGGACACTGTAACGGACCATCGTGGCGAAGAACGAGCTGAGCCAGAAGAGGCCCTCAGTTTACCAGTGAATTTATCCTCCTATCCTCACCTGTGCTTATGAACTTAAAGTAATGACTGAAAGAATAAGATCACAGATATATGGAAATGAGATTCCTCTATCAGGTAGCTGGCCTTACACTCCTGTACAGGGTGAGAAGCCCTACTCAAAGTAGAGCCAGTGCTTCTTCACAAAATGAGCCAGCTAAAGTGGTTAGGGCATCTGGTGGTATGTCCTCTGGTCATCTCTCTAGGGAGGTCATCCAGGCACACTAGAGGGATTATATTTCCCACATGGCCTGGGAAAACCTTGGGATTCCCCAGGAAGAGTTACAGGACTTGACTGGGGATGGAGAAATGTGGGATGGGCAGCAGGATGACCTGTGGGATGCGTTGCTTTGTGTAGGAAACTTTCACACATGTGCAAGAAGATTCCATACACCTCCCGCCAAACGTCACAGATGCTTCATTTGTTTCCGTGGGATAAAATAAGGTTCGAATACTTTTTGAATGCACCTCATATATCATGTACAAAGTAAAACAATAACAATTACAGCCCTCTCTGCAATAATAACAATACAATATTACTGAAATTAGTAAGTAACATATAATGACATTCATTCAAAGGCACCAGAAGTTGCCTGCAGACACACAGATATTCCAGTTTTTTACAGAGCCTCTCCTACACTCCTCCACATAAAGATGGAGATGGAGATGAAAAACAAACAAAAAAAACTGTGCAACTGTTACTTTTTTTAATTCTAACTTCTCTTTCTTTCCTGAATGAAACTCCTGACCAATGGAACAATTGCAGTCAGATTGACAATAACATGTGGGTAAATTGTTGAAGTGAAATTACACGGCACAACAAGCACTGCTTTGTATGCATGTCAAAACAGTGACTGCAGTTGTTTTGAGCAATGAGTAGCCTATCTATGTGGTCCTGGAAATGATGCTGATGGATTCTGAGTACAATTAGTCTGTTCACTTTTGAATCCGTAACATAAACAGATTTCTCCATCTAGCAGTTTGAAAATTACAACAAAATACTTGGTGAGTTTGTTGGAGTACTGCCTTCAAAACATTCAGATATACTTTTTTTCACAGCACATCACAGTTATATAGTTGTTTTACTTTGCTGCCAAGAATGTTCTATACCAAATATTAGAGATCCTGGGAGAGAACTGTAGTACCTATAGTTAAAGTGCAGAAAATGAAACATTTAATGTGAACAAGGTGACCGTCATCTCCTCTCCCTTCATGGTGAGGCTGCCGAGTTTTTCTTCTTCATTTCTCTTGGAGTTTATGACAGAACGTTTTTGGGGGAAAAAATCAAATCCTGATGGAGCTCAGATGATGATCAGGTAAGACACATTACATCATATTGCATTGGTAAAGTGCAAGATTATTTTGTAGCAATAATCTGATTCATGTGTGTAATCCTGCTATGAAACATGATTTTGGTATGATGTTTAATGAAATCCACACACGAGACATGATGTTTCGCAGACAGGCTCTGTAAGATCTGAAAATGGAATATGTTGAGTGAAGTCCAGCTGAATCACATACCTGCTCAATTGAGCAAATCAAGTACACAAAGTGCAAAACAGCTGTTCTGACTTTTTCTTTCATCCTGCAAATAAATTTTAATTTCCAAAAGCTAACATGAGCCCTTCAGTAAACTCAATAACCGCTGTCTCCCTGCTTTACATAACTAATAGAGCAGCACTGAAGTGAGAGTCGTCAGATGCTGAAACCTCATTATCCAGCCTGATGACCTTGGCACATGTGCCGAATGGAAAAATAATAGCTTCAAAACGGAACTAGCACCACAAGACAGCTCTCTTTAGAGGTGGCTCAGAGGCTGTCAAAAATTCATGCTGTGTCGCCACAATTGCACTCATTTTTCATCTGTGAGGTGGCAAAGTATGCTGTAACTTTTTATATCAGGAACATCAGAACACTGGAAGGTGGAAATAACAGATGGCATGAAGGCGATCAAAGACTGTAAATGCGGTCACAGTAATGTGGAAATTGCACAAAAAGATCTATATCGCTCTCAAGTTATGTTCATTGTTGCAGTGGTGTAGAGTGGTGTGACATTTTTTGCTCTGCTGATTGAAGATCAACGGAGCTAATGGTACTACTGATGCTCTTTTGTTGTCTGTCTGTCAATGTTTGCTTCAAATTGCTCCTCTATGATGAAATTTCATTGGATAAGTCTGAATTTTCTGCCAGTTTGAATTTCTATCTACAATTTCCACAGGAAGTGGAATTTGTGGAAATATTTCAAAATTTGGGCAGCACCATGGCTTAGCAGTTAGCACTGTTGCCTCACAGTAAGAAGGTCTTGGGATCGCTTCCCATCTGGTCCTTTCTGTGTGGAGTTTGCATGTTCTCCCCGTGTTTGGGTGGGTTCCCTTTGGGTGCTCCAGCTTTCTCCCACTTCCAAAGACATGCATATCAGATGAATTGGAAACTCTAAATTGACTATGTGTGTGTGTGTGTGTATGTGGCCCTGCGACAAACTGGCGTCCTGTCCAGGGTGTACCCCGCCTCACGCCCTATGACTGCTGGGATAAGCTCCAGCACACCATGACTTTTAATTGGAGTAAGCTGCTGAAATGTGAGTGAGTGAATTTCAAATCACTAGTCTTCCTAAAGCTTTTAATGGATCAGTCTGAATTTCCACCTTGCAATATTTGTCCTGAAACCCCCAAACTAATGAATTTCAAATTTCCATCTATACTTTCCAAAGGGACCTATATGTTTAATTTCTATACACCTTTGTAGAAACTCTAAAAGAAATAAATCACTGTAATTGTGATCAATAATGATCAACAATAATGAGCTCCACTGTTGCATTTTCCCATAAACAAATATGAACATAAAACACCATTCTGAATGGGTCAGGTACTCACAAAGACCTGATTTTAAGAGAGCAGGGAAAAAAAAAATGTTTGAAGTTCTAATTTCTCATGTGTTGGCACAGCTCTCCAGAGGACAGTTCCCCTTGTTGGTTTCAGTTTGTAGAATTGCACAAAATACATTGTTGATTTAATTGTTACACCCTCATCTGAGTGACACATTTTTAGCCAATCGAAACATTTCTATGCTACTACTATTACCAATAATAATAACAACAGTTTTATTTCTGTGGAGGTGTCAACAATTGTTGTAAAATGATTTAAATGCCATTAAAGAAAATACAGCATTTACAGCAAAAACTACCTGTCATAAAGATGTGTTTGTGGGTGAAGATATTTAATTGTTTTTATTGTTTTCACTGTATTAACATTCATTTATTGTTTATTGATTTTGTACTTCTTTAAACTATGATTGGTCCCCAGTGATTTGTTTTACAAATGTCTTCTTCTTCTTTGTCCATGACATGTGAATAAGAAAACCCAAATGTGCTTCATAACTCATAGTCAGACAGTAATGTTCTTTTTTACTGGATGTGAAAAAATGTTTTAATCAATTTTGATTATTAATTTGGATATATATTATATTTATATTTTATTATATATTTAATAAATCATGGATGGCAGTCGTTAGACAAATGGATATTTTTCTATGAGGATGGAATGACAGTTTTGGAAAAGTGATGAAAATTGTTAATAAAAATGACTTTTGAAATGTTTGCCTACAACTATACAAGCGACACAAATTCTATTGCCAGACACACAGACGTGTGCCTTGAACATACCGGAAGCTGGAAAACTTTAATAAATCCCACAAAAGTTCTCACTTTGTGAGTGTGTGTGTTTGTGTGTGCCCAAGCTAAGTTGACTTCATGAATCAAGATCATTTATTGAATACTATGTGTGACAGTGCTGCTAAGTCTGCTGTGTAACTTGGGTGAAAGGGTACAGGGCATTAAAATCACTTTAAATTCCCTGAGTGAAGAGCTTGGCAAACACTCAGTCCATCACTGCCAGCCTTCAATACAGGGGGACATGGACTTGGCAGGCTTTGTCGAGTTTAGAGCTGATGTACTGCCAAAGTCCACACTGGGTGAAGGAGTGAGAGAAAGTGTCTGAGGATGGCTCAGTCACTTTTACAATGTGAAATTAGAATAAAACTGGGGAACATGATTCACATTCAATTTAGTGATTGAATTTCACTGCTAGTATTTTGTTTTTCTTCTTTTTTGTCAACTCATCTCTACATTAATGTCACAATGGGCATTTTTACACATAATAGCAGGAAAAGGCTCATGTACAGGTAGCAAAAACATAGCAATGACCTTATTCCATGTTTTTGATCCACAAAGTAGTGCATGTGAGCCACAATTGTAAAACACCGGGACCCTGGCACCACCATAACTACATGGAAAGAAGTCCTGTTAAATATGAGAAATACAACTCTGTTGCAAAGTGTAATGATTAAAATAATAAATTATTTCTTAAAACCAAATTGCACATTAACTTGGCCAGGTTGGGTCTTGGAGCTTACACCACGCTGTTAAACAAGAGTAGTCCAACATTTCTGACATCTGCCAATGCAGATCACCTCCAAAATTCTTTGTAGTCTTCCATGCCCTAATATCTATCTGTGGTGCAAATTTGGTGGGAATCTGTGAAGTAATCCTTTAAAGCCTATATATAAAGTGAAATCTTGATCCAGAATCTGGATCCGGATTCTGAAAATTTACTAGGGTGTTCCATGGCTTAATATCTATCTGTGGTGAAAATTTCATGAAAATCCATGCAGTACTTTTGATGTAATCCTGCTAACAGACAGACAGACAGACAAATAAATAAATGGTGATGATTTTATTATGTTTTTGGCAGATGTAACAACCGTGGGTCCGGGATGGCAATCATACAGCCAGACAAGTGAATGATCTGGCCCAGCCATGTGAAACATTTCCAGTTTCTGTTGTCCAAACAAAGAGGCACCCACACAGCACATTGCCAACATGCCATAGGAGATGTTCCTTATAAGGCAAGTGATAAACCTAATCTGCAAACTTGAAATGATGGGAATTTTTTTTATTTTATTTTGTAAGACATAAAAATAATTATTTTAAAATCTGGATATTTTTAAAATCAACAATGTAAGCATACTCCTGCATTACAGAGCAATAAATTCATTAGACTTTTACAGTCTTGTATAAAGTACCTCAAAGTAATACTTGAGTGAAAGTACAAGTATCTTATGACAAAATTACTTTGGTAAAAGTTAAAGTCTCCTTTAAAATTTTTACTTGAGTAAAAGTTTTAAAGTATCTGACATTTTCAAGTATCAAAAGTAAATTTCTTATATAAAAGTATTGAGTAAAAGTAAAATCCAAAACAAGTGGAGAGTGAAATGGCAACATGAACATAAAGCCAGTATGGTGTCTGTATAAACCAGGAGGGGGCCTCAGCCCATATAAAAGGCTGGATCCACCTCTGGCTCAGCAGTTGGTGTTGGTGACGGGATGAGTAAGCAACACGTGGATGTATGTAGCTGTAAATAAAGTTGCCATTCTTTTTCCTGGAAGACCCATACACACTTTTCTGTTAAACACAGCAGCCAGGCTCTGGTGAAACAGCTTTGTTGTGATTTGTTGCTATATAAACTGAATAAATTGAATTGAACAGTCATTTATAGCTACACAGTTGTGCCAAATTTAAGGAAAAGTAAAAAAATAAAAATAAAAATACAAGCAATCACCATCACCAGCCACTGCAAAGTAGGGCTGGGTGTTGATTCCGAGTCTTAAGATTCAGAATTGATTATTTCGAATATATCCATTCCAGTATCGATTTGGGTTTTTTGAAAAACCATTTTAAAACCATTTTTTGAGCTGTTACCTGATTGTCTAGTTATGCAGCATATTTCACAAAATTTGTCTCTCAAAATGCAGGCAATAGTGTTTCAGAGTTATAAATTTAAAAATTTTCAGGGGGAAATGGCCCCAATCTCCCCTACAAAACTTGAGCCTGCAGCGCGCTGCACGGCAAGCTGCACAGGCAGCGTGGGGGAGGGGCTCTCCTAAGTTCTCTTGCTGCAGGAGAACTGAGAGCTTTTCTCCTGCAGCAGGAGAACACAGTGATGCAAAAAGTTCTCCAACACACCAGAGAACCTTGGTGCGCGGTCCCACAGAAATTGCATGTTATAAGGAACAAAAAAAGCCAATCCGTGTGTATGTGTGTATCCATCAGTGTGTGCGCATTTTGGAGTCCAAAACACAGATGGTTTTCACTCTCCACAGTCTTCCTCTTCCTCAGGCATCTTTTATACTATTTGTCTTTTAAACTTATTTTATGTCAAACACGGCACTTGACGCAGCAGGGCTGGACGGTGCTGCACTCCAGCTGTAGAGGACTGCATCTCTTCCCGGTGTACAGTTGTGTTTCAGCTGACTTTCACCACAGGCATTGCCCAGTCAAATTTCTTCTACATTTATATTGTAGTAACGAGTAATGAAGATGTTTAAGGGAAATGTATCAGAGTAAAAGTATACATTTTATTGAGGAAATGTAGTGGAGTAAAAGTCGTCAGAAATGTAAATAATGAAGTAAAGTAGAGATACGTCAAAATTGTACTTAAGTACAGTAATGAAGTATTTCTACTTCGTTACATTACAACACTTTTGTCAGTAGATTTGAGAACATTTTGTAAAACACAGCAGTCTTGAGTATTTATTTGCAAAGTTACACATCATGACAATCCAGAAAATAATCATCTGTCCAGTGGTAGGCCTATTATGTGCACAACAGTACAGTATGGTCTAGTGCAGTGGTTCCAGAAAGGGCCGAGAGGGTGCAGGTTTTCTTTGCAGCCACTGACTTCAGCAGGTGATTTCACTGATGAACTCATCCCACCTGCTCCAAGTGATGTTAATCAGTGAAATCACCTGCTGGAGTCAGTGGCTGCAAAGAAAACCTGCACCCTCTCGGCCCTTTCTGGAATAGTTTCGAGACCACTGGTCTAGGGGTTAAGGTGTTGGACTTGAGTCCAGAAGATCATGGGTTCAAATCCCCGCCTGACTGGAAAATCACTAAGGCCTTTAATCCCCTATTGCTCCCAGTGTGTAGTGAGTGCCTTATATGGCAGCACCCTGACATCGAGGTGAATGTGAGGCATAATTGTAAAGCGCTTTGAGCATCTAATGCAGATGGAAACGTGCTATATAAATGCAGTCCATTTAACAGTAAAAGTATCTCAGTTGTACTTAAGATTCTTCAATATTCAATTGTACCCATAGAGAAAAACAAAGTTTGACAAAATTATTATACAAAACTTGATTTAGCGATTAAAGGGATTATATCAAGTCATGTTGCCAGCATGTTGTTCTGTGTATGCCTGATCCTGTCAGATCACAGAAGCTAAGCAGTACAGGATCTGGTTAGTACTTGGATGGGAGACCTGTTCTGAAAACCAGTGGCTGGGTGTGTTTCTCCAGGTAAACCTGGAGTTGCATCAGTTACGGATCCGGTGTAAAACTTGTGCCAAATATCAATACGGATCTTGCTGTTTCCGCTGTATCCCAATGCCAAACAAAATGCAGTCTAATGGGCAAGAACATATTAAGTGATGTTTCCACAGTAATGTGTAGTATTTGAATAGACAATTGTCATATAGAAGTCATATAAAAATTGTCATATAAAAGTCATATAGTCGATCTCCATCTTAGAATTACAGGCTATGAAATAATAACAGCACAAGTTAGTTATTCTGAGGTATTGTACCAGTAATAAAGATGCCAATTAACAATAACTTAATGAGTAATGAAAATAAGGAACATCTTTCTGCTTGTGGTTCTGAATGAAGGTATTCAATGTTTTACAGAATATTTTAAAATGCTTGATTGTTGTATTAAACAGCAACATGAAAAGAATCAGTGAAAAAATGTCTTTGCCAAAAACATGAAAGCATAAAAAAGAGAAAAGGAGCAAACCTTATCTGAATTTATAACTTTATTATTTATTTATTTACTTACAAGAGATAAGTATGTCTACATTGTCTGGTGAGAAGGTGACATGAATAATTTTATTTATAACCCTCTCTGGATAAATGCATTCATCCTACCCACTGGTTAGAATTCATTCAGACCAGTGTTCCTGGCAAGCAGACACTTGGAAACAATTAGGAATACTTATTTTCTTGAGTTGTGGACTTTCCAGCCAGTTTGGCTCTGCACCCGCTGTGAGTGCAACACTCTCTTCACTCGGCTCATGGCTCCACAGTGAAGAGACAACAGACACTTTGCCCTTAACCTTAACAGAGATTTGCATGTGTGTACTTGGATTCAGAAGGGCTGAGCCTGTTGTCTTTGTGGAGCATGAGGCAGCTGAGGCTGCGGGTGCATGCTGCAGTTGGAGCTTGGCTCTCTGCAAGGCCATTTTTTTAACAGTCTGTGTGAGTGCAAAGCCGCCAGGGTTGGGTAGGATTACTTTGAAAGAATACATGTGGATTACATGTATGTATGTACATACATTTGGATTACTTGTAATCTGATTACTTTTGGATTACATGTCAAAGTAATCCTACCCAACGCTGAAAGACGATATATTTCTTCCCCTCCAATGGTGATTTTTATTGCAACTGCAGCAAAATTAACAGTCATCACTTTAAAATGAAGTCACCATGAGACATGGAAATGTTGCAATTAATCCCCTGTTCACATGTGCTGAATCTTGGATGGGGAGGGGGTGGGGCGTATGCACCACAGATCAACTGTGATCTGTTACACCACTAAACTGCGGAAATCCATGATTCTGCGGAAAATTCACATCTCTGAATCCTGCATTACGAAATAATTCTTTAGATTAAAAACCACTAAGCTGCTCTAACATTGATGCTGTTGCAGTCCTCTAAAACCCATCAACTTAGACACTGACTGAACCTCTGTCTTATACAAAAGTAAAAAAAAAAAAAAAAATTGACAGAGGAACATGGTCTCAAATTTATAGGTGCTGTTTCTCATCCCAGCCACTTTACACTCAGTCTCAAATCTGCTTAGTACACATTGAAGACCATAGCCAACAGAACAACAAATTTTTCAAAAAGCAGAGATGCAACTCTGAGGTCACCAAACTGGACACTTTCCAATCCCTGACTGGGCCTTGAAATCCTGGCCATCAACAACTCCCACTGGAAACAGGTCTGATGTAATGCCAAGAATGTGGACACAGTTCTTACTTTAGTCATAGAGACCGGCTTGCAAATTGCACTGAATCCGGTACACCACATACCCACAGCACCACCCACAGGGTGCCCTGAGGGACCTGGTCATATGCCTTTTCCAAGTACACAAAACACATGTAGTGTGTCCACAAAATAGTATGACAGGTTGGTCATACTCCCAGGACCCCTCCAGTATCCTTGCAAGGGTAAAAACCTTGTCCACCATTCCACAACCAGGACAGAACCTGCATTGGTCTAAGCCTCCTCTCTAATACCCTTGCATAGACATAACCTGGGAAACTGAGAAGTGTGATTCCTCTATAAAATGGAACACACTCACTGGCCCCCTTTTTTTTAAGATGGAGACCACCACCCCAGTTTCCTAAGCCAGAGGTACTGTCCCATCTTCAATGCAATGCTGCACAAGTGTGTCAGCCATGACAGCCCAACAGCATCCAGAGACTTCAGCTACTCAGCATGAATCCTGTCTGCCCCAGCGACGAGCCACCGCCTGATCCTTCCATCCCTGCCTCCTTGACAGAGGGCATGTCATTTGGGTTGAAGAGATCCTCAAAGTGTTCCTTCCACCAAACATTCCTAGAAAACATGTTTAGGTTTTCCAGGTTAGCTCAACAGCTTACCCCACCATCTGAGCCTACTCATTGTCAGTTGGTGATCAGTTAACAGCTCTGCCCCCTCTCTTCACCTGAGTATCCAAGACACATAGTCATAGGTCTGATGATGCGATTACAAAATCTATCATCAACCTTTGATCTAGGATGTTCTGGTAGCATGTGTACTTATGAACACCCTTGTGCTCGAACAAGGTCTTTGTTATGGACGATCCATCAGATGTCCAACAACAAAATACTACTCAGGTTCAGATCACTCCTCTCCAGATTTCTCCATTGTTGCCCACTTGAAGGCCCTTGTCACACATAGAATGAATAAGCATGAGCCAAGCTGAATCAGCCAGAATGGGGGAAAAAAAAGCCCAACTTTGAGGTGCAGTCGGGAGAACAGAAATTTGGATAGCTGTGTACGAATGCCGTATGACCACTTAGACTGTGGGAGGATCCCGCCTCGACTGTCTCATGTACGATTGCGTTCGACTGCAGGTCAAACTTTGTTGTACCAAAGTACGACTACATAGAATGCTGTTAGAATGCACTATGACTATAAATAATGCACACCAAGTGCCAGACAAATAAGGTTCGATTCTCACCAGATCCGGACAGCGAACATGGGGAGTGGAAGGTGTGTGCTAGCACTGTGTCTGCCCTATTCACAAGACCTGCCGATACTGGATGTTAAAATATATCTAACGTATGGAGTGGAAACATGTCATATGTGTTAAATTTGTCAGTTGTTGGTTCTCCCTGTCACCCACCCCCACACTCACTGCCTCACTCTCTCACTCACTCCCTCACATGCACTGACTGGTCAGCAGCCACACTGTGCCGACATAATGACCATGTGTGTCCCACACATGACCTGAAGTGTGCGATCGAACTTCATGACCTGCACTGCAGCAGCGGGGCAACCTAATGATTCCAGGCTCACGGAGGAGCTGTGCATTCCGCCGTCCAGCTGGATGGTGCGCATTGCGCTGCAGGACGGCCCATCATGGGATATACATTTCATGGTGGACATGGCTTGTACAGGGGTAGATGGTGTACATGTCATGATATGTGTTTTCCAGCGGTGACACCCCAGTCAGCTGCACTATGGCGTGCCGCACAGAGCCTCTGGAACACTGTGACTCACTTTGGGGCAGCAACACTGTGCAGCTGCATGTGGTGTTACAGCTATGATGATCATCATAATTAACACACATTATGTAACCCATGAGAGGGCATGACAATGTATCTGTAATCTAATGCTGTTTTGACACTGTTAGAATATGTAGAACGCAGTCAGACTGCACATCGACTGCAGTTTTTCCACTTTGACTGCACCACAATTGTTTTGAACACGAGCAAAATATTCGGGGTGGCTGCACGACTGTGTCCAACTGTTTAGATTGTGCAAAGAATGCTGTCCGATGTTTGCGACTGCGCCTCAACACTTCACAAATGTGGGTCGAATTTCATTCGGAAGGGATTCTGGCTCATCCGGCCTCTCGTGTGATGGGATATCAGCACTGAAATCTCCCAGTTGAACTAAGGTCTCCAGCAGGAACCTTTTCCAGGATGCCACTCAGAGTGTCCAAGAAGGCTGGATACTTTAAACTGCTGTTTGATGCATATGCACAAACAACAGTCAGATTCCTTGCTGTGACACAATGTCGCATAGAGGCAGCCTTCTTGTTCACTGAGGAAAACTACAAAAGTTTTTTTAATTTTTTGTTTTACCACAGCTGTTATCATGTGCAGGAGGTCTGTGAGATCAGGAAAAATATATTTTTTGTAAATCTTTTCACATTTGAAGGGTAGGGGTCATCAGGTATACGTTTTCGTTGGAAGTCTAAAACAAAATAAAGAAGAAAATAAATAAAGAGTTGATTATGCTACTTGCACCTGACATTTCCACCATGCCATGCACCATTCAGTGCTACACACTGCAGATTTGTTGTGTGATGTGTAAACAAATGCCTGATGTATTTATCCTCCAGGGATTTGGCGACGTTGCTTGCTTTAACTCCCCACTGAATAAGTCTAATGCTTTAGCATTACATTTCCACTGCCTGCCAGCGTAAAGCCTGTTGGACCTCAGGGCTGTACAGCTTATCTTGTGCAAATAACATATGGGTGGCTTAATGCTGAGTATGACATTAAGTCCCTCTGGCTGCTCCCTTGTTTGCACTTGGGGTCACCACAGCAAATCCAAGGTGGATCTGCATGTTGAATTGGCACAGGTTTTACGCCGGATGCCCTTCCTGATGCAACTCCACATTACATGGAGAAATGTGGCAGGGGTGGGATTTGAACCCGCAACCTTCTGCACTGAAACCAAGCACATTAACCACTTGGCCACAAAAGAAAGCAAATATACATTCATTAAAAAAAAAAAAAAAAAAAAAACATATGCATAGTTACAGATATATAATTCACTTCTTGTTATAGATATGTTAATTATTAAATATCCTTAAGTGACAGTTTGTTCCCGATGTCAGCCTAAATCTCTACAGAGCAGCTTTTTGAATCTTTTTTCTTTAGCCGTAGATTTGCACAATACAGGTTTTTATTGTCAGACTGGAATAAACATCCTTAAACCTCAGCAGACAGAAACTAGTGCTGTCATTCAAAATGCTATTGTTAAATTACAAAACGATTATGTCATCTACTGTTTGCAGTTCGGAAGGTGTGGGGTTTCATGGTAAACAGCTGTAGACTCCCATTATTCTATGGCTGTGTACATATAAACTATGGGCAAAATCTAAGTCTGAAATACCTTGGTTTAGCCTTGTGTAACATATGTCATGGAAGTCCATATCTACACTTCTGTTTGATCTGTTAGACACACATATGACACGCCCACTGGGACAAGTACAGACTTCTCAGTCATTAAATTGATGCTGTTCCACCTTCTTCAAAGAGCAGCTTATTTTCCTTCAAATTTTGGGAAATTATCATTTCTTAGACACCTGATTTATTAATTTCAACAACACATCATTTCTATGTCTATGGGATTTTTGGATTGCAGACTTTAATATAGTTTTTAAAATAATCTGGTGACTGTTATTAACTTGGAGAAAAGGTATAGAACATGACCCTTTAAATTTAAAAGTTGTGTTAAATCTTCAGTGGTGAGTTTGGGCAGAGGTGTCAGGTGTGCTCAGGAACTGCAGCAACCTGTTACCACGCGTTATGATAAATGGCACGTGTTGCTGGAGAATTATCAGGAACCATTACGCACGGTCAAGAATAATGTTCGCACTGTTGCGCGCAGCGCATCATTAAGTTCTGTCACATTGTGAGTGAGGCAAATTGTCTCCACACATACACACACACTAGAGCCCAACCGATATGGATTTTTTGGCCGATAATGATATTTGGATGAAAAAAATGCCGACAATCGATAAATCAGCTGATTTGTCGATAGCCGATAAATCAGCCGATATTATTATTATTATTATTTTTTAATGAATAAAATGTTCTTTTTTGGACTCTTAACAAAAAAGGTATGAGTTAAAGCTGAAGCTTTGTCCTCATATTGATTAACCTTATAACAGAGAAGAATTTTCAAGTTCAAAAAATGCAATCAAGAATTAAACATTTGTGAAATTAGCAAATACATATCCTTTAAAAGAGTTGTGAAATACATCTGATCTTGTACCTCTTGTTGCTGCAACTTAGATATATGTTATATTACAATTAGAAAAACTTTTTCAGTTGCAGACAAGTAATTGTGAGAGGAAAGAAACACAAACACGAAGGAAACATTATTTTCACAACACTCCTTTATTTTTCTATTCTGCAACTTTCAAGAACAAAAAACTTTCAAACAACCTTAGTGCAAGCAGAGGTTGGTTTTAGTGCTGGTAGAACATTTTAACAAGAAAACATGGTATGATATAACATGTGAGGACCAGTGAATCTGAATGCTTCAACCTCTTAGCAGTAAATGAAAGTTTTTCATGCTAGAAATAAGGTCTACACAACGTGGGCTTAATAAAAAGCGTGACTGATGCAATGAAGCACATTTGACATAAACAGAGTTAATCAAACTGAGTTGAACTGAAATGGGAGAAATGTGGGGTGAATGTAATCGCAAAGTTATTACAAACAACATCCTTACTTGTATGCTTTGTCAGCCGATCAGTGCAGTGTGACGGCGAACTACGGGGGCCAGTGATGAACACATTTAAGCAGGGTGTAAGCAGCTCTCAGTTGAATGGAGTCAGAGCTCCATCTACTGGACAAACTGTGTAAGGACATTTTACATTGCCGACACAAACATTATTTCAGTAACTGTCCTGTTTATGAGAAATTATCGGTGTTCTATCGGCAAAATTTAGGCCGATAGTGAGTACTTTGAAAAGGGCTTATATCGGCCGATAGTTGGGCTCTAACACACACACACACACACACACACACACACACACACACACACACACACACACACACACACATATTCATCCAACCGTCAGTTGCTGAACAATTCAGATCGCTCCAGTTTGCTCCTCAAAATCCACAGCAGAAGAACTTTGTGATTGCATTCTTATACTCAACAAAAATATAAACGCAACACTTTTGGTTTTGCTCCCATTTTGTATGAGATGAACTCAAAGATCTAAAACTTTTTCCACATACACAATATCACCATTTCCCTCAAATATTGTTCACAAACCAGTCGAAATCTGTGATAGTGAGCACTTCTCCTTTGCTGAGATAATCCATCCCACCTCACAGGTGTGCCATACCAAGATGCTGATTAGACACCATGATTAGTGCACAGGTGTGCCTTAGACTGTCCACAATAAAAGGCCATTCTGAAAGGTGCAGTTTTGTTTTATTGGGGGGGATACCAGTCAGTATCTGGTGTGACCACCATTTGCCTCATGCAGTGCAACACATCTCCTTCGCATCATCCGTGAAGAGAACACCTTGCCAATGTGCCAAACGGCAGCGAATGTGAGCATTTGCCCACTCAAGTCGGTTACGACGACGAACTGGAGTCAGGTCAAGACCCCGGTGAGGACGACGAGCATGCAGATGAGCTTCCCTGAGACGGTTTCTGACAGTTTGTGCAGAAATTCTTTGGTTATGCAAACCAATTGTTTCTGCAGCTGTCCGAGTGGCTGGTCTCAGACGATCTTGGAGGTGAACATGCTGGATGTGGAGGTCCTGGGCTGGTGTGGTTACACGTGGTCTGCGGTTGTGAGGCTGGTTGGATGTACTGCCAAATTCTCTGAAACGCCTTTGGAGACGGCTTATGGTAGAGAAATGAACATTCAATACACGAGCAACAGCTCTGGTTGACATTCCTGCTGTCAGCATGCCAATTGCACACTCCCTGAAATCTTGCGACATCTGTGGCATTGTGCTGTGTGATAAAACTGCACCTTTCAGAGTGGCCTTTTATTGTGGGCAGTCTAAGGCACACCTGTGCACTAATCATGGTGTCTAATCAGCATCTTGATATGGCACACCTGTGAGGTGGGATGGATTATCTCAGCAAAGGAGAAGTGCTCACTATCACAGATTTAGACTGGTTTGTGAACAATATTTGAGAGAAATGGTGATATTGTGTATGTGGAAAAAGTTTTAGATGTTTGAGTTCATCTCATACAAAATGGGAGCAAAACCAAAAGTGTTGCGTTTATATTTTTGTTGAGTGTAGTTGTGCTCTTTGCCAGAAAGGAGGAAGGGATGGATGTGTGGTACACGTGGCTCGTTTCCCAAACATCAGGCACAGCAGCAGCAGCAGGTGGAACACCTGCAGGAGCACACTGAGGAGCATTGGAACAAAAGCCATCTTTTAGCCAACTTGGCATCACTGTCCTTCTTCAGCATACTGCAGCAATGAAACTTAATTTTGTGGACATCAGAAAAGAATGCTGTCATGCTCCATTAAAGATCACCACTAATCAAAACAGATCAACATGCTCAGTCACGACCTCCACAACATGAGGCGAAATGAGGGTGGTGCGTGACATTCGTGGAAGATTATTTGACAGCCAAAAACACGCTCCATGAATATCACGCACCAACACACATTATTAAGAAACCTATTCAGATGCGTTTAGTCACGTTAAGAATGTCAGGAATGTGCCAAGAACGATGCAAATATGACATTTGTAACGTGTCTTGCCTATGTGTAAATGCACCATTATGTAACTGAAACTTGTGTAGAATGTGGCATCATCTAATTCAAAATGATTATTAATGCTTTATGGATACTGTAGAATTGATGAGGATGAAGACGGCAGCAAATACTATTTCCTTGAGGCAATTATAGTGATAAGAGTTAAAAACACACACACACACACACAATATGCCATGCTGTCACCAACGAGATAATGACTGAGAATCTCATCAGTTGAGCCACATCATATCTCCCCAGCCAGACAGTAAGATAAGCCATGTTCTTAAAAAATCCCCCATGCCTTGTATTTAACTCTAAACCCTTTATGGTTTTTAGTTTTCTCTTGAATTACCTAAACTGAATTTTTATGTTGAACATGTGCTCAGAGTGACTTTAACAAGTGTACAAAGTCTGAATAGCCTCAATCAGAGTTCTTTGGAAAGTGGTGACACTGGACAATACAAAACCAAATTTCCTCAGATGAATGAGAATAATACAATGACATGTTTTTGGAGGGCGGTATGCATTTTCAGAGATTCATGCCCAGTCACTCAAAATGAACGATATTCGTCCAAGTTAGACGAGGGCGAATATCGGTCATTGCGGGCGACTTGACTATGAACGGAGGGACTCAGAAAATGCATACCGCATGACAACAGCATGTTATTTGCATTATTATCACTTACTGAGATACACAACACGTAACGTGTACATAAAAAGTTGGCTCACTTTAACTTTTGTCATGTCGGCTGGCACGCGCTGCTCTCCAAATTCACCAGTGCGTCCTCATCAAGCTGGCTGCTTTGGCTGCTGTTCTTTGTCAGATTATCCATGAGAAAATAATCCATATTGGGACCAACACTCGCCTTTTTATTTTTTCCTCTGTGGACAGTTCTTGGGCTGTACGCGTGCTATGAAGTCATTTGTTTACGCACAGCGGATGGGTATGCCGATACTTGTTCGCTACTGTGGGTGGGTATAGCCAGGTAGCGTCGACGTAAATCTACGCTACCGGCCTAGCAATGCCTCGGTAAAGTGATAATAATAATCCATACAAAACATATTTTAAAAGAAGATATCACAACCCCTCCTAAACAGCTCATGAAATTATTTAAATTGGGGATTTTGGTGATGTTCACATTAAAAAACAAAACAACAAAACATGATGCTGTAGTAAGAAGGTGGTATGTAAGAGAGGCATGACCATGGATGTTTGCTGATCAAGTTTCAAAACCATTGAAAGGCTTTTCACATTGTTACGTCTTTCCTAAGGAGTAGTGGGGACAGTAAATATTCTCATTAAGGATTTGAAGCTGTTCACAAAACAAAACAAAATAAAACAAAAAACAAAATCAGACTCAACTAATATATTGCCCGCAACAAAAATGTAATTCTAATATGTTTGAGTGGTGGAGAGAAATTTACTAGCAGCAGACAGTTAAAGTAAAATTTAGTTTGGTCTCCTTGTTTCTAACCAAAGCAGGCAAATATTGAGTTCTGTATCTTTTAACTGTTGATTTGAGACTTGATTTTCATCAGTGGCTGATGGACAGGCCAACATAATGTAGTCTGTTCACACTGCTATTTCTGCATTCACCAGCAAACATTGAAATATATTTTTGTCACTTTTCTTTAAAGTAATTGTCTATCCCTGGAGGGAACCTGTCCTGCATGTTTTCTAACTCTCCCTGACCCACTCCCAGACAATCAACTCTATCAGGTGTGCTCAGGCAATCAACAGCTGGAAGATACCACTTAAAAAAAACAAAAACAAAAAAAAACAAAACAGGTGTGATGTGAGTAGGTTGATGTAAAAAACATGCAGGGCTGGGGTTCTCCAGGGTTGGTGACCCCTGAACCCTGAGATACAGATTTGAGCAAAAGCTCATAATGGTCAGTATCTGTGATTGACTGATGAAGAAGTCAAGAATCATGGGTCACCAATCCTGTTCCTGGAGAGCTCCTGCCCTGCATGTTTTCCACATCAACCTACTGAAGTCACACCTGTTTTTTTTTTTTTAAGTGGTGTCTTTATGGAGTTAAATTTGTCTCATTAATACTTGCAAATGCACAAAGGGTGATTTACAAATATCCCTTGATATGTACACAGGCTTTGTGATCCACAAACACAAATTCCTGATTTGTAACTTGTGTGTTGTTTTTTCATTTGTAAAAAAAGACATTTGCAAAACTGAAAATTCTGAAAATCCTCACATTCACCCTGACATTATTGTAAAGCGCTTTGAGCGTCTGATGCAGATGGAAAAGCGCTATATAAATGCAGTCCATTTACCAAAAAAAAAAAAAAAAAAATATATATATATATATATATATATATATATATATATATATATATATATATATATATATATATATATATATATACATATATATATATATATACGAGGGCTGTACATTTTTCAAAAACTATATGGATTTCATTCATATGTTTTTACGTCAGACATGCTTGAACCCTCGTGCGCATGCGTGAGTTTTTCCACGCCTGTCGGTGACGTCATTTGCCTGTGAGCACTCCTTGTGGGAGGAGTCGTCCAGCCCCTCGTCGGAATTCCTTTGTCTGAGAAGTTGCTGAGAGACTGGCGCTTTGTTTGATCAAAATTTTTTCTAAGCCTGTGAGACACATCGAAGTGGACATGGTTTAAAAAATTAAGCTGGTTTTCGGTGAAAATTTTAACGGCTGATGAGAGATTTTGAGGTGATACTGTCGCTTTAAGGACTTCCCACGGAGCGAGACGTCGTGCAGCACTCCCAGGCGCCGTCGTCAGCCTGTTTCAAGCTGAAAACCTCCACATTTCAGGCTCTATTGATCCAGGACGTCGTGAGAGAACAGAGAAGTTTCAGAAGAAGTTGGTTTCAGCATTTTATCCGGATATTCCACTGTTAAAGGAGATTTTTTTTAATGAAAGACGTGCGGGCGGATTGCAGCATCGGCTTGCAGCCGCCGCGACGCTCCGCCACAGGAAAAACACCTCCGTTGGAAGCCTTAAGGACAAGTTGGAACATGTCCAGCTGTTAAACAATTTCTCATATACTCACTCCACTGAAAGCCATCAAAAGCCACCTGGATTTTAACAAATGGTTATCAACACAGAGGTGTTTTTCCTGTGCCGCCGCACTGCGCCGGCTGCGTCCCGACGCGCGGACCCGCCCGCACGTCTTTCATTAAAAAAATCTCCTTTAACAGTGGAATATCCGGATAAAATGCTGAAACCGACTTCTTCTGAAACTTCTCTGTTCTCTCACGACATCCTGGATCAATAGAGCCTGAAATGTGGAGGTTTTCAGCTTGAAACAGGCTGATGACGGCGCCTGGGACCGCTGCACGACGTCTCGCTCCGTGGGAAGTCCTTAAAGCGACAGTATCACCTCAAAATCTCTCATCAGCCGTTAAAATTTTCACTGAAAACCAGCTTAATTTTTCGAACCGTGTCCACTTCGATGTGTCTCACACGTTTAGAAAAAAGTTTGATCAAACAAAGTGCCAGTCTCTCAGCAACTTCTCAGACAAAGGAATTCCGACGAGGGGCTGGACGACTCCCCCCACAAGGAGTGCTCACAGGCGAATGACGTCACCGACGAGGGTTCAAGCATGTCTGATGTAAAAACATATGAATGAAATCCATATAGTTTTTGAAAAAAATAAAAAGGACCTATACTTTATGGACAGCCCTCGTATATATATATATATATATATATATATATATATATATATATATATATATATATATATATTTTTTTTTTTTGTTAAAAAAAGCATTTGCAAAACTGAAAATTCTGTTTGTGAAGTGTGATTCAGCATTTGTGGATCACCGATCACATGCATTCACCACTTTGCTCAGTTATGCAATATTGAGACATTTTCAGCGCAAAACTGCACAAATCCACAAACAAACAGCTCGTGATTCACACAAAGCAACACTGTCAGGGAGATTTACAAATATTCCTTGATTTGTACACGTTTGTTGTGATCCATAAACACAAATTTCCGATTTGTAACTTCTGTGTTGGTTTTTACAAATAAATGTGTATTTGCAAATTTGTTTGTTTTTTTTTCATTTGTTAAAAAAGCATTTGCAAAACTGAAAATTCTGTTTGTGAAGTGTGATTCAGCATTTGTGGATCACCGATCACATGCATTCACCACTTTGCTCAGTTATGCAATATTGAGACATTCTCAGCGCAAAACTGCACAAATCCACAAACAAACAGCTCGTGATTCACACAAAGCAACACTGTCAAGGAGATTTACAAATATTCCTTGATTTGTACACGTTTGTTGTGATCCATAAACACAAATTTCCGATTTGTAACTTCTGTGTTGGTTTTTACAAATAAATGTGTATTTGCAAATTTGTTTGTTCTTTTTTTTTTCATTTGTTAAAAACAGCATTTGCAAAACTGAAAATTCTGTTTGTGAAGTGTGATTCAGCATTTGTGGATCACCGATCACAAGCATTCACCACTTTGCTCAGTTATGCAATACTGAGACATTCTCAGCACAAAACTGCTCAGTTTCACAAATACATACATTGCTTTTCACACTGTCATTCAGTAGATGGCAGTGTTGCTGCTTATAGTGTGTGCTCTACTGCACTTAAGCCTGGTTTACACATAGACGGTTTTGTATGCGGGTAGTACGTAGACCGAAGTTCGCAGTAGTTCCGGCTGTTTTTGCGGTGGAAAGGGGCGGAGCATTTCGCCGGCATTTTGAGCACCGTACTAGCCGCAAATACGCGGATAAAACGCAGCAAAATCCGCCGAATAAAGTGGCGTTTTGACACCGTAGCATCCGGCACACGTCAGGCAACGGGGGTTAATACCCAGTTCTGTCCTTTACAATCGCAGGTTAGAACGGCGGTGTTCTGCTGCTGCCGATAATGCCCTGTGTACGGCTGGATTTATCCAGGAAAATCCTGCGTTACTCCAGGAACTTTTGCATATAGGCACTGCCCCCAGAGTATAATAGGCTGAAGCAGCTGTCACTGCAGGGGGAGGGAGATTATACTCAGCCTTTTATTCTCCTTCCTTTTCCCCCTCCTCAACGTGTTGCTCGTCTCTGCCACAGGGCTACCCTCTGCTTCTGAACCAGACCTCTTGGTAAGTCCTTGCCGCTGCCAATTTTCTTTTAGGAGGCATACTGGAGCTTCTCTGCAAAAATATCTGGAGCTGGCCTCGAGTAAGAGGCCTGCATGCAGCACGCTAGCGTTTTTATATTGACCGCCACCTATCGGCCGTTTGGAACGCCGTTAACCGGGAGGTGGCGTTTGGAACGGTGTACTGTCCACTAGCGCCGCCGTTTTATCTGCCTCTGTCGCCAGTTAAAACGGCCTTGAGGACGCCGATGTGGGCTCTATCGCCGTTTTACACGCTGTTGATTAGGGATACAACGCCGGCCACCAATTACGGCGGTGTAAACTGCGGCACTCCAGGAAGGGGCAGGATGAAACAGCGATTAAAAAGTATCAAACACCGTTGTTCGCGTTGTCTCCGTCGTCACGCGAATTCTCCGGGAGTGCTCCCAGAATTATTCGACATGTTGAATATTTTTTTCGACGATTCCCGGTAAAGCCGGAACTAAGCCACGCCCCCTAGTGCTGGCGTTAACAACGGCGTGTGGTCCTTAAGACGGCCAAAAATTCTTCCGGGACGCTTCCGGGAGCTTCTGTCTATGTGTAAACGGGGCTTTAAGCTCTCGCAGTGAAACCATGCCTGAAGGAGAGCACCAGCAGCAGCTACTATTGTCTGTAAGTCCAAATAATTTCCTTGCCACAATGGCACAGCCAACATCAGGGTTACTACTGTTGTGCTAGATATACTAGCATTATCTTAGTGAATGCCATGGAAAATTAAAGAATATCATTTTTTCAGTATATTTGCACTCACACCTGCAATCCACGTTGATCTGCAGAAGTGTTTATCCCTATCACACCAAGACAGATTTTCTTCCATTGATAAACATTACTGTACTAATCACAGCCTTTGTATGACTGCATTAGGTGAACTTACTGCTTTTCAACAGTTTTCTGCCCTTGCAGGATTCAACATTATTATTCTTTTGAACACCTACACCACTGTACCAGAAACTTGCAGAATTTGCTAGAGCTGGCCTCATATCAAGTCAAGTCAAGACTGGACGACTGCACGACTCTGCATCCATGACACTACACAACCACCTTGGGTCCTGGATAACAATCACCCAGACAGACAACCAATCCATCCTTACATGTATAAAAGAATCTCTCTGCCTCAGCCAGGTGAAACATGCTTGGACCCTTGGTTTTCTCCAGCTACTGGGATCCTCAATACTCAGGCACCTGTGTGCTGGATCATGCACAGAGAAATGCAGTACATGGCCAAAATGTCAGAGCTGGCACTCCTTCACAATGCAAGGGATGCTCCTCATTTTAGTTTCTCATAGTAACCACTCGTTTGATACAAACTCATTCCACTGGCATCTAAGGATCAACCAAAGAGACATTGTACCAAAGACATCCCGCTCAGGTCACTGTTTAGCATCCAATCTCACAACCATACATTAAGGCAGGTAGCACCAGGACCCGAAAAAAAGAGTTTTCAGTCACACTTTCCTCAATTATTCAGTCAATAATAATAACAACAATAAAACAAGGTACTGAATGTGTGTTTGTGCAACAGTAACTAAATACATTTACTGAAGTACTGTGAATACAGTGCCCGTCTCTGCAGTGCATGGTCAACATTCAACAAATTTGAACTTTACCTGCAGTTCACCTCAGTGGTGCACATCACATTTCTCAGTGGAAGACTGTTGCAATGCCCCACATACACAGAAATGGAAGTAACACACAAACAACTTTAGACCACAACAACTCCACATACATATGGCTGCAGCAAACATTACATGCTGTGCACGTAAAGTATGTGCACATTACAAACTATGAATGGATTTGTGTGGAGCCATTTTATAACAGTAATTTAAGTGTTTATCCTCTTATTTCCTTACAGTGGGAAGCTGTACATTAAGTAATATTAACTGTTAAAGCAAACTGCTATTTGGAATGTGCTCATTCCAGGCACTAAAGCTGCAAAAGTGTGTGCACAGCAGGCTTTATGGTGGACTTACTGTGTCCAAAAATTTATTGTAGCAATTATGTGTGCAGTTAAAAGATTTTGCGTTGTACATCTTTAGGAAATAGCAGGATTATGATCTATTTTTGAACTGGTTCTTTACACATGAATGTTAGAATGTTTCCCTATAGGCTAATATCGTAGGTAGCACTGCAGGATAAGAGTTGGAATACAAATCAGTAGACTTGGGTTTGATTCCCAGTGTGTGCTTCATGCTACCTGTTTGTGTCCTTGGACAAGAGACATCATCTGCATTGTCCCAGTCCACCCAGGTGTAAATGAGTACTGGCTTTGGCTGAGAAAGTAACCTGCAACAGACTGGCGTCCCACCAAGAAGTGGAGACTCTCATCCAGTTTACAGTATAATATGTGGTAAAAATGCCACGATCAAAGGTTTGTTTGTTTTCTTGCCACAAATCATGATTCATATCTTTTAATATTGTGTATGCTTGTATTTTCTTTCAGAATGCAGTTGCACAGGGCACAATGTTAGCACATAACAGTCAGTGGAATGTAAATGCTTGAACAGCTCTGCAGTGCATTCAGGACAAAAAAAAAACAAAAAAAAACTACCTTGAATCCATTCTGCTTCTTAATCCTTCTATTTTCTGAATCGGCTTATTCCAGTTAAGGATTGGGGTTGGGGGGCTTGACCAAATCCCAGTCGTTACTGGGTGAAAATTGAGGTACACCCTGGACAGCCTGCTGTCTATCGCAGGACCGACACATATAGACAGACAAACACAGTCACACGCCCACTCACACCTATGGCCAATTTGGAGTCACCAGTCACCTAAGCTGGATGTCTTTGGAAGTGGGAGGGAGCCGGAGCACCCAGAGAGAACCCATGCAAACACTGGGAGAACATGCAAACCGCACACAGAAAGGGACCTGGGGCCTCATGTACAAAGACTTACTTAGATTTCCTGCTGACACATGGCATACGCTAAAAATACAGAAATTCGTATGCACAAAAATATCTAGATATATCAAAGTGTGCATACGCATGGATCCAAGCATGTTCCATTTATATGTCTCAATCAACATGGAATTGATAGGCAATACAGATGTACCAAATGCCTCTCTTTCCACCACCCCCAATTTAAATATGCAAATTCATGTAAATATGCCCTGGGAGCTGGGATTCCCCTCTCTGTCCAATCGTTCACCATGAAGACAGAAAAAAAAGACATACAGAGTGTGAGCTACAGATGATGGAAATGAAGTGGAGACACGCAGGGATAGTTTATTTGATACCCTGTCAAGTGGAATATACGGAACCCGGGAGAGGTCACTTAAAGTGATATTTTTTTCTGGCCATGATAATTTGTGCACACGTTTTCCTTTTATTAATAAAATGTGCTCTCAAATTAATAAAATCTTTTATTAATTCAAGGGCTCACTTAAAGGAAAACGTGCGTACAAATTATCACGGCCAGGAAAACATGCACACAAATTATCATGGCCAGGAAAACATGCGCACAAATTATTATGGCCAGGACGTGATCATTTGTGCGCACGTTTTCCTTTAATTGACCCCTTGAATTAATAAAACAAGCGCATGAGCCCTCAAAACAATAAAACGTGCGCATGTTTGCCTTTAATTGAGCCCTCGAATTAATAAAACGTGTGCACGTTTTCCTTTAAGCCCTCGAATTAATAAAACGTGCGCACATTTTCCTTTCATTCAAAATAAACTCCATAATATGAGCTAAACTGTCATACTCACGAGGGGGAGACGCTTCGCCCTCAGCATCCTTTTTAATGTGCTTAAACTCCAGATGATGCCATGCTGGACAGCTGGAGTTCTCTGTATCTCCTTGTGGGCCCAAACCATGATATACCCTGACAAGATCAATTTCTAATGGGGAAATGTATTACACTGTGTCCTGGTTTGTTGACTAATAGCCAAAATTTATGTGTCAAGACAATATTGAATAACTGAGTGCACATTTTACAAATTGTGGCCACGTTTTAGTAGATCGTGCCCTTGTTTTACTCAAACGATGCTTAAAACATGCACACAATATAATAAAATGTGCACACAATATAATAAATCATGCGCCCAGTATAATAAAACGTGCGTTCAATATAATAAAACGTGTGCACAATATAATAAATTGAGCACACAATATAATAAAACGTGTGCACAGTATAACAAAATGAGCGCACAATATAATAAAACTTCTGCACATTCTCCACATACAAAACATTTTGTGATGACACTTCCAGGGCTCCTTAGGAATAAAAATGAAATGTGCCCATTCATTCGGAACAATTACACAAACTATTTCCTCAGCAAGCAGCCACCCATTCTGCACTGTGCTAGCCTCTAGCCTGTTCCCAACCCAAGTCAATGAATATGAGTTGAACACTGATGGAATGAAAATGTTTCCCATTAACAAAAACAAATTCATCACCTGGTGGAGCCTTTATAGCAATGTGTGCAGCTAACAGCTTTGATTACATTAAGAAAACCAGCTCTGGCTACAAATTGTGCTTTAATGTTGGATTTAATGTGATGTGCCTGGATGACCGACTGGCCAGTTTTTGCTGGAATGCCCGTGTTGCCAGGAACCCCAGCATGGTCAGCACCTGTGTGGACACAGACAACCCCAGGCTGCTCACTGTACTGCGGTCTAGGGCTGGCCGTAGTTCTTCACATAACTCCAGTAACTGGCCTTGGTAATCGAAATTGACTTATGGGCCAATTATTGTCATTTGCAAGTAAATCCTCACGTTTCCTGAATACACACTCATGCCGAATTGCACCATTTTCAAGGTTCTCTAACAATGCTAACGCAGTCATTGTTCATGCCATTTTCTTCATCACTTTGCACATGCTTTTATATCCACCCATATAATTGCAAACAAATGGGTGTGTTCATTGTGCACATCACTCTGATGACTTCTTGTTTTCCACACTATTAACAGTTTCCCAGCATTACCTCTCCCCATGTCACCAGTGGGCCAATAGCTGTAGAAACATGTGTAAGCCAGCCATGAACTTGGCATTGGGCACCGCCCATTTTCACAGTCATTTCACATTTGATACATCTGAAGAATGTACGCCACATTTTTGTGCATACACAGCCTTTGTACACGAAGTCCCAGGTCTGTGGATCTGGGTTTGTCTGCAGATGACCATATTCATGCATGCTCATGCTGCTATTTAGTGCTTCACAGCGGTGTCAGCCCTGCGAAGCCAGGAGCCCACACAGATTCACAAACTAATGGCTTTATCGGAACCTTTTGTCTGAAGGGTCAGAAATTGAGTGTGCTCGTTGGGCGAGAGAGGGAATCATAAATCGAAAGGGATAGGGGGAGAAAAAATTCAATTTGTGCACAGCTCTTGTCAGGACCGCTTACTTGCGTGGCAGTTAGGTGTCCAGATTAGAAGAGGGAAAGAAAGGGAGATAACAAAATTACGGCAGGAACAAACACACTCTTGTCTAAAGGGCTTGGTGAGCAGAGCACTAATACCCGACATGGACATGTCTGAACAGCATGAAGTAGCTGTTGTTAGTTGTTGCAAATTTCACTCACTTCTCACATGAAAGTAATTGCCAGCTGTTCAGAATTAGACTTGATTGTATTATTTTAAAAAAATAAAATAAATAAATACGAGCGAGTTGCCCCTTTGGATCGATGGGCTCTAGATTGGGTAATGTTTATAAAATAGGTAACTGACATTTTCAAGGGTGGTATTAATTATGCAAAGTTTCTATAATGAGTTGGAATGGCGTGTGAGTCCAGAATGTTTTCAGAACCTCACACCTCAATAGTTTTTAGTAGAAGAACTCAACCATTTTATTTCCTGTTAATTATGTAATCTTCTTATCATATACATACTATTATTATTTTCATAATTATTATTACAGTATTATCAGTATTGTTATTATTTTATTTTATTATTACTTCTATTTTGTCATTTGATTTTCAAATGGACCACAACGGAAATAAGTGTTTTCACTTTCTTGTCATGCATGTATTTTAATCGTATTTACAATTATATTATGTACTTACATTGAATTTACTAAGCAGGGGTGGTGGCCAAGTGGTTAATGCGCTTGGTTTCAGTTCAGAAGGTTCGGGGTTAAAATCCCACCCCTGCCACATTTCTCCATGTAATGTGGAGTTGCGTCAGGAAGGGCATCCGGAGTAAAACTTGTGCCAATTCAACATGCAGATCCACCTTGGATTTGCTGTGGTGACCCCAAGTGCAAACAAGGGAGCAGCCGAAGGGACTTACTTTTTACTTACATTGAATTTACTAAATAAAATCATGCATGCACGCATACACACACATATGCACACATGCATGCTTTTAATACGTAGATGATTTATGGCCCCCTGCTGGAATCGCATGTGAGTCCAGAAAGTAATTAGCAACATCCATTGTTCAGTGTTGTTAGCTAATATCCGTAGTTTCTCCAATAATATTAGTCCTATCAATGTTCCGTTTTGGAGGTATCCATCCTTGCACAAAAGTACATAAGCATACCAAATGGTAAATGTCAGCTATCCCCACTTTGTCCATGATCATATTTATATGCACACAGAGCTTTTTGACTTTTGTACATTCTGCGCTAAGCTTTTATTTTTACACATCCACAAACCGATAGAGTGGCGGAAGACATCAAATGTGCTACACTTCTCACTCATGCACTGTAAAACATGCAGCTGCATGCAGTTATGTCCACTTGCTACCTCGCTTTAACATAAAGAGCTCTTACAAGTTTTGGATGTTGAACTCAACTTTACAAGTTGAGTTGAGCTGTAAAGTTGAGTTCAACATCCAAAACTTGTAAGAGCTATTTATGTTAAAAATGAGATAGCAAGTGGACATAACTAAATGCAGATGCAATGTTTGGTAATGGCAACATGGCACTTAACTAAACTGACTAAACCAATTGAACTACAAAAACACAACAAACCAATAGCACTAACAACACTGTTAAACTAACATGAACCAGAATAACAACATTTAAAACCCCCAGACTCCCATGGTGCACTGCAGCACAATGTCCATTTTTCACTGTTGTTAGCTAATATCACCAATTCATCCAAAAATATTAGTCCTATCAACTTCCAGTTTTCGCAGTGTGTTCATCCTTGTCCCAAAATACATAAGCATACCAAATGGCAAATGTCAGCTCTGCCCAATTTCTCCATAATCAAATCCATACACATCCACACACGCAAAAAAAGTGAAAAAAAAGTGAAATTAAAAAAGTGAAATTAAAAAATATAAAATTATTGTTATAAAATGTATGCTGCACATAGTTATTGGCGCCCTTTGGTGAGTTTACAGTAAAAATCACTTTCACACCAGCTTTTCTTTAAACAAGTCAGTGGATGGATACATTAACATTTCCAGCTCACTGTGGGTGTCTTAGACTTCATTCACATCAATCATGAAGAAACACAAGCAGTATGGGTCTATATGATAAATCTATCTGTATGGGCCCATTCTCAAAAACTGAGTAACTGAGCAAGAAGGAGAACAATGAGTGATTCCATTAAAATACCCATGCCATCTCTGGAAGAGTTATAGGCTTCTGTGGTTGTGAGTGGAATAGCTACCCATAGTGCAGTTTTTGACAGTTGCATCATTTATACAGATTCATAGTGAAGTGGGCCATAGAACTTTTATACAAGACAACTGATCTGATCTAGGCTTCAGTCTTCCATATACATACTTTCTGGTAACTGCAGGTGAAATTTAATTTATTTTTAAGAAATTCCTTCTGTTCCCTTATTTGTTATTTAAATTCTTAATTCATTTGAAGGTAAAGGTCAAAACAAAAGTTCAGAAACGAACTGACCAACCTTCCCCTGTGCGTTGGTCCTGTTATGATATTTGTATTCCCTGCCACCTTGGAAAATGGAACAATATACTGACACTTTTTTGTAGAATGCAAAACAACAACAAAACTAAACAAAGTGTTCCAGTGGGATTTGCTCATGATTGCTTGTATTGTGAGGGACAATCTGCTTTGGAATTTTGGCCATGTGGCATGTTTCTCTGGGCATGATCCAGCACGCAGGCGGCCGAGGTGATGCCCACGTTTCACATGCCTGCCACCAATAGATGGTTACCTTTGAGAGGTGGGGATGGTTTTCTGTCTGGGTGATTGCCATCCATGACACAAGGTGGTTCCATGTGTGGTGGACACAGCATGAGTTTATGCTCTCAGACTGATCTTCATGAAGTTAATATAGTGATTAGCAAGTCACCATTTTTTTTTAATGATGTTCTGTTTACACATGCCCTGCGACAGACTGCCCTCTTGCCCGGGGTGAACCCTACCTGTCACCCAATGACCGCTGTTTTAACCTCCATATTTGTACTGGTTGACTACAGTGTTAAAACACTATTTTGCTGTCATGTTCTGGTGAAATAATGTGTGCTTTTTCAAAGATGTGCTTTTGTTTAATTAACAGTCATGCAATGCAACTTTTAAACCTAATTAACATCAATCCAAGTGGAAGGCAGCAGTTCTCTACTGTGATATTTCATCTTTGATGACCTAACACTCCACAGCCTGTAAGTGCCTGTCAAGGGTCTGGGTCATTTCTGGGAATTTAATGAGTGAAACACTCTGCTTGTTTGTTGCAAACTCTATGAGTTTTCTTCCTGGCTGGTAGCTCCTAACATTACTATGACAATTAAAATAAAGATAACAAGTAAATGTAGAGACTGTTCAGTTTGCGGCCATTATTCACCTTCAAGACAAACGGCAGACAAGTGCTACATCATTTATATTCGCAGATTGTTATTTAGATGGTATAACAGTGTGCTCACTGTATTTCCCAGCCTGAATAACTCCAGGATCATCATTACTGAGGTTTATAAAGTGATAACATTCTGGTACCAGGGTTCACGTCTCAGTATAAATGTCATATTCTAAACATACCTTTGGAAACTTTGCCTGAACCCAAAGCAGGGATTGGTAATGATTGTCCAATTGTCTGTGACTTGTAGAAAGTTCTTCAGATTACTGGGGCACTCTGTTCCTTTGTCAAAATTGAGTACAAATTTTTATCTTAAAGTGGTCAAATTCATTATTTTCTCTGCATCATTAAAACCAACCTCAACATTGAGAGCTGCACCAAACCAGCAACTTAGGTGCTTCTCTTGGTGATTACTTGTGATACTTGTGAACTGTTTAGTGTTTCTTTATATTTTAAGATTTTTTTTTTTGTCCCACAATCAGGAACATTTGCTGTGCAGACCACCTACATTTGCAAGGAATTTCTTCAGAAAACTGCTGTGTACAAATGAGCAGTTCTGTGACACATTTCTGCACGGTAGTCTTCCGTGCTTTGGTCTGATGTCTCATTTCTATTAGATAGCGTGAAGCTACGTAACAGCGCACAGCAGCAAAAGTTGGACTGGGTTGAACTTTGGCCACTGCAGCTTGATGACAAGTGGCAATGCTCACTCCCGGCGAAGCATTGCTTTAGCTTGGCTTTTGACGCGAAGGTTCTCATTGAAAATAATGATTTTTAGAGCGATCGATGACACATCTCACGCCTTCAATGCTTGCAGTCTGAAAGGCCCTTAACAGGTGTTAAAGGATACAATATTCACATAGGTGTTTATCTGTCATGGCAACTTCCAGTGTTATGTCTTTTTTTGCCATGTCATTGTCGCGGTCATGCAGATCCTCAGTAAAAAAAACCTCTCCATGTCTTTACTTGCCTGCATCCATTCACTACCACAGTGCTGTGTGTCTTGCACTCCAGTCTCACATGGAACACTCTCATTGGTTAATTTCATAATAAACCCAACCCCTATGTGTGCTGTGTTGACCTCAAAATAAAGCACAAAGGCTGTTCTACTGATTAGCTGCCCACTTCTTCAGAGAGGTTTGTGTCTAGTGCTGTATGGGATATCAACAATTTGACTCCTGCGGTACTTGTGGACCTAAATAATTTCAATTAAGTATAGCCAGAAAAATAATTAGATTTGTGCAATGTCATTTGTGCATCAATGCGAAATGGCACCAACACAAATCCTCAAAACCTAGGAAAATTTAGCGCACATCTAAGGGCCCTGTCCCACTGGCGTTTATGAGGATTTGCGTATGGATTGCACTCAAAACTGACCCATATTCGCCAAACATCCACAATATCAGTGTAACATGCCTGTATGAGTCGGCAGTCATCCGCACACGCCCGTGATCATCCGCAGAGGCACGCATGTCTGCAGCCAGGATTTTTGAGCTGTTCAAAAATCTGAAAGCGGATGACATCCGCCTTACATGCTCCATATATACTCAATTCATACACAATACATACTCACTCTATGTGCTGTATATCTACCGTTAACCGCTGATATCCGCAACTGAAGGGATTTGCGGCTTGACAGCGGGCCGGGACAGTGTGTAAAACAGATATATATTGTGCCTAACAAGTCCACATCACAAACTAAAATATGTTGTAGCGACTGCATACAGATCGGCCACGAATAAAGCGTTTTTATTACAGCTGCTTTGCAGCTGATTTGCGGACAATCTGTGAATGCATAACAAACACGTCACGTAAACCCAAAGTGCGGCAGAAAGCGACATACCTGCCAGTCAGTGCCGGTCCGGTTGTGTAAATCCACAAAGACGTAATAGCTGCTGCAATCCAGGACTTTTATTTAACACCAACAAAAGGAAGAGTTGCTGTTTATAGCCACAACTCACGCTGAAGCTTGTTTTCTGTGATGCTATCAAAAAAAAGAAAAGCAGCTTCCCCCCTCCCGCTCCCCAAACTCATGAACAGTTAACCCTTGCATGACAAAATGAACAAACTCTGTGATCAACTTGTCCAAGTCCAGGAAATGCTCCAGAGGGTGTATTGTTGGTGTGAATAGTGATGCCGACATCCCGAGTGCACTTCTTTTATGACTGCAATGCAGATGCTGTGCACGCGCGACACGTGCGCGATGCATTCATAATACACCTGTAATGCTGCCGTGATAATATCAATGTGTCAGATCAGTTTCCTCACTATATGCGTTATATAACCATGATTGTTCATCATATATTTGCTATATATTATTAATATATCCGTGATTCATACTGGGACATTTGTCATTTTTGGCCATTTTTGTTGCGGAGGACAACGAACGCCCACAATTTGTATACTCAATTCATGCGCAATTAAGCCTCTCCCCAGTGGGACAGGGCCCTAATCAAGTCTTCCTCAACCCGAGACCTACTTCTACTGCAGAATTTATTGAAAGATATCCTGCTAAGAATCAAGCAAATTAATGGGTTTAATCGAAGAATGTACCCTCTACTGAAGAGCAGGCTTCTGCTTCTTCTTCCTTTCTTCTTTGTCTTCTTCTTCTGCTTTTTAAAGTCCTAATTAAATGTCAGTGTTCAATTATACACTGCCTTGCAAAAGTATTTGACCCCTTGGTATTTCACATATTTGAATTTGTTTATGCCATTTCAAATACCAAAAGTAAATCAGGCTTCTCAATATAAACATTTCTAAAATTATCTTCCTTAAGCAAATCCCAAAGCAAATCCCTACAATTTGAAATAAATTAATTAAGCCAAGATGGTGTCTTGCATAAGTAATTTCCCCCTTTGGTAAAATACCTGTAAATAATCAGTTTTATTGCAAGCTTTCTTCAGATAAGTCAGTTAAGGATTTTCAAATCTAGGCTTGCATCTCAGATGTACATTCTGACAAATTGTAGCTGAACATTCAGGTCTTCTTTGTAAGAAAAACCTCCTGTACAGCACTTCATCATGAAGCTGTGTAACTGGGGGCACAAAATGCAAAACATGAACTATGTACCATTTCCATTACCACAGAGTGCCATACTGTTTGTATTTCTTCATAACTGATGTAAATAAAGTCCAAGACATATTCAGTGACTTGGAAATGTTTATGTTTCCATCCCCTGACTTGTTTGAAGAAAACTGGCAATACAATAAATTATTTATAGGTATTATACCAAAGGTGCCGATTACTTTTGCAACTCATCATCTTGGCTTTTATATTTTAAATAACTGAAATCAAATTGTAGAGATTTGCTTTGAGTTTGAGTTTAAGGAAGATAATTTTTGAAAAATAATTTTTTTTTGAGAAGTCCAATTGACTTTTTGAATTTGAAATGGCATATATATATATATATATATATATATATATATATATATATATATATATATATATATATATAAAATGTGTGAAATACCAAGCGGCCGAATACTTTTGCAAGGCACTGTAGTATACAATGTGTAAACATGCAGCTTCTCCATTTTTGGTTTGTTCTACATTTTGTATAAACAATCATGTCTATTCAGTTTTACTGTATAACCCTTTTCCTTTTTTCTTTGAAGTCCCTGGGTTGGTGGTGGGGGCGGATTTTATGTTTGATCTGACTCAAAGACATCTTGTGGGCACATTTATCCAAGTTACCAAAAATAACGTTTCCCTCTGACTAAATGAATATTTAAAATGAGAATAGCTGGGTATAATATTGATATGCTCATGATATAAATAATACAACATTGTAGGCCTCTTTTTGAATTTTCGAAAATGTCTTTATTGAGTGTCTTGCTGCGCAGTCCCTGAGGCTTACTTGTGCCTGTGCTTATCTATGGATATGGCAGCATGAAGCCAATAAGCATCTACAACTCCTCCAGGATGGGATGTCAGTCCATTGCAGGTTACCACCCACCTAAGGCTGGTAACAATTTAAAAACTTGGTGGAGTGTGACTGATGATGGAAGTGAAGCAATACTCCAGACTACTTCCAGTTTTATACATGAACAGCCTTTTGCAAAATCTGTCTTCTTGTTGATAGGAGACATGTAAATAATGGATTGAGCTACAATAATTCAGATTTGGGAGAGACCAATAAGCTGGATGATGATTTTCTACTTTGCTGAAACGTCCTGTTATCAATGCAAAAAGTTAGGAAAGCCTCTCCACCACAACTACTATTTCTATTATTACTATTTCCACTATTACTATGACTACAAGTAGCAGAGGTGGGAGTACGTCACTGTCAAGTCATTCTCAAGTCATCAATCTGCAAGTCCCAAGTCAAGTCTCAAGTCAGCTTGCAAACAATTGGTGTCATTATGACTTGAGACTTGACTTGGGACTTGCTGATTCATGACTTGAGAGTAACTGGATGGTGACTTACTCCCACCTCTGACAAGTAGTACAAATAATAATATTACTTTGAGAATGTAAATGAAACAAATTGTGGTTCAGTATGGTCTGGATTGAGAGTAGGTTTTTTGGTTGAACCAAACCCTAATGTGGGCCACCTGCCACATCTCAGAGACAAAACCCAGAGGTAACAATGAAACAGAATCAATATCAAATCACCCTAAGAGACTTTAAAACAACAAAAAAAGGATGTCTGAACACATAATACACATAACACAAAGTTGAGCTAATCAGGCCAAAACAGGCCGAAATAGATTGAATGGGCGAAACCTGAAAAACTCCAGCCACAGTTGGGAGGGATAGATTGTCGGACAGCCAAGTACAGATGCCGTACGATCCCACAGTGACGGTTTTGTGCATGATTATTTGCATGCACATGAACGCAACGTTGCGACCACTGTCAGATAGCAGTAGGACCTCATCTTGACCACCGTTCGATTGAGTTTCCAGCAGGAGCGCGACGTGAATGCGGAGTGCATGTGCTGTGGCCGAACGGTTGTGCCAACAGCTGTATGAGTCATTCGAGTGCAGCTCGGCTTTTTCACGAGTGCCATTTGAATCCTCCTTCGTGCGCCATTCAGCCTCATTCATGTTTTGGTGTGAAGGGGTCTATAAGCAGTACTTGTCAACTAAAAACCTTAATACCTGTCTTTAAGTTCCATAGGACATTAAAGAAAAAAATACTTTACACTGTATTTGCAATGGCATCATCTGCATCTATGAAGGGATTGTTTCACATTTTCTGTGGTCCAATTCTTCAAGATGTTCCCATTCAGTTGAATGGGAGAGTGTGTCCAAATGTTTGACTGGTAAGTGGGCACAGCTTTCAAAATTTTCTAAATATAATGGTGTGTTCAATTTCCCTGGATAATATCAGCATCATTGCATTCATCCAGCAAAAGCAAAATGAGTGATCCTTTGTCAAGATAAAAAATAAATAAATAAATAAAACTTCTGAAACTATTTTTCAAAATGGTTCAAAGCTTTTATTTTCATCTTCCCATCATAAATACAACCAAACTCACATTTAGTCAGAATAACTTAAAAAAAAAAAAAAAACATTCCAGAACAGAGACAGGTTAATGAAAAACAAAACAGCCAACCCAGATTAATATATTAATTTTAAATTTCCACCAACATGTATCTTTTCATACTGGAGAGGTGATCAGTGGTTGAAGCAGCCAAGTTCAAACATTTCATTTGTTTCATGGTTCCTCTGTGTTTTCAGACATTCCTTGAAATAATGGACAAATATCAGTGAAGGTAGAATAAAGGAGCATACACTGTCATAACAGTCAGGCTTTGTATGTGGCTTATCTAAGGAAGCTAACGACCTCTGTGACTCACTCTGTCAGTTACTGTGAAATTAAAATAAACTTCACAGAAATGCTGAGAAAGAAGCTGTGTCAGGATGTCGTAGAAGTGATACACTTGCCATCAAATAGCACAATATGAAACCAAAAGTGAAGAATGCAGTACACACACCCACGTACACACACGTGCCTCTCTATATAAAGATGAAAATAAGTGCGTGTATGATTATAGAGATATACAGTTTTGATTCTGTCCACAACAAATTTGGAGTGCTGATAGTTTGAGTCACTGGGGTCCATATGGGCACATTTATAGCATGTTTTATTGAGCATTTAACAGAATAGTCACATTTGACCTTCTGTACTGTTTAATGTGCAGCCATGATGCGGCTATAAAATGCTTGGCAGTCCTTACTCTGCCTACATCATGGCCAACCCACAAATGGGCAATGAGATGGTACATAGGCAAGACTGTGATCTGGGTTGGATGAAAGAAGCCCAAACATGTCCTTAACTCACAGTAGCTCCTGAACAAAGGTAATGGCTAACCTTTGTTCGGATGTCTTATTAAAGTATATTTTTGTGGATTTGGTGATGGATTTCTTGATTGGTGGCTGAGGTGGGGTGCGGTTTTTAAAAACTTTTGGCTAGATTATTGCCTCACTGTGTAGTATTAGGTGATTGGGGAGTTGATCTAACGTCAGCAGAGCCATGAAACCTGCTAATGGGAGCTAGCATAATGCATTTGTGGTTCCCAAAATCAATGTTTCATCTGCATCTCTTGTTTGAAAAGGCAGGTGAACAAAACATTGATAATCATTTTCCATTCCATTTGTACAGTTGTATGCAGAAGTTTGGGCACCCCTGATAATTTCCATAATTTTCCTTTATAAATCATTGGTTGTCTGGAACAGAAATTTCAGTTAAATATATCATACAGCCAACCTGGTCTCACGGCAAGTCGTGACTCAGCAGCACGAAATATACATTAATCTATTGGTTCGTGATATTGTGACGAAAAGCACCTCATTTTCGTCACAGCAGCACAAATTCATTCTAATACATTCCATAACGGCTGCATGAAATTAAAAGTGAAGTGGGGGTGGGGGTGGTTATGGTTAGGGTGGGGGGGAAGAGAAAGATTAGGTTATGGTTAAGGTTAGGGTCAGGGGTAGGAGTAGGGTTAGGAATAGTGAGTTTAAAAAAAAAAAGTCACGAAAATTTGACTCATTTCGTCACAGGAGCAAAAAACATGTAACTGGGCTGCATATAGCACACAAACATACTGATATTTGAGAAGTGAAATAAAATTTCTAGTATTTACAGAAAATGTGCAATAATTATTTTTAAAAAATTAGGCAGGTGCATAAATTTGGCCACCCTTGTCATTTTATTGATTTGAATACATTTAGCACTAATTATTCAAACACAAAATTCTTTTGGTAAGCTCACTGACCCTTGACCTCCTTACACAGTTGAATCCAATCACGAGAAAGGATATTTAATGTGGCAATTTGCAAATGTTTCCCCTCTTGACATCTTTTCTAATGAGTGGCAACATGGGAGCCTCTAAACAACTGTTGTGGGCTGGGGTGTTTGGCTGGCTTTGTTGTTTGAGCATTAGGACAACAACGCTCAAATGAACTGAAAACAAAGATTGTTCAACATTATGGTTTAGGGGAAGGATACAAAAAGCTATCTCAGAGATTTCAGCTGTCAGTTTCCACTGTGAGGAACATAGTGAGGAAAGGGAAAACCACAGGCACAGTACTAGTTAAGGCCAGAAGTGGCAAGCCAAGAAAAATCTCAGACGAGCTGAAGCAAAGGGTTGTGAGAACAGTTATAGTCAGCCCACAGACCTGCTCCAAAGACCTACAACATGATCTTGCTGCAGATAACGTCTCTGTGCATCGTTCAACTATACGGCGCACTTTGCACAATAAGATGCTGCATGATGCTGTAATGCAGAGGGAGCCTTTTTTGTGTACACACCACAAACAGAGTTGCTTGAGGTATGCGAAAGCACATTTGGACAATCCAGCTTCATTTTGGAATAAGGTGCTGTGAACTGATGAAACTAAAATTTAGTTATTCAGACATAACAAGGGGTGGTATGCATGGCTGAAAAAGAACACTGCATTCCAAGAAAAACGCTTGCTACCTACAGTAAAATTTGGAGGTGGTTCCATCATGCTGTGTGGCTGTGTGGCCAGTGCAGGTACTGGGAATCTTGTTAAAGTTGAGGGTCACATGGATTCCAGTCAATATCAGCAGATTCTTGAGAACAATGTACATGAATCAGTGACAAAGTTGAAGTTGCCCCGGGGCTGGATCTTTCAACAAGACAACGACCCTAAAACACTGCTCAAAATCCACTAAGGCATTCAAGCAGAGGAACAAGTAAAACGTTTTGGAATGGCCATCTCAGTCCCCAGACATGAATATTATTGAAAATCTGTGGTGTGATTTTAAGCAGGCTTTCCATGCTCAGAAACCAACACCTTCCTAATTTTGTAAGAATTATTGCACACTTTCTGTAAATCCTGTGAACTTCATTTCACTTCTCAAATATCACTGTGTTTGTCTGCTACATCATATATTTAACCAAAATTACTGATCCAAACAACCAATGATGGAAATCATTAGGGGTGCCCTTTACATACAACTGTACATATATATATATATATGTATATATATATATATATATATATATATATATATATATATATATATATATATATATATATATATATATATTTATCTTCTTCTTCTTTGTCTTTTAGCTGTTCCCATTGGGGTCGCCACAGCAGGTCAATCGTTTCCATCTCACACTGTCCTCTGTCACACCAACCACCTGCATGGCCTTCCCTCAGCACATCCATAAACCTCCTCTTTGGCCTCCCTCTTCTCCTCCTGCCTGGTGGCTCCATCCTCAGCATCCTTCTCCCTATATACCCGGGTCCCTCCTCTGCACATGTCCAATCAATCTCAATCTCACCTCTCTGACTTTGTCTCCAAACCGTCCCACCTGAGCTGTCCCTCTGATATGTTCATCCCTAATCTTGTCCATTCTTGTCACTCCCAAAGAGAATCTCAACATCTTCAGCTCTGCCACCTCCAGCTGTGCCTCCTGTCTTTTTGTTAGTGCCACCGTCTCTAAGCCGTACAACATAGCTGGTCTCACTACTGTCTTGTAAACTTTCCCCTTCACTCTTGCTGATATTCTTCGGTCACAAATCACTCCTACCACCTTTCTCCACCCACTCCACCTTGCCTGCACTCTCTTCTTCACCTCTCGACTACACACTGCATTACTTTGAACAGTTGAACCAAAATATTTAAACTCATCTACTTTCACCACTTCTACTCCTTGTAACTGCACTATTCCACTGGGCTCCCTCCCATTCACACACATGTACTCAGTCTTCCTTCTACTGACTTTCATTCCCCTTCTCTCCAGAGCATATCTCCACCTCTCCAGACTAAACTCATCTTGCTCTCTACTCTCACTACAGATCACAATGTCATCTTCAAACATCATAGTCCATGAGGACTCCTGTCTCATCTCATCCGTCAACCTGTCCTTCACCACTGCAAACAAGAAAGGACTCAGAGCTGATCCTTGGTGTAATCCCACCTCCACCTTGAATGAGTCTGTCATTCCGACTGCACATCTCACTACTGTCACACTATTCTTGTACATGTCCTGCACTACCCTAACATACTTTTCTGCCACTCCAGACTTCCTCATACAATACCACATCTCTTCTCTTGGCACCCTATCATAAGCTTTTTCTAAGTCCACAAACACACAATGTAACTCTTTCTGGCCTTCTCTGTACTTCTCCAACAGTATTCTCAGAGCAAACATTGCACCTGTAGTGCTCTTTCTCGGCATGAAACCATATTGCTGCTCACAGATCTTCACCTGTTTTCTAAGCCTAGCTTCTACTACTCTTTCCCATAACTTCATGCTGTGGCTGATCAACTTTATGCCTCTGTAGTTACTGCAGCTCTGCACATCACCCTTGTTCTTGAAAATAGGAACCAGCACACTTCGTCTCCACTCCTCAGGCATCCTCTCACTTTCCAAGATTTTATTAAACAATCTGGTTAGAAACTCTACTGCCATCTCTCCTAGACATTTCCATGGCAACTGCCTTTCCACTCTTCATCCTCTTCATAGTAGCCCTCACTTCTTCCTTACTAATCTCTTGTATTCCTGATTTACTCTCACCACATCATCCAGCCTTTTCTCTCGCGCATTTTCTTTATTCATCAGCTCTTCAAAATATTCCCTCCACCTTCTCAGCACACACTCCTCACTTGTCAGCACATTACCATGTGCATCTTTTACCACCCTAACCTGCTGCACATCCTTTCCAGCTCTGTCCCTTTGTCTGGCCAATCGGTACAAGTCCTTTTCTTGTTCCTTACTATTCAGCTTCTTGTACAGCTCGCAATATGCCTTTTCCTTCGCTTTTGCCACTTCTTTTTTCGCCTTACACCGCATCTCCTTGTACTCCTGTCTACTTTCTTCATCTCTCTGACTATCCCAAAACATTTTTGTCAACCTCTTTCTCCTTATGCTTTCCTGGACCTCTTCATTCCACCTCCAAGTCTCCTTGTCTTCCTTCCACTGTTCAGATGTCATACCCACTGCTGTCCTAGCTGTCTCCCTCACCACATCTGCAGTACGTTTCCATTTGTCCGGAACTGCTTCCCCTCCAACCAGTGCTTCTCTCACCTGTGCGCTACAGTCTTCCTCCATCAGCTTCCATCATCTGATCCTTTGTTGAGCTCTCACTCTCTTCTTCTTCTTTACCTCTGAAGTCATCCTACAAACAACCATCCTATGCTGTCTAACGACACTCTCCTGCCACCACCTTACAGTCTCTGATTTCTTTTAGCTTGCATCTCCTATAAAGAATGTAGTCTACCTGTGTGCACCTTCCTCCACTCTTTTATGTTACCCTGTGCTCCTCCCTTTTCTTAAAGTAGGTATTCACCACAGCCATTTCCATCATTTTTGCAAAATCAACTACCAGCTGTCCTTCCCCATTCCTATCCTTGATAACATGTCTACCCATTACTTCCTCATCACCTCTGTTCCCTTCACCAACATGCCCATTGAAGTCTGCTCCTATCACCACTCTTTCATGCTTGGGCACACTCTCCACCACCTCATCTAACACACTCCAGAAATCTTCTTTCTCCTTTATCTCACAACCTACCTGTGGGGCATATGCACTGATGATATTCATCATCACCCCTTCAATCTCCAACTTCACACTCATTACCATGTCAGACACTCGCTTGACCTCCAACACACTTTTAACATACTCTTCCTTTAAAATGACCTCAACACAATTTCTCTTCCTGTCCTCACCATGGTACAACAACTTGTACCCACCACCGATGCTCCTGCTCTTACTTCTCTTCCACTTGGTCTCTTGCAGACACAATATGTCTATCAGCCAGCTCTCTCCCTTTACCAGTCATACTACCTACATTCAAAGTCCCCACTCTCATTTCCACCCTTCTAGTTTTCATCTTCTCCCGCTGTTTGTGGAAACATTCACCTCCTCTTCTTCGTCGTCTTTGCCCAGCAGTAGCCCAATTTCCGTTATTAACCCGGGCTGCGACTGATCCGATATGGAAATTTGATTCTTAGTCTGCATAGTTGGGTTGGCTTGTTTTATGCCGGATGCCCTTCATGACGCAACCCTCCTAATTTATCTGGGCTTGGGACCGGCACTCATTGACATATATATATATATATATATATATATATATATATATATATATATATATATATATATATATATATATATATATATATATATATATATATATATATATATATATATATATCATTAAGTATGTCAATACAATACAGAATGTGACACTAAATGAAAAAATAAAATAACAGAACTTAAAAAAATATCTTATTTAAAGCACAGAAATACTTCCAAAAGACTGACTTTGAATAAATGTTGACTAGCAATAGCTGAATTTACTTGAACAATAATATTCTGATCTTAATCTTATTAAGACCATATTCTGATGAAGACATTGCCATGAAAACATCATTTTTTTATTACCTTAACAAGAAATTGGACAAAATCAGAGTAAACAAGAATTTGATTAAGACATGTGGAGTATTGCAGTCATATTCTGATTACTGAGATGCATTGTAGACATGTAAACATCTTAATCACACGATGACGTCCTCTTGGAGCTTTACCAGCATTTTGTAACATACAAAACATAGGAGAAGTAAATGTGGCTGTGAGTCATTAATCAGTCTATGCTCTGCTACATGTAAACAGGAACTTGAATGGGATGTTCTTTAAATAACTGATGTGAACACCATAACCTAAATATGGTCATATTCAGTTTATGCTTAATAATTGGATTATTGTTGTTATTATTATTACTATTGTATGTTTACATGGACAGGTTTCCTTGGAGCTGAAGCTAAACTGTCGTACAACCCCAATTCCAATGAAGTTGGGATGTTGTGTAAAATGTAAATAACAGAATACAATGATTTGCAAATCCTCTTCAACCTATATTCAATTGAATAAAACACAAAGACAAGATATTTAATGTTCAAACTTATAAATGTTATTGTTTTTGTGCAAATATTTACTCATTTTGAAATGGATGCCTGCAACATGTTTCAAAAAAGCTGGGACAGTGGTATGTTTACCACTGTGTTACATCACCTTTCCTTCTAACAACACTCAATAACAATTGCGTGAAGAAATAGTCAAACACTTTAAGAACAATGTTTCTCAATGTTCAATTGCAAGGAATTTAGGGATTCCATAATCTACAGTCCATAATATAATCAGAAGATTCAGAGAATCTTGAGAACTTTCTACACATAAGCGGCAAGGCCGAAAACCAACACTGAATGCCCCTGACCTTTGATCCCACAGGCGGCACTGCATTAAAAACCGACATCATTGTGTAAAAGATCTTACCGCATGGGCTCAGGAACACTTCAGAAAACTAATGTCATTTAACAGAGTTCATCGCTACATCGACAAGTGCAAGTTAAAACTCTACCATGCAAAGCAAAAGCCATACATCAACAACATCCAGAAACACCGCCACCTTCTCTGGGCCCGAGCTTATTTGAAATGGACAGACGCAAAATGGAAAAGTGTGCTGTGGTCTGATGAGTCCACATTTCAAACTGTTTTTGGAAATCATAGACATGTCCTCCGGACAAAAGAGGAAAAAGACCATCCAGACTGTTACCAGCACAAAGTTCAAAAGTCAGCAACTGTGATGGTGTGGGGGTGTGTAAGTGCCCATGGCATGGCCAATTTACACATCTATGATGGCACTATCAATGTTGAAAGGTACATCCAGGATTTGGAGCAACACATGCGGCCATCCAAGCAAAGTCTTTTCTTATTTCAGCAAGACAATGCCAAGCCACATTCTGCATGTGTTACAACAGAGTGGCTTCATAGTAAAAGAGTTTGGGTACTAGACTGGCCTGCCTGCAGGCCAGACCTGTCGCCCATTGAAAATGTGTGGCGCGTTATGAAGCGCAAACTACAACAGCGGAGACCTCGGACTGTTGTACAACTGAATTCGTACATCAAGCAAGAATGGGAAAGAATTCCACCTACAAAGCTTCAACAATCAGTGTTCTCAGTTCCCAAACGCTTATTGAGTGTTGTTAGAAGGAAAGGTGATGTAACACAGTGGTAAACATACCACTGTCCCAGCTTTTTTGAAATGTGTTGCAGGCATCCATTTCAAAATGAGCAAATATTTGCACAAAAACAATAAAGTTTATCAGTTTGAACATTAAATATCTTGTCTTTGTGGTGTATTCAACTGAATATAGGTTGAAGAGGATTTGCAAATCATATTCTGTTAATATTTACATTTTACACAATGTCCCAACTTCATTGGAATTGGTGTTGTAAACAGTAATACAATCACCAAATGACTGAAACCTCTCACTTTTTCCTCGTCATTTTATTAGTTTAGAAATATGACAGATTATCTCAGGATTTACACACCTGCTCGTTTTGGATGGCTCAGACTGGCACGCCTGTCATGCAGAGAAATACTTCCGAAGACGCCAGTGTATAGTTTAATTACAAATCACAGCTTGCTTGATGCTGTCAGACAAATGCGATTCATAGAGGGAGTGAAAAGGAATCAAGGAGCTAATTTTTGTCAGCATTCTGTCAGGATTACTGAGGTAAAGACTTAATTCCAAAAGGAATGTCTGCCTGTCAGCACATCTACGTCCATTTAGAATGATCATTTTCAAAAAGAAAGAAATGCTTGTACTGGAAAACCGGGACAATGAAATAGCAAAGATCTGCAGATAACAGTGCCACTTTTGGTTATAATACGACTTATTTTTTTGAGCCATTTTCAGCTCTCTATTTCCCACTTGGTGTCGAAAAACTTGCACATAAGGCTTGGATGTTGAATTTTTACAACAACTCTATTTAGGAGAAAAATATTGATTTTCAGATTTGGAAACCCTTGGTAAATTGCTACTTTTTCTACCACAATAAAACACTGATGGGTTTCAGATTTTCATACCCAAATTGCATTTAGAGGTGCCATCTGTTAGGATATTTCTCTGTGCTAATTATATTCCTTGCTTACAGAGTAGACCTCACTTAAGTATTTCATTTCTGGAGTTCATATTTATTTATTATCAGCCACAGGGTTTTATTTTGAGTTTGACAAACAAAGCCAGCAAATCTGTCTGATCTGTTTTAAATTGGTATTCTCAACAGGTTCAAGCACATTACCATGATAACATGATTTAATGGTTTGAGAGTAAATTGGCTTTTAAGTTGTCTTCAGCATGTCCTAATTGCCCAGTGAACCTCAATAAACAAGTTAACAGGGATATTCTTTCTCTATTTCTCCATCTGATGGCTTTTCACGATGATAGAATATGTGTGTAATTGCTGCCATCACAATGATGGCCAAGTATATGCTTATTAAAAAAAATATCAAACCTGGCAAAAAAATAAAATAAAACAAAATAAAATAAAGATCTATTAAATGCTTAACCAGTCAATAAATTTGCCATTTTGAGGAAATATACTTACTTAAGGGACTGGCTTTGATAGTTTTTATTATTATTATTATCATTATTATTATTATATTTTATTTATTTATTTATTTATTTTTGGTTGCTTACTTCTACAAAAGTAAGTAATGCTAATTGACTCCTGTTTATTAATGTTAATGGACTTCTGTTTGTTAATTATGAGGTTAGATCAAGTCTGGGTGCATAGGCTGCGCCACACTATGGAACTGCACCTTGAAGAGACAGAACAGGACTCTCAAGATGTAAACTGAACAGTCATCATAGAAAGATTTGATCTCCTATGCAGAAAAAAAGGTACAAAATCAACTGACTGATAAATTTTTGATAAAGAGTATTAGAGATTGTATTGTTAAACTGTTAACTTATATGTGTAGTCTGTAACTAATGACTGGGAAATTTGCTTCAAAAATGAAAATAGAACATTGTTATTATCTAATTGAACATTGTTATTGCAAAGAAACCCATCAGTAATGAACCTTACCTTGACCCAACTAACCCACTATTTATTTGCTGAAACATGACATTCATGGGCTTAGTTGATTACATTATACAATACAAAGCAAAACAAACTCCTACAGTATTCCAACATGTTCACAATCTGTGTACAAGGAAGGAATCAAGTTATAAGTTGAGAGGAACATTATTATCTGGTAAAACAAAGACTGAACTACTGTAAAAAATAATAATAAAAAAAAATCACTGTGTCTCTGTAAAAGAAGTACATTTGGAACAACTGTCCCGAAACTATTGACTTTTCATTCTTCTAGCTGACTTCAAAAGACTATGTAAAAATAAATATTTCTTTACAGTATGGAAAATTAACTTCATTATTATTCTTGGATTGTGTCTATTTAATTACCTCAAATGTCTGTGCATTACTATTGTTGTATTCCTTGTGATGAGTATAGTTTCCTGGGGTAAAAAGGGGGTGGCTGATGAATATAAATAGGTGGATCAAATTGCAGCGGGATTGAGTCAACCATCTGTTGGGGGTGCACGATGACCAAAAAATGTAGATAAATTTAATTATATCCATTACAATGTACAAAGATTGAATATTCTGACCACAGACACTATGGCTGGACTATATGAACAACTAGAAGCTACATTGATGGATTACCAAAACAGATTGGCTTTGGACTTTGTTATTGCCGAAAGGGGGATGTATGCCACATATTTGGCTAAAGAGTGCTGTGCATTTATCCCAAAAAAATATTGCACTTGATGGTTCTGTAACCAGACTAAACGACACACTCTGAGGAATTGGCTGAAAATTCTGCAATCAATAAACAGCTGACTGGTTTCACGCACATTTCAGCAAGTGGAAAGGACTGGTAGTGTCTGTTCTAATTTCTCTGACTATAGCAAAAACTGTACTGGTCCATTGTATAAAACATTTGTCTCAAATACAGTAGTTTTCAGAATAATAGTAGTGCTATGTGACTAAAAAGATTAATCCAGGTTTTGAGTATATTTCCTAATGTTACATGGGAAACAAGGTACCAGTAGATTCAGTAGATTCTCACAAATCCAACAAGACCAAGCATTCATGATATGCACACGCTTAAGGCTATGAAATTGGGCTATTAGTAAAAAAAAAGTAGAAAAGGGGGTGTTCACAATAATAGTAGCATCTGCTGTTGACGCTACAAACTCAAAACTATTATGTTCAAACTGCTTTTTTAGCAATCCTGTGAATCACTAAACTAGTATTTAGTTGTATAACCACAGTTTTTCATGATTTTTTCACATCTGCAAGGCATGAATTTTGTTGGTTTGGAACCAAGATTTTGCTAGTTTACTAGTGTGCTTGGGGTCATTGTCTTGTTGAAACACCCATTTCAAGGGCATGTCCTCTTCAGCATAAGGCAACATGACCTCTTCAAGTATTTTGACATATCCAAACTGATACATGATACCTGGTATGCAATTTATATAGGCCCAACACCATAGTAGGAGAAACATGCCCATATCATGATGCTTGCACCACCATGCTTCACTGTCTTCACTGTGAACTGTGGCTGGAATTCAGAGTTTGGGAGTCGTCTCACAAACTGTCTGCGGACCTTGGACCCAAAAAGAACAATTTTACTCTCATCAGTCCATAAAATATTCCTCCATTTCTCTTTAGGCCAGTTGATGTGTTCTTTAGCAAATTGTAACCTCTTCTGCACGTCTTTAATTTAACACTCCTACTCCCAAGGACCTGCCAAATGGCAGTTATACCTTTAAATCCCAAGGCGCTGCCAAATGGCAGCTGCACTCCCTGGATTTACATCTTACATCTCAACGACCCCCTTTCATGAGCTAATACACAGTAGCACCTTATTCAGCTTGCGCATTTGTCCTCTTTGTGTCAGCAAAATAAAAAATAGTTTCAGTTGCATTTGTAAGAAGTAACTCTAAAGACAGAACCCAAGTACATAAGAAAAAACAGATGTTTAGTTATAAAGAATAAAATAAACTTTTCAACTTTATCAGATTCTTTGACCATAAAGACATACCCATAGCTTTAGGAATGATATTTGTACCACTATTACTTCAATAGTTATTATGCTAATGTTTTGTTATTTCTATATTCTTATTATTTCTATTGTTACCAGGTGACATTTGACCTAGTTTGTTTGAACGCACCTGGCACTGCCACATCTCCTTTCTGTGAACTTGTTACAAAAAACACAACACTTAGTAGAAGAAATTTAGATTCAAGATTCAAAGCTTTATTGTCATATGCACAGTACTTTGCTGCCCACACTGGATGTCCAAAATATCTTATATGCTCTGTGCTATAAAGCTTAGCCATCTCTGCGTCTCTCAGTCAACAGAGTGAGTATGTGTTGTGAGCTGGCTTTCCAGCACTTGCACATTCTGATCTAATGGCCCCCATGTACATAACAAAATGTGGCCTAATGAGATGTAAAGTACCCAGTGCTGCCATTTGGCAGCGCTTGGTAGATACAGGAGTAGTGTAAAAATGCTGGTAATAGCAGGACTTTGCGAGGGATTCTTGCAAATAAATTAGCTTCACACAGGTGTCTTCTAACTGTCACAGCACTTACAGGTAACTCCAGACTGTCTTTGATCATCCTGGAGCTGATCAATGGGTGAGCCTTTGCCATTCTGGTTATTCTTCTATCCATTTTGATGGTTGTTTTCCATTTTCTTCCACGCGTCTCAGTTTTTTTTTTTTTTTTTTGTCCATTTTAAAGCATTGGAGATCATTGTAGATGAACAGCCTATAATTATTTGCACCTGCGTATAAGTTTTCCCCTCTCCAATCAATTTTTTATTCAAACTACGCTGTTCTTCTGAGCAATTTCTTGAACGTCCAATTTTCCTCAGCCTTTCAAAGAGAAAAGCATGTTCAACAGGTGCTGGCTTTGTTGTGTGTTGGGGGGTGTGGCTGGATGTTTTGGTGTTCTTTTCTTTTCTTTGCTCTTCAGGTGGCATGGAAACTGATTTGTCTGTGGAGAAGGTGCTGGCTGAAGAGTCCTCACCCTCATCAACATCATGTGTAGCAGCTGTGACTGGTGCTCACATGCAACCTTAAAGACTTTCAGCTGAAGCAGATAATTGGATGGCATTCTGCATTTAAGTCATGTGTGATTCAAGCAGAACTGCCAGGAACTCGACCTTGTGATGTCCGTTTGTGAGACGCTGAGGACCGCGCCTGGGTTTAACACATCGAGCCCGTGAAGCAAGGAAGGGTGAGGACACTTGCTGTCAGCACACATTAAAGGTGATTAAGTGTTCGACTAATTGTTGATAGTAACTTGGTGTTTTGTTACGCAGTATACTGGAATTGTGATGAGAATTGTGCAGTTTGCTTCTCACTGCTGTGGCGTGCAGGATAAGTGATCCTCCACTTGTTGTGAGAAGCTGCTCATTTGCATAAAGTTAAAAAATACAGACCTGAATGTGTTGCTGATAGCGTGTGTCTTTTGAAAGATATTGTTGTAACTGCTGACTTACCTCACCTCTTCTTTGCTTCACAGAGAGTCAGTTTGTCGTGTCCCCCTGGGGGGTGTTTGTCTGGTGGTAGTGGGTCCAGGAACGCCGGGCTTCTATCCTTTTGGGCGCTTAAGAGCGTGCCAACAGTCACTCCACCAGAAGGACGTTGTTTCAGTTTTGTACACATTATTATGCACAGGTGAAAAATAAATTGTTTCTGTTGTTGGAACCGCTTTCTGGTTATTTTTAGCGCTGGGTTCTGTCTGACGCAGGTCCGCTCCTCAACTCGCGTCGACACATAACAGTAGTTCCCGGCCATTCCATAATGGACCCAGCGGCAGAGGCGGTTCCTTTTGCCGAAAAAGTTCAAGAACACTTGGAGAAAATATGGGAGCAATTACAGCATCTCGCAAACCAAATTAAACAAACAGACGCCCGTGTTACGGAGCTTGCAGCGCAAGCCGTTCCGCTTCCTGCTGCTCCAGCTGCGGCATCATCGATACTAGTGAAGATAACTCCGTCACCCAGAGATTCGGCGTCCGAACCGATTGTTTGTCGTCCGGAGCCTTGTGCGGTGATGCAATGTTCTCTGGTTTCTGCTCAGTCAGGTTGGAGCGCCGCAGCTTTACGAGGAATGTTTGTAGATGGGTTAAATGAGTCATTAAAAGACGAGCCGGCAGTCTGTGACGAGCCAAACGATTTAGATGAGCTAATATCGTTGGTGATTCGTCTAGATTATCGGAAGAAGGAGCGTGGACGCGAGAGAGGACGCCCATCGGAGCGGGTTTTTTCGTCTCGGGGCTTTCCCCGACACAGATCCGGGCTGCCTCTTCTTCGCCCTACTGAAGCTCCTCCGACGGGACCTCTGGCTCCTCCTGTTGACGAGCCCATGCAGCTCGGACGACCAGAGATTACTGTATTGCCCCGACATATAAACGTCAAGAAAAATAATGGTGACGCATCTCCAGGTGTTCTGGGACAGGCAAAATAATACACATAAAAAAAAAAATCTAGCACGAGTAAATGTTTTGTTTTCTTTAAATAGGGGTTATAATTGTATGGGGAGTCAAAGGCGTATCTGGTGGAGTGATTGTTAGGCGGTTAGAAGTCTGCCTGGGCTCAATTAATTGTTAATTTTTTATGTGTTTTTAGGTATTTTCTGTTTGGGTTGTTGGGTCGTTTTATTTTGTTGTTTTTTATTTCTCTACATCCCTAACCCCAACCTCACTTGCCCCAAGACCGTTTGTCTTGTGGGTTGTGGGGTGGTGCAGGTTGGTCATGCTGAGCATTCTCAGAAGACCTCTGCACCTGGGGGGGGGGGGGGGTGTTAGAGGCATTTTTCTTGGTTTGGTTAGGGCCCGGTTCCACTCCAGCCTCGGTGAGCCTTTGTACCGTTCGTCATTGGTGTTGCCGGGGTGTGGTGCAGCGGAGACTTACCTCAGTCGGAGGGGTGGGCCGATCTGTTGCCGTTCACCATTTCGGTAGTTCCACCCCTCCCGAGAGGCTGGGGTATGGTCGAGTTGGGGCACCGGACGTATTTCCGGTTCTCCGCTGCGCCTTGGGGTTGGAGCTGGGTTAGTTTTTTCCTGTTCCCTTCTCCGGCTTAATGTTTTGAGCCGTTCGCCAAAAGTTGAGCCGCCGAGGGGCTCTGGGAGGGACCCGGGGTCTTTCGGGGTGCCAGGGAGGGTAACAGGGTTTACGGTCGTTTTATATCCCCCCGGGGTTTTTTTTGGTAGTCCTCCGGGGGTTGATTTTTGATTTTGTTCTGTTTCCTTCCGGGTTCCACCTCCAGGGTTGATGGGACGGTCCTCTGGGGGGGAATTGGCTTGGGGCCAACTAGCCAAGTGTGACCGGGTCTGGGGTTCCGGGGTTGTGGGGAGGGTTCCTCCTGGGGTTGATGGTATGGTCCTCTGGGGGGCGCTGTTTGCTCCATGTACACCTGGGGACCTTTGTGGGACTATGGTTCTGGCTGTTCCTCCTGGAACTGGCGATGAGGGCCTTCTGGGGGGGTTGGGCTCTGCAGGTCATTCTGGGGGGGTTGTTTGTTATTTTTCTTTTATGCATTTATGTTTGTATTGTGTTTGTGGGGCTGTGTTGGGTTTTTGCGTTTGGGAGTTTTTCTTTTCTTCCCGGGGTTTGATGGGACGGTCCCCTGGGGAGGTTTTGGGTGGGTTTTATGTTTTTTTCTGTGTGTTGAATTGTTCTGGGGAATGTTTTGGGGCTTTTGTTGATGCCAGCCGGCCTTCCAGCTGCGGTGCCTGTCCTGCTGTCTGTGGTGGACCTTAGGAGCGTGGTGCTGTCTGCTTCCTGACGTGGACCCCGGAGGGAGGTGCTGTTCTCGGGCCTGGTCTGTTCGGTCGCCGGGAGGCTTCCCGTTAATGGGGGGGTACTGTTGTGTGTTGGGGGGTGTGGCTGGATGTTTTGGTGTTCTTTTCTTTTCTTTGCTCTTCAGGTGGCATGGAAACTGATTTGTCTGTGGAGAAGGTGCTGGCTGAAGAGTCCTCACCCTCATCAACATCATGTGTAGCACCTGTGACTGGTGCTCACATGCAACCTTAAAGACTTTCAGCTGAAGCAGATAATTGGATGGCGTTCTGCATTTAAGTCATGTGTGATTCAAGCAGAACTGCCGGGAACTCGACCTTGTGATGTCCGTTTGTGAGACGCTGAGGACCGTGCCTGGGTTTGACACATCGAGCCCGTGAAGCAAGGAAGGGTGAGGACACTTGCTGTCAGCACACATTAAAGGTGATTAAGTGTTTGACTAATTGTTGATAGTAACTTGGTGTTTTGTTATGCAGTATACTGGAATTGTGATGAGAATTGTGCAGTTTCCTTCTCACTGCTGTGGCGTGCAGGATAAGTGATCCTCCACTTGTTGTGAGAAGCTGCTCATTTGCATAAAGTTAAAAAATACAGACCTGAATGTGTTGCTGATAGCGTGTGTCTTTTGAAAGATATTGTTGTAACTGCTGACTTACCTCACCTCTTCTTTGCTTCACAGAGAGTCAGTTTGTCGTGTCCACCTGGGGGGTGTTTGTCTGGTGGTAGTGGGTCCAGGAACGTCGGGCTTCTATCCTTTTGGGCGCTTAAGAGCGTGCCAACAGTCACTCCACCAGAAGGACGTTGTTTCAGTTTTGTACACATTATTATGCACAGGTGAAAAATAAATTGTTTCTGTTGTTGGAACCGCTTTCTGGTTATTTTTAGCGCTGGGTTCTGTCTGACGCAGGTCCGCTCCTCAACTCGCGTCGACACATAACAGGCTTCATCCTTACATAGGGGACACCTGATTCACACCTGTTTGTTCCACAAAATTGACAAACTCACTGACTGAATGCCACACAACTATTATTGTGAACACCCCCTTTTCTACTTTTTTTACTAATAGCCCAATTTCATAGCCTTAACCTCTTAACGCCTATTGTTGCATATATGCTACAATATTTGACTCAAATATGCAACATACCAAATTGACCAGTATGCCTGTTGTTGCAAATTTGCAACATACCATTATTATTATTATTATTATAACATTATAACATAAATTATTACCAAAATACCAAAATTATGATTTATTTTTTGTGCAAAAGTGTAATTAATAATCTCAACATTATTTACCATCTACTTAAAGGCAAAACACACACAAAACATTTCTTCATATACACCTATATAAATTCAGGCGTTAAGAGTGTGCATATCTTGAATGCTTGGTATTGTTGGATTTGTGAGAATCTACGGAATCTACTGATACCTTGTTTCCCATGTAACAATAAGAAATACGAGGTCTGTTAGAAAAGTATCCGACCTTTTTATTTTTTGCAAAAACCATATGGATTTGAATCACGTGTGATTGCATCAGCCAAACTTGAACCTTCGTGCGCATGCGTGAGTTTTTTCATGCCTGTCGGTTGCGTAATTTGCCTGTGAGCAGGCTTTGTGTGAGCAGTGGTCCACCCCTCTCGTTGGATTTTTATTGCGAATAAAATGTCTGAAGGATTTGGAGCTTTGCTGCATCAAATTTTTCCAGAAACTGTGAGAGACCTCCAGGTGGACACCATTCGGAAAATTCAGATGGCTTTCAGGGACGATTTTATGGTGATTACACAGATTAAGGAGTGCTCCAGCCAGTTTAAAGACCGCCCACAGCGTCTTGAGAGCGCGGCGCACTCCGAGCGCCGATCGACAGGCTGAAACCTCGCTGAAACAACCAGATCATTTCCAAAGTGAAGGCTTTGTTGATCCGGGACATCGTCTGACTTCCACAGAAATGGCAGAAGACGTGGACATCACCACTTTTTTCGGCACATTCCACTGTTACAGGAGTTTTTGTCATGGAAAGAGAAGCGGAGGGATGCGCCACGGAGCCGCTCATGACGCGGACAAAAGCACCTCCGTGTTGGTCTCACAGGACGGCTTTCAGATGGCTTTCAGATGGCTTTCGGTGGCTTTTCAGTCGTGTGACTATCCGAGAAATTGTGAATGAGCTGGACATGCCAGAAGATATCCTGTGAGGCTTCATCATGGCATTGCTTAGTGCCATGCGGCCCCGTCCCAACGCGTGAATTTCTCCGCTCATCTTTCCATGACAAAAACTCATGTAACAGTGGAATGTGCCATTCATTTCCAAAGTGAAGGTTTTGTTGATCCAGGACGTCGTCTGACTTCCACAGAAATTGCAGAAGACGTGGACATCAGCACTTTTTCGACACATTGAGACAGATGTGTGAAGAAATTTGCGCATCGGTGCCCCCATGACCCAACCTAGGATAAGCGGAAGAAAATGGATGGATGGATGGTCTGGCTGACCACGGGATTGTGAAAGCTGCAGACAGTTGAAGGTTAGTCATCATAGATGTGCACAAAACAATTCTTTTTTAGGTAATATCGTGATGAGGACTTCGCAGTCAAGCAACAAGACTTCACAGCACATGGGTGGGACTATACCCAGAAGCAGATGAGAGAAGTGGATGAATCAAGAAAGAATAAAACATCTTAGCGGAGTGATGCAATGTTTAGACAGAAACTCAGATAGTATAGTATATGGGTTCTGCGAGAGGTAGACGGGGTTCCTGCTCAGAGCCTGATTGCTAGGGCAAACTAAGCATGAACCCAGAGACTCTGTTATTGTTACTTTGGCTCATTCTCTGTATTAAAGGTGAGGTCAATCTGAGAAATGGATTGAGTCCTTGTTGTCTTTGCCTCTCTCATCATTGGATGCACGGGGTGTGTGACCTAAGGTAAATAGTTTTGCTGTTCACATGTTGATGTTTCCTCCTGTGGGTTCACCACCTGCAGAGGGGGCCATGGGGGCTGGGTGCAGAGAGGATTGGGTGGCGGTCGAGGGCGGGTGGCCCAGCGGCCCGGTCCATGCTCACAACCCCTGGCTCTTGGGACGTGGAATGTCACCTCACTGGGGGGGAAGGAGCCTGAGCTTGTGCGGGAGGTTGAGAGATACCGACTAGAGATAGTCGGGCTCACCTCCACGCACAGCTTGGGCTCTGTTTCCCAACTCCTGGAGAGGGGATGGACGCTTCATTTTTCTGGCATTGCCCATGGGGAGAGGCGGAGAGCTGGGGTCGCATTGCTTATTGCTCCCCAGCTCAGTCGCTATGTGTTGGAGTTCACTCCAGTGAACAAGAGGGTCACGTCCCTACGCCTTCGGGTCGGGGACAGGTCTCTCACCGTTGTGTTGGCCTATGGGCCAAGCGGCAGTGCAGAGTACCCGACCTTCCTGGAGTCCCTGGGAGGGGTACTAGATAGCGCTCTGACTAGGGACTCCATTGTTCTCCTGGGGGATTTCAACACCCACGTGGGAGGCGACAGTGAGACCTGGAGGGGGTGATTGGGAAGCACAGCCTCCCCGATCTGAACCCAAGTGGTGTTCAGTTGTTGGACTTCTGTGCTAGTCACAGTTTGTCCATCACAAACACCATGTTCGAGCACAAGGGTGTCCATAAGTGCACGTGGCACCAGGACACCCTGAACCGGAGGTCGATGATCGACTTTGTAGTCGTATCATCTGATCTTCGGCCACGTGTCCCAGACACTCGAGTGAAGAGAGGGGCTGAGCTGTGGACCGATCACCACCTGGTGGTGAGTTGGATCCGCTGGGAGGGGAGGAAGCCGGTCAGACCTGGCAGGCCCAAACGTATCGTGAGGGTCTGCTGGGAATGACTGGTGGAACCCTCTGTCAGCGAGGTCTTCAACTCCCACCTCCGGAAGAACTTCTCCCAGATCTCGGGGGAGGTTGGAGACATGGAGTCCGAGTGGACCATGTTCTCCACCTCCACTGTCGATGCGGCCGCTCATAGCTGTGGTCACAAGGTCTCTGATGCCTGTCGCGGCGGCAATCCCCGAACCCGGTGGTGGACGCCGGAAGTAAGGGATGCCGTCAAGCTGAAGAAGGAGTCCTACTTATCTTTGTTGGTAGGTGGGACCCTGGAGGCAGCTGACAGGTACCGGCAGGCCAAGTGTGTCGCAGCCCGTGTGGTCACAGAGGCAAAAACTCAGGTCTGGGAGGGGTTTGGGGAGGCCATGGAGGAGGACTATCGGTCAGCATCGAAGAGATTCTGGCAAACCGTCCGACACCTCAGGACGCGGAAGCAGCTCTCCACCAGCACAGTTTATGGTGCGGATGGGGATGTTGTCGGGTGGTGGAAGGAATACTTCGAGGATCTCCTCAATCCCATCGTCATGTCTTCCGAAGAGGAAGCAGAGACTGGGGACTCAGAGGCGGACTTATCCATTACCCATGCCGAAGTCACCGAGGTGGTTAGAAAGCTTCTCGGTGGCAAGGCTCCTGGGGTGGATGAAATCCATCCTGAGTACCTTAAGTCTCTGGATGTTGTGGGACTGTCTTGGCTGACACACCTCTGCAACATCGCGTGGCGATCGGGGACAGTGCCTCTGGATTGGCAGACCGGGATGGTCGTCCCTCTGTTTAAGAATGGGGACCGGAGGGTGTGTTCCAACTATAGGGGGATCACACTCCTCAGCCTCCCCGGTAAAGTCTATTCCAGAGTACTGGAGAGGAGAATTCGACCGATGGTTAAACCTCAGATTCAGGAGGAGCAGTGTGGTTTTCGTTCTGGTCATGGCACACTGGACCAGCTCTACATGCTCCATCGGGTGCTCGAGGGTTCATGGGAGTTTGCCCAACCAGTCCACATGTGTTTTGTGTATCTGGAGAAAACGTTTGACCGTGTCCCTCGGGGCACCCTGTGGGGGGTGCTCCGGGAGTACGGGGTCCTTTGTTAAGGGCTATCTGGTCCCTGTAAGACCGCAGCAGGAGCTTGGTTCGCATTGCCATTAGTAATTCAAACCTGTTTCCAGTGCACGTTGGCCTCTGCCAAGGCTGCCCTTTGTCACCGGTTCTGTTCATTATTTTTATGGACAGAATTTATAGGCGCAGCCAGGGTGTAGAGGGGGTCTGGTTTGGGAACCAAAGAATCTCATCTCTGCTGTTTGCGGACGATGTGGTTCTGTTGGCTTTGTCAAATCAGGACCTTCAGTGTGCACTGGGGCGGTTTGCATCCGACTGTGAGGTGTCCGGGATGAAAATCAGCACCTCCAAATCCGAGGCCATGGTTCTCGACCAGAAAAAGGTGCTTTGCCCTCTTCAGGTCGGTGGAGTGTGTATGGAGAGTTTAAGTATCTCGGGGTCTTGTTCACGAGTGAAGGACGGATGGAGCGTGAGATCGATAGACAGATCGGTGCAGCATCTGCAGTGATGCATTCGCTGTATCGGACCGTCTTGGTGAAGAGAGAGCTGAGTAGGGGGGCAAAGATCTCGATTTCCCGATCGATCTACGTTCCGATCCTCACCTATGGTCATGAGATTTGGCTCATGACCGAAAGAACGAGATCGCGAGTACAAGCGGCCGAGATGAGTTTCCTCCGCAGGGTGGCTGGGCGCTCCCGTAGAGATAGGGTGAGGAGCTCGGTCACTCAGGAGGAGCTTGGAGTCGAGCCGCTGCTCCTCCACGTCGAAAGGAGTCAGTTGAGGTGGCTCGGGCATCTTTTCCGGATGCCCCCTGGACGCCTCGCTGGAGAGGTGTTCCGGGCACGTCCCACTGCGAGGAGGCCCCGGGGAAGACCCAGGACACGCTGGAGGGACTACATCTCTCGGCTGGCTTGGGAACGCCTTGGGGTTTCCCCGGAGGAGCTGGGGGAGGTGTGTGTGGATCGGGAGGTCTGGGCGGCTTTGCTTGAGCTGCTGCCCCTGCGACCCGACTCCGGATAAAGCTGAAGAAAATGGATGGATGGATGGATGGATTTTTAAAGAATTTATTTGGAAATTATGGTGGAAAATAAGTATTTTGTCAATAATAAAAGTTCAGCTCAATACTTTGTAACATAATCTTTGATGGCAATGACAGAGGTCAAACATTTCCTGTAATTCTTCACCAGGTTTGCACACACTGTAGCTGGTATTTTGGCCCATTCCTCCATGCAGATCTCCTCAAGAGCAGTGATGCTTTGGGCCTGTCGCTGGGCAACACGGACTTTCAACTAACTCAAGAAATTTTCTATGGGGTTGAGGTCTGGAGACTGGTTAGGCCACTCCAGGAACTTGAGATGCTTTTTACGGAGCCACTCTTCTGTTGCGCAAGTGTTGTGTTTGGGATCACTGTCATGCTGGAAGACCCAGCCACGTTGCATCTTCAATGCTCTCACTGATGGAAGGAGGTTTTGGCTTAAAATCTCACGATACATGGCCACGTTCGTTCTACCCTTAACACGGATCAGTCGTCCTGTCCCCTTTGCAGAAAGACAGCCCCAAAGCATGATGTTTCCACCCCCATGCTTCACAGTAGATATGGTGTTCTTGGAATGCAATTCAGCATTCTTTATCCTCCAGACACGACGAGTTGAGTTTTTACCAATATGTTCTACTTTGGTTTCATCTGACCACATGATATTCTCCCAGTCCTCTTCTGGATCATCCATATGCTCTCTGGAAAACTTCAGATAGGCCTGGACACGTACTGGCTTAAGCAAGGGGACACGCCTGGCACCGCAGGATTTGAGTCCCTCTGTGCCTGGTGCACATCTACAATCTGCTTCCTGATGTCCTTCAACAACTCTTTGGTCTTGGCCATGGTTGATTTTGGAGTCTGGATGTTTGAGGCCGTGGAAAGGTGTCTTTTATACAGATAACGAGTTCCCCCAGATGCCATTAATACAGGTAACAGCTGGAGGACAGAAGAGCTTCTTAAAGAAGAAGTTACAGGTCTCTGAGAGCCTGAAATCTTGCTTGTTTGTGGGTGACCAAATACTTATTTTCCACCATGGTTTACAATAAAATTCTTTAAAAATCCTACAATGTGATTTTCTGGATTTTTTTCTCATTTTGTCTCTCATGGTTATAGTGTACCTATGATGAAAATTACAGACCTCCATCTTTCTAAGTAGGAGAACTTGTACAATCAGGGGCTGACTAAATACTTTTTACCACACTGTACTGGAGATGCATCTGGGTTGGGCTGAGCTGTTAGAAGTGTTTTCTTCAATGACTTATCTGGCATCAATATAACCACTAATCTAGTGTGCTTTGCTGGGACTCTAATCTTCACCTCATTCTTGTCACTGTGATCACTGGACTATATATGGTTCTTTAGCTGGGATTAGAAATGATACAAGTAAACAGGCATATGTAGTTGTTCAGCAACTAAGGAAAGAATCGATGAAGATTTGGTTAATGTACCAAGTCAATCCAAAAATCACCATTTTTTTGTTTATAAAAAGATACCTACCACCTGCTGGAATGGTCTGGGTTCATTGTATGTCATCATGATCATATGCATGATGGAAATTAGGAGCAGATATAGTTGAAGTTGCACATAGCTGAACTGACCTTGTCAGCTTTATCGCTTTAAAAGCCTTGGTCTGATGGCCACCAAGCTATTTTTAAATAATTTGATAGCATCAATAATATATAATACATATGTATGAAGCCCATTTACTTCAGACAAAAAAAAATCTAGAAGTCACAGTTGCTGTTATGACAGAGGCTCTAGTTGTACACAAAAACATTTTGTAGCTGCTGTTTTTGTCAAAACCATAGTAACACTCACTATTATGCAATAATAAAATCCTTGGTATAACTGATACATAATCAAATTATCTTGAAAGGTAGCTTCATGGGCTCCTTTTGAATGCACAGTATGTACATAATTAAACAATATGAAGGTATTTGAGGCTTATGAGGTTAAGAGAGTGGGATCCCCTCAGTAAAATCATATGTGGGCAATGGAGCAGCACACAAAAATGAGTTCCATTTCATTGAAAGGCATCCATCTGTGAGGAATAATTGAAAGTACATTCCTGTTTTTTCCTGTTACAGCTTTCTAATAATCACAAAACAGAAAACCTCTCCAAGAAATGTTTTATTTCTTTCTGACCCTCTACAATTTAATTAAAACTCTTATCAGCTGTAGATGTTGCAATCTTATGAAAAAATTCCTGAGTTAAATAAAACCTCACTCAGACATCTGTGCAGCTTAAAACCTATTTATACCATTGATTAAGAAGCTCCGCCAGTAATTTTGAAAAACTCTTCTTTTCATGAGAATGCCAGCTATTATTCTCACAGACATTCATTATTACACAATTTAAGATGATACGCTACACTTTATGTCTAACTACAATTCCTCATGGCCTCCAATTGTGTGGTCTGCACACAGACTCTCAAACTGCTTCTCTCTTCAGTTATGAGGATTCTCATTTATCATCTGCTCAGGTTCAATAAGGAGCCAAATGCCAAAAGAAAGCTGAGACGAGCAAATAGTTGACTGACCAATCCACTAAGTTCCATGATTATAATAAATCAAACTTTTGGCATATCTATTTTAAATTCGAACTCTGGCTCATTTGCACTGTGAACAAGTGTATCCATGGTATTTTTTTTTTAAAGATGTAACTGGATTATGCAGCATTGTTGTCATTTTGAGATATTTTGCCTGTCTGTCCCCCCTTCTCCTCCTGGGTCCTTTCACAAAGTCCTACCAAACTTTATGATCGGCCAACAACTACCATTAAAGCATTTGTTTTGTCACAAGACAAGGTCATTGGATTCAAAGACCAAGTTTTCGTTTTCACTCTGATATCCCCCAGGCTTGATACACATATGTAGGTGGGCTCTAGAACAGCCCAGTTGTGATTAAATTTAAGGTGGGGTCAAGGTCATTGGGTTTATGGGTTCAATTATTATATTTGACTCTGATGCCAGCTAAGCCTGGCATACATATCTAGGTGGTGTTTGAAAGTGCACAGGCAAGATCAAATTGTCAGTGACCCCAGCGACTCCATCACTGGGGTCAAAGCTGAAAGGTTTTTCATTTTGAGTTGCATGAAACTTCCAACACATATGGATGTGGGTCCTGGAATTTCCCGGAAAGGTCAAATTTGATAAAGGCGAGTCATTGGAGCCAAAATAATTTTGCTTATTTGTTGGCTAACTCCTACTAGGTGCTTTTGCTGATTTCTACAAAAAAAAAAAAAAAAAAATACATCACTGAAGGTGCACTGTTATGTGTCGACGCAAGTTGAGGAGCGGACCTGCGTCAGACAGAACCCAGCGCTAAAAATAACCAGAAAGCGGTTCCAACAACAGAAACAATTTATTTTTCACCTGTGCATAATAATGTGTACAAAACTAAAACAACGTCCTTCTGGTGGAGTGACTGTTGGCACGCTCTTTAGCGCCCAAAAGGATAGAAGCCCGGCGTTCCTGGACCCACTACCAGCAGACAAACACCCCCCAGGTGGACACGACAAACTGACTCTCTGTGAAGCAAAGAAGAGGTGAGGTAAGTCAGCAGTTACAACAATATCTTTCAAAAGACACACGCTATCAGCAACACATTCAGGTCTGTATTTTTTAACTTTATGCAAATGAGCAGCTTCTCACAACAAGTGGAGGATCACTTATCCTGCACGCCACAGCAGTGAGAAGCAAACTGCACAATTCTCATCACAATTCCAGTATACTGCGTAACAAAACACCAAGTTACTATCAACAATTAGTCGAACACTTAATCACCTTGAATGTGTGCTGACAGCAAGTGTCCTCACCCTTCCTTGCTTTACGGGCTCGATGTGTCAAACCCAGGCGTGGTCCTCAGCGTCTCACAAACGGACATCACAAGGTCGAGTTCCCGGCAGTTCTGCTTGAATCACACATGACTTAAATGCAGAACGCCATCCAATTATCTGCTTCAGCTGAAAGTCTTTAAGGTTGCATGTGAGCACCAGTCACAGGTGCTACACATGATGTTGATGAGGGTGAGGACTCTTCAGCCAGCACCTTCTCCACAAACAAATCAGTTTCCATGCCACCTGAAGAGCAAAGAAAAGAAAAGAACACCAAAATATCCAGCCACACCCCCCAACACACAACAGTACCCCCCCATCAACGGGAAGCCTCCCGGCGACCGAACAGACCAGGCCCGAGAACAGCACCTCCCTCCGGGGTCCACGTCAGGAAGCAGACAGCACCACGCTCCCAAGGTCCACCACAGACAGCAGGACAGGCACCGCGGCTGGAAGGCCGGCTGGCATCAACAAAAGCCCCAAAACATTCCCCAGTATAATTCAACACACAGAAAAAAACATAAAACCCACCCAAAACCTCCCCAGGGGACCGTCCCATCAAACCCCGGGAAGAAAAGAAAAACTCCCAAACGCAAAAACCCAACACAGCCCCACAAACAATACAAACGTAAATGCATAGAAGAAAAATAACAAACAACCCCCCCAGAATGACCTGCAGAGCCCAACCCCCCCCCCCCAGAAGGCCCTCATCGCCAGTTCCAGGAGGAACAGCCAGAACCATAATCCCACAAAGGTCCCCAGGTGTATATGGAGCAAACGGCGCCCCCCAGAGGACTGTACCATCAACCCCAGGAGGAACCCTCCCCACAACCCCGGAACCCCAGACCCGGTCACACTTAGCTAGTTGGCCCCAAGCCAATTCCCCCCCAGAGGACCGTCCCATCAACCCTGGAGGTGGAACCCGGAAGGAAACAGAACAAAAATCATAAATCAACCCCCGGAGGACTACAAAAACAACCCCGGGGGGATATAAAACGACCGTAAACCCTGTTACCCTCCCCGGCACCCCGAAAGACCCCAGGTCCCTCCCAGAGCCCCTTGGCGGCTCAATTTTGGCGAACGGCTCAAAACATTAAGCCGGGAAGGGAACAGGAAAAAACTAACCCAGCTCCAACCCCAAGGCGCAGCGGAGAACCGGGAATACGTCCGGTGCCCCAACTCGACCATACCCCAGCCTCTCGGGAGGGGTGGAACTACCGAAATGGCGAACGGCAACAGATCGGCCCACCCCTCCGACTGAGGTAAGTCTCCGCTGCACCACACCCCGGCAACACCAATGACGAACGGTACAAAGGCTCACCGAGGCTGGAGTGGAACCGGGCCCTAACCAAACCAAGAAAAACGCCTCTAACACCCCCCCCCCCCCTAGGTGCAGAGGTCTTCTGAGAATGCTCAGCGTGACCAACCTGCACCACCCCACAACCCACAAGACAAACGGTCTTGGGGCAAGTGAGGTTGGGGTTAGGGATGTAGAGAAATAAAAAACAACAAAATAAAACGACCCAACAACCCAAACAGAAAATACCTAAAAACACATAAAAATTAACAATTAAGTGAGCCCAGACGGGCTTCTAACCGCCTAACATTCACTCCACCAGATACGCCTCTGACTCCCCATACAATTATAACCCCTATTTAAAGAAAACAAAACATTTACTCGTGCTAGATTTTTTTTAATTTTTTTTTTTATGTGTATTATTTTGCCTGTCCCAGAACACTTGGAGATACGTCATCATTATTTCTCTTGACGCTTACATGTCGGGGCAATACAGTAATCTCCGCTCGTCCGAGCTGCATGGGCTCGTCAACAGGAGGAGCCAAAAGTCCCGTCGGAGGAGCCTCAGTGGGGCAAAGAAGAGGCGGCCCGGATCTGTGTCGGGGAAAGCCCCGAGATGAAAAAACCCGCTCTGATGGGCGTCCTCTCTCGCGTCCACGCTCCTTCATCCGAACATCTAGACGAATCACCAACGATATTAGCTCATCTAAATCGTTTGGCTCGTCACGGACTGCCGGCTCGTCTTTTAACGACTCATTTAACCCATCTACAAACATTCCTCGTAAAGCTGCGGCGCTCCAACCTGCCTGAGCAGAAACCAGAGAACATTGCATCACCACACAAGGCTCCGGACGACAAACAATCAATTCGGACGCCGAATCTCTGGGTGACGGAGTTATCTGCACTAGTATCGATGGTGCCGCAGCTGGAGCAGCAGGAAGCGGAACGGCCTGCGCTGCAAGCTCCGTAACACGGGCGTCTGCTTGTTTAATTTGGTTTGCGAGATGCTGTAATTGCTCCCGTAAAGCTAGGACATCTACTCATCACTAATTGAAGAAAATAAGAACAACCCCAGGTTTCTTTTCAGCACTGTAGCCAGGCTGACAAACAGTCAGAGCTCTATTGAGCTGAGTATTCCATTAACTTTAACTAGTAATGACTTCATGACTTTCTTTGCTAACAAAATTTTAACTATTAGAGAAAAAATTACTCATAACCATCCCAAAGACGTATCGTTATCTTTGGCTGCTTTCAGTGATGCCGATATTTGGTTAGACTCTTTCTCTCCGATTGTTCTGTCTGAGTTATTTTCATTAGTTACTTCGTCCAAACCATCAACATGTTTATTAGACCCCATTCCTACCAGGCTGCTCAAGGAAGCCCTACCATTATTTAATGCTTCGATCTTAAATATGATCAATCTATCTTTGTTAGTTGGCTATGTACCACAGGCTTTTAAGGTGGCAGTAATTAAACCATTACTTAAAAAGCCATCACTTGACCCAGCTATCTTAGCTAATTATAGGCCAATCTCCAACCTTCCTTTTCTCTCAAAAATTCTTGAAAGGGTAGTTGTAAAACAGCTAACTGATCATCTGCAGAGGAATGGTCTATTTGAAGAGTTTCAGTCAGGTTTTAGAATTCATCATAGTACAGAAACAGCATTAGTGAAGGTTACAAATGATCTTCTTATGGCCTCGGACAGTGGACTCATCTCTGTGCTTGTTCTGTTAGACCTCAGTGCTGCTTTTGATACTGTTGACCATAAAATTTTATTACAGAGATTAGAGCATGCCATAGGTATTAAAGGCACTGCGCTGCGGTGGTTTGAATCATATTTGTCTAATAGATTACAATTTGTTCATGTAAATGGGGAATCTTCTTCACAGACTAAAGTTAATTATGGAGTTCCACAAGGTTCTGTGCTAGGACCAATTTTATTCACTTTATACATGCTTCCCTTAGGCAGTATTATTAGACGGTATTGCTTAAATTTTCATTGTTACGCAGATGATACCCAGCTTTATCTATCCATGAAGCCAGAGGACACACACCAATTAGCTAAACTGCAGGATTGTCTTACAGACATAAAGACATGGATGACCTCTAATTTCCTGCTTTTAAACTCAGATAAAACTGAAGTTATTGTACTTGGCCCCACAAATCTTAGAAACATGGTGTCTAACCAGATCCTTACTCTGGAGGGCATTACCCTGACCTCTAGTAATACTGTGAGAAATCTTGGAGTCATTTTTGATCAGGATATGTCATTCAAAGTGCATATTAAACAAATATGTAGGACTGCTTTTTTGCATTTACGCAATATCTCTAAAATCAGAAAGGTCTTGTCTCAGAGTGATGCTGAAAAACTAATTCATGCATTTATTTCCTCTAGGCTGGACTATTGTAATTCATTATTATCAGGTTGTCCTAAAAGTTCCCTAAAAAGCCTTCAGTTAATTCAAAATGCTGCAGCTAGAGTACTGACGGGGACTAGAAGGAGAGAGCATATCTCACCCATATTGGCCTCTCTTCATTGGCTTCCTGTTAATTCTAGAATAGAATTTAAAATTCTTCTTCTTACTTATAAGGTTTTGAATAATCAGGTCCCATCTTATCTTAGGGACCTCGTAGTACCATATCACCCCAATAGAGCGCTTCGCTCTCAGACTGCAGGCTTACTTGTAGTTCCTAGGGTTTGTAAGAGTAGAATGGGAGGCAGAGCCTTCAGCTTTCAGGCTCCTCTCCTGTGGAACCAGCTCCCAATTCAGATCAGGGAGACAGACACCCTGTCTACTTTTAAGATTAGGCTTAAAACTTTCCTTTTTGCTAAAGCTTATAGTTAGGGCTGGATCAGGTGACCCTGAACCATCCCTTAGTTATGCTGCTATAGACGTAGACTGCTGGGGGGTTCCCATGATGCACTGTTTCTTTCTCTTTTTGCTCTGTATGCACCACTCTGCAATTAATCATTAGTGATCGATCTCTGCTCCCCTCCACAGCATGTCTTTTTCCTGGTTCTCTCCCTCAGCCCCAACCAGTCCCAGCAGAAGACTGCCCCTCCCTGAGCCTGGTTCTGCTGGAGGTTTCTTCCTGTTAAAAGGGAGTTTTTCCTTCCCACTGTAGCCAAGTGCTTGCTCACAGGGGGTCGTTTTGACCGTTGGGGTTTTACATAATTATTGTATGGCCTTGCCTTACAATATAAAGCGCCTTGGGGCAACTGTTTGTTGTGATTTGGCGCTATATAAAAAAAATTGATTGATTGATTGATTGATTGATTGATATTTTCTCCAAGTGTTCTTGAAATTTTTCGGCAAAAGGAACCGCTTCTGCCACTGGGTCCATTATGGAATGGCCGGGAACTACTGTTATGTGTCGACGCGAGTTGAGGAGCGGACCTGCGTCAGACAGAACCCAGCGCTAAAAATAACCAGAAAGCGGTTCCAACAACAGAAACAATTTATTTTTCACCTGTGCATAATAATGTGTACAAAACTAAAACAACGTCCTTCTGGTGGAGTGACTGTTGGCACGCTCTTTAGCGCCCAAAAGGATAGAAGCCCAGCGTTCCTGGACCCACTACCACCAGACAAACACCCCCCAGGTGGACACGACAAACTGACTCTCTGTGAAGCAAAGAAGAGGTGAGGTAAGTCAGCAGTTACAACAATATCTTTCAAAAGACACATGCTATCAGCAACACATTCAGGTCTGCATTTTTTTAACTTTATGCAAATGAGCAGCTTCTCACAACAAGTGGAGGATCACTTATCCTGCACGCCACAGCAGTGAGAAGGAAACTGCACAATTCTCATCACAATTCCAGTATACTGCGTAACAATACACCAAGTTACTATCAACAATTAGTCGAACACTTAATCACCTTGAATGTGTGCTGACAGCAAGTGTCCTCACCCTTCCTTGCTTCACGGGCTCGATGTGTCAAACCCAGGCGCGGTCCTCAGCGTCTCACAAACGGACATCACAAGGTCGAGTTCCCGGCAGTTCTGCTTGAATCACACATGACTTAAATGCAGAATGCCATCCAATTATCTGCTTCAGCTGAAAGTCTTTAAGGTTGCATGTGAGTACCAGTCACAGGTGCTACACATGATGTTGATGAGGGTGAGGACTCTTCAGCCAGCACCTTCTCCACAGACAAATCAGTTTCCATGCCACCTGAAGAGCAAAGAAAAGAAAAGAACACCAAAATATCCAGCCACACCCCCCAACACACAACAGTGCACCTCAAAATTGTGCTCAGTTAATTCATTTGTCAAGCTTTAATTTTAATCCAGTTTCGACCAAATGTGGCACATGCTTTGCTTGATTCCAGAATTGTCCTGGCAAGGTCAGTCACAGGTCAATCATTTGGGTGACAGCCAGCACCATCAAATGTCACATTGCCATAGCCTTGACTGTATTGTTTATGCCCACGGGAACTATTACTGAATTTTGCAAAAGCAGGTTATCTTAATTTCATAAAGTGAGTTCATTAAAATAGTAGTTTATCTGGACATGCTTGTAATGCATGGGTAAAGCTGAGCTGAGTCACTCTTGTCTAATTACCAGGTTATTTTATTCTTTGGTACACACTCTGCAAGAAAGTAAGACATGAGCAAGACAGTGGTCAACCCCTGCTGTGCAGGTAAGATTATAAACAATCCCCCCAGTTAGGGAAGACTTCACCTGACTTCGGGAAGCTGAAAAGGATAGAAATTAACAGTCCAGTACAAAGAGACACACAGACATACTGGCTTTATATGAATAAGGATGAAAGTTCCAGCCACACACTCAACAAAGACACAATCAGTCATGTCTAGTGGATACATCCAGCTCAAAGATGCATTATGTGCCAGAAATTCCAATAAATCGACCTCTTGATCAAGGTATAATTTGTAATAATCCAAAGTGTCTCATGCAACAGTGCCAAGTATGTAAATGAAATTATCTACATTTATAAATACGTCTTGCATCACCAAAAAAAAAAAAAAAAGACACACACTGGTCATTTGTTTGTTTTTTGTTTTTTTTTTTCATGCAACAGTGCCAAGTATGTAAATGAAATTATCTACATTTATAAATACGTCTTGCATCACCAAAAAAAAAAAAAAAAAGACACACACTGGTCATTTGTTTGTTTTTTGTTTTTTTTTACATTAGAGTCCTAAATGTGCTTTACTTGTAACTGTTTTCTAAAATATAAAGAGACAGACAAGCAGTGGTGACATTTGTCACAACAAAGCTGCCTCAAGACACCTCACACGAGTAAGGTCTAACCTCTAAATGGTGGTAAATGTGCTTGTTTCCAGTGCGGAAGGTTTCTGGTGCAAACCCAACCCCTGCCCATTCTCCAGTTTAGGGTTGTGTCAGGAAGGGCTTCCCGTGTAAAACTTGTGCCAAATCAGCATGCAGAGCCACCTCAGATCTGCTGTGGTAACCCTGAGTAAAAAAACAGGGAGATGTTGAAGGGACTTACTTTACTAAATTAATTGACCAGTATCAAAAAAACAAAAATTCTGTTAACTGTTGTTAATGCACACGCAGGGACCGGAGAGTGTCCAGTCTGATGCCCTCATCAAACATCTCCACCTTTTGCAGATGATGTGGTTCTGTTGGTTTTATCAGGAAGTGTGCTCTGATGTGCACTCAGCAGGTTTGAGGCTGAGTGTAAAGTAACTGAGATGAGAATCAGCACCTCCAAATCTGAAACCACGGTCCTCTATCGATAAGCGGCTGATTGTCTTCTACAATCAATCCGTTATAGCAGCACAATTTTTTTAATGCGATCAACTGGAACTCAGCCCGCGATCAACTGGTCAATCGCTGGCTGAATTTCAGATCGACTGGTTGTGCACACCAGCTGTAGAGCTTCAGTTAGTTTTTTAATGTCCTCCTTACTTGAAACTTTTCTCACATGTGCACGATCATATCAATGCTGTTATTTTATACACATGTGGAATATGTGTTTATTAACACACAGACCTAAAACATGTTAATAATTATTAGGAAGCCCCTAATTCGGGGTGGTTTCACCAGCAAACTTTTGTATTCATTCAAAATGAGCTGGTAGCCAGAGAATGCACACATTGTAGAAAGTGACTCTGTATACCTTTTAAGGTCTGAATTAATATCTATTACTGTAATAGCTGAATGATGTATTCTCCATCTCAGTTGAGTGTTGTCTTTTAGTGCCTCATTAATCATTTTCATTAACTCCTACTCTGAATTTTGTTTCATGAGTCATTATTTTCCATTTTGTAACAGGACTGGGTCGACAATCTATGCTAAGCTTCACACATGATGCAAATACCTTTTTTAGTTCCAATAAGGCAAAACAGTAAGAGGACCAATTGCATCTCTGTGAGCAAGACAAGTCGATGACAAATTCCCGAAAAAGCACATCAGACAACAGCACAGGAGGCTGCGGGGTTAATAACAAGAGGATACAGCAAATATATATATATATATACATATATATATACATATATATATATATATATACATATATATATACATATATATATATATATATATATAAAACAGAACAAACAACCATGAAGACTGTAACAGTATTGGGAAGAGCAAACACCATGTCCAAAAAAAAAAAAAAAAAAAATCAGTGAACAAGGCTCAGACATCCAAACAAAGTAAAGCCTAACAAAAACAACCCAGGATAGACTGAGAAAAACAGCAATCAATGACCAGACCATCAGCACATCAAATCAAATCAAATCAATTTTATTTATATAGCACCAAATCACAACAAACAGTTGCCCCAAGGCGCTTTATATTGTAAGGCAAAGCCATACAATAACTACGGAAAAACCCCAACGGTCAAAACGACCCCCTGTGAGCAAGCACTTGGCGGCAGTGGGAAGGAAAAACTCCCTTTTAACAGGAAGAAACCTCCAGCAGAACCAGGCTCAGGGAGGGGCAGTCTTCTGCTGGGACTGGTTGGGGCTGAGGGAGAGAAGCAGGAAAAAGACATGCTGTGGAGGACATCACAATAAGGTGTGTCAGATGAATCAGGTGACAACCATTTAAAACTCACAAAAGTTATGCTTAATATAGAATGGAAATGTGAAAATTTAATCACAATTGTAAACATTAATTCTATCATGGTTCATGTTACTGGTGTCTTGTACTTACTATTATTTTCTGTATTTTATTTTACTGTTGTCTTTCTTTTATTCCCTGTTTTTACTCTGAAGTCTCGTGCTTTAATTCATGTGTCTTCTCCTAGGCATTTTGACCATTCACATATTCTCACTTCCTTGTGTGTCTTCCATGTGGTTGCCTTAGGCCCCCTTCACACATAGTATGAATCAGGGTGAATCACGGCGGAACAGCTCATATGAGCGAACCACAAAAACATCGAGCCGAGGGGCAAGTGTGAACGATGGCACTGCAATGGATTTGTTTTGTGCATGTGGGAACACAGTGCGAACAGCTGCAGCATATGTAACCACATCTCACAGCTGCTGTGAAAATTAAAAAAAAAACAAAAATACATGCCACCCACAGGATTTGAACCTGCAATTTGCAAAAGGTCTAACTGCCAGACAGAAACATTACCACTGAGCTACCATCGCTGTCTTGTAAAAGGTGCGGGAAAATGCCTATCAAGAAGGACATGGACGTATTTTAAAAAAATACTCGTACAACCACACACAAAATACAATCACATTTTATTGAATCCCTCTTATCAAGCGGGCAATACAAGTATGATCCATCTATTCCTCTGTAGATGACCCATGGTCACACACGTACAGTCATGAAAGGACATGAATGATAAAGCAGGGCGCTGTTAATATGTCCACATCTGCTGGAGACATGTCCAGCCAGCCCTACGTGCATGTCCTGCCCGACACACGTGTCTTGTGGATGGTGCGCCGCAGGACAGACACCGCGTCATGTGGAACAGAGCTCACGTGGTTGACATGACATTCAGATCGCCTGCTGCGTGTTATGATCTGATAGTCTGTTTCACCGGGGGTAGCCTATCAGTGTGCACACAATGCGCTCCCTTGCTGCAGCCCATTGCAACAGCAATATATATTTTTATGTTTGTCCACGTGAGGACAGCAACCAGACACTTGTGCATCACAGTAGGCAGTTGTTAGTTCATGTCTGTCCAAACATGGTACGTGTTCCCCAGCTGGGACGTCCAGAACCACAGATCTCCACAACCGCTCCTGTGGGCGGACACAACCCCTGTCAGTTCAGCGCACACACCAACGTATCACTGTGTCTGTTTGCAAAGCCACACTAGTGGGGGCACTTAGACCAATTTCACATCCATCTCGAAAATGATCATCTGCTGACTGTTTTCGTGCTAATAGTGCAAATGGCCACACATTTTGCTAAGTGCCAAGTCAGCGGTATTAGATGTGCGTGCGTGTCACCTGTAATTTGGCTGACACTTGCCGCGAGAGGGTTTGATGGGCTCTCAGTGCACAAATAGTTGTAGCAACAGGTGCATGAGGCATTGGAGGCAACGACATTTTTACACGTATTGCATACAATTCCTGCTTCATGCGCACTTCATGCGCAATTCAACCAAATTTGCACTATGTGTGAAGGAGCTGTACGGCCTTTCAAATTTCACAAAATGGACAAAAAATAGTTTCTGCTGAAATCCAAGCATTATAATATCTATTTTTTTTAAATGTGTTGTAAAATTACAGATCATTTTAATGAAGAGAACATATTTACAGTACCTGTGGGGAATTCCATAGTGAGTATTTTACTTTCCTACTTACTTACCAGAACAAACAGGAGCAGCTGAAAGGAGGGCAACAACAACATCTTACGCATAGCACGTGTACCTAATTGAGGTGATGCTTGCACACATAGCAGGCATGCTGATGTTCATGAGATGTCTTGTAAATCATTTCAAAGGTGTTATCTGCAGTGTTGTATAGTAACAAAGTAAAAAAAAAAAAACTTCACTACTGTACTTAAGTACGTTTTGGGAGACTTTGTACTTTACTTGAGTTTTTTTTTAAATTCAGTCTACTTTCACTTTTACTTTACTACATTTCCGACCTTAATTGCATACCTCTACTCCGATACATTTTCTATGCGCCATGCCATTACTCGTTACAAAAAAAAACAACAACAAAAAAACACACACGAAAAAAGTCACCAGAGACACCACTGATTACTAGTGACTGCAACGAAGTCAGGCCGATTTGTCATGAGGCATGTCCGGTAGGCTTTTTTGCAGTTGTGCACTTGCGCACTTGTTTATCAGGAAAATGAACATTTCTCGACTGACCTGCAGCGGGTCTGTAATCAACTTTTCTTCTGCACAGCTTTGCTTTGAACCTTGAACCAATCGAAGCAGTGATTCATAGGTCAAAGCAGTGCTTCGATTTATGATTCATTGATTGATTGCTATATTTCACTTTATCCTAATTTTTCCCCACTAAAACCGCGAAGAGCATATGTCTGTGAGTAATATTTAATATTTTTATGTTAAACCGACCTGTTATGGTCTTCTGAAACAGTTGATAGATGTATTTTATAACTTAAAAACAGGACTGATGCTAACGCGTTAGCATGTCTATGGCGTTTTCAATGTTAAGTTAGCATTAAGCTGTTCACATCAGCACGTTTGTGTTGATTTGTTTTCTCTATAATTAATGGCTCAGCATTCGTTGTCGTAAAAGAGTCAAATTGTACTTTTTTTTATTTATTTTTATTATATATTATAGCAACAACAATAATAGTCTACATAATAGACAATAATAGTCAATAATAGACTAATAATGTTACAATACAATTTTAGAGAAAGAGACAAAAAGAACCTGATGAAACAAAACACAACAGAAAAGATAAAACCATGTAACAATGAAAATAAATAAATACATATAGAAATAAATAACTGTTTCCTGTGAACACCTAGTGAGTAGCCTGCTCTCGTTTAGGTTCTGAAACCTTGTTTCTGAAGTGTTTTTGTGTAATGTGCACAATTTTCAGTATTTTGACTAATGCTACCAGTCATTTACAAGCCTAGATAAACTTTTATTAACATTTACTTGTACTTTTACTTTCCATACTTGAGTACATTTAGTTGTACATTACTTGTCATACTTAAGTACAGTCAATACTAGACTTTAAGACTTTTACTTGAGTAGCATTTCAATCGGTTACTTGAACTTCTACCAAAGTAATTTTTTAATGGGTATCTGTACTTTTACTTAAGTGTGATTTTCTGGTACTTTGTACAACACTGGTTATCTGGTTCCAAAGACAGTGTTTATTTTTCCCTAACCTTTACCAAATATGAGAGACATGTTAGATTTATCCAGAAATGCAGCTGTTTCAGGGCATTTTCCATCCTGTTTGATTAGAATCCAGAGAGAGACCAGCCAGCAGACGTCACCGTGTTGCCATGTGCGTCCCAGCATCCCTCACTCAAGTTGGGGAAGCACCCACATTGCCTATGGCGTTACTAGTGTAGAATGTATGGGTCACTACCATAAGTATTTCAAGCCCGACTGTTCTTTTGAAAATTTACCCATCGGGGGAAGGATTTATTATTTTTTTCTAGACAATGCATATTTTGATCAGAATGGCAATGTAATATCATAAATCCACTATGTAAAAGCTAATAAACAGAATTATAGTGGTGCCAAAGAAAATTGTTTTTATGTGTTCAATCTAAAAAACCTCGGTGGTGGTATAGCTTTAAGAGATGAAAAGAGTTTCTCCAAAAACCAGAGTGTCTGTTTCTGAGAGCTGATACCAGCACAGAAACGGCACAGTTTAATGCTGTCTTTATCATTAAAGATGTGCAGGTGTGCATGGATTTGTAATCAATAATCAATGGAACCTTTGTTTCATAAATCATGAGCCCCTGACATTCAGTTAAGGGTCTACATATCACTCAGAATAAATGACAGTTCCATCTGCTTTTGACAATTGCTCGAAACAAAGGTTAAATCCCCAGGGGTTGTGATCTGTTTTACATTCAAGCAACACAGATGGGTGCATTTCCTTAAAAGACCTTTTGGACATCCAGACTGCACTGAATACACAAGGTCAGACCTGGCCCTTAATGGTGTTTGACCTTTGCCATTTCTACAGCTCTAATGGTAGTTTCATAAAAATAATAAAAAAAATACATTGACATTTTCAGAAATGTGCTCAATACTGGATGCTGAAGCTCACTTTGAAAAAAAGAAAAAAAAAAATAGCCATACGATGTCAGAGGGGTTTTCTTTTCTGATCAGCATGCTGTGAACGTCTTTCTGCACTAATTTTACACTGGTGAGTCTGTAATGGAATAGAAGTCTTGTTGAGAAAAAAAAAGAACAGCTTAATTGTCAGTGACTCAAATAGATTTTTATTTCATAACAATGGTAAAATGAAGACACACACACACACACATATATGTATATACACACAAGACAGCTACAAGTACCTGGGAATCCCACAGGCCAGTGGGAACCATGATAAAGATGCAAGGTCAGCCACAGCCAAATTCCTCCAGAATGCAAGAGAGGTGCTGAGAAGACAGCTCAATTGTAGGAATAAGATCTGAGCCATTATTGTATACACCCTACAAGTCATGAGCTACTAAGTTGGCCACAGGAGAGGATACAACGTCGATGCCACTGATGTCAAGACACAAAATGTCCTCACAATACACTGAGGATTCCACCCAATGTCTAGTACCCTGAGGCTCTATGAGCAACTGAAAGAGGGAGGGTGAGGATTAGTGAGTGTGAGAGGAACAATCCAGGATGAGACAGGTAGCATCCATGAAAACATCAGAAAGTTTGCCCTCCCAAGAGCAGTATGTGACAAGAACAGCTGTTTTTATTTTTATTTTATTTATTTATTTAAACAGCCGTACCTGTGCCTGTTTTTTCAAGATGAAAAAACAGGCACAGGTACGGTACGCAGACAATCAGTTATTGTGGCAAAGGTAATCACAGATGGGAGGCTGAGGTGTGGTTAAAAACAAGCTGGGTTCAGAGGCACAGAGTAACAATGCTGTCAGAGCTGAGGCAAAATCAGAATCAAAAAACAAGCAGTCAATAATGGCTGAAAAGCTGATCATGGATAAGCAAGAGCAAGGAAAAAGGCTGGGACAAGGGCTGTGGTGCGAGATGTAAGCTTAACGAACTGGCAAAGAACAAAGAAACATGCAAGGTTTAAATAACAGCATGTGATTAAGGAAACGAGATACAGGTATTTGAGAAAGTTCAGGAAGGAGAGAGGAAGAAAGAGACAAAGATGAGCCAAGCAGGAGCAAGAGAGTGCAGAAACATAAACACTAAGCAGAAATAAATAAATAAAATAAAATAAAATAATATAAAAAATAAAATCAAAACAGAAATAAATAGAGGTGTGGAGGAAAGAAACAAAGATGAGGTGAGCAGGTGCAAGAGAGTGCAGTAACATAAACACTAAGCAAAATCTGGAAGGTGAGTTCGAAACATAATGTCAAAAAAATAAAAAAAATACATGTGGAAGAAACAAAGAGACAAAACCAGGAAAACAAAGGTGAGAACTGAAAAGAGAGCAACAAGAAAAAAAAATTAAAGGCTGGGGCTGAAATTAGAAAGGAACTAATGTGGCAAAAGCAATGAGTACAGTGGTAAAAATACAAAATAAAAACAGTGACTAAAGTAGGGGAAACTGGGGCATAGTGGATCATAAATGTTGTTTTGTGGCAACATAAACACATTATGCATAGGTTTAGGTCATTCTATTGTGTATTTAATACAGCGAGTTATTGTTTATAAGGCTGTGTTATCTATGTCTCCCCAAGTCTAATTTACAGGTGTTTAAATTGATTTAAAAAGCAGGGGTGGTGGCCAAGTGGTTAATGCACTTGGTTTCAGTTCAGAAGGCTCCGGGTTCAAATCCCACCCCTGCCACATTTCTCCATGTAATGTGGAGTTGCGTCAGGAAGGGCATCCGGCGTAAAACCTGTGCCAGTTCAACATGCAGATCCAACTTGGATTTGCTGTGGCGATCCCGAGTGCAAACAAGGGAGCAGCCAAAGGGACTTACTACTTTAAATTGATTTAAAAAATTTTAATTCACTGTGCCCCGGACACTAATTCACAGGGCACAGTGAATAAGTGTCCGGGACACAGTGAATCAACTTAGAATATAATGAAAAAACACATGATTATAAAGATTTCTTCAAAATTATTAAATACATGCTGATGCATATACAAACTATAATCCAGCAAACCAGCTATGTAATGTGTGAGTTGTTGTGTGTTGGGGGGTGTGGCTGGATGTTTTGGTGTTCTTTTCTTTTCTTTGCTCCTCAGGTGGCATGGAAACTGATTTGTCTGTGGAGAAGGTGCTGGCTGAAGAATCCTCACCCTCATCAACATCATGTGAAGCACCTGTGACTGGTGCTCACATGCAACCTTAAAGACTTTCAGCTGAAGCAGATAATTGGATGGCGTTCTGCTTTTAAGGCATGTGTGATTCAAGCAGAACTGCCGGGAACTCTACCTTGTGATGTTCGTTTGTGAGACGCTGAGGACCGCACCTGGGTTTGACACATCGAGCCGTGAAGCAAGGAAGGGTGAGGACACATGCTGTCAGCACACATTAAAGGTAATTAAGTATTTGACTAATTGTTGATAGTAACTTGGTGTTTTGTTACACAGTATACTTGAATTGTGATGAGAATTGTGCAGCTTGCTTCTCACTGCTGTGGCGTGCAGGATAAGTGATCCTCCACTTGTTGTGAGAAGCTGCTCATTTGCATAAAGATAAAAAGTACAGACCTGAATGTGTTGCTGATAGCGTGTGTCTTTTGAAAGATATTGTTGTAACTGCTGACTTACCTCACATCTTCTTTGCTTCACAGAGAGTCAGTTTGTCGTGTCCACCTGGGGGGTGTTAGTCTGGTGGTAGTGGGTCCAGGAGCGCCGGACTTCTCTCCTTGCGGGCGCTGGAGAGCGTGCCAACAGTCACTCCACCAGAAGGACGTTGGTTTTGGTTTTGTACATTTTATTTAGGCACAGGTGAAAAATAAATTGTTTTTGTTGTTGGAACCGCTTTCTGGTTATTTTTAGCGCTGGGTTCTGTCTGACGCAGGTTCGCTCCTCAACTTGCGTCGACACATAACATGAGTGTCTTATATAGTGATATAAGTCATTTATAAACTATTATAAATACAACTGTCATAATTTCTGTTGAAACGTGGAAACAGTTGTTTAGATACATAAATTATAGAAATAATTTATGGAAAAATAAATTTGTAAGATTCAACAAGTAATATTTGTCATCCACTTGATACTGGGGCTTAGAAAATCAATTTCTTGACAGATTCACTATGCCCCGATTCACTGTGCCCTGGGTGCATATGACACATGAGTCATGTTATCAAATACAGTGTTATGTAAAAGGTTGGGCACCCCTGATGATCATTGGTTGTTTATGAGTCACGCTGGCATTCGTTGAAAATTTTCAGCATGCCCAAACCTTTTCAAGGAGCTCAGCATATTAGGACATATATCAGTGAGCTTCAGCGTGCTCTTAACTTATTAAAAAAACCCTATCTTTAACTTATTAGACTTATACCAGTGTTTTTTTTAATTTTTTTTAAATATAGTATATATGGCATACACTGGCTAAATTGTCAAGGTGTGACAGGGCCTTTAGGTTTTATGCATGTTTAAGCTTTTTTCTAGTAGCATTTTCTGATGAAATAACAATTATGATAATAATAACAATAATATCTTGTTGGCTGCAATTAAATTTGTTTTAGTGTTTTAGTGTACCTGTTTTATCCTATCAATTCACTGGTATATTCAAATTATTTGTAAACTTTTATTTGTGTCAAGTGTATGAAATTTTCAACCATATCTCAAGGGCATTTCATAATGTCATCACAAAAAATGATTTAGTCTATTAGATTGTGATACTGTCACAAAATGTAGTAGATTTTTGTGATGAGATGGTATCACAAACTGTTAGATGTTATTGGGAAGATTTTAAGTATTCAATCGTTTGAAAGTGTCTACCCTTAACCATGTTCAAGTATTTTGACATATCCAAACTGATCCATGATACCTGGTATGCGATATATAGGCCAACCTCCACTGGAAACGAGTCCGACTTACTGCCGAGCACCCGAACACAGCTCTCGCTTTGCAAGTACAGAGTTCGGATGGCCCTGAGAAGGCACCCCCTCACTCCATACTCCTGCAGCACCTCCCACAGTATCTCCCGGGGTACCCAATCATACGCCTTCTCCAAGTCCACAAAACACATGTCGACTGGGTGGGCATACTCCCAGGCACCCTCCAGGATCCTTGTGAGAGTAAAGAGCTGGTCAACTGTTCCATAACCAGGACGGAACCTGCATTGTTCCTCTTCAATTAGAGGTGCAACTATCGGCCGAACCTTCCTTTCCAACACCCTGGAGTAGACTTTACCAGGGAGGCTGAGTAGTGTGATGCCCCTGTAGTTGGCACACACTCTCTGGTCCCCCTTTTTAAATATGGGGACCACCACCCCAGTTTGCCACTCCTTAGTCACTTACCCAGACCTCAACTCAATGTTGATGTCTCCTCCAATACAATCCCTCCACACCCAGAACCTCTGCATTTCTGGACAGTTCTCATCAACCCCAAGGGCCTTGCTACTGCAGAGTTGTTTGACTACCTCAGTGACTTCCACCAGGGAAATTGATGAAAATCCTTCATCAGCTTCCAGCTCTGCCCCTACTACAGTGGGTGCTCCGGTCTGATGCAGGAGTTCCTCAAAATGTTCCTTCCAGCGCCGGATTACATCCTCAGTTGAGGTCAGCAGAGTCCCATCCTTACTGTAGACAGCTTGGATGGTTCCCCGTTTTCCCCTTCTGAGGTGCCTTGCGGTCCGCCAGAAGCACCTTGGTGCCGACCGAAAGTCCTTCTCCAGGGTTGCTCCGAACTCCTCCCACACCCACTGCTTTGCCTCCCCCACAGCAGAAGCTGCTGCCCTTTGGGCTTGTCGGTACCTTGCAACTGTCTCTGGAGTCCTCCGAGATAACATGTCCTGGACGGACTCCTTCTCTACTCAGACGGCTTCCCTGACCATCGGTGTCCACCATAGTGTTCGAGGATTGCCACCCCTTAAGGCACCTAAGACCTTCAGGCCACAGCTCCCCGCTGGAGATTCAGCAATGGAAGCTTTGAACATTGCCCATTCTGGTTCAATGCCCCCAACCTCCACAGGGATGCTCCAGAGGTGTGTTTGTGTGTGTGTGTGTGTGTGAAGATCTGTCAGACAGTGGGCTCCTCCAGACGTTCCCAGTTTACCCGCACTATCCGTTTGGGCTTACCAGGTCTGTCCAAAGTCCTCCTCCACCCTCTGATCCAACTCACCACCAGATGATGATCAGTTGACAGCTCTGCCCCTCTCTTCACCCGAGTGTCCAGAACATGCGGCCTCAAATCAGATGATACAATCACAAAATCGATCATCAACCTCCGGTCTAGGGTGCTCTGGTACCATGTACATGTATGAGCATCCTTATGTTCAAACATGGTGTTCGTTATGGACAGTCAGTGACTCGCACAGAAGTCCAATAACAAATGACCATTCGGGTTCAGATCAGAGAGGCCGTTCCTCCCAATCACACCTCTCCAGGTGTCTGCCCACTTGTGCACTGAAGTCCCCCAGCAGAACAATGGAGTCCCCCACCGGAGCCCCATACAGGACTATTCAGGAACTCCAAGAAGGCTGAATACGCCAAAATAATGTTTGGTGCATATGCAAAAAAAACAACAAAAAAAAAAACAATTAAGGCTGGAGACCGGTGTGGTGCAAATCTGTCCTCAGTCACATCTTTCTTTTCCATTCAGTCTTTACTGTCACCTTGAATTCACCCTTTTTATTCTGCTGGGCAACTTTAACAAGAGTAGACCCTCAATGCAATGACTTTCACAAGGGTCAAACTTTTGTTTTTGTACTAAACCTCCCATTTTTGCTCTACTTTCCCTTCACCAGATTATACAGTTTCTCTAATTTGTTGAAAACCTTTCAGCCAAACAACTCAAGGACGTCAGTGTTTTGGTCTAATTCCTTCTTGTGTCTGTGACTCTGTTGGAACCTTACACCCACTGAGTAATGGGAATAAGGTGAGGGGGCTCTGGAGTGTAATTATTTTCATTTGGCCAACAGTAGGGAGCTGCTCTACATTTGTCTCCCCCACATGTGACAGTTCACTATCCTCCACCAACAGTAATGAGCACCAGTTTCTCATTATCTTTGGGGATGGCACCTCTGAAAGAAAGAGCTAAAAATAGCCATTACTTTTCTCTGTCCACACAACAATAAAGAAAAACTAATCCATAGCTGGAGGCATGAGCTGAGGTGAGAGGATCTTCTGAAAAAGTGTTTTGGAAAAGTATGGAAATACCAAAAGTAGTGACAAGTCCAAGTAAAGTGCACCGGTAACTGGTGTCAGGATGAATTTAACAATGCATATCTGCAGCAAAGACATCACAGTGACGCCACATAGAGAAGGTTTGATTTCAAAGTCAGAACAAAAGTTATTTATATGGTGAAGCTTTTGGAAGAATCATGCCCCTGTCACTTTACATATTTCTGGAACAGTTAGTTCCAATACTGCATCCCAGAGTCTGCTGTAGCTCCACAGAATGGGTAAAAAGTATCTCATTATCTGTTAATGCACTAATTTTGCACGTACAATGCATCTGGAAAGTATTCACAGTGCTTCACTTTTCCACAATTTATGTTACAGCTGTATTTAAAAATGGATTAAATTATTTTTTTCCACTCACAATTCTACACACAATAGCCCATAATGACAATGTGTGTTTTTATTATTATTATTATTATTATTGCAAATAAATAAATAAATAAATAAATAAATAAGAAATTACATGTACCTAAGTATTAAAGGGGTGGTGGCCAAGTGGTTAATGCGCTTGGTTTCAGTTCAGAAGGCTCCAGGTTCAAATCCCACCCCTGCCACATTTCTCCATGTAATGTGGAGTTGCGTCAGGAAGGGCATCCGGCGTAAAACCTGTGCCAGTTCAACATGCAGATCCACCTTCAATTTGCTGTGGCGAGTGCAAACAAGGGAGTAGCCAAAGGGACTTACTTTATGTATGTAAGTATTCACAGCCTTTGCCAAGAAGCTCAAAATTGGTGTCCACCTGAGGTAAATTTAGTTGAATGGACATGATTTGGAAAGGCACACACCTGTCTACATATAAGGTCCCAGAGTTTACATGTTTAAGGTACATATTTAATGTCAGAGCACAAACCAAGCATGAAGTCAAAGGAATTGTCTGTAGACCTCTGAGACAGGACTGTATCAAGGCACACATCTGGGGGAGGGTACAGAATCATTTCTGCGGCTTTGAACATCCCAATGAGCACAGTGGTCTCCATCATCTGGAAATGGAAGACGTTCAGATCCACCAGGACTCCTCCTACAGCTGACTGCCAGAATGAAATGATCACAGCCATTCCCATATTCATTTGGAATTAAATGGGTAGGATCAGGGTTGAGCTACCAATATGGGTTCCACACATGGAGATTGAGTTGTGGAATTATTCAGACAAGGCAAAATTTGCCAAAAAAAATCAATCACTGATTAAGGTCTAAGATCAAATTTAGGTTTACCCGCTACAATGTGCCTCAAAAGGCACACACGTGGAATTCGGTTCTGCAATTGCTCAGCAAGGTCAAATTTTCCAAAAGTCAGTTATTGTTATATCTGTTGAAGATATATCTGGCTCTCTGTTTGTTGGCTAACTCAACCCAGGTCCTTTTGCTGATTTCTATGAAACTTGGTATGTCAATGGAGGCTGACCTAGACAGCCTTTAAATAATTAATTTTGGTAAAAGAATTGTGAATGATGACAAATTAGCTGGATTCCAAAATTACCCTATCAAGCTTAGCCAGAGGTCAATCGTTTGGGTGATGGTTAAATGGCTCAAATGCAAGATTGCCATAGCCCTTACAGTTGTCATGCCCATGGGTACAATTATCTATTATATTTCTAAAGAACCTATGGAGCAGGACTTCAAAATGAAAACATTATCTTGTGAATATCTGATATTGGTTGAATGGTAGAAGTCAGGTGCAGTGATGAAGAAGAAGCGGAGGAAGCATTTACTGTAGCTTATTTCCAGAAAGACACCTGTCTCTCCACTTCCCCAGCAACTGTCCTTTCCGAAAACTGTTTTCCGAAACGGAAAACCATCGGAACGGAATGGACAGTTCCGTTCCAAATGTTTTCTAAAAGTGCCAGTTGGGAGCTTGGGTGTGAGCAGAAAACAAACCCTGATCCCCAGCATCACAGTCCAACATGCAAAAAACTACATCGCCGCCTCTTTGACAAGACATAAGCTGCAGTTTATTCTTGTTGAAATTACCCCATGGAGAGAAACACTAACAGTGTTCAGTTGCTTGTTAATACGTAGTGCATACAAGACTCACTGTCAGGCATCACTATACGCTTTGGTGGATGATTGCGCCATTCGGAAAGTACAGGCTAAAAGTCAAGATTACTTTCTGCAACATGTATCAATGAAGCTCTGGTGAGAAAAATGTTATTCTGCTTTTTCAGGAGCTCAATTTTGAAAACTCATACTGCATTATATTATTGGCAGACCTATGGTATTTAATTTTCGATCTCCTCCATTGTGAGCTAATGAAGTCAGAGAATCTGTATCCCACAGGTGAGCTATCATTTTTTTGTTAGTTTGTTTTACAAACCCCTGGCAAAAATTATGGAATCACTGGCCTCAGAGGATGTTCATTCAGTTGTTTAATTTTGTAGAAAAAAAGCAGATCACAGACATGACACAAAACTAAAGTCATTTCAAATGGCAACTTTCTGGCTTTAAGAAACACTATAAGAAATCAAGAAAAAAAGATTGTGGCAGTCAGTAACGGTTACTTTTTTAGACCAAGCAGAGGAAAAAAATATGGAATCACTCAATTCTGAGGAAAAAATTATGGAATCACCCTGTAAATTTTCATCCCCCAAATTAACACCTGCATCAAATCACATCTGCTCATTGACATTGACCCTATGTGTCTTTTTGCAAGGAATGTTTTTGCAGTTTTTGCTCTATAGCAAGATGCATTATCATCTTGAAAAATGATTTCATCATCCCCAAACATCCTTTCAATTGTCCAAAATATCAACATAAACTTGTGCATTTATTGATGATGTAATGACAGCCATCTCCCCAGTGCCTTTACCTGACATGCAGCCCCATATCATCAATGACTGTGGAAATTTACATGTTCTCTTCGGGCAGTCATCTTTATAAATCTCATTGGAAAGGCACCAAACAAAAGTTCCAGCATCATCACCTTGCCCAATGCAGATTCGAGATTCATCACTGAATATGACTTTCATCCAGTCATCCACAGTCCACAATTGCTTTTCCTTAGCCCATTGTAACCTTGTTGTTTTCTGTTTAGGTGTTAATGATGCCTTTTGTTTAGCTTTTCTGTATGTAAATCCCATTTCCTTTAGGCGGTTTCTTACAGTTCGGTCACAGATGTTGACTCCAGTTTCCTCCCATTCATTCCTCATTTGTTTTGTTGTACATTTTTCGATTTTTGAGACATATTGCTTTAAGTTTTCTGTCTTGACGCTTTGATGTCTTCCTTGGTCTACCAGTATGTTTGCCTTTAACAACCTTCCCATGTTGTTTGTATTTGGTCCAGAGTTTAGACACAGCTGACTGTGAACAACCAACATCTTTTGCAACATTGCATGATGATTTACTCTCTTTTAAGAGTTTGATAATCCTCTCCTTTGTTTCAATTGACATCTCTCGTGTTGGAGCCATGATTCATTTCAGTCCACTTGGTGCAACAGCTCTCCAAGGTGTGTTCACTCCTTTTTAGATGCAGACTAACGAGCAGATCTGATATGATGCAGGTGTTACTTTTGGGGATGAAAATTTACAGGGTGATTCCATAATTTTTTCCTCAGAATTGAGTGATTCCATATTTTTTTCCTCTGCTTGGTCTAAAAAAGTAACCGTTACTGACTGCCACAATCTTTTTTTCTTGATTTCTTATAGTGTTTCTTAAAGCCAGAAAGTTGCCATTTGAAATGACTTTAGTTTTGTGTCATGTCTGTGATCTGCTTTTTTTCTACAAAATTAAACAACTGAATGAACATCCTCTGAGGCCGGTGATTCCATAATTTTTGCCAGGGGTTGTAGTTACAGAGATGGATACTTGTATCAAGGTGGGGGAACCTGCATTAATTCAGTCTGTTTATGTTTGACATGTCCACTCCAAATTATTTTATTCAGAAAAATACACTTACTAGGTTTACTGCACACTATGTACACACCCTGTTGGGTGTGGCATCATATTGGACTCCAGCTTGACACCATGTACCAAAGTTCATACATGGAATTCAAATTGAAAGGCATATGTTCTTGCTGTCTTTCTTGTCTGTTTTCCCACTCTGTGTCCTTTCTCTCGACCCCTCTGTGTCATGGGCCGCTTCAAGGGGGTGCTAGGGGGTGCTAGAGCTCCCCCTGGATTTGTCATAGCACCCCCAAGAAAATAATTCCTCAGTTATTATTTTACTTTAATTCCATCCCATGTTTTTAAGGCCTTGGCTACACTGAAACTGAACTTCTGCTATATCTTTTTCTTTGTCATTTTCGAAAAGTGTTCCATTCAAGAAATATTTCCGTTCTCACAGATCCAGTGAAACCACGTGAAAATGCTGTAGTACACATGCCAGGTCTGTATGTAGTGCTGAATTTTTGGGGGGATTACTGGAAGTGCCCTTGCCTGGTTGACGCCATATCTGTCCAGTCATTCTCAATGTGTCTTGTATAATGGCACTACCTTTGACCTTGGTGACATGAGATTTGGGGTTTCACAGGGATCTGTTTTAGACCCCTTGCTTTCTCCCTGTATGTGGCACCCCTTGGGCGTATACTGCGGAGTTTTGGGATTGCCTTTCATTGTCACGCTGATGATACTTAGTTGTACATGCCGATAACTGCTTGAAATCTCACTACCATAAAATCCCTGGAGGACTGTCTTTTATCAGTGAGAAGTTGGATGTCTAATAACTTCCTACTTTTAAACTTTGATAAGACTGAAATGATGGTTCTTGGTACAGCGAGGCATCTGCATCAGTTTGACCAGCTGGCGCTCAGCCTAGGTTCGTGTGTCATACACATTTCCATCTGCGAAATATAGCGAGGATCCGCCCCATCCTGTCTATGGCTGATGCTGAGACCCTGATTCATGCTTTTGTTTCTTCTAGACTACATTATTTTAATATTCTATTTTCATGGTTACAGCAGTCCAGCATTAGGGGTCTTCATCTGGTTCAGAACGCTGCCGCCAGACTTCTGACACGTAGCAGAAGGTCTGAACATATCACACCCATTTTGGCATCTTTGCACTGGCTCCCTGTGAGAGCAGATTTTAAGGTTTTGTTATTGACTTATAAGGTTGTTCATGGACTGCGCCATCTTATCTGGCTGATCTGGTGGAACTTTACGTGCCGGCCCAGGCTTTGCGGTCACAGGATGCGGGACTTCTCTGTGTTCCCAGGGTGAAGAAGAAGTCTCCGGGTCAAAGAGCCTTTTCATATCGTGCAACCACCCTGTGGAACAGTCGTCCTGCGACCGTGAGGCAGTCGGAGTCCGTGGACATTTTAAGTCAAGACTGAAAACGTATTTTTATTCTCTTTCTTATGAATAGTTTTTATTTTTTTTTATCTTTTTTATTCTTTACTTCTGTTTTTAATTATGTATTTGAATTTTTATTCATTTTTGATTTATTTAAATTTTATGTTGAATTGTTTCATGTAAGGCGCCTTGAGATGGCTTTTGCTGTGATTTGGCGCATTATAAGCTAAACTGAATATGGCAGGGTGATAACATCATCGGTTTTCTACAGTAAGACACTTATGCCATTTTCAGATTCATGTGATTAGATAAATATTCCACTCATAAAAGAAAATAAACATTCATCAACAGAACTGATTGTTTTACACAAAATGGATGGAGGGATGGATGAGATTTATTGTAATTGTCATTACAAGTGCAACAACGAGATTATGTCCACACTCACATTGTCACAGACAAGATACAGCAATTAATCCACAATTATTACTTGTTTACCATAATAATGGCACACATCAGAATTAAGACAACACATATACATTTGACATTGTTTATGTGCACTAAACTTGAAACAGTCCATTTTCTGAATTGAGGCAATGTGAGTGTGTGGTAGCTGCAGCAACATGTAGTCGCACCGCCGCCAGCTTGGGGGGAACAGGGACCTACCGCAGCCAAAACTGCACAGCCCTGGAGGGGGAAAGGAGTGTCGGTGAGCGGGGGCCAGGATGGGGTGTGTGATGTGGACAGGAGGGGGTGTATTGGGCAGGTGGAGCATGCTTTCATTCTCTATCCATGTGTGAGTCAGTTTCTGTCCATGTGTACTGGAGTTTAGAGAAGATAAGGAGGCATCCGAATGTTCACCAAGGCAGTAGAAGTTCTTCTGGAGGAAAACAACGGGGCATTTGTCCTTCAGAGGCTGATAAGCCTACCATGTTTATGGTTGAGCAGTGAAAAACACTTTTACAGCTTCACATGAACAACCAGAGCCAAATTATGAATATTCCCTGGTCTCCGACATCTTCCTTTGCAATGCATGCATTTGTTCTGAGATGTTATCCATTTTGCATCTAAGTTCAAGGGTTAATGCAGTCTGAGAATGTATTGCCTTGCCCAATTCATTAATCATGACGAACAGGTGAGGGGTCGTGGTTCTGGTGGCAGCCGTCTTGCCAAGTTTCCGGTAGGTCAGGCAGCACAAACCCATAAGTACCAGCCCTCCTACAATGAATCCAAATCTAAATAAATCCCCACAGACAATGGCGCAAAGCATTGTGCCACGTCTCCCAGGTGTCAAGAACAAGAACAAAGGCGTCAGAACATAGCCCGCAGGGTAGGTTTCATCTGGGCATGCAGGGTCCCCTGGCCCTTTTTATAAAGCTTCCACAGTCTGTGGAGCACTCAGATGGTCATGGAGGGAGTTCCAAATATGGGGGGCAGCTGAACAGAAGGCCCTGTCTCCCATGGTGTGAAGTTTAGTGCAAGGGTGACAGAGAAGATTTTTGTTGTTTGAGCAGAGGGAACGGGAGGGTGTGTGGGGAGTGAGGAGGTCTTTGAGGTGAGCGGGGGCATTGCCATGGATGCATGGTGGGTGATGAGAGCAATCTTAAAATGGGTTCTGTAGGTGATTGGGAGACAGTGATGTGGAGTATAGGTGTAATGTGCTCCTGTTTACGTACTCTCATCACAATTCTAGCTGCACTGTTCTGAATGTATTGGAACCTTTAAGGAGGTTTTTTCCTAGGATCCCAAAGAGCAGGGAGTTACAGTAGTCAAGCCTAGAGGCGACAAAGGGCATGGACGAGTTTTTCAGCATCAATGATGACGTACTCTGCAGTGAGTTTAGTTTCAAGTTGCTGAAATGGTTCATTTTTTGCTGCCCAAATATCCACGAGTGGAACTGGAAAGAAGTGAAGTCTGTGTGGCCTAAAGAACTACCTGATTCTTTTGCTCTTAACCACAACAACAGGCACATTGTGCTGTTATGAAGACATCAATGGTAGGTGATTTTCTCTCTGTCTGCTGTTGGCATTTTTTTCTCCTGAGGCTATAGGCCACACGTGGAGGTCTGTGAATATGTGTATTGAACAGTAGCTGAGGATTGTGTGTGTGATTTTGTTCATTCTGTATGTCATTAGTGACCGCAGATCAAAATGTGACTATGTGTATGTACACATGCTGCAAATGTGGCAGAGGGTAGCACAGAGCCGTTGTGACACATGAGCCCATATCACCCTCATAAAAATGCCAAGCTCCCCCACAGCACCTGCAGAAAAAATATCTCTGGAGCCGCCACTGCTCTGTGCTCTGTCAGGACAATGGCTACTAATGACGTGTAACCTGCACACCTGAGCTTCATCACCTTCATCAAGCAAGCGGTATTTTCTACTCAGTATTTCTCAGTTTGTTCAGTCCACCTTTGTTTCCAATAATTGTTCTGTCTACTGTGTGGTACATGCGGCTCAGTATTCTGAGTCCTTATTTTGTCTTTTTCCTGGTTCTTTCCCTCAGCCCCAACCAGTCTCAGCAGAAGACTGCCCCTCCCTGAGCCTGGTTCTGCTGGAGGTTTCTTCCTGTTAAAAGGGAGTTTTTCCTTCCACTGTAGCCAAGTGCTTGCTCACAGGGGGTCGTTTGACCGTTGGGGTTTTTCATACTTATCTTATGGCCTTTGCCTTACAATATAAGCGCCTTGGGGCAACTGTTTGTTGTGATTTGGCGCTATATAAAAAAAAAGTTGAGTGAGTTGAGTTATTAATTTATTCTTTTGATATGCACCACGGATGGGCTTTTTTTTTTTTTCCTACCTGGCCTCCAAGAATCTCCAGTGCTTCCTTCTGTGTGCTTATGGCAAGTCATCTGTCCAATATTGGAAAAAAATCAACATTTTCATCACAATAAACTGCTCCTGATATCATTCTCCACCTCTAGATATTGATCTCCTATGCTTTGATTTGCCTTAATTTACAACAATTCCACCTGGTTTTACATGTAGTTGTGTAGTTTTCAGTCTTGTGTGTCTGTCCATTTCGCCAGGTGTGACAAAAATAGCTTGAGTCTGAATCTGACCTGTATCAAGCTGGGTGGAATGACTGAGGGTCAACCAATGAGAAAGTCATGATGTTTTGAGAAAAAAATGTTAAAAGTCAAGCTCACAGGAGACAAATGCCAAAATTGTTGAACAATGCATATGTAAAGGGGATGTTTGGAATTCATTATTTTGAGGAATTGGTTAAAGATACACCTGTGGTTATTATGAAACACTAATATGAAGTCATGCATCATTTATCTATTGCTCCCATGACCTTTTGAAGATTAAGCAGTAACACCTTGGACCCAATAAAGACTACACATTGTTGAACAGTTCCTGTTTGTCAAGATTATAGGGGTTAAATTATGGACAAAACTGATCAAATGTAAAGGTGACACAATCATATATTATGGTACCACATAATCTAAAATAATTAACTAAAAAACAAACTGGTGTCAGACCTACCCATTTTTATGGTCGTAAATTGAGTTTGGCTATCTGCTACCGTAATCCAGCATGAATGTCCACAAATCATCAGACACAACAGGGTTATTCACATTCTAATCCAATTCCATCCTTTCCACGGTTTATTTTTCTGTAAATACTTCCGTTGGCAAATCATTGTGAAGGGGTGTGGTCAACTCGTCAAAGCTTACCGTAGCAACAGCGTCTTCATGCCAAACTGGAAATTCTGTGAGCAGACCCACAGATTTCTCCATCTCGTCAGCTGCACTGAGTTAAATCCTCAGTAAATTCATCAATCAGTCCAGTTAAATCCATTAAGTCCAACACATTTTTGACATCATCAATGCTGCACTAGTTTCTGTCGCTCTCAGCTGACTGCGCCATTATGACACCTGCGTAGCAACGCGGTCAGGGCTTGGAGGCAAATGTGAAGCAGTCAAATATTTTGTCCCCGTCTACTCGATATTTTATGGTCTGAAATCTCACACAATTAACCAATCAGATTTGAGGAACAAATGTAATTGGACTAGAATTATACCCTTAGCAAAAGTAGTAAACTTAAACTTCATTTTATTAAGTATGCTTCAGTATAAGTATAGCAAGTATACTACAGACTGTGTACTGTTAGTATACTAGAAAGATACACAAATTTAATACATTTCAGACTAAATTGGAACATTTCAAGTTTATGAACAGTATATTTAAAGTTTGTTTTAAGTTTGCAAAAGTACACTTTAAAGCATACAACAAGTACACTCCTCTATATACTATCAATGTACTTGGTATATCCTCTTGTATGCTTAAAGTATACCACACGTACACTTATCAATGTACTTGATATATCCCTCTCCTATGCTTAAAGTATACCACAAGTGCACTTATCGATATACTGCCATTATAGTAGTTGTATACTTTGAGTCCCTATTTTTAGTTTATTATTGTATACTTAAAGTTACTGTTATACACATTGGTTATTTGACTATTTTACTTTTTATACTTTAATTTTGCTTGGCATATTACTTGTAGCTTACTATTTATATACTGAAAATATACTCCTTAAAGTATTCTTAAAGTTTACTCATACTGTATGTACACAAGAGTGTGATGCATTTAAAAAAATCACAAGACAGAATGTTGAAAACAAGCTTTGATAATATTTCAAACATTTCAAAACAAAGACCTATGAAAACAAGTCCTTCCTTTGTGGAGAAAATTAAAGGAAAAAAAGGCATGTCAAATGTAAGATCAAGTCCTTATTTGTGAAATGTAAACGGAGCGGTCTTCAACTGAGAACTAAAGTCCTTCCTTGTCAAAAAAGGTAAAAGAAAAGTGCGAACCTTTGGAACCAAAATAAATAACTACATAGAAAAAAAATGTGCTTTTTATGACTTCTTTTCATTTACTTGATCAATGACTTGATTTAGTATATCTTGCCCCAAATGCATAATAAGAGTTAGTACTTTGTGGCAGAAAGACGTAAAAGTATACTAAAGTATAAGTGTAAGTCTTAGTATTAATGTACTTAGACGTAGACTTTTGTTTATACTTCTCAGTATAAGCCAAGTATACTTCACTATACTATTCTTAAGTATAGAAAATATAGTTTATAAAAAGTCACCTTCAAGTATACTTCCTCAATTTTAGTAAAAAATAAGTATACTCATAGTACACTTGAATAAACGTCTTTTTTGCTAAAGGTATCTTTACATTTTCGGCATTTTTAATAAACCTTTCATTTGACAGATATGAAGAAACCCTTAGGAATTACAAAATGATGATAATATTAACAATGGTAGCACTAGTGGAGCAAGTCATTGCCAAAGGCCAAATAAAAAACTGATGCCTGTAACGTTCAGGACTTATTTGATTTTCATGTTCTTACTGTAATGCTCCATTTCTTTCATCACCCCTTTAACAAATTGGTAAACTCTTTCTCTGTATAAAATTTGATGACCTCTTTCTTTGTGCACCGCCCCTCGGCTGCCCTTTTTGAGTTGAAAGATGAACGCTGGCCCACTGCCAGTTTGCCGCCTAATGGTCCCGGACAGCTAGGTTCAGCGGGGCCTTGTGGCAGGTAAGGTGCCATGTTAAAAAGCCCATTATGCTAATGCTAATTCTACTGGGGGAGGGTAGGAAGACCGTCCTGACACTTTTCATCTCCGTCATTAGTAGCAGCACAAATGGAAGGGAAAGAAAGAGAAGCTTTTTACTGCAACCCGAGCCTTTTCTGAGGATTCCAAATGGGATCTGGGGGGTGGGGCTGGCTATTCTCTCTTTAACAGCTCATTTCGCACTGCTGAATGAAATACTGATGAAATATAATGAAATATTGTGCTCATTCTGGAAAATCTGAAATTGGTTTAGGTTTAAATGAATACTCACAATAGCCTTTTGTTATATTTAGAAGAATGGCCTTTGCCAGCAAAACAAGCTGAGGCTTGATGATTGCAATGTTTAGGCCAATGAAAATAGATTTTGGAGAATCAATAGAGGGTTTGACATGAATACCAAGAATTGGAATCAAATTAATACTCAGCTGATAGTAAAACAGGGATTCTACATATACTGAGCAAAACTTACAATGCAGCAGTAAAATATTGTCATTTATTGAGCACAGCAGGTGATATATGCATTATATCCATGATTTCTTCAACATTCATTAATATTCTTAATGAGGTTGATCTTGAGGCTGATGTTGTGACCATAAAAATTACATTACAATTACTATGTAGATAGATAAACTTTGTGACAGTTATTCATTAAGTATTCCTAAGGACAAAATTTATTGTTGAACAAATGCAGTGTTTTCACTTATCCCGAAATGTTAGCAAACCTCAAACCTGAATATTTAAGAAAGGAAAAGAGAGTTGTGGCTTTCTCAAGGGAATATGTGTCTAGAATTATTGGGCAACCAAATGAAGAGCTAATTTTGTCTTGTTTATGTTCATTTATTAGGAAATGTAGCAAAGAAATTACTCAAAATTAACAGATAAACATTTTTGACATTTCAAAAATATTCAGTGTGAAATACAGTCAACCTTATTTTCAACAACTGCCATGATCCTCCCATCCATGGAGTCTGTCTCTTGATCTGTTGATCAACTTTTCATCCAACATCAACTACAGCCTCCCAAACTTGTTCAAAGAGGTATATTGATTTCCTTACTGTAAATTAAATGAACAAGTTATACCTCTCATTAAGACTCAGGAGATAAGAGACTTGAACATTATTCCATAGATTAAAATTTTGCAAATAAAAGAACAGCTTTGTTTAGGGGTTGCTCCCCATTCCTGATGGCGTTGGGGTATATTTAACTCGAATCCTGCCATGTGAAGAATGCAGGTGCGGAGCCTGCCACCCTGGGGGGTGGGGGGGGTGGGGGAGGGTACGGTGCAGAACATCTACCAGGTAACACACAGGAACTAAATAAAGTTGACAAGAGGAGGAGGCAGAGGCAAGGCCAGTGACAGAGTGAGACCAACAGGAAGCAGTGGAGCATGGAGGTGCAACAGGAACCAGCCAGGATGGGGGGGTGGGGGGGTCAAAGTCTTAGATAGTGTCTGTAAACAGCAGAGAGATGAGTCAGGACTGACAGCTTTAAATGGCTTTGACATTTCCTATTGGTTTCTGTTGATGATGAAATTTTGGCAAGCTGATTCTGTGTTGTTAATTAGTGAATGTGAAGGAAAGCTAAGGCCTGAGTCTTCCTGGTAGAAGCTACGCCATGCTACATTTCCCAATAGGCTTTAAGTCAGCTGAGGAAGGAGGATGTCATTATTGGTCATGTTTGAGGTGGTTCCTGGCTAGCCAAGCAGTGAGGTACTTGGATGCGTGTGATGGAACATTGTGCTGCATAAAAATCATGACATCCTTAAATCATGACTTTTTCCTTGTGACTGAAGACGGTTCTTAAAACTGTCTGTAGGTCTGGGAATTGATCCAATATCAGTGCCCCTGCTCCAACTTGTCATCTGATTCAAAGCGGTGCTGTGTGTCCTTTAGATATCCTGCCAGGGGACCATCCATCAAGAGTCATTTCATTCCCATCATTTCCCATGAGTCTCATTTCATCTGTCCATAAAACCTTTGAAAAATCTGTCTTCAGATATTTCTTGGCCCATTCTTTAAGTTTCAACTTGTGAGTCTTATTCAGTGGTGGAAATGTAGGTTAACATTTATTATAGGTGAACTTAAGATAAATACCTAAAACATATTACATCATAGCTTCTGTTTCTATAAAATAACCATATTTATAGCTTAGCCTGCTAGCTATAATTTATTTTACTACTAGTCTACAGACTAGGTATACGTATACTGCAATCTTCTCCTGTATTAATATTTAGGTTTAGAAGCTAACTCCTATAATCACAGAATGAATGAGAATGAATTTGTGCTGCCGTGACGAAAATGAGGCGCTTTTCGTCACAATGTCATGAACCAATAGATTAATGTATTTTTTGTGCTGCTGAATCACAACTTGCCGCGAGACCAGGTTGAAATATCACTTATATATATATGATGTCCATTTTCTTGAGCTGCTTCGGTGGGTAGGGAGAGTTCCCATGGGATAAAAAAGCTTTTCAACCTACCAGTCCTGGTTCTCAAGACCAGGCACCTAAGTGGCTTGACTCTACTCTATTCTACTCTTCTATTCTACTCTTCCTTTTTTTAGATATTTAGATATGCCTTAGTATACAATAGTAGAGTTCTACCTTAGAATTGTAATTTATTATAGAATACATACCTTTCTGAAATTCATGTTTCAGCCTTGACCATGCCTTTGAGGACTGAACACCTTGTACTTCTAGACACTTCAGGTAAGTTGCAGTTCTGGAATATGATGGCACTTGAGGATAATGTGTCCCTGTTAGCACAGCGTTTAATTCTTCCCCACATTTTATGCATCACTGTTGACTAATTGCAACAAAATGTTTGTAAAATACCTTCCACAGGGATGCAACACTTTGAAATAGCAAAGCCACTGAGGCATGATTGCTGAATAATCTATTTTTGACTTTTTCAGTGTCCCGGGTGATCCGGGACCGTCAGATCGTACACTCAGCGGCGATCTAAATGTCACGTGACCCACGTGAGCTCTGTTCTACATGACACGGTGTCAGTCCCTGTGGTGCGCCATCCACAAGACACGCGTGTTGGGCAGGACACGCATGCGGGCCAGCTGACATGCTGCCAGTAGATGTGGATGTGGATAAGAGCATTCTGCTTCTCATTCATCTCATTTCATGACTGTACATCTGTGACCATGGGTCATCTACAGAGGAACAGATGGTTCATACTTGTATTGTCCGCTTGATAAGAGCGATTCAATAAAATTCAGTGTTTTTATATGGTGTGTTTTTTTTTAATAGTCAGTGTCCTTTTTTATATAAGGTATTTTCCTGCACCTTTCACAGGACAGTGATGGTAGCTCAGTGGTAAAGTTTCTGTCTGGTAATCACAGCTTAGGGGTTCAAATCCTGTGAGTGATTTTTTTATTTTTTATTTTTATAACCAGGGTTATTTTACCATGGGGTTCTGTATTGCCTCCCCTTTTATGTATTATTTTTATCAACCCAGTGATATTCACTAATTATACAGCCCAGTGTTTTCGTGGTTCGTTCATAAGAGCTGTTTCGCCGTGAGTCGCCCTGAGTTGTACTAATTTGTACTATGTGTGAAGGGGCCCTAAAACATAACAAAGAAATAATACATTTGGTGACTACAGTGGAAAAAAAGGCAGGACAACAAGAAACTAAATAAAAAGCTATCATGATGCAAGGTGGCTTGATACCGAAAGTGGTAGGAAGCAAATGCAGACTCAGGAGGGTTTGAGTAAAAAGGCTTTATCTGGATAAATTGCAGAATGTTCACACACAGGAGTGGCCGTCAGCAGTAGCAGAGGTAACAGGCTGAGCAAGGTCAAAAAATGAGAAAAGTTCAAAGGCCATGGCAACGAGAAGCACAATAGCAGAGACAGAGGCAAAGTCAAAAAAACAAGCAGGTTCAGGGATTAGGTGAGGAGGAGGTTGGTTAACAACAGCAAAGGTGCTGGAAGGGGGTGTGACCGGGAAGACAAAGGTAAGTGCAAGAGAGTGCAGTGAGGCACAAGCAAAGTGACTGGGGCAAGATAACTAAGTGGCAGAAAACCAACGGTGCAAAACATGACGTGCTTGACAACCATAATAAACGTGAAGAAAATAAAAGAGCAAAACTAAGACTAAGGGTGGCGATGTCAGATAGTGGAAATCCCAGAAACTAATGATTATAACTAAAACAAGAGTGGACCTGATACAGAAAAGCGAAACAATAACAGTGGCAAACAAACTATTGTTAAACAGAGAATAAAATGCTGAACAGAAAATAAAACCGGTGACTACATAATGAAGCAATGAATACTGACAATAATGATAACAGAAAATAAACCCAGACTAACAGCACACAACCTGACAATAAGACACTGAACATAAATAATGCAAAACCAGATAATACATAACTCCTACAGAAGATCATGAATAAATGAATGACTACACAACTAAATGATAAACAACGCATGAACTGGTTACTACAGTATACACAAAGTAAAGCAATAAACAAAACCAAACAAAGACTAAAAAGACAAAGTATCAACATATGGGAACTAAAACTAGAAAACCACAGAGGAAATAAATTAATAAACTAATACCTAAACCCTGAGCTGGAGCCGACGACAAAAGCAGGAACACAACTGCAATGACACTAAAGACACGGCTAAAGAAAAACAGCTGATCGGGGCAGAGCAGTTGATCAAAGAGGGGACAAAATCAGAACAGGAGCCAGGACGGGGCCAAACCATGACACTGTCCATTTTAAGATCATGGTTTTGTCTACGGTTGTTATTGTATTCTGCTCATTAATTGATGCTAATCTGATGGGTGGAGAAGAAAACGCAGGATGTTATGTAGGTCAATCAGAGCTGCTTGGGGATTGAATTGTGGTGCATGAAAGTTCACCTTCAACTAATCAGTTCATACTTGTGTACTCATTTTAATTTGGTCAATTACAAAATGACAGTATTCATTGTTTCTGAGTTATCAAAACAAGCTGACTGGGATGACTAACTCATTCATTCATTACAGTTTGGTGTTTCAAGTCCTATGCTGTGTTATCAGTGAATATAAAAGACTCCATGTATTCTAAGTAAGCTGTATATAGGCCCATTGGTGCAAGGGATTTCATAGCATGAAGCTGGTGGGAGTCCATGTCTCCCACTGGATGGCACTCTGGTCTGAAGCTGGTTTCTTCCCTTGCCAAAGTAGATACCTATTTACAGCTGGGTGGACAGGTACAAGCCTCAGCCTTTCCAGGACCTACTTGGACAATGCAGATGAATTGCTTTATCCTCAGATACAGGCCAGTGGCATGACTGGGAATCACACCAGATCTACATATTGGTAGTGCAACTCCTTATCCACTGAGCTGCCTGCTTCACAAGAGATATGCACTGACTTGAAAATATTTTTGTATCCAATCTGAATTGTGAATTGTGGTCTAAAAACAACTCCAGTCATTATAGCAATTCAGCATGACCCGATGTGTAAAAAATGGGTTTCAACAACCTTGCAGGATCTTCTTTCTACAAGGCCACGTGCAAATACTGCAAGCACAAACCGTACAAATACTCCAGCACATTTAAATTTAGTTGCAATAAACTAAGTGAATCTGCAAAGATAAAAACTTTCCAGCTCATCTAAATATTGAAGCCTTAAGTGCAGCTGTTGAACATTGATGTATGGCAAAATGAATAGCTTCTCCAGGATGTGCTCCAGTTTTTATGCTGCATAAATGATACACCAAGTATTGTCAACAGCGATACTGTACGAGCTGGATGGATGCTGCAACAAGACTTTTTCATTTCGCAATTATTCCAACTCATGAGCACGCCATTGTTCCTTACATAAACCATGCATGAACCAAGATGCATCTCATACCAAATGTTTCCGTCCTTCCCCACTAATTTACCCACAAATCCCAACAGGTGTGGGTGAGAATTGGTTGCAGCACTGTTGTGGATTGCTTGGTCCCATTCTTTATTTTTGTGTGCATATGCCTATGAATTTCAGGCTTGGCAGTTGTTCATCTGTTTGATTCATGTTGCAAAGCTGGGCAGTGGTCCCATTGCAGTCTCAAACAGGTATTATATGAGTTGTACAACCACCTGGCTCATTGCACTCACATGTACAAACAATTTCTCTGTCTGTTTCTGAAATATAAACCCGTATGACAGCAAAAACAAGAAAATATGAAATTACAGTTTAATACAGCCTTAACATCAATCTGCCTTTTTGTTCTTATACTGTTTGCTGGAATTTGATTTATAAATGCCACATCAGCCTCATTCATCTCAAACATTTTTTAAATTGATTAAAGAAAACTATCCAAGGAAAGTAGTTCAGCAATCACACACAAATATTTCCCTTGTTAAACAAACTACCACATTAATGGAAAAAAGTAATCTATTTTTGAAAATGAAGCATCTGCCCGAGGAACCCCGAGAGGCACTGGAAAATAGTCTATTTTCCCTTTCTTCTGTGTCTTTACACTGCACATGGCAATTCATTTGAACTTCATCTTAAGAGAATCTGACTTCAACTTTCTTCAATATCCAAGCAGAAAACAAATACAGTATTTTCTTTAAGTAGTGGAAGCAAAGTGCTGAATATTTGATACGGAACAGGAATTCTTAAAAGTAGCATGCATACCTGTTCAATATTTTCAGTACAAGTAAAAAATGTTATTCTCCTTGATCACAGTGTCAACACTGTGGTATTGTATGCGAGCCTGTGTGGTGATTACACATGACCAGTGTATACTGTGAGTACACCAAGTCAAAGTTTTGTTCCAGTGGTGGAGTGTCAAGATCCTTGGTGATTTCACTGACTGACTGTTGTTTGATGTTTTGTTACACAGCTTATAGGATGATTCTGTCATGAGATGCTGTATTCTTGGGGCAACCAGTACAGTGGTGGTTTCTTATGTTTTAAGGACATTCCAAGTCATTGTGTCAGATGTGCCCAGTGGTTGTGAAATACCTTCAGTTGATTTGGCTTGCCTTTCTCCTGTGGATAGTTCTTTGTGTTTGAGACCAGACACTAAATTGAAGAACAGACATTCAGAGCTTTATAATGTTGAAAAAAATCTAATCTTTGACCTCACAGAAGCTGAGGGAGGAGTCAGAGTGTCTATGATTGCCATTGTCCAGGATCAAGACTAAAATTTAGGCTTTTGATGAATTCCAGGACTAAGACATCAGAAGTCTATCTGTGTGCAGTGAAAATGTTCTTGTCACTTATAGACCTGTGTCGGGGTCCTCAGCTACTGAGATTGAGACACCTGGGAAGAACTTATGGAGTCATGAACTTGCTGGAAAGAAGTGTTTGAATAGTCCAAATCTTTATAGAGTTCCTCTGCTTTTTGTCTGCTGTATGGTTGGGAGACTTGAACACAAACCATTGACCTAACGGCCCTGTCCCACTGGGGAGAGGATTAATTGTGCATGAATTGAGTATTCAAATTGCGGGCGTTCTTTGTCGTCCGCAACAAAAATGGCCAAAAATGACAAATGTCCCAGTATGAATTATGGATACATTAATAATATATAGCGAATATATGATGAACAATCACAGTTATATAACGCATGTAGTGAGGAAACTGATCCGACACATTGAGATTATCACAGCAGTATTACGTATATTATGAATGCATCGCGTACGTGTTGCGCGTGCACGGCATCTGCATTGCAGTCATAAAATAAGCGCACTCGCTCCTTTCGGCATCACTATTCACACCAACAATACAGCCTCTGGAGCAAGTGCTGGACTTGGAGAAGTTGATCACAGAGTTTGTTCATGTTGTCATGCGTTGGTTAACTGTTCATGAGTTTGGGGAGCGGGAGGGGGGAAGCCGCTTGGGGTGTGAGACTGTGTTTTTTTTTTTTCTTTTTTTTTTGAGAGTATCACAGAAAACAGACTTCGGCGTGAGTTGTGGCTAAACAGCAGCTCTTCCTTTTGTTGGTGTTAAATAAAAGTCCTGGAGGAGACATGATTGCAGCAGCTACATCTTTGTGGATTTACACAGCCAGACCGGCACTGACTGGCAGGTATGTCGCTTTCTGCCACACTTTGGGTTTACGTGACGTGTTTGTTATGCATTCACAGATTGTCCGCAAATGAGCTGCAAAGCAGATGTAATAAAAACGCTTTATTCGTGGCCAATTTGTATGCATTCGCTACAACATATTTTAGTTTGTGATGTGGACTTGTTAGGCACGATATATATCTGTTTTACACACTGTCCCAGTCTGCTGCCAAGCCGCAAATCCCCGTCAGTTGTGGATATCAGCGGTTAACGGCAGATATGCAGCGCATAGAGTGAGTATGTTTTGTGTATGAATTGAGTATGTATGGAGTATGTAAGGCAGATGTCATCTGCATCCAGATTTTGAGCTACTCAAAAATCCTGGCTGTGGACATGTGTGCCTCTGCGGATGATCACGGGTGTGTTCAGATGACGGCCGACTCATACAGGCATGTTACATGGATATTGCGGATGTTTGGTGAATATGGGCCGATTTTATGCGCAATCCATACGCAAATCCTCCTAAACGCCAGTGGGACAGGGCCCTAAAGTCACTGCATGTTTTTGGTACTAGCCCTTTTTTTGGCGAAGTCTTGGATACCACTTGGACAACTTTGTGTTAGATGAGTAGTTTGCTAGATGAGGAGTATCATTTGTGTTATGGGGAGGTCATGGTCTAGTGGTTAAGCATTGGGTTTCAGACCAGAGGATCCTCAGTTCAAACTCCAGCCAAACTGGAAAATCACAAAGGGCCCTTCAGCAAGGTCCTTAATCTCCTACTTGCTCCCGATGTGTAATGAGCACCTTGCATTGCAGCACCCTGACATTGGTGTGTGAATGTGTCTGTGTGAATGGGCTTCTGATGCAGATGGAAAGGGATTATATAAATGCAGTCCATTTACCATTTAGTGTTGAGGGCTCCCAGTGATGCCAACAATTCACTGGGCTATGACACACAGATGCCTACTTTCTAGAAGAGGGGATAAACCAATTGTGTGTCTGGGTGGTTGATTTCTAGGACATGGGACGGTTCTGTGGTACGATGGATGCAGCAAAGGGCAGCATCTGTTCATGCTTTCAGACTTTACCAGATCTGGACTCATGAGGGACACAACAAACTCAACTAACTCAAAAAATGGGTTTTATGATCGAACAGGAGGTATGTCTCCCGGTAATATGTAAATACCAGGAAATAAAAGCTAAAATCCTAAATTACCTTCTCACATTCATTCTTAAGCTCTGTGTATATGAGGAAGTCTGATTTCTTTCCTAAAATTAGATTTAGTGAAGAAAAAATAAGATTATGAAAAAAGTCTAGGAGTGTACAGGTTATACCAGATGGATAACTAACTTCTCAGTGATTATTTTGTTGCAATCTTGTGTTTTAGGAAACTGCCTAAACAAATGCTTTTCCCCCTGATATTTGTGCAAGGAAAAAAAAAATCTTTCCTATATGCTTTGCTTGAGACTACTTCTACATTTGCTGCTCTTTTGGATTATCTTGAAAACTGTGACTGTCATGTTTATACCATCAAGCTTCTAGTTTGTCTCATTTGTTTCTTTATTTTTAATTAGTTGACTATTGCACCATTTTTGCTGACATTTTAAGTTTAGTCTTTGTTTTCATTTTGTGATGCTGACTGATGACATGAAGGTCACTGTAGGCATAGTCCTGCCTCCTCTTGCTGTTAAAAATCAATGTTTCTTCAGTCCCTACATGTGAACTAGGTAGGTACAACTACATGTACGTTGAATGTACATTGGAGCTTGTGTATTGTTACACCCCTAGAAGGAATCTGTGGTGAATACAGTATGTGGAGGTTCTCTAGCAATCCAGCCGCAACCCAATAAGGAGTGGATACTCAACAGGTAGCCACTCCAAATATACTTATACTTACAGTTTTTAAAGTTAAGCAACTATATTAAATAGCTGGGGAAAATGGTGGCCCAAAGGTTAGACAACTGGCTTTTTGATGAAAGGGTTGTATGGTTGATCTCTTGACCAAATGGATGAATGTGAGAGGATATGGTGAAGAGCAGTACTTGTCTCACCCTAACTACCATAACTAAGGAGCCTTTAAGAGAGATCCTTAACACCCAGTTTGCTCCCGGTTTGCATGAGTGCCTTGTACAGCAGCTCCTGACATCAGTGCATGAATGTGCAATAACAATGAAAAGTACTTGGAGCATCTGTTCTCAGACAGAAAAGTGCTATAGAAATGCAGTCCATTACTGTTCAGCTGCCTATTTGCCATTTGCATCTGTTCCTTTTTTAATTACATCCATGTGTAGCGGCACCACATGCGGGGGTAATATCTTCAGTCCCATTTGTGTGTATGAGACAAAGAGGGATAGACACAACTCCATCAGTTTTGACCTGATTTAGACACAACATTGTGGAATGATTGAGCATCAACCAGGGACAAAGGGAACTGATTTTGAAATAAAGGTCGCAGGCCAAGGTCAAATTCCTGGCCCAATGCTGTTATTGTCATTGTCCATTTGGCTGCCCCCGTATTGTTCAGGGTCACCACAGCGGATACAGCCAGATCCACATTAGCATTTGGCACAGGTTTTACACCGGATGCCCTTCCTGACACAACTCCAGGTCAACTGTTGAATTCAGTTTGGTGCGACTATGGATCAAAGATGGTGAAAGGGGTGTGTGTTATTCAAGGATATAAAGTAGATAAATTTTGGACAGAAAGTTACAGTCATACATAGCCATATATTATGGTATCACCGAATTTGAAAGATTTAATTGGCTTGAATCTGTGTCAAATTTGTAAGAGTGTTAACTTGAAAGTCTGGGTACCTTTCTTTTTTTACAAGTGGTACATATATGGTATGTTGTATGGTAAACAATTTCAAGAATCTCCTCATATACAAACATTTCCTCCTTGTAGCTGCCACTCTTCAATGTTGCCATATTCTGTTGGACACAGTTCACCCAGTGGCACTGTACTGCTATTAGTTATATAGAATTCATTATACACATTATAAATGAAAGGCATTGAACGGGTTGATGCATTCCCTGCATGTGTACATAATATTGCATTATTGTTGCCATAGCGATCCTTCAGTGGTGAGGAAGATTGTCTCATGATAGATTCCTGGACAGGATGGTGGATGCAGAGATGACTGAATAGACCCAGTCTTGATGCACACTATTTATGAGAGAGGCTTCATGTAGTTGCTGCAGGAAGTTTCTGTTGGTCAGGATCTTGCTCTCTCTCCTTCCTCTTTCTCATCTTCTCCTGTGTGTTGTTCATCTGCATTTTTTGGAAAACTTCCACTCCCATGTGGATCATTGCTCGCAAGCTGGCTCAGTCCCTCACTTGTTCTTCCCAGCTCTTCCAGTCAATGGAACAGTTCTTGTGATTGTGCTTCAGGAGATCCTTGAAGTGTTTCTTCTGCCCTCCAGCCTTCACTCACCTAGGAGTATAGAAGACCTGCTTGAGAAGTTGGTTGTCATCCATCGTAATGATGTGACACACCCACTGAAGTTGGTTATTGATTATGACACACTCTATGCTGTGGAGCTTGGCTTCAGCCAGGGCACTGATGTTGGTACGATAGTCCTCCCACTTGATGTGGAGGATATTCCTTAGGCAGCAGTGCTGGAATCGCTTGAGGGTTTTCAGGTGGTGGCGGTAGGTGGTCCAGGTCTCAGATCAGTACAGCATGGCTGGCATGACAAAAGCTTTGTAGATGAGGATTTTTTTTTTCTTGTGTGGATTTGTCTCTGTTGTTGAAATCACAGGTGTGAAGATAGATGAAGGCAGTTCAAGCACACTTGAGTCAGTTTTGGATCTCGTCATTGATGTCAACATTCGATGACACATGGCTGCCCAGGTGTAAAAAGTGGGGCATGTTCTCCAAGACCTGTCTGTCTGCTTTGGACTGAGCATGTTTGGTGGAGGCTGATGCAAGACTGTGTCTTCTTTCAGGTTGATGTAAGGTCAAGCTTGGTGTAGGCTTGCCAAACATTTCATGGATTTTGAACACCACCTTCTTTAAAGGATGAGACACCTCTGTCATTGGCATACTGGAAGTCCAGGAGTGGTAGTGATTTTCTTCTTGCCTTTCAGGCAGCTCAGGTTGAAGATATCCATCTGTTCTGTACACATCATCAAATAATGGTGGTACCTTGTCCTTGATCAATTGGAGGATTGTTGCCACAAAGATGATGAAGATCATAGGGGTGACGTCACACCCCAGCTTTACTCTGACACTGAACACTGAAGGCTTCAGTTTTTGTGCCATTTACTAGAACTATAGCAAACATGTCATCATGGAGAATCCTCAGGATCTTGATGAAATCCTCTGGACAGCAAACATTTGCTCAGAATCTTCCACACAAATGAGTGAGACATGATGTTGAATACCTTTGTCATGTAAATGAAAGCAAAGTACAACGTTGGTGTTGCTCCTAACACTTTTCTTAGAATTTGCGGACAGTGAAGATCATGTCATTTGTCCCCCTTGATGGTCGGGTTTCAGGAAGGATGTTTTCTGCTAGCAGTCTCAGATGGTTGTTGGCAATCCATGCAAGAACCTTTCCTGTGGTAGACAGCAAGGAGATTCCACAATGGTTTCCTCAGTCAGACTTGTGTATTTTCTGCTTGTCGATGGTGATATTTTGAGTGTTTGAGTTCTGGTGATATTTCTTTTCCAGATTTTGATGATGAATTGGTGATAGTACTTTCAGCTTATACTGGCCATAGTGAGACCTTATTCTGTTGGTTATAGAGACCGGGAAATGTATTTATTTATTAATTATTTTTTGGAGAACAATGAAACCTATACCACCTATACCACATTCATAGTTATCTCATTGAAATAAACCTTGTATCACCTATTTAGCACTATTTGTCATGTTTGGCAGCATGTGCTGGTACTACCTGTTGTTGCATCCAACACACCATGCAATTTCTTGGTTCCTGGATGGCAACCACAAAGGCAAACAAGTCCACCCCATCTGTCGCAATAAGGTGAAATATTGGCGTACTCTTGGCCTTCTTCAACCAACCGCTGGGGTTGCACACAGTTGCCTAGTATAACCACAGTTGGTCAATGAGCAGCAACACTGGAGTGATTCAGGATTATATGCTTTGGTCAAAGGTGCCTTTGTGTTGGAAATGAGAGTAGAGCAAGGGCACTAGTCAGGGGATTCAACACATGACCATTTGATTACAAACCCATTTCTCCAGCCATTATCTTTTAATTTAAATGAATTAGCCTTGAATCGCATCTAAATTAGATGGACAATGAATGAATGACAACATACGAGGTCTGTCAATAAAGTATAGGTCCTTTTTATTTTTTTTCAAAAACTATATGGATTTCATTCATATGTTTTTACGTCAGACATGCTTGAACCCTCGTGCGCATGCGTGAGTTTTTCCACGCCTGTCGGTGACGTCATTCGCCTGTGAGCACTTCTTGTGGGAGGAGTCGTCCAGCCCCTCGTCGGAATTCCTTTGTCTGAGAAGTTGCTGAGAGACTGGCGCTTTGTTTGATCAAAATTTTTTCTAAACCTGTGAGACACATCGAAGTGGACACGGTTCGAAAAATTAAGCTGGTTTTCGGTGAAAATTTTAACAGCTGATGAGAGATTTTGAGGTGATTCTGTCGCTTTAAGGACTTCCCACGGTGCGAGACGTCGTGCAGAAGAAGTTTCAGAAGAAGTCGGTTTCAGCATTTTATCCGGATATTCCACTGTTAAAGGAGATTTTTTTAATGAAAGACGTGCGGGCGGATTGCAGCGTCAGCTCGCAGCCGCCGCGACGCTCCGCCACAGGAAAAACACCTCCGTTGGAAGCCTTAAGGACAAGTTGGAACATGTCCAGCTGTTAAACAATTTCTCATATACTCACTCCACTGAAAGCCATCAAAAGCCGCCTGGATTTTACAAATGGTTATCAACATGGAGGTGTTTTTCCTGTGCCGCTGCACCGCGCCAGCTGCGTCCCGACACGCGGACCCGTCCGCACGTATTTCATTAAAAAAAATCTCCTTTAACAGTGGAATATCCGGATAAAATGCTGAAACCGACTTCTTCTGAAACGTCTCTGTTCTCTCACGACGTCCTGGATCAATAGAGCCTGAAATGTGGAGGTTTTCAGTTTGAAACAGGCTGACGACGGCGCCTGGGAGCGCTGCACGACGTCTCGCTCCGTGGGAAGTCCTTAAAGTGACAGTATCACCTCAAAATCTCTCATCAGCCATTAAAACTTTCACCGAAAACCAGCTTAATTTTTCGAACCGTGTCCACTTCGATGTGTCTCACAGGTTTAGAAAAAATTTTGATCAAACAAAGCGCCAGTCTCTCAGCAACTTCTCAGACAAAGGAATTCCGACGAGGGGCTGGATGACTCCTCCCACAAGGAGTGCTCACAGGTGAATGACGTCACCGACAGGCATGGAAAAACTCACGCATGCGCACGAGGGTTCAAGCATGTCTGACGTAAAAACATATGAATGAAATCCATATAGTTTTTGAAAAAAATAAAAAGGACCTATACTTTATTGACAGCCCTCGTACACTGTATGTGTGTCATCAACCACATAATGACCAAATGGAATTTGAGAATGGATGGGAAGTGGTTCATATTCCTAATTTCATTGACATGTCATCAGATCAAATGTCTAAAGTTGATTTGTCGGGTCCACTGGGGTTTAATTAAGCAAATCAGCACAAAATTCTTATACAGGCTAAAGGTGTGATGCACATGCTCTCCAACAGGGGTGGTATACATTTTCTCTCCAATCACAACCACTGAAGGGTGTAAGTGCTTCAGAGTCGTCACAGGTTTACACCAGTTCAACTTTGAAAGACAGAAGCAGTCACAATGAACACAGCAGTTATTTACTCAGAGAATATATTTTATCTTCTGCACAGCTGGCATTCAGTTTGCACCAGAACTACTATTCAAATAACAGTTGATGCAACACACTCTGGAGCTAGTGTCTAGGAATCTTTGTTTGCACTTTTTTCATTCATATGCATTAGAGTGAGACTGCATAAAAATACCTTTGTGAAGTCTGCGTGCCACTGACTAGGAGACAGTGGAAGAAACACAAATCAATGGGTCTACCCTGATGCTGCAGCAGATGAAGATTTCCAATCTGATTAACATCAAAAGCACAATTAAGAGATAAGAAGCAATGAAACCAGGCATAATGGGAATGCACAACACTAAAGCAATAACAATTAAGGACACCCACTCATCAGATAATGGACTCCTATCTTCAAAACAGGTTTAGGGACAAAATGACTATTTGTGAATTCATGTAATTACAATCTTCTTTGGTGCATTTTCTTTCTTCCAGGGGTCACAGGGTGAAGGTCACTGTTTTAGCTGCAGGTTGGCCATTTAGCACAGTGCAGGTAATTGCTCTGGTGAAATGCTGACAAGGACACGGAAAGAAACATCTGCCAATTCATCAAGATTTACCTGATGTTAAAACAATAAAATTAAGAATTAAATATTATTTAATACTTAATTTAGATTAACCATAACAGCTGGGCTGCGTCTTAAACAAGTGCAAAGTTGATATTAAAAATTAGCGAGCCTGTGACTGCAACCTGGTGTCCTTGAACAGCCATCGCAAAGAGCCAAACTGTTCTGTCAAAAACCTTCCTGTGCACTGAGTTTCAGCCAGATGTTATAACTACAGTGGCACTTGGTTCTATGTATGTCTGTTAGTTGGACATCATAAATATCTTAAAAAAATAAAGATTTAACTATATATATATATATATATATATATATATATATATATATATATATATACGAGGTCTGTTAGAAAAGTATCCAACATTTTTCTTTTTTGCAAAAACCTGATGGATTTGAATCACGTGTGCTTGCATGAGCCAACCTTGAACCTTCGTGTGCATGCGTGAATTTTTTCACGCCTGTCGATTGCGTCATTTGCTTGTAAGCAGCCTTTGTGTGAGGATGGGTGTTGTCTCTCGTTGGATTTTCTTTGCAAGGAAATGGCGGAACGACTGGAGCAGCGCGACTGCATCAAATTTTGCCAGAAACTGGGCGACAGCCAGGTGGAAACCATTTGGATTATTCAGACGGCTTTCAGTGACGATGCTATGGGCATCACACAGATTAAGGAGCAGTACAACCGGTTTAAAGACGTCCGCACAACGGTGGAGAGCAAGCCACGCTCTGGTCGGCCATCAACACACTGAAATGACCAGATCATTTCCAAAGTGAACGCTGTGGTGATGTGGGACCATCGTGTGACTATCTGAGAAATTGCGGAAGAAGTGGACATCAGCACTTTTTCGGCACATTCCACTGTGACAGAAGATTTGGCCATGAAAAGAGTTATAGCGAAATTCATGCTGATGGCTTCATCACGAAGCTGATGGTGGAGCAAAAGCGCCTTCATGTTGCAGTCTTACAGGACATGTTGTGATACGCCCACCTCTTCCACAATTTCTCAGATAGTCACACGACTGAAAAGCCACCGAAAGCCGTCTGAATCTTCCGAATGCTTTCCATGCTCGGAAACCAACAAACCTGAGATGTTTTGTAAAGAAGAATGGTCCAAAATACCTTCAAGCAGAATCCAGACTCTCACTGGAAGCTATAGGAAGTGTTTAGAGGCTGTTATTTCTGCAAAAGGAGGATCTACAACATTGATGTATTTTTTCTGTTGGGGTGCCCAAATTTATGCATCTGACTAATTTGTTTAAAGAATTATTGCACACTTCTGTAAAATCCTGTAAACTTCATTTTGCTTCTCAAATATCGCTGTGTTTGTCTGCTATATGATGTATTTAATTGAAATTGCTGATCCAAACAACAAATGATTTATTAAGGAAAATTGTGAAAATTATCAGGGGTGCCCAAACCTTTCCATACAACTGTATATATATATATATATATATATATATATATATATATATATATATATATATATATATATATATATACACTCAACAAAAATATAAACGCAACACTTTTGGTTTGCTCCCATTTGTATGAGATGAACTCAAAGATCTAAAACTTTTTCCACATACACAATATCACCATGTCCCTCAAATATTGTTCACAAACCAGTCTAAATCTGTGATAGTGAGCACTTCTCCTTTGCTGAGATAATCCATCCCACCTCACAGGTGTGCCATATCAAGATGCTGATTAGACACCATGATTAGTGCACAGGTGTGCCTTAGACTGTCCACAATAAAGGCCACTCTGAAGGTGCAGTTTTATCACACAGCACAATGCCACAGATGTCGCAAGATTTGAGGGAAGCGTGCAATTGGCATGCTGACTGCATGGAATGTCCAACCAGAGCTGTTGCTCGTGTATTGAATGTTCATTTCTTCTACCATAAAGCTGTCTCCAAAGGCGTTTCAGAGAATTTGGCAGTACATCCAACCAGCCTCACAAAACCGCAGACCACGTGTAACCACACCAGCCAGGACCTCCACATCCAGCATGTTCACCTCCAAGATCGTCTGAGACCAGCCCTCGGACAGCTGCTGGAACAATCGGTTTGCATACCAAAGAATTTCTGCACAAACTGTCAGAAACTGTCTCAGGGAAGCTCATCTGCATGCTCGTCGTCCACATCGGGGTCTCGACCTGACTCCAGTTCGTCGTCGTAACCGACTGAGTGGGCAATGCTCACATTCGCTGGCGTTTGCACGTTGGAGAGGTGTTCTCTTCACGGATGATGCGAAGGAGATGTGTTGCACTGCATGAGGCAAATGGTGGTCACACCAGATACTGACTGGTATCCCCCCAATAAAACAAAACTGCACCTTTCAGAGTGGCCTTTTATTGTGGACAGTCTAAGGCACACCTGTGCACTAATCATGGTGTCTAATCAGCATCTTGGTATGGCACACCTGTGAGGTGGGATGGATTATCTCAGCAAAGGAGAAGTGCTCACTATCACAGATTTAGACTGGTTTGTGAACATATTTGAGGGAAATGGTGATATTGTGTATGTGGAAAAAGTTTTAGATCTTTGAGTTAATCTCATACAAATGGGAGCAAAATCAAAAGTGTTGCGTTTATATTTTGTTGAGTATATTTGTAAAGGTCCCACGAACATGGAATTTTCACCAGATATCAGTAACAGAAGTAATCCACATATGCAAAGAAACCAAAAGTACAGAAATTAAAGAACATATCACTCTCCAATCCAACATTAAAATTTATATACCAGATTATGAATCATTGATTCCAACTCTTTAACTTGTGTAAGTCCTGATGTAGCTTATAAAAATAAATTAGCCTTATAGGATCTGAAAAATGCACACAGATTCTGAGCTTTTTTTTAGCCATAAATTGACATAACTGAAGGTGCTGAGAATTGCCTTCCTGAAAGTCTCTCCACCTGTTTTCAGCTACAGTCAACTTCATGACTTACTCCAGGACACACACTCAGTCTGGGTTGTTTTGTGTCTCCAAAGGTAATTTGGGTTTAATTTGGTTTTCAAATCATATTCTTGGATTTTGTGATCAACATTTGTCTGTCTCTGCCTCTTTGTAAACCCATGCCATTTTCACAAAAAAATCCCATATGTCTAAATAAGACTAAATAATAATGATCACATACCTTGAAGGTGGTGTCTGATTTCACTCCCATTGTGTTCACACACAGAGCCATGTGGAACTCCACTGTGTGGTGCTGTGTTTTCTTCACAGGAAAACAGTGTTACTTTACAACCTTCTTTGGTTTGTGACTACATCCTTGCAAAACACACATTTTAACAATTTTGGCATATCCATATTCAAAGTACACACACAAAAAAAATGATTCACATATAAAAAATACATTTTATCCCATTCATTTTAGGGGGTGTGGCCTAAGATGATGTCACCAAATTAACATTCCTCACAGCTTTAGGCTTGTGAGTGTTCATTAGAGGCAGATGAAATTAAACTATTTTCCCCCACTTAATTTCTCTGGGCATATGGCAACCAAAATAAATAAATAAATAAATAAAATATATCAATATTTCATAAGTCTTTATTATTTCGAGTTGTCAGCTCATGTGACTTTTTTTTTTTTTACTGATGATACACACTTTAAGTTATGTGTAATAAAAATGGAATGACACAGGGAAAAGTACTGAACACACTCACCATCAACAGCCTACTCTAGTTAAGGGTCACAGGGGGAGGGGGAATTGAGCCTATCCCAGGAGTCATAGGGTGTGAGGTGGGGTACACCCTGGACAGGATGCCAGTCTGTCGCAGGGTCACATATAGACAAACACATTCACACACACACACATACAGACAATTCAAGGTTTCCTAGCCACCTAACCTGCATGTCGTTGGATATGGGAAGAAGCCGGAGCACCCGGAGGGAACCCATGCAAACATGGTTAGAGCATGCAAACACCACACATAATTGCCACAAGTGGGACTTCATCCCATGACCTTCTTGCTGTGAAGCAACAGTGCTAACAACTAAGTTACCAACAGTGGCGTTGCTATGGTCTCTTGGGACTCCAAGCAAGAAATCCCTGGGCCCCCAACCCGCCTGTGCATGCCACAAAAAATATTTTTTTTGCATACATAATTGCACAATGTCAGGGATAATCCTTGTTGTTAATAATCTGACACCAACAAAAATATATAAAATATTAACTTTCCTTTATTCCTAAAGTACACTGCAAATTAGTATAACTTTAAATATAAAAAATACAAACCTAACTAAATAAGTAAACATTGCATAAGGCCACATCAAAAGAAAAATAAAATTGCCACAATATATACATAAAGCAATTAAATACTTTATATACATAACATCAAATAAAATAAATCATTAGTACAAAATTAGGCTTGGCTAGTGTAAAATTCACAATGGAATTGCAGTAGCATAACTGCGCTGACCTTGCTATTTTAATATATATACTCGTAATATATATAAAAGGACATTTTAAATGGCTATTTTCAGGCATAAAGATGCACATTACTATAAAAACTAATATGAAGTCATATATTGTATTTCTATAAGTCACATTAATGCAGCATTATTATTCATCCAAATGCAAAATTTGAGAATTGGACAACTGTGTGCACCCTCATTTCTAGTTTGGATTTTTACTGACAATGTAGGCTTCACATAAAATGAAATGATGAAACAAATGTTCGCTGCAAAGCTCTGTTTGTCATGATCGCATACACATTTTAACTTTGCTGTTACTTCCAATGTTCAATCCCAAGAAGAAGCTCCAGTCCTGAGATAAGTGTGCATTAGTGTACTTACTGTCATCTCCAAGAGGGAAGTGGTGAGCAAATCTTCAAAGAGGAGACACAGCTTTGAAGGTTCTTCATTGGCTTCAAAGAGCAACATACATATCTCCCAATGGGCTCGAAGCTCATAGTAATGAGAGCTGGAATGTGGGTGCCTTCATACAGGCTGCAACTCCCACCAATGTTTTCGATGAAGTTTCTCCTCGGACTGAGGCTATTAATGGCTCCAGATAAGTTTGCTCTTAGTGAGGAGGAAAGTCAGTTTTGTGACCTTTTCATACAAAACATCTTGGCTCAGTAATCTGCTTGTAAACCATGTTTTAACAAAAAGCACAATTAACTGTTTTGTGAAAAATACAGTAGGATCCAAAGGTAGTTGGACAGTGGCATAATTTGTTTGCAGAGTAGACTTTATAGTTTAATTCAACGATTTAAGAAAAAAAATGTGCATTTGCAAATTAGGAATTGGGGCCATTTTTATACAACCCCAATTCCAATGAAGTTGGGATGTTGTGTAAAATGTAAATTAAAAAACCGAATACAATGATTGCAAATCCTCTTCAACCTATATTCAATTGAATACAACACAAAGACAAGATATTTAATGTTCAAACTGACAAATTTTTATTCTTTTTGTGCAAATATTTGCTCATTTTGAAATGGATACCTGCAACACGTTTCAAAAAAAGCTGGGACAGTGGTTACATCACCTTTCCTTCTAACAACACTCAATAAGTGTTTGTGAACTGAGGACACTAATTGTTGAAGCTTTGTAGGTGGAATTCTGTCCCATTCTTGCTTTAATGTACGACTTCAGATTGTTCACAGTCTGGGGTCTCAGTTGTCGTATTTTGTGCTTCAAAATGCGCATCACATTTTCAATGGGTGACAGGTCTGGACTGCAAGGAGGCCAATCTAGTACCTGAACTGTTTTACTACGAAGCTAAACACTGTTGTAACACATGCAGAATGTGGCTGGCATTGTCTTACTGAAATAAACAGGGACGTCCCTGGAACGGATGTTGCTTGGATGGCAGCATGTGTTGCTCCAAAATCTGGATGTACCTTTCAGCACTGATGGTGCCATCACAGATGTGTAAGTTGCCCATGACATGGGCACTAACACACCCCCATCACAGATGCTGGCTTTTGAGCTTTGCGCTTGTAACAATCTGGATATTGTTTTTCCTCTTTTGTCCGGAGAACACGACATCCATGATTTCCAAAAACAATTTGAAATGTGGACTCATCAGACCACAGCACACTTTTCCACTTTGCATCTGTCCATTTCAAATGAACTCAGGCCCAGAGAAGGTGGCGGCTTTCTGGATGTTGTTGATGTATGGCTTTGGCTTTGCATGGTAGAGTTTTAACTTGCACTTGTAGATGTAGCGACCAACTGTTTTAACTGACACTGGTTTCTGAAGTGTTCCTTGTGCAGTAAGATCCTTTACACAATGATGTTGGTTTTTAATGCAGTGCTGCCTGAGGGATCGAAGGTCACATGGATTCAATGTTGGTTTTTGACCTTGCCGCTTACGTGTAGAAAGTTCTCCAGATTCTCTCAATCCTCAATCTGATTACATTATGGACTATAGATGACAGAATCCCTAAATTCCTTCCATTGAGAAACATTGTTCTTAAGCTTTGGACTATATTTTCATGCAGTTGTTCACAAAATAGTGATCCTCGCCCCATCTTTGCTTGTGAATGGCTGAGCCTTTTGGGGATACTCCTTTTATACCCAGTCTTGACACTCACAATTAGTGTCCTGTTCCCAAACACTTATTGAGTGTTGTTAGAAGGAAAGGTGATGTAACACAGTACTAAACATACCACTGTCCCAGCATTTTTGAAACGTGTTGCAGACATCCATTTCAAAATGAGCAAATATTTGCACTAAAAAATAAAGTTTATCAGTTTGAACAATAAATAGCTTGTCCTTGTGGCGTATTCAATTGAATATAAGTTGAAGAGGATTTGCAGATCACTGTATTCTGTTTTTATTTACATTTCACACAACATCCCAACTTCATTGGAATTGAGGTTGCAAACAGACTCACAAAAATGTTAAATATATCTGAAGTATGAATTTTTATTTATTTATTTATTGTGTGATCTGTTTTTATAATGCACATTACACTCAGTTTTCTTTGAAGCTGGCTTTTTAAAGATACTGCCACTTACTGAGTTAAGATGAAACCACATATTCTTCATGAGGCCTCATTTTGCGAACACTAGTGGCAGAGTACTATTATTTAAAGTTGAGAGGTTTCACTACAAAAATTCTGTGATTTTTTTCATTTCAATTCCAGAAGAAAATTACAAAAACTGTCTCAATGTCCAAGTACTTTAGGTACTTGTCAAACTCTATGGCTGGAACAGCCACAACCCACCCACTTGGCCACTGAGATCATGTAATTCGTAAAAAGGCTACACACACAACTTGACAGGCATTTATTACATTACTATTTTTTTTCTGTTCATTATGCATGTTAAAAGATACCAACTTGGCCAAAAACAGGGGGTTCACTGCTTCTCATGAACCTAAAATTTCAGAGCAGAATATGTTGGCATTTTTATGTAGTTACAGTGAATCCAGAAAGTATCACATTGCATAACTTTTTTCCACATTTTGTCATGTTACAACCTTATTCCAAAATGGATGAAATTATTTTTTTCCTCAACATTCTAAAGACAATACCCCATAATGACAATGTGAAATAAGTGTTTTTGAGATGTTTGCAAATTTATATATATATATATATATATATATATATATACGAGGTCTGTCCAAAAAGTATCAGACCTTTTTATTTTTTTCAAAAACCATGTGGATTTGAATCATGTGTGCTTGCATGGGTCAACCTTGAACCTTCATGCGCAAGCGTGATTTTTTTCACGCCCGTCGGTTGCATCATTCGCCTGTGAGCAGGCTTTGTGTGAGCACTGGTCCTCCCCTCTCGTTGGATTTTCATTGCGAGGTGGAACGATTTGGAGCTTTGCTGCAGCAAATTTTTCCAGAAACTGTGAGAGACAGCCAGGTGGAAACCATTTGGAAGATTCAGACGGCTTTCGGTGACGATCCTATGGGCATCACACAGATTAAGGAGTGTTACAACTGGTTTAAAGACGGCGCACAATGGCGGAGGGTGCACCGCGCTCCGAGCGGCCATCGATAGGCTGAAACGACCAGATCATTTCCAAAGTGAACGCTGTGTTGATCCGGGACGTCGTCTGACTACCAGAGAAATTGCAGAAGAGGTGGACATCAGCACTTTTTCGGCACATTGCACTGTTACAGGAGATTTTGTAATGAAAGACATGCGGACGTTGGAAGTCTCACAGGACATGTTGTGACATGTCCAGCTCTTACACAATTCCTCGGATACTCACTCGACTGAAAAGCCACCGAAAGCCGTTTGAATCTTCCGAATGGTTTCCACCTGGCTGTCTCTCACAGTTTCTGGAAAAATTTGATTCAGCGCTGCTCCAATCGTTCAGACATTTTCCTCGCAATGAAAATCCAACGAGGGGGGAGGACCAGTGCTCACTCAAAGCCTACTCACAGGGGAATGACGCAACCGACAGGCGTGAAAAATCTCACGCATGCACACGAAGGTTCAAAGTTGGCTCATGTAAGCACAAGTGATTCAAATCCATAAGGTTTTTGAAAAAAATAAAAAGGTCTGATACTTTTTGGACAGACCTCGTATATATATATATATCTTCACATACATAGATAGAGACATAGAGACTTTATTTGTCATTTGTATTTGCACATGCAAGGTTTGGGTACATTGTAATTCTTGTGCAGCACTCCCAGCCTTTGCCATGAAGCTCACAATTGAGCTCAGGTGCATCCTGTTTCCATTGATCATCCTTGAGATGTTTCTACATCTTAATTGCAATTAATTGCCTTGTATGTGTGAGAAGCTGGATGTATATCAATTTCCTACTTTTAAACTCTGATAAGACTGAAATGATGGTTCTTGGTCCAGTGAGACATCAGCATCAATTTGACCAGCTAACTCTTAGCCTAGGTTCGTGTGTCATACATCACACTGACAAAGTGAGGAACCTTGGGGCAATTTTTGATCCTAAATTGTCCTTTGTCCTCCCCATTAGAGATATTATGAGGACTGCTTTCTTCCACCTGCGAAATGTAGAGAAGATTTGTCCCATCCTGTCTATGGGTGATGGTGAGACCCTGATTCATGCGTTTGTCTCTTCTAGATTGGACTACTGCAATGTTCTATTTTCTGGTTTATCACAGTCCAGCATTATGGGGTCTCCAATTGGTTCAAAATGCTGCTGCCAGACTTTTGACAGGAAGCAGTTGACGACATTATACCCATTTTAGCATCTCTTCACTGGCTTCCTGTCCCTGTGAGGTCAGATTTTAAGGTTCTGCTACTAACCTATAAATTGTTCACGGACTGCCACCTCCCTACCTAGCTGACCTAATTAAACCCTACACACTGGCCTGGGCTCTGCGTTCTCAGGGTGCAGGACTACTTTGTGTTCCTCGGTTGAATAAAAAAAATCTGCGGGTCACAGAGGTTTCTTTTATCATGCCCCTGTTCTGTAGAATGATCTCCCTGCATAAATAAAACAGTCAGATTCTGTAGATTCTTTCAAGTCCAGACTTAAGATGCACTTACTTTAGCTTTTGTATGGCTTGTACACTGACAAAGTATGTTACTATGCTTTTTACCCTTTTAAATTGATGTTTTTAGGAAATGGAGTGAGCCGCGGCCTCAACTTTATCTAAAGTCTGGGTCTTTTAGTGAAGCTTTGGGCTACTATCTGACGATCACCTTAGTATTTCTTCTGGTTTTTTGTTGCTTAATGCTGACAAATTATACTGGATTTGTTGTCTTTCCGATGTCTGATTCTGTTTTTTTTTTCCCTCTCTGTTTGAGCTGTGGCTCCATCCAGACATGGGAGTGGTGTCGACTTCTGCAACCCTCCCATCCTGTGCACCGGCAAAATTCCCTGTACATTTGTTTTGTAAGTTGTTTTGTCAGTTATGTCGGTAGCATGGCCCAAGCAGAGGGTCACCCCTTAGAGTCTGTATGCTTGAGGTTTCTTCCTCATATCATCAGAGGGAGTTTTTCCTTACGACATGCCACCTGTGTGCTTGCTCTGGGGGTTGGTAAGGTTAGACCTTACTTGTGTGAAGTGCCTTGAGGCAATTTTGTTGTGATTTGGAGCCGTATAAATGAAAAAACTGGAGTCCACCTGGGGTAAATTCAGTTGATTTCAGTGTACACCAGGACTCTTCCTAGAGCTGGCCGCCCATCTAAACTGAGCAGGGGAAAAGGCCCTTAGTCAGGGAGGTGACAAAGAACCTGATGATCACTATGTCAGAGCTCCAGCCTTCCTCTGTGGAGAGATGAGAACATTCCAGAAGGACATCCATCTCTTCAGCAATCCACCAGCCAGGCCTGTATGGTAGAGTGGCCAGACGGAAGCCACTCCTTATTAAATGGCACATGTCAGCCCACCTCAAGTTTGGCAAAGGGCATCTGAAGGACTCTCAGACCCAGTGGTGGGTACAGGGAACCAAAAAGTTAGCTTTGATAACCGCTAAACCAGTAACTGAAAAGTTAACTTTTATAATGCTAAACCGATAAACCGCAAAAAAATTTAGCTTAACCACTAACTTTTAGTATTGACTCCGGTACAGTGTCACCTACTGACAAGACAGTTTTGAGTTTAGGCACCAACAACACTTCTGAGTAAAATCAAAGGCAATGACAAACCCTACATGAACAATGAGTCAGAGCTTATGTCTTTGTGCACCCTACCCACTGCTGTAAGGAAGTCTCATTTACTTTCAGTGTGGAACAGCACATACGTGTGGCAGAAGACATCAAAAACAAAGCAGTTTTGACTTATGGTTTGATTTATAAACCAAACTAATTCTGGACAGTTATCGACACTAACGTCAACTCTGTCATTTTTACAAAATGAAAATATCACACATATCTTTTAGTTTTAAAGTAATGTGCTAATTTTTAAGGTTTGTGCATTAACATACACTGATGCCAAAAGGCATTATGACTCAGTGTTCTATGCATTTTTGGTCAAAATGCATAGAACACTGTCATTTACTGGATGGGAGTGTGAATAGCGACCAACTATCACACAGTCCTGATTTGTTGCACTGAATAACACTTAACAAATAGAATTTTCAATTTAGCAATGGCTTTTTTTTACTCATTTACTCATTTTGAGGCACACAGATGGCATCTGTGTGTGTTAATGCTCAAACCTTCAGAATTAGTGCATTACTTTAAAACTGAAAGATATGTGCGGTATTTTCACTTTGAAAAATGACATAGTTGACGTTGATAAATCAAACCATACGTCAAAAGTGCTTTGCTTTTGATGTATTCTGCCACATGTCTGGGGCACTGTATGTTGAATGTAAATTACTTTTTTTGTAGCAGACTGGCAGCCAGGCACCTTCTGCTGGGGTAGGGTTGTACTCAGCTCCTCACAGCTACCTGACTGCTGGAAAACACATAACAGACAGGAAATTACATTCATGATTTTGGGGTTTACAAATGTTTTTGACCATTTGGCTTTACTAACTATTCCAGCCAAAAAACACTAGCAGACTAAAAGTTAGCAGACCATAAAAGTTAGTGGAACTAAATTTAGCGGAAGCTAATTGGTCCATTGATGGTTTTCGAAGTTAGCTGAAAAGCTAATCCACTAACCAAAAAGTTAGCTTTGCTAGTTAGCGCTTACCGGATCAGCAGAACTGTGCACAGCACTACTCAGACCATGAGAAACAAAATTTTCTGTTCTGACGAGACAAAGATTGAACTCTTTGGTGTGAATGCCAGGCGTCATGAAAATTCAGTAAGGTATATCTTATATATTATATTCCAATTCTAAGGTGGAACTATGCCAGTACACAAAGGTATATCTAAATATCTAAAAAGGAAGAGTAAAACAGGACAATAGAAAAGAGTAGAGTAGAGCCACTTAGGTACCTGGTCTTGAGAACCAGGGATGATAGGTTAAAAAGCTTTTTTATCCCATGGGAACTCTCAAACATGTGTCATGTTTGGAGGAAACGAGGCACCATCCCTACAGTGAAGCATGATGGTGGCAGCATCATGCTGTGGAGATGTTTTTCAGCAACTGGAAGGCTAGTCAGGATTGAGGGAAGGATGAATGCAGCAATGTACAGAGGCATTCTTCATGAAAACCTGCTCCAGTGTGCTCTTGACATCAGACTGGGGCAAAGGGTCATCTTTCAGCAGGACAATGATCCCGGGCACACAGCCAAGATATCAAAAGAGTGGCTTCAGGACAAGTTGAATGTGAACATCCTTGAGTAGCCCAGCCAGAGCCCAGACCTGAATCCAATTGAACATCTCTGGAGAGATCTTAAAGGAAAAGAAAACCCACTGATAAAATACAGCTGGGAAAACAGACTGTGCTATAAACTAACAATTGATGCATATCAATGAAAATAAGGAACTCTTACAACTGAAATATCTGCCTCCAAAATTTGGCATTTAATGTTAATTCATCCATCATGGACGATTTCATAGATGCCACCATTGACATAATTTTAACCAATCAGAAGAAATCCCCCAGATCGCTTGCAGAATGCTGTGACATAGCATGGGCACAGAAAAGCTACACGTGGCGAATGCTGTAAATACCATGTAATGATGTAAATACCATAATTTCTGGACTATAAGCCATTACTTTTTTCACATGCTTTGAACACTGTGGCTTAAACAATGATGCGGCTAATTTATGGATGTTAGACACTTTTTCATAAGTCGAAATACGTCAATTGATGCTGTCCATTAATTGGCTAAAAGCTGCGGTCCTCATGCAGGTAAATTCACACACACAATAAAGTCTTACCTGATAGTTGTAGTGGATTCAATCAACATGTCCTGCAGAAAACCACGTCTGAAAACAATTAAATCCTTGTCGTGGATGAAGAAAAGTCCCTCTGGCACTCTCCACCCCCCCCTTCCCCACCATGTGTTTGCACTGCAGTCATGCTCAGTTCTGCATGTGGAGCAGAGATGCCGCAAGAAACCATGCGCGTACTGGATGACATGCGCATCAGAAAAGCAGCATTTACGGTACATATTTAATTAAAAGTTTAAAAAAAATCTTTCTGTGTAAGAGGTCTCAAACTCATTCCAGAAAGAGTAGAGAGGGTGCAGGTTTTCTTTGCAACCACCCGGTCCACCAGGTGATTTCACTGATTAACTGATTCCACCTCCTCAAAGTGATGTTAATCAGTCAAATCACCTGGTGGAGCGGGTGGTTGCAAAGAAAGCCTGCAACCTATCGGCCCTTTCTGGAACGAGTTTGAGACCTCTAACATCTTTGCCCCTTCTATACTGCAGGGTGATACTGGTGGAGTGTTGAACCTCTGTTGAACCCCATGTGGGGTCACACATCGCTGTTATAGCAGACGGCATGGCCACCTGCTGGCGGCTTTCGACCAGCCATACGAAAATGCCCCTTAACTTTAACATAAGTGATCACACATGCCTACAACTTTTCGTATGGGCTCTCAATATCATAATCTACAAACCCAATTGTAAATTATCAGTGGGTTTAATTTCCTTTAAAAATGCTGTGCACCTATGTTCCCCATCCAACCTGATGGAGCTTGAACGGTGCCACACAGCAGAATGGGCAAAACTGCCCAAAGTAGGTGTACCAAGCTTGTGGCATCATATACAAGAAGACTTGAGGCTATCATTGCTGTCAAAACTGCATCAAGAAAGCACTGAGCAAACGGTGTGAATACTTGTGTACAGGTGATTTTTTTTTCTTTTAATAAATTTGCAAACATTTCAACAACAAAAACATTTTGTCAAGTTGTCATTATGAGGTGGTGTGAGTAGAATTTTGCGGGAAATAAAATAAATTTTCTCCATTTTGGAATAAGAGTGTAACATAACAAAATGTGGAAAAAAGTGAAGCACTGTGAATACTTTCTGGATGCTCTACGTCCCAAAGTTTTGCCAACTACCTCTTTGACTTACTGACTTACTCCATTAATCCTATCTTTGCCCTGGTGATTGCACGGAATAACAAGTCTAGAAAGTATCATTTCTGGCATATCCAGCCTGTTTCCTGTTGGATTAAAGCCATCTGATCATTTTTGTGGAGAAACAGCATCACAGTAAAACTCCTGTGCCAAAGAAGTTTATTGAACTCATAAGTCAGTTTGACAGATCTGATGTGATGGGAAAACTGCCGTTAAACGGTTAGACCAGCTGAGCGCAGGGTCTGTATAACACTTTTTTATGCATTTCTACACTTTGCAGTTGCTAAGCAAGGGTGGATTAAAAGGTTCTCGCAGACAGAAACAAAAGATGGTGTCAAAGTAGGAAGCATTCTTTAATCACGCTATAGGCCTCCCGTACCAAATGCAGTGTTAGCTCAGCTTTGAAAAATGATGCCTGCTTTGACTAAAGCTAATAATATTATTGTGCCCATACAAAGATTATGCTAATAGCCGTTTCTTTTACTTTTATCTATTTCCCGCACATATTCACTCACTCTTCTCTCTACAACTGCTGCATATGCATGAGATTTTCCTTTGATGCAGGTAAATGTGCTTACACAACAACTTGAGCTCGCTGACATTTTGTGTGTGTCCTAAAATAAAGTTATGATATCCATCTGCATAATGACCTTGCATTAGGATAATGTGGTGGGACGTGATGAGAATCTCCAACATCAGGCAGTTTGAGAGGTGGGTGGTTGTTGTTTTATTTTTTCTCTTTTTTTTTTGGTGCAAGTTGGTGTACAATCCGGAGTTCATATGGTTAGCCGATTATTAAGGCCTTGGAAATGAGATTTTAATGGCACATTTGATATGAAGTAAACATGTTAGCAAGAAGATCTGCGTATAATGGAGAAACAAAGCCTCAGGGCCTGAACTGTAAGTGACGTGTTAGAGAAAAAATATAATTTCCTTGGCTCAACATTATATTTTCATAGGGAAATTTTATATGTACTGAGAATATGTACAAAACATTGAAGGATTTCATAAAACAAACAAACAAAAAAAACAAAACAAAAAAAACCTATTTCACAGATTCTCATCAAATTTGCACCACAGATAGACATTAAGGCATGTAAGACTCCACTGAATTTTGGAGGTGATCTGGATCTGGATTCTGGATCAAGATTTCACTTTATATAGACTTTGAAGGATTACATCAAAACTACAGATTTTCACCAAATTTTCACCACACATTGATGTTAGGCCTCGGAACAGTCTATTAAGTTGTGGAGGTGATCTTGATCCAGATCCGGATTCTGGATCAGGATTTCACTTTGGAAACATTTACGGATTACATCTAAAGTACTTCACAGATATAACATCACGATGTAAAACCAAGATCAGAAAGACACTATTTTGTTTCAGCTTGTGAATTAAATATCTTATTGCAACATCTTGATCAGTCGGACCATTCTGGATCAGTATGCAATTATTGCATTGTGTTGTGGATTCCGGAACAAATATTTTATTTTGAGCCCTCGTCAACCCTTGACGGACTTCAGAAATCTCAGACTGCTCTTGTTCGTTATGAACCTACAATAACGGAGTCCTTCACTTTGGACCAATCACAGAAACCCTTTAAAAATTATTGGAGAATCAGTTCAGTTCAATTTAAGATTTTCTTAAGTGCGGTTACGACTTTCACAAACTCTCCTAAGCCAGTGGTGTCCAAAGTATTCCAGAAAGGGCTAAATGGGTGCAGGTTTTCTTTGCAGCCACTGACTCCAGCAGGTGATTTCACTGATTAACATCACTTTGAGCAGATGGGATGAGTTTGTTTCTGGAATGTCTTTGGACACCACTGGTCTCGGCCTGTTACAAACTGGAGTTTGAGACAGTTCTTGGCCATTTGGCTTGAAAATGCCATGCTCACCATGCAGTGGCAACACCGCTAAGACACCGCCACAGCCTAAGTATTACATCACAGCAGTATCACAACACATCACCATGACCTTACCTATGCCTCAACAAAGGTGACCACAAATTTTCACAATCTCAATAGAAAATGTCACAAAAACATTACAATGCCAGTATGACATGCCATGATAAGTAAATACATCAACAAGGCACTGCCACGACAAAGCCACAGTTTGCATGTCTGAGAGAGACAGTGTGTTAAATTCTTCCATTAATAGGGGATGCTACATACTATCATCATTGTGAAAACTGGACAATGATTATGAATGGCGGCCCCATGACTCTTAACTGGCGTAAGCTGGTGTAGAAAACTTCAGTCTCGCAGCCGGTTGCACTTCATGATCACTGTATTTCACAAAGAATGGAGGATGTCTCATTTTAGTCAGATGCCCTATGCTCCTCCCTGGAGGAATTTCATGAATTAATTACATAAAGATGTTTTCTTCATGGATGTGCGGTATGTGGTTCTGAGCAATGCAGTGGTCAATGTGACACCTGTCATAATCATAATCAGCGGCAAAGAGAGGTTAACCCCCAGCCATGCACATGTCAGTCTGGGTGCCCCATGCCCCTCCCTGGAGGAATTTCTTTCATCCAGGAATACCTTATTGGGAAATCCACGCTTTTTGTGCAATCACAGTGCACCGTTGGTGGTTACAAATTGGCCGATTTTCGATTATGACACAGGAATTCTCACACTTGTCTTTAATGAGGGATTGGAAGTACAGAAACTCATTGTACGGAAGCTGGAATAAAAATTACAAGGAAGATCAGGGGATCTATTTTTTTTTTTTTTTAATCCAGTGAATGCAATGTGCTTCTGTATCTTTTCGCATGCACAATGACTACAGCATAAAATAAAAAGACAGGCCTCTCAATTTTCTTGAAAAGCATCTGTGGCTCATCATAGTGTCCTGGTGCACTGTTACTTGTCATTGCTTGAATTGTCTCCCACTGATTACAATATTGTTTGTAATTTGATGGAACAGTGCCCCCACTGGCACTCCAGCACATTTAAGTATTAGCAAATGAGAAAATGCACCATCATAAAAAAGAAAAAAAATGGCAGTGAAGAACTGCTCCAATAATACATTTAAGGAGAAATATGAATGATGAGCCTTGGCAAAGCGAGGCACTCTCTAAGCACTCTTGTTCTTTTAATAATTTGGGTTTATTGTTTCACTTTCTTTCATCAAATCCACACATTTTTCATTTTGTGGTTTACTGTAAAGCACACTGCAACCTTTGACACGTAACCTAGACCTCAGTGCTGCTTTTGATACTGTTGACCATAAAATTTTATTACAGAGATTAGAGCATGCCATAGGTATTAAAGGCACTGCGCTGCGGTGGTTTGAATCATATTTATCTAATAGATTACAATTTGTTCATGTAAATGGGGAATCTTCTTCACAGACTAAGGTTAATTATGGAGTTCCACAAGGTTCTGTGCTAGGACCAATTTTATTCACTTTATACATGCTTCCCTTAGGCAGTATTATTAGACAGCATTGCTGTCTAATAATACTAAACCCAGCTTTATCTATCCATGAAGCCAGAGGACACACACCAATTAGCTAAACTGCAGGATTGTCTTACAGACATAAAGATATGGATGACCTCTAATTTCCTGCTTTTAAACTCAGATAAAACTGAAGTTATTGTACTTGGCCCCACAAATCTTAGAAACATCTCTCCCTCAGCCCCAACCAGTCCCAGCAGGAGACTGCCCCTCCCTGAGCCTGGTTCTGCTGGAGGTTTCTTCCTGTTAAAAGGGAGTTTTTCCTTCCCACTGTCGCCAAGTGCTTGTTCACAGGGGGTCGATTTGACCATTGGGGTTTTTCTGTAATTATTGTATGGCTTTGCCTTACAATATAAAGCGCCTCGGGGCAACTGTTTGTTGTGATTTGGCGCTATATAAATAAAATTGATTTGATTTGATTTTAATAAATACTGGTATAAAAAAAGGGAATATAATGATACAAGCTTACTGGTTAGCACTACTGCATGACAGTGACATGGTCACAGATTCTAATTCATCCTCCCACTTCCTAAAACATGCAAGTTAGGTGAATTGGTTGCTCTGAATTGACTGTCCAAATCAGTTTGTTTGCCAATATGTGTTAGCCCTGCGATAGACTGGCAACTTGCCCAGGGTGTCCCCTGACTCTTACAAATGACTGCTGGGATAGGTTCCAGCTCTCATGACCCTTAACTGCAATAAGCAGGTTCAAAAAAATAGACGGATGGATGATAGCCATTGTTATGTGTTATGGTAATGTATCTGTCAGAACCACTTGTGGGATCACTGTTTGCCAGTTTTTGAGGGCCCCAGTAGTGTGGGAAAGCCAAGGGGACATCCATTTTCATCTGTCAGCTGCAGAGAGACGGTGACTTTTGAGAGTCTGGGATGGAGTGGTTGTCTGCCTGGTTGGTTGCCATGCAGGACCCAAGACATTTCTCTAGTGCACTTCCAAAGCTGACCTGTCATAAATGGCCTCAGAAATCACAAATTGCTTTTAATAACTTCCTTAAGGGCCCCTTCACACATAACATGATTGAAGCCGACTGGCGCACGAAGGAAGAATTGAAAATTGGAGCCGCCTCAAATGCCTTGTACACCTGTCACCACAAACATTTGCACACATAAGCAGCCGAAACACAGCGAATGCCCTGCACGTGCTCATTCAATCCCCTCTCGGCAGGTGTCGGCACATGAACATCTAATATCATTCCCTGGACACTTAGAAAAGGCAGAGCTATTCACGCACCTGGTACAATAGTAGACAGCAGGCGACCACATTCAACCTGTCTGTGAAAAGTGTCTAAGTGCCATACGAAAGTGGCATAACCTACCAACACACATGGGTGTGACTGTGCCGACCCCCCCCCCCCACACACACACACAAATGGCATGTGGAGTGTGTCATCATCACCCCCCCACACACACACCCTACCAGCACCAACACACACACACACACCATGTATCCAACATTGTCAACTGTGGCTGAAGGTCCCGGAAAAAGCTGCTGGACCAGCTGACCACTGTGTCCTTCACCATAGCTGGAGAACACACAGTGCACATGTGTGAGCGGGCGCTCATGGTCTCATGAGGACCGGCCAGGATTTGAGCACGCGGCACAGCCAACTGTGCAGGCTGATGTCACTTCCACCACGTAAATTGTCATTTACATGACAGACAGAAAGAGGAGCTGGCTCATCATGACACAGGATGTCTTTTTCTTGGTTCTCTCCCTCAGTCCCAGCAGAAGACTGCCCCTCCTTGAGCCTGGTTCTGCTGGAGGTTTCTTCCTGTTAAAAGGGAGTTTTTCCTTCCCACTGTCGCCAAGTGCTTGCTCACAGGGGGCCGTTTTGACCGTTGGGGTTTTTACGTAATTATTGTATGTCCTTGCCTTACAATATAAAGCGCCTTGGGGCAACTGTTTGTTGTGATTTGGCGCTATATAAATAAAATTGATGATTGATGATGATGATGACAGGAGGTGGCCAGCTCTTCATGAGATGAGCGCATCAGGTAATTCATGTAAAACATGAAAGAGAGAATAGTAATCCCGTCATTTCATTACTTCCTAGTGTATGTCTAGGCAGAGGCTAAATCCGCTCTTTTATAACATTGAATTAAGTATTATAAATTGTGGTGTTTTTTAAATTTTTTCCTCAGCTGTTGTGTGCACGACTTTCCACGTGCTTGCACTGTGTTCGTGCATGTGAACACGAGCTTGCACAAAACCATCTGCACGGTTTCACGCACGCCTGTCCAACTGTGCGTTCCTCCCGACAGCAGATGGAATGTTTCGTGGCTACCCATTTCATTTTTGGTTTGTGAAGGGGCCCTAAAATTTGAACCTTGTTTCACTGAGCATGAACTGTGCAGAATTACATCCAATCTTACACCAGCAATTTTTTTTTGGAACATTTCACAAGTTTGACATGTGGACATCATGCAAGAACATTGAAAAAGATCAGGAATTGAACGCAAATCCCACAGAATTACTCAAAAAATAACCACTTTCCTCAGCTTTTCATACATTAATTCAACTCTAAAATTGATAGGAAACCCTCAGGCTGTGTGGGATTACAGGGACAAAACCACCCTGCGAAATCCCCAAACCAGTATCAGTATTTTATGTGTTGTGTTTACTGATTGTAGTCCAAGTAACACACCTACTATTTCCATAAGTCAGAGCAATAACCTTTTCCATATGGCTCATTACAATCTAAGAAGATGCATTGGAATAATAGTAAGGGCTTGTGAGCACAGTCCTTCAGGAGGTCCAAAATTAGAAAAAGAAATTTAACAAGCTCTGTGTGAAGTTGAGGGTGATGAAATACTGCACACCGAAACATGCAATATCACAACCTGAAATACTGCAGACCTCTGAGTTGGTTACACTGTCCAACAATTTATCCTTGATAGTAGCACATTTGGCCAAAATGTATTACAGCTCACTCTAATTTCTTTCCCCCACACAAATTGATGAAATGACACTTGTTCTCACAGTGTGTTACTGTCATTTTAGCGTGTCTGTTTATCACCATGCATGACTCAAAAGCTGTTATTCCAAATGCATGTCAGCATTAGATAGAGTACAACCCCTGGCAAAAATTATGGAATCACCAGCCTCTGAGGATGTTCATTCAGTTGTTTAATTTTGTAGAAAAAAAGCAGATCACAGACATGACACAAAACTAAAGTCATTTCAAATGGCAACTTTCTGGCTTTAAGAAACACTATAAGAAATCAAGAAAAAAAGATTGTGGCAGTCAGTAACGGTTACTTTTTTAGACCAAGCAGAGGAAAAAAATATGGAATCACTCAATTCTGAGGAAAAAATTATGGAATCACCCTGTAAATTTTCATCCCCAAAACTAACACCTACATCATATCAGATCTGCTCGTTAGTCTGCATCTAAAAAGGAGTGAACACACCTTGGAGAGCTGTTGCACCAAGTGGACTGACATGAATCATGGCTCCAACACGAGAGATGTCAATTGAAACAAAGGAGAGGATTATCAAACTCTTAAAAGAGAGTAAATCATCACGCAATGTTGCAAAATATGTTGGTTGTTCACAGTCAGCTGTGTCTAAACTCTGGACCAAATACAAACAACATGGGAAGGTTGTTAAAGGCAAACATACTGGTAGACCAAGGAAGACATCAAAGCGTCAAGACAGAAAACTTAAAGCAATATGTCTCAAAAATCGAAAAATGTACAACAAAACAAATGAGGAACGAATGGGAGGAAACTGGAGTCAACGTCTGTGACCGAACTGTAAGAAACCGCCTAAAGGAAATGGGATTTACATACAGAAAAGCTAAACGAAAGGCATCATTAACACCTAAACAGAAAAAAACAAGGTTACAATGGGCTAAGGAAAGGCAATTGTGGACTGTGGATGACTGGATGGAAGTCATATTCAGTGATGAATCTCGAATCTGCATTGGGCAAGGTGATGATGCTGGAACTTTTGTTTGGTGACTTTCCAATGAGATTTATAAAGATGACTGCCTGAAGAGAACATGTAAATTTCCACAGTCATTGATGATATGGGGCTGCATGTCAGGTAAAGGCACTGGGGAGATGGCTCCCATTACATCATCAATAAATGCACAAGTTTATGTTGATATTTTGGACAATTGAAAGGATGTTTGGGGATGATGAAATCATTTTTCAAGATGATAATGCATCTTGCCATAGAGCAAAAACTACAAAAACATTCCTTGCAAAAAGACACATAGGGTCAATGTCATGGCATAGGATCAATGTCAACGAGCAGATCTGATTTGATGCAGGTGTTAATTTGGGGGATGAAAATTTACAGGGTGATTCCATAATTTTTTCCTCAGAATTGAGTGATTCCATATTTTTTTCCTCTGCTTGGTCTAAAAAAGTAACCGTTACTGACTGCCACAATCTTTTTTTCTTGATTTCTTATAGTGTTTCTTAAAGCCAGAAAGTTGCCATTTGAAATGACTTTAGTTTTGTGTCATGTCTGTGATCTGCTTTTTTTCTACAAAATTAAACTGAATGAACATCCTCCGAGGCCGGTGATTCCATAATTTTTGCCAGGGGTTGTATAAGTATTAAACCAATATCACTTACATTCAAATTTAGGTGAAATCACTGTCCTGTCACTAGGTATGCCAGCACCTATTGGAGTGAATGAGTGAATGTAACAATTGAGTATCTACTTCAGATGGAAAAGCACCATAAAAAAACAGCTAATTTACCATTCAGTGGTAATGTTTGCCATTTTCTCAAATCAACTGTACAAAGTGTGGTCACACAAAGCTATGACACATACTAACATACTGAGGCATAACATCCATTTTAAGTTAAAGCTTTGGAAAAGTGGTGCGCTTCCCTCTGCATGATCCAGCATGCAAGTGCCTAATTGCTGAGGACCCTAGAAACTGGAATAGGTAAACAGGATGCACATGTTTCACCTGGCTGCGTCAAATAGATGGCTACTTAGGGGTGGGGATGCTTCAGTTATCTGCCTGGGAGGTTGCCATTCTAGGACCCAAGATGGTTCCATCGTTGAGGTGGATGCAGCGACAGAAAACACCAGCACATGATCACAGACCTGACCTGATCTGCAGTAAAAGCACCGTGTACTTATTTAAGGGGAGACTAGAGGATCTTCAGTTCAATGCCTCAGTGACATGCCCTTGAGCATGAGCCATAATACCTAATTGGCTCATGGTGTGCATTTGAGCATTGCAGTAGACTGACATTGTTTTTTTGAATGTGAAGCACTTTGACCAGCTCCAGTCAGATGGAAAAGCAACTATAGAAAAACAATGTAGACCTTATTAAAAAGGTTGTTGCCTTCTGCAGAACTACCATCAAATACACTCTCACTAAAAATAATAATAATAAGAATAAATCATCAATGCATTTTAAAGCAGACAGAATAAGCAACATTAGTGCGCTATGTGACTGACCTTTAGTTAGGTCTTAGTGATGTATAAGTCTTCTGAATTACATTATGGGTTTGAAATGATAGGTGATTTGCTACGGAATACCAAAGTTAGGGTTTAAAACGGTTTCACACCACAAGCAGTTGTAGTGTCTTGTGTGTGTGTGTTTTTTTTTTTTTTTTTTTTCATTTTGGAGCATGTTAAACATTAAGAGCATGCACATCACCTACATGAGGCTGTGGTAACTTTAGAAAGATTTGGCATGGAAGCTATTTTCCAATGTCTGAGGTAAGTGGTCCTCAACAACAAGAGGCAGTGAACTCATCACTAGGAAGTCATATTGATATCATACATTCAACATTAAACAACCAAAAACATTTTCTTTCATTTCAATGTCTCAGGTTGAGGTCACTGATATGAAAAATATGAGGGAAAAATAACCATGTCCAGCCATCGAAAAAAAACAAACTAATTGTGATCTGGTTTCAATGCAAGCGTGAATGTCAAAAGTGCTTCTTCACTGCCTGTGTTGATTTTAGTCATGTCTGATTCAGTTGATCAGACTGCTCTCTGGGGCATCCTGACAATTTGTGGGATCACCAAGAACTTACTGGACATCATAGCCAGCCTATACACAGATATTGTGCATGCTGAACATGGTGGAGACAGAGACTCTTGAGTTGTCCAAGTGAAAACTGGTGTTCATTAGGGATGTGTTCCAGCTTTTATATTGTTCAATGCTTGCATGGATTGGGTGTCAGCTGTGGTTGTGGAAACAAGTGACTTGGGTGCCATTGTTGGCACGGAAAGGTTTATTGCCCTTGATTTCATGGACAATGCTGTGATATTTGTGAAATCAATGGATACTGATTGCAGCACTTGAGGAAATGAGTGAGGAATTGGAATGTGTGTGTTCATGATTGCCCTGGATGAAAACAAAGATCCAGGTTTTTAATGACTTCCCGGACACAGCCATCAGAAGTGTATCTATCTGTGGTGAAAGTGTTGAAGCCATAGAGACATTCACTTATCTTGGCAGTGACATTCATGTCTCTGGATCCCCAACCTGAGATTGAGAAATGCCTGGGAAGAGCTTATGGAGTAATGATATCACTGGACAGAAGTGTTTGGTGATGACTGGATGTCTTTGATACTAGGGCTCTACAGAAGATCCTTGGGTTTCTTTGGAATGACTTTGCATTGAAGAAGTGGCTACTTAGGGAGACTACATTGAGGAGTATCACTTGCAATGTGAGGGACCTTCAGCATTGATATTTTGGCCTCGTGGCATGTTTCTCTCTGCATTATCCAGCACAGCGGTGCCTGAGTGTTGAGGACCTCAGTGGGTGGAGAATGCCAAGAAGGCACCAATGTTTTAGATGCGTTCTCAGGGTGCAGGACTTCTGTGTGTTCCCAGGGTGAATAAAAAGTCTCCCGGTCACAGAGCTTTCTCCTACTGTGCCCCAGCTCTGTGGAACGATCTCCCAGCACACATTCGGCAGTCGGATACTGTTGAGATTTTTAAGTCACGTTTAAAGACTCATTTGTTTTCTTTGTTTTATCATTAGTATTATGAAGTGTTTTTATTCTTGTATTCTTTTAAGGTTGTCTTTCTTTTATGGTCGTCTTTTTTTATTGTGTTTTAAATTTTTTAATTTCTTTTTGTGTGAAGCGCCTTGAGATGATTTTATCGTGAATTGGCACTATATAAATTAATACATTTGAATGTGATTTTAGATATATCGCTATTTTACGACGCAGGGGTGGACCGGTTGTCTGCATGGGTTTTTTGCCATCCAGTACCCAAGGTGGTTCTGTGGTGTTGTGGATGCTTTGAAGCACAGTAACACTGGATGCTCGCAGACTTGACTTGACTTGGTGGAGGTCACAGAAAAATATAATTAAAATAAATTATTTTAAGCCATTTAAGATCATTTAAAAAAAAACAGGCAGCAGGGCCGTTATCCAGGTTCAAAACAAAAGGTCAAGTTATTTGTCTTCACTTACTGAAATCTCATCAGCAAAACTCATAAAGAGCTCTGTGACTCACAGGATCTGTATTGTAAAAGAAGAATGAAGTCCAAAAAGGCCCTACTTCCCATTGGCACTGATGCTTATCCCTGGATAACCATGACGTGGATGACAGGGATGACAGCTGAAAATGGCTGCCAGTCTTGGTTGAAGTATCACGAATGGATCCAGACCCTAACAGAGATATCACACAAAAAAATGCAAAACACTGTTTTTATTGACTCAATTTGACAGAACAGGTCAAAGGTCAAAAAGCAGATGAGCAATCAAAATCTAGCAACAGTGTCTGTGAGGTGATAGGCAGGAGAGTGGTCAAAGAAGTAGAGAAAGGTCCAAAAAACATGAGAAGGAACCACAACAGAAATGTACAAAATGGCAGGCAAAATCATAAACGCTCACTGGACAAAACAAGGTTCGGCAGTAAGAAGTCATTCACAGGAAACCACTAGAAACAATGGCGAGAAGAGGGAAAAAAGCACACAACATTCAGTGACACAGGAGGAACACATGGGTATAAATACACACTCTTAAATTTGGCAGTTATGGAATACTATTAACCTTAAGGCAGTTAGAGGGATTATTGATTTATATTTTTATGTGAAGAATTTCTTACAAAGAAAGATGTTTTCGAATTTTTAATCTCCAACCTCCAGTGATATGTTTTCACAAATATCATCTAAAATGAGTTGTGTCAAAGTTAGATATGAAATCATCTATTAAGGATTTTAAAAATAAATAAATAAATGAACTTTTTTTTTTTTTTTTTTTTGTGAAAAGCTAAAATATGCCAGTTGCATTTTGGTGTCAAAGATGGTGTCAGAGAGTAGAAACTGACAAACAACTTCCTGTTTTATCAGAGATTCCCAGTGAAATGCAAGATGTGTGCGAGTAGGTCTGTGGTGCAAAGACTGAGAAATGAAAATTGATTTCTATCAATCTCATATTTGGCCTTGCTATTTTGATCATGTCAGGGAGACATTGCGTATTGATGGACCTGCTTTCAGCTTTGGCAGAGAGGCAACAGTTTAAAAAATTTCTTCCCATCTTTTGTACAAAATACAGTTATGGACGGAAATACCTTTGTGTTATAAATAGATGAAAGCTTTCTCTCACATCCAATTAAACTGGTATTAAGCAATGATTATTTATTGAGTTAACAGAGCTGCATTTGAAACATCTTTGTGAAACTAGTTAAGCAATTTGTAAAGACTCAGAAAATCCACACATAACACTTGCTTAAAGTCAGCTACTGCTTGTACTTTATAATTGCCAGCCATTAGCAAAATTACACACGTGATTATGACAGGTGACATCATATTTAATAAGGATATTATGACACTGTGCCAGTAATGAACACCAGGAGTTGACGTGAAAATGCCCTAAATTGTCCTGCTAAAACCAATTATTTAAGTTAATATTCTTTGTAATTGAAGCAATCATTCATAATGTTATATATTTGTTCCTTATTGGGTTGGAAACAGGATATCGATTTAAACATACCCCATTCTCCCATCAAGAGGCAAATGGCTCTCCACCCAAATTCTGCCTGAAGAGGGGGGTGGGCCGATGCACAGCCATGGCCAGTATCATGTAAATTGGAATGCCAATTTCAATAAAACTTGCTAAGGAGTTAGTAACAATCCCTCTCCAGATCTTACAAACTAACAATCCATGACCAGATCTGCTACAAGCAAACAGTGATGAGCCTACTCTTGTGCAATCTGCTCTACTAAATGACTGCCAGATAGCAGTACTAAGACTTGGCTTTCCACTCCAAACATCTACTCACAAATTTGTTTTTGTTCAAGCCTCCTCATAGCAGCCATATTGCGCTCCACTGACACAACGTGCTGGGTCACTCAGGCTCACACCCTGTACTACGCTCTACTGACACTACCTGCTCACCTCACAGCCTGTGCAATGCTCCTTCCTGCTTGCCATGAAAGTCACTTATGGAAATGGATGCCTGCAACATATTTCAAAAAAGCTGGGACAGAGGTATGTTTACCACTGTGTTACATCACCTTTCCTTCTAACAACACTCAATAAGCATTTGGGAACTGAGAACACTGATTGTTGAAGCTTTGTAGGTGGAATTCTTTCCCATTCTTGCTTGATGTATGACTTCAGTTGTTCAATAGTCCGGGGGTCTCCCTTGTCGTATTTTGCGCTTCATAATGCGCCACACATTTTCAATGGGCGACAGGTCTGGACTGCAGGCAGGCCAGTTTAGTACCCGCACTGTTACTATGAAGCCACGCTGTTGTAACACATGCAGAATGTGGCTTGGCACTGTCTTGCTGAAATAAGCAGGAACGTCCCTAAAAAAGACATTGCTTGGGTGGCAACATATGTTGATCCAAAACCTGGCTGTACCTTAAGCATTGATGGTGCCATCACAGATGTGTAAGTTGCCCATGCCATGGGCACTAACCCACCCCCATACCATCACAGATGCTGGCTTTTGAACGTTGTGCTGGTAACAATCTGGATGGTCCATGATTTCCAAAAACAATTTGAAATGTAGACTCATCAGACCACAGCACACTTTTCCAGTTTATGCCTGTCCATTTCAAATGAGCTGAGGCCTAGAGAAGGCGGCGGCATTTCTGGATGTTGTTGATGTATGGCTTTCACTTTGCATGGTAGAGTTTTAACTTGCACTTGTAGATGTAGTGATGAACTGTGTTATCTGACAATGGTTTTCTGAAGTGTTCCTGAGCCCACACGGTAAGATCCTTTACACAATGTCAGTTTCTAATGCAGTGCCGCCTGAGGGATCGAAGGTCACGGGCATTCAATGGTGGTTTTACGTGTAGAAAGTCCTCCAGATTCTCTGAATCTTCTGATGGAATCCCTAAATTCCTCGCAATTGAATGTTGAGAAACATTCTTCTTAAACTGTTGGAATATTTTTTCACACAGTTGTTCACAAAGTGGTGAGCCTCACCCATGTTTGCTTGTGAATGGCTGAGCCTTTTGGGGATGCTCCTTTTATACCCAGTCATGACACTCACCTGTTTCCAATTAACCTGTTCACCTGTGGAATATTCCAAACAGGTGTTCTTTGAGCATTCATCAACTTTTGTTGCCCCTGTCCCAGGTTTTTTGAAATCTGTTGCAGGCATCCATTTCAAAATGAGCAAATATTGGCACAAAAACAAAAATGTTTATCAGTTTGAACATTAAATATCTTGTCTTTGTGGGGTATTCAGTTGAATATAGGTTGAAGAGGATTTGCAAATTATTGTATTCTGTTTTTATTTATATTTCACACAACGTCCCAAGTTCATTGGAATTGCGGTTGTACATTTGGAGAGTTCTGCAGTACTCTTGGTCAAGGGATGACTGAGTACACCACTATCTGCATCTGTTCAACCATCTAAATTATCTGGATCCGTATCTGTACTCATAGCGGGCGGGGCCTAAAGTGGAAGTGGGTGGAGCTTAAATCAGTACATTATTTTAAGTCTGAAATTGATATGGATTGATCAGAAGTTACTTATTTACAGAACAAGCTTTTTTTATAAACTCAGAACATGAATATTCTTAAGTATATGAATGAATATTTACAGAAAAGCCTCAGAATTGAGATTCAATATTTTTGATCACAACAGTAAAGGAACTATTTTACAGTACATTTTTTTATAAACTCAGAACATGAATATTCTTAAGTGTATGAATGAATAACATAACAGCCTCAGAATTGACATTTAATGCAGTTGGAAATTATGAACTCCTAAGTATGCATGATCAAGAGTTGTCATACTCAACACAACTTTGTTTTTTTATTTTATGATAATACTGTGATTTTTTCCCAATTATTTATTTATTTTTACTACCTAATGTTCTTGTCATTTTTTCCACACAGTTAAACAATATTGATTAAGGTGTGTGTGTGTGTGTGTGTGTGTGTGTGTGTGTGTGTGTGTGTGTGTGTGTGCATGTCTGTCTGTCTGTCTGTGTGACTGTGTGAGAGGGAGAGAGAGAGGTTGTTCAATTGACCAATTTATTTTTATGAACTGCAGTGAGAAAGAGTCAGATACTGCATGCAGCCATATACAATTAACAAAACCCATTAATATAGGCTACTTTGTGTGTTCAGCTATATGTGTGTAGGTGTGTAAGTGGTCTGTAAGACTGTTTATTTTTGAATGATCTGTGTGAACTTGGTGGTTCATGCAAACATCCAGTGATGGCAAACAGGGAAATAATGTCAGCCTTGTTCACTGTATTCTTCTCAAAGCACCGTGTTTAGTGGGAGCAAAGTTTTCCAACTGACTTTATATCACCCATCCAAACAAAGAGCAAGCAAACTGTAAAAAAAATAAATAAATAAACGGACCGGAGTGGAGGCAGTGACCGACGCGACACGAGCTGTTTTTAGCTCTGTCTTGTCAAATGCACCACGTACAATACAAAACAAGTTCACCAAGTAACTATAAATATCATACAAACTGAAAAAGAAGCAAGCTGAAGAAAACTTAAGGAGTACTGAGAACATGAGGTAGAATCAAGCCAAGCACAGAGAGAGTTCCTGTCTGTGTGTGCGGAGGCTGCAGACAGACGTGTCTGTGTAGGGAGGGCTGGGCGCTGTGTGTGACTGGCCAGTCACAGAGCGTAAAGACAATCAATTAGCCAATGACAATTTTCCTTCAGCACGAGCACAGATATTGATGAGTTTAACTGTATCATGCTCGTACTCATCAAAAATGCTTTATCCGTATGCTTGAGCCGGATACTCATTTCAGATGAGTATCCGGCTCTAATACTGACACTGTTCACTTTATGTTATTTTATTACAGTACTTGAGGAATAGAAATATAATAACATACCTAATAAACAAAACATGAACATAATATAAATAATTATGATCATTATGATGTTTGAGACCTGAGCACTTAATTTTGTTCTTTCATATTTTACATGGTTTGAATGTCAATAAAGAATCATTGATCCTTGAAGCTGCCCATGCTTTGTACTACAGGCATCATTTGACACTTGATTTGTGTTGGGAAGGTGTAGTGACACGGACCCACAACAGGGGGCGGTAATGAACGGACAATGGATGAGCCAAAAAGTAACAATTTAATGTTGTGAATTGCACAACGGAATACAGACAATTGCAGTTGAGGAGTACAGTCAATCATATACAAGGTGACGTGTGGGCAGGCTCGAGGATAGAAGACGTCTGTCCAGAGAAGAGCCGGATCCCACACGGCTTCCACTGCCAACAGATCTGAAGAACACCGGAGCCGCCAAGTCCTGGGTCCCAGGTGGCCACCGTCTCCAGCTGACAGACCAGGTATTGCTGGCAGAAACAGAAACAGTTAATGGTGGGTGTGTGAAGACACACCCAGTAATTGTTCCCTGAGTAGTTCCTCCGGGAGGGAGAACCTCCACCTCCAGATACAACATCACCCGTGCAGCTCCTGTTGGTCTCTTTCCTGGATGGAGTGAGAGGCGAAGAACGTCATCCTCTCACTGTCCGCCAATCCAGTCTCCGATAGAGCCCGCAGGAACACGGCTGCACACAGACCAATATATATTTAGACAACGATATCACAGCAGAGAAAGTTACCTTGTTTGGTAGCTGATTTCTCGGCGAGGAGGTGGAGTTGCAGTGCGGCCTTTGTAGTGATGGTGATGAGTGACAGCTGGTGCTGATAAGTGACAGCTGTCGCTCCCAGCGGCTCCGACGCCCTCTCGTGCTTGGAGCCCGCACTCCAAGCAGGGCACCATCTGGTGGTGGTGGGCCAGCAGTACCTCCTCTTTAGCGGCCCACACAACAGATTTGCTTGACAATTATTTTCTTGACCCCAGTGGCTCAGCAACTTCATTCATCTGAGGCTTGCTGCTGTTACCTCATTCAAACATGCTTACTTTCTTGTAGTTTTACCCTAGACATCTTTGTTTGTTGCATGCCAGTATACATGAGTACTTTAAGATGAAGTACTGGCCAAGAGTTTAGAGAGGTGGGCTTAATGGTTTAGAATAGAACAAAATACACCTTTACTGCCCATCAGTGTGAACAACAAAGATGCCAGGACCAGATTCCTTTGAAGAAGAAGAAGAACACAAGTAGCATTTTTATCCTTTACTGATCTGACTGTACAGATGATGCTGTATTCTTTGCAGAATCAATCAGAAGTGGGAAGTGGCGGTCCTAGAGTGATTTACTCCCCGGGCGAAACCCCCTGTGTGCGCCCCCCCCGCGCACACTAACATGGCCACCACCTCCGCCCCACCACCCATGAAAACACTAACTTCATCCAGAACACCCACACTCCCACAAATTAACTCACAACAGCTATTTTCAAGAACAAATTTCTGGTTTTAATGACTACTGCAATAACAAACACAAAGATAAACAATAATTACCTCAATAAAGTTTTTGAACAGAAAAAACAAAAGACTCAGTGACTTCACATTACAACTATGTACAGTACAGGTATTTAAGAAAGCACAACTGCACTACAGCACCACCCGATGGTCAAAATATTGCACGTCATTCAGTTTTACCAACAGAGTGCACTTTGCATTATCATAGAGTACCATTCACCATAATGAACAAGACTTAAACCTCCATTAAAGTCGCACCATATAAATAAGTGCTCACTATCAGTGATGTGAAATTCCATCGAGTAGGAGCATTTCTGGGCAACCTTGAGCAGCCTGCAGACTCAAGAAAAGACATCCTCTTTGTGGATTTTGAGAAAAATGTGGCAAACCCAGAGAGTGATGCAAAAAATATTCTGCACTCAGATAAGCATTTAGCCCCCTGAGACAGAACCAGATTCAGTCTGTGTGCATAGCAATGCACAAACATTGCACTGGGGGCTGTTGCTTTAACTTTGGCCTGCAAACCATTGAGAGCTGAAGCCATGACAGCAGCCATGGCTTCTTCGTTAATGAAGACTATCAAATGGCTTCGCCAAAATCCGGTCCACAACATTGAAATTGTCTGCCATTATGTGCAGCTTGCTACCTAGCTAGCTCGCTAGCTGGGACTGGTGCGAGGCTAGTGTGAAGTTTGTCCACCTGTGAGTGCTTTGTGACGGTGGAGGAGCTCAGCAGCACCCGCTGCTCGGTAGGGACAGAAACTGCGATAGAAGTCAGAAAGAGTGATAGAAGTCAGTCTCCAAACACAAGCAGCTACAAAAAAAAAACCCCACCAGAAATAGAAGCTCAATTTGTCGCTAGTCGTTTTTAACAAAGAAAATGCCGCTAAGAGGATTAGGAAAGTCTCCGGTTCAACTCAGAACAGAATGAAAATTAAAAAATGCTCCCACAGATGTTTACACCAAAAGATCACTGATTCGCTCATTTCGCTGTCAATCAAAAAGGGATTCAGCCTCAGACAGATCATCCAATCATCATGCAGAAGTTGAGCGTCTGGGCCAGCCGAGGCCAGCCCACTGCCCCATAGACCCGTCCGATGGGCTGGACAAAGCCCAGAATTTATCCAATGTCTCGTCTCGTTTCGCTGCACTCTTTGCTTCGCTATTGAACTCTGTGGACACTCAGCGTCCACACTGCTTTGTGGACGTGCCCCCCCCGCGATGCCGCCCCGGGCGGCTGCATGGTCGGCCCGCCTCCAGGACCGCCCCTGGAAGTGGGACTGTCTCGATTTGGTATTACAAGTATTCTGCCTCATGCCTTAGACACAGGCTTTCAATGTCTTCCTGGATTTGAACATCAGAGGTGTATCTGTTTGTGGAGAAAGTGTCAAACTTGTAGAGACACTCATTTTTCTCAGCAGTGTTATTCATCCACTGTGTCCTTGTCCTTTGAGATCGAGAGACCCCTGGGAAGGCAAGGTCAGTGGACAGAGGTGTTTGGTGGTGCCGATATTTACTCTTAAGTCTTTTTGGTTCCGGTGCTTCCTGTCTTTCTGTATGGTTTGGAGAATTGTATGTTTGTGCCCTAAGATGATGACTGGATGTATTTGGTATAAGGTTTCTTCAGAGTGTCTTTGGATACCTTTGAAATGACTTTGGAAATAAATGCATATCTAGGAGGATTCAGATATCCAACTTGCATTGCAGGGGAATGTCAGATATGATGTTTTGTCCATGTGGTGTGTTTCTCCAGGCATACATTTGCCCCAGTGTTGAGGATCCAAGCAGATGGAAAGGTTCTTGGGGGTGGCCATGTTTCACCTGCCTGCAACAGATTAAAGGCTACTTTTGAGATGTAGGCATGGGTTGGGTGTTGCAAATCAGGTCTCAAGGTAGTTCTGTAGTTTGGTGGATGTAGCCAATACATGACACGTGCATGCTAACAGACCTGACTTACCCTCTGGAACGTCTAATGTATCAAATTCCTCAAAATAGTCATTATAAATGATTTTGACCTTTCAAAGTCACCCAAGGTCAAGCATCATGTGACCAGTCGAAAGGTGTTAGCATACAATGAATAACCATACAGTCAGGTCCATAAATTTTTGAACAGTGAAAATTATTGTAAGTTTGACATCTACTCCACAGTGAAGTTACTGTGCTTAAAATGGCTGTAATTCTTAAGTAATTAATAAGATTTTTTTCTTATACCCCTTGAACTGGGCAGAGCACATACGTGTACATCAGTGTTACATGTAGGAGTTACATGTAGACATAGGTTTGATTTTGTCTGTCTTTGGCTAAGACATTCCAACTGCAATGCTCAAGTCCACTCTGGTGTAAATTGGCATCGCCCTTCACTGGGAAAGTAAATTGCAATGAACTCTTCTACGCCCTCATTCACTTCATTTCAGGGATATTCAGTGCCAGATTCCACTTAGACCAGCTCAAATGGGTCTGAGGGCTTATATTGTAATTACTTGAATTAAAGAGGAACTTATGTATTTTTCAAGCTGGCCACTTTTTTGATATATTGGGGTGTCATCTTTTCACTCAGGACAAAAATACACTTCACTGTTTGGAGGCAGGCCATACATCAAGGAGCATGACACTTTGAGACCCAAAGGGCCACAAGGATAGAGGAAAAGAAGAACGTTATGGCAACAGCAACCTCTGCCTGCAACCTCTACCCCGGATTCTGGAAACGGCTTCACCTGTAATAGGTCTGCCCCAAGGAGCCACAGGTGAAGGGATGGCCATCATTGAAATTTTCCATATGATTGTTGCCTGTGCACTTGCTCTATGGGTTGGTAAGGTCAGACCTTACTTGTGCAAAATGCCTTGAGGCACTTGTTGTGATTTGATGTAATATAAAATGAAATAAAATAAAATAAATAAATAAATAAATGATGGGCCTTCTTAAGCAAAAGATTGATTTAGAATGCAATCACCATGGGCTAACCGGCTACATAATGTTGTACAGGGCAGCCCTTGCCAAAAAGACATTTACTAGCAGTATACCTGTTTAAAACTAAAAATAAGAAAGTACATACTTTTTAGTTTATGTACTTCTCAAAGTTATACTTAACAGTTTGTAATTAAAGTATAATTTGTTTATACTAATAAGCATACAAAAATAAAACAATTATAAAAAGCATACCAAAAATATGAACAACCTCAGTATTCTTAGCATATACATACAATACTTAGTAGTGGCTTATACTGGTAGCTAGAAGAAATGCCTTCAGGTAACACATAAATCAGTGAGTGCCAAACAAGCCTTCATGCTCTAAGTGTTAGGGAAGTTAGCTCATAACCAGGAGATGCTTGGTTCAGATCCCAAAACAGAAAGTCATTAAATTCCCTTTGTTAAATCTACTTTCATAAATCAAATGGGCTATAAGTATATAACCACTACCAATATGTCAATTTGCATTGTAAAGTAAAACTATTTATGTACTGAAGATTTTCAACTCTGAAACTGTACTGACAAGTATACTATTCTCATCTAAAAATGGCCAAATTTGATGTATTGAAACAGTACACTTACAAGTATACTACAAAGTATACTTGAGCAGTATTTAAGTATATTTAATAAAGTGACGTTTCAGTACACATTTTTTGGTAAACACACTCACAGCGAACTGCTTATTCACTGAAAAGCAAAACATGCAATTAAAAGTGTCTGATAGGATACTTACAGAGTTAACTGTGTGCATGTTTACCTCCCTAAATGTACAGCACAGTATTTACAGCACTTCACTTTTTTCACTTTTTTTTTTTTTTTTTGTGTGTGTTACAGAATTTTCCCAAAATGGATGAAATTCATTTTTTCCTCCAAATTCCACACACAATACCCTATGACAATGTGAAAAAAAGTTTTTAAGAGATTTTTCCAAATTGAGGGCACCACAGTGGATACAGCCAGAACTGGATTGGTAATTAGCACAAGTTTTACACCGTATGCCCTTCCTGATGCAACTCCAGTTTACCTAGAGAAAGACACAAAGCCGCTAGTGTTCCGAAGAGGTCTCCCATCCAAGTACTAACCAGATGCTGCACTGCTTAGCTTCATCATCACAGCCTGTTGACAGCTGCTGTCCCTGTAAGACACACTTGTTGTGGATGATGATGTCTGAAAATACTTTAATTCCTTATTGTGGAAATTGCTTATCAATAAACAAGTTTTACAGAAGTCTGTCTATATTTGTCTTCACAGGGTGCATTTCTCAGTCTGAGCTGGAGGATGCCGGTGCTTTGTCTGACCACCAGCAAGAAGAAAAATTAACATATTTTAAAATCTGAAAGTCCTTTTTACAATTATTTTATTAGCATCACAGCACTCCATTTATTCATGATCATCATTCACCAGTTTTTTCACGCCTGTCAGTTGCGTCATTCGCCTGTGAGCCGTGGTCCACCCCTCTCATCGGATTTTTATTGTGAATAAATGTCTGAACGATTTGGAGCTTTGCTGCATCAAATTTTTCCAGAAACTGTGAGAGACCTCCAGGTGGACACCATTCGGAAAATTCATATGGCTTTCAGCGATGATTTTATGGGGATTACACAGATTAAGGAGTGCTCCAGCCAGTTTAAAGACCGCCCACAGCGTCTGAGAGCGCAGCGCACTCCGAGCGCCGATCGACAGGCTGACACCCCGCTGAAACAACCAGATCATTTCCAACATGAAGGCTTTGTTGATCCGGGATGTCGTCTGACTTCCATAAAAAAAGGCAGAAGGTGTGGACATCAGCACTTTTTCGGCACATTCTACTGTTACAGGAGATTTTTCATGGAAAGAGGAGCAATGGGATGTGCCACCGTGCCGCTCATGGCACGGCACAAAACCACCTCTGTGTTGGTCTCACAGGACGGCTTTCAGATGGCTCAGGTGGTTTTCGGTGGCTTTTCAGTCGTGTGACTATCCGAGAAATTGTGCATGAGCTGGACATGCCCCAACATGTCCTGTGAGGCTTCATCATGGCGTTGCTTTGCGCCATGTGGCTCTGCCGCGACGCGCGGAATTCCTCCGCTCCTCTTTCCATGACAAAAACTCCTGTAACAGTGGAATGTGCCATTCATTTCTAAACTGGACCCTGTGTTGATCCGGGACGTCGTCTGACTAGCACAGAAATTGCGGAAGACATGGACATCAGCACTTTTTCGGCACATTGAGACAGACGTGCGGAGGAATTCCGCGCGTTGGGACATTTCCGCATGGCGCAAAGCAATGCCGTGATGAAGCCTCACAGGACATGTTGGGGCATGTCCAGCTCATGCACAATTTCTTGGATATTCACACGACTGAAAAGCAACCGAAAGCCGTCTGAGCCATCTGAAAGCCATCCTGTGAGACCAACACGGAGGTGGTTTTGTGTCGCGCCATGAGCGGCACGGTGGCACATCCCATCGCTCCTCTTTCCATGAAAAAAACTCCTGTAACAGTGGAATGTGCCAAAAAAGTGCTGATGTCCACGCCTTCTGCCTTTTTTTATGGAAGTCAGACGACGTCCCAGATCAACAAAGCCTTCACCTTGGAAATAATGTGGTTGTTTCAGCGGGGTTTGAGCCTGTCGATCGGCGCTCGGAGCACGGCGCACTCTCAGCAGCTGTGGGCGATCTTTAAACCATCTGGAGCACTCCTTAATCTGTGTAATCCCCATAAAATATTCGCTGAAAGCCATATGAATTTTCCGAATGGTGTCCAGCTGGAGGTCTCTCACAGTTTCTGGAAAAATTTGATGCAGCAAAGCTCCAAATTGTTCAGACATTTATTCGCAATAAAAATCCGACGAGAGGGGTGGACCACTGCTCACACAAAGCCTGCTCACAGGCGAATGACGCAACCGACAGACGTGAAAAAACACGCATGCGCACGATGGTTCAAGCTTGGCTGATGCAATCACACGTGATTCAACAACAACAACAACATGTCATTGATTATGAGCAGCTGAGTCTTGGTCTATGACATCATCATTTCAGAAAAGTTCTGTATAGGGTGTCCACATGAAAACATGAATCCAGCGTTTTCAGATTTTTCCACTCTGACACCTGTTGTCAAAGTGTAGCATTTTCAGGTTCTGAAAATGCTGGCTCCATGTGGATAAAACGCCAACACAACATAAAACATTTGCAATACACCTGAACCAATCTCCGTGTGGATGGGGTGTCAAACTTTTCCTAAGGGACGCATGTCTGTTCTGGACCAATTGGCATAATTTCTATATATATATATATATATATATATATATATATATATATTTTTTTAATCTACTTTTATGGGACAATGGACAAATCACTCTCATCCAGTGCTTGATTTTCACTCATTCGCCATCACTCTGGATGTAATGCCCAGAAAAATTATTAATATGCCTGCCATATCTTCTGTGTTCCAAGTTCAACTTACATCTTATTTTGTTTTTCTGCTTCTGTGTTCATCACACAACATTACCCAAATCAAAGCAAAGATCAGCATGGAACACTGGAATCTTAAAGTGCTCTTTGAAGCTTTGAATCAAAATGTTTTGCTGGCTGTACCTAATTATTGATTGGTCACATTATATCAAGATTGGGTATTGCATAATTCAAATCAAAGATTAAAGCCAAAGCACTTTGGAGTATTTAAGCTTTGAACTGAAGCTCTGAATCAAAACAAGTCTCGCAGGTCGAATTCAAAAGAAGAAGCCAGTGTTTAGCAGTATGAAGCCGAACAACTTCATTACACATCAACATCTTCATCAGACAGCCAGTTTTAAAGCATTTCCATTGTTCATCTACATTCGACATGCTGCTTTATGACTAACAGAGTAATAATAACATGATCTGAACGGCCGCCTGAACAATTTATAGCAGTTCTACCACCGTGATCCTTAAATTTTTGATTGATTGATTAATGTAATCTGATGACAGGTGATACTATGTGTGTGTGTGTGTGTGTGTGTGTGTGTGTGTGTGTGTGTGTGTGTGTGTGTGTGCGAGGAAGTGAGAGAGAAAGAAAGAGAGAGTAGCAAGGTTGATGTATTTGGGTATAAATATGCACACATTTGCAAAAACACTGTTAAAATAAATGCCATTACAATTGGCATTATTTTTTCAGTAACAGGTAATCTAATTACTTTTTCCATAGTTGCAAAGACATTGTCATTAATGACAATAACATGTGGTGTGTTACTATAGTAAAACTCATTGAAGCCTTTTTCATCTCTCATTCACAGCTGAGTTGCACAGTTAAGTTTTTTTTTAGAAATGGCTATTCCCACACAGTATTAATATTGTTCATACATAGCTCAGCCTTGTTATAGCTATGGGTATGGTTAGGGGTTATAGCTGGGGTTATGGTTAGGGGTAAAAATTGAGGGCTATGGTTATGGTTAGAATTACAACCCCAGTTCCAATGAAGTTGTGACATTGTGTAAAATGTAAATAAAAACATAATACGATTTGCAAATCCTCTTCAACCTATATTCAATTGAATACACCACAAAGACAAGATATTTAATGTTCAAACTGATAAACTTTATTGTTTTTGTGCAAATATTTGCTCATTTTGAAATGGATGCCTGCAACACGTTTCAAAAAAGCTGGGACAGTGGTATGTTTACCACTGTGTTACATCACCTTTCCTTCTAACAGCATTCAATAAGCATTTGGGAACTGAGGACACTAATTGTTGAAGTTTTGTAGGTGGAATACTTTCCCATTCTTGCTTAATGTACGACTTCAGTTTTTCAACAGTCCCACACTCTTTTACTATGAAGCCACGTTGTTGTAACACGTGCAGAATGTGGCTTGGCATTGTCTTGCTGAACTAAGCAGGAACATCCCTGAAAAAGACGTTGCTTGGATGGCAGCATGTGTTGCTCCAAAACCTGGATGTACCTTTCAGCATTGATGGTGCCATCACAAATGTGTAAGTTGCCCAAGCCATGGGTACGAACACACCCCCATACCATCATAGATGCTGGCTTTTGAACTTTGCGCTGGTAACAATCTGGATGGTCTTTTTCCTCTTTTGTATGGAAGACACAATGTCCATGATTTCCAAAAACAATTTGAAATGTGGCCTCATCAGACCACAGCACACTTTTCCACTTTGTGTCTGTCCATTTCAAATGAGCTCGGGCCCAGAGAAGGTGGCGGCGTTTCTGGATGTTGTTGATGTATGGCTTTTGCTTTGCATGGTAGAGTTTTAACTTGCACTTCTAGATGTCGCGACGAACTGTGTTAACTGACAATGGTTTTCTGAAGTGTTCCTGAGCCCACATGATAAGATTCTTTACACAATGATGTCTGTTTTTAATGCAGTGCTGCCTGAGGGATCAAAGGTCACAGGCATGCAGTGTTGGTTTTTGGCCTTGCCGCTTACGTGTATAAAGTTCTCCAGATTCTCTGAATTTTCTGATTATATTATGGACTGTAGATGATGGAATCCGCTTGCTCCAGGGTGGCTTGACAATGAATACATCTTATATCCCCCTGTAGTGTAAGAAGAAACATTAGTCTTTTAACTGTTATATTGCAAGCAAGCAGAAGTGTTCGCCATAACCATAACAGCAGGAGTAATTGACTAACCATGGACAGCCAGTATAAAGCTGATAATATTCCCCATCCTAAGCCCCAAATTATGATAAGTCCAAGTTTGTAGAGCCAGGGTTTCTTGCGTTGTATGGCTCCAGTTAACGTAGCTATGTACGCTAACAGGGTCAAGGTCATCACGGCCTCACACACAATGTCAGCTATCACTGCCGGGGCGTAAAAGATTGCTGTCATATCTATCACCATCCAAATTGTAATTGATGTGTACTGCCATATTCCCCAACAGTCAAACTGGAGAGTAAAGCAACTGAGGACGTGAGTGACGAATAGAGACAACCCTAAGTCACTCTGACCGTAGTGCAGATTGATGATCGCCAATCTGACACATCCATGTAGTAGCGTTACTATTCGCAGTGGTTGTGGTAAGTCCCAACGGCCGACACAGCAGTATAGCAGCCATACTAACAGTAGTGCAATAAACTCCACTCTACTCACTTTGAAGATGGTGTCATTTACGTCGCCAGTATTGTTGGACATTGTGCTCTCTTATTCTTTTTACTTATCTCCTTAAGTTTGTATGCTGTTATGTAGATGCTTCTTCTTTCTTCACTCCCCCAAGTCAAAATGAACAGGGCGTGTCTCGATGTCGGGCTTTGTAGGCTTCATCGCTCCTCCCCTAATGGAGGAGGGGCTCCATCTCACTGCGTTGTGTGCTCCTCCCACACAAGCGCAGGGCGGCTGCGAAACTTCCTTTTAACAAAACATATCCAATCACTGCAGCAATAATAAGTCCTGTTATGATAAACAGATAGGGCCAAAGATATCCAAACAAATGTCCAATCCAACCAGTCACCACTTCGAGACCTTCTTTAATGACTTCTCCGGTCTCTGCAGCGAAAGTGGTGATGATTCCTCCAGCTATTATTTGCGTTCTTTCCCACCAAGAACATTCATGCTGACCTCTTCCTTTCCCACAGCTCAACCAATGTTCTGCAGGCGATTCACATGTACCATTATTGTAAATCCGATTGGGTCCCAACCATTCGTAACCGACAATTTCTCGTCCTTCGCATAGACTTTTCTTGAAGGCGTATCCTTCCTCAAGCATTATCAAAGCATCACCAACAAATGGCACTATGCGGCCTAGGACCTGCTTCCTTTTCGACATTCCATGTCCCAGGACAGCCTTGGCACATCCAACATTGGGTGGAAAAGCTCTTATCCATGCGCCAGCTCTGTTCTTCTCCCAAACTGTTTGATGGCCGTAAGTGTCATACTCGCCGTCATAGTAAGCGTCACAATATCCTTCCCAGCCGGGAACATTCCTACAATTTTGGCGGGCAAGGCTTATCGTGCATGTGGTATTAAGTCTGTTACAAATCATTTTCCAGGGCCGTGGCGTAACATAAGGGTTTGGTCACCAGAGTACACTGGACCAAGTAGCTCTGTCTCTGGAGTAGACCGTGGCGATGTATTAATATTTAACCCAATAATTATTACTTTGATCCAAACAGGGGAATACCCAATCTTCAACTTCATATTTCTCCATTCCCCACCAGGTGACGTCCTTACTACGTCTAACTTCTTCCTGCCATGCTTGAAGGGTCCCCTTAATGGTTGGAATCTGTAACAACTGTGTACAGTTATATACCCATCTTAGCCAATTCCCTGTCTTAATTTGGTCTATGGGACATCGGGGGGATTTACCAGAACCTTCGGCCAAATTACTATGGTATTCTGTCTCATGTAAGTTTTCATAAATTCTATTCACCACACATTGATCAATCTTTCTAAAATCCTCCTGAGGTACTGACCTTAGCTCATCAGGCTTTGGTAGTTTTTGCACATAGAAGTTTGCTATATGTGGACCACACAAACTGTGCCCAGTCCACGTGTATCCCTTCAGAAAATTCCCCTCAAAATGTATCAGTGGAACGCTCCAGACCCACGGAAAGGTGTCGTTAAGCCATTCATCATGTTTTGCCTCCTGTTTCTGTTTCCAAGTAATCCTGTCTATCAAATCGATGACTGGTGCAAGCACCATGTAGTTTTGAGTTTTACATCCAATAGGTCGATTCCAATAACATCTATCTAATTTTGCTACTTTTTCTTTTACACAATAATCATGAATCTTCTTCCATCTTTTTTTTTAGCCGAGTTACCAATACTTTTAACTTTTGGTTCTAATACTTGCTGGGTATCTTGTGTTGGCGATGTAGGGAGTGGTTTGGTTTTTCCCTGTGTTGGTGATATCTTTGTGGATCCCACCGATGCTGCTGGTGGGATGGCGGTTAGTTCGGAATATAATATCCCTGCTCCCATGCCGGTAGTGTTGTTCAACAGAGGGACTGTTGTAGATATTGTATCCACTTTCGGCACTCTGCTGCGGGTGTTGTCACAGGTGAGGTTATAATTACTCCAATGTTTCCAAGTAGGCATTATCATTCTGCAAACATCATGTCTTGGTAATGCTGGAAAAACAGCTTCTTTTTCCCAATATCCTGCTCGATAGCCTAGTAGTACTCTGCATCCCCATGAGCAATACCAGGCTGGCTAGCCAGGTTCAGGTCTTATCCAGGTGCAGCCTACTTCTCTTCGCTCTTTTTGTTTTAAACATAAGATGGTTACCACGATGACCTCTTGATCCCTTATTTGTAGGTTTTGAAGGATATCTGCTCCGGTGGTCAGGTTGTAATTGGTGGTGACGGTTGGAAATTCCCCATTGTCGTTCAAGTATTGCAGCCACTTATTCTTTAGCATCTGCTGGGTTAGGTTCTTCATCTTTGCCCATTTCTCTGTAGAATTCTGGTCCCATATCATGTAGATGTTTCTTGATTCAACTCCCCAACATGTCTGTTGGAAAGTTTTAGTTGTTGCGTACTGGACCCTGATATGGGTTAAGGTCCAGGGCGTACTACCATAGTAGTACAGGATAGCTAGAAGCAACGCCGACTAACAATGCTGTAATTTTAGCCATCCAACTCCAACATTGGAGGCACTTTTTCTTTTGCGGCTGGCTTTGTTGCTGCTGCTTTCTTCCAACATTTTCGTAGTAGAATTCACTTGGTACTGGTGGCAGAGGCTCCAGCTTTTGGGGTTGTTGCAGTAGTGGCATTTCTATGCCAAACTCCTCTTCTCTTGGTCTTTCGTTGGTTCTTTGAGGTTGCGTGGTGATCACGCTGTCTTCCCGTGGTCCTTCCATCTCGGAGATAGATGATCTTGGGTGCTGTTGTTTGTCTCGTGCTCCCAACAGAAACGCTTGATGCTCATTGCTGAAGAAGGGTGACTATCAAGGGAGATGGCCATGGGAGTCTAATATCTAGTCCTCGCCATGCCCATTTCCAAGTGACGACTGTCACCTCCTTCATTTCAGGTGATGGTCCTTGGGGTGTGTAGAAACACTGTGAAGGTGCAGGATTCAATTATCTACGTAGATGCAAGATATCTTCATAGGTGTCCCGATATGCCATTCCACTGTAGACATACTGCACCATCACAGAGTACAGAGGAGTCAATCTCCGGAATAGTCCTCTTCCCGACTTTATGCTAAGTCATATCAGTATAGCCCTTGGGGGTTGCCAAAGCCCCACTAGTTCTCTGATTTGCCGTCCGCTTCTAATAGGTGGGAAACATCCGCCATTCTCGATGTCAAGGTACTGTACCGTCGTGCATATTGGCAAAGTTTGGTTCTCAATCAAATAGAAAGCTGAACATGCCTCTTGTAGTTGAAGTCTTTTAAACATATAGGGACTACTGGTCCAGATCTGGAAAGATCCAAGCCAAATATCCACATACATTCCCTGTAATGGATCAACATAATAAGGTCCCCACCTTATTTTAAATCTGTAGCCCCTTTTCTGTACATACACCATGTTCAAGATGCAGGGGTATAAGTCTGGACACCGGGGAACTGGGTAAAACTTCCATCCGACCCTAGGGCAATACCAGTGTTGTCCAACTTTTTCCATAATAACTTCCAGAGGAGTGTATAATCCAGGCTCTGCAAGGTCAGCAGTCCTTTTATACGAATCATTATCTACAAAGTATCCTCCTGTTCCCAGCACCCATCCTTTCTCTTTGTAATCCTTTTGTGGCCAGTTTAAACATATTTTCTTGTAGGGTAATTCCAAGTATGGTGTAAGTCCTCCATGCCTGGATCGTAGACTATTTACATTATTTACATCCAGTTTGAAGGTCTGCGGCATGATTCAGAGTGAGTTGTCACTCCGCCATCGGTTTCATTCTCTTTCTGCCAAGATGCACCATCATGGGGAGTAGTTGTCTCTTAAAGAGATGAGTGTAGATGGGAGATGGGTGTTTAAGTTCTGAGTCCATTCCTTTCCACACCCACTTACACATCGTAACGATTATCCTGTCAGGTTTAGGGAGGGGTCCCTCAGGGATCCTCTGCCCCTGATGTGGGGGTACATAGTTCCATAGATCTTGCCAATGCTGCCAAAACAGTTTTCCAGAATACCGGGTCTGTGATAAGGCTAGATAAAGAGGAACTATAGGCTTCTCCTCTTGACCCTTAGGTTCAATTTCAAGCTGAATCTTCCTTACTTGACAACAGTTCCAGACTCCTTTTTTGTACAGGTAAAATAAGTCTTGATTTACAAAAATTGTTGGTATCGTTGGGGGTAGGCGGCTCATACAGGCCCGAGGTTGATCGATTACTCTCAAATTTAATGTCTGGTTATCTAAAACGTGATATCTTGGGTCTTCCAGTCGTCTGTACATTTGACGTCGCATGTTGGGGCTCGTTGTCCAGATCAAGCACTGGTTAAGGTATATTTCAACATAGACTCCTTGGAGTGGCTCAACGTAATTAATCCCCCATCTCAATGTGAATCTCAGGTCTTTGAGTTGTAGGTAAACCACATTTAATATCCAAGGGTAGGTGTTTGGACATCTTGGAACCGATTGGGGTAGTTTTCGGCATCCTATTATGTACCAATGCCGCAGACATTCCTCACTAAGCACTCGTTCTGCAAGTAATTTTTGTCCTGTTGTCTCTGTTAAGTCGGCATCTCTTTTATATTCATAATTTGAGACATAATATCCGTTAGATGCTAGTTCCCAATCTTCTTCATCAAAATCTTTTTCTGGCCAATTTAAGTATAGTTTCTCAGCACCAATGCCACATTGTATTTAGGGTCCAAATCTTCCTTGATTATTAATAATGGGTACTCTATTTACATCTGGTCCTTGCGACATTTTGCAAACAGCCGCTCTTTTTACTTCTTCCTTATGGAGGGAAGCATCCAGCGACTCTGAGGCTTTCCTGATTTTTCCTCACCTTGAGTCGGCTGGTGTAACGACTGCCGCTGTTCCTCCAGGAGGTCAACATGTGCCCCGACAGAGTAAACCCCCACATAGGGGACCAACACCACCAGCATTGTGAGCCGCACCCTAAGTGTTTGGTTCGGCCTACTAGGAGTGTCTGCTCTGCTAGCCACTCCCCCCAAAGATTGTATCCTCCTCTTTCTCACCCATTCTTCGGGTGTCACGTGGTACTCGGCTGACTTCTTTGGTTTTGCTGCTTTATTTCCCCAGGCGTCTAGTCCAGTGGTAAAATAATGCATGAGGGTTTCTCTGCCCCCTTTTTCTTGTGGCACATTTTCTGCATCTTCCAGTGGAATTTCTGGGTTTTTAGAACTTCTTCTATCAATTTGGCCCAAGTTGTCAATTCCCAAGGACCAATCCATCCTTCTTCTTGGGCTTTTTGCTGTTGATCATCTGTCAGTCCTCCCATCATGTCTGTATATCCGGGTCGCTCCGGATCTCTATACACTCTGAACACCAGTGGAATTTGCACTGTGTCTATTGGAGGGTCATAAGTTTGCCCATACTCTGGATCATGGGACCAACTTTGATGTATAGCTTTATGCAACAAAGACGGCTTCCGCTCACCACCTCCTGCAGCTTGGTTACTTCCTCCTGCTCTAGTTGTTTCCAACATCAAATAGACACTTGGTGCCATTGGACTCACGTCACCGCTGCCTTGATTCCCTTCAGCTTGATCAAGTGCAACTGTTGCTGCAGGATTAGCCCAACAGGCTTCATCGGTGTGAAAGGTCCTCAGGGGGTCCAAAAACCTTCTCACTTGCCATCCTTCTGCTCTTGCCACATGCAGAATTCTTCCCATATGAGTTTTTGCTTTACACACCAGGCAATACTCGATCGCATGTCCATTCCAATAGCATGAGCACACCTGCATATCCACATCGTCTCCACGTATCTCCCACTGGGTGTAAAAGACCATTCTTGGCAACTGGGCTAGTCGGCATAACCCACATACAAGTGCATCCAAAACCTTCACTGGCTTGTGAAGTATTTGCTTGAAATCATGTTTTGCCCCACTTGGAATTGGGGGCTTTCTAATCCCAGGTCCCGACCATTGGACCGTCAGCGGTACTTCTTCGCGGCAAATCACACAGTGATTCTCAACTTTTTTCCATATGAATATCTCCTTTTCACAAGATAAAAATCCTTTCTTTGCATGATATAGTTTTCTCAGGGCTCTGCCTGCCCAGAGGTCAGTTTTTGTTCTTCTTAAGGCAACCACCCCATTGACAGTGGCCATTCTGACGAAGGGTGAAAGATCTTGGGTGTTTTTGGCCATGTTTAGCTCCTGGTTTCGTCTAGTTAAGAGTTGGCTTCAGCTGCTCTACTCCTTGGATTCCCTTCTTCTTCAATTCTACTGTGTTGCTGTCCAGTATCTTCACTACTGTATCTGTGGTCTCATACTTAGGTTTAACAGCAGTGTTGGTTAGGTGATCTCGAGCTCTCACCCACACCTTCTGCCCAACCTTAAATGGGATCTTTGGTTCTGGTTCTCCATCCCTTTTAGTCTGACTCCGCCCCACTTCCGGTGTCGAAAATGGGCGTTGGTTCAGTTCTTGCGAAGGGGTGGGCCTGCCGGCACGATGGCGGTCATTCAGGGCCTGTCCAATTTCCAGGGCCTTAGTACTCCATTCCCTCGTGTTAGCATTCTTCCCAATCCAGTTTTTCACCAGTCCAATAGCCCTTTCCATGACTCCATTTGCTTGAGGGGTGTATGGGGGCGAGTAAATTGTCATTACTCCATTTTCCTGGCTTCACTGGTCGACCTGAGCATTACGGAAATGTGTCCCATTGTCCGTTCTCAGCTCCCTAGGTATCCCCAGATTTGAGCACACTTGATCCAACATGCTGATCACACTGCTGCCGTTGGCTTTTCTCACAGGCTTAACAGTCATATAGCCCGACATAGAGTCCACAAGCACCAACAGATACTTTTCTCCTTTCTTACCGGTCACCCCCATGGGCCCGGCAACATCCATGCATACTGATCCCCATGGAACAGTACTCTTTATGGTGAAACCATCCACCCTTTGTCCTCGTCGTCCTGCATTGGACTCGGCAGACTTGGTTTCTCGGAATCCAAAGTTGCAGCTTCTCCAGCTCCTTCCTTGTGGGAATGGTGCCTGCATGGCTAAGCGCTTCATGTACGGCCAGCACCACCTCTTTCACGGACTCTTTTGGAACTACCCTTCCCTTGGGTGTCTGTTAGCACTTCTCAATCCCGACAACGACGACTTTTCTCAGCTGCACATAGCGGTCCACTTCTTCGTTCCCGCTCCAATGTGCTCCTTCTTTTACATGGGTCTTCTGATGTACCACATCTAAGTCCATTGTTAGCCTCAACTCGGCTATTTTCTTCCACAAATCCATATGAGCTACAGGCTTCCCCTTAGCTCCCTCGAATCCGTTTTCTTCCCAAATGGATAAGTCCTCTTTCAGGGCTTGTGCGCAGTAATGACTGTCTGTAACCACTTTAGCCCTTTTTACTCTCCTCTTGGTTAACTCCAAGATTCCTTCCAGTATTGCTGTAACTTCTCCAGCTTGGGCACTCCCTGGCGTTCGACCTTTTTGACGATATTTCTCTTTATCTTGATACTTCAGAATATAGCCCCAATAAGCTATATTGTCTGTACCCTTCTTCGACCCATCGGTGTACATAGTCCAGTCGTATGGCTCCATAGGGAGTTGCCTCTCCTTCGGCAACTTCTTTGTCGCCGACTGTTTTGGCCCAATTTCCAGCTCAGGGTCTAGCAGGATGTCCTCCCACCTTCCCCATCTGGCATTTGTGGCTTTAGTACTCTCAATAGTTCCTTTTCTTAGGAACCGGTGGACTTGGCTTTGAGTGATAACTTTTATTCCCTGACCTTGTGCAAGTTCTTTTAACGCACTCCAGTATCTAGCCAGGACTGCCAGTTCTTTTTCTTCCGGTGGATATTTTCTCTCAATCGAAGACAGAGTATAGATCCACAAAGTTACCATACCCCCTCCTTTGTTGCTCACTTTTACCACTGAATCCTCTTCTTCACAGCTTATTTCGGCTAGCAGACGAGTAGTCAGACTATGCGGCTACAGCCTAACTGCGTCTTGAATGGCTTTCTTTAGCTTTTCCAAGCAATCCTGATCTGTAGCTGTCCAAATCCATTGCTTTTGCTCTTGTCCATTAGGTTTCTTCTTGAGACGAGCATAAAGGGGCTTTGCGTATCTCTGATAGTGTGGAACGTGATCTCTCACATAGTTACATAATCCCAATATTTTCTGTAGGTCATTCTCAGATTGCGGTGGTTTAATTTGACTCAGTTTTTCTCGGTATACTTCTGAGAGTCCCAGGTCTGATGATATCTGGAATCCCAAATAGTTAACCTTGAATTGTCCAAACTGACATTTCCTCAGGTTGAGTTTTAATCCCGCTTCTGTGAGCTTCTGTATCACCTTTTGAAGCCGCATTAGGTGTTCATTTTCATCATCATCTGCGATAAACACATCATCGATGTAGACTGTTACTCCCAGATCTTTTAATATTTCCATTACTGCTGCTTGGAACACATTTGGTGAATTTCTGTATCCCTGCGGGAGTCGTTGCCACACATAACTTTTCCCTTTATGTGTGAATGCTGTTTTCCCTTGTGACTGTTTTGCTAATTGCAGGGAAAAGAATCCATTTGCCAGATCAATGCATGATTTGTATCTCTTAATTTGGAGTGTTTTCAGTGCTCCTTGGGGATTTATCAAACTCGCTCTATTGGCTATTGTTCATCGATTGAGAGCCTTGAAGTTGATTGCTGGTCTCCAGCCTCCTCCTGCCGACTCTGGCTTCTTAACTGCTTGGATGGGGCTGTTAGTGATCGGATTCAATTCCATTCGAATGATCCCCAAAGCTTCCAATTCTTTTACTATTTTATCCATTTCCTCAACCGCTCCAGGGTTCAAGGGATATTGTCGCACCGGTGGATGTACTCCTCCTTCGATGACATGAATGTATTTAGCCCCCAAATCTCCACAATCATTTTTAAATCGTGCTACTTTAGCTTTGGAGATAATTTCCCTCAATTTTTCTTTCCCTGCTTCAGAGAAATCACTTTCTCCAATCTTTTCTTCTGTGACAGCTGGTACATCCACTTCTTTGTACCAGCTTACCGGACTCTTTCCAATTGGAGTCATATCCATTCGTACAACTTTTGCCTGTAATTTTTTCACTCGTCGTTTTACTAGATTTCGAAGCCTTTTGGGCCGATGCAATTCTCTCAAATCCTTGACCGTTATCAAATTAAAGGGGCCTTTTATCCAAACTACCCCTTTCCTTATTCCAAATGGTCTTTCCTCCGTTGCCGCATTCGCATACTGGATCAGTAGGTATCCCTTGGTCTCGAGGCTTCTGTGGGTCATGGACACCTCTGCTCCCGTGTCCACCAGGTACGGTTCTCCATCCACATCAGTGTAGATATTGTCCCCCTCCCAGTAGGCATGGTCTAGCGTGACCCGCGCCTCCGAAGCCATTACTTCTGCCCTCCCGCTGCCGCTGAGGCTTGGCGGACTTCCTGGAGGGCTTTCCTTTGTTCTGGAGTTAATTTGTCGTACTCCTCTTTAGGGAGATAGCCACCACTATGTGGTGCAGGTGTAGGTCGTGATTGTGGTGGTGGGGGTGGTGGACCTCTCGGCCGAGAGCTCCATTGTCCTGCTGGAGGCCTTTGATTATCCCTCTGTGGTGTTTGAAATGGGTGAGGAGGTGATGGTTTAGGCACTGGATATCTTTTCTCCACTCCCCCCGGTTTTTGTCCTGATCTTGTTGTGCTCTCCTTCTCTTTTCCTCATAGAACTGCTGCTCCAGATCCCAGCTCTTCACCACCACGTCCATTTGTGGGACTGTAGTGCCGTCTATGGGCATTTTCACAAAGGTTATTTCCCCTCTTCTGCCCTTAGTGACCTCTCTCAGTGCCCTAACATAGCGTTGTGGCAAAATCGTCTGTTTTAGCCCATGCCACACTTGAACTAATGTTTGACCTTTATCTAGTCCAGCCTTAGCTCGAGCAATATGGGAATCTTCATCATTGGGATCTTCCAACACTAACCTGGCATAATGGTTTCGTGCTGGTTCACCCCGACTGATGGGTTGACTGGTAACTTGGGCCAGCCACATAGATTTACCCTCTTCGTTGTTAGAAGCTCTGTCAATAAGGGGCCACACTTCTTTCAAATAGTCCTTTAGGCCCTCATTTGGTTCTTTCTCTCTCACCAGCATCTTTAATTTCTTGAATTCCCGGAATTCCCTGCCGTCTGCTTGAATTTCAGCTTGAATTACTGGCAGACTTTGCTCTCTAGATCCAGCAGGAAAGTCCTGATTTGGGAGGCTCGCTTGTAATCCTGACGATGGTGGAATTGTTTCTCCTTCATCATCCAGATTTTCTTCATTAATTTCTCTCAACACTTGCCGTGACCAGCGTAAAGCTGCTGTTTTTAGTTTTCTCAACATCACATCATGGGCCACGCCTAAATAGGCGACTCTGAAGTTATTTGTTAACGCTTTACAGGCAGTCAGTGTAGGATAGAAGGGCCACATTAGCATATTAGCTGTTAAAGATTGACGGTATTTCTACCCGGGAAATCCCGGGTAGAAATACGTGCACTGTAAAAAAGCAGTTAAATCTGGCAGGGACGGCGGAGTCCCCTAATGCAGGACATTAGTTAAATTTCACGGGAGGGCGAGCTCCCCTGGCATAAGAATACGCGTACGATTATTAAAAGTGTTTCTATGTGTAAATAGTGTTTTGTGTAAGTGTAAATAACTGTGTGAAAGTGTAATACTTTGGACAACGTTAGTGACAACCGTGTGTGGAAGCGAAGGCAAGTGATTCCGCTTCCTACGGGGAGGTGAAAGGAATCAACCACACGACGGCAAATTAATTGTCACGTCCAAAGAAAGTGAAAACTTCAGATTTAGAACACCCCAGGTGTGCCCCCGTCTGAAGTCCAAATTATAACAAGGGATAATAAAAATGGGGGGTAAGACGTCTAAAAATAAGGAAAATTTATCAATTGACGACTGGAAATTTATGGAAGCAAAAAATCCAAAAGCAACAAAGAAATTGGAGACCTGGATAAATAAACATGACTTTGACGGACGACTGAACCTGATCAGTATACAGAAGCTAAAGAAGGAGTTAGAACAGAAACATAAAGGTGATGAGAAAAAGATGCAGAAAGTAGGGGCAGATTTAGTGGCATTTTGGGAGGAGGAAGCAGAGAACAGACGGAAGGGAGCAGAGAAGCGACGATTAGAGAAAGCAAGGAAAAAGAAAGTTGTAGGTAAGGCAGAAGAAGATGTGATAATTCAGCACAGAGAACCAGAACAGCCTCAACAACCACCGCCGGCTGGATCGTCGGTGACAACAACACCTTCATCTCCTCTACCAGAGGATGACGATGTACCGCCACCACAGTATGATTTGGCAGTAAAACCTAAGGTAAAAAGTGAAAAACCAGAAAAACCAGAAAAACCACAAACACGCAGTCAAGCGAGAGTGCCTACAGCCCCTCCCATGGTGGAACACAGTGACCAGGGAGGTGCCTATCCTATGATAGAAGTACCAAATCCTCGTGCAGGAACAGCAGGACATCGATCAACCATGCTCGTATATTGAACATGGAATGCTGATGATATCAAAGCAGCAGTCGACATGATACCATCGCCACATGTCGATATTGAGGGATTTATGCAGGATATAGAAAACATTAGAAATTCTTACCACCTTAATGGACCTGAAGTCCAACAGGTGTGGATGAAAGCATGTGGCCCTAAATGGAGTCAGATACGAGGAGACTGGAATCCTGCAGACCAACAAGGCGTACCACTGACACATGATGATCTAGTCTTGAAAACAAGAGTGGAAGCTATGATTACACGTGCAAAAGGTGTGTTAGGACCAAAGATAAATTATACTGAAATCACCAGGACAACTCAGAAAGAAGGAGAACCATGGACAGAGTTTAGATGCAGATTTGAGAGTGTATTTAGGGTCCACAGTGGCATATTGCCAGGAACACCAGTGTATGAAAACAAATCGAAAAACATTTCACCTGTGAAGCTGACAATGACCAATTTGATTCATGATGGCAACTCAACAGCTGTCATAACAGTAACAGGTGCCACTGAAGATGTTTCAAAATTGAGATTCACAGGTATGCCATTACATGTGTCACTTTGTAAACCATATTTGACAGAATGGCAAGATTTGGGACTGACAGTCATAACAGCTTTGTCAGCCACTGATTGGAGCAGAGTTGGACCACGAACGGAGTTCAGTCCATCAACTAAATTGTACAAAGTGCCAGTTAATGTCTCATTGGTGCTGACAGCTGGAACACACATTGATGTGTCCACTTCACAATCCTGAGTGTTTCAGTTGAGTCCTGAAGAAGATGATTTTCTCTCTTCGGTACCATCAGGATTGTGGACAACAGGTTCTTCAGACGTAGGACTGATAAAAAATGCACAACCTGTAGTTATAAGACCAAAAACAGAATACAGACCATGTGTAAGACAGTATCCATTGAAACCTGATGCAATTGAAGGAATCAGGCCAGTAGTAGAGAATTTATTAACAGCAGGAGTAATAGTGCCATGTCCAGATTCACCATGTAACACACCCATATTTCCTGTGAAAAAGGCTCCGCCCTCAGTGGGGTGGAGAATGATTCAAGATCTGCAGGCAGTAAATGCTGCTGTGATTAAAAGAGCACCATGCGTTCCAGATCCACACACCTTGTTAAATTCGCTGAGACCAAATTCTAATAGTTTCTCAGTAATTGACATAAGTAATGCATTTTTCTCTGTGCCAGTACACCCAGATAGTCAATTCTGGTTTGCTTTACCTTTAAAGGACAACGATATACATTCACCAGATTACCGCAGGGTTACGCAGAGAGCCCAACTATTTATTCTCAAGTCATGTCAGCATGTTTAGCCAATTTCGTTCCACCGGCAGATAGCCAACTATTAGTGTATGTTGATGACATTTTGATTGCCTCTGACACACGAGAAAACTGCATAACTGACACAGTAGCATTATTATGTTTCTTATTTGATAATGGCCACAAAGTGAGTAAAAACAAAGTTCAGTTGTGTAGGGATAAAGTAAAATATTTAGGACATGAATTATCAGCCACTGGGCGCACGATCCTGTCTGACAGGAAGGAAGCAATTTTGCACGCTCCAAAACCACAAACCAAAAAGCAGATGATGTCATTTCTTGGACTGACTAATTACTGCAGGGCATGGATTCCCTGCTATGCAGAATTGACTAGTCCACTTTCTGATTTGATGTACAAGGATGATATTTCAATGTCAACTGTGTTGGAATGGAACAAAGATGCTGAGGAAGCCTTTGCAAAAGTAAAACAAACATTAGTGTCATCCACAGTTTTGGCACTACCAGATTATAGTAAACCATTCATTCAAACAGTTGATTGTAAGAATAAGTTCATGACTAGTGTTTTGGTTCAAGTGTATGGCTCAAAATTGAGGCCAGTTGCCTACTACTCATCTAAATTGGATGCAGTGGCAAGTGCTCTATCACCATGTGTACAGGCTGTTATTGCAGCCTCTATGGCTGTTCAAAGTAGCAGTAATGTTGTTCTATTCCATCAGCTGACATTGAAAGTTCCACATGCAGTTTCTGCACTTCTGTTGCAGACAAACATGAGCCTTTTGTCCCCAGCAAGACATCTTTCGTGCATGTCCTTGCTATTATCACAACCACACCTTACGGTAGAGCGCTGTACAACATTCAATCCGTCCACATTGATACCCTTACCTGAGGATGGTGAGCCGCACAATTGTCTTGATGTAGCTACAGTCTGTACGAAAGCACGCCCAGACCTCCAGGACACACCCATCCCAAACAGTACAATTGTGTATGTGGATGGTTCTTCCACTAAAAACGCTTATGGACAAACACAATCTGGATATGCTGTTGTCACAAATTCAGAAGTATTGGATTCTGCTTCATTGCCATCGTCATTTTCAGCACAAGCAGCTGAATTAGTTGCTTTAACTGCAGCTTGCTATCTGTTTAAAGGTACGGCTGTAACAATTTATACAGACAGCCAGTACGCTTTCAGCACAGTGCATGTGTTTGCAAAACTGTGGGAAGAGCGTGGAATGGTGACATCATCTGGAAAGCCAGTGACTCATGCCACTCTCCTAACTGCACTACTGAAGGCTGTGAGATTGCCTAACCAAATTGCTATATGCAAATGTGCGGCTCACACCAAAGGCTCTGACAGTATTTCAAAAGGAAATGATTTTGCTGACAGAGCAGCAAAAGAGGCAGCAGCGGCTTCTTCTATTTTTGTTGTACAGGACACCACTCCAGATTTGCATTTAGGTCATACACTGCTTGCTGACATGCAACAGCAGGCAACTGAAAGAGAAAAACAGATGTGGATAAATAAAGGAGCTACGTATGCAAATGATTTGTACGTATGCCCACAAAAGAAACCCATATTGCCAAAAAATATGTTTAAATGGGCAGCTATTATGAGCCATGGCGTGACGCATGTCTCATCAGGGGGTATGATATCGCAATTGCAATCTATTTTTTGTCTTTATGGGTTTGATGCATATGCAAAACAGCATTGTAGAGCATGCATGATATGTGCCAAACACAACTCACAAGGCAGTTTGAGACCCCAAAGAGGCAAATTTCCAACACCACAATATCTCTTTCAAGTGATTCACATGGATTATATACAGCTGAGTAAACATGAAGGGAAGGAATTTTGTTTAGTCGTAATTGATGCCTTCTCAAAATGGGTAGAATTGTTCCCTACAAAACATGCAGATGCACTTACAGTGGCTAAGGCATTGTGCAAAGACATCATTCCACGATTTGGAATACCAGAAACAGTTTATTCAGATAATGGAGCGCATTTTGTTAATACAATAGTGCAATACGTAGGAGAAGCGCTACAGGTCAATCTCAAAAATCATTGTGCTTATCATCCACAAAGCGCCGGATTAGTGGAAAGGATGAATGGAACAGTAAAAAACAGACTTAGAAAGACAATGGAGGAAACAGGCAGACCATGGACACATTGTGTAGATTTGGTAAAAATGTATATAAACATAACTAGTACCATGGGGTTGACACTGTATGAAACATTGTTTGGCAGAAAATATCGATTGCCATATTATGGGCAAATTTGGGATGTACCTGAGGAAGCCAATTTGGCGGATTACATGAGAAAAATGTTAGAAGGACAACGAGGGAGAGCTCCAAACACTGATGATCCCATTTCTCCACAGGAGGACCCTAAAGTGGTACCTGGAGACTGGGTGTTGATAAGAAGCATCAAGAGAAAACACTGGCATTCACCTAAATGGGAAGGGCCCCATCAAGTACTACTCACAACACCCACAGCCTTGAAAATTGGGGAAAGAAGTACATGGATTAATTTGACTCACTGTAAGAAAGTCATTTCTGCAGACACAGACAAACAGTAAGAACAGTAGGACAAGACTAGTAATAGTGTGTGAGCTTGGTGTTAAGATCCAGGTTAGACACGAAAGCTAGCAGAAGACATTAAGAAGCCACTGTTCTGAACATAGGTGTGCTGTAGTGTGCAGAAATGGCGAAAGAAAAAAAACAAAGAACGAGGGTTTCTGGACCCCATGGACAGTCCTTGTTATGCTACTTTTCTTTTTTGGATTGGGCTTATTATTAAAAGCCATAAGCACGGGACATGATAATAAGGATCACCTCCGCAGATTGCAGAGACCAAAAAGAAGTAACGAAGACCCCAGTCCGATAATAAATGCCACAGTACATAGCTGTGATAGGAACAATGCGTACCGATTTGGTATACAAGCCTGCATTCCTAGAAAAGCTTCTGTGGTCATCTCTGTACCATATAGTGCTCTTACCCATGGAATATGGGATGGTGGGGATGGTGACAGAGGGACTAATTACGGAAATAGTTTCTCATGGTATATGACCAATGATCAACAAGATAAGAGATGGGAAACGTTGGTAGCCGATGAATGGAGTAGATGGACACCAAGATGGGCACAAACCGAGTGGGCTAAGTACCAGAGTCAAATTCTCAAAATGTATCAAACAGATGATAAGCTGTCTATAGTGGTGAATACCACAGAAAAAGGAACCATATTCCCACCTGATATAGAGGGAGACTGTTGGTTGTTCCTCCTTTGGGTATACAAACCAGGAAAAGATCCGTATTTCCATTTTTTCCTCTGTGAAACAGATAGAGTACAGCAACCAATATTGACAGAATTAAGTATGTCAAAGGGGGTGTCCATACAAGCAAAGGGGGTGCCCATACAAGCAAAGGGGGTGCCCATACAAGCAAAGGGGATGTCCGTACAAGGCACAAAAGACATGAAGGCAGATGACTGGTTCCTAGTAACTACAGGAATTAGTGGACAAAATAACAATTGGCTTTTAATGGCAGAACAAGCAGGACTAGCAGCAAAGAAGGACTGTGTTGTATGTATGGGACCCAGACCTATATTACAGGTGATACCGGCAGCATTATCCAAAGACTGTCTGCTGACTGTTATGACACAGACATACATTGCAGCAAACAACAATTGTTCTAAGTGGGACAAGATCTATCCATTGACCAAATTGACTAAGATCAAACCTTTATTTTCAAGCAAAGTTGGGCATGCTAACCATACATGTGTACACTTGACAGGGACAAGTAAGACTTTGGGTAGCTTAAGCCACACTGCCTGGTGTAAGAATGTGGTCCATAGTACTCCCACATTCAAACCTGTCGGTAGGAGTGATGTATGGTGGTGGTGTGGTGATAACAGAATCTTTGACAGACTGCCACGAAATGTGTCAGGTTATTGTGCATTAATATCATTATTGTTACCAGTTAAAGCCATACCCATGACCCCTGAAGACGTTACGACATATGCAGCCTCTCTTATTCCTGAAGATTGGCAGAAAGGCATAGCCAGACATAGAGTAAAAAGAGAGTGGAAAGGAGTAGGAAATCCAACATATATTGACGCAATAGGAGTCCCCAGAGGAGTGCCTGACGAGTATAAACTGGTTGATCAAATAGCAGCTGGATTCGAATCTTCCATCTGTTGGTGGTGTTCAATTAATAAAAACGTGGACAGAATAAACTACATCCACTACAATGTACAGAAATTAGGAAATTGGACTGAGGAAGGATTTAAGGCTGTCCGTTCACAGTTAGAAGCCACGTCCCTTATGGCCTTCCAGAATCGTATTGCTCTGGATATGTTGTTGGCGGAGAAAGGAGGTGTTTGTGCCATGTTCAGAGAACAATGCTGCACATTCATTCCCAACAACACGGCTGCAGACGGCAGTCTCACTCAAGCCATTGACGGGCTGAGGACGTTGAACAGGAAGATGAAAGAGCACAGTGGAGTAAACACCGAAGGCTGGGATTGGTGGCTGGAAGGGATGGGAAGATGGAGGTCTTTGATTTCTTCACTATTAGTGTCTATAGCAGTATTTGCTGCAATTCTAACATTGTGTGGATGTTGTTGTATTCCATGTCTCCGAGGCCTTGTAAATAGAATGATAACTGCAGCAATAAGTCCAGGACCAGGAGGGGGACCAGCATCATATCCACTCCTGGGGCAAGACGACACCGAGGAGGACGATGACTCCCATGACCTGTACCCAGACCCATGGAAGTATGATGACCCAGACACCGATGATGGTGACAATGATGACATCACCTCTGGGGTGTAAGCCTATAGAACATACCATGATGAACCTCTTAGTGAAAATCTCAAAAAGAAGTGCTAAGCTAGGTGATAACTACTACTGTATGTTTAACAGGCGATAAACAGGAGGGGAATGTTAAAGATTTTGTATATATATTATCACTGTTAAACATTTGTACCTTTGTCTTCTTTTTCATGAGAACGGTGTTGTGCTGTTTGCACCTAACCCCGAGAATGTACGTGTTATTCAACCTTGTTTTAGCATGCTGGGGTCAATCTGAACTGGGAATGAAGAGCTGGATGTACTTATTATTATTATTATACAACTTGTTTTTGTAGCCGCTAACGACTGGGAGTGAAGCATGACGGGGTCAGGCTGAACTGGGAGTAAAAGAACTGAAGGTTGTTTTGACTGTTGTGATGTGATGCTTAGTGTGAAGACCAGGACACTCCAGGCAGATGCACAACAGCTGATAACTGCAACAGATGAACGGGATGTGCTGACCTTCGACGATAAGAGTAAAAGAAAGAAACTGTTTTTCCTTACAGCTGCACTTATTGACGTATGTGTTTATGTTACAGGAAGAAACTTGTCTCGCGTGTCCCCCCCCCCTTAGGACAAGTTTTATGATGTAATGAGGGCTTCTCTAATAAAAAGAGCGGGAGCACAGGCCAGACTTTAGTGTAGCCTTGGTGTACAGCCTGGCCGCACTCCGCGCGTGATTAATTTGACTTTCTGTCTCACTGGTGTTTCTTGACTCTGTTTGTCTTATCAAAGGTTTTAAGAATGTTTGGAGGAGAAAATACCCAACATTAGCCCACTCTCCAACAGTTGCTGTTACCTCGAGAGTTTTCTTTTCATCTTGTCGCTCAATCCACTCTTCTGGGATGTCATACCCAGTTTGCCCAACTTCTGGAGCATAGGTTTGTCGCTTATCTCAGGCCTTCACTGGGTTGACCCTGATATCTCTTGCAATTCTCTCTGATGCTACACGCACATTATACACCCCAACTCCTTTCTTTCGTCCTCTGTAGCGTCCAGTTTGTAGTTCTGGGTGTGAGACTTCTCTTTCCCCTACCACAGATAGCGGTTCATCCTCTTCCGAGTCTTGTGGATTGATCTCCTCTTCAGACTCTCTTTCCTGGTCGTGATCCATATCAGATTCATGGGAAGGATGTGGGTCTCGTGGTTGAAGCTCTCTGTTTTGTTCCGACTTTCGGGGTGACCTGGATGCTTCGGCATTTCCGACAGGTAGAGGAATGAATATAGGATCCTCGATTGATGGAATATCTGTCCAGACACTCCCTGAAGGCTTCTTCGTCTTTTATCCTGCTCAACCAGGCGTTCTGTCTGTTTTCTAACTGTTGAGGTTGTTCCTCTCACACTTCCTAGGGGCAATTTTGGCCACTCTGGGTCAAAGCTTGTGTGGAGCTGGTCCTGGCTTTTATATTCTTGACCATTTCCCCCAGGATTAGGACTTCCCGGGGATATTGATTCATCTCCACCTACCTCTGGGTTGTGTTCCTCATCACTTAGTTCGGATTCGGCCTGGGAGTCTATCTTGCCTTCGTCTTCATTATCGAGGATCTGACTTCCACTCATATCTTCCATTATAGGATATTGTTCCTTAAGCATTCTTCCTAACCCTTTTAGCCGTTCTGCCGTGGACTTAAACTCAGCATATACAGATGCTGATTTTGCTTTAACATCAACCAGGACCGTCTCTACCTCCAACAACCCAGCTTTCATTTTTACTACGGAGTCATAACTTTTCTCGGGGCTTATTAAGGTGGTGATTTGTCCTCTTTTCCACTCTTCGAGAAGTTTACACCACCATACAAGCCACTCTCTGGTCCCCATCTTGTCTTTTGGGACTGGTGGGCTCTTCAAAACGGCCAGGATCTGCCCCTCCTTATGCTTACCTGGATAGTATATCCCTAATGTGTGTATAATTCCTGCCATGTCTTCTTTGAAACGTTCTTCATCAGTTTCCACACTTTGATCTATGACATATTTCTGAACTGTTTCTGCCCAAGTATCATATCCTCGTCCATACAATACCACTCTGTGTGGCCGGAAATCCACTTCTTTTTTCCCTTCATGTTCGGATTCAGGGTTTGCTACGGGTTCTGGCTCTCCTTCAGCCATATTTTCACTGCTTGTTCTTAATACTAAACTTACTGTTTCGTAATGATTGTCCTCTCTTTATTCTCTTGGTTGCTGAGATTGTCGATTCCACCACTGTCGTCTCCTTGACTTCAGCTATGGTCTTTGTCGTCTCGAGTCATCTGCCTCTCAAAGCCTCTCTTGGCGCCTTGAGTCAGGGATGAGTGACAGACTACTTGGCTATTCACCGCTAATTCCAGAGGTTAATTCCAGATCAGCTGCTCCTTTTCCAGCTTCTCCCCTCAGGAACCTCACGGGGTGATGATCCTATTCTCTCTTGTAGATCACCATTTTGCACGGTATACTCTCATACCTGCTTTCTTGACGATCCGATCCAGCAGGTTCCCTTGCCTGCTTCCCTTCCTCGTCGTTTAATGACGATCCAGCAGGCTATCCCCGTCTGCTTCTCGTCCCCGATCCCAGCTCCCTGGGATAATTACTCCTGTTTCCTTTACTTCGTCTTTCTGGTGGTCGCCTCCAAATTTTCACACCTCTGGAGGACAGATATGTTTCAAGCCGTTACTGGACCTATACAAGCCATCAGCCGACACGCTCCACAACACTGTCCTCTTCGGTGATCTATTCAGGGGCTTTCCACCTGCCCAATGGCAAAGACTCTCCTTTGGCCAGGATTCTTCCTCGGACCCGACTACACTTTGTCTGGTCCCTGTTTGGGCGCCACGTGTCCGATCCCACTACCTAGATACACGGCACACACTCACCCTCCGATGAGTGTGGTTGTGTAAAACCAGCTCTCTGTCTCTGGGGTCCGACCTTCGTGTCTCCACGGGTATTACCCGGCAAGGCTACACAAAGGCTATTTAAGCTGGTGTCGAGGAGATTCGTCTAGCTGCTCACTGCCTCCATCCGGACGTCCACCCCGCTGAAGCTGGTCTCGCACCCCGGTTGAATAGCCTCCTCAGGAACCAGGATATGAACCAGCCACGCCCATTAACGGCAGCTCTCCTCTTATGGATCAGGGCTCTTGGAATGTTGCTAGATTTTAAATTTAGTGACTCCTACAGCGAGTCCCCAGGATGTGTTATTTTTATTGAAAACCAGACTAACCTTTTAGAGCACTTTGATGTTGTGCACCCAATAAACTTAACTTTCACACCTTAAGAAGCATCAATAATCCAATGTCCGAGCCTTAACACTTTGACTGCATGCTTGGAGTTTTATTGCAGGTTTTGCAAGGGCCGATAACATATTCATCATGGGTTATATGGTGGTGATTTCACAACAGTAATACAAATATAATTAAAATAATGATTGGCTGAGATTTATTATTATTATTATTATTATTACTATTATTATTATTTTTAATAATAATACAATAATTCTGATTGATCTTGCTTTGACTAGGACTGGATTGATTTCTTAACAAATTTTCCTGGGAGTGAGGGAGGAAGGTTTTCGAGGTTAAGGTCCCCAGCTCGATGAACTTGATTTCCTCTTCATCAGCTATTAGTCGTTGGCTGACCACGATCCTTATGCGATATTGTGATCCTTCAGCAAAGTTAATCCACATAAGATATTATTCCATCTTCAATCAACCACAAGTTGATCTAATCCATTCTGGTATGCTGTGATATTCCTTGAGAGAGAAATCGTTGAACATTGCCCACTCAGACTTAAGGCCAGTGGTTATCCTCCATCGTTCTGCTACTCCGTAACTGGACGGCCTGAGTGGGCATCGTAATATCTCTCAAACGACTCTGCACGGCTCCAATCCTCTCACTCCACGATTCCAATTGATGCTCACAAGATGGTCAAGTCTTGTGATCTCCTCGTAGCAGGGGAGTAGTGGCAACAGCACCTCTCCCTGGAAGAATAACCCCGTTTTCTGGTGTTTCAAGTTATATATGTTCCTGACTCCAGTCGTCCTCAGATGATCTTGGCTACCATGGGGACACTGTTGACTCAAAACCTCCTCCCTTCTCCTTCTGCTTTACTGGAAATCTCTGCAGCCCCTACCAGTAACTTATTTCTCAAGTTCCTCTTTTCTGTTAACACTTCAGCTTTTCTGAGAATTCATTCTTTTAAATCATTTCTTCAAAATCACATCAATCATATTCAATCATCTCATTACAACTCTCTTTCACATAAAAACAATTCATATGATCATATACAAACATTCTCATTCCTTATTATTCATTTCATATTTTACCAACATCTTAATCATTTGGTCAATTGTTTCACATCAGTTTTTCTTGCCCCACATCAGTTTTTCTTGCCCCACTTGCGACATCTTCTTCACTTCCTCTTTTTCTCTGACTCTGCACTCTTTATGAAAAACAACTCATATAATCATTCATTTCACTTATTCGTAAAATACATCTTCTAATCAACTCTTAATTTTAACACATTACTACTTCATTTGATCATACTTGTCATGTTAGAATTATTTAGATATATTCCCTCGTCTTCACCACCGAGTTCATTCCGTGGACCTCCCCATTTGCAATGGAAAAGTCCGGCATGACCTCACTTACTCCTGGAAGGTACCAAAAACTGTGCAGTTTAATTCAAAAGCATGTATATTAATCCCATGGTACGTATTATACTCCAAGATGAAAACAAGCTGAGAGCAAGCTTAAAGTCATCTTTCCTGACAGCAGAAAAAACAAAATTGCACTAATGAAACAAGGGAAAAAGCTAAAGGGCACAAATGTTTATCTGAACGATCATTTAATAAAAAGGAATGCTGATATTGCCAAGAAAGCCAGATATTTACGGAAACAAAATAAAATACAGAATACATGGGTTATGAACTGTAAAGTATACATTAAACTTAAAGGTACACCTGAGGAAGCTAAGGTATTAGTTATCAAAGGCATAGAAGAACTGAATAAATATGAATGAGGATAAAACTGGCTTTTTTTGGTACTGGTTTTGGGTTGATTGTGATTATTGATAAAAAATCTATAGATAACATAATGACCATTGACAGTGGTCAGTTTATTTCAGCCCAGGAGCTCAGTTTGGAAACATTTACTCACTGTAATTCTGCTTCCCGCCCCTTTGGACTTGAAATCGACCCTGACTCCTTTTTCACTGAAAAAATAGTACGACAATGTAATTATTTTACAGAACAACAACTCAAAGAGTATAAAATTAACAATGGGGCCTTTTCAATTATACATTTTAATAGTAGAAGTCTTCTTCGGAACATGTCCAGTATAAGTGATTGTTTGTCAACAACCAAAAAAAGCTTTTCAGTTATTGCAATCTCAGAAACATGGCTAACGGATGATAACAAAGATTTAGTACATCTGGACGGTTATGAATTGTTTCTAGTTAATAGGCAGAGGAAAAGGTATGTAAGGTCTGATTATAACTGCAAACTTGTTAACAATATGTCATTTACAGTCGACAATATTATGGAATGTGTTACTGTGGAAATCACAACCATGAATTCTAATAATATCATTGTCAGCTGCATATACAGAGCTCCTGGAGCAAACATTGATTCTTTTGAAGAAATAGTCATGGCAACATATAACAAAATCAAAAGAAATAAGTATTTATTTGTCTGTGGAGACTTTAATGTAGATTTTTTGAATCCTCACAATCATCCACAAACCACCTCTTTCATAAATTCCTTATACTGTTTGGGATTATTTCCAACTATCACTCATCCAAGCAGAATCACTCTTAACTCTACAACCCTTATTGACAATATTCTATCTAATGTTATATTTGGTAATCTCACAGCAGGAATTTTGGTAAGTGATATTAGTGATCATTTGCCAGTTTTCACTGTGTTTGCATCACAGGGTCATAGTAGTAGTAATCACCAAAGTGAACTAAAAATCTTGAGGAGAACAGTAACACCTGTAATCATTGATAACTTTAGGGAGGAATTATTGCACCAGAACTGGGATGAGGTATGTTGATGATGTTGATGAATCTTATAATGCTTTTATTTCAACTGTCTCCAGGTTATATGACAAACATTGTCCTCTTGTTACCAAAAGGCATAGAAATCAATATTGTCACAAACCATGGATAACTAAGGGACTTCAGAATGCATGTAAAAACAAGAACTTGTTGTATAAACAATTTATAAAATTAAGAATAAAGGAAGCTGAAACTAAATACAAAATATATAAGAATAAATTAATTAATATTATGAGATTTTCTAAGAAAAGATATTATAGTGAGTTACTGGGTATAAATAGAAACAACATCAAAAACACATGGAATATTATAAATGAAATAATAAATAAGAGTAAAATTGTTAGAGATTATCCTTCATTTTTTCATTTAAATAGTAACAATATGATTAATGACAAGTCTATTGCTAACCACTTTAATGAATATTTTGTTAATGTTGGGAAAAATCTTGCTAGTAGTATTAACTCATTGAATAACAACTTCTGGGTCAATAATACATAATTTAATAAATCTATGTCAATGTTTATTGGTGGCACTGATGAGAGAGAAATAATTGATTTGGTGTATGGTTCCAAAAGTAAGAAATCAAGAAACCTTTCAATTACATTTGCAATTTGTCACTGAGCACTGGTACATTTCCCTCTCAAATGAAAATAGCCAAAGTAATACCTCTGTTTAAATCTGGTGATAAACACACCTTTTCTAATTATAGACCCATTTCACTTTTGCCACAATTTTCCAAAATTTTAGAAAAATTTTTTGCTAAGAGACTGCAGGACTATTTAACAAAATACGACATACTCTGCGAAGAACAATACGGATTCAGAAAGTCTCAGACTACATCACTTGCTGTGATGGATTTGGTGGAAAATATAGCGACTGCAATTGATAATAAACAATACACAGTAATAATTTTATTTGATTTAAAGAAAGCATTTGACACAGTTAATCATGGAATACTATTATCTAAATTGCAGCAATATGGAATCAGAGGTCTTGCATATGATTGGATTAATAGTTATTTACATGGTAGATTTCAGTATGTTCACTTTAACAATATTGATTCTGAACTCTGGGAAATTACGTGCGGTGTGCCGCAGGGATCAGTATTGGGTCCATTGTTATTTTTACTGTATATTAATGATATAAGCTGGGTGTCGAGATCACTGAGGTGTGTCCTTTTTGCTGATGACACAACTGTGTTTTGCAGTGGTGATAATGTCGAACAGCTTCTGGACATGGTGGAGAACGAATTAGGAAAGTTCAAGGCTTGGTTTGATGCTAATAAATTGTCACTCCACCTTGGGAAAACTAAATGTATTATATTTGGAAATAAACAATTACCTAAATTTAAAACTTTGAGTATAAACAATACGGCAATTGAGGTAGTAACAGAGAATAAATTCATTGGTGTTATAACTGACAATAAACTAAGTTGGAAAGTACATATAAACTATATTAAATCAAAAATGTCCAACTCTATCGCCATCTTGTATAAAGCCAAAGACACACTATCAGGGGAAGGGTTACTTACTTTATACCATTCTTTAATAGCACCATACATGACATATTGCATTGAGCTGTAGGGAAATACTTATAAATCAAACACTAATCAAATACTCCTTCTATAAAAACGAGCCGTACGTATCATCTGCAATAAACATTTTCGTGAACCAACTCATTCCCTATTTATTTCTTTGAATGTAATAAAATTTAGAGACATGGTGGAGTACACTACACTACACTACAGATTTTGTTTAAAGCAAAAAACCAAGCCTTGCCGAGACATGTCCAGAGGCTGTTCGAAATGAGGGATTCTGAGTATAGTTTACGTGGCTGTGTATTATTTAAGAAACCATTAATTCGCACTAATGTAAAAGGTTTTTGTGTATCCCTGACAGGGGTGAAGATGTGGAATGAGTCTCCTATTAAGATCAAAACGTGTGGTACTCTGGCATGTTTTAAGCGACTCTGCAAAAAAGTAATTGTTTCAAAATATTATAGTGGGATTCGTCGTGAAGTGACTGTGTCAAGTATGTAATGTTAGCTTGTATGTAAGTATGTATGCTTAGGTATATGTGGGTATGACCTGTAACATGAATGGGAAGCATATGTGATGGTATATGTATTGCACAAGTATTTGTGTGTGTATATATGTGTGTGTATAGATATATATGTGTGTATGTCTATATATATATGGATGTGTGTGTGTGTGTGTATGTATATATGTGTTTGCATACGTGTGTGTGTGTATATGTATATATATATTTGCATACATGTGTGTGTGTGAATCTAATTAGTATTGAGTGTATTTATTGATTTCGTGGAATAAGGGGTGGGTCTTGATAAGTTATGCTTCTACCCACCCCCTTTCGGTCACATGGGTTTTGATTTTGGTCAGTTTTGGATTATTGTATTTTGTTTCGAAATAAAATAATTCAATTCAATTCAAAATTAAATGTACAAGTACGTAACCTCATGATCATGTGATCTATATTGACCAATTACAGAGATGCTACATACTAATAGTATTTCATTACATACAAATAGCCACTGCCTGTTTTTTGTTTTCTTTGGTGAGGGCTGGGAGTACTCCAGAAATGGTGGTAATTGGCTAAGAAAGAGTAAAACGTCATGGTAAACAAAAACAGGCATTGATGGAGGGGAGTTCATGAACAATTACAAACACATGCATTAGCATGCGCAACTGGTACTACAGGCATTACCTACCCATCATTGAGGCAAACGTCATGAATGTATTGTGGATTCACATAATCTAATTTTACATCTATTTAATGGCCAGTTGTGGCCTGTTGAGGTGCAATAAATATCAAAAATTCTAAAATATCTATATGTTTGATTGTTCTATTATTATAAACATAGTAATGATATCAACAATAATGTATGACATTTGATGGGTGTTTTACCTCACACTGTCCCACTGCAACATTAAAATAGTTTAGATTAGTGTAAAATGTTTATTGTTCATAATTTATTCTATTAAGTGTCCATTTTATTAATTTTGTTGTTGTTCATTCGGCTGCTCCCGTGTTTCTTTTTTTTTTTTTTTTCAGCATCACCACAGTGGGTACAGCCAGATCCACAGTTAGTATTCGGCACAAGTTTTACGCCGGATGCACTTCCTGACGTAACTCCAGTTTACCTGGAGAAAAACACACAGCCTCTGGTGGTCCAAAGACGTCTCCCATCTAATTACTAACCAGATCACACACTGCTTAGCTTCTGAGATCTGACGGGATCAGACTTACACAGAGCAGACCAGCAAGGCAATAGTTACTTTCTCTATAATTAATTAATTTTATAATGCTGCAAGGTATAAGGTATTTCTGAGTAACTAACTCAGTTAATTTTTGGGAGAAGTACTTACTTTCTTAAACTAACTTGCCCAACACTGGTTGCACCTAATGAAAAGTAATGTAACCGTGTATCAAATATCACTTGATAAAGATAACGAAAATCATAAACATCAATACCACCAGTCACTACTGCTGTATGTACACATTTTTATTCTTTAAGCCATCTATAAACTTTGATATTTTGTCACACACAGTATTTTCTGCACCACAATACAGTGCAGAATTATTTGATGATCAGCACAGCAGAAAGAGGTCTGTGTTTCAGCTTAAATAATGCAAATTTTGATGTTAGTCACACAGTCTGCATCTGTAATGACATATCAGTGTGTAATGGAATAAATTACTGCCATGCCTAATGATGACAACACTGCAACTCTAGGCAGACGATCAGTAGCTGAAGTTAAGTCCTTTGATGAATGCGATGGTCATTCATTATCTTCTAGAGTAATTGAATTATTTCAGTGTGAGTACCAGTGTGAGGAGTTTACAATTATGTGGGGATTAAGTTGTGAACCTCTGATCAGCTCTGTCAATTACTACATTGTTCAATAAGCCTGTCATCAGGCCTCATCAATGAACTCAACAAAATTACCTGCTTTTATTTATTTTATTTTTTTGTATATTTTTAAATCTCTTCTGAATTACATTTACAGTATTTTTAGAATGACAAGTACATAAACAGTTGGCCTTATCTTTCATTTTATGGTAGTGTCTATCTCCTCTGAGAATATTCGAATGATAAGGTCAGATGTTTGCAATTTTGTCGTTCACTGAAAGTATTTGATTTTAAGATTAAAGCATGAATATAGAAAGTTCAGAACATCAGCTTTCATTTCCTGGTGTACATGATTGATACCTGGAAGTGTTGAGTTATCGCCACAACAAGGTTCTGATTGTGGCTAACTTTTAATGAGGTCACATGGGTCACAGAGATTATAACTCTCACAGAGTACTCATCCAACATTTTGGTCCAGAGACCGTGCGCATAAAGCAAGAATTGGAAGTGTTTATGAGTTACAGTACCTTGCAAAAGTATTTGGCCCCTTGGTATTTGACGTATTTTAATTTGTTTATGCCATTGCAAATACAAAAAGTAAATCAGGCTTCTCAATATAAAATTTTCTAAAATGATCTTCCTTAAACACAAACTTAAGGCAAATCTCTACAACTACACATAAATTAATTAAAAACAGACCTTTGGAAATCCAGATGTCCAAACCCCTGGATGACAAACTCGGGACCGGAGTGGAATTTAGCACTGTGCGTGCGAGTGTGCAGCGCGTGTGTGTGCGTGGTGCACGTGCACACTGTGCACATGCATGGGGCTGAAATGATCACTTAGCCACGTGTCTGTGTGTGTGTATGCTTAACGCTGCATGAGCCACTAAGTGCACGCATGCCCCGCGTGTGCACGTGCCACTGGACAGTCTGCTGCTAGTGGGCCATGCTGTCCCATGTGTCAGACAAAGCCTTTCTAGTGAACTTTAATTTCTTTTTTCTTCTTTGCTAACTTCAGGAGCACAACGGAACTCTGGACACCGTGATGATTGGATTATCACATGGGATTTATTTTTGTGTGGTTCATTCCAGCACACAGCAGCCAGGTGAGGTGATTTTAACCACAGGCTGCATCAGGCTCCATGTCCACACTGTGAAACACTCCTGGACCGTTGTTGGAGGTGAGATTCATGTTTATTAATATTATTATTTATTGCTTTCACAGCCTGGCACAACAGTTCCATGTCATATCTCCTACAGAGTTAGAAGGTGATCATATATTACAGTGGTCAGATATGTTCACCTCCAAGCCTGACGCGTGCAGTGATACATTACTGCGCATCACAGAGAGGTGCAGCTGCTCATGTTATGTACAGATATGATTGAGACAATAGTTCACATTATTTACATCACGCATTGGAAGGAATGGACAAATATCTGTACTGTAAGGTCTACGGTGGATGTAATGGACTGTTCAGATTTGCGGCGGCATGTCCACAGTAGTGCATGGTGCTTCGATTTGATAGCCACTGTTCACATCCACTGTACATGATAATAATTCATAATCATTATCATGATGAAGCTTGCCACATATACTCAACAAAAATATAAACGCAACACTTTTGGTTTTGCTCCCATTTTGTATGAGATGAACTCAAAGATCTAAAACTTTTTCCACATACACAATATCACCATTTCCCTCAAATATTGTTCACAAACCAGTCGAAATCTGTGATAGTGAGCACTTCTCCTTTGCTGAGATAATCCATCCCACCTCACAGGTGTGCCATATCAAGATGCTGATTAGACACCATGATTAGTGCACAGGTGTGCCTTAGACTGTCCACAATAAAAGGCCACTCTGAAAGGTGCAGTTTTGTTTTATTGGGGGGGATACCAGTCAGTATCTGGTGTGACCACCATTTGCCTCATGCAGTGCAACACATCTCCTTCGCATCATCTGTGAAGAGAACACCTCTCCAACGTGCCAAATGCCAGCGAATGTGAGCATTTGCCCACTCAAGTCGGTTACGACGACCAACTGGAGTCAGGTCGAGACCCCGATGAGGACGACGAGCATGCAGATGAGCTTCCCTGAGACGGTTTCTGACAGTTTGTGCAGAAATTCTTTGGTTATGCAAACCGATTGTTTCAGCAGCTGTCCGAGTGGCTGGTCTCAGACGATCTTGGAGGTGAACATGCTGGATGTGGAGGTACTGGGCTGGTGTGGTTACACGTGGTCTGCGGTTGTGAGGCTGGTTGGATGTACTGCCAAATTCTCTGAAACGCCTGTGGAGACGGCTTATGGTAGAGAAATGAACATTCAATACACGAGCAACAGCTCTGGTTGACATTCCTGCTGTCAGCATGCCAATTGCACGCTCCCTCAAATCTTGCGACATCTGTGGCATTGTGCTGTGTGATAAAACTGCACCTTTCAGAGTGGCCTTTTATTGTGGGCAGTCTAAGGCACACCTGTGCACTAATCATGGTGTCTAATCAGCATCTTGGTATGGCACACCTGTGAGGTGGGATGGATTATCTCAGCAAAGGAGAAGTGCTCACTATCACAGATTTAGACTGGTTTGTGAACAATATTTGAGGGAAATGGTGATATTGTGTATGTGGAAAAAGTTTTAGATCTTTGAGTTCATCTCATACAAAATGGGAGCAAAACCAAAAGTGTTGCGTTTATATTTTTGTACATTTCAACAGTTCCTTTGCGCTCCAGGGGTAGACATTATTATTCGTGGCATGTGGAGGTCATACTGACAGATCCATCTCGAGGTTCCCTTGTATGCGCTCAAATTGTTTCAGATCCTGTTTTGCTGCCATCAGAATATGTAAATTGCGGCCAGATGGTCCTCAGATTTCACATGGACCCTCGTAGGATAGGTGTCCCATCTCAGCGGTACCCGGAGGGTTTTGAACATGTGCATCACACTCGGGCCGCTGGCCAATTTTGACCAACTGTGTGGACTCTTGCAGATGGCTGTCTGAACATTTTGGAAATGAAACCTGACACTGTTCTGAAGTGCACCAATTCATCATTCTGACTGTGGCTATGTGTGATGGGGGTATGAGTAAAGCCACCAAGACACCCAGACAACCCAGAACAACTTATAGGCTTCGGTGGCTGTCATTGGAGAAATTGTACATACTGCATGTTTTGCATTTTGTATCCCCAGTAATACAGCTTCATGATTAAGTGGTATAGAGGAGGATTTTCTTAAAAAAAAGACCTGAAATTTCAGCTGCAATTTGTCAGAAGGTACATCTGAGATGCAAGCATAGATGTGAAGTTTTGAAAAAAAAAAAAAATGTTTTTACCAAAGTTGACTTTGTGGATAATGCATGTGAAAAAAATGTAATCAATTTTTGATAAACAATGTAAACTACACTGTTTTCCAGTTGAGAAACACTGACCAGAAAAGGTGTGTCCTTGCCTCAAGTGGAGGAGTTTAAGTATCTCGGGGTCTTGTTCGCGAGTGAGGGACGGATGGAGCGTGAGATCGACAGACAGATTGGTGCAGCATCTGCGGTGATGCGGTCGCTGTATCGGCCCGTCGTGGTGAAGAGAGAGCTGAGCAGGGGGGCAAAGCTCTCGATTTATTAGTCGATCTATGTTCGACCCTCACCTATGGTCATGAGATTTGGCTCATGACCGAAAGAACGAGATCGCAAGTACAAGCGGAAGAGATGAGTTTCCTCTGCAGGGTGGCTGGGCGCTCCCTTAGAGATAGGTTGAGGAGCTCGGTCACTCGGGAGGAGCTCGGAGTCGAGCCACTGCTCCTCCATGTCGAAAGGAGCCAGTTAAGGTGGCTCGGGCATCTTTTCCTGATGCCCCTGGATGCCTCCCTGGAGAGGTGTTCCAGGCACGTCCCATTGGGAGGAGGCCCCGGGGAAGACCCAGGACACGCTGGAGGGACTACGTCTCTCGGCTGGCTTGGGAACGCCTCGGGGTTCCCCAGGAGGAGCTGAGGGAGGTGTGTGTGGATCGGGAGAACTGGGCTGCTTTGCTTGAGCTGTTGCCCCCGTGACCTGAATCTGGATAAAGCAGAAGAAAATGGATGGATGGATGTAAACTACATTAAATTATCAATGAGTTAAACCACAATTGCTCTATGTGTGTCTTCTTACAAGATTACAAAAAGATACCGGAGATGTCCTGTCATATTTGTGATGATCAGCCTCTCCTGAACTGCCAACACCACAGTGGTGGTGAAGAAAGACTCCACTTCCTGAGGGTGCTCAGGAGAAACAATGTGGAGGAGAAGCTGCTGGTGTTATTCTACAGAGCCACCATCGAGAGCAGCCTGACGTACTGCATTACAGCGTGGTACGGGGGGTGCTCAGCAGCAGACAGGAGAGCGCTGCAGAGGGTGATCCAAACGGTACTGCTACATTTATCACCATGAGCTTCACATCTGTGTTGTGAAGCTTCGCATTTGTGAAGTCCCAGACATACAATTGTATGTAAAGTTTGGGCATCCCTGATGATTTCCGTGATTTTCCTTTATAAATCATTGGTTGTTTGGATCAGCAATTTCAGCTAAATACATCATATAGCAGACAAACAGTGATATTTGAGAAGTGAAATGAAGTTATAGGATTTACAGAAAGTGTGCAGTAATTCTTTAAACAAAATTAGGCAGGTGCATAACTTTAGGCACTCCAACAGAAAAAAAATAAATAAATAAAATACATCAATATTGTGTAGATCTTCCTTTTGCAGAAAAAACAGCCTCTAAACACTTCCTATAGCTTCCAATGAGAGTCTGGAATATGGATGAAGGTATTTGAGCCATTCTTCTTTACAAAACATCTCAGGTTTGTTGGTTTCCGAGCATGGACAGACCACTTAAAATCACACCACAGATTTTCAATCATACTCAGGTCTGGGGACTGAGATGGCCATTCCAGAACGTTGTACTTGTTCCTCTGCATGAATGCTTTGAGCAGTGTTTAGGGTCGTTGTCTTGTTGAAAAATCCAGCCCCGGCATAACTTCTAAAAACAATCATTCTAAAGTACAAAGCAAAGAATTTTTGTCTGTGATTCAATTTCATTATATGTGTGATGTGTTGCAGTCTCAATGGACATTTAATTTGTTGTACATTTATATTTCTCATTGCATTGCATTGTGTGTAAACATTCTGCATATGATCAATGTTGCAGACAGCAAATCAACCTGAAGGTATTCACAGAGCTTCACTTTTTCCACATTTAGTTATGTTACAGACTTATTCAAAATGGATGGAATTTTTTTCCTCTCAAACTTCTACGCACAATACCCTATAACGACAATGTGAAAAAAAAGTTTTTTTTTTGAGATTTTTGCAAATTTATTATAAAGAAAAAAAACTAAGAAATCATGTGTGCACAAGTATTCACAGCATTTGCCATGAAGCTCAGACTCCTGGTCAGGTGCATCCTGTTTCCACTGATCATAGGAAACAGATCGTGCCACGGCCTCGACTTTACCTAAATTCTGGGTCTTTTAGTGAAGCTTAGGGCTAGTGGCTGGTGATCACCTTAGTATTTCTTCTGTTTTTCTTGTTGTTTAATGCTGGCAAAATATTACTTTGTGTCTCTAGGGTGAATAAGAAGTCTGCAGGTCATAGAGCTTTCTCTTATCGTGCCCCTGTTCTGTGGAATGATCTCCCTGTGTCAATAAAACAGTCCGATTCTGTGGAGATGTTCAAGTCCAGATTTAAGACGCACTTATTTTCCCTTTTGTATGGCTAGCATACGGGTACAGTTTTTTTTTTTACGCTATTTACTCTTAATTAATTTCATTAGGAAACAGAGCGTGCCGCGGCCTCAACTTTACCTAAATTCTGGGTCTTTTCGTGAAGCTTAGGACTAGAGGCCGGCGATCACTTGAGTATTTCTTCTGTTTTTCTTGTTGTTTAATGCTGGCAAAATATTACTTTGTGTCTCTAGGGTGAATAAGAAGTCTGCAGGTCATAGAGCTTTCTCTTATCGTGCCCCTGTTCTGTGGAATGATCTCCCTGTGTCAATAAAACAGTCCGATTCTGTGGAGATGTTCAAGTCCAGATTTAAGACGCACTTATTTTCCCTTTTGTATGGCTAGCATACGGGTACAGTTTTTTTTTTTACGCTATTTACTCTTAATTAATTTAATTAGGAAACAGAGAGTGCCGCGGCCTCAACTTTACCTAAATTCTGGGTCTTTTCGTGAAGCTTAGGACTAGAGGCCGGCGATCACTTGAGTATTTCTTCTGTTTCTCTTGTTGTTTAGTGCTGGCAAAATATACAGTATTTCTTGTCTTTCTGATGCCTGATTCTGTTTTTTCTCTCTGTTTAAGGTGCAGCTCCATCCAGAGATGGGAGTTGTATTTGTGCTGGCGACCCTCCTGTCCTGTGCACCAACAGCATTTCCTGTATATTTGTTTTATGAATTGTTCTGTAATTTATGTCTGGCCCAGGCAGGGGGTCACCCCTTTGAGTCTGGTCTGTTTGAGGTTTCTTCCTCAGATGGAGTTTTTCCTTAACACTGTTGCTCTGGGGGATAGTAAGGTTAGACCTTACTTGTGTGAAGTGCCTTGAGGCAACTCTGTTGTGATTTGGTGCTATATAAATGAAAAAAAAATTGAAAAAAAAAATTGAAAAAAATCATCCTTGAGTTGTTTCTACAGTGTAATTGGAGTCCACCTAGAGTAAATTCAGTTGATTGGACATGATTTGAAAAGACACACACGTGTCTACATATAAGGTCCCAAAGTTGACAGTGCATGTCAGAATACAAACCAAGCATGAAGTCAAAAGGAATTGTCTGCAGACCTCCGAGACAGGATTGTCTCAAGGCAGAAATCTGGGGAAGGGCACAAAATCATTTCTGCTGCTTTGAAGGTCCAGTGAGCACAGTGGCCTCCATCATCTGTAAATGAAAGAAGTTTGGATCCACTGGGAGTCTTCTAAGAGCTGGCTGCACATCTAAACTGAGCGATCGGGGACAAGGACCAAGTGAGGTGACAAGAACCCGATGGTCAGTCTGTCAGAGCTCTAGGATTCCTCTGTGGAGGGAGAATAACCTTCCAGAAGCACAACCATCTCTGCAGCAATCCACCAATCAGGCCAGATTGACAAAACTCCTGAGTAAAAGGCACATGAAAGCCCACCTGGAGTTTGCCAAAAGGCACCGAAAGGACCCTTAGTCCCTGAGAAACAGAATTCTTTGGTCAGATGAGAGAAAGATTGAACCCTTTGGTGTAAATGCCTGGCGTCATGTTGGAAGGAAACCAGACGCCATTCCTACAGTGAAGCACAGTGTGGGGATGTTTATCAGCTGCAGGAACTGGGAGACTAGTCAGGAATGAGGGAAAGATGAATGCAACAATATGCACAGAGATCCTGGATGAAAATCTGCTCCAGAGCACTCTTGACCTCAGACTGACGTTTCATCTTTCAGCAGAACAATGACCATAAGCACACAGCCAAGATATCAAAGGAGTGGCTGTGAACCAATGTTCCTCATCCAACCTGATGGAGCTTGAGAGGTGGTATAAAGACAAATGGGCAAAATTGCCCATGATTAGGTGCACAAAGCTTGTGGCATTATATATAAGACTTGAGGCTATAATTGCTGCCAAAGCTGCATCAACAATGTATTGTGCAAAGGGTGTGAATAGTTACGTACATATGATTTCTTGTTTTTTTACTTTTATTAAATTTGCAAATAAACAAACAAACAAAAAAAAAACTTTTATCATGTCATTATGGTGTGTTGTGAGTAGAATTTTGAGGGAAAATGTGAATTTACTCCATTTTGAAATATAACATAAAATGTGGAAAAAGTGAAGCTCTGTGAATACTTTCCAGATGCACTGTACGTTCTTTTGGGTTCTTTCTTGATGCTTGAGGTCACCACAGCAGATCTGATATGGTTCTGCATGTGAATTTGGCATACCTTTTAAGCCCAGCCCAGTCACAAGTTTTTTGTTTTCTTTTTTTTTTTTTTTGGTGCTCCTGTGACGAAATGAGTCAAATTTTCATGACTTTTTTTTTTTAAACTCACTATTACAACCCCTGGCAAAAATTATGGAATCACCGGCCTCGGAGGGTGTTCATTCAGTTGTTTCATTTTGTAGAAAAAAGCAGATCACAGACATGACACAAAACTAAAGTCATTTCAAATGGCAACTTTCTGGCTTTAAGAAACACTATAAGAAATCAGGAAAAAAAAAAATGTGCCAGTCAGTAACGGTCACTTTTTTAGACCAAGCATAGGGAAAAAAATATGGAATCACTCAATTCTGAGGAATAAATTATGGAATCACCCTGTAAATTTGTGGACTGACATGAATTATGGCTCCAACACGAGAGATGTCAACTGAAACAAAGGAGACGATTATCAAACTCTTAAAAGAGGGTAAATCATCACGCAATGTTGCAAAAGATGTTGGTTGTTCACAGTCAGCTGTGTCTAAACTCTGGACCAAATACAAACAACATGGGAAGGTTGTTAAAGGCAAACATACTGGTAGACCAAGGAAGACATCAAAGTGTCAAGACAGAAAACTTAAAGCAATGTCTCAAAAATTGAAAATGCACAACAAAACAAATGAGGAATGAATGGGAGGAAACTGGAGGAAACTGGAGGAAACTGGAGTCAATGTCTGTGACCGAACTGTAAGAAACTGCCTAAAGGAAATGGGATTTACATACAGAAAAGCTAAACGAAAGCCATCATTAACACCTAAACAGAAAAAAAAACAAGGTTACAATGGGCTAAGGAAAAGCAATCGTGGGCTGTGGATGACTGGATGAAAGTCATATTCAGCGATGAATCTCGAATCTGCATTGGGAAAGGTGATGATGCTGGAACTTTTGTTTGGTGCTGTTCCAATGAGATTTATAAAGATGACTGCCTGAAGAGAACATGTAAATTTCCACAGTCATTGATGATATGGGGCTGCATGTCAGGTAAAGGCACTGGGGAGATGGCTGTCATTACATCATCAATAAATGCACAAGTTTACATTGATATTTTGGACACTTTTCTTATCCCATCAATTGAAAGGATGTTTGGGGATGATGAAATCATTTTTCAAGATGATAATGCATCTTGCCATAGAGCAAAAACTGTGAAAACATTCCTTGCAAAAAGACACATAGGGTCAATGTTATGGCCTGCAAATAGTCCGGATCGTAATCCAATTGAAAATCTTTGGAAGTTGAAGAAAATGGTCCATGACAAGGCTCCAACCTGCAAAGCTGATCTGGCAACAGCAATCAGAGAAAGTTGGAGCCAGATTGATGAAGAGTACTGTTTGTCACTCATTTAGTCCATGCCTCAGAGACTGCAAGCTGTTATAAAAGCCAGAGGTGGTGCAACAAAATACTAGTGATGTGTTGGAGCGTTCTTTTGTTTTTCATGATTCCATATTTTTTTCCCTCAGAATTGAGTGATTCCATATTTTTTTCCCTCTGCTTGGTCTAAAAAAGTAACCGTTACTGACTGTCACAATTTTTTTTCCTGATTTCCTATAGTGTTTCTTAAAGCCAGAAAGTTGCCATTTGAAATGACTTTAGTTTTGGATCATGTCTGTGATCTGCTTTTTTTCTACAAAATTAAACAACTGAATGAACATCCTCCGAGGCCAGTGATTCAATAATTTTTGCCAGAGGTTGTATTAACCCTACAACTACCCTCAACCCTATCCTTAACCATAACCTAACCCTACTCCTTCCCCTAACCCTAACCATAACCACCCAACACCCCGCTTCACTTTTAATTTCATGCAGCCATCATGGAATGAATTAGAATGAATTTGTGCTGCAGTGATGAAAATGAGGCGCTTTTCGTCACAATATCATGAACCAATAGACTTATGTATATTTCGTGCTGCTGAATCACGACTTGCCATGAGACCAGGTTGCTTAAACCAATTGCCCTTCCTGATGCTTGCAAGTGTACTGCACGCTCACATCTGTGCTTGGATATTTTCAGCAGCATTTTGGTCCAACATTTTTACTTATTATTTTATGATATGAGCTGAGGAACAGAAATGTCAGGAAAAAAGTCAGAAAACATAATATATAAAATAATAAATAAATAAAGTAATTAATAATACTAATAATAACAATAATAATAATACAAAGTGACACATCTGTACACCAACAAAAATGGAGTTGAATGTGCTTGTAGTGTTGACCTTCAGCTTTAACTCGGTTTGACAAAAGTACTATATTAACAATTGAGGAATTGGATTCATTGTTACATATCATCCTTCCATTTTCTGAGGCAATAAGTAAATGGCCAAACCAATTGTAAGGATTATTGTGCATACAAATCATCACTTTTACAGCCAGTTTCCTTTAGATAAGTCACAAAATGGCTACATAAATATTTCCAATGCACTGAATATGCAGTGAACTTCATTTAAATCAGACTTTAAGAAATATAGTGTGGGTCTGTGTAATAAATTTGTTTTGAGAAAGACTTTTCAAAACTTAAGTTGACTGTGCAAGAGAGTAGTGAGGGAAGCCATCAAGAAACTCAAGCCATCTCCCAAACCTTAATTGCATTGGTATTCTTGTTAACACAGAAAAAGTGCAAAATATTGATTTATTTCCAGGCAGATTCTTCACCATGGGTGACTGCTGACATTTGCTAGTTATTGTGGTACTATCATAAACACACTATGGCAGACGGCCCAAACACTCTGTGGCTTATCAGCTTCCACCCTGACTGACTGCCTGATTTAGGCAGCAGGACAGGCAGCAACTATGAATCGAGGCTGTGCTAAATTGAGCAAAACTGAATTTCTTTCAGGGCTTAAGCTACCTCTCTTATTACAAGTGGTTTGTACAAATAAAACATTTTCTCTCTTGGCATATATTCACTTTAGATCTACATGGTGTAACAGGCTTAAGGCACCTTGACACTTGCACACATTTGTTCCCTAAACTGCCGCGCAATTTGTCGTGCCAATGCGTCCCAACTTTGTCCCACTTGACACTACGCTATATAGAATAATAATTTCCTAGTTGACACATTTGCTGTCAGAACTTGGCAGAAGAACTTACTGGACATTGTCCAGTTTGAGGGTTATAATTTCTTTCCGATGAATAGGATGAACAATTGGGGTGGTGGTGTGGCACTTTATGTTAATTCTGCTTATCACTGTGAAATCGTTCAAAACTTGTTTTTCTTTGGAAAATGTCATAGAATATGTAAACAGGCAAACAATGGATTTGTTGGCTCACAATGTGATTTGTTACAAATAATTCTTACAGCTTTCTTTTGCAACAAAAATACTGGATTAGTATTAGTTTTATATGTATTTCCCCATACCTGAATACAGTAGGTCATGTATGGAATGGGCAATGAATGATATAAAATAGTTAATGAGTGTTGGGAAATTAAATCTTGTGCTTCATGCAGAATTGCAATGGCACATAGCACTACTATTATTCTGAACACTGCTGTATGTAGGTATGTATATGTGTCTATCTATCTATCTATCTATCTATCTATCTATCTATCTATCTATCTATCTATCTATCTATCTATCTATCTATATATATATATGTGTGTGTGATTGTGTAGATATGTATTTATGAAATTTTATTTGTGTGTATATATTTCTTATTTTTTAGTATAAGGGGTGGGTATTCATAAGCTTTGCTTCTGCCCTCACCCTTCTGCCACGCAGGACCTTTGTAAAGTTGCTTTGTTATAAGTTTTTTGTTTTGTTGTTGAATTATGTGCCGAATAAACTCATTAATTCATTCATTCAAGAAACCATTCTCCCATTGCTCCAAGAAGCACAAAGAAATTATCAGCAGCTACAGGTTGTCTCATGCATGTCATGTGGTGGAGAATGCATTTGGAATCTTGTCTTAAAGGTAATTATTTATAATATATTGTAGCGCCTGACCTCAATTTGCCTGAATTAAATAAATACATTAATGCTGTCTCAACAAAAACCTGAGTTTTGAACTGCAGAAAGACTGTTTTCCCTCTCAGTTGACAAATTCCTAAGTCATTTGTTGATCTCAAGATAAGCTTGGAGACATCCCCCGATGGCCTGGCACTGTGCTTCACAGCAAAACAGAATTGTAACTCAAAGTTCTTCAAAGGAGCCCTTGCCTGGTTTAACAGTTGAATTTTCAGTCACTATGAATTACATGACATTATAATGGCTTAATGTCAGAGTTTGAGTTTCTCCAGGCCAGAAGAACCCACTTTTATGGCCTCAAGCCAAGGCCAGACCCTCTCAAGACTGCATGACGATATCTCTTCCACGATAAGAGTGGCCATAAACTCTGATGCATCAGTATTATTTCATTCATATATAAAAACTTCTAATGTTGTTTGTATTGATTAATCAAACAAAATGCTTTGCATATAATCACTCCATTTTAATGACATGTGTTCCTTGTAACTGATGTGTGTTTAAGTGTGATCTTTCTGCATTATCAATATGTTGATGGTGAAGTATTCTGTTTATCCAATGGATGTGTTTAAGTGACTATCAATGATGTGTATCCATTCGAGTGTCTTAGAACAATAGTATATCAAAATAGTTAATGTCTTTAAATAATTGGATTATTTTCGATCTGCCCTCTGAGCAGAAGTTTTCTGTGAAGTTACACACGCTAAATGGGTGGAGCAGGTGACGTCAGTCCCCCTTTAAAAAGTTAGAACAGAGTCTTTTTCTCTCTTTGCTCCTCTCTTTTGTCTCTCTTGCCTCATTCTCTTCCTTTCTAAAACGCTTAATTATTTTTGGGTCAATAAGGCCCCATGCTAAGCTAACCAAGCTGAAGCTACCACGTGGCATTCATTCTTTGTTTTATTCTTGTTTCAATTTTTGAGAATTTTAACCTGACGCTTTAAGGTGCATCAAGTCTTTTGAAGTTTTAAGAGAACTTCTGATCTGAACTTTTCAAAATAATAGCGAATTTACAGAAAACCGACTATCCTTTTCTGTTGGCTATTTTCCCAATGCTCTTAAAGTTGATCTTTTTCTAAATTCACGAAGACTTTTAATCTGGCTCCAACAAATTTTTAAAAGCTACCAAAAACCATTGTCAACAAATGCCTTCCACCTCTGGGGTCCAGCAAGCTGACAACCTGACTGCAAGCAGCCATCCTGTCTGTAAAGCCAGCCGACACAAGCCTTTGGGATCGCCCGGGGAGACCACTGAGTTAACCCCCGACCCAAGTGAGCATGCTGCAGAACCTACATCGACGACGGACGGACAGACGGATCGTCCGAACCACCTTTTCAATGGACCGGCTAAGTGACCCAGTTAAAGGTTCCAGAAAAAGGGATTGCTGTCAATGGATACAAAGTGGCTTCTCCTTATTATTCTCCTTCATTTTAAACATATTCATAGGTTTGTTTAATAATTTTCTTAAAACTAATTGGCTTCAAAATTCATCACTAAATTCTAATCAGATTTATTTACTTTTACTTTTTATTTACTTTTAGTCCTTAAGCTTCATCTCTCTTTCTTTCACGTCTCTTGAGTTAACCCTCTGGGGCCAACGCCATCGTATATGATGGCTAGGTACACGTTTTACTAATTTATAAATAACTTTTTAATGATATAAGATAGAAACTTACTTTTTTTTTTGCTGAAAAGTTAACTCCATGGACTTTCGGCCAGCCATCCACCATCTTTGTACTCCTCATAGAAGCTGTGTGATGACGTGCGCAATGTGAGTGTCCAGTCGGAATTGATTCACCGCCACATGGTTTTCCAATATCCAATCATAGGGCAGAACAGTCTCATATGGTATCCCAACAATCGTTTCTAGGTATAATGTGTTACTCTGTTATAATGTGTTACTCTGTGGCATGTGAATGCTGTCTGAATAGCCCCTGGCTGCTGACTCCATGTGTAAAAGTGCAGCATTGCGTATATGAATGAAGGAGATCAGCGTAAGAGGGTCTCTTACAACCTCACATGGTCGAATGAAGATTGTCACTTAGAGAAATGATTAATTTAGTTGGCTAGGGAATATTGTTGAATAAGCCTCTCTCGCTGTCACTCATAAAGTGCCAATTACGTATTTGAATGAAAGGGGGGGGGGGGGGTGTTAACAGGGCCTCAAACTGTGAAGAGAGGTTGTTTACATGCTGAAACACATTCCAAGAGAGAGTCAAACTCCATTTAGGTAAAAAGTTTGTGTTGTAAGCTTTGTGTAATAGCAGACAGAAATTGCTTTGAGATGGCTTAAAGACAAAACGCATAGACCATTTTGTATATATTGTTCAAAATGTGCATTTGAGTTTATTTTAGAATGCTTATTTTTGTACATTCTTTGTATAAGACCCTAACTTACCTTTATAAGGTGTCAAAATAGTTGTTTATTATAGTCTGTTGTGTGTTTTGAATAAATATGTGTGAAAATTATTTTTCACTTTATTTTTTCTTTTCTTATTTCTGATTGTAAACCTTTATTACACTTATAAAATACTACGATGGCATATATATTCTGAAAATACAGGTTGTCCTGAAAAAAGAGATATACCACTAATCTGTCTGTAAAGTTATGTTTATTAAAGATCATCATCTCATCACAATCGTTCAGATGCCCTCCGTGCAATGACATGCATTGACACAGTGAAGGTGTTTTTGAATAGGTCGTGCAATGTTCATGACTAGTTCAAGCAAATGGCACGTAATTTGGTTGCACACAGTTTACGATACGTTTACTCATTGGCACTTGGCATTAAGGTCCTTAATCCCCTAGTTGCTCCCGGTGTGTAGTGAGTACCTTGTATGGCAGCACCCTCACATTGGGGTGAATGTGAGGCATTACTTGTAAAGCGCTTTTAGCGTCTGATGCAGATGGAAAAGCGCTATATAAATGCAATCCATTTTGGCACACAAGACTGTGTGCCAGTGCGAGGGATCAATTTCATGCAAGTGTCAAGGTGCCAATGTGGGGGGAGAGATTTGAGATTTGTAACATGCAAACCTACCGCGGGAGGTGATAAGGCTGTTTACTGATGTTCAAGTACGGATTAGCAAAACCCCACAGGCACATGGATGCTGACCAGTTGTGCTTGCACTGAGCCTCTTGCTGTGTCTTACTGGCTTGATACACTCAGTAATATGGTGCATTTCAGCATTTGCCTGTATTTCACTTGCTGAACTGCATAAAAAAAACTCTGTGACCAATGGAGTTGATTTGTGCATTTCCCAGCATGTTGAGAGGGCACATACTTTACTACACACACACACACACACACACACACACACACACACACACACACACACACACACACACACACACACACACACACACACACACACACACACACACAAAGCCTGGGTTGCATTTTAGGTGCATTATATTTTGAACTTGCAAGAAAAGAATGTTGTAATGCTGGAAACACCCTGGAACTGTTAAAAAATTATGACACCCCACCTGACACGACTGATGGCAGCTTGCGTGAAAATGGGATGATCCATATTCAATCTGGGCCTGAAGAACACCTTCTGGTGATTTAGCGTGTTGTATATTTCTGTGCCCTCATTTTATGACATCCTTTGAAGCTGCAACACACATTTTAAATCTTATTATCAAGCCTGTTGCATCTGCTTTTCTGCAGATTTTTTTATATTATCGATTTTTTTTTTTTTTTGCCTTTTTCATTTTTGCTGAAAAACAGGGTTTAGAAGGAAAAATGCACCATTGAACATCTCAGTGATTCCAAGCAGTTATTTGTCACCACTATTGTGCAGAATGCAGCAGGGCAGGTATAGATATGCTGATGTTTTAATTGCAAAACCATGTAGAATGCTACAGGACATATGGGATGCATGTGCAGACTATAACTTTTCCCTTTGCTTCAGTGACCATCTATTACATTATTATTTGAGAGTTGGAATTAAGTAGCCTTGTAATGTGCCATGACATTTCCTGAAAGAATTCCCACTGTCCTTCAGTGATGCTGAATCATCAAAATAACTAACAACGCTGGATTTTATGTGCATCAGTTCCTGCACTTTTAATGCCAGCCAACTTCTTTTTCCCAGTCACTTTATGTCATTAACAACATATGATGGTACTTTGGCACTTCTTTTCTTACAGAGACCTGTCATTGTTTTCACTGTACAACTGGAATTTAATTTCTTTTATCATCCACTTTTGAGCACCTGCTCACCCTGAGGTGAATGGCGCATCTTCACACAATCCATCTCCAGAATTGCTGGCATAGCAGCAGGGAAGAGAGCATGACTGAAGGTAATAAAGATTCAAATAAGAATACCCACTAGCTGCAGACAACAGGAAATGTAATTGGAATATCAGCAGTCCTTCAGTCGTCAGAAATGGCACCAGATTACACAGTTTTCATACCCCTTTACTGTAATATCTGTTCAACTTTCATCATCGAATGATAAAAGTATCCTGGAAGGTCAGATTCAGAAGCATGCCAACTTAAATCTCTGTGGTGAGGAATCTAAGAGCCTCTTCACACATAATACAAATAAGTAGAAATCAGGGCGAATCACAGCAGAACAGCTCGTATGAGCCACAAAAATATCGAGCCAACGGGCAGGCATGAACGATCCTGCTGCGCTAGTTTCATGCACGCGACAATGTCGTGCATAAGCGTGCACAAAACCGTTGCAGTGGGAGCACTGTGCGAGCAACTGGGACATGTTGCACCACATTGCGCCATTGATGTGGAGAAAAATAAAACCCAGCTGAATAATTAGTGAATATCACTGGGTTGATATAAATAATAAATAAAAAGGTATGGAGTAAGGTACACAATGGATGGGGTCTCTGGCATAAAAAGAAATGAAATGCACTAAGTGGCAAAGTATTATTTTGTTAAACTCAGATTTACAACACAGGCAAATGCCCAGACAATCCTGTGGAAATGATTTAGTTAGAATCTAGCTGAAGCAGACCGTTTGTCTTATCTCTGTCTCTTTCAATATACACTGTGTGGTACCAATGTTACATGTATCTACGACCCCAATTCCAATGAAGTTGGGACCTTGTGTAAAATGTAAATAAAAACAGAATACGATGATTTGCAAATACTCTTCAACCTATACTCAACTGAATGCACCACAAAGACAAGATATTTAATGTTCAAACTGATAAACTTTATTCTTTTTTGCAAATATTTGCTCATTTTGAAATGGATGCTTGCAACACGTTTCAAAAAAGCTGGGACAGTGGTATGTTTAGCACTGTGTTACATCACCTTTCCTTCCAACAACACTCAATAAGCATTTGGGAACTGAGGAAACTCATGATTGGGTATAAAAGGAGTATCCCCAAAAGGCTCAGCCATTCACAAGCAAAAATGGGGCAAGGATCACTACTTTGTGAACAACTGCGTGAAAAAATAGTCCAACAGTTTAAGAACAATGTTTCTCAATGTTCAATTGTAAGGAATTTAGGGATTCCATCATCTACATCATTTACTTTCTACATGTAAGTGGCAAGGCCAAAAACCAACATTGAATGCCGTGACCTTCGATCCCTCAGGCAGCACTGCATTAAAAACCGACATCATTGTGTAAAGGATCTTACTGCGTGGGCTCAGGAACACTGCAAAAAACCATTGTCAGTTAAGACAGTTCATTACTACATCTGCAAGTGTAAGTTTAAACTCTACCATGCAAAGTGAAAGCCATACATCAGCAACATCCAGAAACGCCGCCACCTTCTTTGGGCCCGAGCTCATTTGAAATGGATGGATGCAAAGTGGAAAAGTGTGCTGTGGTCTGATGAGTCCACATTTCAAATTGTTTTTGGAAATCATGGACATTGTGTCCTCCAGACAAAAGAGGAAAAAGAGCGTCCAGATTGTTACCAGCGCAAAGTTCAAAAGCCAGCATCTGTGATGGTATGGGGGTGTGTTCGTACCCATGGCATGGGCAACTTACACATTTGTGATGGCACCATCAATGCTGAAAGGTACATCCAGGTTTTGGAGCAACACATGCTGCCATCTAAGCAACATCTTTTCCAGGGATGTCCCTGATTATTTCAGCAAGACAGTGCCAAGCCACATTCTGCACGTGTTACAACAATGTGGCTTCGTAGTAAAAGAGTGCGGGTACTAGACTGGTCTTCCTGAAAATTGATTGAAAATGTGTGGCACATTATGAAGTGCAAAATATGACAACAGAGACTATTATCGCTGGGCGGACTGTTGAACAACTGAAGTCATACATGAAGCAAGAATGGGCAAGAAAGATACTAAGCTTCAACAATTAGTGTCCTCAGTTCCCAAATGCTTATTGAGTGTTGTTAGAAGGTGATGTAACAGTGGTAAACATACCACTGTCCCAGCTTTTTTGAAATATGTTGCAGGCATCTATTTCAAAATGAGCAAATATCTGCACAAAAACAATAAAGTTTATCAGTTTGAACATTAAATTTCTTTTCTTTGTGGTGTATTCGATTGAATATTGTTGTGAAAGTGTAGGTACACGGACCCACAACAGGGGGCGCAATGAACGGACAATGGAGAAAAGTAAGAACAAGTTTTACTGTTGTGAAAATAGCACAACTGATACAACAATTAGCAATTTGGAGGTGTAAGCCGAAATCTGCTGGTGTCTTGTGGGCAGGCCCGAAGGTAGGAGACGTCCGTCCTCGTTGAACCGGAACCACCCAGATCTCCTCTGCCACCGAAACCCAGAAGTACTGGAACCGCCAAGTCCCGAATCCCCAGGTGGCCACTGCCTCCGCTCGTCGGATCCGGTACTGCTGGCGGGAAAGAACACAAACACACAGGTTGGGATGCGACCGCACCCGGTAGATGAGAGGGGCAAAGCTGCCTCCACCTCTTGTCACACTGAAGCAGGAAAGGTGAGTACTTATCTGAGCACTTGGCCTTCCGCTGTCCTGAAAAGTTTATAAAGTGTCGTCACACAGATATATGTTGCAGAGGTGATTACCTTAAACTCAAGGTGATATCTCGGCACTGAGGTGGAGACGCTGTCCTGCTGATATACCTCCGTACTGAGTGAAGTCAGCTGTGTCCAGTAATGGGTGACAGCTGTCACCCTGGCTGCTCTCATCAGGCGGCGGCGCCCTCTGGTGCCTGGAGCCCGCACTCCAGGCAGGGCGCCCTCTGGTGGTGATGGGCCAGCAGTACCTCCTCTTCAGCGGCCCACACACAACAGGACCCCCCCCTCAACGGGCGCCTCTTGGCGCACGTCCGGGCTTCTCCGGATGGCGACGGTAAAAGTCGGCCAGGAGGGCCGGGTCCAGGATGAAGCTCCTCTTCACCCAGGAGCGTTCCTCGGGGCCGTACCCCTCCCAGTCCACCAGGTACTGAAGACCCCGGCCCATTCGACGGAAATCGAGGAGCCGACCCACGGTCCAAGCCGGTTCCCCGTCGATGATCCGGGCAGGAGGTGGTGCCGGACCCGGGGTGCAGAGGGGTGAGGTGTGATGGGGCTTTATCCGGGAGAAATGGAACACTGGGTGAATCCGCAGCGAGGCCGGCAGCTGAAGCCTCACTGCGGCGGGATTGATGATTTTGCGGATTTTGAAGGGACCGATGTATCGTTCTTGGAGCTTGGGGGAGTCCACTTGAAGGGGAATGTCCTTGGTGGACAACCACACTTCCTGCCCAGGACGATACGTGGGAGCCGGGGCCCGCCGCCGGTCTGCATGTGTTTTCGCCCTCGTCCGGGCCTTCAACAAGGCAGAGCGGGCGGCACGCCACACCCAACGGCACCTCCGTAGGTGGGCCTGGACCGAGGGCACACCGACCTCTCCCTCGACCACCGGAAACAAGGGGGGCTGATACCCCAAGCACACCTCAAACGGGGAGAGGCCGGTGGCAGATGACACTTGGCTGTTGTGAGCGTACTCGATCCACGCCAGGTGGGTACTCCAGGCCGTCGGGTGCGCGGCTGTCACACAGCGTAGTGTCTGCTCCAATTCCTGATTCGCCCGCTCTGCTTGCCCGTTGGTCTGGGGGTGATACCCAGACGAGAGGCTGACCGTGGCCCCCAGTTCCCGGCAAAAACTCCTCCAGACGTGTGAGGTGAACTGGGGACCGCGATCGGAGACGATGTCTGATGGGATGCCATGCAGACGGACGACGTGGTGGACCAGGAGGTCCGCTGTCTCCTGGGCCGCTGGAAGCTTCGGGAGGGCCACGAAGTGGGCCGCCTTGGAGAAACGGTCCACTATTGTGAAGACGACGGTGTTTCCCTGGGACGGCGGGAGACCCGTGACGAAGTCCAGGCCGATATGGGACCAGGGGCGATGAGGCACGGGCAGTGGCTGTAGCTGCCCTGAGGTCTTCTTGTGGTCAGCCTTGCCCCTGGCGCAGGTGGTACAGGCCTGGATGTAGTCCCGGACGTCGGCCTCCAGGGATGCCCACCAGAAGCGTTGCCGGACGACTGTCACGGTCCTTCGCACCCCTGGGTGACAGGAGAGCTTAGAACCGTGACAGAAGTCCAGGACTGCAGCCCTAGCCTCTGGTGGGACGTATAGTTTGTCCTTTGGTCCGTTTCCGGGGTCCGGGACACGGGTCAGGGCCTCCCGGACGGTCTTCTCCACGTCCCAGGTGAGGGCGGCCACAATAGCGGACTCCGGGATGATGGGATCCGGGGGATCCGACGGTTCCGTTTTGACTTCATCCTCGTGCACCCGGGACAATGCGTCCGATCTTTGATTCTTGGTCCCGGGGCGGTAGGTAATCCGGAAGTCAAAACGGCCGAAGAACAGTGACCAGCGGGCTTGCCTGGGGTTCAGACGCTTAGCGGTCCTGATGTACTCCAGGTTCCGATGGTCAGTGAAAACCGTGAATGGCACGGCTGTTCCCTCCAACAGATGTCTCCACTCTTCGAGGGCCTCTTTCACAGCAAGGAGTTCCCGATTGCCGACGTCATAATTCCGTTCAGCGGGGGTCAACCTGCGAGAGAAATAGGCACACGGGTGAAGGACCTTATCGGTCTTCCTGCTCTGGGAGAGCACCGCTCCTATCCCTGAGTCCGAGGCATCCACTTCAACCACTAACTGGCGGCTAGGATCGGGCTGCACCAGAACTGGTGCAGACGAGAAGCGCCGTTTCAACTCCTTGAACGCGGCCTCGCACCGGTCCGACCAGGTGAAGGGAACTTTTGGAGAGGTCAGGGCTGTCAGGGGGCTAACTACCTGACTGTAGCCCTTAATGAACCTCCTATAGAAATTAGCAAAGCCGAGGAACTGTTGCAGCTTCCTACGGCTTGTGGGTTGGGGCCAATCTCTCACCGCCGCAACCTTGGCCGGATCCGGGGCGACGGAGTTAGAGGAGATGATAAACCCCAGGAAGGACAAAGAAGTGCGGTGGAACTCACACTTCTCGCCCTTCACAAACAGACGGTTCCCCAACAACCGCTGCAGGACCTGACGGACATGCCGGACATGAGTCTCAGGATCCGGGGAAAAGATGAGTATATCGTCTAGATATACGAAGACGAACCGGTGCAGGAAGTCCCGCAAGACATCGTTTACCAACGCTTGGAAGGTCGCGGGAGCATTAGTGAGACCGAACGGCATGACCAGGTACTCAAAATGACCTAAGGGGGTGTTAAATGCCGTCTTCCATTCGTCTCCCTTCCGAATCCGAACCAAATGATACGCATTCCTAAGATCCAGCTTGGTGAAAATCTTGGCTCCATGCAAGGGGGTGAACACTGAATCCAACAAGGGCAACGGGTATCGGTTGCGGACCGTGATCTCGTTCAACCCCCTGTAATCAATGCATGGACGAAGTCCGGCATCTTTTTTACCCACAAAAAAGAAACCTGCGCCCATCGGTGAGGTGGAATTACGGATCAACCCAGCGGCTAATGAGTCCCGGATGTAGGTCTCCATTGATTCGCGTTCCGGCCGTGAGAGGTTGTACAGCCTACTGGACGGGAACTCACTGCCTGGAACCAAATCAATGGCACAATCGTACGGGCGGTGGGGAGGAAGCGTGAGAGCCAGATCCTTGCTGAACACGTCAGCGAGGTCATGGTACTCCGCTGGCACCGCCTTCAGATTGGGCGGGACTCGGACCTCCTCCTTAGCTTGGGAGCCGGGAGGAACCGAGGAACCGAGACACTCCCGATGGCAGGTTTCGCTCCACTGCACCACTACCCCGGACGGCGAATCAATCCGGGGATTGTGCTTAAGCATCCATGGAAACCCTAAAACCACACGGGAGGTGGCCTGAGTCACGAAGAACTCGATCACCTCCCGGTGGTTACCTGACACCACCAGAGTTACTGGAGGTGTCTTATGCGTGATTGGTGGGAGTAGGGAGCCATCTAGTGCTCGAACCTGCACAGGCGAGGTAAGAGCCACCAGAGGGAGCCCTATCTCCCTGGCCCATCTGCTGTCAAGCAGATTCCCCTCAGAGCCCGTGTCCACCAGTGCTGGGGCCTTCAGGGTTGAATCCTCATACAGGATTGTGACTGGGAGTCGTGTAGCAATGTGGGTGTGTCCCACGTGAATGTTTTGGCCCACCCCTGGCCCAGTCTCTAAGGGCGGGCGTTGGAGTTTAACCGCTCGGGGCAGTCGTTTGCCATATGCTCACTCGAGCCACAAACATAACAAGCTCCGTGGGCCCGCCTCCTTTGTGCTCCAGGTGCCCTAAATGTTGCCCTGCTCGTGTCCATAGCTTCGTCAGCAGGGGGAGCCGTAAGCGCACGGAGCGCAGGAACAGAGGAGCGTGGGGAGGGCGGAGCTCGATCGGACCCGGAAGGGAGAGGGACGACGCGTGCCTGGCCACGCCCTTCGCCTCGTTCCCGACGGCGTTCTTCTAACCGGTTGTCGAGTCGTATGACTAGATCAATGAGCCCATCTAAATCTCACAGTTCGTCCTTAGCCACCAGGTGCTCTTTTAGGACCAGAGACAGTCCGTTTACAAAGGCAGCGCGGAGGGCAGTGCTATTCTAGCCGGATCTCGCCGCCGCGATGCGAAAGGCGACTGCATAGGCAGCTGCGCTCCGACGTCCCTGTCGCATGGACAGTAGTGCGGTTGAAGCGGACTCTCCTCTGTTGGGATGATCGAACACCGTTCTGAGCTCCCGTACAAACCCATCGTAAGTATGAAGGAGCCGAGAGTTCTGCTCCCAGAGCGCTGTAGCCCAAGCGCGTGCCTCCCCGCGAAGCAGGTTTATCACATAAGCTACTTTGCTAGCATCCGTCGCGTACATCACGGGACGCTGAGCGAAGACGAGCGAACACTGCATAAGAAAGTCCGCGCACGTCTCCACACAGCCTCCGTACGGTTCTGGAGGGCTTATGTATGCTTCTGGGGACGGAGGGAGGGACCGTTGAACGACCAGTGGAACGTTACTTTCGCGCGCAGGGTCCTCGGGAGGGAGAGCCACAGCGGCGCCCGAAGGGCGTGCCTCCACTTGTGCGGCGAGAGCCTCCACCCTGCGGTTTAGGAGAACGTGTTGCTCGGTCATTAAATCGATCCGAGAGGTGAAAGCGGTGAGGATCCGCTGCAACTCACCGATTACCCCTCCCGAAGCCTCCGCCACGTCTTGGTCTTCCAGTGGCCGTTCAACAGCCGGTTGACGCCCCTCGGGATCCATGACGCTGGCCGAGATATCCTGTTGTGAAAGTGTAGGTACACGGACCCACAACAGGGGGCGCAATGAACGGACAATGGAGAAAAGTAAGAACAAGTTTTACTGTTGTGAAAATAGCACAACTGATACAACAATTAGCAATTTGGAGGTGTAAGCCGAAATCTGCTGGTGTCTTGTGGGCAGGCCCGAAGGTAGGAGACGTCCGTCCTCGTTGAACCGGAACCACCCAGATCTCCTCTGCCACCGAAACCCAGAAGTACTGGAACCGCCAAGTCCCGAATCCCCAGGTGGCCACTGCCTCCGCTCGTCGGATCCGGTACTGCTGGCGGGAAAGAACACAAACACACAGGTTGGGATGCGACCGCACCCGGTAGATGAGAGGGGCAAAGCCGCCTCCACCTCTTGTCACACTGAAGCAGGAAAGGTGAGTACTTATCTGAGCACTTGGCCTTCCGCTGTCCTGAAAAGTTTATAAAGTGTCGTCACACAGATATATGTTGCAGAGGTGATTACCTTAAACTCAAGGCGATATCTCGACACTGAGGTGGAGACGCTGTCCTGCTGATATACCTCCGTACTGAGTGAAGTCAGCTGTGTCCAGTAATGGGTGACAGCTGTCACCCTGGCTGCTCTCATCAGGCGGCGGCGCCCTCTGGTGCCTGGAGCCCGCACTCCAGGCAGGGCGCCCTCTGGTGGTGATGGGCCAGCAGTACCTCCTCTTCAGCGGCCCACACACAACAGAATATAGGTTGAAGAGGATTTGCAAATCATTATATTCTGTTTTTATTTACATTTTACACAACATCCCAAATTCATTGGAATTGGTGTTGTAGAAATTAGTTTGTCAGTTTCTTTCATTTCTGAAGCCTTCATCTTTTAGCCATCAAGGCCATTGCTGCTTGTGGTATAGTATACAAATAATGAATGTTTGTGTTCAATGGTACAAATATTTCATGAGGTGAAAGATGGAACGTACCATTCAATGAGGTGAAGCCGAGTTGAATAGTATGTTCCAGCTTTCATCAAATTAAATATTCATTATACTGAAAAAATGGAAAAACATTTATTTATGTATTTATTTTTAATGTAACAGTGATAATAGATCATTGTCATTTGATATTTTTTAAATTTAAAAACAACAGAAAAGGAACTTACATTTTGGTGTTCATCACTGGTGCCTAACAATCCAACACAAACTTTAAATAGGAGTCCAAAAATTATTCTCAGTACGCTGTCATGCCATCCACTGACTTCATGGACAGACTGCCCTCTGCTTTCCTCACTCCAGAGAAAAAAACGCATCAGACATTTGTCCAGCTTTTCATCCTAACTTCATCCTTATCATTCTACCTGTTCTTCATGCCTCCAGACGGCGTACAGTGTGGTGGATTTGTTTTATTGTGTTAGAAGAATTAGCAGTGTCACTTAGGTCCTTCAGATTATCATCCACCAGCAAAACAAACTCCACCATGTTGAGCTAAATGCCGCCCCCGGTAGTGTGAGCATGTGTGGTGGTCAGGGCGTGCAATAGCACATTTCATATAGCATCAAAATTCCATGCTAAAATGAACTATTGCATGGTCAATGAAACACAATGGCAAATGGTATGAATAATCCATGTCATGTGACATACAAGCCCCCAATCAAATGACAAGGATCCACTCAGCCATTATATAACTACAAATGAAGGCGTTAGATGCAAAACCGAGTAACCCTTTTTAATGGAGAAAAAATGTAGTTCAAAGGAAAACAACAGAAAATGCACAGATTCTAGAAATAAAATGAGAATAGCACGCTGATTTTTTTTATAGATTTCATATGGATAGGTACCTAAACAACCAAGTGTTTGTTGGCCTCAACTAAAAAATTGTAGTTGGATTTACTGGGTTTTGCATCTGAACCCTTCAAGTGTATTGTCTCTCCCTCAATCTGTATTTGTTTTTAAATATGATCTCGGACAGACACATCCATGTGATTATTCCCACAGAGGCTGTAGAAATACAATATTCAGATGGTGCTTCTAATGCATTTGTGGTATCAATCATTATTGTGTAAGTGCTATTTTCCCAGTTCTCTGTGTACATGACAAGGAAAACAGATTTCCACTTTCAGAAACCAAGAAACTCACAGCTGGAGTACCTTAAGTTATTAACTAAGAAGAGACAAATAGATTTATTTGCTGACATTAGCTTCTCACTTCAAGCAGAATAACTACCATTTTACAACACCAAGAACAGGACTGAAATGTTGAAAGGATCATCAAATACCATGCTGACATTTAGATGTAAGCACGTTGAAAAGTTTCCTTCAAGTATCAGGAAGAACCAAGGAAACCTCTACATCCAGCCTCCTGAAATGAACCAAACTTTATTTTAAATGAACACAATGGTCCTCTGAGACTGTGGAAAACAATTCTGAATAGGACTGCACAACATTCAGTGTTTCAGTGACTGTGTTACAATGATCTGAAACACATGATGAGTAAAAAACTTAAACACAACAAAACCACTCCTAGATTGAACTATTGACATAGTTTTGTTTTTTCAACATATAAAAAAATGACAAAGTTCTAAATTAAACCCAGAAAAATATAACAATTTACAATATTGTGAGACATTAAAAAAATATTTATTCCACTTTTTAATTAGAATTATTGCTTCACTGATTGCTTCATATGATTTCACATAATTTGACTTTGTGGATTTAGTAATTTCACTTATCCATGAGTGAACTCAGAGTTAAAATATGACAAAGTGGAATTTCAGAAAGAAAAAACTGGATTCACCATGTAAATATACATAATTCATGATCCCCTATGTTAATCAGGTGTTTTACACAACGTTGACATACATATCTGAAAATGTCTGTGCAACTGATAAGTTCTGAACTAAAGTTTGGTTGATATTTTATGACTGATTTCCACAAGACAACTGAGAATTAAACGTTACTGCCATTGTACGCCAAACCCAAGTCAGGAGCATGGTTAGTATGGGTCGTATGATGACAGTAAAATGCACAGTCATTCCACAGATGCATCAGAGGTACTAACAAGTACTCCATATTTGCCCTGTGTGTGGCATGCATACAGTGCCCACCACCAGCATGCCACATACGTAGCAAGACCAATTATATACATATATATCGGGTAGATTGTGACATGTAGCATGTAGCATTGGTGGAGGTTCTGCAAACCACCCCCAGTGCCCCCCCGACAATAATCTGATATATACACCCTCTTTGTACATATACAGTAGTGTTCAGAATAATACTAGTGCTATGTGACTAAAAAGATTAATCCAGGTTTTGAGTATGTTTCTGATTGTTACATGGGAAACAAGGTACCAGTAGATTCAGTAGATTCTCACAAATCCAACAAGACCAAGCATTCATGATATGCACACTCTTAAGGCTATGAAATTGGGCTATTAGTAAAAAAGTAGAAAAGGGGGTGTTCACAATAATAGTAGCATCTGCTGTTGACGCTACAAACTCAAAACTATTATGTTCAAACTTTTTTAGCAATCCTGTGAATCACTAAACTAATATTTAGTTGTATAATCAGTTTTTCATGATTTCTTCACATCTGCGAAGCATTAATGTTGTTGGTTTGGAACCAAGATTTTGCTTGTTTACTAGTGTGCTTGGGGTCATTGTCTTGTTGAAACACCCATTTCAAGGGCATGTCCTCTTCAACATAAGGCAACATGACCTCTTCAAGTGTTTTGACATATCTAAACTGATCCAAGATACCTGGTATGCGATATATAGGCCCAACACCATAGTAGGAGAAACATGGCCATATCATGATGCTTGCACCACCATGCTTCACTGTTTTCACTGTGAACTGGGTTTTGCTGGGTTTTCCAGCAGCAGCAGCCGCGGAGCTGACGGGCCTCGAAGGCGGGCTGAACCCCCCCGCGGTCAGTTGGTGTAGTTACTGCCCATAAGGTACAACCTTTTTTTCCTAACTGTACAAAATGCCAAAAAAAAGCCTTAAGTAGTGAAGATCTGGATGAGATCAAACTCTCCCTGAATTTCATGTCAGTTGAACTCAGTGGAGTGGTTAAAAAGCAAACCGAACTGCTTGGTTTATTGAAAGAGGTTCGTGATCTCAAAAAAATCTTGCAAGAGAAAGACAATAAAATCAGATCATTGGAAAATCGTGTAGATGACCTTGAGCAACAAATGAGGATGGAGGAAGTAATTGTTTCGGGACTGAACATTACGCATCGGACATACGCTCGGGCCACTGCTGTGGGCAGCGGTGCCGATGATGCAGATGACACGCGATAAGAAACTCAATCCCTGGAGCAACAGGTTGTTCAGTTTTTTCTTCCAACGATATCCACATTAATAGTACTGATATTGCTGATTGCCATTCAGTTGCAAGAAGAGACAAAAAGGCGAAACCGGTGATCATCATCCGGTTTGTAAATAGAAAGTTTAAGAATGAATTGTTAAGGCAAACAAAAAAGTTGAAAGGAACCGAGGTGTATGTGAACGAACATTTGACAAAGAAAATTGCAGAGATTGCAAGACAAGCCAGAGTCCTTCGCAAGCAGAAAAAAATTCAAGCGACATGGACCAGGAACTGTAAAGTGTGGATCAAACTAAATAGAACTCCGGAGGAAGCGAAGGCCATAATGATAAGAGAGCTTGTGGATTTGGATAAATTTAAATGATTGCTCCTTTTGGATGAACATGTTCTTTATTGTTTCGATATTGTTTATTTGAAGGGATTTTGGTATGTTTTTGTTTCGTTTTCCTTTTTTGTTATGAGGCAATTCTTGACTAAATCCGTATCACATACTGGTTTACATGAAATAGCCATATCATATTTAGCCACATTTTTGGTTTGTTGATTACAACCCTTTTATGATGTCAATTGATTCTTTTCAACTTGCTTCTGCACAGGAGCTTGATCTAAAAGTGTTTGATTACTCTGAACACAAATCTCATAGCATTGATTACAATATAGATCCGGATATTTTTTTCTCAAAAATACTACTCACCACTGCAATTACGTTACAGAGGAACAACTTAAGGACTGTTCCATGATAAACGGTCCTTTCTCCATTATACATTTTAATAGTAGAAATCTTCCTATGAATTTGTCCAAAATTCAGGATTGTTTAAAAAGTGTCAATAACCCCTTTTCTGTTATTGCGGTTACAGAGACATGGTTGAGGGATGAGCACATGGACATGGTCCGGCTCGATGGTTATGATCTTTTTTTATAAATAGGATGAATAAAAGAGGCAGTGGCGTGGCACTTTATGTCAGTTCTAGTTAGTGTGAAATTGTCAATAATATGTCTTTTTCTTTTGATAATGTTATGGAATGTGTCTCAGTGGAAATCAAATGTGAAAAAAAAAAAACATAATCATAAGTTGTATTTACAGAGCTCCACACAAATATTTTTGTGGATAAATTGACAGATATGTATAACACCTATAAAATAATAAGCTTTTGTTTATCTGTAGAGACTTCAATATGGATTTCCTCCATCCTCATTGTCAATCACACATAGATAAATTTATTAATTCTGTATTTAGTATGGGATTGTATCCAGTAATTACTCATCCAACTAGGATAACTAGGAATTCATCAACACTTATTGACAATATATTGACAAACATTACTACGGGAAACATAATGGGTGGACTTCTCATTAGTGATATCAGTGATCATCTGCCTGTTTCTGTTGTTTTCAATTCATTAGTTGATAAAATTGACCATATTAATATTACAAACGTCACAAGGAAAATAACAAAGGAAACAATGGAAAAGCTTAGGGCGGATTTAAGACAACAAAATTGGATTGACATTTACATTGAGGATGTTGATCAAGCTTATGAATTATCTATTTCTATTATTTCTAATTTATATGACAGACATTGCCCTTGTGTGTTAAAAAATGGAAAAAAGCTAAGCAAAGATAAACCTTGGATCACGAAGGGAATTCTGAATGCATGTAAAAAGAACATTTTTTTGTATAAGCAGTTTTTAAAATCTAGAACAACTGAAGCTGAGATAAGATATGTCATATAAAAACAAACTAACTTACATTATGCGATCATGTAAAAAGCAGTATTATAGTGATTTATTAGAAAAAACAAAAACAAATATAAAGGGTACTTTGGAGGTTGTTAAATGAAATCATAAATAAGAAAAAAGATATCCTGCCTATCTTTATGCAAATACTGACACAATTGTTAAAGAAAACAAAGCTGTTGCAGATCATTTTAATGGTTATTTTGTTAATGTGGGTAAAAACTTAGCAAATTCAACTGTTCCTTCCAAAACGTGCTCCTCGAATTACAGCAAAACAATAGAAACAGTTTGTGATTCAATGTTTATTAGAGGAATGGATGAAAAAGAAATTATTGATATAGTTCACAAACTTAAAGGGAAAAAAAATCAACTGATAGTGACCATTTTGATATGTTTTTGGTTAAAAATATTATTGATTGCACTGTTAAGCCTTTAACCTTTATCTGTAATTTGTCATTAATGACTGAGAAATTTCCTTTCAAAATGAAAATAGCTAAAGTGATCCCATTGTTCAAATCTGGTGACAAGCATGTATTTTGCAATTATAGGCCAATCTCCCTCTTACCACAATTTTCTAAAATTCTGGAAAAGGTATTTGAAATTAGTTTAAACGATTTTTTAACTAAACATCATATCCTTAGCGAGCAGCAATACGGTTTTAGAATGAATCACACTACTTCGCTGGCTGTGATGGATTTCGTTGAACAAATTACCAACTCGATTGAAAATAAGCAATATACTGTAGGGTTTTTTTTTTTTTTTTGATTTACAGAAAGCATTTGATGCTATAGATCATACCTTGCTATTGGACAAATTACAGAAGTATGGTATCAGGGAATTGGCACATGACTGGATAGCGACCTACTTAGACAGTAGGTATCAGTGTGTCCACTTTGGTGGGACAAATTCTGAAAAAACATTTTTTGAAGATTACTTGTGGGGTGCCCCAGGCTTCAGTCCTTGGGCCACTGTTGTTCCTTTTGTATATTAATGATATATGTTTGGTTTCTAAGTATGTAAGTTGTATTTTATTTGCAGATGATACGACTGTGTTTTGTAGTGGGGATCATTTGGGACAGCTCCTGGACAAGATGGAGAACGAATTACATAAATTTAAAAAATGGTTTGATTTAAATACATTATCGCTCGATTTTGGTAAAACTAAGTGTATGATATTTGGGAATAAGTCCTTGAATTTAAGCAAAAAACTGTTACTACATGATATTGAAATTGTAACAGATACAAACTTTCTTGGTGTTCATATTGATGATAGATTAAGCTGGAAAACACATATTAACTATGTTAAAACTCAAATGTCAAAAGCCATTGCAATTCTGCACAAAGCCCAGGACTTCCTCACCCAACATGCATTGACCACTTTATATCATGCATTACTTGTTCCATATATGACATATTGTGTTGAGGTTTGGGGAAATACATACAGAACTAATACTAAACCAGTTTTTCTGTTGCAAAAGAAAGCTATAAGAATGATCAGTAATAAACCATATCGAGAGCCAACAAATTCGTTATTCGCTTGTCTGCAAATTTTAAAATTCTGGGACTTGGTTGATTATATTACAATACAGATTATGTATAAAGTTAAAAATAAGCTTTTGCCTCTATATGTCCAGAATCTGTTTAAAATGAGAGACTCCAGCTACAGTTTGAGAGGAACATTATTATTTGAGAAATTGAAGATCTGTACTACTGTTAAAAGTCATTGTGTTTCCGTCAGGGGTGTTAATATTTGGAATAATTGTCCTGATAATATTAAAATACTTGATACATTGGTTGGTTTTAAAAGGTTTTACAAAAAGAATATATTTACCCGTTATAGGGTGAAGGATTAGGTTTACATTTTGTCACTGTTCACGCTTATCTGTTTGGTTGTGTTTTGAAATTTTGTGATTAAGTTAAATTGTTTATGCACTTTTTTCCTTTTCTTTTCTATCTTTTCTTGTACAGCTATTATGATCATATGTGTAGGTATATATATATATATATATATATATATATATATATATATATATATATATATATATATATATATATACATTCTTTATTTTAATGGTATAAGGGGAGGGTGCTTATAAGCTTTGCTTCTGCCTTCACCCTTTCGGCCACATGGGTTTTTGTACGTTGTTTCTTTTATGTTTTGTTATTGCCTTTGTTGTTGCTCAGCTGTGTGCCGGATAAATAAATAAATTCAAATTCAATTAAAATTCAATTCAACTGTGGCTTGAATTCAGAGTTTGGGGGTCGTCTCACAAACTGTCTGCGGCCCTTGGACCCAAAAAGAACAATTTTACTCTCATCAGTCCACAAAATATTCCTCCATTTCTCTTTAGGCCAGTTGATGTGTACTTTGGCAAATTGTAACCTCTTCTGCACGTCTTTTATTTAACACAGGGACTTTGCGTGGGATTCTTGCAAATAAATTAGCTTCACACAGGCGTCTTCTAACTGTCACAGCACTTATAGGTAACTCCAGACTGTCTTTGATCATCCTGGAGCTGATCAGTGGGTGAGCCTTTGCCATTCTGGTTATTCTTCTATCCATTTTGATTGTTGTTTTCCGTTTTCTTCCATGCGTCTGTTTTTTTTTTTTTTTTTTTGTCCATTTTAAAGCACTGGAGATCATTGTAGACGAACAGCCTATAATTTTTTTGCACCTGCGTATATTTTCCCCTCTCCAATCCTTTTATAATCAACCTAAGCTGTTCTTCTGAACAATGTGTTGAATGTCCCATTTTCCTCAGGCTTTCAAAGAGAAAAGCATATATATATATATATATATATATATGTGTATGTGTGTGTGTGTATATATATATATATATATATATATATATATATATATACACACACACACATACACAGTATATACGAGGGCTGTCAATAAAGTAACGGTCCTTTTTATTTTTTTCAAAAACTATATGGATTTCATTCATATGTTTTTACGTCAATCAATCAATCAATCAATTTTTTTTATATAGCGCCAAATCACAACAAACAGTTGCCCCAAGGCGCTTTATATTGTAAGGCAAGGCCATACAATAATTATGTAAAACCCCAACGGTCAAAACGACCCCCTGTGAGCAAGCACTTGGCTACAGTGGGAAGGAAAAACTCCCTTTTAACAGGAAGAAACCTCCAGCAGAACCAGGCTCAGGGAGGGGCAGTCTTCTGCTGGGACTGGTTGGGGCTGAGGGAGAGAACCAGGAAAAAGACATGCTGTGGAGGGGAGCAGAGATCGATCACTAATGATTAAATGCAGAGTGGTGCATACAGAGCAAAAAGAAAAAGAAACAGTGCATCATGGGAACCCCCCAGCAGTCTACGTCTATAGCAGCATAACTAAGGGATGGTTCAGGGTCACCTGATCCAGCCCTAACTATAAGCTTTAGCAAAAAGGAAAGTTTTAAGCCTAATCTTAAAAGTAGAGAGGGTGTCTGTCTCCCTGATCTGAATTGGGAGCTGGTTCCACAGGAGAGGAGCCTGAAAGCTGAAGGCTCTGCCTCCCATTCTACTCTTACAAACCCTAGGAACTACAAGTAAGCCTGCAGTCTGAGAGCGAAGCGCTCTATTGGGGTAATATGGTACTACGAGGTCCCTAAGATAAGATGGGACCTGATTATTCAAAACCTTATAAGTAAGAAGAAGAATTTTAAATTCTATTCTAGAATTAACAGGAAGCCAATGAAGAGAGGCCAATATGGGTGAGATATGCTCTCTCCTTCTAGTCCCCGTCAGTACTCTAGCTGCAGCATTTTGAATTAACTGAAGGCTTTTTAGGGAACTTTTAGGACAACCTGATAATAATGAATTACAATAGTCCAGCCTAGAGGAAATAAATGCATGAATTAGTTTTTCAGCATCACTCTGAGACAAGACCTTTCTGATTTTAGAGATATTGCGTAAATGCAAAAAAGCAGTCCTACATATTTGTTTAATATGCACTTTGAATGACATATCCTGATCAAAAATGACTCCAAGATTTCTCACAGTATTACTAGAGGTCAGGGTAATGTCATCCAGAGTAAGGATCTGGTTAGACACCATGTTTCTAAGATTTGTGGGGCCAAGTACAATAACTTCAGTTTTATCTGAGTTTAAAAGCAGGAAATTAGAGGTCATCCATGTCTTTATGTCTGTAAGACAATCCTGCAGTTTAGCTAATTGGTGTGTGTCCTCTGGCTTCATGGATAGATAAAGCTGGGTATCATCTGCGTAACAATGAAAATTTAAGCAATACCGTCTAATAATACTGCCTAAGGGAAGCATGTATAAAGTGAATAAAATTGGTCCTAGCACAGAACCTTGTGGAACTCCATAATTAACTTTAGTCTGTGAAGAAGATTCCCCATTTACATGAACAAATTGTAATCTATTAGACAAATATGATTCAAACCACCGCAGCGCAGTGCCTTTAATACCTATGGCATGCTCTAATCTCTGTAATAAAATTTTATGGTCAACAGTATCAAAAGCAGCACTGAGATCTAACAGAACAAGCACAGAGATGAGTCCACTGTCCGAGGCCATAAGAAGATCATTTGTAACCTTCACTAATGCTGTTTCTGTACTATGATGAATTCTAAAACCTGACTGAAACTCTTCAAATAGACCATTCCTCTGCAGATGATCAGTTAGCTGTTTTACAACTACCCTTTCAAGAATTTTTGAGAGAAAAGGAAGGTTGGAGATTGGCCTATAATTAGCTAAGATAGCTGGGTCAAGTGATGGCTTTTTAAGTAATGGTTTAATTACTGCCACCTTAAAAGCCTGTGGTACATAGCCAACTAACAAAGATAGATTGATCATATTTAAGATCGAAGCATTAAATAATGGTAGGGCTTCCTTGAGCAGCCTGGTAGGAATGGGGTCTAATAAACATGTTGATGGTTTGGATGAAGTAACTAATGAGAATAACTCAGACAGAACAATCGGAGAGAAAGAGTCTAACCAAATACCGGCATCACTGAAAGCAGCCAAAGATAACGATACGTCTTTGGGATGGTTATGAGTAATTTTTTCTCTAATAGTTAAAATTTTGTTAGCAAAGAAAGTCATGAAGTCATTACTAGTTAAAGTTAATGGAATACTCAGCTCAATAGAGCTCTGACTCTTTGTCAGCCTGGCTACAGTGCTGAAAAGAAACCTGGGGTTGTTCTTATTTTCTTCAATTAGTGATGAGTAGAAAGATGTCCTAGCTTTACGAAGGGCTTTTTTATAGAGCAACAGACTCTTTTTCCAGGCTAAGTGAAGATCTTCTAAATTAGTGAGACGCCATTTCCTCTCCAACTTACGGGTTATCTGCTTTAAGCTACGAGTTTGTGAGTTATACCACGGAGTCAGACACTTCTGATTTAAAGCTCTCTTTTTCAGAGGAGCTACAGCATCCAAAGTTGTCTTCAATGAGGATGTAAAACTATTGACGAGATACTCTATCTCCCTTACAGAGTTTAGGTAGCTACTCTGCACTGTGTTGGTATATGGCATTAGAGAACATAAAGAAGGAATCATATCCTTAAACCTAGTTACAGCGCTTTCTGAAAGACTTCTAGTGTAATGAAACTTATTCCCCACTGCTGGGTAGTCCATCAGAGTAAATGTAAATGTTATTAAGAAATGATCAGACAGAAGGGAGTTATCAGGGAATACTGTTAAGTCTTCTATTTCCATACCATAAGTCAGAACAAGATCTAAGATATGATTAAAGTGGTGGGTGGACTCATTTACTTTTTGAGCAAAGCCAATAGAGTCTAATAATAGATTAAATGCAGTGTTGAGGCTGTCATTCTCAGCATCTGTGTGGATGTTAAAATCGCCCACTATAATTATCTTATCTGAGCTAAGCACTAAGTCAGACAAAAGGTCTGAAAATTCACAGAGAAACTCACAGTAACGACCAGGTGGACGATAGATAATAACAAATAAAACTGGTTTTTGGGACTTCCAATTTGGATGGACAAGACTAAGAGACAAGCTTTCAAATGAATTAAAGCTCTGTCTGGGTTTTGGATTAATTAATAAGCTGGAATGGAAGATTGCTGCTAATCCTCCACCCCGGCCCGTGCTACGAGCATTCTGACAGTTAGTGTGACTCGGGGGTGTTGACTCATTTAAACTAACATATTCATCCTGCTGTAACCAGGTTTCTGTTAGGCAGAATAAATCAATATGTTGATCAATTATTATATCATTTACCAACAGGGACTTAGAAGAGAGAGACCTAATGTTTAATAGACCACATTTAACTGTTTTAGTCTGTGGTGCAGTTGAAGGTGCTATATTATTTTTTCTTTTTGAATTTTTATGCTTAAATAGATTTTTGCTGGTTATTGGTAGTCTGGGAGCAGGCACCGTCTCTACGGGGATGGGGTAATGAGGGGATGGCAGGGGGAGAGAAGCTGCAGAGAGGTGTGTAAGACTACAACTCTGCTTCCTGGTCCCAACCCTGGATAGTCACGGTTTGGAGGATTTAAGAAAATTGGCCAGATTTCTAGAAATGAGAGCTGCTCCATCCAAAGTGGGATGGCTGCCGTCTCTCCTAACAAGACCAGGTTTTCCCCAGAAGCTTTGCCAATTATCTATGAAGCCCACCTCATTTTTTGGACACCACTCAGACAGCCAGCAATTCAAGGAGAACATGCGGCTAAACATGTCACTCCCGGTCTGATTGGGGAGGGGCCCAGAGAAAACTACAGAGTCCGACATTGTTTTTGCAAAGTTACACACCGATTCAATGTTAATTTTAGTGACCTCCGATTGGC